>NW_027204492.1:110189427-111423177 GCF_024711535.1 Dipodomys merriami
TTCTGAGGTCTTCTTTTGAACTATCTTTAAGACATTCAGGGAATCATCTAGTTGAATTCACAGATTCCCTAGTGGATCACAGAAACGCAGGTGGTTAAGAAAGGTACAAGTCCCTAAAGTGTTGCTGCTTGGGAGAAGTTGCAGAGTGGTTAGAGCACTCCAAACCAAGCCCAGTGCTAACTCAGAACAGTTCCTGCCTGTTGATGACGAGAGAAGCCACAGCTGCTGTGTTTGGGCTCCCCCAGTGAGATGCTGACAGTGAGAGGAGCTGAAATGAACGATTCACCCAAACTTCCCAGTCATTCTTTGAAACGCACTAAAATGAGCCCTGAAAGAAGACAGGCATCAAGCTGTCAGCTTCCAAGAAAGAGAAGAGGCTTTTAGCACTGATCCCTTTAGGGAACAACCCAGGCCATGCTGTGTAGAAGAGCTGATGTTGGAGGGAGATGGTGACAGTCCTAACAGCGTCATCCCCTGGGAGGGAGTCTTGGAAGTGGGCCTGGTGGCTCCTGTGCCCTCAGTCAGGTCGGGGCTGGCTGCCCCCCTGCCGTAGGAGCCATGTGATGGGGGCTGTTTTCCTAACTTCTCCCTAGAGAAGGATAACCATTGGCTCTTTTAGGAGGAAGGGGTAGGGATATTCTGCCGAGAGGCAGAAACAGCATTTCTTACCGTGTCTTCAGTTGCAAAGGGTCTGCCTGTGCCTCCACTGTTCTCCCCACCTGTCACTGACATGAGTTCCATATCCTGGCACCAACACTGGCACTGCTTTGGTCTTGGGAAGTAAGGTGACCTCTGGGGGCTTCAGCTTGCCCATCTGCACAAAGAGAAAGACTACATACTGGTTCAGCACTTAGGGTGAGTGAACTCACCTGCCAGAAGTACTGGTTCAGGACTCAGGATGAGTGAACTCACCTGCGTCTGGTGGAAGGCAGTTGGCCAACGGTGGTCAACGTTTGCCAACAGAGGGGAAGAGTGCCTGGCTTCTCACTCGATAGAACTCTGTTGTCAGGTCACATGCAGAGTTTGCTGCTCTCCTCAGGCATGGAGAAGGAAGGGGACATGTCAGGCCTCAGCTACCTGGGTAGAAAGAATATAAATGTTCCCTGTGTAAAGAAAAGAAAGCAAGTAAGACAGATCAGAAGGTAAGAGAAACAATTTGTAGGCTGACTGATGTCATTTATTTCTGGACAAGATGACAGGAGGCTTAGCCTTCCTTCATTTAAATTGCAGTAGACTCATCTCAGTGCTGTTGACTCATTCACAAGGCTGGCAAAGAGCTTTCGTCATGTCTGCTTTGTTGTTGTCAAAGGGCACAGAAGTCTCCCTCCCTAAATGCCAGGATCTTTCAAGGTGACTTCTGAAGTTACTGTGTGCAGCTCTGCCTTTTCTGGATGTGAGAGCATCACATACCCAGAATGCCTTCTGTTCTCCTGGACAGGCCAGTGATAGCTACGACTAAGTAGAAATCACAGCAGCTCTAGCACCGTCTTAGCGCCCAGTCCCCTTGTCACCCTGAGAAAGCCACTTAGGAAAAGCCATGGCCTTGAGTTACCAAGAGACTTCTCCCAGGGATGAGAAGACTGGACCATAAGACATTTTTACAGTCTGATATTCTGTATCTGATGTTCCATCAGAACACTGCCATTTTTCTAGGAACTTATACAAAGTCTAGTCACAAATGCCTTCTTAGAAAGACTAGAATAAATGAATTCAGTGACCTCTTAAGTCATGTGATTTGACCTGCGGGCTTGCTCAATGTGTACGCTTTTCTGACAAATGGATGCATCTGAAGGCACTGTGGCCAGGCACTGTGAGGCATGCAGAAACTTGCAATGGTGTGACAGCACATGACAGAGCAGCTGTTCACTTCTCAAGACCTGTGAAGAAGGACTTTCACCACCCTGCTGAGGGAAGTCTTCATTCCTTTTGGTAGTCTGTGCACACACTCACATCTCAATCCTAAATCCTGCAGCTTTGGCCTGTTTCTCACCTGTGGTTGCTAGAACCTTCTACTTCCGGCTGGTGCTGCTGATGTGCCAAGCTGTACAAAGGGCATAGCTTTGGGTTGACCCAGCTGCATATGCAACGGGCACCCACAAGGAATGAGTAGGGTTCTGCAGTGTTTTCTAAAAGACCTTTGTAAATTCAAATCCAGGACAAACTTGCCAAGGAAAAAACCATCACAGCAGCCTTCTGGTGCCACTTAGCTACTAAGCTGCCAATGGAAGGTGTCAGGCAGGAGTGCTCCATCAGCTGAGGCCACTGCTGAGAGTTCTGCCTTCTCTGGTAAGGTGGGATCCTCCAGACAGAAACGAGGCTCAAAGGCAGAATTTCCAAATCCAAATGTCAGCTCCAGCCAGGAGTCCTGCTTTAACTCCTTTGTTCCCATCCCCCTACACTATTCTGAAAGCAGTGGGGCAGGAGCCAGGGGACACAGGAGCAAGCCCCACTTGGGCTTCACAAAGGGCAGCTCTGTGTGCTCTGGTTAGAAGCACAACTGTTGTGCTCTAGTGGCCAGATCACCACCCCTCTTGGGACACAGCCACTGACACCACGTTGCCAGCCCTGAGTTTCTGAGCACCCATCATAAAGGAGGCCAGCAAAGACAAAGGTTTCACCAATGCCCCACACATTGTTTGTGATCCCCAACCCCAGCCCCCATTCGATTTCCCTCAACCCTGAGTGAAGGCTCCGTCTGGAAGAAGATGTAAATGATTGTCATCTCTTTCCTTCTGAGCCAACTGGGAGATTTAAAAATAACGAATTGGAAGTGAATCAGAGTATAAGCCTCTCCCTGGCAGTGTGAATAATTTCCTCCAGCTGTCACCAGGGCTCCATCTCTGCCTTCTTATTTATAAGCGCTGTGGCTCAAGGGAGGCACAGCCTAGATCTAGGGCAGTGGCCCTCTTGCCTATGCCTCTCCTCTACAGCACCGCCCCCCCCCCAGCGGAGGCTGGCAAGAGTGTCCCCTGTACTCTGCCTCATTCACCCCAGCAGGCTGAGCAGGCCTGCAGAGAGCTTTGCACACAGGGCTGGATGAGGCAGGTCTTTGTGCAGGAAGGAGAGGTGCCCAGGCTAAGTCAATGCTGCTGCTGCAGGATTGGACTCAGCTGCTCTTGAGGCCTGACTCTCACGGCAAGGTCTTGGCTTTTCATCTTCTAAAGGCAGCTTCTGCAGCACCCAACGGTAGGGCCACTACTTGGTGCTCTTGGTCAAAACCTGCATGACTTGAGTTGGGCGTGGCTCCAGATCTAGTAAGGGAAAGGACACACATAAGGGCTTCACCAGAGGGAGAGGTCATACCAGAGCCCAGAGGGAATAAGGGTTTACTTGGCACATGGGCCCAATGCAGGCTTGGCAGCACACAGGACGCAGCACTGCAGGGTTTTGGGCGGGAGAAGGCCCTCTGAGCAACAGAAGCATGAACAGACAGGCAAGCTTCCAACAACCTGGTTCTTGCCAAGAAGATGCAAGGGTTTCGTGGGGTTCACCTATCAAAATCCTCCCTGGGGTGATGGGCCAGCCCACCCCATTCATCTGCAAATAGTTAGGAACTATGGAGTAGGAGCTTCTCAAGAGTGTAATATGAGGGCTGGGAAGGTGGCTCAGTGGTAGAGTGCTTGCCTTGCATGCATGAGGCCCTGAGTTCAATTTCTCAGCACCACATAAGCAGAAAAAAGCCAGAAGTAGTGCTGTGGCTCAAATGCTAAGAGTGCTAGCTTTGAGCTGAAGAGCTCAGGGATAGCACCCAGGCCCAGAGTTCAAGCCCCACGACTGACATAAAAATGTGTAATCTGTGAAAGTATGTGCTGTGTGGGATAGGACAGCTAGGTAAGGGCAAAGCCATCCTGTGTCCCCTGTAGCTCAGCACAAACCTTGGCTCCTCTGCCCATGCCTTGGGCATGGAAGGACTAAGTAGTAAGATTCATAATGTATTGAGTCAATCTGGCATAACATTCTAGTAGAGAAATGGGCAGGTAAGCCTCAGGAAATGTCAATGTCAGTGTCATGAATGGAATGACCAGAGAGGAACCAGGATGAGGCAAGACTTGGTTGAGCAGAGACCCAAGGAACTGGTGGCCTACGCCAGGCAATGCCTAGGAATAATGAGTGCTCAGCCCTGAGAACATCATTTTAGCTTTTGCCAATTCACTGGGAGATATTTGAGGAGAGAAAAGCAATTGCCATTGCCAATCTTCGCAGAGAGGTTTTTAGTTTTATTTTTATTTTGTGGTCAGTTGTAGGACTTGAACTCAGGGCCTGGGTGCTGTCCCAACTCAAAGTGAGCGCTCTACCACTTAGATACACAGAGCTACTTGCAGTTTTCTGGTGGTTAATTGGTCATGTGTCATGGACTTTCCTGCCCAGGCTGGCTTTGAATTGACACTCTCAGATCTCAGCCTCCCGAGTAGCCAGGATTACAGGTGTGAGCCACCAGTGCCCAGCTCAGTTTTAAAAGGAAGCAGGGAAATCGGGCCTTAGTGGTGGTGGACCAGAAGGGGTTTATTTTATAACACACGTGGAGGGACTGTGTAAGGGGGTATGTGAAGAAGGGAACAAGTTCATGAGGTGACAACTCCTTCCAGCTAGCCTGAGAAGCCCACAGCATCCTGGATGCTGGTTTACTGTGCTATTTAGGGGAAGAACCTGGTAGCTGGGAATGGTGGCAGCTGATGACAGGAAAGCAAGAAAGGGACTCATCCCTCCTGCATTCCCAACCCCTCAACCACCACCCTATTTCAACTCTCAAAATGCATGTGCTCCAGTTACCTTTCCAGGCCAGCCAGCAAACCATGTGGACATACACACACATACACATGCAAGTACGCAGCCATAGACCTATGCCACCCGCACACATCCCTTAATGACATAATCACTTACACTGCAGTAAAGGTAGCTTGCCAGGGACGCAGTGGCTAGCACCCATCCTTAGGCTCCATCTCCTACCTTTGCAGATGTGTTCTCTGCACAAACAGGCTGAATGTCGAAATTCCTCTTGATGAACCCAAGCATCAGCCTGTGCTTTTAGGCGGGGGCCTCAGGAAGCATGAATTAGTGGCTTTGCTGCTGAGGTCCTCCAGTGGTCTCACATTCTGTGCATAGCTCAAAGGCAGCTTCCTCTACACTGTAAATGTGCTAGGCCAAGTTTAATGTGACACCTTTCTTCTTATTGTAAAGGTGATGTAACGGGTTAGTTACATAACTCAGGTAATGAGTACATTTCTTTTTGAAGTGTCATCCCCCTCCCTCATTTTCTCCCAGTTTTTCCCTCCCTCCCCCCGCCCCCACACCGTATAGTTCATTTGCTACATAGTGTGGAGAGTGAGTTTCACTGTTAAATTAGTTCACCCTTTGTCCCTCGGTTTCTGTGCTTCCTCTTCCCAAATTTGGCAATTGGGCACAGAAATAAAAAACTGTGACAAAAGTGCTGGGAGTGGGAGAGAAGAAAAAGAACCATAAGCAGTACAATAAAAAGAAAAACTTCGTTTCCATTTCTTGGAGTTCAATAAGCATTATTTTATATGGCTGTATGCACACAGTTATTGAGCATTTGTGAGCCTCTCTGAAGAATATGCAAAGGGAAAAGGCTATGTTACAGAGAGGGGGCACATGTGCTTGGTGGGGTATCACCAGACCAGGATTTGACAATGGGGAAACTGAAGCGCTGGAGAATTTTGAATTTCATACATTGACACCTTGGTGGCTGGGCAAGATGAAAGCTTGTTTCCTGACTCCATGTTTGCCTAGATGTGGACAAAGAACATGGCATTTCCCTTATAAACACTCCTGAGGGGGCAAATTTTGGTTTCTTGGTTTACACAAGGTTCAGATACTAGATATGTAGGAAAATAGTGAAGGTTAAAAAAAAAAGTGAAGGTAAGGGTCTCTTGGAATATGGGAATAAAAGACTGAATTCAGGCTAGGATTCTTGCAAATGGGCAGTAATCACAACTCCATGTACAGTTGTCAGAGTTAACAGACAAAAATACACACCGGTATTTTCATGCTTTGAAAGAGGGAGGGGCTATTGTTTTTTTTTTTGGTCCCATTATGAGTATTTAACCACGGCTACCTCTGTGCATCTGTAAAGAACCCCCGTCCATGCAGCAACACAGGTGTTCCTACTGAAAGCACAAAGTTTCTATTCAGTGTCACCAGGTCCACCTGTAAGCCCTCCCTCCCCCACCCCGTGCCCAGCAGACAGCCTTGGGCTTCCCTCCATCCTCGCTTGAGGGAGCTGTGACTATACTCATTTCTTTTACTCAGTTGGCTGCTCCAAACACCCACATGAGGTGCTTGTGAATCTCAACTCTGCACAAAGGGGAACCCCAAGAAGCAAATGTACCCAGCAAGCAGGAGCTTTTCTCACTCATTTTGAGGGGTCTAGTCTCTGGCTGAGGCCGCAGCAAAAGTGGCCCACTGTGCGAGATGGCAAGAGGCACCTGCAGGAAAGCATTCCCAGTGTCCTCTCTTGCTGGGATCAGTTCATGTGGTGCCACACGGGGGGCGAAGGCCGGTGCATTTTGGAGACTCACCGAGGCAGCCACAGATCTGGGCTATAATTAAACAGACTGTGAACATGTTGTTCACGCAAACCTTAGCAGAACATGAGTCATGCTGGTGAAGTGAATCACAGAGTCTCAGGGTTTCCATTTATATTTGCTGTATTTGGAGCTTTTATATCTGGGCTCAGATTTAAGCCCCCTCCCATTTACTCTCTCAGGAACAAAGCCTCGAGGCTGGACATAGCTGAGGGTCCAACTGGGCAGCCAGGAAGGAGGAGAGAGGAGCTGGAGGCTACGCGGGCACCAGGTTAATCATGTCACCAGAACCGGGGACACCTATCTCTCCTTAGCGGATGCTTCTGGGCTGTCAGGGACCAGAACAAATCAAAGGAAACAAAATCTGGCCACTCTGAATATTGCCACTGCTTTTAGGAAAGTAAAATTTGGCAAAGGGAAGAAGGTTGAAACTCGGGGTCAACATAAAGTCTCATGATCCTTGTGTAGCATTTGGCTGAGTTCCTAGGACAGGTACCATCTAGCATAAGCTACTGACCCACCCCCTACCCCAGCCCTCAGTGACTGACCCAGACCCAAAGCCCTGCCTAACCTCTGTCTCAGTTTCCTCCCTTGTGGAATAGGAGGGATAATGATCCTCTTTCTCTCCTATGGTGACAACCAATGCCATCATGGAAAAAAATACTCTCATAATCTCATCTAGTCATAATCTAAACCTGAAGGCCCCTCCCCCTAACACATGAATTTGGGGAAGGGGGATATAATCAAGCCACCATACCATTTCTATAAAAACCAGAGCCAAGCCGGGCGCCGGTGGCTCACACCTGTAATCTTAGTTACTCAGGAGGCTGAGATCTGAGGATCGCGGTTCAAAGCCAGCCCAGGCAGGAAAGTCCGTGAGAGTCTTATCTCCAATAAACCACTAGAAAACCAGAAGTGGCACTGTGGCTCAAGTGGCAGAGCACTCACCTTGAGCTGAAGAGCTGAGGGACAGCGCCCAAGCCCAGAGTTCAAGTCCCATGACTGACAAAAAACAAAAAACAAAAAAACAGCCAATACAGCTTACAGGGCCTTCAGGTAGCTATTGTTTGGTTGAGAAAAGTAAAATGCACAAAATTACACAAAATTCATGTTATACAGTACACAATAAAAGCACTTTGTGTAAATGTATGCATATATGTCTGTATAGGTTTATATACAGACAAGTGAAAATACCCGAGGCTATACTGCAGGTAAATATGGCTTCCTTACATGCAAGAGAAAAGAAAGGCCATGCAAAAGGTGGGGAGGACAGGTGAAGAAAAAAATAGATGGCCGTGTTCTTTAATGAATGTATAGGATGGACTCTAGTGCTCACACCTGTCACACTAGCTATGCAGGTGGCTGAGATACAAGGATAGTGGTTCAAAGCCATCCTGATCAAGAAAGTCCATGAGAATCTTATAACTAATCAGCAAAAAGCTGCCACTAAGGTGTGGTTCAAGTGGCCAAGTGTCAGCCTCTGCCTTGAGTCAAAAAGCTAAGCAAGAATTCAAAGACATGAGTTTAAGGCCCAGTATGAACAGGTGATGTTGAAAAATGTCTTACTGTCCTGAATAAAATATTAATTATATTTAGGTTTTCTCAAAATATCTTCCTTCTCTGAATGATACACATTTTTTACCAGGGATACCAAAATTTGGCCAGGGCTACATAATACAAGAAAGAAGGCAACTTCTCTTTCCACATGCAGGCATTGACATTGTACCCAAATGACAATATGAGAACAATGAAGAAACAATGAACGGAAGAATAATTAAAATTAGTACGTGTAGAATAAACCAAATAAAAAGAAACTGAAGCAAGAGAGTGAAATGAGAAATTGAAACATATTCCTAGACAAACATATGCATATGAGTGTTCTGAGCAGTGTTACTTATAACAGCAAAACAACTAGAAACAAAAATTAAAGCTCATGAGCTGATAAAGAAATGTATATTCATACAATGGGATACTATAAATACATGCTAGAACACAAATGAATGTCACCATTATATTCTTGAGTAGCTATGATCATCTTCAATGTACCATTACACTCATATTCTATGAAAAGATTTTTAGAGTACTTGAACACCACTTATTCTCTCTCCACATTTATTTAGTCTTTGTAAACTTTACGTTACTGGTAAAAACTAAATAGAGAGACATGATGGAAATAAGTACTAAGTTAATTAAGGTCTTTTGACAAAAGGGAAAGAAAATTTCTTCAGCCAGAGGAGAAGGGTTGCTTCTTGGAATGATGTAACTCAAGAGTTTAGGGAAAAGATGTGAATCATAATCTGCCCAGGGGTCCTCATTCCATTCTTTCCCTTAAACGAGAGACTTCATCTTCGTTGAGCTGGTATTAACAGAAAACCAGATTGAATAATTAATACACATAGAAATATATTTGGCTCACAATTTCATCAATGGTAAGTCCAAAAATGGTACCAACATCTGGTGAGTACTTTTGTGTTGCACTAACCCTGGCAGAAGAACAAGCGAGCACAGGTGAAGCAGAGAACAAAGTCAGGCAAAATTCACCCTTTTAAACAGAACCTCCATAACAGCACTCATAAAGGCAAAGCCTCCAACTTTCAATAGCCTCTTCAAGGTCCCACTTCTTAACTCTTACAATGGCAATCACATTTCAACACAATTGGAGAGGACAGTCAAATCACAGCAGAGACCCTGTGGGGTTGGGAATTCAATTTGTGTTGTCATTCAACCATTCACAGGCCTCTGAGACTTGGGGTTTGCCTTTCAGAAACCTCAGCCCTCTGGCTATAGGAGTCAGGGTTTCTCTCAGGGTAATCATAGAAACTTTCAGCTGGGAATTTAAAGCCTTGTACTGATCACTTGCTTCAGTAGCAATCAACCAACCCAACCAAATGTATTTTAACTAAAATACTCTTAAGGTACCAAATATTCAGTCTCTCAGTGTCTTGCCTTCTGTGGGTTCTTGATTAAAGGTGATCATTTGAGTAAACATTTTGTTCCTTCCTGCCAAGGACTACAAGCATGCTCTTCACTTGTGGAAAATGCTTTTAAATCTAATCATACTTGGGAACTAGTTCCAGAAAACCCAGGACAAATACAGAACACTTATCCTTAAGGTTTGTTGTTCTGAAACCATTCCCAGTACTAAATTCTGCATCTGTGATGGTCCAACCACAGAAGACCAGTAGGCAATAGTCATGTGGCACATTATTACATTCAGTCAATGACAGACTGCACATATGGGGCTGGGAATATGGCTTAGTGGTAGAGTGCTTGCCTAGCATGCATGAAGACCTCGGTTTGATTCCTCAGGACCACATACACAGAAAAAGCCATAAGTGGCACTGTGGCTCAAGTAGAGTGCTAGCCTTGAGCAAAAAGAAGCTTGGGGATGGTGTCCAGGTGCTGAGTTCAATCCCTAGGCCTGGCAAAAATAAAATTAAAAAAAACAAAACAAACAGACTGTACATATGATATCGATCCCATAAGATTAGTGGTATTATAGCTCTTAGTTTTTGTAAGAACACTGTGAGGTTCACACAATTATGAACTCATCTAATCATGAATTTCTCAGAATATATCCATCATGAAGTGACATATAAACATGATTCTATGTGACTGCGCATGCTCACATATTCACTGACACAGATTCTGCATATGTAGTAGAAGTGACTTCTGTAAGCATGGAAGACAGTTAAGCAGTCACTGTAAGGTTGTGGTCTCTATATCTGCTGTTTGCATAGCAAGCAGTCAGGTAGATCTCAAGCCAGCTGAAACCCACATGCATGCACTGGCACCCATAGTAAGATACTGAAGCTTATAGCCATTCTTTTGCCTCTGACCTTCATGATGGGGATGTCATATATCATGGCGTTATGCACATATACATAGCCCAGAAATCAAAGAAGCTACGGGTAGAGCAATTGCAGGCTATTTCTCGTCTCATGCCAATAAGGTCAGACAGTAGATCAGTAGGTGTGAGTTAAAAAAAAGACTACTGATTCCCTTTGCATTTTCAAATCTCTCCAAAATTTCCCTTGTGGCCCACCCTAATCAGAAACTTGTAAGAAGAAAATTCTAAGGAAGTTTGTCTTGGCCATAATGACTCATTATAAAAAGCCATCTTGCAGGCACTGGTGGCTCATGCCTATAATCCTAACTAGTCAGGAGGCTGAGATCTGAGGATCCCTGTTCAAATGAGACTCATCTCCAATTTACTTCCAAAAAGCCAGAAGTAGAGTTGTGGTTCAAAGTGGGATAATGCTAGCCTTGAGCCCAAAAACTCAGGGAGAGTGCCTGGAACTGGCCCAAAAATGTAAAATTTTAAATGCAAAATTTTATCAATGTGTATAAACACAATATTCTTATTTCTACATATTAACTACTCATAGCATCAGGTATACTAATTGCTCTGTATAATCTTGCATACACTAATTTTAATTTTAATTTATATGATCAATTACTAACAAAGGTATAACAATTTTAATTCATGGTAGTGTTGTTTTTGTATTACCAAATTTTAGAGCATTTATCTTATTATATTATTAGATATATCTCTTAATTATTTTATTTTGTGGCAAATTACTCCTTCTAGCATTTAGTAATCATCTTTTTTATCTCCAATTACATACCTTCCTTAAAGTCTGTTCTGCCTTATTTTAATATATGCATAATAATCATCTTAATTATATCTTCTACCCCAAAATGTTTTTAAAGTTGCTGTTATGATTTAAGAAGTCCTTCTTATTACAGTTTACTCACTATTTCTAGTGTGGGTAGTAGGCATGCTTATAGGATCTGGTCTGTGTCTAGATCGTGGTATTTAGAACTTTTAAAAAAATGAAATGTAGCCGGGTGCTGGTGGCTCACGCCTGTAATCCTAGCTACTCAGGAGGCTGAGATCTGAGGATCGCGGTTCAAAGCCAACCCGGGCAGGAGAGACCGTGAGACTCCTATCTCCAATAAACCACCAGAAAACCGGAAGTGGCGCTGTAGCTCAAGTGGTAGAGCGCTCGCCTTGAGCTGAAGAGCTGAGGGACAGTGCCCAGGCCCAGAGTTCGAGCCCCACGGCCGACCAAAAAAAAAAAAAAAAAAAAAAATGAAACGTGACTGCTCAGCAGGCTGAAATCCTAGGATCATGGTTTGAAACTAGCCTGGCAGGATAGTCCATGAGCATAAAAAGGTCAGGGACAGCACTCAGGCCCAAGTTCAAGTCCCAAGAATGGCACACAAAAAACAAAGACATCTGAGCTAGGCACTGGTAGCTCATGCCTGTAATCCTAGTTACTCAGGAGGCTAAGATCTGAGGACTGCAGTTCAAAGCCAACTCAGGCAGACTTTGAACTGAATTCAAGTTGTAGAACCAGAACTCACAAAAATCTATGCTCTTCAGCAGAAACATTTCTGTGTTTGATATGTGATCAGAATAGCAGAATACATGATCTGTGGATAATCAAGATCCTATCTTATCAACAAAGTTGTCAGACCATATTCATCACAGGTATCAATCGGGATGTACTGACTTTGTATCTCCAACAGACAAGAAAAAGTAGGGCTGATTCTACAATTTCCCCCCCCCCCCAAAGATTTGATATGCCTACCATCATATTGTGGTTTCTCCACAACTGAGGATCACTGGCTTGTGGAATTTCCAAAAAAGATTACACTTTAAAGATGGAAATAGTTTATTCCATTAAGAGTTTGGTATTCCTCCTCCCACCCCTCAGTCCATTGCACTCAATAGTTTTCTCTAAGGCTCTGTGGGATCTTTTGCAGTGTTTCAAATTTGCTCTGTCTCCTAAAGAGACCTCCAAGAAACCAATGCTAAGTTCCAACACCTATTTCTTACTGGTAATGAGTAGGCCCTAACACTGGGGGCAAATTTTAACAGCTAATATTTAACTTATTGACAAGAACAGTTGGTAAAGGACTTCTAATATTCATATTGTACCTCTGTTTGTGGTATGAACTGGAGTCTACTTTTCGCTTTCATTAACTATGGATTTTGAATGTTCTTGAAAAGACTGCAATTTTGATTCCAACAAGCCTGAGAGGAACCTTCATTTAAAGTTAGTAAACTTGGGCGTTTTATGTATTCAACTTGTCATGTTTGTGCACTACATAAAATGTCTTAAAAATTCATTTAAATCCATTGTGTTGGCAAGCTCATCAACTTGAGAGTCATCAATACAAA
Source organism: Dipodomys merriami (assembly GCF_024711535.1). Lineage (NCBI taxonomy): Eukaryota > Metazoa > Chordata > Mammalia > Rodentia > Heteromyidae > Dipodomys > Dipodomys merriami. Next base: position 110,202,160 of record NW_027204492.1, read on the forward strand.
CACTGTAGTGAGAACTGAAAAGTTTCCACATGGCTAAAAATGTTTTCATGGAGATTAGGCCTAAAAGAATATAGGAGAAAGCATTGAGTGCTTATTTAAATACCACCTAAGGGAGGGCCTTAGAAGCCACACTAAATAGTATGAATTAGAAGCTCTCTAACATACCAGACAATCAAGATACTGAAAGAGAAGAAAAAGTTTGTAAGTGGAAGAAACAATGTATTACTTTTAACTTCTAAGAATCCTAAGATTATTCTAAAACTACCAAGAGAAAACAGTGAAAAAAACAAGAGAGGGGATAAAAACTATAGGATTAAATGTGGTATGAAAACCTTTCAGTCAGGTGCCAGTGACTCATGCCTATAATTCTAGTTCCTCAGGAGGCTGAGATCTAAGGACTTCAGTTCAAAACCAGCCCAGACAGGAAAGCCTGTGAGAACTTCATCTCCACTAAACTACAAAAACAGCAATAAAAAATGGAAGAGGGTCTGTGGCTCAAATGGTAGAGTGCTAGCCTTCAGTAAAAGTAGCTCAGGGACATCAGCGAGGCCCCATGTTCCAATCCTAGAACTGGAGTGCACACGCACACACACACACACACACACACACACACACACACACACACACACACACACACACACACACACACACACACACACACACACACACACACACACACACAGAGAGTGCTAGCCTTCAGTAAAACTAGCTCAGGGACATCAGCGAGGCCCCATGTTCAAATCCTAGAACTGGAGTGCACACGCCCACATTCACACACACACACACACACACACATGCACACACACACACACACACAATTACAAAACCTAAATAAAATTCAAGTATGATAGAAAGATGGCAGATCGGGGCTGGGAAGGTGGCTCAGTGGTAGAGCGCTTGCCTTGCATGCATGAGGCCCTGGGTTCGATTCCTCAGCACCACATAAGCAAAAAGAAAAAGCCGGAAGTGGCTCTGTGGCTCAAGTGGTAGAGCGCTAGCCTTGAGCTGAAGAGCTGAGGGACAGCGCCAAGGCCCAGAGTTCAAGCCCTACGACCGGACCCAAAAAAAAAAAAAAAAAAAAAAAAAGATGGCAGATCAGAGAAAAAGCACTCTGGAAGTCAATAAGAGAATTCCAACCAATAGTCAATTGCCTTTTAAAGTCAACAATTAATCTTACTGGATCAACCACTCACTGTTTCATGCTTTTTGATGTTCAAATATCTCTGCAGCAGAGGAATTTCTGATTTATATGTGTATGCATGGTTTCACACACAATACTGGAGAGGGAACCCAGGGCTTCATGCATTCTGGGCAAGCACGCTACCACTAAGCTTCATTTCTAGCTCTGATGACTGCCTTTTTAAGTTTGAGAATAAATGTGCATCAGAACAAAATACATAGTTTCCAATGTATAAAATAGAACCACAATTCTAAGAATAACTACGAGTAACTAAGATTTTAAACTAGAATTACATTTTCATCCCTGCTGGTGATTTATAAATGGATCTGTCCCAGTGAGACCAATGGATACACAGACTTATTGTAGAACTCTGTGTTCTTAAGTTTGTGGCCAAACTAAAACACAAATAATGTTAAACACAAATTTGTCATTTCAAGTTTCATCAAGTTTGGATGAAGAATGAAATAGGTAAAAATAGAATTCTGATTTTGGAGAAACAGACTGGCTTTGCTTTATTTACTACTACTGAACTAGTGAAAGTGTACTTACCTGAGTGATCGCAATGAATTAGATTGAATATTGGTTTCAGATCAGATCGGTACCTGTACATAGTTTCAATTAGAGGAGTTTTCATCTAAAATAAAGATTTTTCTAAGTGTTAAAACATTAAGAATTAAGGACAGAGATCAATTATAGCAATTGTAAAAAACATAAAACATCCCCACCAACTTCTCCTTTCCATTTGTCTTGTCCCCTTCCTTTCCTCTCTCTTTTCTCTCTATGTGTATTATGGTAGAACTAGAACCCAAGATCATCTTGTGTTCCTATTCTCCAACTGAGCTATACACCAAACCCACCAATTGCAATGATGGGGTTTTAAATCAAATTCAAGGCAGCAAGCTTTCCTTTGGCCCAATCAATCTTCAATCACACTAAGGAGCTTGTTCTTGTGCTCCTTAGGAGAACAATGTAAGGAAGCACTAAATAACAACTACCAATGTTTACAGAAAGCTTGTGTGGATTATTTCATTTGGTCCTTTACAACCCAAAGGAATAGGAATAGATTGCTTGTTCCATCCTACAGACAAGAAAACAAGAGAGACAAATAACTTTACCAACAGTCATGTAGCTATTGCATGAGATTTGAGTCTCAGCATTATCGAGCCAATCCCTATGATCTAAATCACTATGGCAAAATGGCACTGAAGTGAAGTTAAACACCTCCTTCCTGGGGATATTTTAGTTTCCAACCATACCATTTTATTTCTCTTCTGTTTTTCTCATCAGTCCCCAAATGCTCACAAGTCCTAGCTCCAACAAGCTCAGTGTTATAATTAATTGCTGATGAAATGCTCATCAATAGGGACTGGAATCCAATTACTCTCCCTGAGATGCTGACATTTTAATAAGGTACCATACATTTTGAAATTCTTTAATGCACAGACTGGGTTCGGCAACTATTACATGGTTAGGAAATATGTGAAGTATTTCAAATGTGTGTGGCACAAGGAAATAATGTCACATCTGGACAAAAGTTAAAATAAGCAACTCAATGGCAGCGATGGGAGGGAGGGAATGAGTGGGAAAGAGGGAACAGCTGACACTAAGCAAAAGGAAAGAACTGTACATATCACCTGATGTGGAAGAAATAACTATTATCAAAGCTCATAGAACTCATGAACTTTATAGACCACGATAAAGACAATTTGCCCCATGAAGGTTAGAATGTGTTTGTGACCTTAACTAAGTATCTCACAATACTGTGAAGTTTGTGAAATTTATGTAATCAATCACAATAAAAAATTTTCTATAAAAAAAGAAAAAAAAGTTAAAATAAGAATCCTCTATTCAGCATGGGTTTGCTTTCATTTTTCATGTTGCTCATTCTAGAGAATACATACATTTCCTAAATAGGTCACCATGGAGACACCCACCTTGGTCTTGTCTTTGCCTGCCATTCCCATCCATTACATGAGACCACTCTCAACTTTTCAAAGCCTTATGTTGCTTAGAGCTTGTCCAAAGCGTGCATTTCTTACAGCCAGATTTTATCTTATAACAAGTGATACTTACTTTTTCCGGAGAATTTTCAATTTGGACATCCTCAAAGCAAGACATGTAGTCAACATTTCCATCGCTGTCTATATTCACCAGATGTGGACTAAGAGCTCTCCAAGGCAAGTTCAACCCCAAAGTGTTTTCCATAGTAAAAGCCCACTGGGCTACCGAAATTTTTCCTGACAACAGCACAGAAGCCCGTATTATTTGTATAGAATTTGAAAGGAAACATGCAAGCTATCAGGTACAGCCAGAGTGCTAGCTTTGGGTTTTGAGACCAGGGAACAGGCTGTTTTTCATGATCTGTCCTGAATAAATAAAGACAGGCTTTCCTATTCCACAGATTTTACCTTTCCTGTCCTGTGTAAGAAATCTCATTTGGGCTATTTGGGCTATGTTTCTTTTTTCTGATTAAGGGGAAAAAAGTTATGCTTATTATAGAACATTTGAAATCAATAGAAGACATAAAATATATATGTGCATACACATATATGTGCAATTTTTATTTCTAGTAATATGTATTGCTTAGTTTATTCTGCTTGCTGTTAATGGAGTTATTCTGGTTTTGTTAGTGGATTCATAGTGTTCTTATATATTAACTATATATAATAAGATTCGACTATCTCTTGGATTCTTTTGCAATTGAATAATCTATCAATCTACTATTGTGTCTTTCTAGCAATATATGTATATCTGCTTGCTTTTTAAGAATTCATTTTTGCCATTGTAGCTTTAGTCTAAGTGCACATATCTGTGGACTTAATTTTAATATCACTTCTCTTTACTATTCTGAAATTTTCATCAGTTCTTGGATACTCTCAAGCGCCCTTATATGTTCTATTCTCTCCCTAACACATTGATTAGATGTTTGCTAAACTTTCTCATGTTGTTCATATCTCTTTTCAGTTCTTTGATTCTGTTGCTTTTCCTTGGTTTTGTTTTGTTTTTTTTGTTTGAGGAGGGGGTCTGGCAATCTAGACTCACTGTTTCAAGGCTTTCTCTTTTTTTGTGTGAATATTGATAAGCAAGCAGTCTGCCACTTGGGCTATGCCCTAAGCCCTTTGGTTTTTATTTTAAAGACATAGTCTTCACACAATCCTCTTGCCTCTACTTCCCAAGTAGTTGGGATTACATGCATGTGTCACTATGCCTAGCTCTCACTGTTCATAATGCTTAATCTTTTTCATTTTTGTCTGTCCTGGGGCTTGAACTCTGGGCCTGGGCACTGTTTCTTAGATCTTCAGCTCAAGGCGAGAGCTCTATCACTTCAGCCAGAGAGCCACTTCTGATTTTCTGGTGGTTAGTAGAAGAGTCTCACAGATGTTCCTGCCTGGGCTGGCTTCAAACCGTGATCCTCAGATCTCAGTCTCTTGAATAGCTAGGATTACAGGCGTGAGCCACCAGCACCAAGCCTTTTGTTTCTTTAGATAATTTATACTTTGTGTTTGATGATCCCAACATCTTATGGCACCAAGCCTTTTATTTCTTTAGATAATTTATACTTTGTGTTTGATGATCCCAACATCTTATGGCACAGGGGAGCCAAACATCACGTTTTTTTCTAATGACTCTACTTATGTTATTGTTTGTAATCTTCGTAGGTTATGAGAACATAATGATTGATCTTAAGTTCTTGGATATACCAGTGCCTAAAATTAGAGATATTCCCATCAAAGATAGATTTCCTTGCCAGGGGCATTGAGAGTAGAGACAAAATGTGGAAGTCCCAATGCAACTATCCCATCTTTCTACTATATTGGAGTTTGCTCACAGGATGAATCCATAATTATATTAGCAATTGTCACAGGATAATTCAGCTTTGTGTGCTTGTTTGTTGCTCCACGCTTCCTCATATGGTTAAAATCTTTTTTTTCTTCTTTTATTTTACACTAGGTCTCATTATGTCAGACCGACTGTCTGACCCTCTCCCTCTCCATTGCCAGGATTACAGGTTTGTATCGCCATGCCTTGCTCAAATAATCTCTCATAGGAATGGTGATGCAGCCAAAAGACTGACCATACTGTGAATCTGATAAACTAGTTATAATTCAGCATCCCCCAGAATCAAGCTAGTTATTAATATTCTTCTTGAGGTCTAACTCAGGAATGTTATTCACTTTCTCAGTTAAAAGAGGCTTACTGAAAAGAGATATATGACTCTTTTGAATGAATATTAGATTAAAAGAGAGAGAGTATGTGTATACTGGAGCCTGAACTCTGGGCTTCATGTTCATCACTCAACAATCTTTTTTCTAACAGAGATGAAAAAATGAAATTCCAAGGAAGCAAAGAAAATGAAAACCAATCTGCATGTAACCTAATATTCTAAGAAATGGAAGAACTTTATCATTTTATCACCTGATTTACTGTAGTCTCGAAGATAGAAGGCAGATATGAGGTCAGATCTTCGTGAAATTATTTTTGCTTTTAATATCCGGATGGCATTTCTTTCCAAAGTATGAATCCTGTAGGAAGTAGAACAAAATTAGGTGGAAGTTACATAAATTACCCTTGTATGTTCTGTTACCATTCCCCACTTTATAAATTAAATCACCTTAATTTATACATATCAGATCACTTTTCAGTGCACGTACATGTGTGTGTGTGTGTGTGTGTGTGTGAGAGAGAGAGAGAGAGAGAGAGAGAGAGAGAGAGAGAGAGAGAGGGCATGTAGCTGCATAGATTTTCTGAATTGTTTTCCTAAGTATCCCAAGCTAATCTGGAACTCACAATCCTATGACTTCTGCTTCCTAAGTGCTGGGATTATAATCTCCCATTTTACACCAACATTTTAATGTAAAAATTTTATAAACCCCATGTTGGTGGCTCATGCCTTTAATTGTAGCTATTCAAAAGGCTGAGATATGAGGACTGCGGTTCAAAGGCAGTCTGGGCAGGAAAGTCTGTGAGACTCATCTCCAATTAACCACCTAAAAATCGGAAGTGAACTGTACTCAAAGTGGTAGAGCACTAGCTTTGAGCAAAAAGAGCTAGGGACAAACCCTGAGTTCAAACCCCATGACCACTACCAACAACAACAACATTTCGTGTTACCTCAATTGAAGTGGAAAAGCTGAGTTCAAACCCCATGACCACTACCAACAACAACAACATTTCGTGTTACCTCAATTGAAGTGGAAAAGCTCTCATTAGTCAGTCATAGACCTTCATTATCATCAGCTGTACTTAAATGATTATGTGATCTGTTGAGTGTTTCCCTGCCTTGCAATTATGTAATAAGCAACCCCAACAGTAAATGGTGCTAAAAAAGCAACGTAAAAGTTATGGTAATCCTCCCAGGCCAAAATGGGCTTACAATGTAAGTAAATTAAGTGACAGAGTGAAGATTTTAGATTTCTTGAAAGGCAGTGTGTCTTTAGTGGAAATTGCACAGCATCTGGGAAAAGCGAATCAAGCATCCACGGTAGAGTACTGAACTCCATACTCCCTGAGCATTCACAATGTTTCCTAATGGTGGTTTCCTAGATAGTACGAGGGATATCAAAGGTCTACTGGATAGAAAATCCCAAGGAATTCACTATAAACTAATAGGCCAAATCAGTATGTTCATTAAGATTGCATAATATGAGATTCATACATGAAAGTCTCTAGATACTGGAAATGAACAATCCAAAAAGAAATTCAGAACATAGCTCTATTATAGCACCAAAAGAACTTTTAGAAAGAAATTTGGAGGGTATATGAATGGGGAGAGGAAGTGGGGGAGAATGTAATAACAAAATTCAATATATATCCCACAAAATTAAGAAAATTGAGGGAAGAGGTGGGGGGGTGGGAGGAATGGGGGAGAATGATGAAAGGATGACATTAAGATTCATTGCATTCACAAACTGCTTTCTTGAATGGCAACTCCTTTGTACAACTATTTAAAGATAATAAAAAACTAATACCACTAAACTCCATAAAAACTCCACATCATGAAAATTTTTAAAAAGAAATAAATTTAACAAAATTAGTCTCAGATTTGTTTATGAAAGTACAAAACACTGTTGAAGGAAATTATACGTAATCTAAATGAGTTAAACAATATTCCATGTCCAAAGATAAGAAGGCTTACTATTATTGAGGTGGAAATGCACACAAATTAATCTACAGATATAACAAATACCCTAATAAAATTGTACTTGGTATTATTTTTTTGCAAGTTGACAAGCTGATTCTAAATTCATACTGAAATCAGGACAGTCTAGTGAAAGGATCTTTGAAGGAATTTTAAAGTTCACTACACATCTCTTAGTTTTAAAACATGACATTTAGTATCCTTCATCCAAAAAACATGACAACAGCAATATTTCAGATTTCTGGGATTTTTAACATTTTGGAATATTTCATAGAAATATGTCCATTTTTAAATTTAATTTGTTTGGTTCTTTTACTTTGAGCTCTATGTGTTTCTCTATAGGTAGGAAAGATTTTATAGTATTGTTTGTAAAAGAAAACCTTGGGAGAAATGTGTTGAATATTTAGCTTCTCCACAACTGCTATGACACATATGTACAATGGAATATTATGCATCTAGTAAAATTAAATAGGTTTATGTATCCTAACATGAAGTGATATGCATTATATAATACTTAGGAAAAAGTCATTTTCAAAATAGAGGGTATAACTACTTTTTTGTGTGCTGCTACTGAGGCTTGGATTCAAAACCTGATGCTCTCTCTCAACTTGGCTTTTCTACTCAAGGCTGGCACTCTACTATACGACCCATGTCTCCCAGGTTTTTTTCCTGGCTAACTGGAGCTAAGAAGTCTCTTGGATTTATCAATCTAGGTTGGTTTCAAACATGTGATCTTCAGATCGCAGCCTTCTGAGCAGCAAGGATTACAGACATCAGTCACAGGTACCACACAGGATGCAATTAAATCTATCTTTGTGAAACCATACACGTATGTGTCTCTTCATGTTAGATAAAGACAGTTTTGTCTGTTATGCCTACTGCTATGCCCAAACCTGTACCTACTAAGATAGTACCTGCCACGTATGAAAGGCTCACAAGCTATTTTGAACAACAAATTAACAATCTTTTGGCTACTCCTATAGGACCAAAAATAAAAGGACAGGAGAGGATATCCTTTGTATTCATTTTAATTACTTATGAGAAAAGGGATTGAGAAGAGTGACAGGTAATTAGCATTTTATTTATATTTATTTTTCTCACTTATTAATAAGCATAATGGTTTTGAAATATATATAAATAAAAAGATATGTTTCAGGAAAAAGGTTAAACAATGAAAATATTGAAAATTTTAGTCATATATATTTCTGGATAAAGAAAGCAAAAGACCAGATGAGGTAGGGTAGAGAAGGTTATAAGTAAAGGGACAGAGTGAGGATGAAGGTTTTTGTGTTATACTTTGCTACACTTATGAATTGAAAATTGTCCCCTGTGCTATCCAATATGGGTACGTTCACCACTTGTTTGTGCCTTTGTTGATGACTTGTTTGTGTGGCTACTCAGTCACCTGGCACTGCTGTCACATGATCATTAATATTTAATTCTTGGCATTCTTAGAACATACACACCTTTGGGAAAGATGGATTAGACATGATGCCCCAGCTACTCGGTATTGGAAAACTCGAAGCATCATGCCATAAGCCAGTTTGATGTAAGCTCCCCGGTTGCTACTGTCTTCATAATAATTAGAGGCAGAGAAAACTGTAATTACCTAATTAAAGAAAAAGAAGGTAAGCCTCAATAAAATGAGTTCTCAAAGGTCATTCAAGAAAGGCAAAAACAGTTCAATTCTTTAAAAGCAAACAAAGCTCACAGTGCCTGCAAATTATCCAAGTTTCACATGACTTCCACTGGAATAAAAAGAAAGCTTGTCACTCACTGTCTCCAGGATACACAGATCCTAACTACTCATCCAAATTCTCATTGTATGAACAACTGAGCAGGTTCAGAGCCCCACAAAACTAGAGCTTCAAGAGCACAGAAACAATGTATGGACTAAGGGTCCAGTCACTATCTTCAGATGGAACTCGCTGTGAACATAGTAGAAATGACAACCGGTATTGTGGCCCAGTTCTGTGCTACTGAGCATATCACTTCAGATAAGCCACCATGTTTTCCACTTTCTCATAACAAAGAAATCTTAAATTCATCTTGCAATGTTAGTATTAGCCCAAAATAAGTCAATAGAATTAAGGAAAGCATTGCTATGGAAAGAAGTGCTATCCAATCTGGAATTCATTCTTATTTACTGCTGTTCACTATGGAAACAGAGGTAGCCCAGGACACCACTTCTAGCCTTACTGACACCACTGAAGGGGGACATCAGACTCCACTTCAGTGGCTGTCTCTCAACTGACCATGAAGAGCAACCTGCGGGAAACTGCCTCATCTGCCATTGGAAAGAACTGTGTTTTGGGTCTTCTGTTCTGCACAGGGAATGTGCAAAGAGGGGCTTCACTGCTGAGGAAAAGCAGTAGGAAATTGGTTTACAGTTAGTATAGAATGAACTTATTCTGTACATGTATGTAGTGTCATGTAATAGAATTTGTTTCTGGGACAAGTGAACATCAGGAAATGAGTCAAATCTTGCTTGGGATATAGTGACAATGAGGCTCCTTCAAGTAATCTAGGTGAAACCTGCAGTCTCTAGTTTCTGTTTATCACTGAGGAAGGTATCCGCTCCTGGGCTTCTAGGTCAGACAGAACCAACTGTGCAGAAAGCACTACAGGTGGGTTGAGGGTGTCACCAGTGATGTCAGCTCACCTTTCCATCATGGCAGATATCATACCCATCAGGCTTGCACTCATGAGATCTAATGATCATCTTCAAGTGGTATTTACTAAGAAATTTGGCAGTAACATCTGGTCCAAAGTAGCAGCCCCCTCCTCGACTTGTGTTTGGATAACAGCCATTCTTGCCTTTGGGGTCACTCCACAGAAGGTCAATAATCTTGGGACAATAAAACCAAATTAGGCTACTGCTTACAAATAAGTCTGTTTTGCCAGATTCCAACTTACCTTCCAGAAATTTAACCCAAGGTTCCCAAAGAATATTCTCCATTCTTCCCTCAAAATTGTTTCAGACACTTTTCTTCCATGTACTCTTTCAAGCATAATCATAATGCCCTTTACTACCCCCTACTTATCTTTCTTCTCATCTCCAATAACCAGTTTAGCAATGACCATATACTATACTATACAAGCTGGAAACACTTGATACCTGTAAAGATTCAGTGCTTGATTTTTCTTTCTTTGCTCTGAAAAAAATCTAACTTTTTACAACTGATGAACAAAAAGTTATTTTATCTTCAATGAACACATACTAGGGATCTCTGTATGTGTGTGTGTTTGCATATATACGTGCATTCACACAGTACTGGGGCTTGAATTTAGGGCCAGGGCACTTCCCCTTAGCTTTTTCACTCAAGGCTGGTGAGCCACACTTCCATTTCTGGCTCTTTTGGTTAATTTTTAACTCTGGGCCTGGGTGCTGTACCTCAGCTCTTCAGCTCAAGGTGAGTGCTCTATCAGTTCAGTCACAATGCAACTTCCAGTTTTCTGGTAGTTCATTGGAGATAAGAGCCTCTCAGACTTTCTTCCTGGACTGGCTTTGAACCATGATCCTCAGTTCTCAGCCTCCTGAGTAGTTAGGATTATAGGCATAAGCCACCAGTGCCTGGATCTTTTGATCAATTGTAGGTAATAGTAGTATAGACTTTTCTTTCCTTTACTTTTTTCTCTTTTTTTTTGGTCACAAGACTCAAACTCAATACCTGACACTTTTGCTTATTGTCTGGTACTCTAACAATTGAGCCATGCCTTCAAAACCCAAGGTTGGTATTTCTTTTCTGTTCCTCAGACTTTTCTGTCTAGGCTGAATTCAAACCACAATCCTCCTCAAATTTCAATCTCCTGAGTAGCTATGATTACAGGCAGCACCTGGCTCACATTAGGCATTCCTGATATGCTCATAGAGATATGTTCTACCACTTGATATATTCTATCACTTGAACCATGTCTCTACTTGGTCTGTTCATTCAATGGAATATGATTCACAAAGAAAAAGAAATAAAAATATTGACACATGATACAACAATCAGGAATTTAAAGAATACCTTCCTAACTGAAAGCTACCAGACAAAAGAGTCCATGTCCTTTACAAGTCCATTTCAATAACATGCACAGAATAAACAAATTCCTAAATAAATAAATGAATAAATTAGATAGTGATTATCTAAAAATCGTGAAGGAAGTTTCGATGGAGTTGAGTGACTGCTAAAAAGTATGGAGTTTGTGCCAGGCACTGATAGATCAATCCTGTAATCCTAGCTATTCATACAGCAGAGATTTAAGGATCTAGGTTCAAAGTCAGTCCTGGCAGGAAAGTCCATGAGACACTAATCTCCAATTAACCACCAGAAAATTGAAGTAGAGCTGTGGCTCAAAATGGTAGAGTGCTAGGCTTAAGCAATAAAAGCTCATGGATAGCACCCAGGCCCTTCGTTCATGCCCCATGAGTTCCCAAAGGAAAAAAAAAAGCATGGAGTTTGTTCTGGGGTGACAAAACTGTTATAAAGTTAGATTACAGTGATAGATGGATAGTTGTGAATATACTAAAAACTACTGGATTACTGGCATCAGCACAGATTTCAGCCCCACAACCAACAACAACAACAAAAACAAAACATCAACCCCATGGAGCTGTGGCTCAAGTAGTAGCACTAGCCTTGAGCAAAAAACAAAACAAAAAAAAAAACCCTTAGGAATAGTTCCCAAGGGTCTGAGTTCAAGCCCCAGGACCACCCACACACACACAAAGAAATTTGGAGTGTGACTCAAATGGTAGAGCTAGTGAAGAAATAATAGGATCTGGCAATAAATGTAAAGTCATTTTAAGTTATATTGTAAAGGACAACAGCATCTAAGCTGGTGTTTTGTTTACTACTCTGGAAAAGACTTTTGATTTACCTACCTGTTCCCATTCTTGCCTGGGTAACAAATCAGGCGGGGTAATGGTGCTCCCTGAGGTAGTAGCTTCTTCTTCTGAATCAGTCAAGTTATTCAATCGGTTTCTGCTTGCTCCCAGTGGGGGCATCAGCACAGATTTTAGCTACAAAACAAATATGTGCTTTAATCAAACCATCTGCTTATTGGGTTGCATGCAGACACTTCAGTACCAGATGGGACATGTTCATGTTGTTGTAATTCAGCCGACTGAAAAGCATGGTCCCTTTTTCCATTTCTTCTACTTCCTATATCTTAATGAACCCCTAAGGTCTATATAAAGTAGGCCTGTAAAATATTGTGCATTTTTCAATTAGAGACACTTTGCTATAGGTCAAGATTATTTTACAATAGAGTTTGTAAGGGATCCCAAAGGCACAGGTATATAGGCTAGACATATTCTTTTATGTTTTACTTTTTAAAAAATTAAGTAGTTGTACAAAACGGTTTCAGTTCAATATGTTTACTAGTACAATGTATCACCTATCTGTTTATCTGAGATTCAGGTCCAGCTCTAGAGTCCACCTGCCCATTTTTGTAGGAAGATGACTGACAGTTGTGAGTGGTAATGTTTCAGGTTTTTCACTAAGACCATATACCATCATTAGCTCCACGGCTCCTCATCCTCATGTGGCATTCCCCTTTGTCCCTAGACTAGAGGCTTCAGCTTGACTCTGGTAAGGGAGAAATACAACTCTGGTTCCCCTGTAAGGCCCACCCAAGGATTCCTACACTATACATGGAAGCTTTACATGTATTACATAGACACATTCCTGAGGGGCTCTATACAGGCTCCTGCTCTGCTTCTGCTGTACTTAAAATGATTATTTAGGATTAAAATGTTTCAATAATTATCCCAACCCATTTGAAATATGGGTGAAGTCATAAAATTTTGATATAAATTGTTAGACAATCCTATGTACATGAGTCACCTAGTATAATCAAATTGATAGAGACAGAAAATAGAATATCCATTGCTGCAGCTAGAAGGTAAGGAAGAATGAAGTTATTGTTTAATGGGTACGATTTCAGCCTAAGTAGTTAAAAAGTTCTGCATATTTACAAGGTAAATGCATTTAATGCAACTACATATACACTTAAAAATGGTTGCAGTAGTGGCAGAGGGAAGGGATAGTGGGACATCAACAAGGGAAGGAGTAAAATTGATTAACAAGTAATCTACTCATTGCCTTAGTCATGTAACAGTAACCCCTCTGGGACAGCATAATTATAATAAAATAAGATTTAAAAATGGTTACAGTAGTAAATTTTATGTTAGATTTGTACAATATAAAGGTACTGAGATTTTTTTTTATAGATCAGGATTTTTCACTTTTAGAAACAATATATAACGCCAACATTTCTTCATTCTTCCACTTTCGTTATGATTTGTTAAGAAACTTTTTCCACCTATAGAAATTACCCACTTAGTTTTGTATCATGCAAAGATTTTCTGGGAAATTTTAGTAGTATTTTCATAATTACAACAATCACTAAAACATAAATCAATTCAAAAATGACAAGCATATACTCCATTTTTTAAAAAAAAATCCATGCAAATACTACTTACTTTGCTTCTTTGTATTCGATTGAGTAAATTCAAGTCTGTGGACTCTGATATCCCACCATGTACGACAAGAATTTGTTTGTCAATAATTGTACCCACTGGGAGCCAACTGTAAACTTCTTCCAAGACTTCCAAAATTTTTCTTCCGTGTACCTTTAAGTAAGAGCTTGAGTAAGTTTTGATTTACTGACTTATCTCATTTTGAATAGTCAAAATAAATGGACTAAACAAACAACAGTTTTCATATCACTCAAAGGATGTCAGCAAGCAGTTAATAACCAGCTAACACTTAATAATTACATTTTAATCCTTTATTTATAACACTTTGACCTCTTGAGGCCTTGACCATCCTGAAGATGAGAATGTCCTTCCCAGAGATAGCTAATAGGAATAAGATAGGAATAGAATATGCAAACCTATCAATTCAGGCTACACTTCCAAGGATCTCTTTATTGAGTTCTTCATGCCAGTGGCTCACCCCTGTAATCTTAACTACAGGAGGCTGAGATCTGAGGATCATGTTTCAAAGCCAGCCCAGGCAGGAAAGTCTGTGAGACTCATCTCCAATTAACCATCAGAAAAATGGAAGTGGCATTGTGGTTGAAGTGGTAGAGTGCTAGGCTAGCCTTGAGCTAAAGAGCTGAGGGACAGCGCCTAGGCTGAGAGTTCAAGCCCCATGACCAACAAAAAAAAATTCTGCTTGGGCTGACTTCCTATTGCCTCATGATCCTCGTATCTCAGCCTCCTGAGTAACCAGGATTACAGGCATGAGCCACTAGTACCTGGCTAACAATCATTTCTTTATGTATCTGTTTTACCATACGTGAGTAAAACAAAATCAAGGTGGAAACCTTCAAATCAATGGGCTATGTTCATATCCTTGCTGGAGCACACACAAAAGTCAAAATTAAAAATTTTTTAAAAGTCTCTATACCATGACCAGGGCTTCTTGCTGTGTTTCTATTTTATTGACAGATTCAGAATAGCACATCATTACTGGCTCTTTTTCACTTCTATGTATCAACAACAAAAATCATGCAAAAAGTATGAAACTTACCTTGTATTTATGTAAGACTTCCTTTGAGAAACCATATCTAAAGAAAAAGAAAATGAGATTATTATTGTTGATAACTCCTACTCATCTGTGCCATACAAAAATGGGAGCCATCATGACATTTACTAGCACCAGCACTAGGAACTCAAGAAACTAGACTTGAATTGGAACTACTACTTACCAGTCTTACTTGGCATGATGGGAAAAAATAAAAGAAACTATTGGCATGTCCCTACTTGCAATCAGCTTATAGGATACTTGGGGAAAGAAAACAGATTTTCATGAAACAAATCATAAGGCAAATTAAGAAATAGGTGGTTGTGTAAAGTTATTAAGTGTTTTGAGCTGGAGAGAGCTGTGTGAGCAAAGTCTTTTTCTAGACACCAGAAAGTGTATGTAGATCAAATGATGAGAGAAAAAGACAAGATTGAACAAAACAAAGGAAAGCCTAGAAGATAACTATTTCATGATTTCTTTGATACAGGTCATGCAATAAATGTTGCTGAGTACCAAGAATTTCCTAATAGAAATAGTGAAAGGAAATTTTTTCATTTACATTTCCTTGTCTTAGTATGTACTCATAGTACCCAACATGCTAAAGTAGGTACAAAGCATGCACACTCCACATTTTCATACACACCTTACCCTGTTCCCTGTCAGGCTTCTACAGTATAATTTATGTTTTCCAAGATGAATTCCTGCTAAACTCATCAAAGGTGTCCTCATTAAAGGAATGCTCATGACCTAAACTTTCTCATCTTCCCTGAAACACTAAATATTCTCCTGGAAAACTACTGTTAAATTTTGTAAATCAATTCTTGTGGTTTTCCTCCTACCATCCTAGCTGGTATGAAAATTCTTTGCCTTAAATGGTAGCATTCCTTCCAATTTTGTCCTAAGGCATCTCTTCTCTTTAATTTCTTCCTGACAATCTCACTCCTTTCTCAGGTAAAGCCTTAGTTCCTACAAAGTGACACGCCGGACTATATTTCTGACCTCCAGACATCTATACAAAACAGTCTATTCAACAGCAATATAAATCAGCTTACCTCAAACTGAACTCATCATTCTCCTTCAAGCCAGCTCATCCTTGATTCCTCAGTCCTTCAAGAACCTCCATTGCCCAAATTCTTGAATCTATTTCTCTGTACCTCCTTTGCCACACTCCAATGGAAATTAGAACCATCATCTATTTCTTCAACCATTCCCTAACTGACCTCCCTGTGTGCACTTTACCCCATTGAAACAACCACAGATTTATAGTATTCTTCAAAAATATTCTGCCATCATTAGAACAAAGCCCTCATATTCCTTTGTACTGTCATACCACTTCTTACATCTCCAACCATATTAGGTACCACATCCCATTTCCTCATTCTATGTGTCTATGTTGCTAAACTTCTTTCAAATTAAAAAGTCGTGCTTGTCTTAAGCTCTGCAATACATTCTGTCCTCACTGTGGGACAATGTTACCTATCTTCCCTCTGTGCTTCTCTCTTAATTGACTAGGTCATCCTTTCAGGGTAAGTGTCAAATTTCTATGGGAGGGGCTGGGAAGGTGGCTCAGTGGTAGAGTGCTTGCCTTGAATGCCTGAGGCCCTGGGTTCGATTCCCCAGCACCACATAAGCAAAAAGAAAAAAAGCCGGAAGTGGCACTGTGGTTCAAGTGGTAGAGCACTAGCCTTGAGCTGAAGAGCTGAGGGACAGCGCCCAGGCCCAGAGTTCAGGCCCCATGACCGAACCCAAAAAAAAAAAATTTCTATGGGAAGATTTTTCATTACCTCTCAGACAAGGCTGAATCCCCTCTACCCTTCAAGTCCTCACACTTGAAAAACATGTTCAACATGCCTTTCTTACTGGTGTAAATTATATTTCAGGACTATATCTCTGTCATTGACTACAATAGGCACTAA
The DNA here is from genome assembly GCF_024711535.1 of Dipodomys merriami. Classification (NCBI taxonomy): domain Eukaryota; kingdom Metazoa; phylum Chordata; class Mammalia; order Rodentia; family Heteromyidae; genus Dipodomys; species Dipodomys merriami. The sequence continues at coordinate 110,218,915 of NW_027204492.1, forward strand.
GTAACTATAACTGTCTAAAAAAATAAGTAAATGACAAATGGAATGGGCTGGGAATGTGGCTTAGCGTAGAGTGCCTGCCTAGCATGTATGATGCCCTGGGCTCGATTCCTCAGTTCCACATAAACAGAAAAGTTGGAAGTGGTACTGTGGCTCATGTGGTAGAGTGCTAGCCTTGAGAAAAAGAAGCTCAGGGTCAGTGCCTAGGCCCTGAGTTCAAGCCCCAGGACTAGTAAAAAAAGGATAAATGGAATGCTAACATGCCATTTCAATAGCACTGTTGATCTATTTTATAGCTCGGATAATACTCCTTGCATTATGTTATTCATAGTCTCAACATTTGCATTTACACCTTGAGGCTGCAACTGAAACTCTAAACTAAGGGCAGGTATCAAAATCACCTCTCAAAGGAAAAACCTGAACTCTGAACAAAATATCCAATAGCCTAGAACTAAATGTGTGAGACATGCCATAACCTTTTCCTACTGCACCAGAACAATCTTCTTTTCCTTTTCATCTGCTTTTCACAAAATAACATGAGAAGGAAAAGAAGAATGAAGAAAACCTTTATCACTTATTGTACTTTCAGAAAAACAATTCTTAAATCAATTAATGGAACTTTATTCCACAAATCTCCAGTGTGTGCTATGTTACAGCTATTCTCAAAAGTGTACATGAACTTCTAGGCCAGAAGCAATGACTATTTCTTTAAAGACACACATCAGTGTGAAATTCGGTATCCGTTTCTCAGATAATATCTGAGGCAAATCAAGAGAATAGCTAACAACAGAACCTGCGACATCTGCAAACCTGGCCTAACAAAAATACCTTCTTCCTTGGGATTTCCCATTACCTCTCCTTCTTTACCCTCACCCAGAACTCTAGTGGGAGTATTTTCTAGAGTGAGAAATAGAAGATAAAACGTAAAGGCCAAGGTTACCTTATATTCATCATAAAATCTTCGTGATTTCCTCTGTTTAAGTGCATATTATTAGGGTAGACAAGAAAGCTCACAAATAGGATCATTAGGATCTCTATAGAATTTTTTCCTCGATCTACAAAGTCACCATTAAATACATAAGAGTTGGTTTCTGAAGGAAGACCATTCTGTGGAAGAAGGAGAAAAAAGTTAAAATCCCCACCCCCAGTTGGGCTCTATATCTGTGCTTTTATATTCAACAGTATTTGTTTTATCACATTGGATGCCCCAATGTTTAGTGAAAATATGTTCATTTTTCTTGATGGACTGGTCACTTTATGAACATAAAATAACCTTTGTTACTTCTAATTTTGGTTTGAAGTCTGCTTTGTCAGTTATCAGTCTACTCCTGATTGTTTTGGGGTTCCATTTGCTTGGAATACCTTTTTAAATTTCACTTAATTTTTTAATTATTATCTTTAAGTAGTTGTACAAAAGGTAAGTTTTAATCCAACATGTTCACTTGTGAGTACAATGCATCTTGATCAATGTCACCCCTTCCATCATTCTCCCCCATCTATCCAACTCTACCCTTCCCCACAAGTTACTTGCTTCCATTTTCACATATGTACATTGAGTATTATGGCCATATTCTCCCACACTTTCTCTCTCCATTCATCTGTCCTCCCTTAAGCCCCCGCTCTCCCCCGTCCTGCCGCTGAGAGACAAAACATGTTTCAGCTTCCTGGCATTCATTTTGTTACACTGTTAGTTAAAAATTGTTCAAAAGAGTTACATCATGGGAATCTACCTCTGCATATAGTTTAGTCATTTTTATTATGTATCTTCATATATGCCTGTATTTCAGATGTAACTTCCACTTGATAGAAAACATGAATTCTTTGAGCCTGACTTATTTCACAAAACAATTTTTCCAAGTCCATCTATTTCCCTGCAAATTAATATTATTCTAATTCATGGATACATAAAATTACATTGTGTGTATATACACATACATATATCACATTTTCTTGACCCATTGGTCTGTTACAGGGAATACATATAGAGAGAGACAGAGAGACAGAGAGAGATAGACAGAGAGACAGAGAGACAGAGAAAGTGTGTGTGTGTGTGTGTGTCATGGGATTTGAGTTCAGGGCGTGTGTGTGTGTGTGTGTGTGTGTGTGTGTGTGTGTGTGTGTGTGTGTGTGTGTGTGTGTGTGTGTGTGTGTGTGTGTGTGTGTGTGTGTGTGTGTGTGTGTGTGTGTGTGTGTGTGTGTGTGTGTGTGTGTGTGTGTGTCACGGGATTTGAGTTCAGGGCCTGAGCACCGTCCCTGAGCTAGTACTCTACCACTTTGAGCCACAGAACCATTTATGATTTTCTAGTGGTTAATTGGAAATAAAGAGTCTCACAGACTTTCTATCTGGGCTGGCTTCAAACTGCCTCCTGAGTTGCTACCAGTTCATGTTATTGGGAATATATTTTCAAAACATTTCACTTTAATCCTGTTTGTCTTTACCAGTGATATGTATATTGTAGGCAGCAAGGGCTTGGGTTGTTTTTTAATCCAATCTGCTACTGTGTATCTTCTAATTGGGCAATTGAAACCACTGACATTCAGTGTTAATACTGAAAGCCATGCAGAAATGACTGTCATTTTTTGCATTCTTATGTTTGCATTCTTCTAATGTTTCATCTAGTGAGATTTAATATATCCATGTTGTTAAATTTGTGTTTTATCATCTTCTCCTCTGTAAGATTTCTAAGTATCTTCTGTAGTGTTTGTATAATGGTCATGAATTCCTTGGATTTTATTATGGAAGGTTTTTACTTCTACTTCAATTGTAAAGGATACCTTTGCTGGATGCAGTAACTTAAATGGACATTTATTTGCATCAATTGTGAGGAAGATAGAGAAGGCAGAAAATTTGGAACTTAGTATAGGAAAGTTCTTTCACACATAATTAGCATATTTTTATGTGACATGTACATTTCTGAACAAAGCAAAAGTAAGGATGAGTGCAGGTGGCTCATGCCTATAATTCTAGTTACTCAGGAGGCTGAGATCTGAAGATTGTGGTTCAAAGACACCCAGGGCAGGAAAGTCTGTAGGACTCTTGTTTTGGGGGTTTTTATTTTTTTTTGTCAGTTGTAGGGCTTGAACTCTGGGCCTGGGTGCTGTCCCTCAGCTCTTCAGCTCAAGGCTAGTGCTCCCCACTTCCAGTTTTTTGCTGATCAATTGGAGATAAGGGTTTCATGGACTTTCCTGCCTGGGCTGACTTTGAACTGTGATCCTCAGATCTCAGCTTCCTAAGTAGCTAGGATTTACAGGGATGAGACACCAGTGCTAGGCTTCTCTGTGAAACTCTTATCTCCACTAAAACAACCAAAAAAGCTAGAAGAGCTATGGCTCAAGTGGTAGAGCACTAGCCTTCAGCAAAAAAGCTCAAGGAGAGAACCCTGGCCTTGAGTCCAAGCTCTGGAACCAGCACTTAAACAAACAAACCTGGCATGGTAGTACATGTCTGTAATCACAGGTATGCAGGAGGCAGGGATTAGATGGTTTGAAACCAGCCCAGAATAAAAGTTAGTGAAACCTCTCTCTCAAAGAACAAGATGCACGTGCTGGCTCCGGCCACTAATCCAGACTATCCAGGTTGCATAGAGGATTGTGATATGATGCCATTGTGGTAGATGCAAGATAGACACCATTGCCTCCACACACACCTCAAGTAATGGAGTGCTCTAGCCTCATTTTATTTATATACAAACAAAAAATAAAAGACTACTTCCCTCTTTATCCAGTACACTTCACTTACGAAAGCATAATCACAAGTTTCTGTAGTGTAGTGGTTATCACGTTCTCCTCTCAGGAAAGCATAATCACAAAAACAATCAATTAGACCTAAACTGGTGGCTCACGCCTATAATCATAGCTACTCAGGAGGCTGAGATCTGAGGATCTTGGTTCAAAGACAGCCCAGAAAGAAAAGTCCATGAGACTCTTATCTCCAATTAACCACCACAAAACTGGAAGTGGTGCTGTGGCTCAAGTGGTAGAGCACTTGCCTTGAGCTGAAGAGCTCAAGGACAGCGCCCAGGCCCATTGTTCAAGCACCACAACCAACCAACAAAAAAATTAATACTGTCATCTTCCCTCGGACTACTCCCCACCTACCAATAAAAGTACAAATACTTAGCAAAATAATCATTTACCTTATGGAAGACCAATAAAAGATCATCTAGGTGTCCATGCAAATCGCCTGAAATGCAAATGAAAAAAAAATCACTATTCTGTAGGAAACAAGATGCAATGCTTATTTTTTTACAGAAATTTAAACATTCAATACTTCAAATGTTCTCAGAACATCGAGATTTACCCTATGATATTAATTCAGCTCATAATTTGTTTTCATGGTACTATTTTCTTCTGCTCTCCTGTAAGAGGGGGCAGTATATGCTACTATTCACTCCAGTATTTGCACAGATATTCATGTACTCTGAACCAAAAACTATAATGATGGTTATACTTTCACAATTTTGATCAATCCTTATTTTCTATAAAATGAATACTATTTTCACCATTCTTATTTTCCAAATGAGATCAAAAGTAGCTACATTCAGCTACTCAGCTAAAAAATATCAGGGCTGGAATTCAAGCCCAGCAGCACTTTTCATAATTCAAGCATTTAGAGTCTAGACATGGAGGTCCATGCCTGCAATCATAGTACATGGAGGCTGAGGCTCCCAAATGCCAGGCTTGGAAGGGCACCATCATACCTGGCTAATACATGACACTTGAGTTTTAGACAATAAGCTCCAGCAAAAGCATATATAATTTAAACTTTGTTAGTAGATAACTGACATTATTTTGAAGAGGGAGAAATAGGAAATAAATATGATATGAACTAAAGGAAACCATACAAATATATCAAAACATTGATTAAGAAATAAGAGTGAGGGCTGGGAAGGTGGCTCAGTGGCAGAGCGCTTGCCTAGCATGCATGAAGCCCTGGGTTCGATTCCTCAGCACCACATAAGTAAAAAGAAAAAAGCCGGAAGTGGCGCTGTGGCTCAAGTGGTAGAGCGCTAGCCTTGAGCTGAAGAGCTGAGGGAGAGCGCCCAGGCCCAGAGCTCAGGCCCCACGACCAGACCCAAAAAAAAACAAAAAATAAGAGTGAGCTGGGTACCAGTGGTTCATGCCTATAATCCTAGCTACTCAGGAGGCTGAGATCTGAGGATCTCTGTTCAAAATTAGCCCAGGCAGGAAAGTCCATGAGATTTTTATCTCCAATGAACCACCAGAAAAAAATGGAATTTGCTCTGTGGTTCAAGTGGTAGAGTGCTAGCCTTGAGCTGAAGAGCTCAGGGACAGCACTCAGGCCTCGAGTTCAAGCCTCATAACTGACACAAAAAAAGTGACTATGTGACTCTTGTGATACTTCCAGGAAAACATGTCTCTTTCTGCGTCTGTGATGGCAACTAAAGGTATAATGGCAACTAAAGGTATAACACGGGAGCTGATCCCACTGTGTTGTGGCTGTTACGTATAATCAGATAGTAAGACTAACCCTGGCTTCAGAGGCTTCCCAAAATGGAATGGCTTCGTAAGCCTTATGGCCTCCAATTCTTTATTCTTTAGGCTATCATGTTGAGATGTACCATATGCTAGAGATCTGTAGTGGCCCCATTAGGTTGGAACTGAACCTTGAGATATTTCAAAAATCTGAGTCATGACATTTCCTGAGGATGTACTGCTATCATCACTATCAGATGCTAGACATGGAAATGGTTTAATTAGATTATCAAATTGACTTTTACCTGTCAGTATAAAGAAGCAAGTTCAATTAATCTGGAAAATAACAACCAGTTTGATAACCTAAAGGCTTACTTAGAAGTTAAGGGAATTGTTCCTTGTATACACCCCACTCGAAAACATTTACAAGCCCACTAAACACCAAATGTAATCAATTTCAATGTGTACTGTTTCTTCAAGCAATAGCCTGCCAGGTTAGACTATATGATACCAAAATCTCAAATCTTGTTATATAGAAGAACAAGAAACAGATTTCTGGGACATTCACACTCTTTCAAAAGCTGCAGGGACCAAGTAAGAAAAAAGTCTAAAACAGTAATCAAGGACAGAAAAGAATTTCATCTCAACCCTGCCTTGGGTTCTCTTCCCAACAAAGTGACATGAAACGAAGATAATCAGAGCTAGTCACGGGGAAAAGAAGCTTTTTCCACTCATGGATTCTTTTCCATGTTAAATGTTACCTACCTTTATAAAAAAACTATCCATTCTTTCATTTCTCACATAATTAATTCCCACCAGCTGGTGAAATAAACACAAAATAAAGACAAGATGGGTAACAATAGTATTATGGTAGATAATCTAAACTAGCATTTTCCCCTAACCCAGTTCAAATGATGCACTTTTCAAGTCAGGTAAATGATACAACACAGGATCAAAAAGCTCCTGAATATTCATTTTTTCCTCTAAAACTTACCACATATTGTTATGTCTTTGAAGGGAGAAGAGTTGGTATATGTCAAATTCGGCATTTTCTTCAGGGCTTTCTTGGTTTCAAATAGCACCTCTAAGACATAGTGGGCATGGAGTACCTGTGAGTGGAAACCAGAGGAAATAGACCTAATGAATACATAGACACAGATACATAGAAAACTCTGAAAATGAAGTATATGAAGACATTTAGGCTGATGCATTTCAAGATACCCTCTAAATGGTTCCCAAATTGATGGTTCTAGCAAAGTGTATAGCATATTAAAAAACCCTCAGGACGTATTTGTGACTGACTGACTGAATGAATGTTCTAAAAAAATCTTGCTACAGCCCCCAAAGGCCAGGCTGACAGGGGCATCATCAGACTTGGGTCAACCATAGCTGGGTTTTAGAGAATTAGCTCCAGCAGTAACATGTGGAATTTAAACTAGTTGACATTCTTTCCATGTGACAGTATGGGAAATATGAGATGTTAATATATTTGCATGTTCTTCATGAATATCCATTTGCAGAGTAATTCTGGCTATTCTTGGCCCTTAACAGCCCAGGAAAAGTAATGGGGGAATTAATGCTCACTTGCCCTAAGGAAGTATGCAGCCAAAATAATGACAATAATAATCAGTTGAAAATGAACATCAGGGCAGCTTCTGTTCAACTTGCCTGTTGGTTTTTGTAGGCCCTAATAAGTACATCAATATCACTAAAAGTGAAAGGAAATTTTAGCCGAGGACCACTGTAGGACTGGGGAACTTGTACCATCTCCACATTGTATTGTCTGTCCTGAAATTCCCGGAAGTTGTTTTCAATAAGTTGATCTGCTAATACTGGAAAAGGAAAGACAAAGAGGCACCGGAGTGAGAATCATGATTGCTGTACTTCAATTTAGCAAAGATCTTATATACTTAAGCCATGTAAGACACTGTGCTAAATGTTATGAATATCAAGATATCCCATATGGGGACAATCCTGAGGAACAACTGACTCTGGGATATTCACAGATATCATTCCCCCTCCCATCTCTTCCCATAAGTTACATAAGCCATTTTCTACATACTGTATACTGAATAGCATGACTGCATTTTGAACCCATTTTTAATGTGATTTTCAGCTATTTTCATCAAGAGTCAATTTGCTCATACCCTCAAAATGGGCTGGGCTTATAACTTCTGTGGGCCTGAAAAATATGGAAGAAGGGATTGTACCAGCTCCACACTTAGGTCTCAGGAAGCTGTGTATAGCTCCAGGCTTGCTCTTTTAGAATCCTGCCACAAGGCCTACGTTAGCCTACCAAAAGGTCAAAACCATGTGGAACACAGGTGAATCATCCTAGCTGAGGCAATCCTATATTAGCCAATAGCTAGCAAATCTCAAGTTGATCATGAGTATACTCCAGCCAAGAGCCCTAAAACTGACAAATCAAGTACACCAAAATCTCCAAATACTCAGCTAATCTATAGAATGGTTAGGAAAAAAATGTAGTTAATACACAATATTACTACAGTAAGCTATAACTGACTCAGAGGATGATGACATATTCAACACTAACTTCTTTCCAAGACATTCCCTGAAAAGTTTCTATCATATTGAATACTTACAGAGGTCCTGTTTGGAACATATGATATTAGCACAAGTAGACAAAATAAATTTTTTCACTATCCAGCTATGTAGAGAAATTACAATTAAGAAAAACTTTTTCTAAAGTAGGTCATATTTGGAAATTTTTGAAATTGTTGTATCACCCACAATGTTTTTGATGACCAGACCATAGTATTTGATAACATGTGGAATTTAGGATGAAAAATATCTATCTTCAATTTTATTAGAAAGAGGCCATTTTTCTCATCTAGATTTTGTTTGAAATTTATAACAATTACTTCAAGCTAAAGAATGTTAAAAGCAAACAACTTTCCATCCACTCATCATGGTTGGGTAGTTAACTATTCAGAATGTTTTGATGAAGGGGTTAGAGATTTTTTTTTTTTTTAGTGGGAGAGCCCTTGCCTGACAAATTGAGTTTGGTCCTCAACTCTGAAAAAAAAAAAGCAAGCAAGCTTCAATAAGCCATTAAATGCTTTAATTATGTACATACATATGTACTTAGTGCAAATTGTGCCATTAAAATACCATCCTTGCCAGGCACTGCTGGCACATACCTGTAATCCTAGCTAATCAGTAGGTTGAAAAGTGACAATCATGGTTCAAAGCCAGTCTGGTTAAGGAAAACTCCAATTAAGGGGAAAAAAAAGCCACAGCTGGGAAGGTGGCTCAGTGGTAGAGCACTTACCTTGCATGCATGAGGCCCTGGGTTCAATTCCTCAGCACCATATAAGCAGAAAAAAAAGCCGGAAGTGGCGCTGTGGCTCAAGTGGTAGAGCACTAGCCTTGAGGTGAAGAGCTGAGGGACAGCGCCCAGGCCCAGAGTTTAGGCTTACCACCGGACCTCCTCCCCACCCCAAAAAAGGAAAAAAAGCCAGAAATAGAGCTATAGCTCAAGTGGTAGAGTGCTAACCTTGAGCAAAATTCTCAGGGTCAGTGTCCAGGCTGAGTTCAAGGTCCAGAATCAGCACCAAAAAAATTGTTATTTTTTTCACTCTGTTGAAGGGTACGTATCAGATTACTTAAACCTAGCTAAGCTATGGTTTAATTAAACCAAAATTATTAGCTCAAATGAAAGAAAAATGGGCTTTTAGGTCTATATCCACTTCCAAGATAACCATAGGAAGATCTTTTTTGTGTGAAAATACTGTACAGAGGGGTTACAATTACATGGGAAAGATAATGAGTACATTTCTTATCAAGCATTGTAACCTCCTCCTTTGTTTCCCTTCCCATCCTCCCCCTCACCCAATCCTCCTCCCCCCCACCAAAGTTGTAAAGTTCATTTTGGACATAACGACTTGTACATTTCATTGTTGCAATGAGTCCACCTATATCCCTATTTAAACGATTTGTTTTTTCCCTTCCCCTCCACAAATTATAGCAACATCAAATACAGTGAAAGCAGGGGTTATACGTGGGAGAGGGACATACAAAGCAACAAAGAAATAATCTTATGAATATGTTAGAAACAATCGCATGAAAGAAAAAAAACATTTGAATACATATCTTAGGGTTCATTTCCCTAACATCAACTTATCTGACCTTTTCTGCTTGACTCAGACATATACTAGTTATTGCAAATAGGGAGACCATGGGACCTATGTTTCTTTGGGCCTGGCTTACTTCACTTAATATAATTTTTTCCAAGTCTTTCCATTTCCTAACAAATGGGGCAATGTCATGCTTTCTGATGGAGGCATAGAATTCCCTTGTGTATATATACCACATTTTCTTGATCCATTCATTTACTGAGGGGCATCTGGGATGGTTCCATATCTTAGCTATGGTAAATAATACTGCAATAAACATAGTCGTGCTGGTAGCTTTAGTGTGGTCTTGTTTGTGAACATTTAGGTAAATGCCCAAAAGTGGGATTGCTGGGTCATAGGGGAGCTCTATGTGGAGTCTTTGAGGAACCTCCATACTGCTTTCCAAAGTGGTTGAGGAAGATCTTAATTTGCAGGAAAATGCATGCATTGTGAATAGTTGTAATTTTAAAACTATTTGTACTACACCTATATTGCCAAGTCTCTGGTTCACAGTGGCCAGGTAGATGATAGAAAAAGAGTGAGATTATAGTTGTTTAGTCAGTTTTTGCTGCTATAATAGAATACAACAGATTGGATAATTTGTAATGTACATAAATGTATTCAGCTATGGGATCAGGAGACTGGAAAGTCCAACACCAAGGGAGCAATGACTAGTGAAGGCCTTCTTGCCATGTCATAAGTCAGAACATGCATGTACAAAAAAGAGATGACAGGTCATTTCATAAGGACACCACTGTCTAGGCAACAAATTCACTCTCACGATAATGGTATTAATCCATTCATGAGGACAGGATCTCATGCCTTGATTATCTTCTAAAGGTCCAACTTTTCAATACTGTTGCAACACATGAATTCTTGGAAGTAGGAATATTTTCAAACCAAAGAAGACACACAGACACACAAGAGAAGAAAACAGAAGTATGTCGGTGTCAGTTACATTTAATCTGCCATTTTTAAACTGACCCACCATATGAAATATTCCAAATATTTTGATTTCTCAGCACGAGAGTTTTTGAGTAAAAAATTAGATCATACTTCCTAAGCTACTGTTCTGTATCCAAAGATTGTGATTCAAGAGAGATATTCAGCTAATGGATGCTGAATAAAATCTGTTCTTTTTTTTGGGGTCCGGTCGTGGGGCCTGAACTCTGGGCCTGGGTGCTGTCCCTCAGCTCTTCAGCTCAAGGCTAGCGCTCTACCACTTGAGTCACAGCGCCACTTCCAGCTTTTTTCTTTTTGCTTATGTGGTGCTGAGGAATCGAACCCAGGGCCCTCAGGCATGCAAGGCAAGCGCTCTACCACTGAGCCAACTTCCAGCCCATCTGTTCTTTTTTTTGAAAACTAAAAAATAATAAATCAACTTAGCAGACACCATACAAAAAATCCAGTCAAGGTGATTTCACCAGTTGTGGGGTGTCACATAGAGATAGGAGAAAGCTGAGAAATGAAAAAGATAGCCTTCTACAGGAACTGCATTTCTTAATGAGAATAATTCAGTATCTAATGACTAGTTCAAAACATAACTTTTTGCTTACCTCTATTTTCTTTATATATAGGTGTATAATTTTTCAACACGAAGGAAAAGATACTCGATAACTGGATAAAATAAAAATGTATAAATCAATTAATGAAGCTCAAACATCTACTGTGAAAAATGCTGCCAGTTCCCTGCCAGTTTTCTACCTGAGGCATTCACCTACCTGCTGCTACAGAGGCTCAGGTGCCACACTTATCCCTGCCCTTGTAGATGGGCAGCACCATACTAAGCAGCATGGGCTATTACATGTCCATCTCTGCTGGCAGGATGGCCATAGACAACAAGTGGCAGAGGCAAAAGCACAGCAACCCCTTCCCCCACCTTCTGCCTGCGCATGAGACAATCTGTAATTCATTTCACACTTGAGGTCTCCTGATGAAATCGGGCTGAGTCACACTTCTCTGAAAGCTTCCCCTGCCATCCTAGCTTGCTTTCCTTCCTCACTCCCTTAAAGGTTTCTCCTGAGAACATTCTTTCAGTCTCAGTAAGTCGCTTATATCAGAATCTGTCTCACTCTGCCTCCAGGAGGTCTAACCTAAGATAAACTTTTTGCTTACCTGTATTTTCTTTATATATATTTATCTATGTCTATCTGTAGGTATATATAAATAGATAGATAAACCTATTTATACAAATTTATATCTATCTATCATATATATATATATATATATATATATATATATATATATATATATATATATATATATATATCTCCAAGTGGGACTGCTGGATTAGTTGTGACTCTTTTCTCTTTGATGGGGAGATTAAGTAGTGTTTAAAAAGACAGCCAACTGCCGGGCACTGATGGCTCACGCCTGTAATCCTAACTACTCAGGAGGCTGAGATCTGAGGATCGTGGTTCAAAGCCAGCCCAGGCAGGAAAATCCGTGAGACTCTTATCTCCAGTAAACCACCAGAAAACCGGAAGTGGCACTATGACTCAAATGGTAGAGCGCTCACCTTGAGCTGAGTTCAAGCCCAGAGTTCAAGCCCCATGACCGACAAAAAAATTAAAAATAAAAGACAGCCAACACTGTGAGCTCTTAATCAGGAAAAAAAGGATTCTTTGACTAAGTCCCAGTGTATATTTTTAAGAGCAGACAAGAAGAAGCCCACCCATTTATCTTGTTTTCAAACACCAACTATTTTTTAAAGATTAGAATCTGTAACTAAAAGTGACAAGTGCCTCTTGACATCCATATTTACCCATCAATACTACTCCCAGAACTAACCATAGCAAACAAATTTGCTGGATACCTCTTTCCAGATTCTCCCTGTGCGTTTAATTTTCTTTCACATATGTGGGATAAACTCTACATGTGATTCTACAAGTTAATTTTTTTCATTAACAACTATACTGGTCCTCTGTCTGAGATCTTCTCTACTGCTAAAAAGTGCCCTTTTATTAGCGAGTATTAAAGAGGGATTTCTGAATTCATATTGCAGGCTTTAAAAAGGTATTCCTCCCTCACACATATTTTTTTCTTATAGAACTTAGGTAAATTTATTCACAGGAAATTCTTTCATTTTTTTTAATCTTAAAGTATCCTTTCTTTCCATAAAGTAACAACTTTAGTTCCCACTAGGGCACATACCCAAAAATGGGATAAGGCTATCTCTATTACTTAGCTAGATACTATGAAGTCCTCTGGAAAAAAATCAACTTCTAAACTAGAAACCACCACCTTCTTCCCAAATGATAGTCTCTAGTATTAAGAAAATGTGGCTCCTTAAAAAACACTAGTTGGAAGACAGTGTTGGGGGGGGGGGGGCGGTTCGGTCGTGGGGCTTGAACTCTGGGCCTGGGCACTGTCCCTCAGCTCTTCAGTTCAAGGTGAGCACTCTACCACTTGAACCACAGCACTACTTCTGGTTTTCTAGTGGTTTTTTGGAGATAAGAGTCTCAACAGACTTTCCTGCTGGGGCTGGCCTTGAACATCGATCCTCAGACTCAGCCTCCTTTGTAGCTAGGATTACAGGCGTGAGCCACTGGCACCGGGCTGATGCTACCTTCTGTATTAAAGACTCTAACCAAAATTCCTCAGCTTAAAATGGACCCAAACTTCCATTCTTTCAACAACAGGAGGCAAAGAGAAGCACTTTAATAGTAGGGTGCAGAGAGAAAGAGACAGCCTTGCAAAACAGACCTGCATTTGCCGTTGTTCATCAGCATATTCAAGGGACTGGAATACGGCAAGGGCACAATACTCTCTGGCCTTCAATCGAGCTCTGTAACCTCGATACCTCTTCTGGATGACCAATGCAGCTTTCACCACTGCGGACCCACAGGATATGAAAGTCAGAAAAAATACAGTTAATATGCACACAAATACATGCTTCAGTAAAAAATGAAATCATTACAAGATTCTTAAATCATAACTACACAAAACACTATAAACAATGAGTGTGATCATACGTCTCTCCAAGTTATTTACCTTGCATAAACTCACCTCTCTAAATCCAAAATCTGGGCCAGTTACTTTATCCCCTAATCCTATCATATGTTTCCTCCCTTAGCCACTATTTACTGAATGCCTACTATGTGCCTGGCACTAGCTGGACACTTCACGTGCATTATCCTTTCTACTCCCCCATACACAGGAGGAGAGGGGTGCTCACTCCCCCACTTCCATCTTTGCCTGGCTTATGTTCAACTCCTTGCAGGAATCCCTACCCCAATTTCAAAAGGAAGTCAGTGCTTAGTTTGGTAAGCAAGTAACACATTCAATGTTCTCTGTTCACTGGACTGTTTTTATTAGTAGTTGTGAGTACTTCGTTTTTGAAAGTAGACAGCCATGCTTAGTTATCTGCTTTTCTGTTTTTGGTCAGTACAGTACTCAGGTTTGAACACAGGTCCTAATTTGAGTGGGTTTGAACCCATACTGACTAAGTATAAGTTCTACTGCTGAGCCTTAATTTTAGCCCTTTTTTATACTAGTTAGTTTGGAATGAATGTAAGTATAAGTTCTACTGCTAAGCCTTAATTTTAGCCCTTTTTTATACTAGTTAGTTTGGAATGAATGAATAAACATAATATGACATTCCGACAATGGGGTTATTTAACAATATAAAGGTATGAAATACAGTTACATATAACAACATAGATGGAAGCCATGAAAAATACAAATTTAGATAGAATGCAGCCAGGAACTGAGAGAAGGAAATAAAGAAGGGCTCAGAGAAACAGCGCCCAGGCCCAAAGTTCAATCCCCATGACCCACCAAAAACAATAATAAATTCATCCCATCATGCATTCTAGGCCTACTCTACTGACCTAGGGGTTTTCATCAAAATTTCTCTCTGTAATATACTGTCTCAAGACTTTTGGGGGTGTTTTTCTTATCTGGGGAACCTCAAAAGTAGTCTGACCAAATCTATTTACATCTTTTAGTATAAAAGTCTTCCAGATATATCTATGTTTTTTTTTGGGGGGGGGAGGGTCATGGGGCCTGAACTCTGGGCCTGGGCACTGTCCCTCCACTCTTCAGCTCAAGGCTAGCGCTCTACAACTTGAGCCACAGCGCCACTTCTGGCTTTGTTTTTTTCTGCTTATGTGGTGCTGAGGAATCGAACCCAGGGCCTCATGCATGCAAGGCAAGCGCTCTACCATTGAGCCACCTTCTCAGCCCCTATATCTATTTTTTCATTACTACCATACTCAAAGTTGCAAGGATTCAACTCTACTAAAGAAAGAAAACAAAATGAGCAAAAATAAGGCTGGGGCACAACTTAGTGGTAAAGCATGTGCTTAGCATGTCTTATGCCCTAGGACTAAATATATATGTTTATATGTATTGCCTGTATGTGTACACACAGCATGAGCATATTTTTAAAACAATAACTTTAATAACTAAGTTTTCTGACCAAGACCTGGCCCAATTACATATTGAATTAATTAAACCTCTTATCCTTTGGAATATTTTAATTTTGGTAATTTTAGTGTTTACCATGTCCTTTTTCTCTATATCATAATATCAAAAATGTTTATAAAATCAAGTCTAAAGGCAAAAGAAGCCTTATGGCATTCTACTTTAGATCATTCAGGGTCACTACAAATCTACTACCCATATACTACATATACACTCTCTGAGCATATTTGTTCAGGAGAAGAGAACGAGAAGAAAAGGAAGAAGGGGAGGAAAAAGAAAGGGAGGAAAGAAAGATAGGATTATTTTGGAATGATATTTAATAGAAGAATCAGGCATTTAAAGCTGCTGAAGAAGCCATTAAAAGTATCTAGTATTTACACAATATGAGAGGAAGTTAACAAACTTGCCTAATGCCACACAGACCTGCGGTTGTCAAACTTTATTATCTATTACAATCATTCCTCAGGGTTTTATCCCTTCCACCTTGGCTCAATGGGGAAAGAGACTCCTAAAATTTCACATTTCTGGTTAGTGAGTCTTCAGGTCTGATCTGTAAGCTCAGCACACAATGTATCCTATACTAAGTCCTTCTTCAAAGAGCTTTACTTAGTCATCTCTGGAAGCTTCCAGAGGAAAATTATAGAATGATGTATTAATAAGTTACCTTGACAACCCCACAATGTAGGATGTAGACATGATAGCAGCTGCCAACGGAATGTGAGCAACACAATCTAATGAGAGACCTCTCATCAGGCAGATTCTACGTTCACTTTTTCTCTTGCCCACCACTGACCCTTGTCAACCATTTTTGTGTTTATAAGCAGGGAAAATAATGAACAGTTTGTTTCTTAGGAGAATGTCAAAACTACTAGCTAAAGCATAGCCAGAGAAAGATCCATAGCTTTCTTCTCAAAAATCTACCTACTACTGCCTCAGATGGCTAAGAGTTCACAGGCAAGCCTTTGGGGACATTTTTAAAGCATTTTGTTTTAGGAAATTTACTCTCACTTTGGTTTCATTCATTTATTCAACAAACAGTTGTGCATCTATTTTGTACTCAGTATTGTTCCAAACGCTTCAACAAGACAAACTGACAACAACTAGGCACCGGTAGCTTACCCTGCCATTCCAAACTACATAAGAGATTGAGACAGGAAGGATCGCTGTGCCAGGACAGATAGGGCAGAAAAGACTATGACAGTATCACTACAGAACAAAAACCAGATGTGGTAGAAAAGGTTGTGACACTATCTCCAAGGAGCAAAAACTGGATGCAGTGGCACACACCTATGACCGCAGTTATGATGAGAAGCCTAGAGTAGGTAGATTACTGCTCAGGCACACACAAAGATGGGAAGAGCCTATCAGTAAAAAAAAAGGCTGGAGGCATGACTCAACCATATTACACCAGATTCACTAATGCAAGGCCCTAAGTTCAAACCCTACTTCCAGCTAAAAAAAAAAAAAGCCTGATAGCCAGGTGATGGTGGTTCATGCCTGTAATCCTAGCTACTCGGGGCTGAGATCTGAGCATCATGGTTCAAAGACAGCTGGGGCAGGAAAGTCCATGAGACTCTTATCTCCAATTAACCTCTAGAAAACCAGAAGTAGCCCTGTAGCTCAAGTGGTAGAGCGATAGCCTTGAGCTAAAGAACTGAAGGGACAGCTCCCAGGCCCAGAGTTCAAGTCCCACGACTGAAAAAAAAAAAAAGCCTGACAATCATCTTGATGGTTCTAGCCTGATAAAATTTGAGTAATTTTACAAGAATGTGAAAGTGCAAACGACAAGTAGGTAGACTATGAGAGGAAGTCAGGGGTAGGTAAAGATGCCAATCATTGGGCTTCAGTACAAATGGGGTATTGTTGGGGCAATGGGATCCATGTTGTGAAACAAAATCAAAATATATCACAGATACTCGTGTGTGTGTGTGTGTGTGTGTGTGTGTGTGTGTGTGTGTGTGTGTGTGTGTGTGTGTGTGTGTGTGTGTGTGTGTGTGTGTGTGTGTATGGTTGGTTAGAATAATGAAACCTACCAGTGCTTTTCAATGTACGGGAGAAGAGAGAGAATAAGGGACTATAACACTGTGAATTAGTGCAAAATGCACTGTATACATGTGTGGAATTTTCATATGAAACCCCTTTGTACTACTTATTACTGAACACTAAACAGTACATAAAATGTGAATGACAATATTGAAAGGAATTATTTTAGTGGAAATCTCTTCATAAACTACAAGGCATTAAACTAATATTAGCTTCCACGAACTTGGAATGTGGCTTAGTGGTAGAGTGCTTGCCTAGCATGCATGAAACACTGGGTTTGATTCCTCAGTACCACAGACACAGAAAAAGCCAGAAGTGGCGCTGTGGCTCAAGTGGTAGAGTGATATTCTTGAGCAAAAGAAGCTCAAGGACAGTGCCCAAGCCCTGAATTCAAGTCCCAGAACTGGTGAAAAACTAATATTAGCTTCCCTGTTCAGAAGAGACCTACATTTCAGGAGTAGATGCACATCCTAGAGAAGAAATGTGGTGTGGCTCATGGATCAGGGTGCATGTAGGAACAATACAAAATTAGATTCTAAAGTCACCTTGCTTGGATTCCAATTCTACCTCCACTACTTAATAGCTGTGTGTATAAATCAGATAAAATCACAAAATCTTTGTGACCACCACTTGATCTACAAAACTAGTACCAATCATAATAGCACTGACTTTATTGGGTATATAAAAAATGAATTCATATATATTGTGGCAGTCACTGATAGTAGCCTAACCAATGTCCATTCTCCCTTTTGCCTTACCAACAATACCAATTTTGTTCAACAAAACTTGATTTCCTAGTAGTCCTTGAAGTTAAGCGTGGGTATGTGGCACCATTCTAACCAGTGAGATATAAGCAGAAATCTATTGGCTGAAGCCTTGAGGAAAGTTTTTCCCTAATAAAAAGGCAAAGTCTCAGCTGGTAGAAGCCTTTTCCAGTTAACCATTCCCCTATATTCTGCCTGGAAATAGGATGCAATACCTGGAGCTACATCAGCTATCTTATGACCATTAGAGAGAAAGCCTCACACTGAGAATAACAGGAAGATAAAAGGACAAGATGAAGCTGCTTTCTGCTTTGTTTCCTATTATGTAGGATTTTAAAAATAGTTTGCATTACACTTCTGCTATGAAATTTGATTGTATATAGCCAGATAATCTAACCAATGTTAGTACATTATAAAGTGCTTTGGGTAGTACCTGGGTCACAGGATTCAATAAATACTCATTATAATTATTACTACTATTATATTGCATAATATTGTGCTACTGAGCCAGCATTCTGTTAACAAGGTGACTAGCAAATATTCCCTTAATCGCTTTATAATAGAACCTTAATATTCCTTTATGAAATCACCCCCCCCAAAGAGATAGCTCTAGTAAAGCACTTGAACATATGAAAGGCCCTAAGTTCAAACACAACTCAAAAAAATATCCTTTCATGATTCCCAGTGCTGTGCTTTGAATGTGATAAATAACAATCACCTTTCTGAATATGTGTCCCAAATAAACTAATTTGCAAGCAACAGTGATTGCTCAGAAATAGGCAGGTAAACTAAAGCCAAATGCTACTACATTAATGCTAACTACACAAATGCTAACTACACTAAGGCCAAATGCTAACTACACTTTTTTCTGACAAAAGAGTGTCTGATCCCTCCCCCATGGTATAACCCCTGTTTTCACTGTATCTGATATTGGTATAACTTGTTGAGGGGAAGGGAAAAAACAAAATGTTTAAACAGGGATACAGATTGACTCATTGTAACAATGAGATGCACAAGACTCTATGTTGAAGAACTGTACAATTTAGGGTGGAGGGGTGTGGGAGGGGTGGGAAAAAAAAGAAAAAATTTAAAAGAGTGTCTGAGTGAGCACATAGGTAAAGACAAGAAATATGAGTGAATCTCAGGGCTCCAAGAGAGAGTGCTGATACACAGATTCACTCATCTCCCCCAGTTATAGTTGTCTAAGCAAGGCTGTCACCATGAAGCTTGCCTAGAAGGTGAACTTATGCCTGGAGAAGGGAAGAACAAGAAGTAGTCAGAGAAAAGGAAATGGATCATAAATTTCTAGGTCAAATCTTACCTTGCAGATTTGCTAATCATTTACGTGAAATTACCTTTGCAGATTCAGTTTGGGTTGGAGCTTCTGTCACTTGAATGACAAAAGATCCTTTCAGAAATTGTTAGATGAAAAATACATAATTTTAATGTCTGAACAACACACTATAGGAGAACTTTTCACTCTAGTCCAGTTCATCAATTTAATAAAAACCTACTGCCAAGCACAATATAAATCCAAATCCAAATTTTTCTCTAAGAGGAAAAAAAAGAGGGATGGGAAGGGGAAACTGGGAAAAAAGGAAAGGAACAGGTGATATTGTCCAATAAAAAAATTTACTTATTACCTGACTTATGAAATGGTAAACCCTTTGTACAACGCTTTCATAACAACAACATTATTATTATTATTATTTTATTGTTATTGGTCATGGGGCTTGAACTCAGGGCCTTGGCATTGTCTCTGAGCTTTTTGCTCAAGGCTAGTGCTTTACCACTTTGAACCACTGCACAACTTCCGATTTTCTGGTGGTTAACTGGAGATGAGTCACATGGACTCAGTCCTCAGATCTCAGCCTCTTGAGTAGTTAGGATTAATGACATGAGCCACTGGTGCAACATTATTTTTTTTAACTTTTTAACAAAATATTTTAAGCACTGTGGGAATTGCTTTACTTTGTTCAATTACCTTCAGTTACAAGACAGGATGCACTTGGGAGAAAAATCCCTATGGATGTGAGAAATGTGGGAAAGCCTTCACTTGTCCCAGTTCTCTAAAAGAACATGAGAGAATCCATACTGGAGAGAAACCACAGATGCAAGGAATGTGGGGAGGCCTTCAGTTTCTCGAGTCATCTTCATACCCATGGAAGAGTAACTCTATGGATGTAAGCAATGTGAGGAAATATTTGCTTATTGAGGTGGCCTTCCTAGACACAAAAGAACTCACACTGGAAAGAAGCCCTACAAATGTGATGACCCCACCCCCCCCCAAAAAAAAATCCATCCATCTTACAAATGTGATGACTGTGGGAACACTTTCATTTGTTCTACTTACTTTCAAGTACATTTAAGAACTCACACTGGCTAAAGACCCTATGGATGGAAGCAGTGCGGGGAAAGTCTTTCTTCTAGTCCCCTTAAAAAACCATGAAAGGAGGGGTGATAGGAGGGTGGGGGGAGGAGGGGGAGATGGGAAGGGATAGGAAGGAGAAACAAAGGAGGAGGCAACAATGCTTGATAGAAATGTACTCATAATCTTGCCCATGTAATTGTAACCCCTCTGTACAGTATTTTCACAATAAAAATTAAAATAAAATAAAATAAAAACCATGAAAAGCCTTTTCTGCCTCAAATCACATGCAAGAACTCACACTGCGGAGAAGCCTTATGAATTGTAAAGATTGTGGGAGAACCTTTACTACATTCTTAAAATACATCCTTAAAACACATGAGAAAACTCACTTTACATATTGTGTAGGCATGCTGCAACTTTTGCCATAGTTGTGTTTTTTGTTTTGTTTTGTTTTTGTTTTGGGGTTCGGTCGTGGGGCCTGAACTCTGGGCCTGGGCGCTGTCCCTCAGCTCTTCAGCTCAAGGCTAGCGCTCTACCACTTGAGTCACAGCGCCACTTCCAGCTTTTTTCTTTTTTGCTTATGTGGTGCTGAGGAATCGAACCCAGGGCCTCATGCATGCAAGGCAAGCGCTCTACCACTGAGCCACCTTCCCAGCCCGATAGTTGTGTTTTTACTGCATGTTATATGTACCACTAAAAATCACAACAGTTTGGGAGCCTGAGACTTCTTTTGAATCCCAGATATATCCGCTGTGTCATTTACTACCCCTTGAAGACTTACCATATCTTGTACATATTAAGTATATTGCTATATAGATTATATCTTATAAGGATAATTGGAATCATTTATTTCAGCAATAAACAAAGATCTAATGTTCATTTTGCTGTCCAGAAACACTATTTTTCAATAGTCAGACTCCATGTGTTTTGGAAGAGTGCTAAATATAACTTACTATTGTTTCATTAAATGACAAACCTGTTTGTTTTTTTAAAAAAAAAAAGCACATTTGATTTGCAATTGTGTCAATACATTTAAATTTCTTCAACAGTCTCCATGATAGGCTTTTTCCACACAGATAAAAGGCAGGAGAGTTTTGTGGATGATATCTTATAATTGCCCCCATTTTTTGACCAACATAGGAAGCAAAGTCAGTGACTCTAAACCAAGTTGGGGAAGGTGGTACCGGAGGTTTAGGGAGAGAATATGTGGAACTGACACACGAAAAGGAGAGCAAATGGCCAGGAGAAAGAGACTTGAAGTTACTCTCCATGAATGGAGTCAAACAATGGTGAAATCCATGAGAAACAGGAGGACTAAAAAAAGGAACTTTGAAGTGACTTCTAATCTGTTCATATAGTTTTCTTATAGTTGTTCAGATGCGAATGTGTATGCCTAGGGGTGCCAAGTATAACTGTGCCCATCTGAAGCATTATCCCTAAATCTTCATGGCTTCAAGATTGAAGTCACCAATACTTTTTTCTCTAGAAGGCTCATAGGTTTCTTTCTTTCTTTTTTTCGGTCGCTAGTGGGGCTTGAGCTCTGGGCCTGCGCATTGTCCCTGCGCTCTTCAGCTCAAGGCGAGCGCTCTACCGCTAGAGCCACAGCGCCACTTCTGGTTTTCTATTGGTTTATTGGACATAAAGAGTCTCACCATCTTTTCTGCCCGGGCTGGCTTTGAACTATGATCCTCCTGAGTAGCTAGGATTACAGGCATGAGCCAACAGCGCCTGGCTCACAAGTTTCTACTTTTAAGGATTTTGTTTTGAAATTACAAAAGGTAAAAAATTGTCCATTTTTTTTCTTTTTTTTTTTTCGGTCCTGGGGCTTGAACTCTGGGCCTGGGCGCTGTCCTTCAGTTCGCTTCAGCTCAAGATCAGCGCTCTACCGCTTGAGCCACAGTGCCATTTCCAGTTTTCTGGTGGTTTATTGGAGATAAGGGTCTCACAGAGTTTCCTGCCCGGGCTGGCTTTGAACTGTGATCCTCAGATCTCAGCCTCCAGAGTAGCTAGGATTATAGGCATGAGCTACAGGCGCCCAGCCCATAGTGTGCATTTTCTTTACTAGCAATGAAAAGCAAGCAGCTTAGAGGAAGCCATTGTAGTGAAAATCCAAGCAACCTCTGAGACCACAGCCCCAGAAGCACAGGTTAGAAGTTTCCATCTATGCAGTCACGCAGGGCCAGTGATGGATTTGATCACCGCCGATTTCATGTCTGCAATTTGGGATTCTCAGGAACCTGTCGTTTTCATATCACAGGACTTGGGGACCTTCAAGTTTCATGACCTGCCCTAAAGCTCCCGTGGCCACCATAAAGAAATGGTGGGGCTGGGCGCTGGTGGCTCACACCTGTAATCCTAGCTATTCAAGAGGCTGAGATGTGAGGATCACACTCCATTCAAAGCCAGCCCTGGCAGGAAAGTCCATTAGACTCTTATCTGCAATTAACCACCAGAAAACCGCAAGTGGAGCTGTGGCTCAAGTGGTAGAGCACTCACCTTGAGCTGAAGAGCTGAGGGACAGTGCCCAGGTCCTAAGGCTGGCAAAAAATAAAAAAAAATAAAATAACAAAAACAATGGTCCTCAGCACGCCTGCCCCAATCTCACGGCCAAAGCGAGCCAAGGCCGGAAGTGGGGCTGTGGCTCAAGTGGTAGAGCGCTAGCTTTGAGGGGAAAAAGCTCAGGGACAGCGCCCAGGCCCGGAGTCCAAGCCCTCCCTCCCCCCACCCCCGACTGGGCCGCCCACCCCACCCCATCCCGGAGCTTCAGGAACCTTCCTTCCCCCCCCCCCCGCCCTGGACGCACCCCTCCAACCGAGGCCGCGGGTTGTGGGGCCTTCTCGGGGACCTTCTCACCTCAGACGCCCACGTCAGTGGAGTCCAGGACCGGGTTCAGGTGGCTTCTGGGCAAAACGAAAAACACCGGTCCCTCAGGAGCTGGCGAAGCTTCCAGAAGGCGCCTGTGTTCTGGCAAGGCGGGGCCCGCTTCCACCCTTCCCGATGCCTGGGCTGAGGGAAAGTTTGGGGAGGGGGGCAGGAGGGGCCCAGGAGGCTGAGCTGGGGCTGAACCAGCCCTGGCCACAGGCGCCGGCGGCGGTGACTTTTAAGGGGGAGGAGATTGTTGGGTCACAAAGCCTAGGATCACAATCGCCTGCGAACTTGGCAGGGAGGGGTAATTGGATACTGTGGGAAGGGGCGGTGCCATGGGAGGGAAGAAGAGTGGGAAAGTTCAGGGAAGGCTTAGGGTATTGGAGTTAACCCTATGAATAGACAACCGCATGAGGTCTCAGCTTGAGGCTTTTATAATGTGGCGTTTGTCAAGTGTCCCTTACATGCAAAAAAAATCATTGGTTCAAGTCACAGTGGTGTTGCGGTTTCTTTATGGTTTTGTTTTTGTGCTTGATCACAGGGTCTGTGAGCTGTCCTTCAGTTTTTTTGTTTTTGTCGGCCATGGAGTTTGAACTCTAGGCCTGGGCGCTGTCCCTCAGCTCTTCAACTCAAGGCTAGTGGTTTACCACTTGAGCCACAGCACCACTCCGGTTTTCTGGTGGTTTTTAGTGGAGATAAGAGTTTCACGGCTTTTCCTGCCCGGGCTGGCTTTGAACCGTTATCCTCAGATCTCAGCCTCCTGAGTAGCTAGGATTACAGGCGTGAGCCACTGCCACCCAGCTTGTCCTTGAGCTTTTCTGTTCAAAGATAGAACTCTACCACTTGAGCCAAAGCTCCACTTCTGGCTTTTGTGGGGGGTGAACTGGAGGTAAGAGTCTCTCGAACTTTCCTGTCTGGGAGCTGTGATCCTCAAATCCCAGCCATCTGAGTGGCTAGAATGACAAATGTGAGTGACCAGCACCAAGCCTTTTTTCTTTTTCTTTTTTTAAATATAATTTTTTGTTCGGTCTTGAGGCTTGAACACTGGGCCTGGGCTCTGTCCCTCAGCTCTTCAGCTCAAGGCCAACACTCTACCACTTGAGCCACAGCGCCACTTAGGGTTTTCTGGTAGTTTACTGGAGATAAGAGTCTCATGGACCTTTCCTGCCTGGGCTGGCTTTGAACCGGGATCCCCAGATCTCAGCTTCCTGAGTAGCTAGGATTATAGGTGTGAGCCACCAGCACCCAGCTCTTCCTTGTTGAGGCAAGTAACTATCTAGGCTAACTTATGAGGCTCAGACAAAGACCTAAGAACTAGAGTAAGATGCTTAAGTGAATCCAATGCTCAAGTTAATCCCCTGCTCCTGGGCCAGCTCTCCTCTGAAGTAAGACAGAGCTGCAGCCAAGGACAAGAGGAAAATGTCACCCACGATAAAAGACTTCTTGTTATTACTTCTGTTTGGCTATGAAGGTACATACAATTCAGCCATTGACATTCCTTTTTTTATTTTACCTTTTAGTTTTTTTATTTTTTATTGTTTTTTGGGTCCGGTCGTGGGGCCTGAACTCTGGGCCTGGCCGCTGTCCCTCAGCTCTTCAGCTCAAGGCTAGCGCTCTACCACTTGAGCCACAGCGCCACTTCTAGCTTTTTTCTTTTTGCTTATGTGGTGCTGAGGAATTGAACCCAGGGCCTCATGCATGCAAGGCAAGCGCTCTACCACTGAGCCACCTTCCCAGCCCCCTTTTTTACCTTTTATACTTAATATCATAATTTAATTCATAATATTGTAGATAAATCAAAAGTAAATTTGAAAAATCAAAAGAAAACTTAATAGACTAATGTTTGAGTATGATTGCTGTTACTTTGCCACGAATTTTCAAATTGTATATGGATTCCATGTCTAGAAGTACAGAGGACAGAACACTCTTAAATTACTAATCTTTGTGAATAGCTGCACTTAGTTTATAATCCAGATAGAGAAAAAAATAGCTAACACACATGGGAAAGATACATCCCATTAAACAACTGGGAAACATTAAGGTTCTTCATCTGCTTTACTCTGTTATTTCTACACTTCAATGGTACTGGCTCCTTATTAACATGAACTAAGATAAAGGGATTGGTTTTACTTCCATACTGGATGAAAGTTCACATTGGAATACATACACCATCACAATAAGATGCTGCCATGTCACAGAACTGAGGCTTCTATTTAAGTTTTCACATTTTAGATTCTATGTCCACTATGATTTTTTAATGTTGGTCATGGGGCTTGAACTCAGGGTCTAGGCACTGTTTCTAATAATTTTTACAAATGTTGGGCCTGGGGCTTTAACTCAGGGTCTAAGTCCTGTCTCTGAGCTTTTCCTCTGAAGGCTAGTGCTCTATCACTTTGAACCACAGTGCCACTTTCGGTTTCCTGGCAGTTAAGTAGAGATGAGAGTCTCAAGGACTTTCCTGACTGTGTTGGCTTTGAACTCCTATCCTCAGCCTCCTGAGTAGCCAGGATTACAGGAGTCGCTGGTACCCGGCTAATAATGACTTTTTAATACATCATATTCAGATGTATTTGTCCATAATTTGGTCATGTTTGCCATAGAAACATCAGAATTTGGTAAAAATGGTAAAGTGTACAAGTCAATAGTTTTGAATGTTTCCAGATTTGGAGCCCATACAATCTAATTTTAGAACTTTTCCCTCACCCTAAACATTAGACAGGGACTCCCTGTTCTCTCCCAACCTCCCCCAGCCCCTGGCAAGCACAAATCTACTTGCTTCTATAGAGATGCCTCTTCTGGATGTTACATTTACATGGAATTATGGCATGTGGTCTTTTGTCTCTTGCTTAGCATATGTCTTCGTGGCTCATCGATGTGGAAGCATGAAGGATAACAGATTTATCCATGAATAAGCCTACTGCCTAAAACAGTAATACTTTCACATCAAAATCAATCTTCCTTTCTTTCCAAGAGGGACAACATCACAGTCTCCTGCCTTTCTCCTGTGCTTTACCCATGTTTCTCAAGTAGATTAGAAGCTTTAAAGTTTCTATCATTCATATTTTCATATCTTTCTCCTTAGCTTCATCTGTTTCCCCAGAAAGGAAGGCTCCATATCTAGTGATATCCCATCAAAGAGACTAAAAGAGCCTTTTCTAGTTTCTAATGCAGACTTTTCCTCTTGGGATTGTCAGGCTCATTGGAGAGTCAGCCAGCCTTGAATTTTCTTGCTGTGGTAACAAGGGTTTCCCAGTAGAGTGGCCCTTTGGATAAGAGGACAGTATGAACTCATAGTGCACAAATCTAAGGCAGGAGAGTGGCAGACATCTCATGTAACATGTGCAAGACTCGTGAAAATAATCTAACTAGACAGAAAATATGTGCAACCACATAATCAAAATCTCTATTTTCCCTCGCAAAGCTACTGTTTTTCTTTGTCTTCTTCCAACAAAGTTATTTTCTGGTATGACAATAACTAGGTGGTCGTCAAAAAATGCTCTTGCTTTTGTTCTCTGGTTTTTAGGATTAAATCATTTTGGGGAAGTGCAGCAGCCACGTTGTTGCTGCTCCCTTGGTGACAGTGTTTCCTGTAAAATGCTGGCTGTTCCTTCTGTCTCTGCTCATTTCCATAAAGCTCTGGCACCTCACAATCCCAGGCTGCCTGCAGACAAATGCTTCCCAGGGAGGGGAAACCGAAAAGAAAATAAGACCTACCAGAAATCCTCCCAGATCTGATGAAGCTCAGAAGTTAGCTCTGCATCCAGGCCTTCCTTCATGGCCTCTTCCTCCTCACAGGGGCACAGTGGCTGAATTTCCCCCAACCCACCGCTCCAGGGACCACCAATGGACATGGAGAACTGCATATTTCCCCTAAAGACTCCATGTAAGAGTTAGGCAGTGGTGGTTCATGCCTGTAATCCTAGCTACTCAGGAGGCTGAGATCTGAGGATTGCGGTTCAAAGACAGACCAGGCAGGGAAGTCCATGAGACTCTTAGTTCCAATAAACCACCTGAAAACCAGAAGTGGTGCTTCTCAAGTGGTAGAGCGCTCACCTTGAGCTGAAGAGTGCAGGGACAGTGCCCAGGCCCAGAGTTCAAGCCCCACAATAACAACAAAAAGACTCCATGTAAGGTTCCCACATCCTTATGTTGCTGAGCTGCATAACAACTCTGCATTTCCCCTTTATGCAGCTAAAGAGACTCTATTTGGTCGAAAATATAGCCTTTATGTCACATTGATTTGGTTGTTAAAACCACACTGTCAGTAGCCAATACCTGTCACTTTTGGCTCTTCTCCACACACCACCATCTGGCACAGCAAAATATTTTTATCTTATTTTTTTGTTCCATTTTATTGTTCCTAGTTTCTTGGCATCTGTAAATGTCTTTTTCTGTCAGATATGTGTTTAGCTTAACTTCTTCCAGAAGGGGCCTTGTGAACATTCATGTCAAAATTATCCTTTACTTTTCTATTTAATAAATGATTTTGTCCAACTTCTTTTCTTTCTTGATTTCATTTTCCTTTTTTTTGCCACAGTGAGATTATCTTCTACAGAGGTGTGTTACAAGACGGTTAGAATTTACCTGGATACTGCTTTTGAAATTTTCTTAGCCAAAATGAATGTATTGAAGGATTACTTTTGCTGTGCTGAGGATGGTGGGTCTTAACACCTTCAGCATGGGTTGAAACACTGGGCAAAGGACTATTTTAGTCAAATGTACTTCTAAGGTATTTTTTCTATGTTAGCAGCAACAGCACATTTTATCTAGCAAGCTCCAAGTTTGGCAGGTTTCATTTTTTTTTAATTTTTAATTTAATTTTTCTGAACTTCAGAAGAACATTACAATTTAACATGTCCATCTAAGTGTCCACTGCTTTCTGTTCAGGGTCACTCCATCATTCTCCTCTAGTCTGTTTGTTCTCTTCCCCTAGACTCAGTTCACATTTCCTTTATCACATAGTAACCTTGGGAATTCTTGTTGTATTTGTCCAATGTTAATTGTTTTCAATGGTTAAGGCAGGGTGTCACTATATAGCCCAGGAATATACAACACCACCCCAGAACTACATTGGTGTTTTAATGATAATAAAGGAAAACCAAGTTTTAAATCAGATAGCGCATTTCTGAATCCAGTGCCTTTAAAATTGAATCCCTACATACAAACCCCCCCAGGTATGTGAAGAGTCCAGCATTGCATCAGGGTGTCCCCAATGCCCAAGTGCTTGAATATTGCCCTGGAAGCTTATCAATGGTTGCCCCTGGTGGCAGACATTTGCTCATTTTGAATCCAAGATGAGTAGCACTTGTGTGCATCCAGGCTCAAATAACAAGTCTGCCATCAGAACAAAGCAACCATGAATGATAGATAAGGAGCAAGTGTGATTTTTGAAAACAAACTTTCTAGTGGGTTGACTAGTTGTCTGTGACTGTGACTGTTCTGGTTTTCTATCCTTCTAGCCACCTGCCGGGTGAAGCTAAGAGCCCTTGGGACCAAAATCCATACAAGTGTGATTGCAAGGAAGGGCCCAATGGTCTGTGGTCTGCAGATACCATTTCTTTAGGCTGCATTCCAGGTGAGATCAAGTGTCCTTTATTGAGTCCTGTCCAACCTAGCTGAATTAACGCTGTGAATGGTTGGCTCTGGCTTTTCAACAGCTAGCCTCTGAGCCTCAAGTCTCACACTGGCCACTGCTCCAGCCAACAGTTCCAATACATTGTTCAAAACCAACTTATTAGATCTCTACCAGGCCTAGTTGAGGTGCTTAGAGGGGACTCAGCAGCCAAGGAACTGGAAGAGTACAACCACTGAAAATTAAGTCAATGATAGGCAGTATGGAGCTTTGAGAAGAGCATGGGCTCCAGGGCCAGAAAACCCAGAGCTGGCATTCCAGATGCATCACTTCTGGAATGCGGCTTGGTTCTTTTTCTGCCCAGTGGAGGGATAGCAAGATGCACACCACACAGCCATGTGCTTCCCCCACACAAGCAGAAGCAGCCCAAGCCAAGAAGGTCTCTTCCCAAGCAAGGCACTGAAAGGCCAGCTCTCAGCTCTCCCTTTTCCTATCATGAAGCCAGCTGCTGACACAGTAGCTTCTGCTTCAGCTTAGTCCCTCGATGATTAAGTGGAGTACAACCACCTTGGCTAAGAAAACTTCCAAAGCTTTATCTGTGTGAATTCTAGTCTTCTTGCTATAACATTCCTCTATAGATCATCATTCTACTGTGGCTAAGCAAAAGAACAGCCAGGGAAAATGAAATCAAGAAAAAGAAAGAGAAGTGTGACAAAATCATTTCATTACATGGAAAATTGTAACATGAATGGTAACAGGGGTCCTTCCAGAAGAAGTCAAGTGATGCTGAGAAACTATAAAGAAAGAATAAGAGAGAAGGAGACCCTAGAAAATCATCACACAGACATACAGAGCTGGCAAGGAAGCCTGCAGGTACACACTGGTTGTTAATACCAGTGTCCACACCCACAGAACAGAAGGTGAGGTGCATTATAGCCTTCCAAGGTTTGGTGAAAGCTATTAAAATGCTAATATTGCCATTTCCATAGCTGAGCCAAGATTAGCCTGGCCCTCTGACAGTAGGTCATAGGGTAGGAGGGAATTTAAAGGTGTAAGAAATACAATCATTTGGTAATGCTTCAATTAATTCTGATTTTATACTGTTTTACATTCAAGTGTATAATGTCATATATTTAAGTCTAATATATGCATATATATAGCAATATTTATAACTTATGGAATCACTTTGTCAAGGATGACCTCAAGCCAGGCACTGGGGGCTCACACCTCTAATCCTAGCTATTCAGGGGGCTGACATCTGAGCATGGAAGTTCAAAGCCAGTGTGGGCATGAAAGACTGTGTGCCACTTATCTCCAACTAACTACCAAAAAAGCCAGAAGTGGTACTGTGGCTCAAATAGTAGAGCACTAGCTTTGAGTAAAAAAAAACTCAGGGACAGTGCCCAGGCCCTGAGTTCAAGCCTCAGGACTGGCACATGTGCACACATGCACATAACTGCACGCGTGTGCACGTGCACATGCATGCGCACACCCACCCACACCCACACACAAAATAGGGAGTATATGATGGTTAAGGGAAACTTTGCTTTCTGACTTGTGGCCTGTGTCCCCACTTCCAGGGTTTCAGGCCTGTTTTCCATACTGGAGAGAAGTTGGGGGCCTGAGCCACTCATGAGTTTACTGCCCTCAGAATCCATCAGCTCACAAAACACTTTTCTTGATGGCCAAGGTTTTCAAAGTACACACTGAAAGTATGCTTTTTAAAGACACACCAGTCTGGGAATAGACTGCTGAAATACACATCTTTTCATTAAGTGGGTTTGAACTCAGGACCTTGGGCATGTTCTCCTGTTTATTTTTCAGGTAGGGTCTTATACTTTTTTCCCTGAAGCTGGCTTCAGGCTCCTCCCTTCCCAATCGCAGCCTCCAAAGTCACTTGCATAAACCACCACTCCTGGCCTGAAGACACCATAATTAACAATCTCCTCTGATCATCTGGCCAAACTAGGCATGATTGAGTAGTCATAAAGGGGCTGCTCTCTTCTCTTCCAGGTATTGATATGATTTTCAAATTCTCAAGTATGATGGAACTTGATAAATTACAAATATTGTCCTGTAGCCACAGGAGCTACAAATACTTCAGTGCATTATGGAAGAAAGCTGAGCCCTTCTGACCCTGGGGCATAGCTCTGTCCTTCAAGCTTCTGGACCAGAGCATGAGTATCTCTCAGTGTTCTGGAGCCTCGGCATGATGGCCAAGAATGATGGCCAAATTCTTTTTATTTTTATTTTTAGGTTGGTCGTGGGGCTTGAATTCTGGGCTTGGGCACTGTCCCTCAGCTCTTCAGCTCAAGGCAAGCGCTCTACCACTTGAGCCACAGTGCCACTTCTGGAGTGGTTTATTGGGGATAAGAGTATCAGGGACTTTCCTGCCTGAGCTGGCTTTGAACTGTGATCCTCAGATCTCAGCCTCCTGAGTAGCTAGGATTACAGGTGTGAGCCACTGGCACCTGTGTGCTTCCTGGAGAGAGAGAGAGAGAGAGAGAGAGAGAGAGCGAGAGAGAGAGAGAGAGAGAGAGAGAGAGCGAGAGAGAGAGAGAGAGAGAGAGAGAGAGAGAGAGAGAGAGAGAGAGAGAGGAGTGTGTGTGTTCTGGACTGGGAGTTGAACTCAGCCTGGGTGCTATACTTTAGCTCTTTTGCTCACATTGGTGCTACCACTTGAGCCACAGTTCCACTTCAGCCTTTGGTGGTTAATTGGAGATAAGAATCGTATGAAGACGGCGTTGGTGGCTCATGCCTGTAATCCTAGCTACTCAGGAGGCTGAGAACTAAGGATGGCCATTCAAAGCCAGCCCATGCAAAAACTCCATCAGACTCTTATCTCCAATAAACCACTCTGAAAACCAGAAGTGGCGCTGTGGCTCAAGTGGTAGAGTGCTAGCTTTAAGCTGAAGAGCTGAGGGACAGCGCCCAGGCCCAGAGTTCAAGCCCCATGACCGACAAAAAAAAAAAAAGAATCTTATGGATATTCTACCCATGCAGTTTGAAAAGGCAATCCTCCGATCTCAGCCTTCTAGAGAAGCTAGGATTACAGGTGTAAGCCAACTCGCTGGTCTCCTTCTAAATCTTAAATGTTTATAAGCCCCCTTTCTGAGAGTCTACAGGGTGCATTCTTTACCTCAAGAATTAGCATATGTTTTGTGGCAGGATGCATTCTGTCCTGGAAAGGATACCCAAACAACAGCCAGGAACTCAGAAATTATGACACTAAGAGTGATTAAGAACAAAGATAAACACCTATCTTTGCATAACTTTAAGTCAGACCCCCTGCCTTTACCATATAAATACTCCTGCTCTGTGTCTTTCCCTTTGGGAGCAGCCCTGCTCAGTTAAGAGTATGCCTATGAGCCGGGTGCTGGTGGCTCACGCCTGTAATCCTAGCTACTCAGGAGGCTGAGATCTGAGGATCGCGGTTCAAAGCCAGCCCGGGCAGGAGACACCGTGAGACTCCTATCTCCAATAAAACCACCAGAAAACCAGAAGTGGCGCTGTAGCTCAAGTGGTAGAGCGCTCGCTTTGAGCTGAAGAGCTGAGGGACAGCGCCCAGGCCCAGAGTTCAAGCCCCACGACCGACAAAAAAAAAAAAAAAGAGTATGCCTACGGCCAGTGCCTGTGGCTCAAGTGGTAGAGTGCTAGCCTTGAGCTGAAGAGCTGAGGGACAGTGCCCAGGCCCAGAGTTCAAGCCCCACAACTGACTAAAAAGTCTGTGCCTCTGCCTTTCTGCTTCTTAGTTTTCCTGCTTACTCGATAAAGCTCTATCAAGTTTTTCTGCCATTATGACTTGTCCAGAAATTCTTATTTTGTGATTGGAGTCAAGGACTTTAGGTGGAGTCCCTACTTTTCTTTTTTGTCGGTCGGTTCTTTTTTGTCGGTCGGTCATGGGGCTTGAGCTCTGGGCCTGGGCGCTGTTCCTAAGCTCTTCAGCTCAAGGCGAGCACTCTACCCCTGGAGCAACAGCGCCACTTCTGGGTTTCTGGTTGTTTATTGGAGATAAGAATCTCACAAACTTTCCTGCCCAGGCTGGCTTTGATCCTTGATCCTTAGATCTCGGCCTCCTGAGTAGCTAGGATTACAGGCGTGAGCCACCAACACCCAGCGAGACCCTACTTCTAAAGAGAGATTTCATAAACCTTCACCTGGACCTGATAATTACTTGACAATCAGAAGGAGTGAAAGCAGAAAGTATTCTAGAAATACATAACATTTCAATTATACCACTGTACTTTCCTCTAGGACTTATACAATAGTATCATTGAAGTAAGCGATGTCTCCAGGTGTTTCATTAGTTGAGCCCTTTCCTTCTATTTCTATACTTCTCTTTAAGTTCCACTGTGGTTTGACCTGAGGGTTTCCCACTTGTTAGGCAGGCACTTCACAAGAACTTGACTTCAGCCACTGTGTTTTGCACTGGTTATTTTGAGACAGGGTCTGGCCCCACCCATCCATTTTATGCTTCCTGCCATAACAGGGAAGAAAGCAAGTTGTCTCCACACCCAGCTACTGGTTGTACAGGAATCTTGGGAATTTTTGCCTGGGCTAGTAAGATCCTCCAGTGCTCAGCCTTCTATCTAAGTAAGCTATAGGTATGAACCATGACCATCTGAAATTTTGGTTAAGCTTGGTAGGTAGGCAAACTTCAGATGGTTCAGAGTATAATCTTGAAAATGTGAGTTCTAGATCAAAGGTGTCCAACTGTCACTTTTTTTTTGTGGGTTGTGAGGCTTGAGCTCTAGGCCTGGGTTCTGTCTCTGAGCTCTTCAGGTCAAGGCCAGTGCTCTATCACTTGAACCTCAGTGCCACTTCCGGTTTTCTGGTGGTTAATTGGAGATAAGAGTATTAAGGAGTTAACTGCCCAAGCAGCCAGATCGTCAGATCTCAGCCTCCGAAGTAGCTAGAATTACAGCCTGGCCCTGGGCTGCTACAATCACTTTCTAATGATGTCTTTGTCTTGCTTATTATCTCCATCCCCTGGCTTACAAACAATGCAGAGAATAAATTACACCTGAAGGAAAGACTTGAGGACAAGCAAAGGAGTTGTAGAAACAATGATTAGCTGTCCAGTTAAATACATAGTGAGCCAGATAAACAATGAATACTGGGCCTAAGGCAAACAACTGCTAAGTTTGAAGTTAAAGTCCTGCACGGGAGCTGTAAGCATAGTTGAGGAAGCCGCGCACGTGTGGCCACGGCAGGGGCTTTGGACATCACGACCACAGCTAGGGGTCACTGTCTTGGCCTCCCCTTTGCCTTCCAGGCTGGGCTCCACCACTAGAATTTATCTTGGCAGCTGGGCTGGGACCAGGACAGAGCCAGGGGCCAAGTTTCTGCCACTAATTGGGCTAGAGGAGGTGCTGTGGCTGTCAGTTGCAGATGGACCTTCACGTGGGTGTATTGGACTCACCTCCCTTCTGGCTTGGGTGGCTGGGAGGGCAGGCGGCGAAGCCAGTTCTCCGCAGCTCCAACAAGCCAACTTGTCCACTGCACAGAGGAGGATGCTTCTCGGCTTCGTCGGGCAGCCCCATTCTCCAGCCTTGGTCTGGCCACGTCCATTAAGAATTCCGCTCCGGGTGGAGGCGGGGCCGGGGCTCTTCCCCAGGCAGCCGCGGGGCGGGGAAAGCGGAGCGGGGAGGCGGGCTCAGGAAACGCCGGAGGTGGAGGCCCAATCCCGCTAGTCGGGCTGGCCTGGGCGGCAGGGGCTCGAGGACGCCCAGTGGCTCGGGCCCAGCGCCGGATTCTCGGCTCCACCCGCGGGCTGTTCCCGTTTTCTTCCCCCTCAGGCCACGAGCTTCCCATGCCGCCCGGGGTGAGGGGAGCGGAAGGCGGGAACAGACCTGAGAGCCCGCTTCTCCGGCCTCGCCTGGGACTGGCGGCCGCCTCAAGGCCGGGGCTGAACGGGCCACTTGCCTCCCGCCCACGTCCCCCTCTTCCCCGTCGGGCCGCGCGACGGGGAGCTCCGTTCCCAGGGGCGGGGGCCGGATGGGGCGGCGGCGCCCGGGGACCGAAGGGGCCCCGCCTGGCTCCCGCCCAGGGCCGGGTTCTCCGCGGCCCTCGGCCCGTCCCCCTCTCCAGCCGCCAGCCCGAGAGCTTCGTCCCGCCGTGGAGGGGAGGGCGGAGGCGGGCCTCTCGCCTAAGGGAGCTCGCGGCCCCTTTCCCCTGCCCCAGGGCCGCCTCGCGACCGCCTGCGGACCTGACCGCTGCGGCTCGGCCCCGAGCGCCTGCGGCTCTCCGTGAGGACCCAGTTCCCGTCAGAGCTACGCGGCCGCCGAAGCCGGGACCCTGGGTGGTGGGCCTGGCGAAGGCGGGGCCGCCGGAGCGCCCGCCCCCATGCGCCGCCCCGCCCTGCGAAGGTCTGGTTGGCTTGTTTGGCAGTCTGTACTTGGGTTCTAGCATTTTGAAAAGTCCAGGACCTCCTCCCGCCTCGCCCATCCCCATGCTGAGAACTGTGTGAAGCTGGGATCAAGGACTTGGAGGTGCCTGGCAATCGGGGGGGGGGGGGGGGATCCAGAGCTGGAGCATTTCCCAGGTCCACCTGAACACGTACTCAAGGCTGGTGCAGCAAACCATCCTGTACCAGAAAGACCACTGAGCAGTTTTTACACCCTAGAGGTACTACTATGTATGTTTTAAAGTATTACAAATGGGGTTGTTGGATTCAGTGAGTTACCATGTGTTATAGTTTCTTAATGCTGACAATTTAAGGTCAAAGTACTTTCGCTACAGAGAGCAGCACTTTCATTCTAGATAAAATATTTTATTCACTACATATCACTTCCTACAAATTAATACCTATTAGAAATAAGAAATCTGAGCGTTTTTGCATGGTTTTGTTTCACTTGAGTCGTTTCTTCTAAAATTCTGTGCAGAGATTACACTAAAGAAGACCAAAATATGAATGTACAAAGCTATGGAGTTGGGAGCCTTTGGTAAGCCATATTCATGTTCCATCATGCCTACAGTAATATACAGAAATCATTTTTCCACAGTACTTCTCAGATACTTTTTCTCTCCCAGGATTATGAATGTGGGAGTGTGGAGATAAGACTAACCAGGGCATTCCAGAATTGAATGAAAGCTCGGTGGAAATGGCCAAGGTGACAGTTCTGTTTTTCCTTCTCTATATTTTCATTGCTTTGCTTGGGTTCTCTTCATTAAGTTTGGCTTTCATCTGATTAGCACATTTCTCAAAATGTGAAAATCACATGGCACATAGACTCCGGAGAATGGAAAACATAGATCTAGAAGGTGGGATTCCTGCTAGATGCTGGTGACTTTTACCTGTAATCCTACCTATTCAAGAGGCTGAGGGCTGGGAAGTTGGCTAAGTGGTAGAGTGCTTGCCTCTCATACATGAAGCCCTGGGTTCAATTCCTCAGCACCACATAAGCAAAAAAAAAAAAAAAAATCAAGAGGCTAAGATCTGAGGATCATAGTTCAAAAGCAGCCAGCCTGGGAAAGGAAGCTTGTGAAACTTTTATCTCCAATTAATTTATTTAAAAAAATGGAAATACAGGGCTGGGAAGGTGGCTCAGTGGTAGAGCGCTTGCCTTGCATACCTGAGGCCCTGGGTTCGATTCCTTAGCAAAAAGAAAAAGCCAGAAGTGGCGCTGTGGCTCAAGTAGTAGAGCACTAGCCTTGAGCTGAAGAGCTGAGGGACAGCGCCCAGGCCCAGAGTTCAGGCCCCATGACCGGACCCAAATAAAAATGGAAATAAAGTTGTGGCCCAAGTGGTAGAGGACTAGCAAGTTAGACTTGAGCAAAAAAGCTCAGGAACAGCATCCTGGCTCTGAGTTCAGGCCCCAAGAAAAGCATAAAAGGGGGGGGGGGGGGTGCAGGGAGGGAGAGAAGAGAGATTCCTATATTGAAATGGGCTTGTGGCAGAAAATGTTTTCTCTCTTCTAGCTGTCCATTCTATCACCATCAGTCTGACCTTTTGCTGTTAAGAAGCTGCAGGCTTGAAGTTGTCTTCCTTTCTGGGTTTTAGATAGGGCTGAAGTGAGGAAAAGCAATTGAGCCTAGGATTTCAACACCAAATTGAGCAACATAGTAAGTTTCCCATCTCATAAAACAAAATATATCCAAAGGAAGGGAGGGAAGAGACTAGAAGGAGTGAGGGAAGAGAAAGAAGAGTAAAATGGAAGAGAAAATAATTTTGTATGTATGCTGGGGTTTGAACTTAAGGACTAACCCCTTGCTTGGCTTGTGTTCTACCACTTGAGCCATGCCTCCAGCCCACCCTTTTGCTTGTGATTTTGAAGATGTAGTCTTGCAGATTTCCCTACCTGGTTTGTGTTGGAACCATGGTCCTCTGGATCACAATCTCCTAAGTAGGTAGGATGACAGATGTGAGCCACTGCCTTCCAGCAAGAATATACTCTATAAAGTAAAACAATATACACCTATGAGGTCAATCCAAACAGTGATTTATATGCCTTACTATAGACATTGAGCACTCCTCCTTCCATCTCTCCTTGTCAAGATGAAAATATATTTTTTGGACAGAGTCAAGGATCTAGAGCCAGAATTCTTTTTACAAAACAATTTCATATCAATATGTCAGTTTATGAGTACAGTGTATCTTGGCAACTATCCTATCTATATATCTATATCTATCTGTCTATCTATGAAGGAAAACTGTTAGAAAATGTACTTTAAGATTCATTTTCTGGCCTGTAATCCTAGCTACTAAGGAGGATGAGATTTGAGTATTACAGTTCAAAGCCAGCTTAGGCAGGAAAGTCCATGAGACTCTTTATCTCCAATAAACCACAAGGAACCTGGAAGTGGTGCTGTGGCTCAAGTGGTAGAATGCTACCCTTGAGCTGAAGAGCTGAGGGACAGTGCCCAGGCCCAGAGTTCAAGCCCCACAATCTACAAAAATAAAAGATTCATTTTCTGGCCAGGCACCAGTGGATCATGCCTGTAAACCTAGCTACTCAGGAATCTGAGATCTGAGGATTACAGTTAAAAGTCAGCACAGGCACACAGTCCGTGAAACTCTTACCTCCAATGAACTACCCTTAAAAAAAGAGCTACAACTGGGACTGTGGCTCAGGTGGAAGAGCACTAGCCCTGAGCAAATGTAGTCCAGGGAGAGCACTTGGGCCATGAGTTCTAGCCCCAGAACTGGCAAAATGCACATGTGTGCGCACGCATGCACATGCACACACACAAATAAATTCACTTTCTGATATGCCAAAGTGCTCATGGTAAAAGCTAACCTGTTGATGAAAGAAAAACCAACCTTGAATTTAATGTACACATACATGATGCTATAAAAAATTTTCATTTTTTATTGGAATGTATGTTTATTAGTAATTCCTATCTGTGTTTCTAGGCAGCACCTGAGACGGTTGATGAACTGGATCTTTTTGGAGCCCATGGTGGACACAGGTCAGTGATCCACGTCCTTCCTAATAAAATCAAACACTGCCAGGTAACAGTTTCAGAGAGTAGGGAAGGAGAATCCCCAGAGGAAAGGCCCAGGCTCCAGTTTAGAATCCCTACCTTCCTAGCTTGCCCTGCTGACTTCTTTGAGGGTCAGATTTCTTATCAACAAATTAGCTTATTGTTTGTTCCCCTCCCCTGCTGCCTTACGAGACAGTTAGGCTAGAGTGGATGAACCCAGACAATTTATTTAAGTGCTTTACAGCCAGAAAGTACTGTGCAGACATAAGACACAGTGCTTCTGTGTATATAAAGTTGGCAATCAAATCAACTTTATTTTGCTGGAGGCAAAATCTATTGCTTGTCCTTTCAGCACTCAAGTGGTTTACTGAGGTTTATTTCACACTTCACGAAGCACTGAGTTGGGTAGGGCTTGATGAACAGAATGGGTAGTGAAAGGGAGAAGAGATGGGAGAAATGCACATTAATAGAACCTCCTTGAAGTACAGATTACAGAAAGGAATAACAGTTGGACACTAGGGGACTCCATTAAGCAGATACTAGTCCATCATCAAACTCTTCTTCAGTGTGGGCTAGGGCTGCAGTCAGCCTCATACATAAAAACTTGTCAATGGAGAGTATCTGGTGGAAGCTTCTGTTTCCAGTCAGAAAGAGCTTAAGGGGAATGACTATAGCCATGAATCTTATAATGACATTTGGTCAGTGAGGGACCAAACTATAGTAAGCTACACCTTCTAGGTTTGTGTAAGTGTACTCTATGATGTTCATCGAATGATGAAATCACCTAATAGTGCATTTTCAAAATGTCTTCCTGATATTTAGTGACTGTGGTTAAAGAACCAGGCCCATATACGAATAAGCTATAGAAAATAAAGTTTTACAACTCAGGTGTATCAGTGGAAAAATTTTACATGGCATATGCAAGTGTCTGAGTTTGAGTCCACAAACAAACAACAGCAACAGCAACAAAACTTTATTCTGAAGCTAAATTGTGCCACCGTTTTTTTGGGGGGGGGGTCAGTCATGGGGCCTGAACTCTGGGCCTGGGCGCTGTCCCTCAGCTCTTCAGCTCAAGGCAAGTGCTCTACCACTTGAGCCACAGCCCCACTTCCGGCTTTTTCCTTTTTGCTTATGTGGTGCTGAGGAATCAAACCCACGGCCTCATGC
Organism: Dipodomys merriami; assembly: GCF_024711535.1. Taxonomy (NCBI): domain Eukaryota; kingdom Metazoa; phylum Chordata; class Mammalia; order Rodentia; family Heteromyidae; genus Dipodomys; species Dipodomys merriami. The sequence goes on from NW_027204492.1 coordinate 110,258,119, forward strand.
ATGCAAGGCAAGCGCTCTACCACTGAGCCACCTTCCCAGCCCCTGTGCCACTTATCTTTACTCCACCTTCTACTTCTCTGTATCTTCCCTCAGAAAAAATAGTCATTAATAGAATATATATTTCTTGGGGTTTTGTTTAAGAAAGACATGGTAGTATGACTGTATCTTAACAAATGTGTCATTTAATGGAATATTGTGCACTTTCTAGCCACCAGGATCTCAGAATCCACTGGGTCAATTGCTGGCTACCTGCCCTTAGGCTCAGATCTCTGTGACTCTAAGTCTCAGAGTCATTATGTGTAAATTGTACACATAATTCCTCATATGGAAGATGTAATTAGCTTATATTTGTTGGAATCTGGTCTCATGTCTGTACATGTTAGACCTCAGCATTGGCTCCTGTCCCTGCCCAAATGTTTCCTTATAATTCTAGCTGCCTTCCATGTTCACAATGCCTATTCCAGCCACTTACTCTAGTGTCTTTAATATCCCTAAATGATTCTAGAGCTAGAATAATTTGATCCTCATTTTGCTAAAGCATTCATGGGGTTTTCTGAGTTTGACTCCTTTAAACATTTTTTCTGGGTCACTCAAATATACTAGGCCTATCTCACAGAAGCAACCATTTTTCATTGTTGGTCCTACATGCATGTTCTTTTCTAGGTTGTATCTTCATAGACAGAACATCTTAGCCTGCTGACATAGATGGTCCTGTAGTTTCTTCCCCAACACTTCCTAAAGATCCAGCCAACTGGAAGAGATGAATAGTTCTCAGCATCAGTTCCAGAATAACCCATGCTCTATCCAACCCCTCCATATTCTCCAACAGATAGGAAACATTGGTTTCCAGATGCCATGTTTGTAGGACAAAGCTTTACTCCAAACTGGCAAACTCAGATGAATGTTCTCTTGGGGTTTTGGGGATGGTTCCTAGATAGCACATTTAACTACTGGTAGTTCTATAGGTTAGGCCTCCTCTTTGCTTTTCATTTTATCTGTCTTGTTCTCCATGTTGCCAAGAGCATCAACATCTAAAGAGATTGACGCTGGACTTCTTTTTCCATTGTTTCTTTCCCAGCCTTTGCCATGGAAGATATGAACCTTGTGAGTTTAACCAGAAGTTGCCAAGATAGTATCACAGATGAAGTGTCATTGGGAGAATATTTTAACATAACTGCAGTTTTAGATTGTATAAAGCATATTTTCTTTGCTTTCAAAAAATACTGTATAGCATATATTATGTGAATGTGTACATTTATATATTTAAATGTAAGTAACCCATTTTAGAAACTCATTCCTTTGATGGACACTAGGTGACACTGTTGCTCTGGCTACCTCACATCCTAGTGGCCTGATTGTGGATGATGTATCCTTCCTCCATTTAATGCTGTCTTCATATGTTATAGGGTTGAAATCCCTTTCTTCTCAGATAGGTAGGAATCCAACTAGCCACAACCAGTTTTATATCTGCATATTTAATGCCACAATACTATTCTCTGTTCAAGAAATTTTTACAAGATTTAATAAATCCTCGCTGGTCTAATGAAGCAAATCAATTCATATACTAGAGGAAAAAAAACAGACATTGCAGTTGTTGTAAATAACTAGAAATTATTCAATCACAAATCAACTATTCATGGATTTTAGAGGACAAAACAGGCTTCGGGGATTGCTGTAAATAACTCCAAATTATTCAATCAAATATCAACTATTCATGGCTTTACTAATCAAATCTGAACATGTCCAACCATGCAAAATGTACTTGTGTTAAACATTTGCAAAAGAGAAAAAGTCTGGCAAATATGAAAATATCACCAAAGTTAATTTTCACCTGAAGGAAACACTGTTATTTTAAGAAGAGAGAGCAGTACAACATAGGCAGGGCCCAATTCTGATTTCTAGGTAGCATTTTTTCTGTAAGATACACATGAACTGTAACATGGGTTCATTCCGGATCTAGCTGTGCCAAATGCAATATGTGCCATGACAGGTTGTACATTTGCTCACTGCTCACTTTTGCATGAACAACATGTATATCTATTATGCCGTGCAAACTGAACGTGTGATCTACATTTTTTTTTTTTTTTTGGTTGATCAAGGGGCTTGAACTCTGGGCCTAGGTACTGTCCTTAAATTCTTCAGCTCAAAGCAAGTGTTCTGCCACTTGAACCACAGCGCCACTTCCGGTTTTCTGGTGGTTAACTGGAGATAACAGTCTCCCGGACTTTTCTGCCTGGGCTGGCTTTGAGCCACAATCCACACATGTCAGCTTCCTGAGGAGCTAAGATTACAGGCCTGGGCCACTGGTGCCCAGCTCAAATTTTATATTTGTTTCTTTTTTCTTTTTTGTTGGTTATGGGGCTTGAACTCTGGCGTAAGCACTATCCCTCAGCTCTTCGGCTCAAGGCTAGTGGTCAACCACTTGAGTCACAGTGCCACTTTCGAGTTTTCTGTTTATGTGATGCCAAGGAATTGAACCTAGGGCCTCACGTATATGAGGCAAGTACTCTATCACTGAGCCTAGATTTTTATATGAAGAAGTTCTTATGTCAATTTAACAATTGTGGGAAGTGAATACAGATGTAAATAAGAGTTATTTACCTAAGATTTCTTTAGGTATTTTGATACGCTTTTAAGCCTTTAAATTTGGAGTTACACATTGAGAAGTACCTAATATTTGAGAACAAAGAACTCAATGATGTCGGTTACTTCTGACATGGAGGCCAAAGGGCAAGTATTGACCCTGGCAAGAGCTTGGCTCCAGTGAGCACTTGAGGCCTGGTCTCCATGCTTGGCTTGGATCTCTGCGCTGCCTCTAGGTCATGGGCAGCCCTGCAGCTGTGCTTCCCTGGTGGAGGCCAAAGGAGTCCAGCCTCAGGCAGGGAGGTGGGAAGATGGTCCCTTTCTCTCCCAGCAGCAGAGGCTGTCCCAGAGGAGTCACCAAGCACAGGGCCCAATGTGAGGTTGAAGCCCTGGGCCCAAAACAGGAAGCAAAAATGAAACTGGAAAACATTGGTGGAAAGGCCAGAAATCTCAAGATTGCACCAATAAGCAGATTCTTTGGCTTGATTTTTTTCCCTCTCTACCTTTCCTGGTCATTCCCTCCAGTATTATATGTGGCATTCTCTGTTGCACTCATCCTACAAGAAGGATCATGTCACTCACTGCTTTATGGAACTGCCAGAGTAAATAGTGGACACTCCGTGTCCACTTCCCCAGGCTGTGAGCCCGAGGCTCACCTGCTCTGAGGCTGGCATATCTCTCGAAGCTCTCCTGCAGGCTACTGCCTCACTTGAAATGAATACACAAAGTGCTAGGCCAGGGTCCTGGGGGGAGCAGCCCTCAGGGTGACAGCTGCCCCCATGAGCACTCAACGCAAGCCAGCATGCTCTCAGCAGTTTCTGAGCCCCTTCACCAGGTGAATGCCCACACAGAACTTCCTGGGGGAAGGTTGGCTGGGTCCCCATCAGGTACAGGTAGGTGGGCAGCAGTTGGTGCTAGTATAAGCCCAGCCAGCCTCAGGGTGGGGTACTGTCATAGCCAGTGTTAATTGGGAGTTGTTGTACAATGGTCTGACCTCAGTGACCACACCTGTCCCTGCCTGGTCTGAGCCCTCTAAGCTCAGTGTCCAGAGGCCAGTACTCTATTGAGGGTGGGCTGACAGGGGAGTTAAGTAATACACCAGAGCATGGGAGATTAATCTAGCAGGTGGCACACGATGTGGAATGAAGGAGCCATGTTCCTTCTCGGTAAGGGGCACCTGGCCATTTGGATGAGTGCTCTGTCCCAGCTTTCATGCTGGAAGCAGTTCCAAAAGGACGCTTGCCAGGTAACCCCTGAGGTTTCTGAAGGGCCATGTGTTACCTGTCTTGCAGAGGAAAGGAACAGCTCCCCATGCTCACCCATCAGACTCTGGAGGACATCACATCAACTGGGGGGGAACAGCAGGAGCAGTGGCTGCACAGGAGAAGGCTGGATGGTGCCATCAACAGGGTCCTGGTGGGAGTCTACCAGAAGGTGTGGAAGATCCTGCAGAAGGTACACTGGGTGCTAGGATGGTTTGGTGCTTTGGGTCCAAGGACAGAAATCAGACCCCCTGCCCCCGCCTCTGCCTACCTGTGTGAGGCTCAGTATGAAATACCAGGTAGCAGGTAGCAGATGGCTGCAGAACAAACAAACACAGCATCCAACCATAAGTAGCTCAGGTGAAGAACAGAGTTTCTCCACCTGGTCAGGACTGACATCACTGGCTGAGTCATTTTTCCATGCACTAAAATATGTATACCATACTTCACACACCCAAACACAGGAGAACATGGCTGAAACCAACTTCCGAAATGATAATGGCATAAGAAAATAGACCCATCTCTTCTCTGTACCCTACAATCTGTCTCCTCCCACAATTGCTCCTGGTTATTCATACAGCTCTGGGGCCCCACTGAGCTTGTGCTGCCTCTACCATGCAGCACCAGTATGCTCCATTTAAAATTGTCTATGCAAATCAAGACTATTTTTCTAATGTCTTTTTAGCTCGTTTCACAGTAGGAAAGAAGAAAATATTCCCAAATGAGAATGTACTCGAGCCCCTCTGTACATCAACATTACCATTTCATATGTATTCTTTTGGCCTTAGGGGCTCCTGGCAAGGCTCTAGATGGTGGGATTAAGCAACTGAGGTCTTCCTCAGGGTGTCCACTGTTACCCACTGGTGCCTTTGCAGTGGAGCCCTTTGAATCTATAGAGGTCCATGGTCCACCACTCTCCCTATTTATTCAGGAGCCTGGAATGGGGGAAGGCAGCACAGTTGCTGCCAGCTGGGGCGTGGGGAGGTGAAAATTGGCCAATTGCACTAGGCCTAGCTATTCCTAGAAAATCTCCCCGCTCTTCCTGGGGTAGCACACACTTCCGTTCAGACTCCCACTGACACGAACCAAGACACTTGTATGATGAGAAAGCAGCATGTTGTATGGAGCCCACTTGGTATTTATACACACGGGTGAGCTTGTCTGTGCATGTGCTCCAGTCCTTTGTGATTGGAGCTTATTATAGAATCTCGAAAATAGCCGCCTGCACAAGCACAGACGCATCACTTCACCAGCAGGAGCACAAAATCCTCCATCATGGCACTGAAGGGGGCCTGGCAGGTACCAGAGCCCAGATGCCAAGTCAAGGCAGAATCTCCAGGGAGCAGGACATAGCAGGCAGCACCCAAGGGCATTGCTCTCCCATGATCTGAACGATGCCTGCCCTAGAATTCTTCCATGCAAAACACAAGCCCGTGGGCAGTGAGAACACTGCTCTAAAGATAACTCTGGCAGTCTGGCGGATTCCAACCCTCGTGCAGACTGTGGGGCAGGGAAAGCTGTGTGCGCCTGCTCATGAGTGCGTGTGAGCATGTGTGGGAACAGACTCCTGACTGACTTGTGTCTTCTACCTCTAGTGCCACGGCCTCTCCATCGACGGCTATGTCCTGCCGTCCTCCACCACCCGAGAGGTAGGATGAGCAAACCCCAAATGCCAGCACATCTGTGTTCACTCTGTGGACTCTGACCACTCATGGCCTCCCCAGCTTGTTCTGTATGGACAGTCCATTTGAAGGGCTGGGCTTTTTAGCCAACTCTCCCTCACTGTGCCTGTTTCCTTCTCATCGTCTTCCTTGCTCTCATTTCTCTTAAAATATATCCAGATTCCTCAGCTTCAAACTATGCTATTTCACGTGATGCTTTCTTCCTGAGCCTCTCATTGTATTGGTATTAACATGGCTGCCTCCTTGGATGGTAATTATCTGTTGGCAAGATGGATAAAATTGCTCATAGTTAACTTTGGCTTGTGGAGTTGGAGGATTATATCTTGGATTCTCAGCAATAAGAAAGGCTTCTCTAACTTACGGACAGCCCAGATCTTCTAGAATCTAGGAAAAAAATGAGCAAGGTTGAACATTTGACTTTTCTCTTAGGCAGGTGAACTGTGGCTTTCGGATTGGAGAAAAAGAGAAGTCCCCTGGGAAGGCCTGAGGCCCCTCTCCAGCTCCATGCTCTGGGGCAGCATCACTTGGTGAGTCAGGAGATGACTCAGAAGAGTCAGTAGATGTCATGGAAATTAGTGGTGTGCTCCTATAAAAACAATGCTTCCCTCTCAAAAACAGAACGAGCCTGGGAACTTGAACCCATTTTACAGAGCATGCTCGGGCACTGATCGTACAGAAGCATGAGGCATAAGAAGGTCTGGGGCTTTTGTGAATGCCTTGATGAATGGAGTTTCTCTCCAGGTATTTTCCTCATGTGGCAGGGAAGGAACAACAGGAAAAGCAGTTTCTATAAATAATAAACTTTGATCTGGTGGCCAAATGTAGCCAAATGCTATATCTTTCTCACATTTCTGACCCTCTGGCAGCCTCGCTTCAAACTAAACCAGATATTTTGGAGTTGTGTCCAGGACAGGCTGGTCTGGGCCAGCAGGCATCGCTCATGTGGGACTCCATTGTCTTTCCTTCCATTTCTTACAAAGCACAAAGATCTCATTCCTGAGGTACAGAATAGAAATTTATTCACAAAACCCACAGTCTCTTAGCTTTAATACAGAATACAAATGCATTTACAAAACCCACAGTGTCTTAGTTTTAGCCAGAGTGGACTTAGAATTCATTGTACTTGGGACAGATCCAGAGACTGTGAGCATGTGTCTCCACAGCCACAGGCCTGGTTCGCACCTTCCCCAGGCACCAGGCTGTGGTATGCCTGGACCTGCCCATTTGCTCCTTGCCCATGTGGGAAAGGAAGAGAAACGCAGTCAGGCGGTAACAGCCATGGGTCCAACACAACTGACCCTGTGTTTGCTGTCACCTTCCTGAGCCCCACGGGTCATAGCCTGCCATGTTTCCTACTGTTGTTCTGAAGTCTTCTTTTGAACTGTCTTTAAGACATTCAGGGAATCATCTAGTTGAATTCACAGATTCCCTAGTGGTTCACAGAAACGCAGGTGGTTAAGAAAGGTACAAGTCCCTAAAGTGTTGCTGCTTGGGAGAAGTTGCAGAGTGGTTAGAGCACTCCAAACCAAGCCCAGTGCTAACTCAGAACAGTTCCTGCCTGTTGATGACGAGAGAAGCCACAGCTGCTGTGTTTGGGCGCCCCCAGTGAGATGCTGACAGTGAGAGGAGCTGAAATGAACGATTCACCCAAACTTCCCAGTCATTCTTTGAAACGCACTAAAATGAGCCCTGAAAGAAGACAGGCATCAAGCTGTCAGCTTCCAAGAAAGAGAAGAGGCTTTTAGCACTGATCCCTTTAGCGAACAACCCAGGCCATGCTGTGTAGAAGAGCTGATGTTGGAGGGAGATGGTGACAGTCCTAACAGCGTCATCCCCTGGGAGGGAGTCTTGGAAGTGGGCCTGGTGGCTCCTGTGCCCTCAGTCAGGTCGGGGCTGGCTGCCCCCCTGCCGTAGGAGCCATGTGATGGGGGCTGTTTTCCTAACTTCCCCCTAGAGAAGGATAACCGTTGGCTCTTTTAGGAGGAAGGGGTAGGGATATTCTGCCGAGAGGCAGAAACAGCATTTCTTACCGTGTCTTCAGTTGCAAAGGGTCTGCCTGTGCCTCCACTGTTCTCCCCACCTGTCACTGACATGAGTTCCATATCCTGGCACCAACACTGGCACTGCTTTGGTCTTGGGAAGTAAGGTGACCTCTGGGGGCTTCAGCTTGCCCATCTGCACAAAGAGAAAGACTACATACTGGTTCAGCACTTAGGGTGAGTGAACTCACCTGCCAGAAGTACTGGTTCAGGACTCAGGATGAGTGAACTCACCTGCGTCTGGTGGAAGGCAGTTGGCCAACGGTGGTCAACGTTTGCCAACAGAGGGGAAGAGTGCCTGGCTTCTCACTCGATAGAACTCTGTTGTCAGGTCACATGCAGAGTTTGCTGCTCTCCTCAGGCATGGAGAAGGAAGGGGACATGTCAGGCCTCAGCTACCTGGGTAGAAAGAATATAAATGTTCCCTGTGTAAAGAAAAGAAAGCAAGTAAGACAGATCAGAAGGTAAGAGAAACAATTTGTAGGCTGACTGATGTCATTTATTTCTGGACAAGATGACAGGAGGCTTAGCCTTCCTTCATTTAAATTGCAGTAGACTCATCTCAGTGCTGTTGACTCATTCACAAGGCTGGCAAAGAGCTTTCGTCATGTCTGCTTTGTTGTTGTCAAAGGGCACAGAAGTCTCCCTCCCTAAATGCCAGGATCTTTCAAGGTGACTTCTGAAGTTACTGTGTGCAGCTCTGCCTTTTCTGGATGTGAGAGCATCACATACCCAGAATGCCTTCTGTTCTCCTGGACAGGCCAGTGATAGCTACGACTAAGTAGAAATCACAGCAGCTCTAGCACCGTCTTAGCGCCCAGTCCCCTTGTCACCCTGAGAAAGCCACTTAGGAAAAGCCATGGCCTTGAGTTACCAAGAGACTTCTCCCAGGGATGAGAAGACTGGACCATAAGACATTTTTACAGTCTGATATTCTGTATCTGATGTTCCATCAGAACACTGCCATTTTTCTAGGAACTTATACAAAGTCTAGTCACAAATGCCTTCTTAGAAAGACTAGAATAAATGAATTCAGTGACCTCTTAAGTCATGTGATTTGACCTGCGGGCTTGCTCAATGTGTACGCTTTTCTGACAAATGGATGCATCTGAAGGCACTGTGGCCAGGCACTGTGAGGCACGCAGAAACTTGCAATGGTGTGACAGCACATGACAGAGCAGCTGTTCACTTCTCAAGACCTGTGAAGAAGGACTTTCACCACCCTGCTGAGGGAAGTCTTCATTCCTTTTGGTAGTCTGTGCACACACTCACATCTCAATCCTAAATCCTGCAGCTTTGGCCTGTTTCTCACCTGTGGTTGCTAGAACCTTCTACTTCCGGCTGGTGCTGCTGATGTGCCAAGCTGTACAAAGGGCATAGCTTTGGGTTGACCCAGCTGCATATGCAACGGGCACCCACAAGGAATGAGTAGGGTTCTGCAGTGTTTTCTAAAAGACCTTTGTAAATTCAAATCCAGGACAAACTTGCCAAGGAAAAAACCATCACAGCAGCCTTCTGGTGCCACTTAGCTACTAAGCTGCCAATGGAAGGTGTCAGGCAGGAGTGCTCCATCAGCTGAGGCCACTGCTGAGAGTTCTGCCTTCTCTGGTAAGGTGGGATCCTCCAGACAGAAACGAGGCTCAAAGGCAGAATTTCCAAATCCAAATGTCAGCTCCAGCCAGGAGTCCTGCTTTAACTCCTTTGTTCCCATCCCCCTACACTATTCTGAAAGCAGTGGGGCAGGAGCCAGGGGACACAGGAGCAAGCCCCACTTAGGCTTCACAAAGGGCAGCTCTGTGTGCTCTGGTTAGAAGCACAACTGTTGTGCTCTAGTGGCCAGATCACCACCCCTCTTGGGACACAGCCACTGACACCACGTTGCCAGCCCTGAGTTTCTGAGCACCCATCATAAAGGAGGCCAGCAAAGACAAAGGTTTCACCAATGCCCCACACATTGTTTGTGATCCCCAACCCCAGCCCCCATTCGATTTCCCTCAACCCTGAGTGAAGGCTCCGTCTGGAAGAAGATGTAAATGATTGTCATCTCTTTCCTTCTGAGCCAACTGGGAGATTTAAAAATAACGAATTGGAAGTGAATCAGAGTATAAGCCTCTCCCTGGCAGTGTGAATAATTTCCTCCAGCTGTCACCAGGGCTCCATCTCTGCCTTCTTATTTATAAGCGCTGTGGCTCAAGGGAGGCACAGCCTAGATCTAGGGCAGTGGCCCTCTTGCCTATGCCTCTCCTCTACAGCACCGCCCCCCCCCCCAGCGGAGGCTGGCAAGAGTGTCCCCTGTACTCGGCCTCATTCACCCCAGCAGGCTGAGCAGGCCTGCAGAGGGCTTTGCACACAGGGCTGGATGAGGCAGGTCTTTGTGCAGGAAGGAGAGGTGCCCAGGCTAAGTCAATGCTGCTGCTACTGCTGCTGCTGCTGCTGCTGCTACTATTGCTGCAGGATTGGACTCAGCTGCTCTTGAGGCCTGACTCTCACCGCAAGGTCTTGGCTTTTCATCTTCTAAAGGCAGCTTCTGCAGCGCCCATTGGAAGGGCCACTACTTGGTGCTCTTGGTCAAAACCTGCATGACTTGAGTTGGGCGTGGCTCCAGATCTATTAAGGGAAAGGACACACATAAGGGCTTCACCAGAGGGAGAGGTCATACCAGAGCCCAGAGGGAATAAGGGTTTACTTGGCACATGGGCCCAATGCAGGCTTGGCAGCACACAGGACGCAGCACTGCAGGGTGTTGGGCGGGAGAAGGCCCTCTGAGCAACAGAAGCATGAACAGACAGGCAAGCTTCCAACAACCTGGTTCTTGCCAAGAAGATGTAAGGGTTTCGTGGGGTTCACCTATCAAAATCCTCCCTGGGGTGATGGGCCAGCCCACCCCATTCATCTGCAAATAGTTAGGAACTATGGAGTAGGAGCTTCTCAAGAAAGCAACCTGTCACAGTATATGTTGTGTGGGAGAAGACAGCTAGGCAAAGCCAAAACCATCCTGTGTGTCCCTGTGGAGAACTGAGTACTAGGATACATAATGAATTAGGAGGCAATACCTGGCATAAAAATAGAGAAAAGGGCAGGCAGGCCTCAGGGCAGAGGCTGAGATATCTAAAAATCTGACATGAGCACTTAGCCTCCTGTGTCATTGTCATGACCTCTTTCAAGCCTCCTGAAGTACCCAGTATCCTTTCTAAGCCCCTTTGTATCAGAATTGGGGCTCGTAGAAGACACAGTACAGAACTCAGCAGTACTGCTCCACGTAACTTCCAGCAAACAGATCCCAGTACTGAAGCAGATGCACACAGAAGTATTGGCCCATGTAAGGTGGTAAGGTTATAGGAGTAAGTTGACTAAACCTGATGGAAATAAGAATCTAAGGATATCTTAAACCATCGCCATCTTGGATACCAAAATCTGCCACTACCCAAGTGCCTTATGTAAAACAAATTGCATACTATTAGTATCCAACATACAAACATCTTCCCTGTGCACTTTCTACTGTCCCTAGATCAACTGTAATACCTACTGTAATGTCAGTAGTTTTTTGTTGTTTTTTTGGGGGGGTCCGGTCGTGGGGCCTGAACTCTGGGCCTGGGCGCTGTCCCTCAGCTCTTCAGCTCAAGGCTAGCACCCTACCACTTGAGCCACAGCACCACTTCCGGCTTTTTCTGCTTATGTGGTGCTGAGGAATCAAACCCAGGGCCTCATGCATGCAAGGCAAGCACTCTACCACTGAGCCACCTTCCCAGCCCTGTCAGTAGTTTTTTGATTGTACTGTGTAGAATCTCCATGTAGTGAGGCCTCCATCTTTCACTTTTAGCCTCCAAAACTATGAGCTAAATAAATCTGTTTTCATTAAGTACCCAGTGTCTGGTACTTCACTATAGCAACAGCAGAGAGAATAATAAAAGTAAAGAAGTGTGCTACTTTTGAGTTGTTGCTGCTCGATATCCCAGATGCCACAGGATGGGTGCTTCAGCAAGTTCAGAGCACCTGTCCAGGCCATTAATGAACAGATTTCCATCTACTGAGTTACTTCTGTGTATTCTCAGTCTTTCACATTTTTTTTATCTTTGTTATGTGAGACAGGTTGTAGTTACAATCTTTCTACAAGACAAGAAATAGAGGTTCCAAATGATTGAGTGATTTTTTTCCACAGCTTCCTAGCTGTTTGGTGGCAGAGGGGGCATCTGAAGCCAGCTTGTGTGTCCATGTATAATTACCAGACTTAATGAACAAAAATATATGATAACCAATTAAATTTGCATTTCAGGAAAACAATGAATGCATTTTTAGTTCAAGCATGTTCCACACAGTACTTGGAACATATTTATAGTAAATATTGTGCATTGTTTGTGGCCAATGCAAATTTAACTCGGCATTCTACATTTTACCAGTATGATCAAGCTCCCCTCTTGTATCATTTGAGTCACTCAGGCAAATATTTCAGTGCTAAAAACTATATGAGGCTAGATACTGGAGGAGAAGCACTCGTAAAAATGAAAATACACACTGGTACTTTCATGCTTTGAAAGAGGGAGGGGCTTTTTTTTTTTTTTATTTTGGTCTCATCATGAGTATTTAACCACGGCTACCTCTGTGCATCTGTAAAGAACCCCATCCATGCAGCAACACAGGTTTTCCTACTGAAAGCACAAAGTTTCTATTCAGTGTCACCAGGTCCACCTGTAAGCCCTCCCTCCCCCACCCCGTGCCCAGCAGACAGCCTTGGGCTTCCCTCCATCCTCGCTTGAGGGAGCTGTGACTATACTCATTTCTTTTACTCAGTTGGCTGCTCCAAACACCCACATGAGGTGCTTGTGAATCTCAACTCTGCACAAAGGGGAACCCCAAGAAGCAAATGTACCCAGCAAGCAGGAGCTTTTCTCACTCATTTTGAGGGGTCTAGTCTCTGGCTGAGGCCGCAGCAAAAGTGGCCCACTGTGCGAGATGGCAAGAGGCACCTGCAGGAAAGCATTCCCAGTATCCTCTCTTGCTGGGATCAGTTCATGTGGTGCCACACGGGGGGCGAAGGCCGGTGCATTTTGGAGACTCACCGAGGCAGCCACAGATCTGGGCTATAATTAAACAGACTGTGAACATGTTGTTCACGCAAACCTTAGCAGAACATGAGTCATGCTGGTGAAGTGAATCACAGAGTCTCAGGGTTTCCATTTATATTTGCTGTATTTGGAGCTTTTATATCTGGGCTCAGATTTAAGCCCCCTCCCATTTACTCTCTCAGGAACAAAGCCTCGAGGCTGGACATAGCTGAGGGTCCAACTGGGCAGCCAGGAAGGAGGAGAGAGGGGCTGGAGGCTACGCGGGCACCAGGTTAATCATGTCACCAGAACCGGGGACACCTATCTCTCCTTAGCGGATGCTTCTGGGCTGTCAGGGACCAGAACAAATCAAAGGAAACAAAATCTGGCCATTCTGAATATTGCCACTGCTTTTAGGAAAGTAAAATTTGGCAAAGGGAAGAAGGTTGAAACTCGGGGTCAACATAAAGTCTCATGATCCTTGTGTAGCATTTGGCTGAGTTCCTAGGACAGGTACCATCTAGCATAAGCTACTGACCCACCCCCTACCCCAGCCCTCAGTGACTGACCCAGACCCAAAGCCCTGCCTAACCTCTGTCTCAGTTTCTTCCTTTGTGGAATAGGAGGGATAATCTCTTTCTCTCCCGTAGTGGCAGTGGAAGTTATTGAGTTAATGTGTATGAACTACTAAGAAAAGTGCTTGGCTCAGAAGTACTGATGTGTCAGCCTTCATCATCAACATCACAGTCATCATACCTTCAATGGCATCAGTGAACTCTGAGGAAGCAGGCCTTCACTTGCTTTTCCAGATTCCCACAGACAGGACACTGGGCAGAGGTGGGACTCACAAAATGGTAGAGCTTCCTGAATCTCCTCTGCAGTTTATCTAGTCATTCTTTTCAAGTGGAGAAGTGCAAGTTCCATCATACATATTAAGAGCATGCAGAGTTCTTCCATGTGTTCCGAGGGACTCCTATGGCACTGGCATTCTTCAAGAGGGGAGGAGGTTTCCACGTGTAAGAGATGCGCAAGGTGAGATCTGTAACACAGAGAGGTGATGAGGAGCTAGCTTTCTGCCATGTGAAGCCACATTGGAGCTATGTAGTCTAGAGTCCCCACAACCATGGCACAGCAACCTTTGTTACTAAATGCATACATGCACGGAACAAACAAGTCCCAACACTGTCCCCTCGCTTAGATACAGCGATCTTAAAAGGCTATAGGGCCCCTTCATACAACTACTTCATGACAAAAATAAAATGTAAGAAAGAAAAAACAAGGCTATGAGGTTCTCTACCTTAGCCAGGTCCTCTGGGATCTATTTAATGAAAAACTGGTTATTCTGATCACCCTCAACATATATGGAACATTAGGGACACCCATTTTTTCACCCCAGGATGGATCTTTTATCAATGCAGACTCCCTTTGTTTTCAAAGATTTGATCTACCAAGCTCCAACTGATAGCAAATTAATTTAGTTTCCTAAATTTATTAATTGGAGAGACACAGAATAGACAAAGTTTCCATTCATTATGTGGTAAATGGCATTCCCAAGCTGAGGAGCTGCGATTCCTGCCAAAAGGAAAGAAATGTGACATTTTCACTGGCCTAAGATATATTATTTGGAGGAGCAAGTACATTCTCTGGAAAGCTTTATGATAATATCTGATAGACTCCTGAGATGCTGACTGCCCAAAGAGGTCCAGGGGACTCAAGAATGAAGCCACTGAGCTGACCACTGATGGCTCATGCCTTAAATCCTAGCTACTCAAGAGCCAGACGTTTCAAAGCCAGATGGGACAGGCAAGTCAGAGAAACTCTGACCTCCAATTAACCACCAAAAAAACTGAACGTAGAGCTGTGGCTCAAGTGATAGAGCCATCCTTGAGCAAAAAAAGGGACTGTACCCAGACAGACACTGAGTTCAAGCCCCAGTACTGGCACACACAAAAGAATGGATCCACGGAAGACTGATCTTATCAAAGCAGTCTATCTAAGCCCCTTTAGGATAGATAAAGGTGTATAAAGACCAAGGATACAGCACTCCTGAAAAGGAAATGTCTAAAATCTGCTACTGAGAACAAGGCCTAGGAACTGTACCCAAGATAGACACCCACTCCATTTTAGGCCCTCATTTTCTTGGTGATAACCTAAAAGCCATAGGGACCTCCAAAATATCACTTTCCTGGATTTCTGGGCAGTGTGTATGCTTAGATAGGCAGGAAGCTTAGGACCCTCTGAACAGGCTTCCTGAGGAACATACCCAACAGGACTATAGTTCTGGCTTTCCTCCACTCCCAGCCTTGGATACCAAGGCTCAGCTCTGCCCACCTAATATATTTACCCACCTATTATGCTCAGTCTGGTTCATCTGAGACTCTCATTGATCTGAACATTACCTTTGTTTCTTCATCTAGAAATGCTTGCTTTTGCCCAGCATTATAGAAAGAGCACTTGGACTAGAGTCAAAAGATGCCAGCCTGACTATCCAATTCCATGAATTTATCTTTTACTTTATCACTTAAAAATCTCATGTGTAATTAAGATTTCATTTCACTCTAGCTAAAATCGCAATAATAATATTTTTTTAATGCTGATGGGATTCAGGGGAAAAGGAACCCTCATACACTGCTGGTGGGAATGTAAACTAGTGAAATCATTATGGGAATCAGTATGGAGGTTCATGAAAAAAATAGATAAAATAATATTCATGACCCTGCCATACTGTCATTAGGTAAATATCTGGAGAAGTATAAATCAATATAAAAAAGATACTTGCACCGGGTGCCAGTGGCTCATGCCTGTAATCCAAGCTACTCAGGAGGCTGAGATCTGAGGATCACTGTTCAAAGCCAGCCCACACAGGAAAGTCCTTAAAGACTCTTATCTCCAATAAACCACCAGAAAACCAGAAGTGTCACTGTGGCTGAACTGATACAGTGCTCACCTTGAGCTGAACAGCTCAGGGACAGTGCGCAGGCCCAGAGTTCAAGCCCCAAAACCAACAAAAAGAAAGATACTTGCACACTCATATTTATTGCAGTATTGTTCACAATAGTCAAGCTATGGAATCAGCTAAGGTGCTCAACAACAATTGAATAAAGTAAGTGTAGTATACATATACAATGGAATATTAGTAATAAAGAAAAATGAAATTATGTCATTTGCAGGAAAATTGATAGAGCAGGAAATCATCAAGTTGAGTGAGATAAGCCAAGCTCAAGCCAAATATCACCAGTTTTGCTCATTTGTGCAAACTAGATGCAAAGGACATATATATTTATGGACATACATATGCATATATCTACATACATACATAAATTAACTGTAAGACTATTTAGAGTGATGAAGTTGGGGAAAAGGGAAAGAAAAAATGGAGTTTGAATAATGCCGAATTACACTGCAACTATGTGTGAAGATGGCATGATTCTCAAAGATAGCTGTTTATCAATGTAAGATGGAGTCATAGAAAAGTGAAAGCAATAGGAGAGTCATTCTGATTAAAATATATGAATGCCTGAAATATCATGGTGAAATCCCTTGATGCCATTAATACTAATAAAAAAGAATGACAGGAAAGTAGAACAGTCTCTGTGAAGGTTAGATATCCATGGGTGAAGGAGGGCAAACTGGGTGAATGAAGATGACTATGGTTGAAGTAATTTATTTGCATATATGAAACTATAATAATGACACACTGAAATTCTTTTAGAAGAGGGCAAGTGGGAGAGTTTTGGTAAGGGAGAGTGATGAAGGGCTTGCATTGGACCTGGATACACTGTATACATGTATGGAAAGGCCATAATGAACTCCCCCACCCCAAATATAACTGATGTATGCTTATAAAACATTTTTAAAAAGGAATAAAAAGTAAATCTCCTGAGTCTATTTCTCAGGCAGACATGTTGGCACATGCTTGGAATCCCAGGATTCAGGAGGCAGAGGCAAGAGAATCCAGACTTTCAAGCCAGTCTAGGCTAAGGAATCATGCCCTTTCTCAAAAAAAGAAAAAAGAAAAGAAAAAAACTATTTGTGTGTTATACATGTACATTAGCAAAAGGTGAAAAGGAATAAATAGGCATTTAATTAAACTTGAAAATGAGAGAAAAAAATCCCTAAATAAATAAAGTATAACAGTCAAATTACCAAAGGTCACTAAACTGAATTTGCCCATTAAAAGAGACTGTCCAGAGTTAAAAATAAAAATCCAGGTATATGCTACATAGAGGAAAGGTGTACAAAACAAAATGTCAAAAAATAACAAGAAGAAAGCAGAAAGAACGAAAGTTAGAATCTAAGGCTCAACGCTCTATACACAAAACTGGGAACTTGTCATGCCTGTAAACAGTCAGGAGGCTGAGATATAAGGAGCTCAGTTAGAAGCCAGATATTGCAAGAAAGTCCATGAGATTCTTATCTCCAATTAACTACCAAAAGGCCAAAAGTGGAGCTGTGGCTCAAGTGTTATAGCCAATAGCTTTGTACACAAAAGCTTAGGGATGGCACCAAGGCCCTGAATTCAAGCCCTAGGACCGTACACACATTTGTGTGTGAACATGCACACATGCACACACACACAGTCTCTAAATAGTATCAAAAATGACAGTCAGTATAACAAACATAACAATATAGAATAGTTATAAAGCTATGTATGCTAAATAACATAGGTGTCCAAAGTACAATGCAAAAATACCCTGGGATTGGGTTCTGTCCCTCAGCTCTTCAGCTCAAGGCGAGCATTCTACTGCTTGAGCCACAGTGCCACTTCGGTTTTCTGGTGGTGTATTGGAGATAGTCTCACCGACTTTCCTGCCCGGGCTGGCTTTGAACTGCGATCCTCAGATCTCAGCTTCCTGAGTAGCTAGGATTACAGGTATGAGCCACAGACGCCTGGCTTAACACAGAATATTTTTTAAACTTATACTTTAAGTGGAATCCGTCAAGTGAAGAACTGGTTATCCCTAATTAGCAAAAACACAGTGAGGGTGCTGGGAATGTGGCTTAGTAGTAGAGTGCTTGCCTAGCATGCATGAAGCTCTGGATTGGATTCCTCAGTACCACATAAACAGAAAAAGGCGGGAGTTGTGCTGTGGCTCAAGTGATAGAGTGCTAGCCTTGAACACAGAGAGGCTCAGGGACAGTGCCCAGGCCTGAGTTCAAGCCCCAGGACTGGCAAAAAATAGTGAGGACATGAACAAAGTAATTGATAAAAACCAGCCATTTGTTATATAATATGCCCCAAACAGCCTTACTCAAATTTATTTTCTCTTACAATACAACACAGAACCATTCTCCAACCAGATGTGTGGGGTTTCCCCACACACCAAGGAAGCAAGCAACTCTGCAGTAGACAACATCTGGGTACCCTATAATCCAATAAGTTCTGAGACTACCCTAGAGATAGGGTCAGATCCCACAGGCTAATGCTCCTTTTACATACCAGTCCTAACTCTCAAGGCTGTTTTATCTATACTCATGGCCAATCTTCTAAAATCCAAATTCCCATATTCTGCTCTTTGTATTTGATTAATTTGTAGAGTGCATCAGCATACTGATTAAAAGATGCATACAGCATGCCATGAAGGAATGGGTACAAAAAAAATCTCATATTTAGCTAATAGGAAGCTCCAAACCTGAGGATTTTTTGTGGAGAATTTGTTACATGTGCATGAATAAGTCTGGGCACTGATGAACAACTGAACTTTCAGCCTTCTCCCTTCCCAACAAGTTGGTAGATGGGCTGGAAATCCAAACCCTATAATCCTGCTTTGATCTTTCCAGAAAGCAACCCCTAATCTTAAACTATCTAGGGGACCTCCTGCCATCAGTTAACTCATAAGCATGGAAAAGAAAACATCACAGAGAAGATCAAAAGGGATTTAAGGCTTATATGCCAGAAAATGAGGTGAAGACCAAATAAATATTTCATAGTATACCTTTCTTCAAATGGAAAACAAATACATTTAGCTTGTATAGTTGTGAAACATTTACAGTCATAGATCAGGAAAATGGCCACAAAGAAAATTGCATTACAAAGGCTGGGAATGTAGCTCAGTGGTAGAGTGCTTGTCTTGCATGCATGAGGACCTGCATTTGATTCCTCAGCACCACATAACC
This sequence comes from Dipodomys merriami, assembly GCF_024711535.1. NCBI lineage: Eukaryota > Metazoa > Chordata > Mammalia > Rodentia > Heteromyidae > Dipodomys > Dipodomys merriami. The sequence goes on from NW_027204492.1 coordinate 110,276,844, forward strand.
AAAAAAAGCCAGAAGTGGAACTGTGGCTCAAGTGGCAGTGTTACCTTTGAGCTGAAGGCTGAGGGACAGCACCCAGGCCCAGAGTTCAGCTCCCACAACTGACGAAAAATTGCATCACAAATTTATGGAATAATAAAAGAGCGAAAATTTCAAATACAGGCTATTTTAAATGTGGAAAATAAGGAACACTCCTGGAAATCACTTAAAGAGCAAATTAAAAGGGAAATTATTTCCTAAGTACTAATGGAAAGGAGAAACTCACACAAAAGCCAGTACTTATGGAGAAAGGCTTATAGGAAAATTTATAGCCTTCAAAATGTTCTTTATTTCAAACAATACCTAAAAATTAAAAACCTATACACAGCTCAATACACTAGAACAACAGCAATATAATGAACCAATAGAAATCAGCAGAGCATCAGTACAGATAAAAGATGAAGTGAATAAAAAAGAATTAGAGCCTCCCCTCCTAACTAGCTTAAAGGATAAACAAATATAAATGCTGCTGCTGAGAAGAGATTAACAGTGGAGACAAACCCTTTGCTAGCCAGATCAAGGAGGGGGTGGGAAACAACAAGCAGTTCACAAAAATAGTAATGAACAGGTAGCCTTACTGTATTCTAGTTGTAATCTTTGGATAAATGCCCAAGAATGGAATTGCTGGATCATAGGGTAGTTCTATGCTTAGTTTTTGGGGGAACCTTCATACTGCTTTCTAGAGTGGCTACATCAGCACAACCATGTTCACAGCAGCACTATTCACCATAGCAAAGTATGGAGCCAACCCAGATACCTCTCAATGAGCAAATGGATCAAGAAAACATGATGTGATGTGTGTGTGTGTGTGTGTGTATGTGTGTGCGTGTGTGTGTAGGTAGGTATAAACACACAATGGAATTTTACTCGTCCATTAGAAAGAATGATAAGTAAGTTAAGTAAGTTAAGTAAGTCAAGTCTAAAAGGACAAAGAATGTATATATTTTTCTCTCATATGTGTAAGCTAGAATTAATCTATAAACGTGTAAGTCTACACTTCTGGGTGATATCCAATGGTACACAAGTATATTAACCAAAATATGATAGATTCAGGGAAGAACTCAAATGAAGTAATTCCTTAGAAAGTCTAACTCACAGTCCAACAAAATAAACACCAGGAATTGGGTACTCAAAAGTGGGGGGGGTAGAGGGAAGAGGGGGTGAATGAATAAAGAAATGAATAGGGGGGATATACAATCATAAAATTTAATGCATATCCTACCAAATTAAGAAAATTGAGGGACGGGGTGAAGTTGAGATGGACTGGGGAGAATGATGAAAGAGGTGACATTGAGCAAGATTCATTGTATTCATAGACTACTTTGTTGAATGGCAGCTTCTTTGTACACCTACTTAAAGATAAAAAATTTTAAAAAAGTAAATCATTAGGAATGTGTCTTAGTGGTAGAGTACTTGCCTCGCATGCATGGGTTCGATTCCTCAGTACTACATACACAGAAAAAGCCAATAGTGGCTCTGTGGCTCAAGTGGTAAAGTGCTAGCCTTGAGCAAAAGAAGCTCAGGGACTATGCCCAGGCCCAGAGTTCAAGCCCCAGGACTGGCAAAAAAAAAAAAGAAGAAGAAGAAGAAGAAAGAACAGCAATGAGAGACCACTAGAGATTTGAAAAAAAAATTAATTATGGTTTCTTTGCAAAGTTGAAGCCACCAAAATAGACCCACTGCACAGAATGGGGAGTCTCAATATACCATAAAAAAGGCACCAAGACTACATTGCTCAACAGCTGAGATTTTTCTAAACTCACCAGACAAATGAGTCAAATGATACTTGTACCTGTTTCTCTTCTTTCTTTTTTTGTCGGTTGTGAACCTTCAGCTCAAGACTAGCACTCTACCACTTGAGCCACAGCACCACTTCTGGCTTTTTCTGTTTATGTGGTGCTGAGGAACCAAACCCAGGGCCTCATGCATGCAAGGCAAGCACTCTACCACTGAGCCACCTTCCCAGCCCTCCTGCTTCTCTTGAATTGAATTTCTACATTTATCTCTTGCTAAAGTGAAGATTCAAATTCAGTAGTTCAATAGCATTGGGTAGTACCCTAAATTTTTTTATTAGCACCTAGGTTAAGTGGATATTCTCATTTCAGGGTCTACACTTAGAACAGTTATGACTGAAATTATTTCAGGCAGTAGGATAACAATAGAGTTTCTCAATTCTTTTTAGTAAATCATTCTATTTTTTTCATTTCAGCAAATAGTATTTAAATGTTCAGAGAAGTTCCACCTTTGGGTTTCTCCTCTAAGGGTACCCTCCTTTAATCTGTGTATAAATGCTTAGAGTCCTATATAGGTGGAAACAATTCTATTTTTATTCAAACCAAATTAAGACAATGCTGGCCAGTTATAGTGTTGTATACTTGTAACCCCAGATGAACACAGACATTAGTAAGAGGATCTAAGTTCCATGCTATCCTGGGCAAAAAATGAGACCCTATATGAAATATAACTAAAGCCAAGAAGGGCTGGGCACAAGGGCTAAAGTGGTAAAGTACCCATCTAGCAAGAACAAGCCTCGAGTTCAGACCATAATAACACCAGACAAAGAGAGTGCTAATTCCAATGATAATAACAGATCTCAAATCTCAATTTCATTTATAAGCAGAGATGCAAATCCTAAGTAAAACATCAAGAAATCAAAGGAAAGCCAGATACCAGTGACTCATGCCTGTAATCCTAGCTACTCAGGAGGCTGAGGATCATGGTCCAAATCCAGCCTGGGGCAGGAAAGCCCATGAGACTCATCTCCAGTTTACTAGTAGAAACCAGATGTGGTGCTGTGGCTCAAAGTGGTAGAGCACTAGCCTTGAGCAAAAAAACCTCAGGGACAGAGCCAAGGCCCTTAGTTCAAGCCCACAACTGACAAAAAATTTAAAAAAGAACTAAAAATATCATTAATGTATATTAACTACGTGTAAATATATGTAACTATGTGTAAATATATGCACATATGAGGACATATGGGTCTGTACAAGTTTATATGCAGACAGGTGAAATTATCTAAGGTTTCTCTGCATGAGGAAGAAATAAGAAGGACCATGTTAAAAGTGGGGGAGGAAAGGTAAAAGGAAAAAGGTGTGGTTTTGAGCTTTGTACTGCATAGTATGATCCCATCATGTAAAAATAATTGTTGAAATTCAGAAATAAATCCTACCAAGGTTTAAATTGGAGACCCAGTAAATAACACATCATGCAATTCAGGCACACTATATATTATGAATATTCACTCACTGTCTATAAAAAATGTAAAGGACAAAGCTTACTAATAAACAGTAACGGGTACATAAAGTCTGTCACTGTTACCAATATGGCAGATTCAGATAATGTGAAAACCATTTCGCTATAATCAGAAATACCAAATAAAATAAAAAACAATTATATTAAATGTACAACTAGACCCACAAATAATAAGCATAACCCCCTTATGTATCAGAAACAAAGAGGGAAATGAAAAACCAGAAGAGTGAGTACTTAAGACAACAGGGGTTATTTGTCTCCAGGACCTAAGGATTTGGGATTTAATGCCCCACACAGGCACAAGAAAAAAGGCTTGAGTTGGAGAGTAGAAAATTAAACTCAGAATGGTACATAAATACAAGACCCTCAAAGAACTATTTTATTTATGAAAGGATTTAAAAACAAGAGAGACCACAGGATACAGGGACTTGGGTGGGAAAATAATAAAGCTCCCAGAGAATTAAAAAACCACAGGGTCACAATTCACATTGCTTTTATTCTACCCACATAGTTCAGAAAAATCCAGACTAACAGGTTATGTAAATTGTTAGTGGTTCCTCAAATACTAAGACTTAAGGGGAAGAGGAAGAAGCAAATGTGAAGTTCCTGTATCCCAAATACCATGAAATGTTCACACACACACACACACACACACACACACACACACACACACACACACACACACACACACACACAGAGCACTTTTAATGATGCACTCAAAATAAACCAATCAAAAAGGCCATAAGAAAGCCACCCAACCTGATTGTCTTCACATATAACAAAAATGCAATTATAGCCGTCCCCCAAACTCTAATATATGAAAATAACCAGAAAGGAATCATAAAAGAAATGCATGTAAAATAACTGAACATAACAAGGAAGCAATCAAATCAAAAAAACAGAACTAAACTCTATGAAGAAGAGCAAACAGATTTGAAAAACAAATCCTTTTTAAAAAGATTATAATTGATCAAAGGGATGACATTGATCAAGATGCTTTGTACTCATAAACTGACATGTTGAATTGTAATCCCTTTGTAAGACTACTTAAAAATAATAAAATTATCATTAAAAATAAACAAAAGTATAAAATTATAGGCTGGGATGTAATCCTAGCTACTTGGAAGGCAAGAGATCAGGGAATTGTGGTTGAAGGCCAGCCTGGGAAGAAAAGTATGGAAGATGTCATCTCAACAAATGGCTGGGAGCAGTGGTGGACTTGACATTCCCAAGTGACAAAGGGAAGCACAAGTAGGAGGGAATAAAATACCCATAAAAATGGGCAAAAGGCATGGTTCTAATGGTAGAGCACTTGTTTAGCAAGCATAGGCCCCAAGTTCAATGCCCAGTACTATCAAAAGAAATGGGAATGACAATAAAATAAGCATTAAAAGATATTAAAGAACACTAAAATCGAAAATAATTAGAAATATGTGTCATCTTGGTAGATAGGAAGATTCAATGGAGTAACAATAACAACTTTCTCCAGGTTAACTTACAAACTTAATAAGCAGTTTTAGGTGAAACTGAAAACAAAAGTACAAATAATTCAGGAAATTAGAAGTCTTAAGGAGTTGTAGAAGACTCCCTGAGAATAATTAAATGATGTTCTGCAGGAACAGAAACAAAAAAAGAAAAAAGCATTGCCCAAGAACTTTGTAAAGATTTCCAAACCCAGGATTATCAGTGGGTTTGCCTATGCTACAATGGGACAGGAATTCTGTACATACAGGTTAAAGACTCCTTTTTCTTCACAGCTACTGCTTCAGTGGAGCATGTAATTTGATCTTTAAAATGGCATTAGACATGAGGCATCCATGCTCCTACCTCATTTTCCTGAACATAAAGTAACAGCAACACAACTCTATTTTATATGCTTTGGGGAAGAGCTTGGGTAAATGTTAAGCCACTGAAGTCTTCTTCCCATTAATTCTGTTCTAGCCGCTGATCTAGAACAGAATGCCTGCTCCTGTGGCCAAAATTTGTTTAAATATTTAACAAATACTAGGCTTCTATTATGCACAGAGCACATTCCAATATGGTCATACATCAAATCAAGAATATCTTATTTAAGCTAGGAACATGGCTCAAACCTGTAATGCTAGCTATGTGGGAGGCAGAGACTGGGGGACCAATGTCAGTGATTGGCAATAAGGAACATTAGGAACAACGGCTGAGAAACATTTGTTCCTAAAAGATTGTCTCAAAATCTCTTCATTCTCTGAGTGATGCCTATCTTTTCAAACAGACAGTGGCTAAAGATACAGAAAAGAAAAAGAAGGCAAATTCTCTAACCAAACTAAGTGGTTTTGAATTTTATCCAGAGAATAGGAAGGTAGCAAAGAATCTGAAGAACAGAAGAACAACCTTAAAATTTGGAAATGTAGAAAAAACCCATTGAAAAGAAATTGAAGTTAGACAGGGTAGACCAAGAGAAATCAAAACATAGTCTTTGAAAGATGTATAAAGCAAGCTTAGTGAGAAGAGGAGAGCGGTGGGTCAAGTCTTTGAGCACTGACTGGCAAGGACACCTTCATTGGGTGTGAGGATTTTAGGCTGGAGAAGAGATGAGTAAAGAGGAAGACATAGGTTCCAGCTAGCCTGCTGAGGCCAAGATAGATAACCTGCCCCATGAGCAATCTGGTCCTCTTAAACAAGATCTTCAATGAGCTGTTGGATTTGATGCTGAATGTACAGAGTACCATACAGAAGCATTTCATGGGAGTTGAAAACCAGGGAGCTATGGGGTCAGTCACTGGAAGAAGAGTGTTGCTTTAAAGCCATCCATAAGCAGGAGGAAAGTATAAAGCTCTTGATGAACCAGATTGTAAACCACCTGTGGTATAAAAGCTTTCCATGGCCTGGGGTTCAAAGAGAATTTGCTTCTATAGACTCTAGGGTGATGTCACACTTGGGCAAGAGGGACTTGTTAAATAAAGCTCCTAACCAGCCAGGTCTCCATCAAAGTGATTTGGAAGTTACCACTTCCTATCCAAATGTGGGGATGACATCTGACTCTTACCACTTAAGATTCCAGAACTACAAAGCCTGCCAAACAGACAAATACCGTGAGGACAAGAACCTCTTGGATTTCCTCAACCTTGGCACCAGTGAAAACAAGCTCTTCTAGATCTGATGGCTGAAAGATTTTGTCAGTGTGACATGAACTCCACTGAGAGTCTTGCCACAGTACCCTGAGTGGAGAAGACAACTGTTCCTTTGGGCAAAAGTGGCTCAGTTCCTCACCTACTATTGCAAGGCACCTTCCAACCTTGATCCAGAAAATGTGGTTGTCCTCAATGGTTACTTCTCTCTACTAACCATGGTTCTGAGTGATCCAGGAGAGGTCTTTCTAGTCCTGACTCCCTTCTATGGTAGCTTTGCTTTTAGCTCTCATCTGTATGCAAAATTTGAATTGATTTATTTCTACCTGGACAGAAAGATCACTTCTAAAAATACCCATCTTTTTCATCTCACTGTGGACAAGTTGGAAATTGCCTTGCTTGAAGCTACAGTTAAGGGACAAATCATCAGAGGTGTGCAAACGAACCCTCAGAATCCTATGGGTGGTATCAATCCCTAAGATTCATTGATGAAATATGTTTTATTTGCCAAGAGGCATAGTCTCCATGTGATCATAGGTGAACTTTTCATGCTGTCTGTATTCAGTGAAAGACACCATGTTTCAGTGTTCTAAGCATTACAGGTTTGCCTGACCCTAGAAGGATCCATGTGATCTGGGAGACCAGTAAGGATTTTGGTGTCGCTGGCTTCTGCCTTGGTACTGTGTATACTCACACTAAGCATGTGGCCTTTGCCATGATCTCCTTTGGCTGCCTTCATGGTGTCTCTGGCATCACCCAGTATAAGCTATGTCGACATCTCTAGGACAGAGGATGGATTCACAAGGTATACTTCCCACTAACCACTCCCAGCTCTTGGAAGCTCACAAGTACATCACTAGCAAGCTAGAGGCACCGATGATCCCCTTTCTCCTTTGTGGCTCTGGCCCCTATGTGTGGATCAACCTGAGAGATTACCTTTACCCAAGTACATTTGAAGAGCTCCTCTTCCATCACCACTTCTTGGACAGCAAGCTAATATTATCCCATGACAAATCTTTCATGTGTAAGGAACCTGGCTGGTTCTGCCTTGTCTTTGCAGAAAAACACAACCTACTAAAATAAGTCATGTGTCAGTTTCATTAGGGGCCAGAGGAGCAGAAGTAGGATAGCATAGAGAAACTACTTGAGGATGTCATGAAGGATTAGGTTTTTCTGCCTCCCAACCAGCAGCTCCCATCAGGCCAGCACAGAAAGCCACTTCTAGCTCAGAAGGCCATGGTTTAATAGTGACTTCTCTAGAAATGGTCTCATCTGACTCACTCATCAACCTCTTAAGCTAAGCATTTGCCATCTTTGGAAGCTCTGTATTGTTTTAGTCTTTGCTAGCCATTGTGTATGCAAAATGATTTTCTTTAATTGGAGTTAGGGTGAGAGGGTCTGGAGAGGGAGAAAGGGAGCTTTCTAGGTTCCTGTCTAAATGGTTTTATTTTTATATTTAATAGCTAATGAATACTGTATTTTTTAATTCAAAAAAAGAGAAAGGTATACATATGAATATTCTTAGCAGTGTTATTCATAACAGTAAAATAACTACAAATAAAATAAAGGCTCAAGAGCAGATGTAGACACAAACATATACATATGCAATGGGATACTTACTATGAATATATGCTATGATACAAATGTCAACAGCATTATATTACTGAGGATCAGTGATGATCTGCATATACCACCACACCTATATCCTACAAAAGTTTTGCAACTACTTGAACTTCATTTTTTCTCATTTACATATCACTAGTAGTCAGTCTTTGTAAAATTTAACTCTTAATGATATAATCAAACAGAGAGAAGTGGTAGGGATAGGTCCCAAGAAGTATTTACTGATACCTTGCAAGGTGACTTCCTGTGAGTTAAGATCCTTTGGTAAAGGGAAAAGGGAATTTCTTCAGGCACAGGTAGAACAGAGGAAAGATGTGAATCAAGAGTCTGCCCATAGGTCTTCATATCATTCCTTCCCCATGAATGATCCTTCAATTAAACAAAAGAGACTTCATATTCTTTCAGCTGGTATAACAGAAAACTGGACTGAATAATTAATAAACAATAGACATATATTTGGCTCACGGTTTCAGCAATGGTAAGTTTAGGAACTTGGCACTGACATCTGGTGAGTACTTTTGTGTTGCACTAACCCTGGCAGAAGAACAAGCGAGCACAGGTGAAGCAGAGAACAAAGTCAGGCAAAATTCACCCTTGTAAACAGAACCTCCATAACAGCACTCATAAAGGCAAAGCCTCCAACTCTCAATTGCCTCTTAAAGGTCCCACTTCTTAACTCTTACAATGGCAATCACATTTCAACACAATTGGAGGGGACATTCAGATCACAGCAGAGACCCTGTGGGGTTGGGAATTCAATTTGTGTTGTCATTCAACCATTCACAGGCCTCTGAGACTTGGGGTTTGCCTTTCAGAAACCTCAGCCCTCTGGCTATGGGAGTCAGGGTTTCTCTCAGGGTAATCATAGAAACTTTCAGGTCCTTCCTGAAGACATTCAGCCGGGAATTTTCTTGAGTAGTAGTCAACCAACCTGACCAAGTATATTTTCACTAAAAAACTCTTAAGGTACCAAATATTCAGTCTCCTTCCTGCCAAGGACTACGAGCATGTTCTTCACTTGTGGAAAATGCTTTTAAATCTAATCATACTTGGGAACTAATTCCAGAAAACCCAGGACAAATACAGAACACTTATCCTTAAGGTCTGTTGTTCTGAAACCATTCCAGGTACTAAATTCTGCATGTGTTCTGGTCCAAACACAGAAGACCAGTAGGCAAGTCATGTGGCACATGATTACATTCAGTCAATGACAGACTGAACATATGATGTTGGTCCCATAAGATTATATTGCCTATATTGCCTAGTGGCTTTATAGCTCTTTTTTTTGTGTAAGAACAGTGTGAAGTTCATACAATGATGAAAGCATCTAATGATGTATTTTTCATAATGTATCCTTATCATTGACACCTTAATTAGAAACATGCAAGAAGTTCTGACAAAATCTGCTCTGGTCACAATGATACCAATTATAAAGCCAGCCTTTTCATGAATGGTTTAATGCCTCCTCACTCTCCTGTGGTTTTTGAGTTTGTTTTAGTAAGTTATGCCTCTCTAAAGGAAATAGTATATCCATCTAGATTTTAAAAATTGGCATTGCTGGGCTCCAGTGGCTCATGGCTTTAATCCCAGCTCTTCAGAAGGCTGAGATCTGAGGATTTGCAATGGTAAGGAGCTATCCCTGAGCCCCAGGACCAGCATGCACACACACACACACATAAACATAAATACACACACATAAACATAAACACACAAACATAAACACACACACAATATTGGCATCGTGTATACAATTTTTAAATTTCTTTCAAAGTTGAATTTTTTTTTGCATTAGTCCTGGGGCTTGAACTCAGGGCCTGGGCTCTCTCCCCAAACTTTTTTGCTCAAGGCTACTGCTCTACCTTGAACCATAGCTCCACTTTTGGCTTATTTGGTTAACTGGAGATAAAAGTTGTGGACTTTCCTGCCAGAGCTGGCTTTGAACCATGATGCTCAGATCTTAGCCTCCTGGGTTGCTAGGATTAAAAGCACAAGCAACTAGAGCCCGAAGTTTAAATTGTTTAAAGTTTAAGGTGTTGGAGGCATGGTTCAGTTGGTAGAGCACTAGCCAAGGAGAGAAAATGTCAAGTACTCAGTCCAAGTTCCAGTCTTAGAACTAAAACCTAATAATAGTAAATTTAAATTTGGCATAAACCAGGCACCAGTGGGCTTATTCTGATAATCCTAGCTAGTCAGGAGGCTGAAATCTGAGGATCTTGATTCAAAGCCAGCAGGAAAAACTGTGAGACTTAAATCTCCAAATAACCATCAAAAAGACTGAAGTGGAACTGTAGCTCAAGCAGAAGTGCATCAGCACTGAGCAAAATAAAAACTAAGGGACAGCACACATGCTATAGTTGATGCCCCAGTATTGCTACACTCACAGAAAAAAATGTTTGTATAAATTTACTAACTGAATTCCTGTCATTTTTTACATTCTTTGGTAGATCTACAGTTATGTTTCTCTCATTTGTTAATATGGATAGCTTCTAATATTTTTAATTGCGTCATAAGTGGAAAATGCAATATCTTTGTTATTGCTTGGTATTTATATTTTGTGTTGTCTTTGTGCTTAAAAATAATTTCTTCTTAAGCCGGGCGCCGGTGGCTCACGCCTGTAATCCTAGCTACTCAGGAGGCTGAGATCTGAGGATCGCGGTTCAAAGCCAGCCCGGGCAGGAAAGACCGTGAGACTCCTATCTCCAATAAACCACCAGAAAACCGGAAGTGGCGCTGTAGCTCAAGTGGTAGAGCGCTCGCCTTGAGCTGAAGAGCTGAGGGACAGCGCCCAGGCCCGGAGTTCAAGCCCCAAGACCGACAAAAAAAAAAAAAAAAAATCTTCTTAAATTGAATTTCAGTTGTATCAATATGTATATTCACACTTGTAAATATTCACATACACACAGTATCAGAGCAGGTATATTAATTAGTTTGGACATTGATTTTAATCTATATTACGGACAAAGGTGTTGAACTTGGTAGTTGAGTTTTGCATTATGTATTTTATAATATTAATCTCTTTATATATGTATACCTTCAGTTATTTCATATTCATGAATTATTATAAGCTTCAGTAATAATCTTTCTTATCCTTAAACACATTCCTTTCTTAAAGCCTATCCTGTTAATAATATATGATGTATATACATATATAATAATTTTTATTGTTTTTTACCACCAATAACTGCTATGTATTTTAAAAAGTAAATTTTATTCCTGGAGTGCGTAGCAGCAGGTGAAGGATCTGAAGAACTGAGTAGTAGCTTCTTTCCACAAAACGTTTCTAGAACCTCTTTATAATATGCTAGCTAAAAATTATGGTCCCTCAATAAAATGTCTAAACTAAAAAACTTTTCAGATACTGTTAAAAGAGGTATGCAATCTATTCTCAATGAACTATTCCATAGTTACTAATATGACTTATGTATAATTGTTTGAACTGTATGGGATGACTATTTTATGCATATGAAAGATGCATGAAATATTTGACTTGGTTCGTACACATTTTACTTCTTTTATGTTTAATTTATTCATTCAATAAGTTTTAAAATTATATATGTATATATAATATATACATATATATATATAGAGAGAGAGAGAGAGAGAAAGAGAGAGAGAGAGAGAGAGAAAGAGAGAGAATCAGTCATGTGGCCTGGCCAATGTCCTTGAGCTCTTTTTGCTCAAGGTTAGCACTCTACCACCTTGTACCACAGCACCACTTCCAGTTTTGAGCAGTTTATTGGAGATAGGGTCTCATGGGGACTTCTCTGCCCAGGCTGGCTTGGAACAGCAATCCTCAGATCTCAGCCTCCTGAGTAATTAGGATTTCAGCTGTGAGCCAATGATGCCTGGACAAAATGTATTTTTTAATAGTTTGCTCATGATTTCTAGTATGTATAAGAGGCAGACTTCGGGGCTGGGAAGGTGGCTCAGTGGTAGAGCACTTGCCTTGCATGCCTGAGGCCCTGGGTTCGATTCCTCAGCACCACATAAGCAAAAAGAGAAAAGCCAGAAGTGGCGCTGTGGCTCAAGTGGTAGAGCGCTAGCCTTGAGCTGAAGAGCTGAGGGACAGCGCACAGGCCCAGAGTTCAGGCCCCACAACTGGACCCCCTCCCAAAAAAAAGACACAGACTTAATAGGATCTGGCCTGTGTCTACATTGTGACATTTAGAACTTTAAATTACATGGTATGTGGATAATCAAGATCCTATCTTATCAACAAAATTGTCAGGCCATATTCATCATAGGGATCAATCTGAATATACTGACTTTGTATCTTCAACAGACAAGCAAAATAGGGCTGATTCTACAGTTTCTCCCCCAAAGATTTGTTATGCCTACCATCATATTGTGGTTTCTCCACAACTGAGGATCACTGGCTTATGGAATCTCCAAAAAGGATTACACTTTTAAAGATGGAAATAGTTTATTCCATTAAGAGTTTGGTATTCCTCCTCCCACCCCTCAGGTCCATCACAACTGTTGCACTCAATAGTTTTCTCTAAGGCTCTGTGGGATCTTTTGCAGTGTTTCAAATCTTCTCTGTCTCCTACTTAGAGACCTCCAAGAAACCACTACTGAACCCCAAAGCTCATTTCTTATTGGCAATGAGTGGGCCCTAACATTGGGAGCAAATTCTAACAGCTGATATTTAACTTATTGACAAGAACAGTTGGTAGAGGACTTCCAATACTCATACAGTACATCTGTTTGTGGTGTGATTTGGAGTCCACTTTTCGCTTTCATTAACTATGGATTTCTAATATCCTGGAAGACTGCAATTTGGATTCAGCTGTTTTCAAGGAGCCTGAGGAGAAACTTCATTTAAACTTAGCAAACTTGGTGTGTGGTGTTTTCAACTTGTCATATTTATGTACTATATAAAAAGTCTTTAAAAATTCATTGAAGTCAATGCTTCCATCTCTGTTTAAGTCCATTGTGTGGGCGAGCTCATCTATTTGGGTGGTATCGATACAAACATTGTAGTGAGAACTGAAAAGTTTCCACATGGCCTGAAATTCTTCAATGGAGATCATGCCTAAAAAACAGGAGAAGGTGTTGAATATTTATTTAAAGATCCACCTAAGAGAGAGGTGGGGAAACCACATTGAATAGTACCAATTATAAGCTCTCTAACATGCCAGACCATCAAGATACTGAACAAGGAAGAGAATAAGATCCTAAGTGGAAGAAACAATATCTTATTTTTAACTAGCAATAATCATAAGATTATTCTAATACCACCATGAGAAGACACTGAAGAAACAGAGAGGCAATGAAGACTATGGTATAAAATTACAAGAACTAAAATCCAAGGGTGACAGAAGGCACAGGAGATCAGAGAGAAAATCAAAGCAGAGAGAGAAGGTATACTGGGAGTCAGTAAGAGGATTCCAAACAATAGTTAATTGGTCTTTTGGAAGGTGGCAATTAATGGATCAATTACTCACTGTTTGAGGTTTTTGATGCCCAAACATATCTGCAGTAGAGGAATGTGTGATTTGTGTGTGCATGGATACTTTCATACACAGTACTGGGGATGGAGCCCAGGGCCTCATGTATGCCAGGCAAGTACCTTACCACTGAGCTTGATTCCTAGCTCGGATGGCTTTTTAAGTTTGAGCATAAGTAAATGTGAATCAGAACTAAATACAAATGAGTTTTCATTCCCCCAAACAGAAATAATATTTGAAGAATGTTTTTTATTTCAGGAGTAACTAAGAGTCTAAAATAGAATTAAGTTTTATCCCTGCTGGTAATTTATATAAAGGTCTGTCCCGGTGAGACCAATGACTACATATGCAACTAGAACTTTATATTCTTGAATTTGTGGCCAAATTAAAATACAAATAATGTTAAACACAAGTTCATCATTTCCTTTCAAGTTTCATCAGGTTTGGATGAAGAATGAAATAAGTAAAAATAGACTGGCTTTTGTTTTATTTACTACTACTGAACTAGCGAAAGTATACTTACCTGAATGATCAGAGTCAATGATATTGAATATGATTTTCAAGTCAGATCGGTACCTGTACAGAGTTTCAATTACAGAAGATTTCACCTAAAAGTAAAACATTAAGTTTTTAATGGTTAGGAGCAATGGTAACAATGTTGTCAGACACCTTGTATTCATATACTGTTTTGTAGAATGGGAACTTTTTTGTACAACTACTTAAAGATAATAAAAAAAAAAAGAATTAACAACACAGCACAAATTTAACAATTGTAAAAAACACAAAATATCCCCCACCAACTTCTCTTCCTTCCCATCCATTTTCTCTTTCCCTCTTCCCCCCTTTCTCTCTTTTCTTCCTCCCTCTCTCCCCCACCCACTCTGTGTTCTGGCAGGAACAGAACCCAAGACCTATCTGTGTTCCTGCTAGGCAGTGCTCTACCACTAAGCTATACATAAGTCCACCAATACCAAGCATGGAATTTAAATAAAACTTGAATTGAACAAAATATCCTTTGGCCGAATCATCTTTAATCACATTGAAGACCTTGTTCTTGTGCTCCTTAGGAGAACAAAGTTAAGACAGTACTAAATAACAACTGCCAACATTTACAGAAAGCTTTGTGTGAATTATTACTTTTGTCAGTAGTGAGGCTTGAACTCTGGGCCTGGGTACTGTCCCTCAGCTGGTCAGCTCAAAGTGAGTGCTCTACCACCTGAGCCACAGAACCACTTCTGTTTTTCTGGTGGTTTATTGGAGATGAGTCTTGCGGACTTTCCTGCCTAGGCTGGCTTTGAACCATGATCCTCAGATCTCAGCCTCCTTAGTAGCTAGGATTACAGGCATGAACCACTGGCGCCCGGCTTTGTGTGAATTATTTCATTTGGTCCTTTACAAACCTAAGGAATAGGAACAGAATTGTGTGTCCATCCTACAGACAAGGAAACAAGAGAGGCAAAATAACTTCACCAAACATCACATAGCTATTACATGCGATTTACATCTCAGCTTTTTTCAAGCCAATCCCTATGATTTGAATCGGTATGGGAAGATGGCACTGAAGTTAAAAGCTTCCTTCCTAGGGATATTTTGCTTTCCAACCTCACCATTTTATTTCCCTTCTTTTGGTTTTTCTCATCTTCCCTGCAAATGCTCACAAGTCCTAGCATCAACAAGCTTAATGTTATAAGTAATTGTTGACAAAATGCTACTAACAGGCACTGGAATCTGCTCACCCTACCTGGCATTTTGTCATTTTAATGAGGTACATTTTAAAATTCTGTTTTTTTGTTTTCTTTGTCAGTCATGGGGCCTGAAAGTCTGGGTCTGGGCGCTGTCCCTCAGCTCTTCAGCTCAAGGCTAGTGCTCTACCACTTGACCCACAGCACCACTTCCAGCTTTTTCTGCTTATGTGGTGCTAAGGAATCGAACCCAGGGCCTCATGCATGCAAGACAAGCACTCTACCCCTCTTCCCAGCCCCCATTTTTAAATTCTTTAAGGCATATACTAGGTCATTTCTGCAATGTTATTACATGGTGGGATATATGTGATATATTTCAAATGTGTGTGGCATAAAAGAATGAATGTCATATCTGACATCATGCTGGACAGCAGTTAAAATAAGAATCCCATATCTAACATGGATTTGCTTTCATTTTTCATGTTGCTCATTCTAAAGAAAATACACACATTTGCCAAACAGATCACCAGGGAGACATTCTTTGGTTTTTTTCTTAGGCTCGACGCCACTCTCAACTTTCAAAGAGCTAAGTTGCTTAGAGTTTGTCCAAAGAGTGTTTTCTTCTTTTCCTCCAACCAGATTTTATAAGTGACACTTACCGTTTCCAGAGACTTTACAATGTGGACATCCTGGAAGATGGACATGTAGTCAACATTTCCATCACTGTCTATGTTTACCAGATGTGGACTCAGGGTTCTCCAAGGTAAGTTCAGCTCCAAAATGTTTTCCATAGAAAAAGCCCACTGGGCTACTGAAATTTTTCCTGACAACAGCACAAAACCAAAAACAAAAACATGTCTGGCTGGGCGCTGGTGGCTCACACCTGTAATCCTAGCTACTCATGAGGCTGAGATCTGAGGATCATGGTTCAAAGCCAGCCCAAGCAGGAATATCTGTGAGACTCTTATCTCCAAATAACTACCAGAAAACCAGAAGTGGTGCTGTGGCTCAAGTGGTAGAGCCCTCGCATTGAACTGAAGACCTCAGGGACAGCGCCCAGGCCCAGAGTTCAAGCCCCATGATGGACACAAAAAAAACGTATGAATTGTGTATAACGTGACCAAAACATATAAGATGTCAAGCATAGCCATAGTGTACCCCAAGTTTTTGAGGCCTGGGAATCTGGTGTTCTCCATGATCTGTGCTACCTATTAAGCCCAAGAAACCTGAGGGAGGAATAAACAGAGACAGTCTTTGCCTAGTCTACAATCTTACCCCTCCTGTGACATGGAAGAAATCTCATTTGGGCTCTTACATTTTGCATTGTTGTGATTAACCAAAAAAATTTATGAGTATAAAAGATTTGAAATCAAAGCAGAATATGTATATATGTAGATACATACATAAATCATGGAGCATCCCTTTTATTTCTAGTAATATGTATTTACTTAGTTTATTTTGCATGCTGTTAATGGAGTTGCTGCTCCAGTTTTGTTAGTTTTCTCATAGTGTTTTTCTACATCAATTTACAAACATATATATATATAATATATGTATGTATAAAATTCACTGTCTCATGGATTCTTTTTAGAATGATTAGTCTTTTTAGCAATATGTTTGCTATTTGCCTTCTTTTAAGAATTCATCTTTGGTATTGTAGCTTTAGTCCAATTGTGGACTTAATTTTATTTATCCTTGTTGAATACCATCACTTCTCTTTACCTAGTACTCTGAATTTTTCATAAATTCATGGATATTCTCAAGCAGTATCAGATTAAATGCATTCCTTCTCACATTCTATTCTCTTCTGGGCACCCTGATTATGTGGTAAACCTTTACTTGTTTAGATGTTTGCCAAACTTTTTCATCTTTCTGTTCCTATCTCTTCACAGTTCTTTGGTGTTGCTTTTTCTTGGTTTGGTTTTCATTCTTGCTTTGAGGAAGGGTCAAGGTTATGTAGCCCATTCACTATTCAAGGCTCTTTTTGTGTGTGTGAGTACTGGTAGGGATTGAACCTAGGATCTTTGTGCATAGTAGGCAAGCAGTGAAACATTGAGTTATGTACTCAGCCCTTTTTTTTTAATTATTTTTTTCCAGTCCTGGGGCTTGAACTCAGGGCCTAGGCAGTGTCCCTGGGCTTTTGTTTCAAGGCTAGCATTCTGCCAGTTTGTGACACAGTGCCACTTCCAGCTTTTTGGTAGCTAACTGAAGATAAGAGTCTCAGACACTTTCCTGACTGGGCTGGCTCTGAATCTTGTGATGTTCAGATCTCAGTCTCCTAAGTAGCTAGGCATGAGCCACCAATGTCCTGCCTACTTTTTATTTTTGAGACACGATTTCCACTCACAATCCTCTTACCTCCACTCCCCAAGTGGTTGGGATTGTAGGCATCTGTCACTATGCCTGGCTTTCATTGTCCATAATGCTTCATCTTTGTAATTCTTCTTTTTTATTTCTCTAGACATTTTATATTTTATGTTTGATAATTCCAATATCTGATGTCCATGGAGAGCCAAATATGCTGTTTGTTTTTTCTCCTGGCTCCCACTCATGCTACTGTTTAGTAATATTTAGGTTAACAGTACATAATTGTTCATCTTAAACTCTGGATATACCAGTGCCTAAAATTAGACATACTTGCCAGGAGTCAGCATTATAGACTTAAGAGAATTTAGTAATATTTAGAGTAGAGACAAAATGTGGAACTCCCAACACAGTGCTTCCATTTTTCTACTATACGGGAGCATGTAGCCTCAGGATGAGTATTATAACAATATTAGCAACTGTCACAAGATAATTCAGTCTTTTGTGCTAGTTTGTTGCTCCATGCTTTCCCACATGGTGAAAATATTTTTTTTCTTTTTTTAATACTAGGTCTGATTATTTAGCCCAGGCTCGGCTCAACTTACAATCCTAATTCCTCAGGGTTACAGATTTGTATCACCATTCCTTACTCAAATAATCTTTCATAGAAGTATAGATGCAACCAGGATATTTACCATACTATGAAGCTGATAAATATATGATAATTAAGCAGCCTCTAGAATTGAACTGGTTATTAATATTCTTGTAGAAAAGAAGTCCAAATCAGGGTTATTAGTTTTCTGAATTAAAGGAACCTTACTGAAAAAAGAGAGATATGCTTCTTTTGAATGAATAGATTAAAAGCGTGTATAAATGTGTGTGTGTCCATCTGCATGTGTACATGTTCCACAAATGGAGCATGGACTCTTGGCCTTATGCTCTCATTCAGCAACTTTTTTTCTAGGAGAAACAGAAATGAAATTCCAAAAAAGCAAAACAGAGAGAAGGGGGAAGGAAGGAAGGAAGGAAGGGGGGAAGGAGGGAAGGAGGGAAGGAGGAAAGAAGGAAGGAAGGAAGGAAGGAAGGAAGGAAGGAAGGAAGGAAGGAAGGAAGGAAAGAAGGAAGGAGTCTGTACATAACCTGATATGCTAACAAATGGAAGCATTTTACAATTTTACTACCTGATCTACTGTGGTCTCGAAGCTGGAAAGCACGTATGAGGTCAGTTTTTCGTGCAATTATTCTCTCTTTTAATATTCTGATGGCACTGTATTCCATAACTTCCACCCTGTGAGAAGAAGACCATAATTAGGTAGACGTTACATAAATTACCCTGGTATCTTTTGTTTTAATGTTCTGTTACCACTTACTATTTCCTGACTTAAATCACCTCAATTTATATATACTATGTAACTTGTCAGTATACACACACACACATGTGTATATGTGTGCATTTTCTTTTTGAGTCAAGATCTAAGTATCTCAGGTGAGCCTGGGAACTCACAATCCATCTTCAATTTCATCTTTATCCATCTGTCATGAGAATGATATTTACTATAATTGTGAGCATAGACATGTACCACTAAGTAAGCATGGTGTTCTAGGATTCTATTATCTGTGCTGGGCAGAACTTGCTCAGTGAACAGGGTGAACCAGTTATGCTGGACCAGTGTACAGCATTCAAATCTGCCTAGTGGCATCAACAGCATCCACCCTCCCTGAGAATATTGTTTCTTGCTTCCCATCCCTTGGAGTAGCTCAGAGTCCAGTCCCTTAATAATCAGATTCCAGTTTGGAAAGGGCAGCTAGATTGTATATCCAATTAGTAATACACATATTCTATGGGTTCCTAGGGCTTCTGTTATATGGGAAAACAGTTTGAATCAAGGAAAAACAGCTATGATTAATAAACTTTTTTGTTGTTGTTCATGGGGCTTGAACTCTGGGCCTAGAAGCTGTCCCTCAGCTCTTCAACTTAAGGCTAGCTCTCTACCACTTGAGCCACAGTGCCACTTCTGGTTTTCTGGTGGTTTATTAAGAGTCTCATGGTCTTTCCTGTCCGGGCTGGCTTTGAACCGCAATCCTCAGATCTCCTCCCGAGTAGCTAGGATTACAGGAATGAGCCACCAGTGCCTGGCGATTAATAAACTTTTTAACATAAAACTTTATGTGTTACCTCAATTGAAGTGGAGAAGCTCTCATTAGTCAGTCATAGACCTTCATTATCATCAGCTGTACTTAAATGATTGTGTGATCTGTTGAGTGTTTCCCTGCCGTGCAATTATGAAATAAACAACCCCAACAGCAAATGGTGCTAAAAAAGCAATGTAAAAGTTATAGTAATCCTCCAAGGCCAAAATGGGCTTACAATGTAAGTGACAGAGTGAATTTTTCAGATTTCTTGAAATACACAATGTCTTTAGTGGAAATTGCACAGCATCTGGGAAAAGCGAATCAAGCATCCACGGTAGAGTACTGAACTGCATACTTCCTGAGTATTCACAATGTTTCCTAATGGTGGTTTCCTAGATGGTTCGAGGGTTATCAAAGGTCTACTGGATGGAAAATCCCAAGAAATTCACTAAAAACTAAAAGACCAAATTCAATGTTCAGTAAGATTGTATAAATGAGGTTCATACATGAAAGTCAGTTATAAGTCTAGATATTGGAAATGAACAATCCAAAAAGGAATTCATAAGATAGCTCCACTATAGCACCAAAAAGAACTCTTAGAAATAAATTTAACACAATGGAGGGGGTAACAATACTCAATAGGAAGTGTCCTCATTACCCTACTCATGTAACTGTAACCCTCTGTATAGTATCTTTACAATAAAACATAAATAAATTTAACAAATTTAAGTCTAAGATTTATATACTGAAAAGTATGAAACACCATTGAAAGTATTTATACAAAATCTAAATAAGTTGAACAACATTCCATATCTACGATTATTAGGAGACTTAGTATTGTTAAAATGAAAATGCACACAACAATCTACAGACTCAAGATATACTGTGATAAATTCCCATTTTGACGTTTTTTGGCAAGTTGACAAGATGATTCTAAAATTCATATGTAAATCAAAAGAGAGGAACCTTAAAAGGAACTTTAAAAGATGTTCAATTCTCAATTCTTAGTTTTAAAACATACTATAGACCAAATAGGCTTTATCCAAAATGCATGAGAATAGCAATATTTCAGATGTCTGAGATTCACAGGTTTTAGAGTATTGCATAGAATATGTGCATTTTTTAATTTCAATTATTTGTGCCCGTCCTGGGGCTTGTACTCAGGGCCTGGGCTCAGTCCCTAAGCCTCTCTGTGCTCAAGACTAGCACTCGATCACTTGAGCCACACCATCACCTCGGCTTTTTCTAAGTAGTTTATTGGAGATAAGAGTCTGGACTTTCCTGCTCAGTCTGGCTTTGAACCCTGATCCTCAGGTCTCAGCCTCCTGACTGGACAGGATTATAAGTGTGAGCCATTGGCACCTGGTAAATTTATATCTTTTTGATTTTACATTTTGAGTTGCGTACCTTTCTTTAGAGGTAGGTATAATTTTACAGCACTCTTTCTTGCTTTCTTTTCTTTCTTCTCTTTTCTCTCCTCTCCTCTCTTCTCCCCTCCTCTCTCTTCCCCCCTGCCTGCCCCTCCCCTCCCCTTCTCTCTCTTTCTCTTTTTTTTTTTTGGTGCTGGTACTGGAGCTTGAACTCAGGGCTTGGGCACTGTCCCTGAGCTTCTTTAGCTCAAGGGTACCACTTGAGCCACAACTCCACCCAGGCTTTTTTGTTTTTGGTAGTTTAATGGAGATAAGAGTCTCACAGACTTTCCTGACTGGACTGGCTTCAAAACTATAATCCTCAGATCTCAGCCTCCTGAGTAGCTAGGATTACAGGTGTGAGCCAATGGCACCCAGCTTGTAGCACTATTTTTAAAGCAAAATCTTGGAAGAAACCTGGATGCTATCAGTTGAAGATTTAGTAACTCCGTAACTATATCACACATATGTACAATATTAGGAATCTGCTAAAATAATTAAATAGGTTTATGTAACCTATCTTGAAGTGATATCCATTATATAATAGTTAGGGGTAAAGTCAGTTGTCAAAGAGTACAACAAATTCATTTTGTGTTTGTGTGCTGGTACTGAGACTTGAAATCCTGGCCCCACTACCTTACTTGGCTTTTATGCTCAAAGCTGGCTCTCTTCTACTTGAGTTATGCCTCAACTTCCAGTTTATTACTGGTGAATTTGAGCTTCTTAGCTCAAAGCAAATCTCTTGGATTTGCTTCCCAAGCTGGTTCAAACCCATGATCATCAGATCAGCATTCTGAGTAGCTAGGATTACAGGCATGAGGTACCCAAATGTCCTGTAGGGTAAAACAACAGGACAAAACAAATTCTATCATTGTGGGAAAAAAAACACAGCATGTATGTTGTTTACTATTGTGCAAGATGATTTTAAGATTTGTTCTGAGTAAACAGAAAACACAGTGGCTTATCTGAAGTGATATGCTCAGTAGAACAGAACTGGGCCAGGTTCCTGGTTGTCAACAAGTACTTTCTGCATTTCTACCATGTTCAAAGCAAGCTCTATCCAAAGATAAAATGTATTTGATGAGGGGACTTTGCATGTTTTGTCTATCGATATGCCTAAACTTATACCTAGAACAGTACCAGACAATTAGCAGATGCTCATATGTTATTTAATACAACATATTGATAATTATTTGGTTACTCTATAGGAGCAAAAATAAAAGGGTAGAAGAAATCTCTTGCATTAATTTTAATTATTGTGTGGAAAAAGTCTGAGAAGGGAGTGACAGGCAATTAACGTTTTATTTATATTTCTTTTCTCATTTGGTAATAATTTAATGGTTTTGAAATATATAAAAATATTAAAAAGAATGTTTCTGGGAAAAAAGGATAAGCAATGAATATCACCACATGGAGACATACTGAACATTTCAGTCATATACATTTCTGGGTAGAAAAAAGAAGGGGGCAAGATTAGATGGGGAGGTTGTGCAACAGAGGTTGTAAGTGAAGGAACTGAGTGAAGGCCTTTTAGTTTACTTGGTTATATGAGTAATGACTGCTTAGGGATTGAAAGTTGTTCCTTTTGTTATCAAACCTAGGTACAATCACTATTTGTTAATGCCTGGAAGTTTCCACATTAGTTTATGCCTTGATTTGTATGATTGCTCTTAGTTACTTGGTACTGTTTTAACAAATCACCAATACCTAATCCCTGGCATTCTCAGAACATACATACCTTTGGTAAAGAGGGCTCAGGCATGATGCACTAGTTGCTCGGTACTGGAAAAAACGTGGAGCCATGTCATGAGCCAGTCTAATATAGGCTCCTCGATTGCTGCCTTCTTCATAATAATCAGAAGCAGAAAAGACAGTAATGACCTGATTACAGAAAAAAAGGGTAAGCTTCATAAAATTAGTTCTTAAAAAAGTCAGAAATAGTTTAATTCTTAAAAAGCACACAAAGCAGCTGTGCACTGATGGCTCACCCCTTTAATTCTAGCTACTCAGGGGAGGCTGAGATATGAGGATTGCATTTTAAAGCCAGCTCAGGCAGGAAAGTCTGTGAGACTCATATCTCCAATAAACTACAAAAGAAGAGAGAGGTAGAGCTGTGGCTCCAGTGGTAGAGCACTAACCTTGAGCAAAAGAAACTCAGAGGGACAGCACCCAGGCCATGAGTTCAAGTCCTAGGCCCAGAAAAAAATTATCCAAGTCTGGCATGACTTCCACTGGAATAAATGAAAGCTTTGTCACTCACATCTCCAGTATACAGGTCCTAATTACTCATCCAAATCCCCAGTGTAAGACCAATTAAGCAAGTTCAGAGCCCCACAAGACTAGAGCTTCAAGTGCAGAGAAATAACGGATGGAATAAGGGACCAGTCACTATCTTCATATAGAACTTGCTGTGAACATGGTAAAAATGCAGAAAGTACTCGATACCGGGGAACCTGGCCCAGTTCTGTCCTACTGAGCTTATCACTTCAGATAAGCCACCATGTTTTCCACTTTCTCTTAACAAAGAAATCTTAAATCATCTTGCAATGTTAGTATTAGCCTAAAATAAGTCAATAGAATTAAGGAAAGCATTGCTATGGAAAGAAGTGCTATCCAATCTGGAATTCATTCTTATTTACTGCTGTTCACTATGGAAACAGAGGTAGCCCAGGACACCACTTCTAGCCTTACTGACACCACTGAAGGGGGACATCAGACTCCACTTCAGTGGCTGTCTCTCAACTGACCATGAAGAGCAACCTGCGGGAAACTGCCTCATCTGCCATTGGAAAGAACTGTGTTTTGGGTCTTGGTTTTTTGTTTTTGTTTTTTTTTGGTCAGTCATGGGGCCTGAACTCTGGGCCTGGGCACTGTCCCTCAGCTCTTCAGCTCAAGGCTAGCGCTCTACCACTTGAGCCATAGCACCACTTCCGGCTTTTTTCTTTTTGCTTATGTGGTGCTGAAGAATCGAACCCAGGGCCTCATGCATGCAAGGCAAGTGTTCTACCACTGAGCCACCTTCCCAGCCCTGTGTTTTGGGTCTTTTGTTCTACACAGGGAACGTGCAAAGAGAGGCTTCACTGCTGCCTTTCATATGCTTGCTGAGGAAAGCAGTGGAAATAGCTATCCTGAACATGTACGTAGTATCATGTAACAGAATTTGTTTCTGGGACAAGTGAACATCAGGAAATGAGACAAATCTTGCTTGGGATATAGTGACAATGAGGCTCCTTCAAGTAATCTAGGTGAAACCTGCAGTCTCTAGTTTCTGTTTATCACTGAGGAAGGTATCCTCTCCTGAGCTTCTAGGTCAGACAGAACCAACTGTGCAGAAAGCACTACAGGTGGGTTGAGGGTGTCACCAGTGATGTCAGCTCACCTTTCCATCATGGCAGATATCATACCCATCAGGCTTGCACTCATGAGATCTAATGATCGTCTTCAAGTGGTATTTACTAAGAAATTTGGCAGTAACATCTGGTCCAAAGTAGCAGCCCCCTCCTCGACTTGTGTTTGGATAACAGCCATCCTTGCCTCTGGGGTCACTCCACAGAAGGTCAATAACCTTGGGACAATAAAACCAAATTAGGCTACTACTTACAAATATGAATCTGTCTTGCCAGATTCCAACCTATTTTCCAGAAATTTAACCCAAGGTTCCCAAAGAATATTCCTCATTCTTTCCTCAAAATTGTTCAGACACATTTCTTTCATGTACCCTCCTTTCCATCATAATTATAATGCCCATTAGTATCCCACTTTTCTGCTCATCCCCAATAACCAGTTCAGCAACCATCAATGTCCAAGATAGCAATGCTCGGTAACTGTAAAGAATGTTTGAAAATTTTCATTTGTTGTTTCACAATTGTTGAATCCACAAGGTTTTTTTTTTCTCTTAAGATAGTAACTGTCATACTCAAGAGGACATAGTAACTTCCCACAATGAACACATACATTCCTTTTCTTTTTATATGTTAGAACTAGTACCTGAACTCAGGGTCAGGGCATTCTCCGGTGGCTTTTTCTTTCAAGACTGATAACTCTATCACTTCAGCTACATCATCACTTCTGGCTTTTTGCAGTAAATTGGAGATAAGAATATCATGGACTTTTCAGCCCCTGCTTACTTCGAACTTCAATCCTAAGATCTCAGTCTCTTTAGTAGTTAGGATTGAGCCACTGGAACAGAGTTCACATTAGGCATTCTTATTATGTTCCTAGAGATTAGCTATAACTTACACTTCAGGCTTGGGTACATGCTTTCTTTCCTGTTGAGCCCGAGTTCTTGCTTTTTCTAGCCACAAATAGAGAAAACTATTAATCCAACCTTATCCCTAACATATCTCTCAAGGCCTGCCCCCTTCATAAGGACATTCTAAATTTCAGTAATACATGTGACACTAACTAGATACTACCAGGTGTTTGCCTAAATCTGCATTTAATTAGCACAACATTTCTTATGGGGGCTGGAAGAGGCAAATGCAGGTAACACAATGGCAAGAAATGAAGTCTCAAGTTTCTAAGAATATTTTTCATACAAAATCAGTGGCTCTGCAGGCTCTTTGTGGCTCTGATTTAAATAAAGTTCTTTCTTTATTTCCACTTCTCCTATAAGAACTTAAAGAACTATAGGGAAACTATCTTTGTGATGAAAGATAGTGACAACCTCAAGAAGATGGTCTGGTTCTCATTTTAAAGATTTTTCATCTAGGCCAGTTGGCATGTAAAGTACCTCAAATTTGTAATCAACTATGGTTCTAAAAGTTTATATTTTTCAGTTTGTTCTTGTTGCCATCTTGTGTTTTGAGATGGAGAGTATGTGCTGTAGACTGAACCCAGTGTCTCACACATACCAGGAAAATGTTCTGCCACTAAGCTAAATCTCTCAGCTCTCCACACCCATATGTCCCTTTTAAGGCCATGAAATAGCCTGTAATTGAACTATTGTTATTCTACTGGGTCCAAATCAGATCTTCACAAGAGGACCAGAAATAGTGGTTCTAGTAAATTGGTTGTGTAACCATCAGCAGGTTTGGTACTGAAGAGGAGCTGTAAATAAGTGAGAAAAAGGACAGTGTGATGGGAAGAACAGAACTAGCAAGAGAACCACTCTGGAAGGATCAGCACCTGGTTATCACTAGAGAAACCATGTAAAAGGCACACTTTCTGCAAGGCATTTTGAGTTTCTGATGAGTGGCTGAGGTGAGAATTAAAGCTACCTAAAGAAGAGTCAGCCTAGAATCCTGTCTCCAACTCAGTTCCAATATTGTACATTCTACCCTACAAATGGATACATATAATCCCTTTAGTTTGCTGGGTTTTAGAGGTATAGCTCCATGGTTAAGCATGTGTGAGTCCCTGGGTTTAATCTCCAGCACACATACACACATACATGTGAAAAAATGTACATGTACACAGATTATAGGTGCTGGTGAGGAAGCTGAGAAATTGGACCTCTTATACTTTGCCGGTAGGAATGTAAATGATATACTGCTTGGGAAAATGGGCTAGGGATTTCTCAAAATGTTTATCTTTATAGTTGTCTTTCCACCCAGCAATTCTACTCCTATAAATATGCTGAAACTGGATATATAGAAAAATGTGTGAGTGTTCAGATGAGTATTACTTGCAATATCCAAAAAATAGATATAACCCCTATTTCCATCAACTGATAAATGTCTATTCTTACTATAGAATATGTTTCACTAGTAAAAAAGAAATAGATACTGACACATGATACGATATAGAGGAACCTAAAGAACATCTTGTTAGCCGGGCACTCACACCTATAATTCTAGCTACTCGGGAGGCTGAGATCTAAGGATCGCGGTTCAAAACCAGCCTGGGCAAGGAAAGTCTGTGAGACTATTATTTCCAATCAACCATCAGAAAACTAGAAGTGGCACTGTGACTCAAGTGGTAAAGCGCTCGCCTTGAGCTGAAGGACAGCGCCAAGGCCCAGAGTTCAAGTCCCATGACCCACAAAAGAAGAACCAATCCCAAGGCTGAGCTTGAGGTCAGAGCCTGTACACTGTCCCCGAGCTTTTGTCCTCAAGGCTATTGCTCTACTGTCTAGCCACAACCCATTTCTGGCTTTTGAACAGTTAACTGGAGATAAGAGTATTGTGGACTTTCCTGCTCAAGCTGGTTTTGAACAGCAATTCTCAGATCTCAGCCTCCTGAATAGCTATGATTACACACATGAGCCACTGCCTCTAGACTACATCTTTTTTGCTTCTACTTTGCATAGAATAGGCAAATGTATAAGGATAGAAATTATATAATAGTTGCCTAAGCATGGTGAGAGCAGTATAGAGTTGAGTGAGTATTCAAATATTTTGAATTTTTGGGGGATGATAAAATTGTTTTAGTATTAGATTATGGTGACAGTTGGACAGATGTAAATACACTAAAAACTACTGGATTATTTATTTCAAATGGGCGAGTTATATGAAATATAGATTACATCTCAATAAAGGTACTAAAAATGTGATGAGAGCCGGGCGCTGGTGGCTCAGGCCTGTAATCCTAGCTACTCAGGAGGCTGAGATCTGAGGATCGCGGTTCAAAGCCAGCCCGGGCAGGAGAGACCGTGAGACTCCTATCTCCAATAAACCACCAGAAAACCGGAAGTGGCGCTGTAGCTCAAGTGGTAGAGCGCTCGCCTTGAGCTGAAGAGCTGAAGGACAGCGCCCAGGCCCAGAGTTCAAGCCCCACGCCCGACAAAAAAAAAAAAAAAAAAAAAAAAAATGTGATGAGAGCCAGGCATGAACTACTGTTCATGTCAATAATCACAACTTGTGGGAGGCATCTGTAAGGTGTACTGAGGTACTAATCCCATCCTGAGGAAAAACATCAGTCCACATCAGAAAAAAAAATCTGGAGCAAAAAGGTTCTGAAGTGTGACTCAAGTGACAAAGCTACTGAGATAATGGCATGATCAGATAACAAGTGTAAAGTCATTTAAAATTATACATTGTAAGGCACAACATCTTGTAAGTTGGTCATTTCATTCCTGTTTTGGTAAACACTTTGATTACCTACCTGTTCCCATTCATGCTTTGATAACTGTTCAGATAAGGAATTGCTTGAAGTGGCTTTCCCTGAGGCCATAATTTTACCAGCTTTATCTTTCTTCAAGTCCACGGCTTGGTCTCTATTCACTGACATGGGGGGCATCAACACAGTTTTCATCTACAAAGTAAATATGTACTTTAATTAAATAATCTGTTGTGCCTTTAAACTGATTGCTACTGGGACATTTTAAATAGTAGGAGGCAGCACTGTTAACAATTACACAAGAACAGGTGTAAACCAGAAAGTGTATTCAGAAAAGGGTTGTAAGAAAGTTTCTATCCAGTTTATAGTCTATGCAGTTAGAAGTTTCAAACCAATTTAAAGTTTGACCTGCTTTGATGTTAAACCTCTTAGGAGTTATTCAACAAGTATAAAACACTACATACCAGGTGCTTGGGTTTTATCAGTGAATTAGATAAAGAAAATATATTAAAAATAATATGAAGATTCTTTTTACCTCCCTGCTGCCAAATCTTGCCTGGTCTTCGGCTTCCCACTTCCCTGACTGTCTAGCTCTGACTCTCTCAGACCCCAGGGAACAGGCTCCATGCCTGAATTCAGATAGTAGGTGCTCAGCAAGTCACCACCAAGTAAATGAATCAAATGATATGCTCAAAGATGCTGAGTGGCACCCCTGGTCTCTGGTATTCAGAACCCCCCTCCAGTCCAATCCCATTTTCTCTTTCTCCAATCCTTCACCACTGTGGAATTTCCACACCAACACGTGTGTGTGTGTGTGTGTGTGTGTGTGTGTGTGTGTGTGTGCGTGTGTGTGTGTGTGTGTGTGTGTGTGTATGAGACAGCCCATGATATCGTCTAAAGGTTGTATTAATTCAAAGGATGCAAAGATAATAGCAACAATTTTTTTGTCAGTCATGGGGCTGTGAACTCTGGGCTTGGGCGCTTATCCCTCAGCTCTTCAGCTCAAGGCTACTGTTCAACCACTTGAGCCACAGCACCACTTCCGGTTTTCTGATGGTTAATTGGAGATAAGAGTCTCATGGATTTTCCTGCCTAGGCTAACTCTCAACCATGATCCTCAGATCTCAGCCTCCTGAGTAGCTAGGATTATAGGCGTGAACCACCAGCACCCAGCCTAATAGCAACAATATTGTGATTCACATGTGTGAAACTTCATGTGAATGAAACTTCAAGGTATGACAAGTATCTCAGATTCAACTGTCTCTCAAATTCAGTGCCAGCTCTAGAGTCCACCTACCCATTTTGGTGGGAAGGTGACTACCAGTTGTGAGTGGTAATGGTTCAGGTTTCTCACTAAGATGATAGATAGATAGATAGATAGATAGATAGATAGATAGATAGATAGATAGATAGATAGATAGATAGATCAATCTATATTATATACACACACACACACACACACACACACACACACACACACACACACACACACACACACACACACACACACACACACACACACACACACACACACACACACACACACATATTATTAGCTCCACAGCTGCTATTGTTCCTCATTCTCATGTGGCATTCCCCTTTTGCCTTGTCTAGAGACTTCAGCCTGACTTTGGTAAAGGAGAAACATAAATCCAGTTATCCTGTAAGGCCCACCCAATGATCCCTATACTATGTGGAATCTTTACACATACCATGTATACGCTTTCCTGAGAGGTTCTATTACAGGCTAATGTTTTGCTTCTGCTGTACTTACTATGATTATTTAGAATTAAAAGATTCCAAAAAATTAATCCAATGTATTTGAAATATAGAGGAAGTCATAAAAATTCTGACATAAGCTGGGCACCAGTGGCTCATACCTGTAATCCTAGCTACTCAGAAGGCTGAGATCTGAGGATAGTTCAAAGCAAGTCCAGAGAGGAACGTCTATGATACTCTATCTCCAATCAACCACTGAAAACCCAGAAGTGGAACTGTGGCTCACCTGGTAGAGTGCTAGCTTTGAGCAAAAAAGCTCAGGGACAGCACCCAGGTCCTGAGTTCAGGCCCCAGAACTGGCACACACATGCATGCACACACATGTGCATGTACACACAATTCAGATATAAAGTGTTAGGTAATTATATGTACAAGAGCCATCTAGTGTAATAAAATTCATAAATGTGGAAAGATTATTAGTTGCTGTGGCAAAATTGGGAGAATGGAGTACTACTGTTTAATGGGTACAGTTTCAACCAAAGGAGATTAAAAGTTCTGTACATTCACAGTGATGTGAATGCACTTAATGTGGCTGATCTATATATACACTTTAAAAAAGGTTGCAGTGGTAAATTTTGTCATATATATTTTACCACAGTATACCATAAATAACTTGAGATTTTAGTTTTAAACGTCAAGATTTTTCACTTCTAGTAATAGTATGAAATACCAAGGCTTCTTCATTTTCCCACTTTCAACATGAATTTTTTAAGAAACCTTTTCTAGACATAGAAATTACCCACTTTGTTCTGTATCATGCAAAGGTTTTCTTTAAAATTTTAGTAGTACTTTCACACTTGTAACAATGACTAAAACAAATCAATTCAAAATGAAAAATGAAGGAATGCACATATTCCATTTAAAGTCTCTGAGATAAGATTCATGCAAATATTACTACTTACTTTGTTTCTTTCCAATCGGTGGAGTAAATTCAAGTCTGTAGACTCTGATATTCCACCATGTATGATGAGGATTTCATCATCAATAATTGTACCAATTGGGAGCCAGGTATAGACTTCTTCTAAGACTTTCAAGATTTGTTTCCCATGTAGCTGTAATAAGAGCTTGATTAAATTTTGATTTCCTGATATATTTTACTTAATGAATAGTCCCAATATATGAATAAAAATCACTAGTTGGGGCTGGGAAGGTGGCTCAGTGATAGAGTGCTTGCCTTGCATACATGAGGCCCTGGGTTTGATTCCTCAGCACCACATAAGCAGAAAAAAACGGAAGTGGCACTGTGGCTCAGGCGGTACAGCGCTTGCCTTGAGCTAAAGAGCTGAAGGAACAGTGCCCAGGCCCAGAGTGCAGGCCCCATGACCAACAAAAAATCACTAGTTTTCATGCCACCCAAATGAGGTAACCAAGGAGTCACTAACCAGCTAACACATAGAAATTGTTTTTTTTTTTTAATTCTGTACTTGTGATACTTTGATCTCTTGGGGTCTTAACTACTCTGAAGGAAATATCTAATAGCTACCGATAAGAATATGTACACCAATCAGTTCAGAGTCTATATCTCCAAGGACCTCTTTTATTGAACTATCCACTCAGAGCCATTCTTCAGGGAACCAGGGACCAAATAACTAGAGACAACTCTTATACCTCGAGCCAGCTGACATTATTCAAACTTGTTATTCTTAAGCCTGATTAGACTGAGATAACTTGCCCTTAGCTTCCAAGGAAAATAATAATAAAATCTAAATAAATAAATATATATGCTCTGCTCTGGTGCATGTTTTCCCTGGCTTCCCCTCCTCTCTCTCTTCTTTCTCTGTCTCTCTGTCTACTTCAGGGTCTTCTGTTAGTGAGGCAATCACTCTACAAATTGAACCATGCCACCTAGCTCCCTCTGCCTTTGGACTGATTCTGGTACTTTCCCCTGTGATTCTCCCTGGGTGCCATATGGCAGTGCTTCTTTCTTTATGACAGTCATTTCTTTGGCTTTACAAGGAGTTTATTGTCAATAATCATGCCAATTGGGATCCAGCTGACTAAAATAAACTCCAGGTTGGAACCTTCAATGGAATATACTCATCTTTGCTGAAGCCAACACAAAAGTCACAATGAAAAAGTAAATGTAAGACTCTACCATGACCAGGGCTTCTTACTGTATTTCAATTTGATGAAAAGATTCGGAATAGTTAGCACATCATTACTGGCTCTTTTCACTTCTATGCATAAACAGCAAAAAAAAAAAAAGTAAAAAAGTATGAGTCTTACCTTGTATTTATATAAAACTTCTTGTGTGAAGCCATACCTAAAGAAAAAGAGAATTTTAAACTGTTTACTGTTAATAACTCCTACTCACCTGAGTCATACAAAAAGGGGAACCATATTTACATTCATTGGCACCAGCACTATGAATCAAGAAACTAGACTTAAGTTGGAACTATTACTTACTAGAGTCTTTACTTGGCATGTCGCTACTTGCAATCAGCTTACAGGATAGTTTAGGGAAGAAAACAGATTTTCATGAAACAATCATTAGGCAACTTAAGAAATATGTAGTAGACACAGGTTGTATAAAGGCCCCAAGTGTTTTTTTGAGAAATGTGTTGTGACAGCTAGAGAAAGCTGTGTGGGCAAAGTCTCTTCATTTAGATAATTTTTTCCCTCAGACATTAAATATGTTAGAGTAAATGATAAGGGAAAAAACAGAAAAGATTGAACAGACAAAAATAAAATCCTAGAAGATAACAACATGGCTCTTCTAATGCAGCAGTGATACTCACTAGACACTATGTTGAAAATGAACTATACAACTTGTGGGGGAGGGGTCAGAAGGGAAAAAACTAGGAGAAAATGAGGAAAGACATGACTCTATTCAAAAAGAAATGTACTCAATACCTGACTTACATAACTGTAACCCCTTTGTACATCACCTTTACAGTAACAATAAAATGCATAAAATCACCTTAAAAATTAACTACTTAGCTTTGATCAAGACATTCAAAAGCCCAATACCAAAAGCATGAGACATACCATACCTTCTACTATTGCACTAGAACAAACTATTTTGTTTTCATAAAATGACAAAAAGGAAAAAAGCAAATGAAAGGAACATTTGTCACCTCCCATGCCTTTCAGAAAAAATACTAAATCATTTAGTGAATCTTTAACCCTCAAACCTCCAGTGTGTTATATTACCGCTAATCTTGAAAATGTTTATGCTAGGCTAGAAGCAAAGATCATTTCTTAAAAACAGACACATATGTGCAAAATGGTATCCATTTCTAGTATAATATCTGGAGCAAACCAAGAGAATAGACAGCAACAGAATGATTCCATCTAAGTCTGCTCATAGAATCAGCCACATCTGCAAATCTAGTGTAACATAAATACCCCAAAACAACCATGTAGACTGTGAAAGGTGGGCATGCCAGATAAAGAACAGAATAAATGGAAGATGTAAAAACAGGACTGGAATAAAAGATAGGATTTAGGCTTCAGAGCAAATTACATTTACTTCACTAAAGACCGGGGTGGTAAACAGGAGTAAGAATTGAAGCCTTCCTTGAGATTCTCCTTGTCTCTTTTTCTTTACCCTTACCCCTAACTCTTCTGGGAATTATGCATGGTGGTTTTTTTCTAGAGTGGAAAATAAAGGAGGCAAATCTAAAAGCCAAGGGTACCTTAGATTCATCATAAAATCTTCATGGTTCCCTCTGTTCAAGTGCAAGTCACTGGGGTATACAAGAAAACTCACAAACAGGACCATTAGGATTTCTATGGAATTTCTGCCTCGATCAACAAAATCACCATTAAAAATATATGAGTTGTTTTCTGAAGGAAGACCATTCTGTGGAAGGAGAGGGAGAAAACCAAGCAGTTAAAAGAATGCTTTCCTTCGGGTGGGTTCTATCTGTGCTTTTATATTTGGTATTTATGAAACTGAATAAAGCCAATGTTCAGTGCATATATGTTGACAATTTTTATATCCTCTTAGTGAATTGCTGACATGAAGTGCAATCTTATCTGAAAAATAACTAAAATTTTAAAAGGCATAGACATATGCCTCAAGGAGTACAGTGTTGACTAGAAAGTACAAGGCCCTAAGTTCAAACATTATTTTATTATTTATTCATTTAAATACAATTAATAAAAAACCAAATTCGTTCTTCATCTTGCACAACCTAGATATTTGTGACATACTAAAGACAATGAAGACAATCAGATACAAATTGCTATCTATACATTGTATACTGTATATATAAACAGCAATGAAGTTGATTAATGCAATCTGATCATTTTTTTGTGCTAGGCTGGGGCTTGAACTCAGGGCCAGGGTGCTATCCCTGAGGTTTTTCACTCAAGGCTAGACCTCTACCATTTAAGACATATTTCCACTTCGAGCTCTTTTGGTAGTTTACTAGATATAAGAGGCTTACAGACTTTCCTCCTGGCTTCAACCTGCTATACTTAGGTTCTAGCCTCCTGAGTAGCTAAGATTACAGGAATGAGCTACTAGCACCTGGGCAATTACTTTTATAACAAATTTTGAACCATATAAAAAAATCAAGACATGCCTCAACAAATCTTTACTAAAATCTAGTATCTGTTTATCATACCTGTATTTGTATACACTATTAAAAACCAATACTCCCATTTTCCATAAGACTGCCCTCCTTCAACAAAAGCACAAATACTTAGCAAAATAATCATTTACCTTATAGAAGATCAACAAAAGGTCTTCCAGGCTCCCATGCAAATCACCTGAAATAATTTTCTTAAATCACTATTCAGTAGAAAACAAGATGCAATGTTTATTTTGTTATAAAGTTGTAAACCTCAAATACTCCCAGTGTTCCTAGGGCATTGGGATTTTACACTACAATATTAATTCAGCAGGAAATCTGTTTTCATGGTACCATTTTTTTGTGCTCCTATGTAAATGGGGCAATATATGATATTATTCACTCCAGTCATTTATGCAAGGGTTCATTTACATTGAGTTAAGCATTTTGCGAATGCATGTACTTCAATGATCATGATCAGTACGTATAAATGTTCTATAAGATGAATACTGTTTTCATTATTCTCATTTTCCAAATGAGGCTCATATTAGCTAAGTAAATTATGAACCTACCAAGCTAACCAATATCAGAGCTGGAATTCAAACCCAACATTATTTCACTTGAAAATTCAAGAACTTAGAAGTTGGGAATGGTGGCACAAACATATAATCCTATCACTTGGGAGGTTGAAGTAGAAATATTACAAGTTCAAGGTGAATCTGAGGTACATAATAGGACATTGACTCAAAGAAAAAAATATAGGCTGGGTAGAATGCATGTGTGTATTCCCAGCTACTTGGAGTTCAGGAGGACTGAAGCTCAAATGGCCTGGGAAAAAAGTTAGCAAGACTTCATCACAATAAAACAGGCCCATAATGAAGCCAGGCACCAGTGGCTGATGTCTATAATCCTAACTACTCAGGAGGCTGAGATCTGAGGATCACAGTTCAAAGCCAACCCCGGGCAAGAAAGTCCAAGAGACTCTTATCTCCAATAAACTATTTTAAAAAAAAGCCAGAAGTGATGCTGGGGCTTAAGTAGTAGAGCACTAGCCTTGAGCACAGAGAGGCTCAGGGACAGAGCCTAGGCCCTGAGTTCAAGCCCCAAGTTGGGCAAAAAAAAAATCAAAAAACAAAAAAACAAGCCAGTTATGGTGCAAGGAAATACAGGATCTGAGAGTACCTGTCAAAAAACATGAGGCCTTATCTGAAAAATAACTAAAACAAAAAGGACGGAGAATAGCTCAAGTAGTGGAGCCCTTGCAAGCAAGCCTAAGTTCCTGAGTTCATATCCTAGAACCATCAAAAAACCCTCACAAAACCAACAAACCCAAACTCTAGATTTTATCAATTTACTCTGCATGCTCTACATTATAATACTTAGGAAAGCAGTAACGGTATCTATAAAACTCATCACTAGATCCCCAAAGGCCTACCATAGAAACCAATGAACTACACAAACTCAATAAAAACATTTATAGCTGGAAGTGGCAGAGCGCTCGCCTTGAGCTGAAGAGCTAAGAGACAGTGCCCAGGCCCAGAGTTCAAGCCCCATCAACAACAACAACAACAAATTTAGTAACAAAGTGTTCAGCTTTTTTTTGTTTTTGTTTTTGTTTTTGGTCCGGTCGTGGGGCCTGAACTCTGGGCCTGGGTGCTGTCCCTCAGCTCTTCAGCTCAAGGCGAGTGCTCTACCACTTGAGCCACAGCACCACTTCTGGCCTTTTTTTCTGCTTATGTGATGCTGAGGAATCAAACCCAGGGCCTCATGCATGCAAGGCAAGCACTCTACCACTGAGCCACCTTCTCAGCCCAAAGTGTTCAGCTTTTGTTTTTGAGACAGTCTTATTGTAGTCCAGGCTGTCTATGACCTCACAATATTAATGCTTCAGCTCCCAAGTGCCAAGCTTACAGAGCACCATCACATCTGGCTAATACATAGTTTTTGAAGAGTTTTAGAAAATAAGCTCAGTAGCATGTGAAATTTAAAATTGGTGAGTACTTGACATTCTTTTAATGAGGCAGTAATAGGAAATGTATATGGTAAACAACTAAAGGAAATCATGCAAATATATCAAGCTATTAGTTTAAAAATAAGAGTGACTATGTGAGTCTTGTGATAAATATTTCTAGGAAAAAATATGTCTCTTTCTGGGTCTGTGATGGCAACTAAAGGTATAATGGAAGCACATGGGAGCAGATCCCACTGTGTTGTGGCTGTTACATATACTCAGATAGCAAGACTAACCCTGGCTTCGTAAGCCTTATGGCCTCCAATTCTTTATTTCTATGAAAAGTAAGGCCTGCAGAAGCCTAGGCCATCATGCTGAGATGTACCATATGCTAGAGAGCTGTAGTGGCCCCATTAGGTTGGAACTGAACCTTGAGATATTTCAAAAATCTGAGTCATGACATTTCCTGAGGATGTACTGCTATCATCACTATCAGATGCTAGACATGGAAATGGTTTAATTAGATTATCAAATTGACTTTTACTTGTCAAAGTAAAGGAGCAAGTCAAATTAATTTGGAAAATAACAACCACTGTTTGGCAACCTAAAGGCTTAATTAGAAGTTAAGGGAATTGTTCCTTCTAAACTCCCCACTCCCAAACAGTTGCAATCACACTGAGCACCAACTGTGATGAATTTCAATGTGTACTGTTTCTTCAAGCGATATCTTGCCAGGCTGGACTATGTGATAAATCTTGTTATGTAGAAGAACAAGAAACGGATTTCTGGGATATTCCCACTCTTTTAAAACCTGCAGAGACTAGTCAGAAAAAATCTAAAACAGTAGTCAAAGGCAGGAAAGAATTTCATCTCCACCCTGCCTTGGTTCTCTTCCTAACAATGTGACATGAAATTAAGTTAATGAGAGCTAGTCACAGGGAAAAGAAGCTTATTCCACTCACAGATTGTTTTCCATGTTAAATGTTATCTGCCTTTATAAAAACTATCCATTCTTTCATTACTCACATAATTAATTCCTACCAGAGGGTGAAATAAATACAAAACAAAGACAGGCAACAATAGTATCATGATAAATAATTCTAAATTATCATCAAATGATGCACTTTTCAAGTCAAATATATGATATAGAACCAAAAAGCTCCTAATTATCAATCTGATAACTCTCCTCTAAAACTTACCACAAATTGTTATCTCCTTGGAGGGAGAAGTTGTTACATGTGTGAAATTTGGCATTTTCCTCAGGATTTTCTTGGTTTCAAATAGCACCTCTAACACGTAGTGAGCATGAAGTACCTGTGAGGAGAAACCAGAGGAAATAGACATAATGAATACATAGACATGAATACATAGAAAATTCTAAAAATGAAACATATGAAGACATTTAGGTTGATGCATTTTAAGATAACCTCTAAATGGTTCCCAAATTGATCATTCTAGCACAGTGTATGGCATATTAAAAAAAAAAAAAAAAAACCTCAGGACGTATTTGTGAATAACTGAATGAATAAATGTTCTAAAAAAAAATCTTGCTTCAGCCCCCAAGTGCCAGGCTGACAGGGGCATCTCCCAGGCATGGAGGCTTGAGAAGATTTGGTTTACAGCTTTAAGAATGCTCACAACAGCAAGTACATTTATGGAAAAACCTAACTACAACACATACTCCAAACACAGTAAGACACTTGGATTTTCTCATATTTATGACTATCTCATTGCTCTCCTCTAGTTATAGTGTTGATGAATGAGCCCATGGTTTTGTGGTTTTAGTCTGTTAGTTCCCTGGACTTAAAAAAATATCCAGCATGTTTTTCTCCCCTTTATTTTATTATAAAATATTGCAAATACCTATGTCAGACATACAGTAAGCAGAGAGAGGACTACTTCACAAACTTTGCAAGTGATAAAAAACTTTAAGGTCCAGTTCTACTTAGAACTAAGATATCCAATGATGGCAACCACTACTATATGGAGCTATTGGGCACCTGGAATGAGGCTAGCTGGATTTGGGTTGTGCTGTAAAGTTCATACTGGATTTCAAACACCTAGTATGAAGAAAAAAGTAAAGTGTCTCAACAATCATTTTTATATGATTATTTTTTAAAGTAATGTTTCACATTCTGAGTGAAATAACTACCAAAATTGATTCCATGTGTTACATTTGAAATGTAACTACTAGAAAATTCTAAGTATATGGTTCACATATCTGTATTGGATAGAGTTGGTTTAAATTACTCAAGGCTGAGAGGGGGGTCATAGCTACACGTCTTTCAAATATTGCTGTGGGAAAGGGTCAGATAAGTTGATGTTAGGTGAAATGAAACCCAAGATAAGGACTCAAATGATTTTTCTTTCTTGCTATTGTTTCTAACATATTTATAAGATGATTTCTTTGTTGCTTTGTATGTCCCTCCCCCACAGTATAACCCCTGTTTTCATTGTATTTGATGTTGGTATAATTTGGGGAGGGGAAGGCAAAAAACAAATTGTTTAAATAGGGATACAGGTGGATCCATTGCAACAATGACATGTATAAGACATTATGTCAAAAAACGAACTTTACAACTTTGGCTGGGGGGGGGGTGGCAGGCAGAGGGGGAGATGGGAAGGGATGGGAAGGGGAAGCAAAGGAGGAGGCAACGATGCTTAATAAGAAATGCACTCATTACCTTGCTCATGTAATTGTAACCCCTCTGTATGGTATTTTCACAAATAAAAAAATAAATAAAATATTGTTGTGGGTATGGATTGAGGCAGGTAGAACATATTGAATCATCCTGTCTCATGATGTCCTGAAATGTCCATTTTCTTTCTTTCTTTTTTTCTTTTTTCTTTTTGTCGGTCATGGGGCTTGAGCTCTTGGCCTGGGCGCTGTCCTTGTGTTCTTTTTTTTTTTGGGGGGGGGGGTCAGGTTGTGAGGCCTGAACTCTGGGCCTGGGTGCTATCCCTCAGCTCTTCAGCTCAAAGCTAGCACTCTACCACTTGAGCCACAGCACCACTTCTGGCTTTTTTCTTTTTGCTTATGTGGTGCTGAGGAATCGAACCCAGGGCCTCACGCATGCAAGGCAAGCGCTCTACCACTGAGCCACCTTCCCAGCCCCTGTCCCTGTGCTCTTCAGCTCAAGGAGAGTGCTCTACCGCTTGAGCCACAGTACCACTTCCGGTTTTCTAGTGGTTTATTGGAGCTGAATCTCACAGACTTTTCTGCCCGGGCTGGCTTTGAACCGTGATCCTCAGATCTCAGCCTCCTGAGTAGCTAGGTTTACAGGTTTGAGTCACCAGTGCCCAGCTGAAATGTCCATTTTCATAGCTATTAAAGTAAAATTATTTTTTTCTTCAAGAATCCTCAATATTATTTAAGTCTTAAGAATTTTCATTTTTATGATGTATGGAAATATGACAGTGAATTCTATTAATATGTACAATTATTATGCTAATAATGATGACAATAACAAACTTTCTCCTTCAAAAAAAAGAATTTTCATGACTATTTTTTAAAGAGACAGCAAAGAGGATATATAGCAATATGAGAATTAAGAGGAAAGAGAATCCTGGATATCGATTAGTGAGGAGATAACCCATTTCTTACCTATACACACCTAATAGATTGTTAAGACTTTTTCCCAACAAATGCATTCTAAAACCACTCAGTCTTAATGTGAACTGTTTCTCAATCACAGGCTAAAGAAATAGGTAAAATACTCTTATTTAGCTGGAATGCTGTTTCATAGTTAAGGCGGGGATGGGACTATGTGTGGTTACCACCTTGTGCCTGCAGGAAAGGGCTCCACCATTGAAACCTCACTATTCAACATCTTTGTTCTTCGACAATTTAAAAACTACTCTTGTGTAATGGCTTGTTTGTACACTAAATCCATTGATTCCCAATGCTGGCTTCAATGTTACTTGTACTTGCCATTGAGCCTTTTCTGTTCCAAATGTATTACTAATCAGAGCACTTGCTATATGAAGATAGTGTTGTTTTTAAGTTAAAAAAATAAATTCTCACTGAGATTATCTTGTGACAAGAGAAAATTCTTGGTATCAAAATTTTTTCCACGATTAAATCATTTATTAATATTTGTACTTGCTGATAAGGATATCTTTCAGTAGCATTAAAATCAGTTTGTTCACAACTGTAACATTAGAGACTCAAAATGATTAATTCAGATGTTGGTTTCTATATTTATAAGTACATTCAGATTAACCACTCAAAATATTCACATTCTTTTAAATAAAATTATACTTTAAAAAGATATCTCTTTTAAATAGTATTTCTTTCTAAGAGTTGTTTTAGCTTGGTGCTGGGCTCATACCTATAATCTTAGCTACTCAGGGCATTAAGATCTGAGTATCAAGGTTCAAAGCCATTCCAGGCAGGAAAGTCTGAGACTCTTATCTCCAATTAATCACTCAAAAGCCAGAAGTAGACATGTGAGTTAAGTAGTAGCGTATCAGACTTTAGTGAAAAACCTAAGATATAGTGCTCAGTCTTTGAGTTCAAGATCCATTACTCACTCTCTGTCTCTGTCTCTCTCATACACAAATAAAAGCAGTTTTTAAATGTACAAAAGATGCATTTTGTACTTGGAATAAAAATGTATAGTCAGGTACTGGTGCTGTCACACCTGTAATCCTAACTACTCAGGAGGCTGATAGCTGAGGATTATGCTTTAAAGCCAGTTCACACAGACACATCTGAGAGACTCTCATCTTCAATAACCAGGAAAAAATCAGAAGAGGAGGTATGGCTCACATGGTAGAGTGCCAAGCCTAAGGAGAAAAAGTGAAGCAAGGGCATGAGACTCTGAGTTCAAGGCCCAGTAATCAAATAAACATATACATACACACAAATTAATATAACTCAAATTAATATTGAAATTTAGGTGTATATATATATATATATATATATATATATATATATGATTCTTTCAATAGAAATTGGTAGGCCTATTCAAAGAGAATGCAGCAAAAAAACAGAAATGAGATACTGATATAAAACTACATGGATAAACTCCGAAAGCAATGCCAAGCAAAAAGGTCACATATCAAATACTACCCATGAAACATTCATATTAGACACACTTGTAGAAGAAGAAATTAAATTGATTGCGGCCAGGAGGTGGGAGAACGAGGAAAAAGGAGTGTTGCTAATGGAGAAAGGGTTTTATTTGGGGGTACAAAAACTTTCTGGACAATGGCCTAATATCCAGAATATACAAAGAGCTCAAGAAACTAAACCCTGGGGCTGGCAAGGTGGATCAGTGGTAGAGTGCTTGCCTTGCAAACATGAGGCCCTGGGTTCGATTCCTCAACACTACATAAGCAGAAAAAGCCGGAAGTGGTGCTGTGGCTCAAGCGGTAGAGCGCTTGCCTTGAGCTGAAGAGCTGAGGGACAGCACCCAGGCCCAGAATTCAGGTCCCACGACAAGAAAGAAAGTAAGAAAGTAAGAAAGAAAGAAAGTAAGAAAGAAATAAAGAAAGAAAGGAAGGAAGGAAGGAAGGACGGAAGGAAAGGAAAGGAAAGAAAATCCTTAAAGAATCAACAACTCATTCCTCATCTTCCTCTTCTTTAAAACAAAAGTGGTCTCTTTCTCTTGTTCTTTCTTATTACTTTATCTCCATTTTAAAGACAATATGTATACATGGTAGAAAATAAAGTTTGCAAAGTATAAAAAAATAAATAAAAATTAAAAAAAAAAGAATCAACAGCTCAGGGCTGGGAACGTGGCTTAGTGGTAGAGTGCTTGCCTAGCATGCATTAAGTCCTGGGTTCAATTCTTCATAAACAGAAAAAGCCTTAAGTGGCACTGTGGCTCAAATGGTAGAGTGTTCACCTTGAGCTGAAGAGCTCAGGGACAGTGCCCAGGCCCAGAGTTCAAGCCCCATGACGGAACGAACACACACACACACACACACACACACACACACACACACACACACACACACACTCACACACACACACACACACACACGCCACACAACACAGCAAATGCAGAGAGAATTCATGGCTATAATTGTCTGCATTAAAAACAGAAGGATCCAAATGTCATTATGACATGGATTTCCTTTATGGCTAGGGCTGTGCAGCACTTCATCATCTATTTATAAGCCATTTGTACTTCTTCTTTTGAAAATTGTCTGTTCAGTTCATTTGCTCACTTACTGAGTTGTTAATTCTTTAAGAGTACAGTTAGTTGAGCCTCCTGCCTATTCTGACTATTAATCCCTTGTCAGATACATAGCTGGCAAAGGTTTTCTACCATTCCATAGATTATCTCTTCAGTCTAGCGAGTTTCCTTTGCTGCACAGAAACATTTTGTATGATGCAATACAACTTATCAGTCCTCACTCTTACTTGCTGAGCTATTAGAATTCTATGTGGGAATTTATTTCCTAGGCCTACATGTTCCATCATTTTCTCTATGTTTTCCTGTTGCAGATTCAAAGCCTCAGGTCTTACATTAAGATCTCTGACCCACTTTGAAATGATATTAGTACAAGGCAAGAGGCAGGGATCTAGTTTCAGTGCTCTACATGTAGATATCAGTTTTCTCAGCACTTTTGTTAAAAAGGTTGTCTTATCTCTAGTCAGAATAGCTAGCACAAACAAGTACAAATGTTAGCAGAGACATGGGTACAGAAAGTTAATAACAAAGGAAATAGCCACTAGGCTGAAGAGAGCCTAAAGAATAGGAGAATATCTAACAGGTGTACATCTGACAAAAGATTAATAACCAAAATCTGTAGAGAGCTCAAATAACTAAACTCCAAAGAATCAACAAAGAACCATAAGCCCCACAACTTGATGTTTCAGAGCCACTTCCCAAGAATACAAAGAAATGAAACTGAAGAGGCACTTTTCAGCCTCAAGCATTACACTGCTGTCCTCACTAGCTAATATTTTTCTGATAGCATGATTATATTACCCACTCTGATATTTAAACGATGTTCAATTTACTGTTAGAATGGGCTGGTAACTCCTTTGCTTCTTGGGCAGAGATGCCACTGTAACAGTCCTGCCAGATGAGTGCTGTGTGGGCTACAGTTTCAGCTGACTGTGACCTCAGAAGCCATGGTGTGCACTGTATACAGCTGAACACACCGGCAAATGAAAGAAGCATCTGAGAATCAGACCAATTTTGTTACAGGCATTATGTAAATATGCTATTTTGCTTTTTTTTTCTGGGTGATATATGTATGGTGACTAATGGATTATGCTTCCATGTACTGCAAACTTTCCATTTTCTGTTCTATGTTTCAAGTATTAAATAAAGATGTTTTTATAATCTATCAAAAGGAAAAAGGAAAGGCTGTAAGCCTACAAACTGAGAGGCTGCTATACACCTGAGGAAACTTTTATTTAATAGGTTAAATAAAGCAGAAAGCAACTCTC
This sequence comes from Dipodomys merriami, assembly GCF_024711535.1. NCBI lineage: Eukaryota > Metazoa > Chordata > Mammalia > Rodentia > Heteromyidae > Dipodomys > Dipodomys merriami. The sequence continues at coordinate 110,320,497 of NW_027204492.1, forward strand.
ACAGAATATGAAGCATTTCTCCATGGAGATGCATTTCTGCCGCAGTATTTTCATTCATCTACTCACTGGGATGTCATTGAGCACCTACAATGCACAAGAATTAGGGCAGCTTCTGTTCAACTTGCCTGTTGTTGCCTGAAGGCCTCAAGAAGTACATCAATATCAGTAAAAGTGAGAGGAAATTGTAGCCGAGGACCATCATAGGACTTGGGGACTTCTACCAACTCAACATAGAACTGTCTATCCTTGAGGTCCTGCAAGTTGGTTTCACGAAGTCGATTCACTAATACTGGAATAGGAAAGACAAAGAGGCACCAAAATAGAAATCATCATTCCTGTACTTCATTTTTTTGTTTGGAAATTTCTTTTTTTTATTTTATTTATGTTTTTTTATTTTATTTTATTTGAGAACATACTGTACAGAGGGGTTACAATTACATGGGCAGGATACTTCATTTTTAACAAACATCTTCTTAAATTCCTAAGCCACATAAGGCATTGTGCTAAATGTTATGAATATCAAGATGTCCCACATGAGGACAACCCTGAGGAACAACTGATTCTGGGGCTCGTGGGGATATTCACATAGATCATCACCATCCCTTCCCATGTTGATGTTTTGCCAGAGCAGTGAGATCATATAGTAGACAAGAGTCTAAAAGAAGCACAGTGAAGACTGATCAATTAAAGTATCTGATGCTCTGATATCTGAGGTCTCATTTTCAGCCACAAGTTATCCCCCCTCTTTTACAAATAAGGCTAAAAACATAATAGCGCACTGTATTTGGCTCAACCATCTGCTGCTTCCAGCTCTACAGAAAATTAAACTAGAAAGGATTTTGCTTAACTGGTATTGAGTTGTCTTTTTACATAAAAATCATCCTACATAATTTTCTTTTTCTCTTGGTAACAAAGCAGATAATGTGACAAACTATAGGCAGAAAATACCCCAAAAGCCTCTCTCTCAAACATTTCTGTAGAATAACAGATCTCTGCACTGCCCAGTTTAGGAAGTGCTTAGACCTAAGGTCATTTCTTGCCAGATTCCATGAAACACTCAGCCCAGGAACAGAAATCGAGAAAATTCTGGCAAAGAAAGTTGAAAGGGGAAGTGACTGACTGACTGCAAAAGTAGTTCAATTCTCTATTCCAACTTGAACCCATTTAAAAATCCTATCAAGAGTCTATTTGCTCATCCCTTCAAAATGCCTGGGCCTGAGGAATGTGGAAGAAGTGATAGCTACCAGCTCCAGCCCAGGTCTCAGGAAGCCATATATGGTTCCATGCTTGCTCTTTTGAAATCCTGACACTACCACTAGGTCTATGTTAGTCTATTAAAAGGCCAAGACCATGTGGAGCAGAGGTGAATCATTTTAGCTGAGGCCATCCTACATTAACCAATAGCCAGCAAACCTCCAGATCATGAGTGTACTCTAGCCAGGAACCCCAAAACCACCAACTCTAGTCTGCCAAGATCAATAGAATTGCTTAGCAATATATTTAATGGCTATAAAATGTATTTATTATGTGTCACTGAAGTATGATAGTTAATACACAATATTACTACAGTAAGAAATAACTGACTCAAAGGATGATGACAAACTCTTTAACACTAAATTCTTATTAAAACATTCTCTGAGGGCTGGGAAGGTGGCTCAGTGGTAGAGCGCTTGCCTTGCATGCTCGAGGCCCTGGGTTCGATTCCTCAGCACCACATAAGCAAAAAGAAAAAAGCCGGAAGTGGCGCTGTGGCTCATAGTGGTAGAGCGCTAGCCTTGAGCTGAAGAGCTGAGGGACAGCGCCCAGGCCCAGAGTTAAGGCCCCACGACCGGACCCCAAAAAAAAACAAACAAAAAAAAACCATTCTCTGAAGTTTCTTTTTGAAACTTAGAGGTCATGTTTGCAACATATAATGTTAGCAAATTAGAATACATTTTTTTTTTCATTATCCAGCTATGCAGACATTTCAGTTAAGGAAAAAACCAGAAATTTTTTTTCTAAAGTTAAGTCATATGTTAAAATTTAAAATGCTTTCTAAATTGTTTTTGGTGATAGTTCATAATATTTTATAAGATGTAGACCTTAGGATGGAAAAATATCTATCTTCAATGTTGTCAGAAAGAGATAATTTTCCTCATCTAAATGAGTTTTGTTTGAAATCTATAAGTTATTCCAAGTTGTTAGAACCTAAAAATGCAAAGCATCCTGATAACCTTTATCTCAGATTCATGATTTTGTTTAGTTTGATGGCTGATTTTTATTTCCTTATTAAATCTGAGGCTCTTTACACGATCTTCTAAATACATAAATAGATAGGTAGACAGATAGATACATAGATACATAGAAGTTAAGCCATTGCAATGGTTTAAGGACAGAGCCCTCACTCAGATTCACTATTTAAGTAGTGATGCAAATATTCTATTTAAATATTTAATGATCATGCCTAGGAACCAGTGTCTCATGACTACAATCCTATTTCCTCATGAGGCTGAGATCTGAGATTTGCAGTTTGAAGCCTGGGCAAGAAAGTCTGTGAGACTCTTCTCTCCAATTAATCACCAAAAAGCTGGAAGTGAAGCTGTGGCTCAAATGGTAGAGAGCTAGCCTTCAGTGAAGAAAAAAAAAAAAAGCTTAGGAACAGACCCAGGCCCTGATTTCAAGCCCCAGGACCAGCACACACAAAAAATAGTTAATGATCATGCCATTCATTTCAATTTTTAAAATAATATTGTTATTATAAAGGAGATGTACAGCTGGGCACTAATGGCTCATACCTGTAATCCTACCTACTCAGGAGGCTAAGATCTGAGAATCATAGTTCAAAGCCAGCCCAGTCAGGAAAGTCCCTGAGACTCTTAATTTCAATTAGCCACCAGAAAACCGGAAGTGGCACTGTGGCTCAAGTGGTAGAGTGCTCACCTTGAGCTGAAGAGCTCAGAGACAGCACCCAGGCCCAAAGTTCAAACCCCATGACTGACAAAAAAACTAAAAAGAAAAGAAAAAAAAGCAGATATACAGAGGAGTTACAGTTACATAAGTGAGGCAAAGGGTACATTTCTTTTTGGACAATATGACCCTTTCCTTCACTCTCTCCCAGTCTTTTGGGTGCGCATGTGTGTGTGCGTGTGTATACGTGCGCACATGAGCGAGCGTGAGCATGCGTGAGCATGCATGCCAGTACTGGGATTTGACTTGGGGACATGGGCACTATCCCTTAGCTTGTTCATTCAAAGCTGTGTTCTACCACTTGAACCACTTTCAGCTTTTTGTGGTTAATTGGAGGTAAGAGTCTCCTGGACTTTCCTGTGTAGGCTGACTACAAACTGTGATCCTCAGCTATCAGCCTCCTGAGTAGCTAGGCTTATAGGCATGAGCCAATGGTGCATGGCTAGTAGACATTCTTGAAGATGAATTTTGTTCCCAAAAAAACTTACCTTTTCCAAACTCAACACACTAAAATATGAAGCATCTCTTAAGAGAAAAATCAACAATCCCCTACCTGTAGCCTGGGCTACATGGTAAGACCCTTTCTGAAAAACTGCTGTACCATAGACAAAAATTCAGAGATTAAATATATTTTTTAAAAAACATGAAAAAGATCATTCTCCTAAACAATTTTCAGTTTAAACTATTTACTGTGAAATATTAATCTGCATCAAATCATTTATCTTTTTGGTAGTTTCTAGTAGCATAAAATAACATATTTTGCTCTAAAAGCTTAAGTGTGTCATGTATAAAAACAATCCAAAGTGTTAACATTTCTTTGTTACTACTATTAACAACAATAATTTAACAAATGACAAATATATGTATGAAAATTCATGCAACATGTAATTAATCTATAGCTTATTTTAGACTTATATTTTTGGCATAAATCTAAACAAATTAAGTATAACAAAATCTTGTATAACAATCAAATGATACCCTTCCAAGTTGTTTTAAACAAAATACCTCAGAAATACTCCTACACACAATCTTTTCATTCAACTAGTAGAGACTCAAAATCTGGACAAGGAAAAAATTAAAGTCCCTAATTTCAAAAAAATACAATTTCTGTATTGTCCTTATAGTTGCCTAGCACAAAAAAAAAACCCTGGTTCAATCCCTAGCATTGAACACACAGGCTAAAGAAGGAGGTAAAAATAAAAAGGCTGTGAATGTGGCTCAGTGGTTGAGTGCTTGCCTAGTATGCATAAAGCCCCAGATTTGATTACTCAGTACCACATAAACAGAAAAAAGCCTGAAGTGGCGCTGTGACTCAAAGGTAGAGCACTAGCCTTGAGCCAAAGAAGCTCACAGACCAGTGCTCAGGCCAAGTTCAAGCACCATGACAGGCAAAAAAAAAAAAAAAGAAAGAAAAAAATTTCTGCCTCCATAACCCACAGGTCACTCCATACATTGCTATGGAAAGTACAAATAAAATTTTAAGTACAATTTGAACTACATTTGTAGTAATTTAATTTCCCAATCATAAATCAAAACCACTGGCATCTACATAATAAATTTAACAGATGCCAAAATGACACTTCATAAAATTCAAGACTATCCTTGATTTAAAAAAACCTGAGCCAGATGTGGTGGCTCATACCTGTAATCTTAGCTACTCAGGAGGCTGAGATCTGATAATCATGGTTCAAAGCCAGCCTGGGGAGGAAAGTCCATGAGACTCTTATCTCCAATAAACTACTCAAAAAAGCCAGAAGTGGTAATGTGGCTACAGTGGTAGAGCACTAGCCTTAAGCAAAAAGAAGCAGAGGGACCATGCCCAGGCCCTGAGTTCAAGCCCCAAGACCAACACAAAAATAAATATAATAATTAAATAAATAAATAAACTTTAGAAATCTAAACAACACTGGAGGGATCACGATGCCGGACTTCAAACTCTACTATACAGCCATAATAACAAAGACAGCTTGGTACTGGCACAAAAACAGACTCAAAGAACAATGGAACAGATTAGAAGATCCAGAAATAAAACCACAAGCTTACAGTCAGCTGATATTTGACAAAGGAGCCAAAAACATACAGTGGAAGAAACACAGCCTCTTCAACTACTGGTGCTGGGAAAACTGTGTGGCCACATGCAGAAAACTAGAAGTGGACTCCAGCTTGTCACCATGCACTAATATCAACTCAAAATGGATTAAAGACCTTAACATCAAACCTGAAACTCTAAACTACTGCGGGACAGAGTAGGAGAGACACTTGACCTTATAGGCACACGCAGGAACTTCCTGAACAGTGTCCCAGAGTCACAACAAACTGGAGACTCAACAAATGCGACTACCTTAAAATAAAAAGTTTCTGCACAGCTAAAGACATAGTAACCAAAATAGAAAGAAAGCCAACTAATTGGGAAAAAAATATTTACCAGCAATATATGAGACAATGGCCTAATATCCATGATATACAAGGAACTCACTCAAAAAACTAATCTCCCCAAACCAAACAAACCAATTACTAAATGGACAAGGGAACTAAAGAGAGACTTCAAAAGAAGAGATAAAAAATGGCAAAGAAACACATGAGGAAATGTTCATCGTTTCTGGTTGTAAAGAAAATGCAAATAACAACAACCCTGAGATAACATCTTATCCCAGTCAGAATGGCTGGCATCCTAAATTCAGCCCATGACAAATGCTGGAGTGGATGTGGAGAAAGAGGAACCCTATTGCACTGCTGGTGGGAATGTCCACTAATACAATCACTTTGGACAGCAGTCTAGAGGCACCTCAGAAAACTGAATATAGACCTACCCTATAACCCAGACATACCACTCCTAGGCATCTACTTACCCTGAGCAATAGGAAGCAGGACATATGCACCTCCATGTTCACTGCAGCACTATTCACAATAGCTAAGATATGGAAACAACCCAGATGCCCCACTACAGATGAATGCATTGAAAAATTGTGGTACATATATGCAATGGAATATTATGCAGACATTAGAAAGGACAAAATAATGGCATTAGCAAGGAAATGGATGGAATTAGAAAAAATCATTTTGAGTGAGGTAAGACAAGAGCAAAACAGACAGACAGCACATGGTCTCCTTGATATGTGGATGTTATATACAATATGTAAGGAGATACGACCAAGTAAACAGGACTTGAGAAAAAATAAATTAATTAAAAATTAAAAAAGATAATGCTAGGTGAAATGAACCCCTAGATATGAATGGACACAAGAGGTTTCTCTTTGTTGTGGTGGTTTTTTAATGCACTTTGTGATGTTTTTTTGTTTCCTTTGTATGTTCTTCCCCCTATGGTATATCCCCTGCTGTCACTGTACTTGATTTTGGTACCCTATATCTTGTATATACATTTGTCTAATTTGGGGAGGGGAAGGGGAATAAAGAAATGCTGGAACAAGGACACAGATACCCATTGCTACAATGATACCCACAAGACAGTATATTGGAAATGAACTTTACAACTTAGGGCAAAGTAAATGATTTTTTTTTGGGGGGGGGGTCCAGTCGTGGGGCCTGAACTCTGGGCCTGGGTGCTGTCCCTCAGCTCTTCAGCTCAAGGCTAGCACTCTACCACTTGAACCACAGCGCTACTTCCGGCTTTTTTTCTTTTTGCTTATGTGGTGCTGGGGAATCGAACCCAGGGCCTCATGCATGCAAGGCAAGTGCTCTACCACTGAGCCATCTTCCCAGCCCATAAATGATTTTTTAAAGCCACATTATGTCCAGGCACCTGTAATACTAGTTACTCAGGAGGCTGAGATCTAAGGATCAGAGTTCAAAGTCAGCCCCAGCAGGAAAGTCCAAGAGACTCTTATCTCCAATTAACTACCAAAAAAAAAAATAGCCAAAGTGGAGCTATAGCTCAAGTGGTAGAGTATTAACTAGCCTTGAGCAAAAGAGTTCAGGGACCACACCCAGGCCTTGAGTTCAAGCCCTACTATCAGCACCAAAAAAAAAAAAAAAATAGTGTTTTAGTTTCTTTCCGATACAATTACAGATACTACCCATTACATAATTTATAATGTACATATATTTATTTAGCTATGGGTTTAGGAGGCTGGGAAGTCAAAGACCAATGGAGCAATGCCTGGTGAAGGCATAAGCCAGAACATGGCCAGCAGCATATATAAGAGAAATGGTTGCTCAATTCATAGTTCATAAGGACACCACTCTCAAGGTAACAAATATACTCCCATGGTAATGGAATTAATCCATTCATGAGGACTTAATTATCTTCTAAAGGTCCAACTTTTCAATACTGTTGCATCACATGAACTCTGGGAGGGAGGAATATATTCAAACTACAGAAGACAGACACAGACCCACACAGGAAAGAGACAAGAAAACAGAAGCATGTTGGGGCCAATTGCATTTAATCTGCCAGTTTTAAAATGACCCATCATATGAAATATTCAAAATATTGTGATTTCCCATCACAAGATTTTTTTGAGGGAAAAATGAGATCATCTTTACTAAGTTAATGTGCATTCAGACTGTGGTTCAAGAGAGCTATTCAATTAATGAATGCAAAATGAAATCTGTTCTTTTGGAAAAGCGAAAATACCAAACCAATTCACATGCAAAGAGAAAAACAAATCCAGTCAAAGTAATTTCACCACTTGTTGGATGTCACAAAGCCAAGAGAGATGAGAAAATTTTCAGAAATGAAAAAGATGCCTATCTTCAGTATTTGCATTTCTCATGAGAATAATTCAGTACCTAATGACTAATTAAAAACATAACTTTTTGCTTACCTAGATCTTCCTTACATGCATGTTTATAATGTTCCAACATGAAGGAAAAGAAGTTGGATAGCTGGATAAAAACAAATGTATAAATCAATTAATGAAGCCCAAACATCTACTGTGAAAAATGCTGCCAGTTCCCTGCCAGTTTTCTACCTGAGGCATTCACCTACCTGCTGCTACAGAGGCTCAGGTGCCACACTTATCCCTGCCCTTGTAGATGGGCAGCACCATACTAAGCAGCATGGGCTATTACATGTCCATCTCTGCTGGCAGGATGGCCATAGACAACAAGTGGCAGAGGCAAAAGCATAGCAACCCCTTCCCCCACCTTCTGCCTGCGCATGAGACAATCTGTAATTCATTTCACACTTGAGGTCTCCTGATGAAATCGGGCTGAGTCACACTTCTCTGAAAGCTTCCCCTGCCATCCTAGCTTGCTTTCCTTCCTCACTCCCTTAAAGGTTTCTCCTGAGAACACTCCTTCAGGTTCAATAAGTCGCATATATCAGAATCTCTGTCTCACTCTGCCTCTCACCTAAGGCAACTATTTAGTTGTTTCTTTTCTGTTTGGTGGTTAGATTAAGTAGTGTTTTAAAAGATAGCCAACAGGGCTGGGAAGGTGGCTCAGTGGTAGAGCGCTAGCCTTGAGCTGAAGAGCTGAAGGACAGCACCTATGCCCAGGTTTCAGGCCTCACAACCGGACCCAAAAAAAAGATAAAAAATAAATAAATAAGTAAAAGAGCTCTTAATTAGGAAAAAGGGACCATTGGACTGAATCCAATCTTTTTAAGAGCAAACAAGAAGAAACTAACCCATTTAACTCTTTGACGTGTTCTTACTTATTTTAAAAGATTAGAAACTGATACATAAATATGATTGTTTCAAACTACCAACTATACCAAATGAAAGTGTTAAGTTCCTGCTGACATCCATGTTCACCCATCAATACTCCTGTCCCCTAACTAATCACAGTAAACAAATGTGCTATATATCTCTTTAGACATTGTGTTTAATTTTTTCACATATGTAGGATATTAGTCTACAAGTTATTAATTTTTCATTAATAACTATATTGGAGATCTTTCCTATATCTTTTTTGTTAAAAAGTGACCATTTTTGTTAGTGAGCATTAAAGAAGAAATTTTAAATTCATATTGCAAGCTTTAAAAAAGCCATTCCTGTAACCTCTCTGTACATCACCTCTACAGTTTTTTCTTTTTGGTTGGTCATAGGGCTTGAACTCTGGGCCTGAGTGCAGTTCCTCAGCTCTTCAGTTCAAGGCAAGTGCTCTACCACATGAGCCATAGCACCACTTCCGGTTTTCTGGTGGTGAATTGGAGATAAAAGTCTCACAGACTTTCCTGCCCAGGCTGGCTTTGAACCACAATCCTCAGATCTCAGCCACCTTAGTAGCTAGGATTACAGGCAAGAGCCACCAGGGCCCAGCTTTAAAGGCCCCATTCCTCTCTCTCATATAGAAATAGATATATAGATATAGATATATCTTACAGAACTTGCTTAACTTTATTCTTAGGAAATTCTTCCATTTTAACTCCTAAGTTCTCTTTCCCTTCCTAAAATAGCAACTTTAGTTCCCACTAGGGCACATACTGTCAAATAGAATAAAGTAATCTCTATTACTTAGCTAAATACTTTGTAGCCCTCTGAAAAATGTCAACTTCAAAGCTTGACACCATCACCTTCTTCCCAAATGACACTCCCTTAATATCTAGTTCCAAGACAATGTTGCTACCTTCTGTACTAAAGACTCTGACCAAACTTCCTCAGCTTAAAATGAACCCAAGCTTCCATTCTTTCAACAACAGAAGATAAAGAGAAGCATTTTAGCAATAGAGGGCATGGAGAGAGACAATCTTGCAAAACAGACCTGCATTTGGCTTTGTTCATCAGCGTATTCAATCGACTGGAAGATGGCAAGTGCATAATGCTGTCTGGCCATCAATCGAGCTCTGTAACCTCGATACCAGCTCTGGATGACCAATGCAGCTTTGACCACTGTGAACCCACAGGATATGAAAGTCAGAAAAAATACAGTTAATATGCAGCTCTTGGTAGAGACGAGTATTTCAGCAAAAAAATATAATCAGTCCACCTAGATTCCATATCCTAAGTATATAAAAACTATAAAAAAGAGTCGATTTTGACACCTTTTCATAGAATTTACTCAAGTCTCAAACACTCAAAAAAATAATGATGGCACAGCCTTTAAGGGGTAAAAGTTTGGTGCAGTAGGTCTACCTAAATTTGAACTCTAGCTCTGCTAATTACTAAGAGACCTGTAATGATATTAAAATATTCAAAGCCTCAGTTTCCCCATTGGAATGGGTTTAGTATCAGCACCTACTTCTACCACCACTAAGAAATATTCTATTCTTCATTATACACACCAAAATAATTTCTATACAGTTCACAAAGAGCATGTGGGGAATACAATTGCTTCTTCATGGCTGTAGAAAATTTCATACTAATATACCCTGGAAGTGGTCAAATAAACCCATAATGATGTGCTAAGTCTTAAAAATGTAGTGCTTTCATTAGAACACTTACTAAAAAAGTCAGAGACTAAATTGAATAGAACACAATACCATTTCACATCAATTAAAAATACACATACACGTCAGGCACTGGTGGCTTATGCCTATAATCCTAGCTACTTAGGAAGATACAATCCAAGGATGGAAGTTCAAAGCTAGCCTGGGCAGGAAAGTCTGTAAGACTCTTATCTCCAATGAACAACCAAAAACCTGGAAGTGGAGCTGTGGTTAAGGTGTTAGAGCACAAGCCTTGAACACAAAAGCTTAGGGACAACACCCAAGCCCTGAGTTCAAGCCCCAGGAAGAGCACAAAAAAATATTATGTGGCCCAGCACCGGTGGCTCACACCTGTAATCCTAGCTACTCAGGAGGCTGAGATCTGAGGATCACAGTTCAAAGCCAGCCTGAGCAGGAAACTCGGTGAGACTCTTACCTCCAATAAACCACAAGAAAACTGGAAGTAGTGCTGTAGCTCAACTGGTAGAGTACTAGCCATGAGCTGAAGAGCGCAGAGTTCAAGCCCCATGGTCAACAAAAAAATATATATATTATGGGGCTGGGAAGGTGGCTCAGTGGTAGAGTGCTTGCCTTGCAGGCATGAAGTCCTGGGTTCAATTCCTCAGCACCACATAAGCAAAAAGAAAAAACCCGGAAGTGGCGCTGTGGTTCAAGTGGTAGAGTGCTAGCCTTGAGCTGAAGAGCTGAGGGACAGCGCCCAGGCCCAGAGTTCAGGCCCCATGACCGGACCCCCCCCCCCAAAAAAAAATTGTGTGTGTGTGTGTGTGTGTGTGTGTGTGTGTGTGTGTGTGTGTGTGTGTGTGTGTGTACTACTCATATATGTGCAAGAAAACTAAAAACCTATTTTTACATAGTAAGTTGCATATGAATGTTGGGGGGGCCACCGGACCCCCCCCAAAAAAGATAGAACTTGCATTTTAGATTGGATTTAGTCTTTTTTCCCTTTAACATAAGATTTAACGTAAATTTAAAGAACTGTGTCTAATTCTAAAAATATAAAAAGATAATTACTCTCTTTACTCTGTGCTAAAAAAGATTTACTATAAGATAATTCAGTTTGTGTTTTTTAAAGATCTATTTTCATGACATGCCTAAAGGTTTGAAAGAGTACTCCCCCATGTCCCTTCCTACTTTCAGAGATTAGCTAGCTACCATAACACCACAAGGAAAACATCCCACATAGATAAGGATAGACTAACTTGAATGCTACATTCTCTAATTTATTCTCCACTTTAGAAGCCGGAGTAAATGTCCAAAACCAAGATGTAGAACCAAAACTGGGAACTGATTCATAACATACATAACAAAGGAAAGGAATACAAGAGAAAAATACTCATATAATTGCCCCGGCTATAAAAAAAAAAGTATACAGGCTATATCCATTAAACATTCCAGTAAATTTCAACTAGATTCCAGTAACCATGGAAAAGCAACCAAGCACAAATAAAGGGAAACATTTAAGCCTCTAATTAAATGGGGATAGAGGAAAGCATACAAAATACTGCTGTGGAAAACAGATGATCTAGCATTCTCCCAATTCTCCCTAGGATATTTAAGAAACATGAAGCAAACTCATGAAGTTCTGTGATCAGTGATCACTGATATATAAAATATAATAAAATGCAACAGCTAGGCGCTGGTGGCTCACGTCTGTAATGCTAGCTACTGAGAGATCTGAGGAGGCTGAGGATTGAGGTTCAAAGCTTACCCTGGGCAGAAAAATCCCCGTAAGACTCTCATCTCCAATAAACTACTCAAAAAAGTCAGAAGTGGCGCTGTGGCTCAAGTGGTAGAGTGCTAGCCTTGAGCACAAAGAGGCTCAGGCAGAGCACCCAAGCCCTGAGCTTCAAGCCACAGGACCAGCAAAAAATAAATAAAATGAAATGGCAACAATGATGTTAAGTGTCACTTAAGTATGGACATGGGTATGACATTGTATCATATATCTATTTATAAGAGTATTGAAGATGGGCTGGGAAGGTGGCTCAGCAGTAGAGTGCTTGCCTTGCATGCATGAGGCCCTGGGTTCGATTCCTCAGCACCACATAAGCAAAAAGAAAAAAAGCCGGAAGTGGTGTTGTGGCTCAAGAGTAGTAGAGCGCTAGCCTTGAGCTGAAGAGCTGAGGGACAGTGCCCAGTCCCAGAGTTTAGGCACCACGACCGGAACCCCCCCACACCAAAAAAAAGAGTATTGAAGAAATAGGTATCAACTACAGTTTTTTTCTTGCTCCCTGACACTGATTTTTGTTTTTTTTTTTGTCAGTCATGGGGCCTGAACTCTGGGCCTGGGTGCTGTTCCTCAGCTCTTCAGCTCAAGGCTAGCGCTCTACCACTTGAGCCACAGCTCCACTTCTGGCTTTTTTTTCTGCTTATGAGGTGCTGAGGAATCGAACCCAGGGCCTCATGCATGCGAGGCAAGCGCTCTACCATTGAGCCACCTTCCCAGCCCAGGTAGAAGTCACGCACTGAGCCACCTTCCCAGCCCCAACACTGAGATTTTATATTGGTACATTTTCAACTGAAATGAAATCAAATAGAACCTATCTCTTACACGGTACTTTATGTTCTCTACAGGTATTTTCTCATGTTCCCCCAGTATTTAGCTATCACCAACTGATGGTGCCTTGTACAAAATCACACCACACAGCTTGAGAATGATGAGAGTAAATGAGAAAGCCGTGTGTAAGTAGAGTACACTCCCTCCTTTTCATTCATAAGCACAGGCTTGTTCCCAACACTCACCTTTCTCAGGTTGCTTGTTTCTCAATGAAGAAGTGCCGCAGCCCATGACTTCTAAATCATATTATGTTCATGAGTTCAACTTCAGATGCCAAGATAAGAGGGTAAAAAATCCCTTCCCTTTATGCTTCAAGGAGCCACTCTTAGCTGATTCCCTTCAGTCTTAGACACTAATGGAGAAAAGCACCAGTTAACAACATGGTAGCTAAGGGACTGCTGGGCAGGATTCATTTATGCTTCTTCTGAATCCCTGTTCATCATATGATGTTGGAAGTGATCAAACACAATCTGATCCTTTGTAATTTCCAAACCATAGTAGTAGCTACAAGAGCAGCTATAATTTTTCTGCTGCACATAAATTATTTTCCCAAATCTGGGTTTAGAAACACTCAGTAAGTTGAACAAGGAGGATTGTAAGTTCGCCCTGGACTGCATAGAGACCTTCTCTCAAAAAAAGAAGGAAGGGAAGGAAGGGAAGGAGAGGAAGGAGGTAGGGAAGGAACACATGGAATGGCACATGAGGAAGCTGACAAAATTCAATTGTTTGGCTTTGAATTCAATATAATCTAGGGTTTGAATAATACAAATTTAAGGCTGAGTATGAGTCAAAACAACATATTTAAACAACTATGACAAAAATTCAAAGGGAGTTATCAAATAATATTTCACAGAATCAGTTCAGGATGCTTCTTTTGTTTTTTTGTTGGTATTTTTTCCTTTTGACTAATTCTTTTTTTTATTGTGGTCTATAACTTTTTTGAGTTCTATGAGCTTTGCAATACAGTTATTTCTTCCGCATTTGGTGATATGTACATTTCTTTTGTTTTGCATAGCATCAGCTGTTCCCTCTTTCCCACTCGTTCCCTCCCTCCCATCACTCCCATGAGTTGTTTAGTTCATTTTGATCAATGTCCAGCGCAGCTGATGGGTCCTGCTGTTGTATGTTTTTCCCTGATTCCCTCTAGTTCTGTGTCCTCTTCCTGGTTTCCCTCTGGTGTACACATATATACCATATATGTGATCAGCAGCATGGGGTTATTTAGTAGTCATCGACCAGATGAGTGGAAGTCCTTTGTTTCTGAAGTCTTGTTAATTTTGTCATATATACTTTACATTTTGGATTTAACATCCACTTATCAGGGAGACCATATGCCGTTTGTCTCTTTGCTCTTGGCTTACCTCACTCAACATGATTTCTTCTAGCTCCATTCATTTCTCTGCAAATGCCATTATTTTGTCCTTTCTAATGGCTACATAATATTCCATTGGGTATAAATACCACAATTTTTGGATCCATTCATCTGTGGTGGGACATCTGGGTTGTTTCCATATCCTGGCTATTGTGAACAGTGCTGCAATAAACATGGAGGTGCATGTGTCCTTGTATACTGGTTCCTGTTGTTCAGGATAGATGCCTAGTAGTGGTATGACTGGGTCATAAGGGAGGTCAATCTTTAGCTTTCTAAGGACCCTCCAGACTGCTTTCCAAAGTGGTTGTATAAGTGTACATTCCCACCAGCAGTGTTATAGGGTTCCTCTTTCTCTGCATCCCCTCCATCATTTGTTGTTGGCTGATTTTAGGATGTGGGCCATTCTGACTGGGGTAAGGTGGTATCTCAGGGTTGTCTTTATTTGCATTTCCTTCACAACCAGGGATGGTGAACATTTCCTCATGTGTTGCTTTGCCATTTTTATCTCTTCTTCTGAGAAGTTTCTCTTTAGTTCCCTTGCCCATTTAGTAACTGGTTTGTTAGGTTTGGGAGGGATTAGTTTCTTGAGTTCCCTGTATATACTGGATATTAACCCCTTGTTTGATATATTGCTGGTAAATATTTTTTTCCAGTTAGCTGGTTGTCTTTCTAGCTTGGTTGCTATAGCTTTAGCTGTGCAGAAACTTTTTATTTTAAGGTAGTCCCGTTTGTCAAGTCTCTCTCCAATTTGTTTTGATCCTGGGACTCTGTTCATGAAGTTCCTGCCTGTGCCTATAAGTTCAAGTGTCTCTCCTACTTTGTCCTACAGTAGTTTCAGAGATTCAGGTTCAGGATGCTTCTTGAAATGAAAAAAATGGGGGACTGGGAAGGTGGCTCAGTGGTAGAGTGCTTGTCTTGCATGCATGTGGCCCTGGGTTCAATTCTTTAGCAACACATAAGCAGAAAAAGCCAGTGCACTGTGGCTTAAGTGGTAGAGCGCTAGCCTTAAGCTGAAGAGCTGAGGGACAGCACCCAGCCCAAAGTTCAGGCCGATGACTGACAAAAAAAAAAGAAAGAAAAGAAAAGAAAAGAAAAAGATTGTTCAAGACCTTCCCTCTAAGTTTAGAAATTGTATCATATGAGAGTGTTCTTCTAAAGCAAGTATTGTGAAGCTACTACAGGCATTGTAAAGCCCCTCCAAATTCAGAAAGTTTCCTTTCACACACAATAGGCCTAGTCTTCTGAACTGGTGATTTCATAACCACTTGATGGGGGTTTTCATCAAATTTCACTAGAATATTGACTGTCTCCTTGCTTTTTTGGAGTGATTTTTTTTTTTTTGTGGGTAGTGGGGCTTGAACTCTGGGCCTGGGCGCTGTCACTGCGCTCTTCAGCTCAAAGCGAGAGCTCTACCTCTTGAGCAAAAGCACTGCTTCCGGTTTTCTAGTGGTTTATTGGAGATAAGAGTCTCATGGACTTTTCTGCTCAGGCTGGCTTTGAAGCGCGATCCTCAGATCTCAGCCTCCTGAGTAGCTAGGATTACAGGTGTGAGCCACCGGCGCCCAGCTTTGGAGTGATGTTGTCTTTATTTGGGGATGCTCCAAAGTTACTTAATCTAATATCTTTATAAAAATGAAATATATATATAAACAAAGTCTATAAACTTAGTAAACAATGTCATGGAATAACTGACTCTAGGGACTACTAGATATGTCTGTTTTTCTATTATTACTATATCAAAAGTTCTAAGAAAGGAAACAAAATGAGCAAAAGTAAGCCTAAAGGCATAGTTTAGTACAGCATGTACTTGGCATGTCTGATATCCTAAATTCAATCCTTAGGACCAAATATATGTATGTATGTGTTCTGTATATGTGTGTATATAAACGCTATGGAAAAAAATGTTAAAACAATAATAAACTCAATAGACAAGTAACTCTTATACTTTGATTTTTTTTAATGTGATAGGTATTTTGATCATGTCTTTCTACTCTACATCACAAATAAAAAATGTTGACAAGGAGCTGGGAATATGCCTTAGTGGTAGAGTACTTGCCAACATGTATGAAGCCCTGGGTTCGATTCCTCAGTACCACATACACAGAAAAAAACTGGAAATAGCGCTTTGGATCAAGTGGTACAGTGCTAGCCTTGAGTCAAAGAAGCTCAGGGATAGTGCCCACACCCTGAGTTCAAGCCCCAGGATTGGCAAAAAAAAAATGTTAACAAGGTTAAGTCCAAAGGAAATAGAAGCCTGTGATGCTCTATTTTAGATCACTCACGGTCATTACAAATATGCTAATACACACTCCTTAAGCATATTTGGTCAGGAGAAAAACAAAGAAGGGAAGGAAGAAGGAGAGAAGGGAATAGATCATTTTGGTGTGATATTTAATAAATGGATTTTAGATATTTAATGGTGAAGAAACCAATAATATTCTCTAGTATTATTCAATGTAGGAGAAAGTTAAGAAATTTGCCCACTAGTGCCACATAGTCCTGTGGTTGTCAAACTTTGTTGCCTATCACAATCGTCAAGGAAGCTTTCTAAACTCCCAATGTACAACCTGCACCATTAAGTCAGATTATCTGAGGGCTTAAAAAATACTGATGCTGCTGGGAAGGTAGCTCAGTGGTAGAACGCTTGCCTTGCATGCATGAGGCCCTGGGTTCGATTCCTCAGTACCACATAAGCAAAAAGAAAAAAGCTGGAAGTGGCGCTGTGGCTCAAGTGGTAGCGCGCTAGTCTTGAGCTGAAGAGCTAGGGACAATGCCCAGGCCCAGAGTTCAGGCCCCATGACCGGACCCCCCCCCCAAAAAAAAGTACTGATGCTGGGAGGGAAGAAAACGGGAAGAGAATGAGGGAGTGGGTGACACTATTCAAAAGGAAATGTACTCATTACCTGACTTACGTAATTGTAACCCCTCTGTACCGTCACCTTTACAATAAATTTCTTTTAAAAAAATACTGAAGCCCATATTTCATTCCTAGAGATTCTGCTGTAGTTAATACTAGATGGGGATTAAACATCAAGATGATATCAAAGCTTTCCAACTGATCTTAACATGCAACCAGGTTTGACAATGTCTAATACAATGTATTGATGCTGCCTAGATATAATTTTTTAAAAAATACTTTGAATCCATCCATTTGAAGTTGAAATTTTCCAGAGTCATACTTAAAAAAGCCTGTGGCTTCTGACCTCTACCCTTTTTTCTTTTTTCTTTTTTTGTTTAGTTGGTAATGGGGCTTGAACTCTGGGCCTGGGCACTGTCCCTGAGCTCTTCAGCTCAAGGCGAGTGCTCTACCACTTGAGCCACAACACCACTTCACTTCCAGTTTTCTGGTGGTTAAATGGAGTAAGAGTCTCATGGACTTTCCTGTCCAGCCTGGCTTTGAACAGCGATCCTCAGATCTCAGCCTCCTGAGTAGGATTACAGGTGTGAGCCACCTACGTCTGGCCTGGCCTCTACCTTTTTCTAATAAAATTGTGGAACTACTGACCATCTCTGACTCAGGAATTTCTCAAAGGTCATCTTCAGTATCTATCAGTGCAAACAGTGTAATTCTTAAAAAAATAAAAATAAACCTGGCCAGGTGCTGGTGGCTCATACCTACAATCCTAGCTACTCAGGAGGCTGAGATCTAAGGATCAAGGTTTGAAGCCAGCCTGGGCAGGAAAGTCTGTGAGACTCTTATCTCCAATAAACCACTAGAAAACCGGAAGTGGCACTGTGGCTCAAGGGGTAGAGTGCTCACCTTGAGCTGAAGAGCACAGGGACAGCGCCCCACGATGGACCAGAAAAGAAAGAGAGAAAGAAAGAAAGGAAAGAAAGAAAGAAAGAAAGAAAGAAAGAAAGAAAGGAAAGAAAGAAAGAAAGAAAGAAAGAAAGAAAGAAAGAAAGAAAGAAAGAAAGAAAGAAAGAAAGGGGTAGGAGAGTTTAAAGGGAGGGATTTTAAAGTGATGACACAGATCAAGATGCACCGCACACATAAACTTTTTTGTTAAAAGACAAAAAAATACATAACCTAAAATTAAGGGAAGATAAAATTAAAATTGGGAGGGGTAGATGAGAATGTTGAAAGGGGTGACATAGATCAAGATGCACTATATTCATAAACTGCTTTGATAAATGACAACTCCCTTGTACAACTACTTAAAGATAATAAAAATATTTTAAAAAGGAAATTATCAGCTGGGCGTCTGTGGCTCATGCCTGTAATCCTTGCTACTTTGGAGGCTGAGGTCTGAGGATGGCCATTCAAAGCCAGCCTCATCTAGAAAGTCCATGAGACTCTTATCCCCAATAAACCACTCAGAAAACCAGAAATGGTGCTGTGGCTCAAGTGGTAGAGCACTTGCCTTGAGCTAAAGAGCTGCGGGCCAGCACCTAAGCCCGGAGTTCAAGCCTCACAACCGACAAAAAAAAAAAAAAAAAGGAAAAAGACAAATATCTGCATTTCTTTTCAATTTATCTCAACCTAGCTACATTCTCCAAGTGCCTAAATGAGTTCCCCAAAATAGGGAGGTTGAGACTCCTCGTGTTAACTGATATTATTACTTTTTAATCTGAGGGTCTGGGAATTTGCATTAAGTTAGAGATCTTGATGAGTTGTAAAGCACTTGCCTAAAATATGCCAAGCAAGACAGGGCTGGGAAGGTAGCTCAGTGGTAGAGTGCTTGCCTTGCATGCATGAGGCCCTGGGTTCGATTCCTCAGCACCACATAAGCAGAAAAAGCTGGTACTGGGGCTCAAGTGGTAGAGTGCTAGCCTTGAGCTAAAGAGCTGAGGGACAGCACCCAGGCCCAGAGTTCAGGCCCCACAACTGGACCCAAAAAAATAAAATATGCCAAGCTCTCAGTGTAGATAGATAGGCTATTTGAAAGACTACTCTCCAAGTCTTCCTTGAGCTATCCTGACATCCTTAAACTATTGTTTGTACCATTCTGTATAACTCATAAAAGTTGAGCACTGAGTAGGTAGCAAAAACTAACTGGACAATAGGAAATAATGCATTTTAATATTGATTTTCTTTTTCCAATAAAACAAAGCAATGTTTCCTTAAAGAAATTTGGTTCTATGCTAGCTCTCAGTTAATTAATCATTTAACAGACAATATTCCAAATGAAGATTTACTAGGAAGTTAGGTATGGTGGAACACACCTGCAATTCCATTACTTATGAGGTAAAGTAAGGATCATGAGCTCAAAAACAACAACAAAAGGATTACTAGAAAATTAAAAAGCATCAAATTTGAAGACTGTTAGACTGTGAGCTCCATGTGTAATACTCTTCTTAAATATCCCTTGAATTTATGGCACCTACATAGTGTCTTTTTCATAGAGCATGTCTGATTAATGTTGAATAAGATTAATAAACAAAGAAATGCATATTTCTAAGTCAGAGCCCTTTAAAATGAAGTACTGAAATTATTAATGCATCATTTCATGCACAAATATGTGCTATTTGATTATACAAATGCCTTTCATTAAAGCATAAATTGGCAGTGCTTACACATACTTTGCTAAAGCACTTTTTAAACTCAGAGTGGGAAGAAATAATTATTCTAAAGAATTCTGTAGTTGCCCTAGAAAAAAAATAATTGACTCAGAATTTTTATATTATTATGACATTTTAAAAACTGGCTTTCTCTCTGAGATAATAGGATAAAAAGGGACAGACAGACCGAAGACAGTTCTTTTTAGTTCTTAGGAGAACATGTACTAGTTAGCATGGATCAGGTGTTACTTACCACTCCCTCTCATTGCCCAATCAGGACCTCAAAGCACAGAGAAAGTAGGTATGTGAGCAGCTTATATGGTGACTCTAAGGGCACTTCCGACTGACTAAAGCTTAATAAAAACAATTCATGAATTTTTTATTACTTGGGAAAACCTGAGCATCTTCCATTCCCACCATCTGCCAGTATAAGGAGAATAGTTAGTCCACTAATAAAATCTCTGAAGAAGTGATTCCCAAGGCTGAAAGGGGATCTCAGGCAAGTTTAGGGTCTCTAAAGACACATGGATGTACTGGACACACACACACACACACACCCCCAAACACACACACACACACACACACACACACACACACACACACACCCAATGGGATGGAGCTTGGCAAAAGAAAAAAAAAACAGCTTGAAACCTGCACTGTGAAAGTTTCTTTAGGACCACACCAACTATGGTTCTAAAGAGTGTGCATGTAACAGTGACTCATCACAGGTCCTCATTCACAATCCACAAAAAAAGCCTTCTACCAAAAGGTTGTTACTGTTCATGATGGGGGGGATTGGGAGAGAAGAGTGGAGGGTGGAACTGATGATGCTGTTTGCTTCTTTTCCTCCTAATCACTTCCATTTCCAAAGCTGAAAACATAAAGAAAGAAGAAGCATGACCCTGGAGCCAGTCTAACTTCAGGAACTGAAGTCATCAAGAGCTATCTCAGCCTCATCAAGTTGTTTTTATTCATTCTTAGCAATATTTGGCATTAGAGAGCATGCCTATCAAACTCCCACACCTTGGTTTAGTTACCTGACCATAAATCTATTTCTGCGAATACTGTAGATGTCAGTTGTGCAGATCCCCATGTCAAAAACTCAGCTTTTCCTAGAGATATTGGTTTTAGGAGAAACTCCTACCCAAGGTCTATCCCTGATAAACTCAAATCCAGAAGCCACAGTTCTTCATCTGTTACCCACTCCCCACAAACACAACTCCAAGTCAAGTAGTCAGGCATAATTCTTATTCTTCCACCTTGGACTGTGCTGAAAGTAACAAGAACAGACAACTTGGTGGACCCACTGCAACAATGAGATGTACAAGTCGTTATGTCGAAAAAACGAACTTTACAACTTTGGCCGGGGACGAGGGGGTGGGTGGGTGGCGGGTGGGGGTGGGGTGGGAGATGGAAGGGATGGGAAGGGGAAACAAAGGAGGAGGCGCCGGGCACTGGTGTCTCAAACCTGTAATCCTAGCTACTCAGGAGGCTGAGATCTGAGGATCTCGGTTCAAAGCTAGCCCAGGCAGGAGAGACCGTGAGACTCCTATCTCCAATAAACCACCAGAAAACCGGAAGTGGCGCTGTAGCTCAAGTGGTAGAGCGCTCGCCTTCAGCTGAAGAGCTGAGGGATAGTGTCCAGGCCCAGAGTTCAAGCCCCACGACCAACCAAAAAAAACAAAGGAGGAGGCAGCATTGTTAAGAAATGTACTCATTACCTTGCCCATGTAATTGTAACCCCTCTGTATAGTATTTTCACAATAAAAAAAAAATCAAGATGCCTTTGACATCTTGCCTTAGTTGAAATGAAAACTAAAATGTAGATTGAGTAAATAAAAAAAAAGAAACCTACTGAAATTGTTTCAAGGTGAGGTGAGGGAGAGTATGTGGGTGAACATCAGGTACATTGTACGCATGCATGTATGAAAATCTCACAATGACTTCCCTTGTACAATTACATATGCTAATAAAATGTCAGAAAAGAAAAAAAACCAGACAACCTGTCAGGCTCACCCTTTGACATTCTCCATGGTATTTATTGAAACAGAGGTCTGTATATTAAACAAAATTAAGAGGCATAAAGTGAGGCAGAGAAATCTGTGACAGACAACACCACAAAGGTCCCCTCTACAACTCCCTTCTACCTCTACAGAATGCTTAATTGAATGCTTAATGAATTAATGCTTAAATGAATAAGAGCAGATGTGTAAAACTGAGCTGGTGATTCTGGGTTGCATCAGATAAAAAGGATAGAAATGGGGAGAAAAGTCTACCAACTACTCTAAGGTACCTAAGGATATCTATTGGCACATTAGAAATTACTGTAATTAGGAAGCAGCTTGGAATGATGTCAGGTTTTCCAAAGTATGTGTTTATGAAGTTTATGGTCCTAGGAATAAGTTAAAAAAAAAAAAAAAGGTCTCACCAGGGAAGTTTGGGAGAGGTAAACAGCTTTCTTTGCTTCAGGACTTCGCAGAGCCTTCAACAACTAATGGGCAGGCGGGAATGTGGATTAGCTGTAGACCCTGGGTTCAATTCCTCAGTACCACATACACAGAAAAAGCTGAAAGTGGTGCTGTGGTTCAAGTGGTAGAGTGCTAGCCTTGAGCACAGAGGCTCAGGGACAGTGCCCAGGCCCTGAGTTCAAGTCCCAAGATCGGCAAAATAAAAAATAAACAACTAGTGGGCATCATGAATCTCTAAGCAAGAGCTTCCAATAGTTCTCCAAAAAGCCTATCAAGAGATTCTACAATGCATACCATCTCAAAAAACTACTGTTTCTAATAGCTTTATGCTGGCTCAGTAGAGCCTTCATTTTGAAATCATACAACCAGAGTTTGAATTCTCAGCTTCTGTCTAATTCCTCTGTATCACAGTTTCCTTATAAGAAAACAGACAATAGCAGTGGCATTTTAGCTCAAGTGGTAGAGCGCTAGCTTTGAGCTGAAGAGCTTAGGGACAGCGCTCAGGCTCAAAGGTCAAGCCCAGAGTTCAAGCCCCACAACCAACAACAACAACAAAAACTGGCTTGAACAAAGAGCAACTTTTCTTAGTAGATAAGTTAGAAGGGGCTAGGTATAATATGTATTTACTGTGTTTACCCAAATTACTTCCTTCAGGAATGCTTTGTTTGGGGCTTCCCAGAGACCAAACCACATGGATATTTATAGGTTCTGGGATAATGAAAGAAAATGGGCTCCCTCCTCCCCACCATATTTCTAATATTTGAAAGAATGCTATATCATTAATAATAAGTAATAGCTACATTCACCACTTATAATCTCCTTATTAAGGGACCACTATGCACCCAGCACAGTAGTTGCTTATAAGCCAATTATTCCATTGCATCTTCACAGCAAACCATCAAGACAGTATCATCACTCCCATATTACAAATGAACAAATTGAGGCTGAAATATCATACTCCATAGCAAAGCTCATCAGTGGCAGAGCTGAAGCAGTACTCTGCCTCATCACTGCAAACCAAAAACGTTTGTCTACTTAAAGGCTAGCTATGCCTTCATTTCAGGATCCACTTTGATCATCTGTGAAAGAGCTCAATTACTAAAAGTAATTCGTGAACACTAAAATGTATTAGTTCCCTTTCTTACAAATGTAAACATTGTATTCTTCTAAGATTACAAAAGGTCAAAGAAGCAAAAGAAAGATTTCTAAATATGAAGTTGTACAGTGGAAGTTAGGGAATACCCTCATAAGGGACTTACCAGAAAGATTTTCCAAAGTATTCCTTCTCTCATTTACTAGCTCATGCCAAGTGAGCACAATTTTTCCAATATCAACTTCATTTCAAATAAGCTGCAACCCTCGAGGTTTCAGTCATTTCTATTCCTTTTTTAAATGCCAACTGGTTTACAACCAGCAGTTCTGAGAAATATCATTCTAAGATATTACAAAGCCATAAAAGAATCTAGTGAGTGTGCATTTCTTCTTCTGTTGCCACATGATATGTGCATAGTATAGAATTCAGCTTGCCCATAATACCCCAAAACAAACAAACATTACCTGTGTCTTCTGCTTGGCCAACACAGAGGTTTTCCTCACTCCAGCTGTTTCAGGAGAGACAAATGTGAGAAAAGGCCTTGTCTGAGAGAATACAGAAGCCTGCAGGGAAAAAAAGTACAGCCTTGGCTTCAAGCTGTCATACCGCCCCCCCCCCCCACACACACACCCATACACAAACACTTTACATTTCTGCATGGAGAGCACTTAAATACATACAACAATGCTAGACTGCTTTGGATTTCAGTCTGGAAAACAAATCTAGAGCCAAACATCCAAGTGAGATTGAGCTGGGCCCTGAGCTGGCCGTCTGCCTCCCACCTGCTCTGTTCCTGGCTAGGAAATAAAGGGATATATATGTTCAAGTAATGGGCTGTAATGCTAGTGGTCACATGACTGCTTCCACAGGGACCACACTTTGTGGAGGAAGAACCTCATTACTATTTCAAAACAAAAATAATCCACGTCAGTACAAAGTAGAAGATAAATTCAGCAGATAAAGAGAAAAGCACTCTGCGGCAAGTGAAATGATTTTTAGAAAACACTGCAGTAACTTGAGTGTAATTAAGAGAAGAAAGAAAAAAACAAAACATCCTTCCTTAGGACTTCTGGCATATGGGTTTAAAAGACCTGGGTGATACAAACTAATTTGTGTAACCTTTGTATTGTCCAACTCATTCAACTAGCTCCTTGTTAGAGAACCTATGAAAAGATTTGCTTCTCTTCATCATCAATGAGGAAAAGGAAAAGTTGGGCTAGAGTTTTTATGGGTTTCGAGAGGAAGATGCATTTAAAACTCAAAACACCATTATCAGTAATGGATGTCAATGGCCAGCGCGCTGCTATGGTTGGAGGCAATCCAGTTCCCAGAGATTCATACTGCCTATGGCTGTACCATTAGCAATTTTTCTCCCAGTATTTTCCTAGCTAGTTACACAGTATGTATGTTTTCATGCTTACTTATCCCTAAGTTTTGCCTCCCTGGATTTACAGGACATTAGCAATAACCATTTCTTATTTTTCTTTTTTTTATTGGCAGTACTGTGGTTTGAACTAAGGACTCTGTACTCAATATGCACACATTCTTACCACTGAGCCAAGTGTGCAGCTCTGATTTTAGCTGGTTATTTTTTAGATAATCTTGCTTTTTGCCTGGGCAGGTACATGGGTACAATCTGCCTGTTAGACACAGTACCATATCCAGCTCTTCATGAATTTTTCTTCGTGGAATTGTCTCCAAATGTGATTCTCTTAATCTTACTCTCCTATGTAGCTAGGATTACAGGTCTGAGGCACTGTTGATCAGCTACTTATTACCATTTTATAACTCCATCCAAGCTGCTCTTTATCACAATGTCTTTCAACAACTCAGAGCCACAAGAGACATAGCAAACTGATTATAGTTTGCTATTTAATCTAATGGAGTCCCTTAAAAATAACTAGAAAACAAATTTTGGGCTTTAGTACTTTGTTAACATAATAAAGGTTCCCAGAAGATCTCATTATAAGACAATACAACCACAGAGGTTTCCATGGTGAGGATGCAATGTCTATGATATAATAAAGCTGACATACTGTAAATGATAGTATAATGACACAGGCTCCTAAAAAAATAATGGACAATGTAGCTATATGGCTACATCTCCAGCCAAACACCTCTACAACCCATAGTGATTAAATGATGGCTATGTCATCATTGGAACAATTTTTCAAATGCTACTTTCTGTGTGACTCCTTTTCTGAATCACCAAATGGGATTTAATCATTCTATCTCCTGGCTCTCACAACCATGTGCATGTCCAATTATTGAGCTTCCTATAATGTGGTATAATTTGCCCTTTTACAACATAAACCTTACAAGGAAAGGACCCACTCTGTTTCTCTTGGCACTCCTAGCATCACAAACATAAAGAGAGTTACTCACAAAGGAAATGAGGGAAAGAACTCAGGATTTAGGTAGTTACATTAATGGCCAAGGTCTGGACCATGAATTAGATTGGTGTGCCCTTCATATATTTTGTTTAAAACTTAGAATTTGCTTTAAATGAATAACCTCACTTTTTATTGCACAAAGAACAATAAATGTTACTTTGAGCACAACAAGTCCTATGGACAATTCCATTTGCTAAATGAACCAATATTAATGTACATAAACAAATTGCAATGAGAATAGTAAAATTTATTGAACACATACTTATCTTTTACATACATACTAATTTTTACATGTGTTAATTTTCTTTCATTGAAACACCATCCTATGAGGTATATAGTAATATTATCCCTACTTACACACTAGGAATGACAGCCTGAAGTGAGACAGCAGATGAAGGGCAGAACTGCGATTTGGGCCTGGACACTTTGACTCCAGCAATCTCTCCTTATAATCATTGCATTATAATGCATAGGTTAGCAACTTGTCGGTTTTCAGAATTCAGGATTTTGCCTCTTTGTAGATTCTTGCTGGCTTTCTTGCACTTGAGCATGGATGTGTTTTCCAGTCTGAAAAAGAAAATTTTAATCAGTAATAAGTTAACAGTTCTAAAACCAAGAAAACAAACAACAACAGATGCTGGTGAGGATGTGAACAAGAGACCCTTAATACAATGTTGGTAGGAATGTAAATTTGATCCACCACTCTGGAAAGCAATATGGAGATTCCTCAACCAAACAAAAAAACTGACTCAGCAATTCCATTCTTGGGCATTTATTTAATAGAATACAAACAAGGTTACAGAAAAGCCACCAGCACAACCATGTTCACTGGAGCCCTATTCAGTATAGCAAAGTTATGGAATCATCCCAGATTCCCCTCAATGGATGAATATATCAAGAAAATAAACTGCTTTGTTAAATGGCAAATCCTTTGTACAGCTACTTAATATTTTTTTAAAAGTTCTAAAACCACATATTAACATATTCGTTGCCCTAACAGTCAAGGTGGGTCAAATTATCTCTCCATGGAAATTTAGGTAAATTAGAAATGGCAGCAAAATTAGAAATGAAAATCTGTCTCCTCTACTAGACCTTCAGGTAGCTCTAACAATACCAGTAACATCAATAATATCAAGTATTTATTCAGCTGTTCATGTAATTGATATTACATGAATAAATGAAAAACCATATGAAGTAACCTCTAATGGGATAGGTAGAAGATATTATAGGGACACAGAGAAAGAGCCCTAACCCAGAAAGGATAAGAGAAAGTTTTCTAGAAATGGCACAGAAACCTGATAATTGAGTAGACTTAAGCCAAAAGTAAAGAGGTGAGGAGAAGAAGAGGCTTTTCTCCTGAGCATTCACATTTTACAGTACTGAACAAAGATGTAGAAAGGGAGAGGGAAATTTAAAAGCAGGATGAACTGCCCTAATGATAATGATGAAATTAGACTAAAAGCGGGTGGAGGAAGGTATCCATTAAAATTGCAAAATGGCTGGACTGTCTGCTTCTGCAGGCTGAACTGACCCTTCTTTCACTTGCCCCCCTTCCCTCACTTCCCCAATCCTCTACTGGCTTTGCCTTCATCTTCCAAATAAATTTATTCTAAAACTCTCACCGCAGGCTCTGCTGCAGAAGAAACCCAACCCGGGGTGTTTGGTTAGTCTCTGGGAGCAACAAATTATGGAAAGACAAATGGAAAAAGCTGGCTACCTCACAAGGGGGCAATCAGCCATTGCAGACAAACTCTATTTCACATACTTCCTGGAACTAGCCATGGCTCTAATGCCTGCCAAGGCAAAGTACTTCTAATAGTCAGCTGCAATTACTGATCATGACACAGGCAATGAATATGCTAGAATATATGCACAGCAGCTGGATTGAGGAACAGAATGAGAAAAATGACAATGCGAACTAATATGCTTGATGGGAAGTACTTAAGAGGTTTGTCCATTCTATAGCCTCCAGCACCTCATAATCTAATGGCACTAATGGCCTCCATTGCTAGCAACTCTTAGCACCTTCTGGTGCTGGGGACAAAGTAAGCAGTCAAACCCAATTGCCATTTCCTAATTCCTAGTACTCTCAAATTGTGGCACCTGTACCTGAGAAGAAGCACAAAAACCTGTCAGAGCAGAACATAAAACATTAGAACTTTTATCTATTTTCTTAAGTTTCCCACTTCCATGTATGTTTGATAATGAGTACAATATGTGTTCATTAGTATTTTCTGTAAATAAGTGAGTATGTCAGTACCAAAGGTCCATTCTAAAAATCTTTTCCTGCAGTTGTCTTGATCCAAAAATCTCCAAAGAGCTCTGATCTAAAGAGCACACTCCTTTTGAAGAAAAGGAACATCCACTGAGTTTATATGTAAAGAAGGAAAAAGAATAAGCATATCTCCAAGGATAAGTTCTGGGTATAAAAAATTATGTTAGGAGAAAAGATGAGCCAGATTTGATGAGGTATAGGAAGTCATTGGAAGAACATAAAGGGCTGGGTATGGTGATTCCCCATTATGAGGATCAGAGGTAAATAGCATCCCCCATCTCAACCAATAAAAACCAGCATATGTACCTTGTCATCCAAGCTAAACACTAATCATAAACAGGGAGATTTCAAGCTAACCTGGCCACAAATGTGAGATTCTATTTTAAAAATAAATAAAACAAAAAGTGCTAAAGGTGTGGCTCAGGTGGGAGAATGTTTGCATAATAAGTGCAAAGTCCTGAATTCAAATCCTGGTACTGAAGAAAGAGAAAAGAAAAAGAAAGAACTTAGAGATGAAGTATGACTCAATATCATCTGGAACAAATTCACAAAGGTCAGTGAAGACCAGAAGTATCTGTTGGGATCACTTGGTCAGTAAACACAATGACTGGCTAACATAACTGTAATAGTTTGAAGTATGTTCCATAGGGTTTTGTTGGTTTGGTTGTTTGTTCCAGAGCTAAGGACCGAACTCAGGGCGTTGTGCTTGCCAGGAAAGCACTCTTCCACTAAGTGGAATCCCAAACCCCTAGTCTGAAGTATGTAAGTTCAACTTTGAAAAAACTCATAACCTACAAAAGTTAGCCTTTCCTTGGTTGTGTGCTTTCGATGAAGTAACCTACCATGTTGGGGACAACTACCAAAGCAATGAACGGGGAAGAGGGCTCTGAACAAAAGCCACCAATTAATTAAGGTATGCAGTCCGACTGTGAGGGACTGAATCCTGACAAAAAACACATGAAATTAGAAGTGGACTCCTCTCCAATGAAGCCATCAGAAGAATAAAGCCCAGTCAACTCCCCAATGACAAAGAGTTCACAACAGATCCTAAAGCAGAAGGCTAGTTAAGACATGGTGGGTTCCTAACTAACAAAAACTGCTGTCAAACGTGTGTTCTTTTAAGATGCCATTATTGATCATCTGTCACATAGCAATAAATCAGTTTGATGAGGCCTCTAAGTAGAAAAATGGTAGAAGGCAATTTTTTTTAAAAAAAGAAAAGGAGAATTAGAAATACCTCTGAATTGGTAGTGACTTTACCTTGTTTACCCCTTCACTTCTCTCAGACTAGATTCAAGGAAGCAAAAATTCAACTAAAACCACACTGAGATACCACTGCTCATCTATTTCCAAGTAAAAATAAAATACTTAAATACTCCTGGATGCAGGTGGCTCAGGTCTATAATCCTAGCTAGCTACTCAAGAGGCTCAGATTTGAGGACCTCAGTTCAAAACCAGCCGGGGCAGTAAAGTTCATGAGACACTTATCTCTAATTAACCAAGCAGAGTGTGGCTCAAGTGTGAGAATGTCAACCTTGAGAAAAGTTAAGGCCCTGAGTTCAAACCCTAGAACCATCACAAAAAATTTAAATATCAATCATTAGCCAATGCTATCTAGAATATTATCTAAATAGAACTCTAATACCTTGATGGTAGGGAGGCAAAGTTATTTGAAAAAAGTATGGTAATTTGTTATAAAACTGAACATATATTTACCATATACTCCTAACTCCTGAGAAGTGATTATCAAGCAATAAAATTCTCTATTGATACAAAAGCCTTGATATAGGTACAAATAGTAAATAGGGAAAACAGCCAAATTATGTATTCATAATGAATGGAACATCCTTAAAATGGACAGCTATAAAATGAAATACTACCGAGCAATAAATAGGAATGAACTGGGCTGGGAAGATGGCTCAGTGGTAGAGTGCTTGTCTCACATGCATGAGGCCCTGAGTTCCATTCCTTAGCACCACATAAGCAAAAAGAAAAAAGCCGGAAGTGGTGCTGTGGCTTAAGTGGTAGGGCGCTCACCTTGAGCTGAAGAGCTGAGGGAGAACATCCAGGTCCAGAGTTCAAGCCCCAGGACTGACAAAAAATAAATAAAAAAGGAATGAACTGGACCAACATCAAATACAGTGAAAACAGGGGTTATACCGTGGGGGAGGGACATACAAAGCAACAAAGAAATCATCTTATAAATATGTTAGAAACAATAGCAAGAAAGAAGCCACTTGAGTCCTTATCTTGGGGTTCATTTCGCCTAACATCAAGTTATCTGACCTTTTCTGCTTGTCTCAGACATGTACTAGTTATTGCAAATAAGGGAAGCCATGGGACCTATGTTTCTTTGGGCCTGGCTTACTTCACTTAATATAATTTTTTCCAAGTCTTTCCATTTCCTAACAAATGGGGCAATGTCATTCTTTCTGATGGAGGCATAGAATTCCATTGTGTATATATAACACATTTTCTTGATCCATTCATCTACTGCGGGGCATCTGGGTTGGTTCCATATCTTTGCTATGGTAAATAATGCTGCAACAAACATTGTTGTGCTGGTAGCTTTAGTATGGTCTTGTTTGTGATCATTTGGGTAAATGTTCAAAAGTAGGATTGCTGGGTCATAGGGGAGCTCTATGTGGAGTTTTTTGAGGAACCTCGATACTACTTTCCAAAGTGGTATAATTTGGGGAGGGGAAGGGAAAAAAACAAATTGTTTAAATAGAGATACAGGTGGACCCATTGCAACAATGAAATGTACAAGATGCTACCGAACTTTACAACTTTGGTGGGGGGGGGGGTAGTCGTGGAGATGGGAGGGCAGGGATGGTAAGGGAAAAACAAAGGAGCAACAATGCTTGATAAGAAATGTACTCATTACCTCGCTCATGTCATTGTAACTCCTCTGTACCATATTTTCACAATAAAAAAATAATTTTTAAAAAAGGAATGAACTGTTGATATAAA
This sequence comes from Dipodomys merriami, assembly GCF_024711535.1. Lineage (NCBI taxonomy): Eukaryota > Metazoa > Chordata > Mammalia > Rodentia > Heteromyidae > Dipodomys > Dipodomys merriami. Next base: position 110,351,427 of record NW_027204492.1, read on the forward strand.
TACCTACTTGGATCTCAAAGGCATTGTTGCTATTAAGGACATTAAGAATGTTTGTATGAAATTTGAAAAAAAGATAAAACCTATACAGCTAGAGAATAGATGAGTGGTTATAGGAATATAGATGCTGAGTGATTACAAAATACTGGAAGGAAGGAATTTTGAAAGACTATATTCAATAGCCTCATAATGGTGGTTACACTAATCTCTTCATATATTAAAATTCGCCAATTTGTACAGGTCATTGTATACCAATTTAATGTATTTCTTTTTTTTTTTAATCATGAGGCTTAAACTCAGGGCCTGAGTGCAGTCCCTGAGGTTTTTCAGTCAAGACTGGCATTCTATCCCTTTGAGCCACAGTGCTAGTTCTTGTTTTCTGGTGGCTATATATATATATATTTTTTATATATATATATATATATATATATATCTTTAAAAAACTTAATAGAGCGGCAGTGCTTTTGTGCTTTGGGGGAATCTATAAATTTTGAGTCTAAAGTATAACTGAGAAAGGTCTTTGTAAATCAGAGTTAGAAGTAGTATCTTCTGGTGTAATGTTGGCACCTAGGGAAAACACTTGTCCTTCCCCTTGACTCCTATTTTAGCTTTCCACCCAAAGGCAAAACTCAAAAACACAGAGATCTCATTCAGATGGTACAGAGATACTTTCTGAACATGTTCCTGCCACAGGGCATGTAGACCATGATGAATAAATTTAAGGTGCAAGCCCCTACTGGGTTCACAGAATGATGAGGGACTCAGGCGTGCATATAAATAATTTCAAGATAAGAAATGTCAGCAAAAATACATGCCCACATACTACTAGAGCCTAGATAGAAATGAGCTCTACCTGAGAAAGCCAGGAAATATTTCATCAAATGTAAAAGATCAAGACATGCATCCCAGGGACCATGGGAGCATTTCATATCTGAATATTGTTTCCTGAGACCAGCAAAGAAAGGGTGTATAGAGCGGAGGGTAGAGGCACTGATCTGGGGAGGTTAGGTGAGTGCAAACTGTGAGTAATCTTAAATCACAACAAAGATTTTGCATTTAACCTATCAGGGAAATAAATTTCAAAATGCTTAATGGGTATGAGGCAGATAAAGGGGCCTGGTTGGAAACTCAGGGACATTACAGAGAATCTGTGTCTAAATGAGGCAGGTGCTACACAATGGTAGCTCCATCTCAGGCTGTCAGCATGAGAGATCCTGGCCTAGTGTTGCCTGATACAAAATTTCAAGGGAAGCTAAGCATACTTTCTTCTATAATCTTCCTATTTTTTTTTACTTAAAAGTACTGTGTATTTAACTTTAATACTTTAATTTCTTTAGTAAAATACTTTTTTCTTTCAACTTACATAACAAAATACAGAGCTATCAGATACCCTTGGAAAAAATATGTATACTCTACATATATTTCTATAACATTACATCATACATATAATATGTATGCAAAAATTTGGAGACTATATAGAAAGCAGAACATCTAAAAGGCACTGCACAATGTAATCTTCCTATTTTCTAAGTGTTTGCATGAGTGTAGTTCACCAAAATTAAGATATCATTAATTACAGGGTACAACATTATTTTATCTATGAATATGAGAGAAAATGATGGCACTATCCATTTTCAGATGCATTTCCAAACTGGAGGTTCCAAAATGTGAAAAAATATGCATCATAGAAATAAGTAAACACTGTACTTCTAGTTTCCTCAAAATACCATACAGACTGAAGAGATTCAGTTTGAGGCTGCCAGATTGCAAAATATTTAAGTCAAGGGGAGCCCAAGGGTAATCTGATTAGATTCAAGCTGTAGGAAGTTCAATGGACGTGTCAGCTGGTAATGAAATGGGGAAAGACAACAATAGCAAGACCAATGAAAAGGTTCCTTCCATTGTCTAAGAATAGAAGGGAAGGGGTGACATAAAGCCAGGTCATGGGATGAAGATGAACTTTATATAATAAACCTTAGAAGTCTCGGAGTGAGTATGGAAAGTGAGGGAGACAGAGGCTTCATGGAGGATTTGAAGGTTTCCAGTTTTTTTTTTAATAGATTGATTGCTTACTCAAAATAATTGCTGGGTGTTTCCCACGTGCTAAGTATGCTAGGCCATGTGTACAGTAGTGGACAAAACAAACATGGTCTCACCATCTTAAAATGTAGTCTAGAAGGTGATACCATTAATTGCAGTAAGGTATTAAAGTGTGCAGTCACACACAAAAGAGTGTATTTATTGCAGAGAAAACCAGCAAGTTCACTTTGGGGTGAACTGCATTTGAGTGCCTGTGAGACTTTACTGTTAAAACTATACCACAGATAGTATAAGCCTGAATTTCAAGTCCAGGAAACTGACCAGTTCCAAATAGTAAGATTAAGGAGGTCATTTGGCTAGCAATAATACCTGAAGTGATTACATAAGATAAAACACACACACACACACACACACACACACACACACACACACACACACACACACACACACACACACACACACACACACACACACACACACACACACACACACACACACACACACACACACACACACGGAGAGCTTACAGACACACACATACAAGGAGAGCTTACAGACTAAGAAAGATACATAGGGCAGGAGCAGAGTTCTGGGGAACAGATAGAAAGACAATTAAAAGGAGCAAAGGAAGCTACCAAAAGAGCAATCTACAAGAATCTGAAGAAAGCAGCTACTGTAAATAAAGGGAAACTCGTATTTCCATATAATCCATGTCTACCTTTACTTATAACTCTACACAGAAATAATTTACCTTGGCAATATACAATTCAAAATTTTCAAGTCTATAGGCATTTTGCATGAATTCAAAATAGACTTATTTGAAGTTTCCTTAAATATTGAGAGTTGTGATATTCTTAGGTACTGCTACCATCTGTTCCTTTATCTTGTAAGCACTTGCATTTTTACATCAATCTATCTCACTCTGACATTCAGCATAATATGAATTGACGACACAAGAATGGTAACTCCTCATTTCTTCCTGCTTTCCTTCCACAGGAGCAGTGATCTGCCATTCCAACACAAAAGCAAATCAAGGAAAAATGTGTTGATGCAAATCCCCTGATGTCAAGGACTTGGCTGATCCAGGCACAGACAACAGTCAAATTGTGGGACTATCACCATAAGGTTCTTGACCAAAAGCCCTGCAATAGTGAGATTGTGATGTGTTAGGATACTCCAATCTTTAGGTCTATTCAGAAATGCCCTCAGAATTCTGTTTTAGAACAGAGGAAAAAAATAGACCTAAATAAGTCAGGTGCCAGGGAAATGGATGGACCTAGAACAAATCATGTTAAGTAAGGTAAGCCAAACTCAGAGAGACAAATGGTGCAAGTTTTTTTAAAGCCTAATTGAGATAAAATTTGTTTTTTTTATTTTTAAAATTTATTGTAAAGGTGATGTATGGTGCAAGTTTTCTTTCATATGCAGAAGCTAGAACTAAAATACAGTGGGACACAATAAATTACACAGGTCCCTAGGCATTCACACACAGTGAGACCAAAGGAGGATACTCTTAGGAGAGGAACACAAAGGCACAGTGCCTATGTACATCTGAACATACAAAATGAAATTTATTGAAATGAAATCCAGGAAATGGAAACAAGCTATTTTTTTTTCTTTTTTGCTGGTTTTGTTTGTTTCTTTTTGTTGTGTTCATTCATATGTCTTTGGGAGGATAAGGAGGCGCAGATATTGAGGGACAAAGGGTGAACAAATGAAGAGGTGGTACTCACTGAACACTATATTAAAACGAACTGTACAACTTGTGAGTAGGGACAGGACGGAAAAACTGGGAGAGAGCAAGGGAAAGGGTGACACTGTCCAAAAAGAAATGTACTCTTAACCTAACTTCTGTAACTGTAACCTCTCTATACATCACCTTTATAATAACAATGAAAAACATTTTTAAAAAGTTAGGTGGCCTTCCCAAGGTTACAGTCTTGGGATTCTGTGGCCTAGACTCTTTCTGTTCCATCAAGGGGCCTTATTCTACCTTGTACATATAAAGTATTATATACTGCATACATAAAAACAAATTCCACAAGAGTTGGGCCAACCAACCAACTAAGCAAACAGGGGAAGCAGGTTAACTTTCACTCATATGGTCCCAGGCCTATAAAGAGCTCATTCACTGCAACTGCTCTATTAAGGGCTCTTACCCTTTCCTCTAGGTTTTATCAGTTCCACATAGGCTCAATGGGGAAAGGGACTCCTAGATATTCACATTTCTGGTTGGTGAGTCTTCAAGCCTGACCTGCAGGCTCAGCACACAATGTATCCTCATATTTACAGGTCTTACTTAAAGAGCTTTCCTCATTCTCATCTGGAATCTTATGGAGGATAATTCTAGAATGGTTCATTAATAAGTTACCTTGACAACCCCACAATGAGACATGATAGCACCTGCCAGCAGAATGTGAACAACACACTAGATGAGAGAACTAGCTCTTGCTTATTGAAAGGCAGATTCTACATTCACTTTTTCTTTTGGCCACCACTGACTCTCTGTCAATCATTTTTGTCTTCAGAATAATAATAATTAGGTTTTAGGTTTTTTAGAAGAATGTCAGAACTACTAGTTAAAACATGGCCTAGGAGGGCTGCGATTGTGGCTTACCGGTAGAGTGCTGGCCTAGCATGCATGAAGCCCTGTGTTCGATTCCTCAGTACACACATAAGTGGCTCTGTGGCTCAAGTGGTAGAGCACTAGCAAAACAAGCTCAAGTACAGTGTGCAGGCCCTGAGTTCAAGCCCCAGGACTGGCGCGCGCGCGCACACACACACACACACACACACACACACACACACACACACACACACACACACACACACACACACACACACACACACACACACACACACACACACACACACACACACACACACACACACACACACACACACACACACACACACACCCCTAACCCTAAGAAAGATCCATAGCTTTCATTAAAAAAAAAAAAAAAAAAAAACCAACGTTCTACTACTCCCTCAGATGACTAAGAGTTCACAAGAAAGTCTTAGGCACAGTTTTTACAGCATTTTGTTTTAGGGTACTCTTACCTTGGTTTCATTTGTATACTCATTCAACAAATAGATGAGCATCTATTTTGTAATATTGTTCCAAACACTTCAGTAGGACAAATACACTGACAATAATTAGGAACAGGTGGTTAGCCTGTTATTTCAAGCTACATGAGAAGATGGAATTGGAAGGATCACTGTACCAGGCCAGACAGAGCAGAAAAATTGGTGACACTCTCCCCACAGAGTGAAAACTGGATGCGGTGCACATCTATGTGACTTCAGTTGTGGTAAGAAGCCAGGAGTAGGTATATTACTGCTCAAGCACACACCCAGGTGGGAAGGGAGAACAAACCTAAAAATTACCAGTGAGAAATAAGGCTGGAGGCATGGCTCAACTGTATTTCACTAGGATAACAAATGCAAGGCCCTAAGTTCAAACCCTCACTACTACCAAAAAATAACCCCAAAACCTGACAAGGTCCCTTCTATCTTATGGTTATAGCCAGATGAAGAAAGTAATAACCAATTGCAAAGAACAAGTATATAGACAGAGAGAGGAAGGGGGGCAGGCAAAGACTTCAATGCTAACAGGACTTGAATAAAAGTGGGGTTATTGTTGGGGCAGTGGAATCCATGCGGGGAAAGATGGGAAATAAACATGATGAGGGAACTGTGAAGATCAAAATATATTACATACACTACATATGTATGTATGGAAATAGCATAATGAAACCTACCAATGTGAGGGAGGAAAGAAAGGATAAGGGAATATAGCAGTATGAATTTGCTCAAAATATATTGTTCACATGTATGGAATTTTCACATGAAACCTTCTTGTACTATTTTTTTTTTACTGAATACTAAACAAAAATAATAAAATGGGGATATTTAAATGGAATGATTTCAATGGAAATCCCTTCATAAACTACAAGGTGTTAAATATTATCTACCTTTTCTATGAGAGACCTGCATTCAGGAATAGATTTACATCTTAGAGAAGAAATGTGCTGTGGCCCATGAATTAGGATACATTTAGGTGAAACATAAAATTAGGGGGTCACCTGGCTTCTACCTCCACTACACAATAGCTGTGTGTACAAATGGCCACCTCTTGATTTATAAAACTAGTAGCAATCATAATAGTACTAATTTTACCGGGTATGTAATAAATGAGTTCATACATATTGTGGCAGCCTCTGATAGATAATAGCCAAACTGATGTCCGTTCTCCCTTTGGCCTTACCCTACAGCATCCCAATTTTGTTCTAGGTGGTATTGTACTCACTCAACAAAACATCATCTGCTAGGAGTTCTTGGAGTTAAGGGTGGGCGTGTAGCAAAGTTCTGGCCAGTTAAGATATAAGTAGAAAGCTACCAGCTGAGGTCTTGAGAAAAGTTCTTTCCTGATTAAAAGGAGATGTCTCGGGGATAGGAGCTTTTTCTTCTTTGTGTTTCCCCTACTCTGCCTGAAAATAAGATGCAATGCCTAGAGGAGCAGCATACATCTTACAAGCATTAGAAAACAAAGTCTCAAGCCAGCCACCAATGGCTCATGCCTGTAATCCTAGCTACTCAGGAGGCTGAGATCTGAGGATCACAGTTCAAAGCCAGACTGGACAGGAAAGTCCGTGAGACTTATCTCCAATTAACCAGAAAACCAGAAGTGGTGCTGTGGCCCAAGTGGTAAAGCACTAGCCTTGAGCTGAAGAGCTGAGGGACAGCGCCCACACACAGAGTTCAAGCCCCACAACCGACAAAAAGAGTCTCACAGTAAGAATAAGAGAGGAATAAGGGAGGACAAGACTGAGATGTGAATGACAACATGAAGTTGTTTTTTTTCTTGGCATCCGATTATGTAGGATAAACACAAAAACTCTCTATATTACACTTCTTCTATGACAGTTTTTTTTAATGTATGTAGCCAAATACAGTCTGTAACCAATGTTTGTAACTTATAAAGTTTTTTTTGGGGGGGGTACCTGGGACACAAGATTCAATACTTGTTATTATATTATCATTATTATTATTATTATTATCATCATTACTATATTGAGACACCAATCTGTTATTTAACCAGTTGACTAGCATATATTCCCTTAACTTCTTTAAAACAGAGTCTCAATTTTCCTTTAGTGAATCAATCCTCTCAGAGGCATAGCTAAGTAGAATGGTTGAGCATCTACAAAGCCCTGAATTCAAGCCAAGGTACCAATAACCCTCCCAAAGACAAATGTGATAATAAAAAAAAAAAAACAGCCCTCTCCCAGTGGTGTGTTTTAAGTGGGATAGATACCAACCACTACTCTGAATGAGTTCTGATTAATTTAAACCAACTAGCACAGCCCTCTCCTTGAGCAATAGTGATTGCTCAGATAAATAGGCAGGTACCTTACTTGGCCTAAGTGCTACCTAACCAGCACACCTTCTTCTCTTGGCAAAACAGTGTTCAGGCATGAGAACAGACAATATGAGGGCTCCTGGAGAAAGTGTTACTACACAGACTTCACTAATCGCCCCAAGAACTGTCCTCTGAGTCAGACTGACACCATGATGAAGCCTGTCTAGAGGGTAAAATTGATACATGAAAAAGGGTAGACCAAAAGGTCAGAGAAATTGAGCTAAATCATAAATCTCTAGGTCAAATTTTAACTTGTGGAAACTAGTTTGGGTGCGATCTTCTGTCATGTACAACTACATGGAAGGGAAAATTTCAGACTTCGGTCTAGTGCATCTATTGGACAAAATCTATATTCAAGCTGGGGACCAGACCTGTAATCCTAGCTATTCAGGAGGCTGAGACCTGAGGATTGTGGTTCAAAGCCAGTCTGGGCAAGAAAACCTATGAGACTCTCATCTTCAACAAATTACCAAAAAAGCTGTAAGTGGAGCTGGGGCTCAGGTGGTAGAGCACCAGCCTTGAGCAAACAAAGCTCAGGGACAGTATTCAAGCCTGAGTTCAAGACCTAGGACTGGTTAAAAAAAATCTATAATCAAGTACAATATAAATTCTTACCCAAATAATTTTTCTGAAAGAAAAACAACAAAAACCACAATCAATTCATCTACTGAGGGGCATCTGGGTTGGTTCCATATCTTAGCTATGGTAAATAATGCTGCAATAAACACAGTTGTGCTGGTAGCTTTAGTGTGGTCTTGTTTGTAAACATTTGGGTAAATGCCCAAAAGTGGGATTGCTGGGTCATAGGGGAGTTCTATGTGAAAATGTGGTATATATACACAATGGAATTCTATGCCTCCATCAGAAAGAATGACATTGCCCCATTTGTTAGGAAATGGAAAAACTTGGAAAAAATTATATTAAGTGAAGTAAGCCAGGCCCAAAGAAACATAGGTCCCATGGTTTCCCTTATTTGTAATATCTAGTATATGTATGAGTCAAGCGGAAAAGGTCAGATAATGTGATATCAGGAAAATGAACCCTTAGATGTGTATTTTAATGTTTTTTTCTTTCATGCATGTGTTTCTAACGCATTTATAAGATCATCTCTTTGTTGCTTTGTATATCCCTCCCCCACAGTATAACCCCTGCTTTCACTATATTTGATGTCAGTATAACTTGTGGAGGAGATGGGGAAAAATCAGTTGTTTAAGGATACAGGTGGACCTGTTGCAACAATGAGAAGTACAAGTTGTCATGTCCAAAACTAGCTTTACAACGTCGGTGCGGGGGGGGGGGGGGGGGGGGGGAAGGCGGGGGAAGGAGAAGGATTGGGATTGGGAGGGAGGGGGGAGGCTGGGAAGGGATGTGAAGGGTAAACAAAGGAGGAGGCTGCAATGCTTGGTAAGAAATGTATGCATTATTTATAAGATTATTTCTTTGTTGCTTTGTATGTCCCTCCCCCACAGTGTAACCCCCGCTTTCACTATATTTGATGTTAGTATAACATGTGGAGGAGATGGGGACAAACAAGTCGTTTAAGGATTCAGGTGGACCTGTTGCAACAATGAGAAGTACAAAATGTCATGTCAAAACCAGCTTTACAATTTCGGTGTGGGGGGGGAGGGGGGTATAATTGGGTGGGGGGAGGGGGGTAAAATTGGGTGGGGGGAGGGGGGAGGCGGGGAAGGGAAGTGAAGGGTAAACAAAGGAGGAGGCTGCAATGCTTGGTAAGAAATGTATGCATTATCCTGCCCATGTAATTGTTGCCCCTCTGTACAGTATGTTCTCAAATAAAATAAAATACAATTAAAAAAAAAAAAAAAAAGAATTTAAAAAAAAAAAAAAAAAAAGAAATGTATGCATTATCCTGCCCACGTAATTGTAACTCCTCTGTACAGTATGTTCACAAATAAAATAAAATTAAATTTTAAAAAAACCACAATCAACTTGTAATTCTGTGAATTCATTCAAATTTCTCTTTGTTTTGACAAAGTCAGTTGGTTCAAAGTGTTTTGTTTTTTGTTTTTGTTTTTTTGTCGGTCATGGGGCCTGAACTCTGAGCCTGGGCACTGTCCCTCAGCCCTTCAGCTCAAGGTTAGCACTCTACCAATTGAGCCACAGCGCCACTTCCCACCTTTTCTGCTTATGTGGTGCTGAGGAATCGAACCCAGGGCCTCAGGCATGCAAGGCAAGCGCTCTACCACTGAGCCACCTTCCCAGCCCTATTTTTGTTTTTTGTAAACATGTCCATGAGAACTCCATGAAGGACAGCAATGCATCTAGGTTTCAGAATGAATACTGGGCCCACAAGCAGATTATGGAAATCTATTACTAATAATGAAATAATATTCAGACCTTTGTCATGGTAGCCTGCTCATTTTGCACAAAATATAATCTGCTATTTTTTTTTTCAGTTGTGGGGCTTGAACTCTGTGGGCGCTGTCCCTGAACAATTCAGCTCAAAATAAGCACTCTACCACTTGAGCCACTGTGCCACTTGTTTTCTGGTGGCTAACTGGAGATAAGAGTCTCATGCACTTTCCTGCCTGGGCTGGCTTTGAACCACGATCCTCAGATCTCAGCCTCCTGAGTAGCTAGGATGACAGGCATGAGCCACCAGCGCCCAGCTTCCACTGCATTTTAACAGTAGTTAGCAGAGGGAAAAAGCTAGTATTTATTGGTTTTAGATTTTATTATCGTACATTTCCCTTCAAACTATACTCCAATTATATAAAAAAAGATCCCAGGGCTGGGAAGGTGGCTCAGTGGTAGAGTGCCTGCCTCGCATGCATGAGACCCTGGGTTCGATTCCTCAGCACCACATGAGCAGAAAAAGCCAGAAGTAGTGCTGTGGCTCAAGTGGTAGAGCGCTAGCCTTGAGCTGAAAAGCTAAAGGACAGCACCCAGGCCCAGAGTTTAGAAGCCCATGACTGATTAAAAAAAAAAAAAGATCCCAAGTACTCAAAATTATTAATAAAAAATGTGTGTGGCTTTAGTTTAACACCTGTACCACTCGTGAAATCTCTCCATCAAATTATAGACAACAGTCTAGAGGCGGGTTTAATTGTGTACATAATTGAATCCATAGACAGTGTTATAGACAAAGTGGCATCTGCCCTTTTCATTGACTGTTCTCAGATGTTGCTGTCAAAATAATATGTTAAAGAACTGAGGAGTAAGACAGGCCCTGGTGGCTGATACCTGTAAATCCTACTACTCAAGAGGCTGAGATTTAAGGGTTGAAGTTTGGAGCCAACCCAGGCAAGAAATCCCATGAGACTCATCTCCAATTAACCACCAGAGATCTAGAAGTGGAGTTGTGGCCCAAGTGGTACAGCACTAGTCTTGAGCAGAAAAAGCTAAGGGAGAGCAGCCAGGCCCTGAATTCAAGCACTGGCACAAAACAAACAACAACAATCAACAATTACAAAAAAATACCCTATGCAGTAGCCAGTTTGTTCTGTGCTCAGGAGAGTGTCTAGAAACTAGAAATATCTCAAGACAGAGAGTGACTGTATTCTAGGCAAATCTCTAGAATGGCTGTTTGTATAAAATTCCATTTCATTCAATGTAATTGTCGATGATTTCAAAGATTATATAGACAGATGGTCTCGAGAGGAGCACCACACTGAGGCCTTCTTCATTATTATTCAGGCTTTGGTACATCAATCACACTCTCTCCTTTTCCATCTGCCTTTTTCTCTTTTGAGTTTCTTCCTTAAGAGAGAGGCAGTGCCCTGATAAAATCCACAATAATCCTACATTAGGAAAAGCACATCAAGCCATTATCTTCCATTAACATCTTAGAACAAATTGCTCCTTCAAGTGCTTCAAACTTCTTGAAATGGGACATCATAAACTTAAAACAAAATATCCCACACCGCTCAACACAATGATCCTAGATATATTACAACATGAATTGGGATACAGCACAATCATTCAGCTGCTGGTCAGCAGATTTAAAAATATTGAAAAAATGATATGGGAGACAGCTAACTACAGGTAAAAAATGTGGAAACATTAAATCAGTAGAGTTTGTATTTTTCCTCCCATAACTGAAATGGCCACTTAACAGTGAAAGTTAAAATCAAGGGTTTTATTTTTCACATGTAACAAAGAATCTGAAGTAGGAAATCTGGGAAAATTCTTTCTTTTGGCCACACTATGTAGTATTTTTCCTTCAGAATTGTCACATCAAAATTGTGTAATGAGCCAGACACCCATAACTTGCACCTGTAATCCTAGCTCCTCAGGAGGCTGAGATCTGAGGATTGCAGTTCGAAGCCAGCCCCGACAGGAAAGACCAAGAGACTCTGATCTCCACCAAAACCATAAAAAATTAGAAGTAGAGCTGTGGCTCAAGAGGTAGAGAGCTAGCCTTGATCAAAAAAGTTCAGGGACAGTGCTCAGGCCCTGAGTTCAAGCCCCAGGACTGGCACAAAAAAACAAAAACCTATATTACATAATGGTCGCAAAATGTTTCCTCTACCTCTAGCACTTACATGGGCAGAATGGGGTGAACAATTAAAGTCAAAATGAAGCAATCAAACTCCCCTTTTGAAGAAGTGCTTTTAAAAGCCAACATGTTTATATAGTGCTGACCAGAATTGTCTCCTAGCTATGAGGGGCCTAGGAAATCAAGCTGCTTTAGTGAGACATGTTGCAAAGTCAAACAAAATCAGGCAGTATTGTGCAGAGGTTAAACACATCCCAAGCCAATAAGTTTGGGTTTAAAATCTTGTTCCTTTTTAGCTTGCTTTAGGACTCAAGTTACCTTATAGTTTTCCCACTATAAACTAGGATAAGTAACGCGATCTTTCCCACAGGGGGCTTGTGAGAAGTAAATGAGTTAGTATAAGAGCTTAGTACAGTCTCTAATAAATAGCAAACCTATGTGTTTGTTATATTGTTATTATCAAGGAAAAGCAGATGTGTATTTGTTATACAACCAGCAATACCTGCCACAAATGTGTTGCACAGTCTCATAATTGTACTTGGCCTGGATAATGCGCCACATATGAGCAAATGCTCTGCTCTGAGAACTGCTGTAAAACTAAAATCCTATCTTAACACAAGTGACCATGACCTTTATGAACCATTAACCTTATGCCCATTTCTGGGGAACAAAGAACAAGCAAAACTTTCAAATGTTTGAGCCAGGGAACCAGTGTGAGTCACTGTGCCATTTTAGACATAGATGACTTGGACACTTTCTATTACAAGTGTCAATGAATCTATTCCAGGTGGCTTCAGCAAAACTGGCAAAACTGCCTCCATTTTCCTATCTGTTTCTTAGACCAACAGGACCATCAGTCTTGAAAGAGGCCCTGAGATGAATAGTTCAGGGAGCCACAGGAGGACATAAGTAACTGGGCACTCAAAGACTCAGACATTAGTAGTCAGTAGTCAGTGTACCTCTAACCAGTTTTGTGGGAAAAGCCACACAGCACATAACTGCCTCCATTTTTCTACCTGGAAATTCGGAATCACTTTTAGCACCAAAGGAAAAAAGATGGGGTCCAGTTAGGCTAATTCTTGTATTTCACAGGGGAGGAGTCAGGGCTTGGAATGTGATCTGGCCAGCCAAAGAGTACATAGCTGATGAGTAGCCACACAGGACTAAATGCAGATCGTGACCCCTCCCATTCCCCCCCATATTAGTACTCAGTCTACCCACCTGTTTCCTCCAAGGCCTTTCTCAGAAAAACAGAAGTTGGCTGAAAGGAGTTGCTTTTTTTCAATCAGTGCCATGTCCCTATTGTCCTACTGGGAAGATGCCAGAGAACTCCCTGAGGTCAGGTCGGCCTGGATGCTTACAGATGCTGAACCCAAGGGTTTTCAAGCTTAAGGGTGATGAGGATTCCTAGGAGAGCAACCAAGAGCAATCCAGAAGGCCTAGAGAAAGCAAAATGACACTGACAATGAACAGCGGCAGCCCATAGAGGCCATCGCGGTGAGAGTCTAAACAACCTCTGAGACCACAGCCCCAGAAGCACAGGTTAGAAATTTCCATCTATGCAGTCACGCAGGGCCAGTGATGGATTTGATCACCGCCGATTTCATGTCTGCAATTTGGGATTCTCAGGAACCTGTCGTTTTCATATCACAGGACTTGGGGACCTTCAAGTTTCATGACCTGCCCTAAAGCTCCCGTGGCCACCATAAAGAAATGGTGGGGCTGGGCGCTGGTGGCTCACACCTGTAATCCTAGCTATTCAAGAGGCTGAGATGTGAGGATCACACTCCATTCAAAGCCAGCCCTGGCAGGAAAGTCCATTAGACTCTTATCTGCAATTAACCACCAGAAAACCGCAAGTGGAGCTGTGGCTCAAGTGGTAGAGCACTCACCTTGAGCTGAAGAGCTGAGGGACAGCGCCCAGGTCCTAAGGCTGGCAAAAAATAAAACAAAATAAAAACAAAAACAATGGTCCTCAGCACGCCTGCCCCAATCTCACGGCCAAAGCCAGCCAAGGCCGGAAGTGGGGCTGTGGCTCAAGTGGTAGAGCGCTAGCTTTGAGGGGAAAAAGCTGAGGGACAGCGCCCAGGCCCGGAGTCCAAGCCCTCCCTCCCCCCCCCCACTGAGCGGCCCACCCCACCCCATCCCGGAGCTTCAGGAACCTTCCTCCCCCCCCCCCCCCGCCCTGGACGCACCCCTCCAACCGAGGCCGCGGGTTGTGGGGCCTTCTCGGGGACCTTCTCACCTCAGACGCCCACGTCAGTGGAGTCCAGGACCGGGTTCAGGTGGCTTCTGGGCAAAACGAAAAACACCGGTCCCTCAGGAGCTGGCGAAGCTTCCAGAAGGCGCCTGTGTTCTGGCAAGGCGGGGCCCGCTTCCACCCTTCCCGATGCCTGGGCTGAGGGAAAGTTTGGGGAGGGGGGCAGGAGGGGCCCAGGAGGCTGAGCTGGGGCTGAACCAGCCCTGGCCACAGGCGCCGGCGGCGGTGACTCTTGAGGTACAGGAAAGAGGAGACCCCTTTGGTTTCAGAAGCCTGGGATCCGAATCCTCCTGCAAACAAATTTGGCGCCTGAGGCAGGGAGGGGCGGAGCTAAGGCAAGCAGAGAGCGTGGGGCGGTTCTGAGAAACGCAGGGTGTTAGGTAACTCTATAAGAATGCCATCTGCAAAGCTGCTTTGCAACAAGGTTCCATAGTGTAGTGGTTATCACGTCTGCTTTACACGCAGAAGGTCCTGGGTTCGAGCCCCAGTGGGACCATGACTTACGGTAGTCACTTTTTGGGCTAAATATCCATAGACCACCTCGATTACAGAAAATGTTTGTCTTCGTTCCCCTTTTTTGCTAATTTAAATACATTTGAATTTTTTTTTTTTTTTTTTTTTTTTTTTTTTTTTTAGCGCAGGAGGTAAATGACACCTTTGTACGACCTGAGAAATCGCTGAGGATGGAGGCGGGACTAGCTCAGTTCCATCTCTTGCCCAATAACCCCAGGTGCCTTCAGAAAATCCTATAGCTCCTGGGCCGCACTTGCAGGAGATCTTTCCCTGGAAGCACAACAGACTGACTCCCCTAACCCTTAGCCAAAACTGTACGGCTGCAGCCGCGTTTTGACTGGGTTTGAATGATTAAAAGTTGATTACAATTATAGTTATGATTGTGATTAAGGGTTTATATTGCATTAAATGCACATAGCAGAAAAAAAATACAATCTTCCTTTTTAACACAGGAGTGGCATTATTGGAATACTAGAATCCTAATGTCACTCTTACATCTAACATATGCTGACTAAATGCCCAGACGCCTGAAATTGTTGGTTATTTTGTTGGTTTTGAGGTGTTCTTTGTTTTGCTTTTTAGTACTGCATTACAGCATTTCTTAGGGGGTACTTTTTTCTTTTCTTTTCTTTTCTTTTTTAGTATTGGCCTTCCACATATTTGAGATGAGGAATAAATGGAAGTTGTTGGGGTCCAGAGGTGTGGGAGAGTGTGGTCAAGGGTGGGATGGTGGGCAAAAGAACTGAAAGTTGAAGGGGAAACTCCAGTTTTTTCTTAGCCCCTTTCAATATAATTTTGCTTAGACCCTGTATAAAGTTGCATCTTTTTCTGACAGAAGCGTGTAATAGATAATTTTTCAGATTAACAATCAAGTATATTCTTTTTTAAACCATCTTAACTAGAAACTAATGCTACATATATATTCAAAATGACTGATGTAAACAGATCTCCAGGACATTTTCATCTTGCAAAAGTGAAAATGTACCCTTCAATCTACCATTCCCTTTTCCACTCCTATCAACTTTAGTGTGTGTGTGTGTGTGTGTGTGTGTGTGTGTGTGTGTGTGTGTGTGTGTGTGTGTGTGTGTGTGTGTGTGTGTGTGTGTGTGTGTGTGTGTGTGTGTGTGTGTGTGTGTGTGTGTGTACGAGCCAATAGTGGGCTTGAAACTCAGGACCTGGGCACTGTTCCTTAGTTTTTTACTCAAGGCTAGTACTCTACTACTTGAGACACAATACCAGTTCCAGCCTTTTGGTGATTAATTGGCATTAAGAAGCTCTAGGGTTTGTCCGCCCAGGCTGGCTTCAAACCTCCATCCTTAGATCTCAGCACCCTGAGTAGCTAGCATGACAGGAATAAGCCACTAGTATTGCACATCTTTTTGCATAGCTGCCCCTCCCATCACCAAACTGAGTATTTTCCTCAGTGGAAAGAAATGAACATGATGACATAGGAGAGACTATGGCATGTCCATACATAAGAATGTTAGCCTTTAGCTAGCAGGAAATTGTTCAAGGTGGCCTTAGGAAAATGATGGCAGAGAAAGGAACAAAGCTTGAGTCTTTAGATAATAACTGTTTCCCTCCGTTGTTCCCTTGCAATTAAAAACAGAATAAGAGCAATGATTCTCTTGCTAAACCAGCTCAGCTGATGTTAGTGTCTTAGAGACTTCCTTGTTGCAGCCAGTAGCTATATGGGCTAACTTATGAGGCTCAGGCAAAGACCTAAGAACTAGAATAAGATGCTTAGTGAGTCCAATGCTCAAGTTAATCCCCTGCTCCTGGGCCAGTTCTTCACTGAAGTAAGACAGAGCTGCAGCCAAGGACGAGGAAAATGTCACCCACGATACAAGGCTTCTTGTTATTATTTCTGTTTGGCTACGAAGGTATGTACAATTCAGCCACTGGCGTTTTTGCATATTTAATATCACAATTTGATTCATAATTTTGTTGATAAATTAAAAAAGCAACTTGAAAAACAAACTATCAATGACACATGCTACTTAGGTTACATGTGTTATCCATGGCCAATGTTTAATTTGAGTAGATATAATTGTTGTTACGTTCTCAGAAACTTTCAGGTTGTAAATGGATTCTTTGAAAATTTAAACTATCCTTAAAATCCAACAGAAAGAAGAAAGTGTATAAGTACAATGATTAGTGAGGAAGCATGATGCAACTCTTGAACACTGTTATAGTCAAAATCAACTGATTGGAGAATTTCATCTTCCAATCTCGGTTATCATTAATGATGGAGGATACCGCTAATAATCATTCTATTGGGACTGGGTGCTGGTGGCTCACACATGGAATCCTAGTTATTCAGGAGGCTGAGATTTGAGGATCAGGCAGGGCAGAAAAGTCCATGAAACTCAGTTTCAATAAACTACTATAAAAGCAAGCTAGAAGTGGAACTGTGGCTTAAGTGATAGAGTACTTGAGCAAAATGCACTCAGGGATAGCACCCAGACCCTGAGTTCAAGCTTCAGGACTGGCACAAAAAATAATCCTGTTGGGACAACAAGTGTAAATGAGGACTATGTCAGGCAAAGCAGGGCAAAAGGTCATCCTAGTTTAAATATGGATTAGTGTAACTGGCCACTGGAATCTAAGAAAAATCATAATCCTTTCCTTTCTACCTTTCTCTTACCAACTGACTCTCCCAACAGTTTCTCTCTTTACATTCATGTCTCATTACCATTATTGTTATCATCAGCCCTTTAGGTCTAAATTCTATAAGTGAGGGAAAACTTGAGATGTTTGGCTTTTTGAACATGACTTATCTCATTTAATGTGATTGCCAGTTCATTCCATCTTCCTGCAAAAGTGATTTCATTTTCTTTTAAGGCTTAGTAATACTCTATGAGATACAGCTTCATTTGAGACATTAGAAATGGGTTGAAAGGTTGGGCTTGAGCTCAGTGGCTGAGTACTTGCCTAGCAATTGTGAGGTCCAGAATTCCAGCTCCAGTACCTAAATAATGCTTTCTTCTCAGGCAGGGTGACTGATGCATGTAATCCCAACACTTGGAAAGGGAGGCAGGAAGATCATGAGTAAGACAGCAAGCACCCTGTGCTTCAAACTGATACCCTGTCACAATATACAGAACACAAAGATTCATTTACTCATATATCTTAGGTTCAAGAACCTATATTCGAGTATCTACAATAGGGCATATTTTTTAAATTATCTTTAAGCAGCTGTACAAATGGGTTTGCAATCCAACCTGTCAGTTGATGAGAACTAGAACCACGGCTCAAGTTGTAGAGCACCAAAAAAGCAAAAAAGCTAAGGGTCAGAACCTAGGGCCTGACTTCAGGCCCCAGCACCAAGAGGAACATTTTGGAAGAACTTGACACTCAGGGCAGACCCTTGAGTCTAACAACCCAGATCTATGATCCCCAAATGAGACAAAGTCCCCTAAAAAGTCTCCGTGTGTTTCTATCTACACCCTTACCTTCCATGGCTGTTAGTAACAAAAGACACCTGTTAAGAGGCACGAAGGACAGTCTACTCTTAATTTCCAAAGCTTTGTGTATGCTGGCACTTAATCAGTTTATAATCCAGACAGAGACAAAAAGTCAACACACGGGGGGGGGGGGGGGGGGGACAAAAAAAAAAGTCAACACACATAGGATAGAAGCATTCAGTAACACAATTGGGAACATATATATCAAGGTTCCTTTATCTGTTTGTGTTTGTTTCATTTTGTTTTTACTTTGTGCTGGTACTAGACCTTAAACTCATATCCTGGGCACTGTCTCTAAGCTATTTTTGCTCAAGGCTAGTGCTCTACCACTTGAGATACAGCTCCACTTCCAGGTGGGTTTATTTGTTTTGGGGGGGGTATTTTGGCGTGTTTGGTTTGTGGGGTTACTTTGGTGGTTAATTGAAGATAAGAGTCTCACAGACTTCCTGCCTGGAGTGGCTTTGAATCACGATCCTCAGATCTCAGCTTCAAAGCAGCTACAATTACAGGTGTGAGCCAATGGCCTCTGGCTCATCTAGGTTCTTGATCTGATTTATTCTCTGCTATTTCTGCTATTTGCTAGTACTAGCTCTTTAGTACCATGAAATATGCTAAAGGGATTGCTTTGGCTTCCATACTGGATGAAAGTTCACATGGAAATACATACACCATCACAGTAAGAGACTGCCAATGTCACAGAAGTGAGTCAGGCTTCTATTTATCTAACTTTTCAAATTTAAGATTCTGTTGATAATGATTTTATAGTGCACCCATCCTACTAAAATGTGTTTTCCCTTACATAGTCATTTTTATTATATAAAAGCAAAAAGAGTCCTCCATCCACACCTTTAGAGGTGTGCCAGCCATTAGGAACTGCAGATTTTTGTAAAAGGAAGCATTACTGAGACATAATTTACGCACAATTAATTCACTCATTTGAAGAGTACAAGTCAATAGTTTTGAATAAGTTTCCAGATTTGGAGCCCATACAATCTAATTTTAGAACTTTTCCCTCACCCTAAACATTAGACAGGGACTCCCTGTTCTCTCCCAACTTCCCCCAGCCCCTGGCAAGCACAAATCTACTTGCTTCTATAGAGATGCCTCTTCTGGATGTTACATTTACATGGAATTATGGCATGTGGTCTTTTGTCTCTTGCTTAGCATATGTCTTCGTGGCTCATCGATGTGGAAGCATGAAGGATAACAGATTTATCCATGAATAAGCCTACTGCCTAAAACAGTAATACTTTCACATCAAAATCAATCTTCCTTTCTTTCCAAGAGGGACAACATCACAGTCTCCTGCCTTTCTCCTGTGCTTTACCCATGTTTCTCAAGTAGATTATAAGCTTTAAAGTTTCTATCATTCATATTTTCATATCTTTCTCCTTAGCTTCATCTGTTTCCCCAGGAAGGAAGGCTCCATATCTAGTGATATCCCATCAAAGAGACTAAAAGAGCCTTTTCTAGTTTCTAATGCAGACTTTTCCTCTTGGGATTGTCAGGCTCATTGGAGAGTCAGCCAGCCTTGAATTTTCTTGCTGTGGTAACAAGGGTTTCCCAGTAGGGTGGCCCTTTGGATAAGAGGACAGTATGAACTCATAGTGCACAAATCTAAGGCAGGAGAGTGGCAGACATCTCATGTAACATGTGCAAGACTCGTGAAAATAATCTAACTAGACAGAAAATATGTGCAACCACATAATCAAAATCTCTATTTTCCCTCGCAAAGCTACTGTTTTTCTTTGTCTTCTTCCAACAAAGTTATTTTCTGGTATGACAATAACTAGGTGGTCGTCAAAAAATGCTCTTGCTTTTGTTCTCTGGTTTTTAGGATTAAATCATTTTGGGGAAGTGCAGCAGCCACGTTGTTGCTGCTCCCTTGGTGACAGTGTTTCCTGTAAAATGCTGGCTGTTCCTTCTGTCTCTGCTCATTTCCATAAAGCTCTGGCACCTCACAATCCCAGGCTGCCTGCAGACAAATGCTTCCCAGGGAGGGGAAACCGAAAAGAAAATAAGACCTACCAGAAATCCTCCAGATCTGATGAAGCTCAGAAGTTAGCTCTGCATCCAGGCCTTCCTTCATGGCCTCTTTCTCCTCACAGGGGCACAGTGGCTGAATTTCCCCCAACCCACAGATCTGGGGACCACCAGTGGACATGGAGAACTGTTTTGTTAAAAATAGAAAATGGAGGTTTGGTTCTAATGGGAAGAAAGTAAAATTCTCTCCTCATGTATCCTAAGGTTTGTGATTGAAATCTCCCATGATAAAAGACAGATCAACAAGAGAAAAGCATTCAAATCCATGAACTAAGTTTACTTGGCATAAGAGCCTTTAGAAATGAAGCCCTGATCGCTGGGTGAAGCTGAGTGGTAGGGCATGTATGAGGCTCTGAGTTCAATGGCAGTACTGCAAAACAAGACAAAAAAATGAGTGAAAACCAGATGCCAGTGCCTCACGCCTGTAATGCTAGCTACTCAGAAGGCTGAGATATGAGAATCATAGTTCAAAGCCAGTCCAGGCAGGAAACTCCGTGAGACTCTGATCTCCAATAAACCACTCAGAAAACTGGAAGTGGCACAGTGGCTTAAGTAATAGAGTGCTGGCCTTGAGCTGAAGAGCTGAGGGACAGTACCCAGGCCCAGAGTTCAAGCCCCACGACTAACAAAAAACAAAAAGCAAAAAACTGAACGATTCATATACTTGGCACTTCCTACCTGCCTTGCTACATTAATATATATTGACATTCTACAATGATCAAAATAATTACTTTTATCTTATTCTTTGTTCCATTCTATTGTTCCTAGTTTCTTAGCGTCTGTGGATTTTTTTTTTCTTTCTAGCAGATATGTGTTTAGCTTGACTTCCTCCTGAAGGGACCCTGTGAACATTCATTTGGAAATGATCACTTCACTGTTTCATGTAGTAAATGATTTTGTCAAACTTCTTTTTCTTTTCTTGATTTCATTTTCCCTCTTGTTCTTTTGCTCAGCCACAGTGGGATTATCATCTACAGAGGTATGTTATAGGAAGAAGGCTAGAATTTATGTGGATACTGCTTTTGAAATTTTCTTAGACAAAATGAATATATTGAATTATTGAACTATTACTTATTTTTTGCTGTTCTAAGGCTGACATCTAGGGCTTTGCCACTCTAAAGTATGTGATCAATCACTGAGCTTTTCTTTTTTTTTTTGTTGGTCCTGGGGCTTGTACTCTGGGCCTAGGTGCTGTCCCTCAGCTCAGCTCAAGGCTAGTGCTCTACCACTTGAGCCACAGTGCCACTTCTGGCTTTTGCTGCTTATGTGGTGCTGAGGAATTGAACCCAGGGCCTCATGCATGCAAGCACTGGACCACCATCCCAGCCCATCCTTTTATTTTTCTCTTTTTAAATTGCACCAGTCCTGACTTGAACTCAGGGCCTATGTACTGTCCCTGGGCTTTTTTGCTCAAGGTTAGTGCTCTACCTCTTGAGCCACAGCTCCACTTCTGGCATTTTGGTGGTTAACTGGAGATGAGAGTCTCATGTATTTCCTGCCTGTGCTGGCTTTGAGTAGTCCTCAGAACTCAGCCTCTTGAATAGCTACAATTACAGGTATAAGCCTGGCACACAGCCTTCAAGTATTTTTAAAGCACTTTTTCTCTCTCCTGCTGGCAATAGCATGTTTTATCTAGGCAAGCTCCAAGTTTAGTTAATTTAATTTTTTGAAATTTTCATTTACTGTTTTCTGAACTTCAAAATGTTTTAAAATGGGTTTAAATTTAATATGATCATTTGTGTGTCCAGTGCTTCATATGTGTTTGGGAATTCTTGTTGTATTTGTCCAATGTTAATTGTTTTCAATGGTTAAGGCAGGGTGTCACTATATAGCCCAGGGCTATACAGCAATACCCAAGAATTACATTGTTGTTTTAATGAAAATAAAGGAAAACCAGGTGCATTTCTGAATCCAGTGCCTTTAAAATTGAATCCCTACATACAAAACCCCCCAGTTATGCATTGCACCAAGGTGTACCCAATGCCCAAGTGATTGAATATTGCCCTGGAAGGTTATCAATGGTTGCCCCTGGTGGCAGACATTTGCTTATTTTGAATCCAAGATGAGTGGCACTTGTGTGCATCCAGGCTCAAATGACAAGTCTGCCATCATAACAAAGCAACCATGAATGATGGGTAAGGAGCAAGTGTGACTTTTGTAAACAAACCTCTAGTGGGTTGACCAGTTGTCTGTGACTGTGACTGTTCTAGCTTTTTACCCTTCTGATTGTTTGTAGGATGAAGGTGAAGGCCCCTGGGACCAAAAGCCATGCAAGTGTGATTGCCAAGGAGGGGCCAATGGTCTGTGGTCTGCAGGTGCCATCTCCTTAGACTGCATCCCAGGTGAGTGGCCTCCCCTCCTTGGGTCATGAGATCAAAAGTGTCCTTTATTGAGTCTTGTCCAGCCTGGCTGAATTAACTCTGAATGATCAGCTCTGGCTTTTCAACAGGCCTAGTTGAGGTGCTTAGAGGGGACTCAGCAGCCAAGGAACTGGAAGAGTACAACCACTGAAAATTAAGTCAATGATAGGCAGTATGGAGCTTTGAGAAGAGCATGGGCTCCAGGGCCAGAAAACCCAGAGCTGGCATTCCAGATGCATCACTTCTGGAATGCGGCTTGGTTCTTTTTCTGCCCAGTGGAGGGATAGCAAGATGCACACCACACAGCCGTGTGCTTCTCCCACACAAGCAGAAGCAGCCCAAGCCAAGCAGGTCTCTTCCCAAGCAAGGCACTGAAAGGCCAGCTCTCAGCTCTGGGCTCTCCCTTTTCCTATCATGAAGCCAGCTGCTGACACAGCAGCTTCTGCTTCAGCTTAGTCCCTCGATGATTAAATACAGTACAACCACCTGTTCAAGCCCAGCAGAGAATTACCTGAGTGAAAAATACACCTCCAGTTATGTGAATGCCTCAGAATTTCCAGGACAACTTATTCCACAGCAGATGTAGTCTATCCTGATTAATAAAAACATCTTCCCGAAAGAATGGGGCCAGAAACCTTTGTCTATAAAGGACCAAACAGTAAATATATTTGGCTTTGTGGACCAAATGGTCCGTGTCCCAACTCCTTAATTCTGTCCTTGTAGTTTGGAAACAGTCTTAGACAGTATCTAAATACACAAATATGGCCATTTTCCAATACAACTTTATCATAAAACAGATGGGGAAACCAGGTATGGTGGTACATTACTTGCAGTCATTGTAATCTCTACACTTTGGAGGCTGAGGTGCAAGATCTAATGGATGCGGCCAGCTGGGTTACACAAAGACCATGAATGAATGAATGAATGAATGAATGAATGAATGAATGAATAAAATAAATAAGAATGAGGTTCCAGTTCCATGACCTGCCCTATAGCTTCCATAGCCACCATAAAGAAATGGTGGGGCTGGGCACCAGTGGCTCATGCCTGTACTCCTAACTACTCAGGAAGCTGAGATCTGAGGATCACAGTTCAAAGCCAGCCTAGGCAGGAAAGTCCATGGGACTCTTTTATCTCCAATAAACCACCAGAAAACCGGAAGTGGTGCTATGGCTCAAGTAGTAGAGCACTAGCCTTGAGCTGAAGAGCTGAGGGGCAGTGCCCAGGCTGAGAGTTCAAGCCCCATGACCAACAACAACAAAAAAGAACATACATTTCCACTAAGTTCTTATCTAAGGTGGAGTTGAAGCCTTTATTTCTGTCTTGTCAGTGCCAGGCACATCATAGGTTCATGATGAAAGCAGTTTATATACACATTTCTAAGTAGAATCCTTCAGGATTAATGAGATCAAAGATATCAGTGCTTTAATGGCTGCCTGAGCGCATGTGAAATGTATATAGGAAATGCCCTCGGAAGTCAACAGAGCCTTCGGCTTTCCTCATTCAGGCCCCACTGATCCTTGCAAACATCTGCTGATGCAACCCAGGCTCTGAAACTCTGCTTCCCCTCACTGTCAGCTATTGAGAGGCACAAGTTATTGTGATGTTTCATCTCATTTATTCCTTCTACTAAGCCCTTAGAGCATGAGTCAGCTCACTGTCTCATGTTTTATGTTGCTCAGAATTTTTTCAAAAACATGGATGAATTCATTTATTTACTATTGTAGTTATTGGTTGACTATAGTGGGGTTTGAATTCACTGTTAAGTAGTTGATTACTTGGTTTTTTAATCTAGGAGCAGCAGAACTAGCAAGAAGCTTCCAGAAGTTACCTGTGTGTTCAGGGACTGAGATTTTCATCAGACTGTCAAAAACATAGCTTATCTTTTCTGGCTTTTCAGTTTGGGTGATGCCATCAGTCTGGCTTAATTGAGGAGACTCTAGAAAATCAGCACAGTTGGGAGGGGGCACTCAGAGCTGACAGCAAAACCTATAGGCGCACACTGGTTGGTAATGCCCAGTGACCACACCCACAGAACAGAAGGTGCGGTGCATTATGGCCACCTAAGCTTTGGCTAAAGCTATTAAAAATACTAATACTGCCATTTCCACAGTAGAGCCAAGATTAGCCTGGCCCTCTGACAGTAGGTCATAGGGTAGGAGGGAATTTAAAGGTGTAAGAAATACAATGATTTGCTCATGCTTCAATTAATTCTGATATTATACTGTTTTATATTCAAGTGTATAATCTCTTCTTCCATAGATTAATTCCATATGCTTTATTTTTCCATATTCTACTATGTCATATATTCAAGTCAAATAGACATACATAGTAATATTCATAACTATGGAATCTCTTGTCAAGAATGACTTCAAACATTGCCTGGGTCTTTAGGTTAGCTTTTTGTGGTACAGGATACCACACTCACAGCATCACACATGCTAGGCAAGTGCTGGCTGTGCCACTGGGTTGCACCCCAGTCGTTAATACTTCTTGCAAGTATGTTTGATGCGATTAGCAACAAACCCAGAAAGCATTGACGAATAAAAGAATCTAATACATTAAATCAAGATAGCCTGGATTAAAAAGACATTATAAATTTACCACTATCCATTTAGTTAGCAAGAGCTTTGTGAGCCACAAAAGATGTTGATTTCCCTTAAGAGTGAAATAACTATGGAAATAATTCAACAGGTACAAAAAGAAAGTCTATGGGGCAGAAACTTGGGAAAGGTCATGTGGATCTGAGGAGGATCTCTTTCATGCCTTCGATGATACTTTTTTACCACTCTCAATTTATAGTTGTGTTTGGATTAGGCCAAAGGGAGTTCTCAGGGATACATACAGGGAATTTATTTTCCCATATAGGGCTTTCTACTTGCTGCTTCTGCCATTTTCCCTACTTGTTCCCAGAGGTGATCCAAAATGTGGTGGTACTATTTGTCCACCATCCATTCAGTATCTGTTGAGTGCTTAACGTGCAGCTCAGAGGGTAGACAGTGAGCCCGACAAAGGAGCTGACAAATACTTCCCTTAAAGAAAACATCATATACAACAGGTGTACAGGATGCTCTGGAGGCAAGGGAAGTGTAGAGATCTGAAGTGTCCAGCTGGCCAGTTGAAGGAGCAGGAAGGGGACAGAAAACAATCTCGAGGCCCCTGGGGCAGATCTTGAAGGGACCTTAGGCAGGAAGATATAGGAGGAAGAAGAGCCCGAAAATGCCCCATTTTTTCTATTGTGGTGTTCTCTATTCCATTTTCTAAGTGCTGTTTATTTCATGGCACACGGTGCATCAGAAATGCCACATTTTTCTATTCTTCCAAGTTCAACTCAATCTAGTTTCAGTGCTGTGTCATTATGGCCTGTGAGCTATCTAAAAGCATGCCTTTTGAAATTCCTTTCTCTTCTCTTTGGGTGGCAAGAAAGCCCCAGAGTTTACCAGGGCTGCTTGGGAGACCTGGGCTCACACTGGGTTAGGCTATACCCAAGCTTTAAGATTCTTTGTAAGTCTGCCTACCCCCTTAGCCACATTTCTGCAAAGTCCCAAGATGGTTTCCTGAGGGTGTCCAGAGTGATTGCTGACGTAGCTGGGGCTGCCCCTGGACAGTCAGTGAATTCCTCTTTAAGTCTAGATCATTCGAGTCCATAAGCTGCTTCTCAGTAGCTCAAGCCTCCTGCCCTTTGTGGCTTGGAGGTATCAATGTCTTAGACCCAGAGCCCTGGGCAGCAGGATGGATGACAAAGAGTTCAGGTGTGGACATTTGGGACACAAAAGCTTTGAGTCACCCAGGTGGAAGCAGTCACCTGGAAACTGTTCTGGGATGAAGCCTGGGGACCAAGAGGCAGGCCTAGTGTCAAAGATAGAGATGGTCATCCACCCTGGAGAGTATGTGCAGGGTCCATATCTGGACAAACATTAGAGTCTCAGCTACTTCTCAAGTATTCCCAGGACTCCAAGAATACTGTCATTGGTCAACATTCCCATGGGACTCTAGCCAACTCCTAACCTTTAGACGGATGGATGGCAAGAGTGTCATGAGGGGACACCAAAGAAAAAGTAAAATGCCACAAACAGGGGATCAGGAGAGAGAAGTGATGGTGTTTTCTGCCCTTTCTGCCTTCTCCCTCACAATTAGTGTGCCCCCTCCCCATAGCTGGCATTGCAGCCATATGCTACCACACAGAATATGATTTGAGTGTTTGAATGTGCATTATTCTTTTCTTCCCAGAATGCCCATATCACAAACCCCTGGGTTTTGAGTCAGGGAAGGTCACACCAGACCAGATTACCTGCTCCAACCCAGAGCAGTATGTGGGCTGGTATTCCTCATGGACAGCAAATAAGGCCCGGCTCAACAGTCAAGGATTTGGGTAAGTAGCGCAGGTAGTCCGTGTGGGATTTGTTTCTCTTATACAATAAATGGGCTTTGATGGGCTGGGAAGGTGGCTTAGTGGCAGAGTGCTTGCCTTGCATGTATGAGGCCCTGGGTTCGATTCCTCAGCACTAAATAAGCAGAAAAAGCTGGAAGTGGTGCTGCGGCTCAAGTGATTGAGCGCTAGTCTTGAGCTGAAGAGCTGAGACAGCACCCAGGCCCAGAGTTCAAGCCCCACAACTGACAAAAAATAATAATAATGTGCTTTGAACAACTACATGCTCTAATACAGACAGCATTTGAATAAACTTATTCAATAAATCCTGGCCAGGCAAAGTGACTTATGCCTGTAATTCTAGCTAATTGGGCTTGGGCGCTGTCCCTCAGCAATTCAGCTCAAGGCTAGTACTCTACCACTTGAGCCACAGAGCCACTTCCAGTTTTCTGGAGGTTTATTGGAGATAAGAGTCTCACAGACTTTCCTGCTCGGGCTGGCTTTGAACCATGATCCTCAGATCTCAGCTTCCTGAGTAGCTAAGATTACAGGTGTGAGCCACTGGCACCCCTCCAGAAAACAAATCTTGACTGAACAAATGTCTTGGTTGTACAAAGGACTGTGGTACAGCAGTGGAAAAAGATGGATGAGGTATTTGGCTTCAGGAAGTACTAAGTTCCAAGGGGGAGAGGGAGAGGATAAGCCAGTTGTTGTACAACTCAACATTCAGTGAGAGAGGGCCAGGGAAAACTCCTGAAGAAAAGTCCTCACAAGTGGGAAACAGCTAGTGTCAAGGCCTCAAAGTGGGAACAAGACTGTTCGGGGTTGGTGGCCCCTCAAGGGCCACTCCTGGCTGGCTTTTTGCTGGGGTTCTCAGAGAGGGGCAGCAAGTGAATCAGTGTGCTTGCTGCAGGTGCGCATGGCTCTCCAAGTTCCAGGACAGTAATCAGTGGCTGCAGATAGATCTGAAGGAGATCAAGGTGATTTCGGGCATCCTCACCCAGGGCCGCTGTGACATTGATGAGTGGATGACCAAATATAGTGTGCAGTACCGGACTGATGAGCGCCTCAACTGGATTTACTATAAGGATCAGACTGGAAACAACAGAGTAAGTGGGGCTCAGCCCAACCCACCTTTGGCTCACGTCCCCTGGGACCCCACTCTCTCATCCCTGGACCCCTGCCCTCGCTGTCAGAGCACATGTTGCTCACCTGTTCTTCTTCTTTATTTTCTGCTTGTAGCTTTGGTGCCCGGCTGTTTGGAAAGAAATGCTGTGTGTGTGTGTGTACGTGTGTGCGTGTGTGCGTGTGCGCGCACGCGCGCGCGCCAGAGATGTTTGCCTGAGTTCTCAGATCATCATGTAGTTGCTTGAAGATTCAAGGCTTGATATTTGGACTCTCAGTTTCACTGGATCATTGATTAGACTTGGTTCTATTCAGTATGTTCCTGATGAAGATAGCCAGTCCTCTATTGATACAGATAGGGCCTGTCCTTACTACTGACTGCTAGACACCGTTGACAGTCTAGCTGGTTAACTAACCATTTAACTGCATAAATGTTTATTAAAAGGACACTACCAAGCTGGGCGCTGGTGGCTTATGCCTGTAATTCTAGCTACACCAGACACTGAGATATGAGGATTATGGTTTGAAGCCAACCTGGGCAGGAAAGTCTATGAGACTCTTCATCTCCAATTAACTACCAAAAAAAAAGTTGAGGCCGGGCGCCGGTGGTTCACGCCTGTAATCCTAGCTACTCAGGAGGCTGAGATCTGAGAATCGCGGTTCAAAGCCAGCCCGGGCAGGAAAGACCGTGAGACTCCTATCTCCAATAAACCACTAGAAAACCGGAAGTGGCGCTGTAGCTCAAGTGGTAGAGCGCTCGCCTTGAGCTGAAGAGCTGAGGGACAGCGCCCAAGCCCAGAGTTCAAGCCCCATGACCGACAAAAAAAAAAAAAAAAAAAAAAAAGTTGAGCTACTAGTCTTGAGCAACAACAACAACAAAAAAGCTCAGGGACAGCACTGAGGCCCTGAGTACAAACCTGAGGACCAGTATACACACACACACACACACACACACACACACACACACACTTAAAAGAATACCACCAGTTTGCACAGATACTTAGGCCTTTTGGAACTCTACATTCTATACACTTTTTGAGAACTGTGACCAAAGTCACCTTCATCGTAGTCTAAACACAGTAGATGCCTGATTTTAATACATGTATATTTATCTACACACACACACACACACACACACACACACACACACACACACACACACACACACACACACACACACATATGCAATGTTTAGAAATGAATGGATGCCAAAGAATAATAAATTCCTCAGGTTGTTTTTGACATTTAATCAGGTTCAGAAGATGTAGATGTGTGAGCTGAGAATCAGAAGATTTTCTAGTTCCTGATAACAATTTGCACTGTAAGACATCATAGCTTGACATTCCAAGGAGTATAGACAGAATAGGAAACCTCGCCGGGTGCTGGTGGCTCACGCCTGTAATCCTACTCAGGAGGCTGAGATCTGAGGATCGCGGTTCAAAGCCAGCCCGGGCAAGAGAGACCGTGAGACTCCTATCTCCAATAAACCACCAGAAAACCGGAAGTGGCGCTGTAGCTCAAGTGGTAGAGCGCTCGCCTTGAGCTGAAGAGCTGAGGGACAGCGCCCAAGCCCAGAGTTCAAGCCCCATGACTGATCAAAAAAAAAAAAAAAAAAAAAAGAATAGGAAACCTCATGGTTGGATATTTGGACTCTTAATTTCATTTTTGGTCTTATTAGTTGGCTTCTTCAAAAGAAAGTGTTTCTTCAAGCCCCATGCTCCTGAAAACCTTGATGGTGCTCTCAAAGTGGCAGTCCATACAATCTGGCAGATCCTGTCCACAGACTCCTCATCTACCACCTCATTTGCACAGACTCATGGCTTAGACAGGGCAATATGGGGCCTTGCGACTGGGAAGAAAGGGAGGCACCCAAGACATCCTGCTTTGCGCATGGAAACGGCCAAGTGTCACAGGCAGATGTTTTCAGGAGAAAATGAATGGGAGGAAAAAAAGTATTTCTGTGTGATGAGACAAAACGATCTCAAAACTACTCTTTCAATTCTGGAAAGAGTGCCAAGAAGATTTCTCTGGAAGTACTATACTGTCCAACATCCACAGTACCTTAATTCCTAAAAATCACCAAGTAAAACCATTTTCTCTCTGTCACTTTTCCCTTTCCAGATTTTTCCCCTAAGTTGTGTGTGTGTGTGTGTGTGTGTGTGTGTGTGTGTGTGTGTGTGTGTGTGTGTGTGTGTGTGTGTGTGTGTACTTACTTGAACTCAGGGTCTGGGCACTATCTTTGACCCTTTTGTGCTATTTTGGGAGATAGTTTACTGGAGATGAGTCTCACAGACTTTCCTGCATTGGCTGGCTTTGAATCACGAGCTCCGAGCAGCTAGAATTACAGGCTTTTGAGCCACCAGAACCTGGTTTCTCTCTAGTTGTTTTTAATGTTTGTAAAAACGTGTTTCCAAGTCTAAAAGGTATTTGTCACTTGTATCAAAGTAGAGACATATATTTAAATTTTGCCTTAGAAGTTTACAGTCAGGAAAATATAGTTTGGATACCTTTAGAACATAGGAATATTCATTCCTCTTGTGTGATGTGACACCTTTTATACCTTCTTGTCAAAATGCAAAGGACAAAACCAGAAAACTGTAATAAGGATAAAGGGTTTTCTATCTGCATCATCTAATAGGACTTCCTGTGATGATGGACACATTCCTATTCACACTGCCTCTGGCCACATGTAGCTATTGAGCATTTAAATTGTGGGCAGTGTTGGCTGAGATACATGTATTTCATATGCACATTGCCCTAGGTTCTGTCCTAGCACTGAAAAAGAAAAAAGTGAGAAACTGAATTTTTCTGTTTTTAGTTCATGTACATTGAAATGTATGTGGCTAGTAGCTATCATATTGGATAGTCCCCAAAGATGCAACGAACAGGATCTGGTGACATGGCTCAGGCGGCAGAGTGCCAGCCTTGAGAAAAAAGCTGAATGAGAGCATGAAGACTAGAGTTTAAGCCCCAGAACTGGTGCCCCCCCCCGACCCCCTATACTAGCTACATTCATGGTTAGAATTTAAAGCGTACTTGGAACTTCTCTGTATTTTAACCATTTTCTAAGATTTTCTGTAGTTGTACATTGGGGCTAGCTCCACATAGGCGTCATTCTTTTCTTCTTGTGTGGTGGTGACTGGATTTCCTCCTTCTCTTTAGGTTTTCTATGGAAACTCAGACCGGAGTTCCACAGTCCAGAACCTGCTGCGGCCCCCCATCATTTCCCGCTTTATCCGACTGATCCCACTGGGCTGGCATGTCCGCATTGCCATCCGGATGGAGCTGCTGGAGTGTGTCAGCAAGTGCGCCTGACTCCCACCCTAGCACAGGCCTGCCAGCGAGGGGAGGACCTGCGGGTGCAGGGCCCCACCAGGCCCTGCTGATGGATAAGGTTCTATCTTTAAGCCACTTTTGAAGCAGAGATATAGAAGATCTCATCCACACACAGACCAAATAAAAGAGTCTCCAATTTTAATGAAAGAAAAAGAAACAAAATATGGTCACCCTCCTCTCCTTGCTAGGGCCAAGAATAATAAGAACAAAGAAAACATCGCCCAAACTAATTTTCATACAGAAGCCTAAGTAATTTGCTGGAGCAATTTCCTGCTTTCTCTCCTCTCCTCTTTTCATTTTTTTGGGTGTTTTTTCTTTTTTCTTTTCTTTCTTTTTTTTTTTTAAAATCTCAGTAACACTGAAAGCTGCAGTCCCAGGGGAACAAACACAAAGGAGCTCTGATAATTTGAAAAATTCTATTTTGCTTTGCCACTTTCAAAACAGAGACATATGGTTTCAGAAAATCTTGCTTGAATGCTGAAAAGGAGTAGGCCTACATTTAGGTTTCCATTAAATCCGGAGCAAAAAAGAACACAGCGAGAAGTCAGGTAGACAGTTGAAGGTTTTGAGGGTGAGTAGGTAGCAGACATGACTGAGGTACATAGGAGCCTGTTGCACGTCCCACAATTGTCCTGCTATCCTGATGGCTTATGTACAACAAAGAGCAAATGTCCAAGGTCAGGGAGCCTTGTTGGTCATAGTTTTTGCATTGAATGGGCACTTGCAATGAACGAATCCCACATGAATACAGGGATTAGAGACAGTCTGAAGCTTTCATTACACAGCTCATAAAGGCAAACTGTCCAAATCTGTGGTTACCATAATGTACAGGACAATCTGTATGTGGCAAGTCACAAGGTCTTTCTACATTCAGGAATGCCAAGTGACCAGAGCACCTAGAAATCTCCTTATCTAGGGCTACTATTTTTCAAGAAACTGAACATATCTTGAAAAAAAAAACCCACCCAAACAAAAAACTTGACTCAGGAGCTAGCCACTTGGAGGAGGTACATTAGCTAAGTGGTCAGAATAAGGTCATACAGCTTCTCCTCTGGAGATGTCTGCCTTGTCCACACAATCACACCTGCTCCAGACACTTGTAATCTCTTTAGGAAGCAGTGGCGCTCATTTGGCAGACATGAACTACAGCCAGTCTCTTCTGCAGTGCGGAAAGACCTGACTTCCAAGTCTCTCCCTTGGCAGAGACTGTTAACATGGGGAAAAGAGAACAGGGAAAGTAGGAACTGAGAGGGATGGAATCAAGCTTAAAGGTCTCCAGAAACTGGGCATTTCACAGACTGTCCTGGTACCACACATAGTTATAAGCCTTTGCTAGCAGATCTTTCTTGGTATCACTGTACATTTTCAAATGCCAAGGCCAGTGGATGGACTCACAGTAATGTCGCCTTAGACATTGCATTCATCTATTTTGTGAATAGGTAACCTACAAGCCCCACATCTCCCCCAGGGTTTAAGGGCTCAGCAGACGTGTCTAGAACAATGGCACTCCTGGCTTTAGGACACATGCAGAAATGTATTCTGGACAGAATTCCTAAACATACTGTGATTTACAAGAATGAATTTACTTATCTCACAATATAGACTGTCAGAGAAAATGGTAATAGACTAAGTGTATAGATTGGGGGGGGATGAACAAATATATATCCATAAAGATATATGGATAAAGGTTCTTTAAACAATTGTTAACATTGGGCCTCTATATCTTCTTATGTCTTTATTGAGATGAAGTTCATATATCATAGAATCCTCACCTATGTGATGTATACAGCTCAATGACTTGGTATATTAGGAGCTGTGAAATCTTTATCATAAGTAACTTTAGTTTTCACTACCTTAAGCAGGGGTGGGGAATATCTGGTTGGTGGGCTGTATGAGGCTGCCAAAGTCATTGATATAGGATAGGACAGACATGTACGCTTCTTTTTTTGCCTGTCATGGGGCTTGAACTCAGGGCCTGGGCACTGTCTCTGAGCAACTTTGGCTCAAGGTTAGTGTTCTACCACTTGAGCTACAGTGCTACTTCAGGCTTTTTTCTGTTTATGTGGTACTGAGGAATCAAACCCAGCATTTCATGCATGCTAGGCAAGCACTCTACCACTGAGCCACATTCCCAGCCCATGTGTACGCTTCTTGAATGCTTCTTATCTGCTGCCTGAGGCTATCTGTCCATACTGATAATTTTGAATGGTCTGCAGATGACATTATTAATATCCAAAAGGCCCTTAGCAGAAAAAAGTTCCCCATCCCTGCTGATCGAAAGAGAATTAGCCATCATCCATCTTGGCTCTGGGCAACTATTAACCCACTTTTTGTTTCTATGTAAATTTCCTTATTTGTAGACATTTTTCATATTATATATATATATATATATATATATATATATATATATCCAATATGTAGTAGCTTGTGACTGATTTCATTCACTTTTTTTCATTCACTTTTTGTTTTTAAAGCTCTTCCATATTGTTCATTCCTTTTCTGAGTATAATTCCATTGTATGGATATTGTTACTTAGCATCCCTTGATGGGCATTTAGGTTGAATAGTGCTATGAAAATTTGTTAGCAAATACATTTTATGTGAACATATTTTCATTTACTTGGTTACATATCTAGGAGTGGGATTGCTGGGTCGTATGGTGACTAAGTTTAACCTTTTGAGGAACTACTTAACAAATGGTTCACCATTTTCCACTCCTATGGCATAGCAATGCATGAAGGTTCCCATTTCTCTATAACCTCAATAACACTTATAGTCTTTCACTATAGCCATCTTAGTATGTGTAAGTAGTATTCCTTTGTAATTTTGATTTGCATTTCTCTAATGACATTGAACATCATTTCATGTATTTCCATATGGTCATTTCTTTGCCCACTGAAAAATCATTTTACAATTTATTGAGTTGTAAGAGTTCTTTGTATATACTAGATATAATTTCTTTTTCTTTTTTTTGGTCAGTTGTGGGGCTTGAACTCTGGGCCTGGACACTGTCCCTCAGCTCTTCAGCTAGCTCAAGGCACAACTGCTCTACCACTTGAGCCACAGCACCACTTCTAGTTTTCTGGTGGTTAATTGGAAATAAGAGTCTCAAAGAAGCAGGGAGCTGGTAGCTCACGCCTGTAATCCTAGCTACTCAGGAAGCTGAGATCTGAGGATCTAGGTTCAAAGCCAGCCCAGGCAGGAAAGTCCAGGAAACTCTTATCTCCAATAAACTACCAGAAAACCAGAAGTGGTGCTGTAGCTCAAGTGGTAGAGTGTTAGCCTTGAGCTGAAGAGCTGAGGGACAGCACCCAGGCCCAGTGTTCAAGCCCCACAGCTGACAAAAAAAAAGTCTCACAGACTTTCCTGTCTGGGCTGGCTTTGAACCGTGATCCTCAGATTTCAGCCTCCTGAGTAGCTAGGATTATAGGCATCAGCCACCAACACCTGGCTAGATATAATTTCTTTTAATCAGATATATGACTTGAAAATATTTCTTTCATCATTGTTTTTTAAACTCTTGGTTATTTCGAAGCACAATTTTTTAACTTTTAGTAAAGTATAAATTTATTACTACTTTTTTTCCAATCCAATTTCATGAAGATTTACTACTATTTTTTTAAGTTTTATAGTTCTACCTTTTACATTTAGCTCTTTGACCAACTTTGAAACCATTTTCATGTCTATGAAGAGTCCAACCTCATTCTTTGTATATAGTTAGCTAGTTTTCCAACAACCACTTGTTAAAAAGATAATTGTGGGGCTGGAGAGGTGGCTCAAGTGACTCTCCAGACTCAGGATGTAACTCAGTGGTAGAATATTGGGTGTGGGTGGTGACTTGGACAAAGTAAGGTATTTCAAATCAGAAATATGCTAGCAATATATTCTCAGAACTAAGAAGTTTGTCATTCTAAAATGAGCCTTTGAAGGATACTGAGAGAAGGCCACTTGAGACATAGTTGAGGCATAGTCGCTGAGGCCTACTGACAAAACAGCTTTCAATGGTGCTACTTCCTTTGTGTTCTCTAGTACAGCCTCATTCTAGACTTTTCTGATCACAAACTACCTTATAAACTGATAGGAAGATCAGATAGGATCAAGTGCTTAGCATGTAACCATTGAGTTCTCCATAACTAGCATTTAATCCAATGAAACATTTCCTAGTTCATAGAACTGCCAACTGTGGCACAATTAATAACAATAATAATGTTATAATAGCTAATACTCATGGAGATTCTATCAAATGCTTCATAGCACCTCATTACATCTTCATGACAACCCTACAGGGAAGGTACTACAATAGTTTTTGTTTATAGGCAAGGAAACAGAGGCACATGGAAGCTAAGTATCATGCATCAAGACATACGAGATTTACGTGATAGCCAGGGTTCCTGTCAGGCCATTATGACTCCAGATCCTAGGCATTTAACTGTATCACCAGCCATCTGCATCCCTGATCTCCAGTGATTTGCTTCAATGAAACAGTCCATTCTCAATCAAATCAGTTATCACCTGCTAGGAGAAGAGATAAAAGATGCATGTGAATTATTGTGAATTTTAAGCATGTTACACATTGTAAGGGCTCATTACTACCTGCTCCAATCAGTACATTTACCCATCAGTACACATAGCCTTCTTGAAATGGGTGTATCCTATTTTTCACTTGACTAAATTGTCTTTGTTTGTAAACCTAGAGTATGTTCCGGCAAACATTTTCATATATTCTAGGTTGAACATTGTTTTTGGAGTTAATTGAATAAACCTGAATTACTAAAGGGAAAACAATGTCATTAGCCTCCATGTCACTCTTGACATGTGGAGATGAAGTGGCTGCATTGTTTAGTGGTCTTGAAGGGTATGGGTTTTGCAGTGAACAAGTTTAGCTTCAAATCCTATCCATTCCACTTCTAGGCTGGGTAACTCCAAGCAAGTTAATGTAAGGTATATAAACCTGCTCATCTACAAAATAGGGAAAATAATAGTACTTGCTTCAGTGAGTCATTTTTTAAACATAACAAGAGAACACTTGGCATTATTGTATCAGTTGTAGTATGTTCTATGAACATAAAAACAATTCGGAAAGGCTGGGTATGGTGATACATGCCTGTAATCCAGACTCTTAGGAGGATGAGACAAGAGGACTGACTGTAGGTTTCAGGCATACTTACATACTGAGAACTTATTTCCAAAAACGAAATAAGCAAACAAACAAAAAACAAAGGGCCCAGACACAGCTTCAGTCTTAATCAAAGTGTAGATGAAATTACAGGCCAGTTTCTACTCCACTAAGGATATACTCATGGTGAAGGATTGCTTGACAAAAGGTTTTGTGTGTGTGTGTGTGTGTGTGTGTGTGTGTGTGTGTGTTTGTGTGCTGATCCTGGGGCTTGACCTCAGGGTCTGGGCACCATCCCTGAGTTTCTTTTGATCAAAGCTAATGCTCTACCACTTGAGCCACAGCTCTGCTTCTGGCTTTTTTGGTAGCTTAGAGGTAAGAGTCTCACAGACTTTCCACCTGGGCTAGCTTTGAACTGTGATCCTTAGATCTCAGTCTCCTAAGTAGCTAGAATTATAGGCATGGGCCACCAGTGCCAGGCTTAATAAAAGGTTTTTAAGAATACAAAGCCCTAAGCCTTAACTCCTTCCCATTTGTTTAGAAAGATAAAAAACTCTGGAGAATATTTTAAATGTTACCACAAAATTGAAGTTTTTGCCTCTTTATTGTCCTTTACAGTTGATCTTCTTACCTAAATGGCAAAATTCAAGGTCTATGACAGGCTTTGTTTTTGGCTTGTTTTTTGTAAAAGTTTTATCACGTAGAAACTGAGATTTTGATTCCAAGCCCAAATGCCAGAGTCCCATGTTAGGTTTAGCACTTACCCCCATATGTCAAAAAAACAGCTTCTCAGTAATTTATAGGCCCCAGCAAAACCATCATTTAACTTGCTTCTTACAAAAACACAGTGATGTACATTTACCTATTATGTAGTTGTTTTTGTATTGTAAGCACAGAGTTCTGTAGATGTTACAGAGCTCCTATAGCCCAGAGACCCTGATGTTTACCATCTGGCCCTTTACTTAAAAAAAAAAAAGGAGAAACCCTTAGAAACTCTGTTTCTCCACCCTTGCTTTCTCCCTGTAGCACTGAGTTTGTAAGGCTGGAATCTCTCTCCATCTTCCTCACACTACCAAGGGAGCTTTTAACAAGGTGGACTTGTGTACAACACTTGTACTTGTGTAAAAGAAACCACAGTTTTCAAAATGTCATAATGAGGAAAGAACTTTATAAACAGAAAAAAAACAACATTATTAAGTAATAGGATTTGCTTTGCTTTACATTGATTTCTCTCTTTTAAACCAATTACAATTTCAAAGGGCCATTATCTTTCATCTGAATTCCAATGCATTCTTTTTCACAAAGAAAGAAAAAATGGAGCTGCTTGCGGTTCAAAGGCAAGAAAGACCACAGTGCTCAAGTTTGGAAAGGCCTGGCAGTCACATCAGTCAGTGCAAAATTTGCATTTTATTAAAGACATTTGGGAAGATCCATTCAAAAATACATTGTGCTCAGTAAAAATGAACGATTTCATGCTGATAATGAAGGTTACCACAGAGTAATATTTGAATAATATTTACAGCAACAATAGAAATTTTACACAAGTTTAGAATGGAATACATGCCAGAAAAAACTTGATAAGATGTACCAACACATGATACAAAGAGTTATAGAAACACTTTACAAATGGTTTGTAATTAGCTTGTGAGGAATTTAAGTAATCAACACTTCAAAT
Organism: Dipodomys merriami; assembly: GCF_024711535.1. NCBI lineage: Eukaryota > Metazoa > Chordata > Mammalia > Rodentia > Heteromyidae > Dipodomys > Dipodomys merriami. Next base: position 110,389,611 of record NW_027204492.1, read on the forward strand.
TCAGTTTGGATTCAAAAATTAAAAAGATTTTACAACCACATCACACCCTTGCCACAGTAAAAAGTATGGAATTACACTTTATATAATGGATTATAAAGTCTGTGCAATTAAGAATTTCCATTGATTCTTTATCTACCACAAGCTGGATGTCCCATCCCTCTGGCTTTATCCCTAGTTTAGTTTTTAGGAATGAACAGGGCCTCAATGTCACCCTGCCCTATGTCTTCCCAGATACTCCCTTCAAACTTACTAGAGATTGAAGAAGCTCTGAATAGTTGTCTACGTATATACAGAGTAACTACCTGAATTCAAAATGGCACAAAGCAATTCTTGGAGATAGGAATCTGGGGCAACAATTTCGTTTGGCTGAATTTTATCTGTTAATCAATACAAGTTTACAGTGAGAATTTACTTCTTTCCATCACCACATCACCCTTCCTTCCAGCCTGATTCAATCAGTGATCAACGAGTGAATAGGGAGAGGGAGAGACTGGTGACTAGATTATCCTTAGGGAAAACGGATTTTCTGCAAGCTTTACTTTCCATTTTGGAAAATGAAGCCATTGTGGAGAAATGACACATTCTCCAGCAGAAAAAGTACCATTTTTCTCATGAAACTCTATTGAGTTTAACTGGAGCTTTTGATAATTCTGGCAATAAACACTTTAATCCCTCAACAGGGACAAAAGTCAAGGCATCTTACCTTTTCTATTCCTGGGTTTCTTCTGAATAGACCTGAAGCAGAGCACTAGGACAAGCTTGTCTATGCCTGAAATGACTCATATCAACTTTCTGGGAAGTAAAATCCCCTACCAAAGAAGCCCTGAGGGATTCTCAGCAGTCTGCCAAAATGGAGGGAACTGAGGGACAGATAAGGCCTCTTTCTCCCTGATACTCTGCCTGGGAAGAGCAGCGAACAAGGCAACTTCTAAACTGCATACAACATGGAGACCGATTTCAGATTCCCAAGAAGGACCAAATGAGACCGAGGATCAAAGGGGGTGTGGAGAGCTTACCCTGGTGGAAATGAAGGGCCTTAGAAGTGAAATCAGTTTCATTGCGGCAGTTCTGCTGGCCCTACAAATCCAGTGTGCAGACTGTGACAAACGTTTTTTTTTCTGGCAAAACAAGAGACAAAGCTCCCTTCATGGTGGGAGTAAACAACTGATGAATGAAAATGCAAGGTAGGTCAGGATATTTAACACTCTATAGTAAATACAAAGAAAAGTGGGTCAGTGCCTGGAGAGGAGAAAGGTAGAGTTGGGAACAGGCCTAAGGCTGATGAATTACCAAAGCACTGTAGGGAATAAAGACTCTCTAAGGAACTGGCTCTTACAAAAGTCTACCATTTATACAGTACATTCAATTCAAAAACAAATAAAAAAAGAATCACATGGGGCAATAGGCCCAGAGTTTCCTACCCATCTGGTTTCTCCCCCATCATGAATACAGAAACAAATGGGGGACTTCATTTTCCTGCATGGCTTCTTACTTGTGATTTCCAAGACAGCATGTTTTAATCACCTAAACTAGACCTCAAGATATTCTATAACTCATCTGGAGGAAATGGTTCACTGCTTACAAGTGTGTCTTGTTTTGTTTCATTTCTAGTAAGCTGGCCTTTGAAAACTCTGCAAGGACCTTCTAGGCAAGATTCTGGTCCTAGGGACTGACAGGACATTTAGAACATTTGTACTGTCTTTCTTGCAGTTTCTTCCAAACAAACTACGATGGTTATTTCTTTTAAGGTTTTCTCTGTCTACATTTTATTAGTGATGAACTAAAGAAGGCAAAGAAATACTCTACTATTTTCCGACTTGCTTCAGTGCAACATACCACATTCCAGTATGAGTCCGTGGTTCTTAGTACCCACATGGAATTTAACAGCTCACTTTAATGCAGGAGGCAATGGACTTCTAGATCAAAAAGCAACGTCCTCTAGAGCACAGGTTCTGAGCAGGAGGGAACATGCAGATTCCCTGAGTCCCAGCTACAGAACAGCTCTGACCAATGAGCTATTTATTCCTCTTGTTCAAACTGTTTGGTTACCACCAGGACCTAGGTGAACAGAAATGGACAAAGCCTTCTGCATACTGGAAAAGCAATCCTCTGGCCTTTGAAAAAAAAAAGTTGTACACTTATGACTCTCAATACATGGCTAGAAGAAAATAAATGGCTTTGTTTTCCTTATTTATTCTAAAAACTAGTTTAAGAAGTGAGGATACTATGATATCAACTAAGAGGTGTTGAGGAGGGAAAATGTGATAGCATTTCCTAGTGTAGTCCACTAATTTTCAGATTAGGAACATGCTAACTGGCTAACTCTACAACCACAACATACTTTATAATACACAGCGTGACTAGACACTGAGCAGCGTAGCTCTGAGCGTAGAATTAAAGTATACAGCTGTATATGTGAGTCTTTAAGCATGTTTTATAACAGATTTAATCAAAGCATACAGCACAAATACTTCTATAATAGCCACATCACAACCACCGATAAAAGTTTTTGGCTTCTAATCGGTCTGCCATATGCTAATATTTGTAAAGAGCTATTAAATGACTTGAATAAAAACAAAGACATTTTCTTTCAGTAGACACTGCTAAAAGCCATGGATGCCTTTGAGCAGTTGGTAGAAATCATGACAAGTTGCCAGGCTGTTGCTTGGCAGATATAGCCTCATGGCTCTATGAAAGATCGTCTAAGGATGCTAACTTAGCATTTAATTCTCAAACACATGGAAAATAACTCTGGCTCCTCCCAAAGTATGCACCTTTTAGCAGGTCCAAGACAATGGAAATGAACAATAGGATTCCAAGGATTCAAGAATAGTGGTAGAAGATTCTTAAAGAGAATGTGTTATTGGAGAATTCATTCTTGCAGTTGTTTTTAGCTGGGAAAGAACAAGGCCAGAGCCAAGCTCTGCAGTGGCAAGCCTGAAATAGTCTTGGACAGTGTTTCTCAACCTCAGCACTGATGACATTTGGGGATGGATCCTTCTTCGTTGGGGGGTTATCTTGTGCATTGTAGGGTGTTTTAGCAACACTGCTGGCCTCTATCCCTCTAGATGCCAGTAGCATACCCTACTCCACCCTCTAGAGAGACCACCAAATGTCTCTAGACATTGCCATATATGTCCTGGTTGAGAAGCACTGTGGTAGAGACAACTCATTTGAGCCTCTTGGCACAGAGCCCCCTCTTTTGATAGTGGGCTCTAGAAAGAGGATACTATCACTTCAGTTAAGAGTTAACGAAGCTTGGTTCAAGTTCGCTTGAACTTTAGGGACAAAAAAGGAAGGATAGCAGAGAATTGTAGAAAATCAGGAAAGCTGTTTCTTTTCAAAAGGGAGAACAGAAATAACTTCAGAAAACAATCTAATTCGTAAGCCTTCATTTAACCTTGGTGTTCTTTAGGAAGTTAGGGCAGATAGTAAAACATAGAGGTCATACATTCCCCTTCCTAAAGATAATGCAAATTTTGGTGACTTTAAGTCAAGTTCCTCCTTTCATGGATGGCATCTTTGTGAGGTCAACTAAAGAGGAAAAGAACAGCTCAAAGCTAAGAGAGGGACCATTAGATCTGAGAGAAAATGTTACTGTCCCCCTTTGTGATCAGGAAGAGAACAACATACCAGAAATGAAAATTGTAGTTTGACTTACAGCATATTGAGGATCAAGGAAAATTCAGAATGGACAAAAAACATAAGAAGAGGAAAAGGAGCTATCTTCAAAATAGTAGATGTATGCATTATAGCTATTTTCTGGCTCAAATCTGGGAATGTATGCAAAAGTGTGGAATGACTCTTCATTAGTTTGGTATAGTTTGTTCTAGGTAGAAGGCAAGGATTGTAGCCCTTCTTTGAAGAATCATCTTGAATAGAAGTGTTCTACAAATATCTGAGATCCCAGTGTTTGCAAGAATGACAACATGGAAAAACAGCTCCTAGGTGACCGCGAAGCTTGAGTGCCACAACAGCATGGCAACGGGGCTGCGCAGTTCCTAAGTGCAAAGCACAGTGAGAAGTCTTTCCGGAGGGGGGAAAATGTCGTTTCTGGTTTGTGAGGGGAAGGATACAAGGTATAGACCTAGTATGAAAAAGAAGAGTTAAATATACACCTTTTTAGAGTCACTGAATCCAGGCAAACACCTGCTGAAGGTCTATAACACTTGAATAACCAAGTGACTGCCTGGAAAAAGCCAGAATTCAGAGCTACCCAAACAGTACTGAACTGGTGACAAACAAGACAGGAAAATAACTCAAGAGCATGCAAAACTATTGATTTGAGTTAAACTGTTTCCCCGATAGTACCCAGTTGAGTTTCATTTCAGTGCCTATTGTATTTATTAAAATTAAATTAAAAGCACCTTAAAACAACCTCTATATATAATCAATACACATCAGTATAGTATTTATATAAAAATGTAACATGTGTACAATTTATGCTTCACAGAATCTAAGACCTTTTCCTTTATAATCTTCATAATCATCAGAGCTATGATTCTCAAAACCTTGGGGAAAGGCTAATAGCAAGTCAGCATATTTCAGTAATAGCTGACTAGATTCAGGGGCTGAGCCTCTCAGAATTCTCCAACAAGTAATAAATACTGAGAAGTTCCCCCTTTGAGAGGTGGGAGGGATTTCTAAAAGTCTTATTGCTAAGAGACTACTTTCAAAAATCTATGACTACTAATAGATAAGGGTGTAGAGATGATTTCTGTCAAGGATGGCCCAGAGACATGGGGGTATATCACTTGCTGGCCAAAGGTCTCAATGATATTGGGGAATATAATCAAATGATAGAAAGATAGATCCTGTTCTGATGGAGGGATGTGTGTATATACAGGTGTGCATGATGACTTTGCTAAATAAATGGACAGGAAGAAAATCTTTTCTACGTCTATAATTTTCTCTATATCCGGAATTGCCTCAGGAGCCTGTTAAATATGTCAGAAAGAACAATAACAAAAAAGGCATTTAGAAGTAGAAATGCCATACATGTATCTCATATCCCAACTGGATACAATAATCTCCAGGAGGGTGGACGGTATTCAGGAGCATAGAGCTGGTTTGTAAGATCTGTAGACAGGTGCCTCTTAACAACCTCACGATAAGGAATGTTCACTGGCAAATCTTTGGTCTACACTCTACACTAATGTGAAGTGAAGAGCACATTCTCTCCGCAAAGACCCACGAATAACACCTCTGTATATTCTCCCATCGTATGAGAGTTAACATTATCTGAATGTAATTGGGAGCCTAGTATATGAGGAGGGAAGTGAGGCCTGCTGGAATCAGTGGCCTGTTTAACTATCTTCCCCTGTGAGTCTATAAGAGATGCTCTATTTTATCTGCTACCAAGGATCATGTCTAGAGGCTACTGCTGGGGCCAGAAATTTGAGCAAGGTTCATACTGTTACAGTTACTTGTAGCCACAATTCAACTCCCTTTATTAGAAGTATATACTCACTTCATATCACAAATGTATAAAAATATGGCAGATAGTGTCATAACGATACTTTTTTAAATGAATATATTTATAAAACAGACAGATAATTACTATATTTATATATATAGAATAAAATACTCCTGATGCAATATATAAATGTTACTGTTTAGTTTTTATAGAAACTACTGTAGCTGTCCCACTGCTTCATAATGTTCCAAACAGCTCAAAATAACTTTACATTATAACATAAAAGGTATGATTATAACAGTACAATATTAATTATAAATAAATGTTACAAATCCTATCAAATATGGAAGCTTAGAAAACAATTTAAGACATACAGTTCATCTGCTAACCCTTCAAAGGGATTCTCTTGGATTACAAGAAACCCCACATTTAGTCTAGGCAGAAAAAAATATGTGGTAAGGGCATCGGTCAACAAGAAGTTTTCTATCCCTTGAAATGCCAGGATACTTCCTGGCTTTCCCAAGTTCACCAGAGATTGCACTAAAGCTGGAATGTAAGGGGGGGAAACTGGCAAGAATTTCTTCTTCCTCAATGGCACACTCTGTCCATTCTCACACAAGACCTGTGGGGAGTAGCAATCCCTAAGGAACTCCTGTGGCTCTAAGATCCCTGACTAGCATTTGTGGCTGTGAGGAGCCAAATGGCTCCACACATACAATATTGCACACACCTTCATAAAGCTGAAAATACTGGCTTACTACCCTGGCCCAGCCCATTCCCTAGCCCACCCACACCCTCCCTTCCCACCTGGCATATTACCCTTCCCCCCAGCACAAATTACAAGGCTGTCTCTTTTAAATCATTCAGATTTGGCATTCTTGAGCGATTCGTTCGGTTATAAGGGTGCCCATTTGGCCCACTCTTGGCACTCAGCTGTTCAGAATAGGAAGGCCCCTCTGTGGCACTCCTGGTCACAGAGGACACATGCCAACCAGGATCCATCTGACCTGGCAGCTGGAGAGCTGGCCTGCCCTTTGGTGTGGGCTCTTGCCGGATGTTGCTGCTCCCCCCAGAAGCCTGACTCAAGGGGTGAATCCGAATTTCCGCAAAGGAATTTTTGGTTTGTTGAGCTGTTAAGGGCTGGAAGCGGGGATCTGAGGAACCCGGGTGATTTGAAGATGAAGAGAGATGTAATAGCTTGCGCAGTGATTTTAATGGCTGGCTCTGAAAGGATAAGACACATAGAGAATTTAATTTAGACTACACAAGGGATCTAGGAGGATATGAAACTCAGATGAGAGACGATGATGCAGCCAGAGAGCGCAATCATTAGGTTAGAGAGGCTCGTCCACCTTTATCTGTTCTATGGATTTCTTCAAACAAGATTGCATTGACTGTCCCTTTCATATGAGAGCCTAGAAATTTACAGAAGATAACTAGTGTTAATGGGGTGCTGCTCTAAGGCCTAAATTTCTTCAATCTGGCTGCCACCTATCTTTATTCCAGTTTGCATACTTCAATCCCAGGAAAGAGAAAAAAAGAAGGGATATGCCTCTTCCTTTCTAATAAGACTTCCCCAAGCTGGGCATTGATGGCTCACACCTGTAATCCTAGCTACTCAGGAGGCTGAGATCTGAGGATCGTGGTTCAAAGCCAGCCTAGGGAGGAAAAGCCGTGAAACTCTTATCTCCAATAAACCACCAGAAAACCAGAAGTGGTGCTGTGGCTCAAATGGTAGAACACTAGCCTTGAGCTGAAGAGCTGAGGGACAGCACTTAGGTCCAGAGTTCAAGCCCCATGACCCACACAAAAAAAGACTTCCCCAAGGCTCCATATAATGCTTCTAGTTAGGCACATAGCCATATCCATCTGTAAAAGAAGTTTAAAAAATATAATGTTTCATTTAGGCAGCAATGCACTGAACTAAAAACTATATAGATCTTTTTGTTATATCTCTTACTTTCTCCTCTCCTTTTCTTCTTTCCTTCCTTTTCTTTTTTTTTCCTTATGTTTCTGGGGATTGAACCCAGGCCCTTGCATATGCTGAGCAAATATTCTACCACAAAGCTATATCCCTAACTCTCTTTTATTTTTTATTAAATATTGCAAAGCCTTAACATTCTTAGCTTTCTTTAGATGGGGTGGAGTAGTAAAATTTGGGCATTAAAACGTACCGCACAGACAAATATACAAAAGTTCTATAGAATCGAATATAATACAAACCAAAGCCAGGCATTGGTGGCTCACGCCTGTAATCCTAGCTACTTGGGAGGCTGAGATCTGATGCTCATGGTTCAAAGCCAGCCCCAGAAGGAAAGTTCGTGAGACTCTTATCTCTAATAAACCACTCAGAAAACCAGAAGTGGAGCTGTGGCTCAAGTGGTAGAGCACTAGCCTTGAGCTGAAGGGCTGAGGGACAGTGACCAGGCCCACAGTTCAAGCCCCATGACCACACACACAAAAAATACTAATCTAATACTCCTATAGAATCTACTCATAGAAGGCCTTCAACTCCTGACATGGGCTCATAAAAACCCTGCTTGCTTGTGTTCCTGTCTATGGACTAACTGCTGGCCTAAGGTATTGCACTATGGAGAGAGCCTGGTATCAAGCATAAGGAATGTCCTAGTTGGGGTCTGTCCCTCAATGGCCAATGACTGTTAGGCAATTCAGCCTCAGGCTTCTCAATGGTGAAAGGCAGCTCAAATCCCTCTTCCTTCACTTTTACTATGGGGTACATGATGATCACCATCAGAAGAGGCAGAGGAAACTCTGTGGGTATACACTGTTATCCTAGGCAGAGGCAGGAAGATCACAAGTTTTAGGCCAACCTAGGCAATTTAGTGAAAACCTGTCTGAAGAAAAAGTGAAAAAAAAAACAAGGCTGGGAAGGTGGCTCAGTGGTAGAGTGCTTGCCTTGCATGCATGAGGCCCTGGGTTCAATTCCTCAGCACCACATAAGCAGAAAAAGCCAGAAGTAGCACTGTGGCTCTAGTGGTAGAGTGCTAGCCTTGAGCTGAAGAGCTGAGGGATAGCGCCCAGGCCCAGAGTTCAGGCCCCATGACCACCACCAACAACAACAAAAAAGTGAAAAAAAGGCTGGGAATATACCTCAGTGGCAGATTATTTGCTTAGCTTGTGAGACCCAGAAACCCCTAGTACCACAAAAAAAAAGAAGAGGTATAGAAAGCACTTGGAAATACATAGCCAATTACTGCAGCCAGTTGTTGTCACTTAGGAAAAAACCCTAATCTTGGAGTGACATACATTTTAGGTTTTAGTAAAGTTTGAGCAATATAATGATCTCTAGGAACACTACAAGATTTGTAGGAACAGAACAATGGAAGCTTGAGGATCAACTCAAAGAAAGCTCCAGGGAGGGGTCTTCCATCATTATTCTAAAACCTTCCCAAGAAAGCTGTGGGGTCCCCCACAGGATGCAGCATAGGAACCTGCATACTGTATGTGCTCAAAAGTGTCTTCTTTATTAAAAAACGAAAATTATCATGATAACACCATGGTATATCTGGTATTTTATAGCCCCATTGGGCAAATATCAGTTATCCAGAATTAACTAGAAATGTGGTTACTTGAAAAGAGTTTCTTGGTAGGAAAAAAAGTTTCAGCAAAGCGGTTTTAAACATGAGATTCTCACAGTCTTGTGTTGTTAGTTTGGATACATATTTAATAAACATTAGATGTCTGGTTCTCTATGCTCCCCACCAGCCCACAGCCTGTATTATGTTAGAAGAGACAATGTAAAAGTTCAGCAAAAAGAATGGGAGTTTTAGAAACTGTTGTCCACAGCTTTGACTAACAGCTTACAATTAAAGAAAGCATATAGAAAACCTATTAAAAAGTCAAGCCTCTATACCACCAAATACCAGAAATTTTTGATATGGTTAATACCAACATGATTGACAAATGTCACTATTCTCATTATGGGATACTGAAAAGAAGTAACAATGAAACATTCCCAATCAAAATCGCTAAAACAAGTCTTGGGTCTTGAACTCAGGGCCTGTCTCTGAGCTCTTTTGCTCAAGGCCAGCACTCTACCACTTTGAGCCAAAATGCCACTTCCATTTTACTGCTGCTTAATTGGAGATAAGAGTCTCACAGACTTTCCTGTCTGGGCTGGCTTTGAACTGGGATCCTCAGATCTAAGCCTCCTGAGTAGCTAGGATTATAGGCATGAGCCACCAGCACCTAGCTCCTAGGTGTTTTTTTTGTTTTTGTTTTTGTTTTTGTTGGTCATGGAGCCTGAACTCTGGGTCTGTACACTGTCCCTCAGCTCTTCAGCTCAAGGCTACAGCTCTACCATTTAAGCCACAGCACCACTTCGGGCTTTTTCTGCTTATATGGTGCTGAGGAATCGAACCCAGGGACTCATGCATTCAAGGCAAGCATTATACCACTGAGCCACCTTCCCAGCACCTGCTCCTAGGTCTTTTTACTAAGATGTTTATGGATCTTTTTCCCCCTGGGTTGTAGACTACTTGTTGGTTACCATTACTTCTTGTTACCCCAAACATCCCTGCCGCCCTCTCAGCCAGGTAAGGGCTAATAGAAGCTCACTTTTTTCCTAATGGGACATGAATCACTGAAGCAAGATTCATTTGACCCCCAAGATGCATCTGGCTATAGTGAGGGTCTATCTGGAGGCATTTTCAGCCTTTTTTTTTTTTTTGTAACAGTGAAAAGCAAGGTTTGGTCTCCTATGCACACCCCCCAGGATTTGTTACAGACAGAAAATTTAGGAGTATAATAAGTTCCACTCACATGGATCTGCGGATCTGAAAGTTTCTCAGGGCGCCATTCCTTTGGTCTGCTGATTGAAGTGCTACCAGAGTGAAGGGCTTTCTGTAAGGTCAGCAGATCCGGGCCATCAGAATTGGGCACCTAGAGCAAAAGATGAACCAGGATTCAATAAGCACATCGATAAACTTAATTAAGATATGCAACCACACCCAAGAGGAGAATCAAATCAAAAAGCAAATCAAAACAAACCAAAACTCAAAAAAGGACCCAATAAAGAAAGAAACCAAACTCTCCCAATGTTCATAATGCATGTGATGCTAGTTAAAATTCTGCTGCCCTCTTAATAATTTTCCCTGCATTAGGAAAAATTGGCAGATGTCATGCAGCTTGGTTAAAAACTTCAACCCTTAAAGCATTCCCATGCTGTTAGTTTTAGTCGCTGTAAGAAAGAGCAGTTAAATGGGCTATACCAGGAACTGCTGTCGTATCCTCATTCCATATTGCAGTTAGGTTATGAACCAGTTCAATAAAACAAAACAAAAATCCTGCTGGGAAAATGATCCAAACATTGTATTTTATGATGTCAAAGAAGTCTAATTGTCTTTCAAGGACAGGGAAGTGACAAAGTATGGTTTGAATCATATTCCCAAACCACTGCCCAGTAAACTGGGTCCAGCAACATATATAAGGAAAACTTCTAGAAATTTGTGCCACAAATTTCAAATGAACGCAACCGGTCTGTCTATTCATCAATTTTGGTGAACTAAGCATAATTATGCCAAATGCCAAGCAAGAGACGTGGCTTTCAAATAAGTGACCAGCAAAAACTAAAGCCAGGCAAGGAAAAACAAATCACCAAGTACTGAAGCTTTTTTTTTTTCATAGAGCCTGTTAGCTCACTTAATTAGGCCAATTTAAACTTGGTTTCAAAGAATCAAACTGTCAACCAAATGTTAACAAACTTTTTGAGCCAAATGCAAAGATACTTGTTAACTGAAAAGGTTAAAACAAATTCTTTATAGAAGTAAGAGAATTTATGAATGGCTTCTAGCAATCCAAATTCATTTTTCATTTCATAGTTTAATAGGCTTTATGCTTTAATATCCTCAACAGATTTAGAAAACCCAAATAGAAAAAGAATTTATATCCCAGTCAATTTATGGAACTGGCTCAGGTGCTTAACTAGCATAAAGAGAATATGACCCCAGGAAAATAAGACATGCTGTTGCCATCAGTAAAACAAGTTTACTGGATCAGTTTTCAGGGCTACTATATGCAAAGATGGGTACCATGGGTGGAGAGACTACAGGAAGCTTTTTCAAAGAAGAACTAGGCTTTAAATGATTCTTTGAATTAAAAAGAGGAAAGAGGGATTTCTTGATGCTTGGATTCTCCCCGTTGGTGGAATCTGTCTGTAATATAAGATACAAATAAACTAATTGCAAAAAAGGTGCTTTAATAGAAATTACTAGCCATTGGCAGCCCTCAAATTACTATTTAACAGTCATGGAAAGAATATGTGGGCTGTGTGTCTCAAGAGGTTCTGTGTCATTTCTTACCTAGACACAATGAGGTTAATAAGGTAAACTCAAGATAAGCACAAACTTCTAAGTATGTAATATAGTTATGACCAATGACTATAGTAGGAATGCCTGGAGACCTATAAACATCCAATCACAGCTTATGAAATACATAAGAACCTATAATCATAAATATTACTATTATGAAGAATTATGTTTAGTGAGCTATTGATAAACTTCGATTGCTTCCTAATTGCTACAGGAGACATCAGCAACTAAATCTACCATGTGATTTGTTTATTAGTAGAGAAAAGACTACAAATACTCTTGAACTTGGTCAAGTCTTGATCTAGAACATAAAACTTGAAGAGGACTAGAAAGAACTGTTGTAGAATACTAATGTTAAGTAAGAAGTCTTGTCCTATACTGCTAGAAATATGTACCTGACTGAAAATATCTGGTACAATTCAGAATTCTGGTTTTCAAGCAAAGAAATAGGAAGTTTACTCTTTCATCTTTAAACTGAAACATCATTGCAAGTTGAGTTCCTAAGAAGGATACAATTACCAAGCTGGCAAAGTCACCATATGCTTTGAGGGCTTATGTAATTTCCCAGATATGCAACTGAAGCCAGATTCCAAGGCGGATTCCAGATTTTCTTGAGACACCTTTGTAACACAGAATTATTTGTGGCAACTCTAACCCTTTTCTCTCCTTTGGTTATCTCAATTATCAGAGAACTAGAGTGTATATATAAAGAATTCAAACCATCTTTTTTATTTATGTGTATGAAGAATTAGTGTAACATATCCCATGAATTTCCTTGTTCTAGTGAGGAAACCCCAGGGAGGAATTAAACTTGCATTACTTCTAAGGAAGCAAGAAGAAAGCTCTCAGAGGCTGTCAAGGGCCGGGGTGGGAGACCAGCTTCTTATTCTCCTAATTGATTGTGTGACTTTGGGCAGGTCACAACTTGCTTGGGCTGAATTCCTATACTAGTGACCTCGACTTAGGATTTGCCTCAGCCTTAAAATGTCCCATTTCTCTGTGTAATGGGAATCAGATTTCCGTTTCTTTAAATCTTATGCAAAAGCTTATTCAATGCCTTAAAATTTGTTTCATCTAATTTCCTTTTTCTGAGTTCTAGAAAGTGAAAACAAATTAGCTTTAATTATATTTGAATGCTTATTCAAAGGCTGAGTTAACACAAAGCCAGACCTACAAGCCCGAGTTCTGGCTGGCTCAATAGAGGACTCTTTGGATATTATTCTTAATTCCAAAGCCCTTATTTGTTACAGTTTAGCTAAAAAAATTCAGAGGAATAATTCTTTTTTTTTGGGGGGGGGGTGGAAAGCTTAAAGCATTTAGCCTATGGAAAGATACTTTGCAGTTACTTCAAATATCTGAAAGAGTAATTTTAAGTGGAGAGATTAATAAATTTTTATTTACCCTAACCAATATGATTTGTGTGTGTGGTATGTGTGCTGGTCCTGGAGCTTTAACTCAGGGTCTGGGCACTGTACTTGCGTTTCTTTTTTCCTCAAGGCTCTACCACTTGAGCCACAGCTCCACTTTTGGCTTTTATTCGGGGGAGGGGGTAGTTTATTGGGGATACGAGTATCATAAACTTTTCTCACTGGACTGGCTTTGAACTGCAACCCTCAGATCTCAGCCTTGTGAGTAGCTAGAATTATAGGCATCAGCCACCAGCGCTCAGCCAACCTATACTATTTAATTATTTAAAATCTGAACTGAATTCTGACTAATAAAGTCAGTTAATATGTATATACTCCATTTACTCACAATGAGCCAGGAACTTTTTGTTTAGTGTTGGTCTACCACAGACAGATGTAAAAATCTAAATGTATACACAAACACCTTCAATTCCTTGGTGTTTACTATTTTCTACCATGTAATCATCCACAATAGCTGTAGACCTGTAGTTAATAACAAGAATCCCAAAAATTTAAAAAGAAAAAAACTGGTCAGAGGCAGCAAATGTTTAATGCTCTTGATAGATAATATATTATATAGACAGTGGTAAAAGTTTTATTTATTTAGTAATGGACACATTTTAAGCATCCCTATGCTGAGTCATATTATTTGTTCACCCATTCTTAGTAATATGTATAGTAATATTTGAAAGAGTACCCTTTTCATTCGACACTGTCAAAAAATACAAAGGCAGAGAAAATTTCAACAATCTTTTGCAGGCCTTAAAATGAAGATAGTAAAGTTTGTGTAGCGAAGTGTCTATGTAGAAAAAGATACACTGTTAAAAGCCAGAATTTTAAACTGTACTAGAATGACTGCTATTTAAAACAGACTTCACATACTCACATATACCTTTTAAACTGTACTAGAATGACTGCTATTTAAAACAGACTTCACATACTCACATATACCTTTCTTCCAGAAATATATGCACAGGATTAAAATGATTTGGGGCAATATACCAAAATCCTAATGTTATAAGTAGAAGGGTGGCAAGATTAAGCATGATCTTTTCCGTTTTCACAATTTTTTTTAATGAGGTCATCTATTTTATAATGAGATACACAGGTTTAACAAGTGAGCAGGTAAAAAAATGGTCTAGAAAGGATGAGATCTAGTGTGTGTGTGTGTGTGTGTGTGTGTGTGTGTGTGTGTGTGTGTGTGTGTGTGTGTGTGTGTGTGTGTGTGTGTGTGTGTGTGTGTGTGTGTGTGTGTGTGTGTGTGTGTGTGTGTGTGTGTGTGTGTGTGTGTGTGTGTGTGTGTGTGTGTGTGTGTGTGTGTGTGTGTGTGTGTGTGTGTGTGTGTGTGTGTGTGTGTGTGTGTGTTGATCCTGGGGCTTGAACTCAGGGCCTGGGCACCATTCCTGAGATTTTATGTTCAAGGCTAGAGCTCTACCACTTGAGCCACAGTTCTGCTTTTGGCTTTTTTGGTAGTTTTAGTGGAGATAAAGAGTCTCAAAGACTTTCCTGCCCAGGTTGGCTTTGAACCATGATCCTTATATCTTGGCTTCCTGAGTAGCTAGGATTCTAGGTGTGAGCCACCAGTGCCGGGCTAGAGAGATTTTTTTTTTTGTTAAGTATTTTAAACATATCTCAAACATCATGAGACAAAAATCCTTATTTCAGGTTGTGTACTTTGCTACTTTCATCTATCTTAACTTACCACTGAGTCATAATTCTAGAATTTTTATGATGGAAGGGGCCTTAGAAGCATTGAGTCCAATCTACTCATCTTACATATGAACTAAATGAAGACCATTTGTACAGGCCATTTTAATTAAGTTGCTTTTCCTCTTCAAATAAATGAAGAATATATCATGCATGAAGTAAAACTAGAAACAAAACTATTCAAGATAACTAAATCAACATCATCTAGTTGTCAAGGTATAATGGAGCAACAGGGAAAAAGCATGCCTCATTTGGGTAAAGAACCACTCTTGATGCTATCCTGAAGGCCTGGTTCCTCTACCTTTTCTCATGTCACTAGTTAGCAGAATACTCAGTTGGGTGTTGCAGTTAAGTGATTGCTCTTGTGAGGCCAAGCCTTTGCTCCAGCTAAGGGTTCCTAGGAGCTAAGGCACAGTCTGACTTGTAGTGCAACTGCATGGAAAACCATGCCCCAAAATGTCAGGTGGGATCTCTCTATGATTATACAGACCAGGAACATAGTTGTCAACATGGGAATTCTACCACCATACAGGGGAGGATAAGGAAAGATGGTTATTTACAAATTTCAAGATTGAAACATAAACCAAAACTATTCCCTAAGTTTTTGCCCATTTTTGTGCCCCCAGAAAGAAACAAATTCTGCATCTTCATAATTTTTACAGGAATATGGATCTACATGGATAAGAAGTTTATTGAGGAGCTTATTAAACTGTTCTATCTCACCCAAATTAAAACATCTTCTACTCTTGGGAGATTTTACTAACTCTAGTAAAGGTACTGTGAATATAGAATCTTTGAAAGAGACATCTACTACATATGCATGTCAATTCTCAGTAAGAAATTAACTTTGATTGCCACAGTGTATAAAATGTAGACTAATGCAGAAACCTATGACATTATAGGTAGAAATTGGCTATGTACTTACTGTTTGAGATTTCTTCTTTTTCTTTTTCATTGACCTGAAAAAACCTTGCTTCTCCTTTTCTTTGAGCGGATCAGAATGACTGATATTTTCAGGACTTTTCCTAAATGGGAAGACATTATTTTCATATTGGTCTTTCAACCATTCTCTTAACATTGTGTGACAAACATAATGCATGACACCAGGTTCAAAGCCATGAACAATCAAACACATAGGTAAAAGTTCTCTAAAATCACAGGAGGAACTGAATCTAATCAGCATGGTTAATGGCTATCTTTTGGCACAGGCATACACACTAGCAATTTGAACACTATTATCCATGATCTGTAACTGTGCTAAAGGACCATGTCATGCTGTTGAAAGCCTCAGAATCAGAGATTCTGAAAAGTGCATGGCCTGGAGGATTGCTTTTCTGTAATTCTCCAATGGTAAGATCAGAAACAATTTCAATACCTTCATTTTTCCATTTACCTATTAAAAACCAACTCAATAAGTTTATTAGTAGTAAGCCAAGATATTGAACATAAAGTCAATGCCACCATAGAAATATTATAAAATTATAAAAAATTGCCAGAAAAATGGGAAATTCTTAATTATAACTTTCAACTATTTCTCAAAACTAAATAAAACATACTTTAAAATATAGGCATGATGAATTCTTTAATACAAAGCATTCATGCAAAAAACATAACTAAAATGCTGATATTAAGCTTAGTACCATATATACCATCAATTTAATTAACTTCATGAATTCTGAATTAATGAAATGAAGTGAATTTAGGACGTAGGCACTGTCCCTTAGCTTTTTTCCTCAAGCCTAATGCTCTATCCCTTGAGAGAGCTACACCTCCACTTTGGGCTTTTTGGTGGTTAACTGGAGATGAGTCTCATGGACTTTTCCTGCCTATAGTGGCTCTGAATGGTAATCCTCAGATTTCAGCATCCTGAGTAGCTAGGATTGTAAGTGTGAGCCCCTAGCACCAAAGCCACTACTAGGTATTTTAATAAAAATAGAAGATATTCAAAGATGGGAAACCATATCTTGGCAACAACAAGATGTTTGTATTTGCTTGTTAAAAGAAGATCTACATTATTTTACAATCCTTAAAAAGCAACTCAGTTGGCATCATTATTGAAAAATTCATTCCATAGACTTTCCTTTAAATACCAATTATCTATAATGATTGGGAAAGCCATTTCCTCAAATGATTGGATTTCATCTATAAGCTATTTCCTAAAAGCAAGAGCGGAATTATTAAAAGTGATAGTTCATTTATATTCATTGCTTTAGAATATCTAACAGTGATGTAGTGATTAAAACATGTAAGAAAATATGAGCAAAGTAACAGCCTGCTTTTATTTTATTAAACTGTGTGAAGGAATAAAGCATCTAAATAAACTGATTTGAATGACAGAAAACACCATGAATATTCAAAATAAAACACATCTTCAAAGAATATTCACTAAAATATTAAGCAAAATAATTAAGATTCAAAATTTTCTACATGGGATAAGTCCAATTGTACTTAATAAAATATATAGGTGTACATAATAATGCATTTTTAAAGGACAGGAAGAAATTAAAATTAAAAACACATGCCTGTAATCCCACTTACTAAGGGGACTGATGCAAGATAACCATTTCAGAAGAGTTCAACAGTTTGAAACTATCCTATCTAATATAGTGAGACCCCTATCTCAAAAATAACAAAACAAGCTGGGTGCCGGTGGCTCAAGCCTATAATCCTAGCTACTCAGGAGGCTGAGATCTGAGGATCATGGTTCAAGCCAGCTGGGGCAGAAAAGTCTGTGAGACTCTTATCTCCAATTAACCACTAGAAAACTGGAAGTGGCACTGTGGCTCAAGCGGTAGAGAGCTCACCTTGAGCTGAAGAGCGCAGAGATAGCACCCAAGCCCAGAGTTCAAGCCCCATGACCGACAAAAAAAAAAAAAAAAAAGAAAGAAAGAAAATCCTTCAATAGCTATCATGTTTAGATAGAATTATTGATAGCTTCTTTGTTTTAATTTTTAACAACAAACATGCACACAGATAAAAGAAAGGTTTTCTTTTCTTTTTTTGGGGGGGTGGGGGGGTCCGGTTGTGGTGCCTGAACTCTGGGCCTGGGCGCTGTCCCTCAGCTCTTCAGCTGAAGGCTAGCACTCTACCACTTGAGCCACAGTGCCACTTCCGGCTTTTTTCTTTTTGCTTATGTGGTGCTGAGGAATCGAACCCAGGGCCTCACGCATGCAAGGCAAGCACTCTACCACTGAGCCACCTTCCCAGCCCCAAAAGAAAGGTTCTCTAAATCATGGAATATTGATTTTAAAGAACAAAATCTGAATATCAAAGACAAAGAGGAGGGATGGACAGTGAGAAAGAGAGAAAATAATAGAGGGACGGAAGGAGAGATAAGTAAACCCATGTCTGCTTGAAGACCTAAGGAGCATTTTATAAGTGTTAAGCCTAAAACTTAATGGGAAGTAAAATCTTCTGCCATCGTCCAAATGTTTGTGTTGTTAACTCTTAGGTCTTAAGATTTTAAACATCACTGAGAGAGATCCCAGTTCTAAAGTAAACATTTACAATTCAACACAGCCATAACATAACTAGCTTTGGAACTCAGAACAATGCATTTATCCTTCTGGACTAGAAAACTTCAGACATGCTAGAAATGGTGCAAATGAGGTGGCAGACAGTGAAAAGATTCTATAGCTGGACTGTTGTAGAAATGACTCTTCTGATGAATGCAGTCTCAGAGGGGGAACTGAATTCTGGCAGAATTTTAGCACTGGTAGAAGAGGAAAGAAATCCTGCGACTGCACTCCTAAGAGGAAGCACGATTTTACCTGAGAAGAGGAGAGTACATCCAGGATGAAATAGAATGAATATGAAAGTGAGAGCCCAGAGAAGGGGATTGTAATAGGAAGAGAAGGAAAAAAAAACAGACAAAAGAGTTTTTTTAGTTTGGTGTTGTAGGAACTTTTTTTGTTGGATCCCTAAAGCACAGGGATAACAAAGATAATCTGCACTAGGTCTTCAGAGACATTGGATATACTACAGTGCAGGTAAAGCAGGCCAAATGTGAGGAAACATTTTTAAGCTGAAGCTGAGCAGGTAGTGGGGCTAAGATCTAGGCAGAGTGAGATCTCAAGGCCCCAAAGAAAAAGGAAATACATTGCCCTTGAACTAGATGAAAGCTAGGAGTGATATGTGAGTGTTTGATCATAAAAGAGAGGAAATGCTATCTGAGTGGAAAGAAGGGAAACGGGGAAAAGGGGAAGAAACAAAGCAAAGGAAAGGCTACACAGAAACATACCAGTTGGGAAAAAAACCTGAGAGACTGAGAGACAGAGAAAGCCAGGGACAAAGAGAGCACTGCTTAGAACAAGGCCTATGAAAAGCTGTTTCAGTGTACAATGGAAAGAAGTGGCCTTGGGCATGGACAAGGATCACTGAGCCAAAGGTTATTTCCCTTATCTGTGCATGATGGCTACTGGGGTTTCAGCTGGTATAGTCACTAGCTTTGTGCTGTATAGGGCAGCAAGAAGCAACACAGAAAGATAAGCAGGGGCTCACATCAGTTTGGAGGAACAAAGATTTTAGAAAGACTATCCATCCAGTCATTGGCGCATCATCTAGAGCAACAGCTCTGGTCAAATGTGTGTGTGTGTGTGGGGGGGACAATTGATTTAAAGTCAACCAAGATTTACTGAGTAGTTGATATATGACAGGCCTTGTATTAGACATTGGCCATACAAGAGATGAATTAAGTGTGTGTGTGTGTGTGTGTGTGTGTGTGTGTGTGTGTGTGTGTGTTGGGGGACAATTGATTTAAAGTCAACCAAGATTTACTGAGTAGTTGATATATGACAGGCCTTGTAGTGTGTGTGTGTGTGTGTGTGTGTGTGTGTGTGTCTGTGTGTGTGTGTGTGTGTGTGTGTTGGGGGACAATTGATTTAAAGTCAACCAAGATTTACTGAGTAGTTGATATATGACAGGCCTTGTATTAGACATTGGCCATACAAGAGATGAATTAAATAAGGAGCCTGACCTTACTTAAGGTGCTCCTGGATGTACAAGGGACAGGTATGGGATCAGGCAGCAGTGTCCAGACTTTGGGGTTTTAGTATAATCTCTATGGGAGTAGCATGGAAAATGAGAAGAGGTGAGGGGAATTTCTCTGTGCCACTTTCCCTACCACATCCCTCCTCTGGCAGCATGACTCAGCTGGTCAGTTAACAGGTGAGATGAGAAATTCAACAAATGAAACTCCAAGAGTAATTCTATGAGACAGGGTGACAAGTTATAATGAATGCAATATATTCATAACTATGTTAAGAGGAATAAGATTGGTATTATGCAACTGCGTCACACAATTATCTGAACTAGTGGGACTTCAAATTAATTTAGTTCATAGTATAAATGTCAACTTTAAACCCAATTTTATGGTCATCTTTCTAAACATATTTCAATTCTTTGAGAAAACATCTGCTTTTCCCCACAGCTATTGCTAGGGATCCTTCTCCCTCTGCACATTGTGTAGTTACTGGAGACTATTTCTTGTCCTGATGACCTTAGACCCAATTGCTAGAATCAGGCTCTGAGTAAGGGTACAGGTATCATGCTATTAGTAAGAGATGATGAATCTGGGCTGCATTAACTATTTTTCTTACTCAGATATATTTTGGCTTTTCTCCCAGGTCTTAAATGGGTTTGTGACAGCTGAGGTGGCTCTTGGTATTAAACTACAGTGTCTGTTTGCTGATTTAAAATATGACATAGTAGCCTGATTTTTCCATTGCAGGAAATAAGCACACTGCATAAATATTTTCTATCCAAAAAAATTTAAAGTACTACTGTTAAGGAGATACAGATTGCCCTTCAGCTACTTCGTAGTTTAATAGTGTTGCATCATCTTTGCTAACAAAGCCTTTTTCTAAATTTTCAAATGTACACTTCTTTCAACTATAAAGAACATGAAAAGCAAACAGAGCTTATGAAAAAAAATCAATACAAGTATAATGAATGATTGGATCACGTTAGAGGCATGAAAGGAGACATGTCATAGAAGTATTGTCAAAGGGCTAGGGAGCAAAAGAAGAGAGCCAATCTACCACAGACAATTCTGGAACCTTCTCAAGCCTAATACCAGCATTATGTTGGGATAACTTGATGAAGAATTAGCTAAAGTTCAATGTCCTGAAACAACCAACTTCATTTTCCATACAGATCCAGGTAAAAAATTCCACTCAAATAGATAAGCCAAAAGACATAAACATAGACCTAGGGTTATAGTTCAACAGAGCACAATTAGCATATGTGAGGCTTTATGTTCAATCCCCAGCACCAAACTAAACGAAACCTCTAGAATCAAAAAAGAGGGGCTGGGAAGGAGGCTCAGTGGTAGAGTGCTTGCCTCACATGCATGAGGCCCTGGGTTCAATTCCTCAGCACCACATAAGCAGAAAAAGCTGGAAGTGGTGCTGTGGCTTCAGTGGTAGAGCGCTAGCCTTGAGCTGAAGAGCTGAGGGACAGTGCCCAGGCCCAGAGTTCAGGCCCCATGACCGGCCAAAAAAAAAAAAAAAAAAAAAAAAGAGCTAGGTGCCTGTGGCTTATACCTGTAATCCTAGCTACTCAGGAGGTTGAGATCTGAGAATCACAGTTTGAAGCCAGCCCGGGCAGGAAAGTATGTGAGACGCCTATCTCCAATTAACCACCAGAAAACCTGAAGTGTTGTTGTGGCTCAAGGAGTAGAGCTGAAGAGGTCAGGGAGAATGCTCAGGCCCACAGTTCAAGCCCCATGACTGACCAAAAAAATAAAAAAAGATTAAAACAATAGATTATATATAACCTACATTTTTTTAAATTGTTTTTTGAGACAGGGTCTGGCTATGTAGGCCAGGCTGACTTCAACTCACAATCTTTCTGCCTCAGAATCCTGAGTATTGGGATTACAGTGCCCCTCCACATTTGCATTTAATTTTGATCAGATCGACTTAATTTTCATAGGACTGTGGTAATCAATAATTCATGCTCTTTTAATTCATCACCATTTCATTATGCAAGTACCAGAAGGAAACACCAATTACTTTCCTATTTATATATTCTTTTTAAAATTTTCTGTTGGATGTGGGGCTTGAACTCAGGGACTGAATGCTGTCCCTAAGCTCTTCTGCTCCAGGCTAGTACTCTACCACTTTAAGCCACAGTTCCACTTTTGGTTTTCTGGTGTTATTTGGAGATAAGAGTCTCACGGACTTTCCTGCCCAGGCTGGCCTCAAACCACGATTCTCAGATCTCAGCCTCCTGAGTAGCTAGGATTACAGCTGTGAGTCTATGGCTTATTTGTATTCTTAGACATTAGATACTATTCTC
Source organism: Dipodomys merriami (assembly GCF_024711535.1). NCBI lineage: Eukaryota > Metazoa > Chordata > Mammalia > Rodentia > Heteromyidae > Dipodomys > Dipodomys merriami. The sequence goes on from NW_027204492.1 coordinate 110,411,768, forward strand.
AGGGCTTGTCAAATCTATACCTGGAAACAGTCAGCACCACCAACTGAAAATGTACAGTGGATCTTACATACTGGGAGCAAAAACCCATCACAAGGATTTATCAATATAAGAAATTTATCAGCAAAGTTAGATGGAGAGGAAGACACTTGATAAATCAGAGGTTAATTGCATTAAAGATAATAACCATAGTAAATAATATTAATAAGCCCTTACAATCCCAGACCCTGTTCTAGTTCTTTTTGTGTATTGCCTCAGGTAAATACTAGATGATCCCATGAATGAAGTGCTATTTCTTCCTCCTTGCTCACATAGCTAAGGATCAAACTCGGACCTTGTGAATGCTGAGCAGGCATTATAAAATAACCATATTTTACTACTTTTTAAAGAATAAGTAATTTTCACCATAACTTACAACACTGAAACTTTGCTGTAATGTTTCCAAATAGAGCCCAAATTGTGAAGCCCTAAGGGTTAGGAGCACTGATACAAAGTCCTCACCAGAGATGGATTCTATGTCATCCTTGTCCTTGTTTAAATTTGGTATCTTATAGTGGTGTCCCTTTTCACTCCCTTGTTGGAGAGTGTAGTAAAATTCTATGGACACATTTTTTAAAAATACTCTTCACATCTCAATTCTGAGCAGTCTTTACTTGGCAGCTGAGAATAAAAATTATTTTTAAATGGGTCTTATTCCCCAGACAGACCTACTAATTCTTTCCCTAAACTTTTATTACACATGATACAAAAAGATAAAAGGGTAAGAAACTTGCCATATCCTTTGAACCTCTGACTACCATTATGCTTCCATGATAGCATAAAAGGCTATTCTCTTACTTCTGTCTTTTTCTGCAAATTAAAGGTAGAAACCACAAACTCTGGAGTAAAACCTTGAGGTCTAATCTTGGCACCTTCTACATGTTACCAGCCATCCAGCTCCAGGTAAGTTCCTCAACTTCCAAGCTTCACAGTATATCAAATGGGAGTAGCTTTACTATAAGTGCAGTTGTGAGAACTGAGACAATGAATGTAAAGGGCTATGCAAGGTGTCAGTGCTGGATTCAATGGCAATGAAAGGAGGCTCTAAAACCATCACTCATATCACAAAAATACAGTGAAAGACTTAGCAGGGAAGTGGTGCTGTGGCTCAAGTGGTAGAGCACTAGCCTTGAACTAAAGAGCTGAGGGACGGTGCCCTGGCCCCGAGTTCAAGTCCCGGGACTGACAAAAAAAAAAAAAAAAGACTTAGCAGGTACTTATTTTTCCAGAAAAGTTTTTATTTTCTTTTTTTCTTATTTTTTTTAATTGTCAGTTGTGGGGCTTGAACTCTGGGCCTGGGCCCTCTCCATCAGCTGTTTATCCCTCAAGGTGGGTACTCTACCGCTTGAGCCACAGCACTACTTCTGGTTTTCTGGTGGTTTATTGGAGATAAGAGGCTCACAGACTTTCCTGCCCAGACTGGCTTTGAACCACGATCTTCAGATCTCAGCCTCCTGAGTAGCTAGGATTATAGGCGTGAGCCACCGGCACCCAGCTTATTGTCTTTTATATGATACTGAATTGTTGAAACTTGAGAATTACAATACTGGGTTTTTTTGTTCTTTTTTGCTTTTTTGCTTATGTGGTGCTGAGGAATCGAACCCAGGGCCTCATGCATGCAAGGCAAGCACTCTACCACTGAGCCACCTTCCCAGCCCCAATATTGGGGTTTTAACTCAGGGCTTAGGCAGGCACTCTACCACTCCAACCATAAGTGTTGAAACTTGACAAAAAAAATCTTTACCAAAAAATGACAACAAGCATCTCAATAATTTCCCGAGAGAACATTAATAGGAGAAACAATGTTAAAAATTTACACAGAATTTCTCTGGATTCCTAAATTAACCATTAGAATAAAGAGGGATAAAAACCAAACACTCACCAGGGATCAAATCCTGGTTGTCTTTTCGAGTGATTGGTTCCAGAACTGCTCTCAGACGGTAAAGAAGAAACTCTTGTGGACACATTATTTTCATGAAAAGAATTGTCTGGTCGTGGAGATGGCACTGAATGAAGAAAAAGTAAGTTACTATTGTATATTTAGGTCAAAATAGTTATCAAATTATCCTACTGCATTATTCTATTGCATTGTTCTTTCAGAACAAACAAATAAAAATTCTTATTTGCCTCTCAAATAACTTGAGTTTTCTAAGAGTAGATTCATACCAGGGAATATTCATGCTTTGCAAACCTTACAATAGGAACCTGTAAAGCTCAGTTAACAGAAAGCAAGAAAGCTGAGAAATTGCAAAGCACTGTAGAATATTTTTAGTATGAATATCACAGTCTTCTCCCAACTGCTTCAATATTTTTGAACTTAAGGCTTTCTCATCATCGATCCAATTGTGTAGTATCTATTCTTAGTCTGAAATCATTCTTAACAATGTATACACTATGGTTTAAGTCTTGACACTTGGAAGGCAGTGTCATTCATGTACTTTTAACTAAATTACAAAGAAATTTATTTATTTATATAGAATATTTTTCTATACATTTTCAAGAGTGAACAGAAAAACAAACTATAATGTATGTAAGTATTCTTCTATTTTGGGAAAAAGGGTGGTTATTAACTTTTTCTGTCAATTTTTTAAACTTAAGTTATAAATTAAAACACACTATAAATTTCATCACAAAAGCAATATAAAGGTCATATATCAACCGACATCATTTCACTTGATTCTCAATCAGTAGGAATGGAAACAAAGTTCTTCTGGAAATATTTATCTTTTCAATAATACCACATTGAAATGAGAGATATCTCCAGGTGTTTCATTTAGTTGAACCTTTTCCTTCTGTTTCTGAACTTTTGTTTTTTGTTTTTTGGTTGGTCACAGGGTTTGAACTCAGGGCCTGGATGGGGCTTTTTTGCTCAAGGCTAGCAATCTACCACTTTAAGCCACTGCTCCACTTCCAGTTTTCTGGTGATTAATTAGAGATAAGAGTCTCACAACTTTCCTGCCTGGGATGGCTTGGAACCCTGATCCTCACATCTCAGCCTCCTGAGTAGCTAGGATTATAGGCATGAGCCACTGGCGCCTGGCTTATTTCTGAACTTTAAAAATTGAACATTTAAATTAAAATGCTCTACTGGCAAAATCCTAAAATGTATTACGAAGCAGACAAATGAAGCATTTCTTTGTTGTTAATGAATTTAATCCATTCACAATCAAAATAAAACTGCGTGCCTGGAGGCCAAATACTAACTTACTGACTTATAGCTCTACTAACATTTCATATTACAGAATTTTCTCTGGACATATAGAAACACTTCATCTATTGTACATTTTGGAAGTAAAATTCTCATTGGGAGAAAAAAAGGCTTTTGCTCATGTACAAAATAAAACTTAGCTTTTGTTTGAACTAAAAACTTAGCTCTGTAAGATTTTTTTCATTTGTTATTTTTAGTTTTCTTGATAATGGACATTCTAACTGGGGTAAGGTGGAATATCAATGCTGTTTTGATTTGCATTTTTTTATGGCCAGAGGTGTTGAACATTTCTTCAAGTATCTATTGACCATTCTCACTACTTCTTCTGAGAAATCTCTCTTTAAGTCTTTAGCCCATGTATTAATTGGGTAACTGTTTCTTTGAGAGTTTATTTTAAGGAGGTGTAATTTTTTGTTGTTGTTGTTGGTCGTGGGGCTTGAACTCTGGGCCTGAGCTCTTCAGCTCAAGGCACGCGCTCTACCACTTGAGCTACAACGCCACTTCCAGTTTTCTGGTGGTTTATTGGAGATAGGAGTCTCAATGTCTTTCCTGCCCGGGCTGGCTTTGAACTGTGATCCTCAGATCTCAGCCTCCTGAGTAGCTAGGAGTACAGGCGTGAGCCACCAGTGCCCGGCTAGGAGGTGTAATTTTATGAGCTATAAGTATATTTTAGATATAAGGCCTATGTCTAAAGCATAGCTAGTAAAACTTTTCCTCTTTCTCTGAGCTTTTGTGTTTTTCTTGCTTGCTGTGTCCTTTGATTTTTTTTTGTTTGTTGTTTGTTTTTGTGCTGTTCTTGGGGTTGAACTCAGGGACTGAGCACTGTCCCTGAGCTTTTTTGTACTCAAGGCTAACACTCTACCACTTGAGCCACAACTACACTTCTGGCTTTTTAGTGTTTAATTGGAGATAAGAATCTCACAGACTTTCTTGTCCAGGCTGGCTTGAAACTGTAACTAGGATTATAGGAGTATGCAACTGGTGCCTAGACAAAATATATTGCTAAGGCTTATTGCAAGTTCAATTAATAAATATTTGTGAAACTGTGCCACTCAGTGCTCTAGTTAAGAGAGGAAAAGATAAAGAATGGAACACAGGACTTTGCATGTACTAGGCGAGCACTCTTAACATGGAGCTACACTGGCAGCCCAAGAACTGGGAATCTGTGAGGGACTCACAAACTTGAAGAAAAAATGCACACTGAGAACCAGTTAAATATGGTCTATATTATTTCAGAGGCACTGACAAGGTACTCTGAGAGAAATAGAGGAAATACTTCATTTCTTCTGGGGTGAGCAGGGAAGATTTCATGCTGGAGAGGATCAAAGGACAAGGACACAAATAAGATGCACCAACAGGAAGAAATGAATATGTTTCAGGTCATTTTAGAGAGGCTTGTCTGGCTGGGTATCAGAAAGATAGGGCAGGGAGTTGGGTAGGGTACAGCTGGAGTGGATAGCAAGGGTCAGACTATGGACAATTGGAAATACCATCTTAAGTAATTCAGATTTTGCCCTGATATCACTGGAAAGCTACCAAGGGTCTCTCAACAAGAAGAAAGAAAGATATTGGTGTGGGGTGGTGGGGGATAATGGGTTGGTTGCCTTGCTTTGTTTTTTCTCACCAGTAACACCATTACCTTTGGCTGCCCTATAAAAACATTATATTTACAGATAATGTCTCTCTTCTGCTAAGAGAGTGAGGTCCATGACAGTGGAGATTTTTACATGCCTGTCCAAGATGTTCTAAGCCAAACATTATCAGGCACACATGTGACATTGGGAAGTATTTTATTTAATAAATAAATGTATGACCAATGGGCAGCTTCAGAATAATGATCCCAGGGACAATGGATGCCTTGAGAAATAAAGTAGGAAGCAATCCAAAGAGCCCAGGCATAGGCCAGGAGGGCCTGAAGATGGTAATAGGATCAGTGGCAGAGAGAAATGCTGGAAGGTGACAAAGCAGGCAAGAACACCATAGATCTGATATTTGTAAGGGAGTAAAAGTGGAGTCCAAGGCATGGGATGCAGATGCCTTCAGCAGCGAGAGGACGCTAGCGAATGAAAGAAGGTGGCTTACCTCTATAAAAGCTACCAACTCTCCTTGGGACAGGATCATTGTACAGATGTCTGTTTTCTTTGGGGGCTGTGCCATCATCAGAGTGTGGGTCATGATACACTCCACCCTAAGATAGGAAACAAGTTTGCAAAAGTTAAGCCATGGATTAATAATGATGCCACCTACAAAGTCTGAATCTTTACTCAGTGATATTTTTGAAAGAAAACTCAAAATGAGTTCATGAGGAAGACCTTACTTTACAAGCTAGTGTGACTTATTTGTGGGAGATTGGGGATGCATAAAGTTAAAAAGCTAGGCTGTACTCTCTCTCTCTCTGTTCTTTTCTTGCTCTGTCTGCTCTTTTCTAGCTCTTTCCTCTCTCTTTCCCAGCTCTCTCTCTAGCCCAAGCCCAGACTCTCTCTTTCTCTGTTCTTTTCTGCTCTCTCTCTGCTCTCTTGGTGCTCCTTTCTAGCTCTCTCTGCTTTCTCTCTGCTCTAGCTCTTTCCTCTCTCTTTCCCCTCTTTGCCAGCTCTCTCTCATTCCCAGCAGGTCTACTGAATAAACCTACCCCTTACCTGAAAAAAAAAAAGCTAGGCTGTAGTGATATTGAGCAAGTAATTCTTACAGACCATTTCATAATAAGCAATTCTGAATTCAGACCTCAGACTTCTGGCGAGTGTGGAATGAAGAAGTGCCTTCTCTAGAGGGTTCTTTAACAGAGGGTCTTGCCACAGTCATCTCCGGTGGGAGCTGTTCTCCAGGCTAGAAGTCAAATTTAAAAGGGTTGATGAGAGCATACTATTTCCAGAGATGAAAATCCTCATGTTCTCTACTTAATATAACTAGTACAATAGCTAGCCAACATTAAAAAAAAACTTGTCCTATAAATAAGTGAATTTCCTAATGAATGTAATATAAGTCAAACGTATTTCAAGAGATGGAGAGTGAAACTCTCATTGAAGTTAAAGCAAGGAAGAAATAAATTATTTCAAAAATAGTTCAATAAATTATTAAAAACAAAAAATTCAAATATCTAGACAGTCATGGTTTCTGAGCAGCATTCTGGTTGGAGGTTCTATCTAGCAGAATTTAAGATGAGTTTCCCTAAAAAGAACTGTGCAGAACCAAAATTGTTCTTGTGAGGATTTATACGACAGATGAAAATAAATGTTTCTTGAGTGCATTAAAGAATATTTTTCTTAAAATTGTAAATCCTACAACCTATGCACTTCAAATTCTCTTCTTTAATGCTCTTCAAGGTAGCAGTATTTTTGTTCCAAGTATTTCTTAGCCATAATTATGATGACGTGCATCTCCAGAGATGTTACTGCTACCTAGCTCTCTCAAGGAAGTGAGTCACAGCCCCAACACAACTTTCAATCCACAATGATGCCCAAGGGAGGAGAAATGGCACATTTTTCTATTCTTGGGGGGAAAAAAAGATGAAGGAAAATAATTATCAAGTCATTAGGGGGAGTTTGTTGTTTTGAGTATCTACGTATTACACAAGAAAGAGTTTTACCTAAAGTCTAGATGATATATAAAAAATGTTTTACTTAAAATTTAAAATGTCATTCTCTCCTCACTCCCCAGTGAATCCAGAGAATCCAGAGAATCAGGAATTCATCCAGTGAGGTACTTTCTTCAATTTCGTAATAAGGTCTCATTTGACTTTTACTACCTGTACTGTTTGTTCACAAAGACCTCCAGAAAAGTCTTTTAGAAAACAAATGACTTACATCTAACCAAAGCTCAGCAAAACTCCTCGTGTTTTTGAAGGGTCTGTAATACTATGTATGACAATATGCCCCATGATTCATTCACAGTTCTCTTACTACTAGTCTCTGGCTACCTTGGCACCTTTAAATGTGACATTGTGTGCCTGACATTGTAATTCTTGAGCTGAACTTCACTAACAGTTGGATCTGTGCTTAGCCCACAACAGTTGCTTATAATTAGCTAAGACCATCATTGTTTACACACATCCTCTTTTTGAATTCTCAGAGCAAGTCATTTTTCCTTTTTCTAAATGACACTGCTTTTTGAATTTTTACTTCTCTCTATCACACTATGATTAATGCTACACATTACCTGATTTTGCCCTCTATCTTATATGAGCAGCTACCAGGTCCCAGAGATCTTTGTAGACTCTCGATGTTCTTTTCTCTCTACAGTGAGTCTTCAGGGCCTCCTTTGATCTTTCCTGACTCTATTTCTGACCTCTGCAGATACTTAACTATTGCCCTTTCTGGTGTCTCTCCTCACTACCAGGCCACCACTTTTCCAGTCTCTTATGGGACACCTGGGCGGATCTGGAAACTAAAAAAATCCCAGCTTTCTCCATGTTAAACTAGTTGGGTAAACTTGAGCAACTCACCCTCCTTCTCTGAGCTTCAACATGATCATCTGTGAGATGAAAAGGTTAAAATTCAGGAGCTTAAAAAAAATCCCTTCTTCTACCAGGAAAAGGAATTCCAAGAAAAGAAACTCTGAAGGTTTTTTTTCTACACTTAACACTGCAGCTCACAAGTTCTATTGCTCCTACTTTTGAGCAGTCCTTGAGATCCATCGTTTTCCCACTGGTACTCAGTCTGGAACACATTCTCCTGACCTCATGCATGGATTAATGCAAAAGCCACTCCAACTCTTGGAACTTTCAGTCCAACAACATGGAACCTGTTGCAATCCTGGAAGATACCATGCTCTGTCAAGTCTATATTACTTTCCTTTTTCTTGGAATGTTCTTTCCTTCTTTCCTTTCAAGCCACTTTCTGACTGGTGCTATCACTTTCCTTCCCAAGTGAAATCCCTACCCACTTGGAAGTCCCTGCTTAGATGCCATCTCCTCTGTGAGTCTCCCACAATGCCTAGTCTGGACGGGCATTGTTCCTGCTCCCTTTGGCATACCTGCACACCTCTGCATAGCTGCAGGAATATGGCCTCATGATATCATAGTGACTGATCTGTTGGCAAGTGTCCCTAGCCAATTTCCTCCAAGGGGAATGGGATTCTGTCTCTCTAATGACACCTAGCTCAGGATATGCCTGAACACAGCTTCACTCTTTAGCCACATAGTGCTTGTCTACATACCCTTTTCCAGAACAAAACCTCCAGCTGCTCCTGAAGCCATTTCTCACTATTTCTGCTCACCATGATCACTCCCTGTTTTCAACGCCTATTTACAGCCAGTGCCCTATGAGTATAGGTCTTGATTATTTCATTGCTGTCATTTATAACTTACTCTCTGACAGAAACTAAGTTACTCAGGGACTGGAACCAACCTTATCTCAGCCTGTCCCATGTGCCTAAGAATACTCAATGGAGAAGGTACTCACTGTCTAAATAATAGCATCATCACTACAAATGCAGCAGCAAAAACTAAAACATTAGACCCTTGCTCAGTGCCATACACTGGTCACTGGGTTTTATACATGAAATCATGAAAATATGATCTAAGAATGCTATTTCTTCTCAGTAGTAGTCAATAAGATGAAGTATTATTCTAAAAACATAGCCTGAAGACTTCCAAGTAACCCCATATGCTCAAAATCAACATTTTGTCTGGCCTGAAGGTAAATTTACCTATAGTCCCCATAAATCAAAAACCATTCAATTCAGTTAAGATACTGAGGAATGTAGTTGAGAGAGATTAGAGAAGATGCCAGTAAATTCACTCTAACTGTTGAGAAACCATATAGCTGATAACTTCCATAATAAATCAGAATAGAACACTCTCAACAAAATATGCCCCAAAAGAATCCTTAAGAAGCAACTGGGTACAGTGGCTTATGCCAGTAATACCAGTTATGATTAGAGGGCAGGACAGGCAAAAAGTTAGCAAGACCCATCTCAGCCAATATGCCAGGAAAGGCAGAACATGTCTGTGGGTCCCACCTGAGGAGGGTAAGAGGATCCTAGTCCAGGTGGACCATAGGCAATAAAAACAAGGCCTTATGTAAATAATAACTTGAAGCCCAAGGGGCTAAAAGTATGAGTTATATAGTAGAATGACTGCCTAGCAAGCACAAGGCCTTGAGTGCAAATCCTAGTATTACCAAATTGTTTTTTTAAAAAACAAACAGCTTATATTGTTTCTTCTTGTTCACTCTATGAAGGAGAGCATGACCTATTACAGTAGGGAAAATTGCAATGACCCCATAAACACCCCCCTGTACCACCTTCCCAAGAGGAGCCATTAGATTGGGTCAAGGGGCTAAGCTATACCTGGGGTGATAAAAGTTGCAGGCTGTTGGCTCTGGCTGCCATCCCTTGCCCTATGCTCAAGCTTCCATCCAAGCCTTTGGCTCTCACTTTGTCCCGGGTCACATACATGGAATGTCTGTGAGGACGCTGCTGAGAGGAAAAGGGGCTGGTGTAGCCCAGCCCATAAGAAAACGATTCATGAGGTGTGGACAGTGAATGGGAATGGCTGCTGTCCATGTGTTCTGGCAGCTTCAACTCCTCCATGGTTTTTGAGTGCCTAGTGGTGGTTCGGCGGGAGTCCAGAGTGCCGTCGTTTCGATTATTTCTCCCCAAAGGGCTGAGCAAAGTTCTAGTGTCACTATGTCTGGTTGGGGTAGGGCTAGTGGGAGAGTTCAAGTCCAAGCAGCTGGATGGGAAGTACCTACTAGAATTAGTCTCTGGGATTTGAGCCCTGGTTTCAGAAAGGTTGCTCACAGACTTAGAGTCGCTCAATGCCCCATGGCTTTTGGCCTTGGTCCTGTAGGAGGGACTCCGAGACGACTGGGGAATGGTGTCAATATAGCTGTGCCGAGTCTGCTTCTCACTAGGCTGTAGCGTCCCAGCTTTGCTCTGAGAGCTTTCCATGAATGAGTGTCGGGTCTGTTGAGATCTGCTGCTGGACTTGAGGTACTTTGTGCCTGGACCTTCCGAGGGCTTTGAGTCCATGTTAAAATCAAACTCTGTTTTGGACTTGGCTTCTTTTGGGCTGAGAAGGTGAGGCATGTTGTTGTTGGTGAGATCTTTGCTGGTAGACCCAGGCTGGGTGCCTGCTTGGTAGGTTTTGGTGTGCATTGGACTAAGTGTAGCTCCAGCAAGGTTTCCATTCAGGAAGCTTTCATTGGCAGGAAGGCCTTCATCAGCTCGTGGCAGACCCACACTTAGGTTCTGAATGTCCTTGCTGTTGGATCTGTGGTGAGACTGTAAAGCAGCACCTTTGCTGGCTTGGGTTCTATGTTAAAAAAAAAAAAGGATGAGATTACTAAAGAATGCAGGCTGAAAAGAAAAAACAACACATGAAGAGTTCACAGAAAAAAAATAAATGAAAACAAAAGTTTCCCTCAATAGTAGGCACAAAGAAAAAGAGAATACATACTTAACACACTTCAGTGACTAAAAGGATTAACTATCTTAAATGTGTGACAGCCAATAACAAGGAACCTATTAGTCCCAACTACTCAGGATGCTGAGATGCAAGAATCTTGATTTGAAGCTAGACTGGGTAGAAAAGTCCATGAGACTATCTACAATTAACAAAACAATAACAACAAACATGGGACTGGAGGTATGATTCAAGTGGTAAAGCACCATCCATGAATGAAAAAGCTGAGCAAGGGCACAAAGCCCTGAGTTCAAGCCCCAGGAACACACCTACACAGACACACATGTACATATATGCACATGTATGCTCATGTGTATACATGCACACATGTATACATGCACACATATGTATACAAACAACACAAAGTTTCTCAGATTAAGTTGCTATGTATTTAAATGCATGGCTTAACTTGCTATTAACATAGTTTCTAACTGATAATCTAGTAAAATATAGTTCACTTCTGTGACTGTCCCAGAATATCTGCTAAAAAGAAGAGAGCTGATGTTCAAGAGGTGTGGTTCAAGGGATATTGAATTTGCCTAGAAAATTTGAGGCCTTAAGTTCAAACCCCAGGACCACCAAAAAAGAAGAGCTTCTGCTACACACACATACACCAATGAATCTTTTGTCTTTAGCCTATATAGTTAAGGAATGAGAATTTTAGTGATGTATTCATTAAAAAATACGACACTTGCTAGGCATGGGTGGCTCATGCCTGTAATCCGAGCTACTCAAGACTGCTAAAATTTGAGGATCATAGTTCAAAGGCAGTTGGGGCAGGAAAGTCCATGAGACTCTTATCTCCAATAAACTCAAAAAAGCCAGAAGTGGCACTGTGGCTCAAGTGTTAGCGTGCTAGCCTTGAGCACAGAGAGGCTCAGGGATAGCACCCAGGCCCTGACTTCAAGCCCCAGGACTGGCAAAACAAACAAACAAACAAAAAAAACCACCCAACACTTTAAAACAAATATAAACTGTGTGGTAAGACTTGTTGGAAAACATAATGATCTACGTTTCTGTTTTGGAGGCAATTGAGGATCTTCAAATATATGCTTGTACACTAATCAGGAATGTGTCACTACCTTTCAGGTACCTCTGTGCACACCAAAGAAAAAAATGTCAGGCTTATGAAAGTGATAATTGCTTTACAAAAGACACAATTTGTTCTCTTCTTCTTTTTTTTTTTGGTCATGGGGCTTGAACTCTGCCTGGGCGCTGTCCCTCAGCTCTTCAGCTCAAGGCGAGTGTTCTGTCACTTGAGCCACAGTGCCACTTCTGGTTTACTGGTGGTTAATTGGAGAGAAGAGTCTTAGGGACTTTCCTGCCTGGGCTGGCTTTGAACCACAATCTTCAGATCTCAGCCTCCTGAGTAGCTAGGATTACAGGCATGAGCCACCAGTGCCTGGCTTGTTCTCTTATTTCAAACTTTATTATTCCAAATGGACTGAGTATTCTTTAGGACTCAAAGCTTCATTTCCTACCTAGTTTAATTCACAGCTATTAATCCAAAGGAAAACCTTGCTCTTTATTTTAAAGTTGAAACTGACATCATAACAAAGTCTGCTTTTCTTTTCTTTTCTTTTTTCTTTTGGGTCTGGTCATGGGGCCTGAACTCTGGGCCTGGGCACTGTCCCTCAGCTCTTCAGCTCAAGGCTAGCACTCTACCACTTAAGCCACAGTGCCACTTCCGGCTTTTTTTCCCCTGCTTATATGGTGCTGAGGAATCGAACCCAGGGCCTCATGCATGCAAGGCAAGCGCTCTACCACTGAGCCACCTTCCCGAGCCCCAAAGTCTGTTTTCCTACTGTAACTAAAGGACTTAATTGTGTCTTAGAATACGCTAGGATGCTTGAAAATTAACATTTAATAATCCCATTATACTATATGCTCAGAAAATTTTGTAAATATTACTATTGCTAAAGATGATTTGATTTTGAAAAGTTTTATTCCATTATACACTACATGGAAGAAAAGTCTCCTCTTTCTCATGAATAATTGTAGTCCATGAAACTATGCCTTCTCATCTTCCCTGGGACACCGTACATGCTCAGCCATAAAATATAAGAGCTGCTTTCCTATTGGACCATTCAGATAGTAATCTTGCAAGAAATCTGCAAGAAATTTTGTTTTGTTAAAACAAAAACACCCAACGGATATTAAGCAAGCCCGCAACACCACAGAAAGCTTTATACCATAAATGCACTCCTTATCTTTCCCAGTTAGGTAACAAGAATTGCAATATTAAATATGAACTTAAGTTTGAGCTAACTTAATTTTTGAGCTAAATTTAGCAGATCCCAGATCTAGAAAGACATTACAAAAAAAAGGAAAGCTGAATTTCACTTTATGTAGATGGTATACTGAATCTATCTTCAGATTAATAAAGAACATTGTCAGCATCCTAAAGGTATCAGGCTTTAAAACCTTTAAAATGGTCAACTTACATCTTTGAAACTAAACTATCTCAGAACAATGCTTCAAAGACTCAACAATGATAGGCCATTTCATGTACAAATAGATCTCACTAAGCATGTTCATTTCATTCCACTAGTGCTATTCCCAATCCATTCTCTATGCCCAGGGTCCCAATGTGGGAGAATGTGGCCCCTTGGCAGGGGCTGAACAAGGGAGGACATTGCAAGACAAGAAGAAACAAAGGCTGGAAGTCTCTGCTCCTTCCTTGCATCAGCAATCTGAGTGTGATCCCTTCAAATGACAGCTTGCATGGGGTGGCTCCTAATGTCTAGCTCCAGCTCTATCTGGGCCCTTTGAATGCTATTTTCCCCCCTTTCTCTTTCAGATCTAGAGATAGTACTGGAAGAGAGGTAATATATGCAGATATTGGGAAATGCCTAAAGCTTAAAAGAGAACCAGAAGGGGATAGAGAACAGTGAAGACAACTGCCAGAGCTTCTGAAATCTTAGAATCTGTGCTATTGATGTTATGCACAGGCCTATACATATTCATGGCAATGTAAACTACAATTTCTAATATAAAAAGAGAAGCTGTAAAGTTAAGGTAGGAACATTTTTCAAAATTTTAGGTTTTTCCATAGATGTGTGAAGAGGCAAAATCACTATTCTGAGTATTTCTGCCTCAGGATTAATTGGAAGCCACTGAACTTTGTACATATAATAATTCCTATATAGAAAGGGTATCATACTATCTTCAAATTGTAGCTCTCCCAAAGCATAACAATAAAGAACAGTTTTGATATTTCCATAGGTCTCGGACACACAATTATAAAGAAGCTGTGTTAAAATGAAAACCACTGGAGATTTTACATATAAATTACTCTTAAATGGTTGGCAAGATATATAATGGATGGATAGTCAATACACTAACTTAAACTTTAAAAGGAAAGATTAGAGGCCCAAAGCTACATTTGTAGGGAAAGGCTGGTATAGCAGGACTGGTGAGAGTACAGTGTAGGCAGCTGAAGCATCATCATGCCATGCCCAGAGTGACAGGAATTTCAGAAGAGCCTGGAGCAACTTGCAGGAGGGTGAGTAATACCTAAGTCCACTGCCTCCTACAGAGAAAAGAATTTGAAAGACGGTGACATTGTGTCTCCAGGCACAGGGCAGGGGGTGCCTATAGTGGAAAACAATGGATATAGTGCTGTGAGTAGATCTAAATGGTCCTGGGAGGGCCAAGAGAGCCACCGTTTGTGTTATAAACTATAGTTGATATCCTGACAAGAAGAGCTTCCATGGAGTAACTATAGACCATAGATAAGAGTTTGGGAGGAAAGCCCTCAAAATCTTGCAAGATAAGGTAAGATTCCTAAAAGAGAAACCGCTTGGTACTTTTTCTTTAATATATTTAATACAGTGCTGAGAACTGAAAATCAGCTCTTCCAGAGATTTTTTTAAAAAAATTATTTATAATTTCTATTGTTATCTACTACAAAAGAGGCTGGAGGAATACTCAAAGATCCATACAAATCATCTCCTTTGTACTTCCTGAAAATACAACCATATATCCTCATTAAGAGATTATCCTAAAGAGACTTCCCAAAGGACAGCTTTGTGTCTTTGTGTCCCTGCTGGTTAACTGCAAGAACTCTCTCAAGGGAATCATTATAAGAAAAAACACAGGTCACATTTCATGATATGGATTATATCACTGGCTACAGAACAAATTTATCATCTACCATACTTTGTATCATTAAGGTAATTTTCTTTGTAAACATAAAATAGAAGAGCCAAATGCCATCTCAGGTAGAGGGGAGACCAAAGAATCTGAACTGAGAATGACTCCAGAGAAGCCACAGGAATCTGAACCAGCCAAATGCAAAGGAGTAGCCAAATAGTAGTAAACTCTCATGGAAACAAACAACAAATAAACCAGCTAAGGATGATCTGAAAGATGTGAAGGGAAACAATAACTAAAACCAGTAATTTTAAAGAATAAACAGCTCTGAACCACAATCAAATTTTCACAGCTAAGCAGAGCTAATAAAGAACCAATGATTATCACGAATTTAGGCCTAAATTGTACCAGGCTGTGAGTTTTCAGAATTCAAATCTATTAGAAACAATGTTCTATATAGAGGAAAAAATGGGGGGAGATTTAAATTTTCTTTTGCCAGTCCTGGGACTTGAACTCAGGCTTGGGCACTGTCCCTGAGCTTCTTTTGCTCAAGGTTAGCACTCTACCACTTGGGCCACAGCACCACTTCCGGCTTTTTCTGTGTATGTGGTACTAAGGAATCAAACCCAGGGCTTCATGCATGCTAGGCAAGCACTCTACCACTAAGCCTACACTCCCAGACCAAGATTTAAATTTTGCTTCATATTAAGAATCACTGTTTTCTATTTGTCTTCTTAAACTAGATAAAAAGAAACTATTTCTATTTCCCATATCTAAAAATCTCAGATGCTAGACCAGTCCTTGGGCGATGAAGGAAGATGACAAGGTTGTACCTATAAAATTGACTTACTGCAAATGAAGCCAAAATAATTAAAGAATGGGGTTGGGAATGTGGCTTAGTGGTAGAGTGCTTGCTTAATATGCATGAAGCCCTAGGTTCAGTTTCTCAGTACCACATACACAGAAAAAGCCAGAAGTGGCACTGTGGCTCAAGTGGTAGTTGCTTGCCTTGAGCAAAAGGAGCTCAGGGACAGTGCCCAGGCCCTGAGTTCAAGCCCCAGGACTGGCAAAAATGTCAGGTGTGTGTGTGTGTGTGTGTGTGTGCAAAAATGTCAGGGGTGTGTGTGTGTGTGTGTGAGATACGTGTGTGTGTGTGCAAAAATGTCAGGGGTGTGTGTGTGTGTGTGTGAGATACATTTTACCAAGACTGTGGAAAATAGGGAAGCACTGCTTTTAAGCATTGACCTTACAATTAACATATTCTTATTTTTATGTAAAATTAATTTCTCAACTGAATGATGAAAAGGCAAGAACAATGAACACACAAGGTCCTTCTCAAAGCTAGATACAGTGGTTCACATATAGCATCTCAGCTACTCATGAGGCTGAGATTGGGAGGATTACAGTTTGAGGCCATGCTGAGCAAAAAAAAAAAACCTTACCAGACCCCATTGCAGGAGAAAAATTGGTATAGTAGTACATGCCTGTTACCCCAGTTATAGAGGGAAAATGTAAATAGGAGTGTCATAGTTTAGGCCAGCCCCAGTAAAAAGCAGGACCCTATCTCAAAAATAACCAGAGCAAAAAGGGCTGAAGGTATGTCTTTATGAGTAGAGCACTTGCCTAGCAATTGTTAAGACCATGAGTTAAAATGCCAGCACCTCCAAAATAAAAGTGACCCTTGTAAAGACCTGGCTCATTTGGTTCAGTTGCAAAGACTGTCTCATCCACAGTTTTGTCATCTTTTTCTTCCAGGATTCCCTTTGTCCCCGTTTATCCCTCATCCTCCAAACATTACTCCTGGGTGCCATTTATGCAGAACCTGCTATCTCGCTAATTCAATGCTACCTTTCCAAGGGAATATATAGGTTTCCATAATACACTTGTTAAAGATATGAAAGTCTTTAAGACCCACACAATTCTTTAATTATAGTTCTGAATCATGTAATAAGCATAAGGAAGATATTTTTGAATTAAAGAGGGCTTTCCTTCTTTTTTTTTCTAATTGCATAATTTTAGCATCCACCTCTTCCACCTACTTGTAAGACCAATAGTACATCTGTATTTCCTTAAAAGGGAATATTTACCTATTAGACAATGTGCTGCTTTCCACGTGATAAGGTTTCCTTTTTGTTGACCTTGAAGGGGAACGATCCAAAAGTCTCTGGGTTTGAAATGTAGGGTGATTCAAACACTGTTCTGTCAAGTATCTGTCAGCTGGATCCAACTTCAGTAAATTCTTAGGAAATAAAAGTTTAGAAATGGAAAGGACTTAAAATGTCAAATTTAAACTCTGGGGAAAAATTCATTTTTGTTTCATAGAAAAGAAATACATGGTTAATGCAGAATATCTAGCCAACACAGTTCAGGGAGAAAAAGACTAAATCACCTTCTACTATAAAATCTAGGTAATATTATACATGTAAGTTTTATATTCTGTACTTTTTACTTATCAAAACATTTTTTGTAGCTGGATGCTGACGGCTGTAATCCTAGTTACTCAGGAGGCAAGATCTGAGGATCACGATTTGAAGCCAGCAGGAAGTCCATGAGACTCATATCTCTAATAAACTACTCAGAAAAAGCTGAAAGTACCAATGTACTCGAGTGGTAGAGCACTAGCCTTGAGCAAAAGAAGCTCAGGGATGGTACTCAGGACTGGAAAAAAAAGTAAAATACTTTAAATATCTTTTAAATAAGTATATATGCATTTTTCATCTTTCCTCTGTCCCCTAGATATCAGTAATTTTCTCTGAGGGCAGCTCAGGTGACCAGTTTCTTGTGCAAATTTCTGCAGGTATATTCTACACATATATCTCTAATTGATCTTTTAATTTTACCCAATGTGTACACTTTCCACTTGACATACAATTGTGTGTGTGTGTGTGTGTGTGTGTGTGTGTGTGTGCGCGCGCGCGCGCTGATACTAAGGCTTTAACTCAGTCTCAACATAACACCTGGCTTTCTTGCTCACTTGAGACATGCTTCCAGTATGGTATTTTGCTAGTTAATTGGAGACTTGCAAACTTCTTTGCCCACGCTGACTTCAAACTGCGACTTCCAGGTATCAGCCTCTCCAGCAGTTAGTATTATAGGCATGAGCCACGGGCATCTGGCTTGACATTCAATCTTAAGAGATCGTTCCATATTAATTCCACGAATGTCCTTTAGTTTGTTCTTAGCAATTCCCAAATGACAAACACTCAGGTTGTTTCCCTTTTAATGAACAATATGGCAACATATAATTTTACAACATTTTTGTTTTTATTTTGTTTTGTGATAGCCTTCTGCATGCTAGCTGGTGTGTTCTAACAGCATGCTACATCTCCAGCTCTTACATGTACATAGAAGTTTATGGTATGGATATATCATGATTTGTTTAGAGAGCATCCTACTGTTGGACATTTAGGTGGCAGCCACTTTCCACTATTATAATTAATGCCGTGACAAACACCTGAAATCTTCCCTAGGATAAATTCCTAAAGATGGAACTGCTAGGTATGGAAACTCTTAATGATTCTTTTTTGTGTGTTGCCAAATGACAGCCTAGGAAGAGTATACTCCTCTAAGCAATTTCTTGGTAACTTCACTAACAACAGGCTCGCTCATTCTTTTTAGTTGTTGTAAGATGAACATTTTTCCATGTTTATTGATTACTTATGTTTTCTTATTTTTCTATTTCTGTATCTATTTAGTTATTTGTAAAGGTTCTTTATCAAAGCACTAAACCTTTGTTTTAGGTTGCATACATTAGATTCTTTACAACTAAGATGTTTTCTTCCAATATTATTATTTAACTTAGTGAGCTGTCACACTTTTAATAGGTAAATCATAATTGTGACTGACTTACTCATACATGAAGCAAATACCTAACAAATCTATGTAGCCTACATGAAGCAAATACCTAACAAATCTATGTAGCCTAATACAGCAAAATGAAACCTATATAGACTAATACAACCTAAAGGGGAAATTTAATATGCACCTAAACTTGACCTCGAAATGACCATAATTTTCCCCTAGACATATAAAATCTCAGGATTCACAAATCCAGCTCTAGCTTACTTTTGGTTTTGTGCATAATTAATCTCTTTGCGGCTATTAAAATAAGAGCAAATTTGCTCCCAAATCAGCCAGATTTCAATCTCAGACAACCACCTTCGATCTAGTACCATAGAAAATTTGAATTTTGATACTACAATAATACTAAATACTTCTGGCCAAAAGATATTATTAAAACCCAAGCCACTAATTACATGCAAATATATTTATAACAATATTGATTCAAACACATCTCTGAAATTATCTCAGTCATTTCTTCTTCCTTATTATAGAACCGAAACTTTGGGAGCATATAAAATGATTTTGAACCAGCAGTTCAGATAGTTACCATAAAAAAGTATGAACTATAAGTTACTAGGTAAAAACAAAGGAGTCTGGGCAAGGAGGTGCATGGCTGTGATCCCAGCACTTGGTAAACAATATAGGACTCTGTCTCAAAAAGAAACCCACAATCAAGCAAATAAAAACCAAAAATGGAAAATCAGTCTTTAAGCAATCTTTTAAATTCAAAGATTTATTTTTTTTTCTACACATGGCAATTCAGAAGCCAAAGATCTATGAGCTTTAGAATTATTTAGGGCTTGAGGTGGGGTGCAAGTGGGAGAATACTTGACTTGC
This sequence comes from Dipodomys merriami, assembly GCF_024711535.1. Classification (NCBI taxonomy): domain Eukaryota; kingdom Metazoa; phylum Chordata; class Mammalia; order Rodentia; family Heteromyidae; genus Dipodomys; species Dipodomys merriami. The sequence goes on from NW_027204492.1 coordinate 110,431,189, forward strand.
AAGTACAAGACCCAGAGTTTAAACCCCCGTACTATAAAAATTATAAACTATTACTTTATTTGATATCAAGGAAAAATTACTGTATCCAAAAAACTGTATTTATATGTATGAATATAGATATTAATTCCAAATTACTTAAAAGGATGAGGTCTTTATGAGGAAAGTATGAAATCTGTCCAGTTAATAGATTTAAATTCAGTATGTAGGGAAACATCCTCATCATCATATTTTTAAACTAAATCAGAGCTAATATAATTACTGTAGCTATTCTCTATATTGCTAAGCACATGAATTAATTTTGATTATTTACATTCCCATTAAAATGGAAAATATAGACAGATTCGAGATGAACATTTTAGTTATTTAATATATGTGGACATAATTACCAACACAGCTTTATAGAATGTCAAAGAGATTGTTTCTTTATGAAAGAATAATTGATGTTTTCACTTATAATTTATTTGTTTTTGTTTTGAGACGGTCTTGCTATGTAGCTCAGACTGGCCTCCAACAGGAGAACATCCAGCTTCAGCCTCTCAAGTCCTGGCATTACTGATGTGTGATACCAGGTTCAGTTATAATGTGTACCAATATGCCTATTATTTTTCTGTGGTGTGTGTGTGTGTGTGTGCAATTCAGAACTTCACACTTGTTAGGGTTCTAAAACTTCTTGACCCACGTCCCCATTCCTTTTGCCTTTTAGTTTGATTTACTGATAGGGAGGGTATCATGTTTTGACCTGGACTAGCCTCAGACTACAATCCTATCTGTGAATCTTTAGTAACTGGGATTACAGACATGTGCCACTATATCTGTTGGTTTTTTTTTTTTTTGAGGTAGGATCTGGCTAACTTTTTGCCCTCTGGCCTCAAATGGAGATCCTCCTACCTCTGCCTTTCAAGTAGTTGAGATTACAAGTGTGAGCCACCACACACAGCCTTATAATTGGTGTTTTTCATTATTAAAATTCATTTTCAAAAACAAGAGAGTCAAAAGGAATGACCCTATGTATATAACATTTAACAATAACAAGGCAATATTCATCAGTGACAGACATCAGCATTATGACTTCTGAGGCAGTGTAGAATAGAGGTATATAGCCTAAGCAGGATCATAATTTCATGTTTCTTGGCTTTTGTGTTATTTTAGTTAGAAAGAACTAAATGTTTGAGATTCCTGGGGTATTAATAATTTTCTGTCTCAAAATAGGTAACAGGCTATAATTACATTGTAAAAACTAAATGTGATATATATATATATAACTTGAACACTTTCTGAATATACATTTCAAAAAATATTTACTATTAGAAATTTGACTGTAAGCATGTTAAATAAATAGGAATTAGAATGTTTTACTCTCAAACTGGTAGTAGTGAATAAAGATTCAGGGTACTTTTTAACTTTTATCTGTGCTGGCATGTATTTAGTACTCAATTTTATTCAGGCACTATACTGATGACTGACAGTTACATTTAATAATTATATTCAAAAGTTTAATTATTTTTAACTAAAAAATACAAAAGGTAAGAAATATGAAATTGTATTTAATTCCATTTTCCTACCTTATTCTATTTACATCTTAAAAGTCACCAAACAACTAAGGCCAGATCAATAAGTATTGACTGTATGAAAGAATGTATTGACAAAACCCAAGTGATTTAAGTGATTACTTATACCTAATTAAACTGAAAGAGATTTGAAGGTTCTTTTTTGAAATTGTATTTCTCGATGTATGTTCGTTCAGAACATTGGTGCTTTCTTAAGAGTTTCATAAAATCAGTATTCAGTATTTAATTAAATTTGGGAACTGCTGAGACAGAAATACTTCTTTACTGTGAGATTTCTGAACGCCTCTGTATGTTAATGAATCTTGTGAATCTTTACTTAAGGTTATATGGTATGTGGCCTTTCCTAAAGGCCACACCTCCCTCCCCCACTTCTGCCCCCACGCCTGTTTACATTGTGTTCCCTTGAACACAGATTAATGTAGGTTAAAGCACAGCAAAGTTCTAAGAATGCAGCTTAGCAACTTCCAACTGTGCTAAATGTGTCTTTGAAGGCTATGTGCAATGTAGTCTCCACTGATTGTGATGGCTGACTGAAGGAATATAAAACAAAACTGATCCATTAACAAACCGTGCTTTTTGAAGACCTACTATCAAGCAACTAACACTTGTTTGAGCACTTGCTGAATGCAATGAAAGCTGGGGAAGTATGAAAAATAGTTCTCAAATAGCTAACTACCAGCTACTAGAAGATAAACATGAATAAAGAAATCTGAAGATGATTTTAATAGTCCAGAGCAGGCCTCTTCTAGAAAGAAGGGCTAGCATGAGGAACACTGAGGCCATAGTAGTGGTAGTGACCCTGATACATCTTAAGTGTCAGAAAGAGTCTTCTATTTGGGAAAGAAAACAGGTCAGAAAAAGAGAATTAGCTTCAAGGTTTCAACCTGTATAGGTTATCAGAAATCTTATAAATCATTTTGTAAAAATTATAGAATCTCTTTTCCTTCAATATTCACTTCTAAGATTTGTTTGAAAAACCTATACCTGTACAGCTCTTGAATGTCCACAGGTTGTGTTTTGTTTTTTTTTATTCTGCTCCTGTTAGGGAAATAATTTAGGAATCCCAAGTTCCTTGATAGATGGACTATGACAACACCAGATTCTGGTTACAATTGTAAATATGTCTTTTTACATGACATAGTTACCCCCCTTCCCCATTATTTACCACTATATGTCTACTAGCAGGCCATGGTCACATGTAGACAAAGAAAATCCATTAACTTTTGGTACAGACATCATCAACATCTCTTACCTTCATTAGGTCAAGTAATACACTATTTAAAATTCCAAGGTATCTTCTTTCCAATGACTGAGGATGGTTAACAGCAGGAAACTGTAAGGACAACATTAACAGCGATGTTAGCATTTGGGAAGGACATGCATGATCAAGTGAGCACTGCAAAAGTTATTGCTCCAGTGACAATCCAAACCAAATTCATATTTGTATATTACTTTTGGTATCTATGTATTTAAGTATGAATTAATAGGACTGGATGTTAAGTAACTTCTAGGAACTTGGAAGATAATATTAAGGCTTGTAAGATAAACTAAACTATAAAATATGATTTTGTATGTACACAGATTTATAGAATATTGTCTGCTTATACAATTCAGGTCTAAAACTATCTAGACGGAATTTGTCTACTTGTACTGACAACTTTGTGTGTGTGTGTGTGTGTGTGTGTGTGTGTGTGTGTGTGTGTGTGTGTGTATATGTGTGTGTATGCGGGTGTACATGCACGTGCATGCCAGTCCTGAGGCTTGAATACAGAGAGTGGATGTTGTCCCTGAGCTTTTTTTAACTTAAGGCTAGCATTCTACCATTTGAGCCACAGTTTTGCTTCTAGCTTTTTTAGTAGTTCATTTGGAGATTAAGCGTCTCACAGACTTTCCTGCCCAGGCTGCCTTTGAACTGTGATCCTAAGATCTCAGCCTCCTGAGTAGCTATGATTACTGGCACGAGCCAACAGCACCCAGCTTATACTGACAACTCTTAAGTGCTAACAGTAATTTGGGGCCTAAAAGAAAAGACATGATATGGTATCATGTAATATTTGTATTCCTTTTTCATAAGAACAAATAATACACTTCTAAAAATAGAGAAGTAAAAAAAGAAGAGGGCAGCAAGAGGCCCGAACCTGAAAAGTGACAAAAGTACAAATAGCATATTCAGACACATTTTTTTATTGCTCTTAATGTGCTCTTTAAGCAAACTATTTTCAAATTCCCACTTATTGTAGGCTGGAAAAAAGGGCAAATATAACCACCTAGATCAATAGTTTTTAAAAAACAAAATCAGAGGAAGGGTGAAGCTTATTTTGACATTTTATCCTTTCCTTTGCCAATTTACACGTGGAAGTATCTGAGCAGATATTGATGATACTGGGTAAGATGCTGGCAGAGTCCATTATTATGTACTCTCTTCTAAATGTGAGGGCCCATAGTATGTGTTTCCTTTAAACCAACATAAAAACAGTTCAAAGTACAGAAATCCCTCAACATGAGAAACAAGGACTAGTTTTGTAGTAAAATTCAAACAAAGTATTTAATTAAAGAATAATTATAATATTATCCCTGTGTGCTTGGTCAGGCAGCAGACACAGGATATAGTTAAGACTTAAACCCTGAACTTGGCAAATCTGAACATTCTACTGGAAGCTCAAAACAAAAAGTGAACAAAAGACAGGTATGGTAGGACATGCTTGTAATCACTTAGAAGGGAGAAGCAAGAGGATGTTGTCCTGGGCTACATAGCAAGTCACTGTCTTAAAAAACTGAAAATGATAAACAAGAGACCCACATGGTTTGTGACTATCTAAAGAAGTTGCAGGTAATATTTTAACTAGATTTGGAAAGAACATGAAAAGAAGGATAGCATCTTCCACACAATCAAAAACCCACAACTTATTTCTGAGGGAAGTGATGCTATTCAGGGCATTTCAGGCATTATTCTTACTTTAGAGATGAAGATGATGATCAGAAAGTTCAAATAACTGGTTCAAGGAAAGTTATATAATTAGTTATATAATTAAAAAGCAGAATAAGAGGATTTGCTCCTAGGCCCACTATCCAAGCCCATACTCTTTCTAATCTGAAGCACTTCTCCTAAGGCAGGTATAGAAGTTCCTTTTGATGTAAATGGAACATTAAATATCAGCCCCAAGTGAAAGAAAGACACCCGCCATGCTATGATAAAAGACCCTACACCAGTACACTTTAATTAGTACTTTAATTCTGTGATCTACCTTATACTAGTAGATATCCTCTCCTTTTCTTTCCCTAGAAATGACATTTAATTGAAAAGAAAATCCTGAAAGGCAAAAGTTAAGCTAATTTAGATTTTTAAAAGTTTAACAAATTCAGTTAAAATAGTACAATCACTCTCAGACTAAACTGTTTAGAAATATTATAATAAAAGGATCTCTGGATGCCAGTGGCTCATGTCTGTAAACCTAGCTACTTAGAAGATAGAGATAGGAGGATCTAGGTTCAAGGCCAGCTCTGGCAGGAAAGTCTGCTAGAGCCAATCTCTAAAAGAACCAGCAAAAAAAAGCAGGGCTAGAGGCATGCCTCAAGTGGTAGAGCTTCAGCAGAACAAATTCAAGACTTTGAATTCAAACTCCAGTATATAGTTGCAAAGAACTACTTAAAAGAGAATTAATGGGCAGTACAGACAAGATGTCAGCAGAATGTTATAGTTGCTCCAGAGAGGGATTTGCCTGTCTACTCGAAGGGTTTTATGGAGGAAGAAGACTGATTTGAGATAGATAGGAAATGCAGCACTACAGAAACTACGAGTTAAGGACTTGGCTGGAGGTTCCCGGTGGCACTCAAAAATAGAGAGGGTATAGGGAAGGCTAAGAACAAAGGATCTTTAATTTTACCCTAAGGAATTTAAACTTCAACAATCCTGTAGATGTTTTTAAGCAAAGAGGAGATAAAATGTATGATTTGAGAAATGTTAAGACAAGTGAAAAGAGAAAGTTCAAGGTATCGTTTCTGTATTTCAAGTAAATGTGACAAGGCAAAAGAAGCATGAGGGAGAGAGAGAAAGGAAATAAGCTTAGTTTGAGTGCTGATAGTAGACTGGTACTATTAATAACTCAGGTATTTAGTGAGTATCCACTAAATAAGCTAGTTTCTTTGTTCAACACAAGTGATGGAAAATGACAAACTGAAAACAGTCACCTTCCCCCTCCTGCCCCCCCGACAGCCATATCTTAGAACTGTCCTTCATGATAAATTATACAGGACTCTAGGCATTCACACATAGTGAGACTAAAGGAGGATACTCTCAGGGGCAGAATGCAAAGGCACAACGCCTATGTGGTTCTAATTATATAAAATAATATTTATCGAAATAAACTCCAGGAAATGGAAACAAAAAAGAAAAAGAAAAAGAACTGTCCTTGCTGCCAACTCCATTGAATTCTCTTTCCTCCTCTTTCCCCCTGAACAAACACATCTGGTGGTTTTGGAAGAAAGCCTGAGATCAAGGCCATGTCTGCTGCTGACGCCCCTAGTGGACACAGATGCTGTTGAAACCTTGAAACTCTACTCAAGAAAAGATTGGGTCCTGCCCACGTAATTGTAACTCCTCTGTACAGTATGTTCACAAATAAAATTAAATTAAATTAAAAGAAAAAAGAAAAGTTTGGGGGGGCGAGAGGGGGGAGTGATGGGAAGGAATAGGAAGGGGAAACAAAGGAGGAGGCAACAATGCTTGGTAAGAAATGTACTCCTTACCTTGCCTATGTAATTGTAACCCCTCTGTACGGTATGTTCACACACACACACACAAAAAGAACAAAAGCAAAAAAAGAAAAAGACTGTACTCCAACCCTGCCTTCTTCTTCTCACCTGGCTTCCATCTGCCCCACCTGACTTCATTTTTTCTGCCTAATATTTAAAGGAACCCTAGTTGAAAGGGGATGTGCCATTTCCCCTTCAGCCAGACTGAAGGACAAAGCCTGACTGAGACCAGGCTTTCCTCCTGAATAAAATCTGCGGGACTCTTGATGTTCGCCTTTCTGCTCTTTTTCTTTTCTCATAGAAAGTATAATGGTAACACAGATGATTTCTGTTCTTGGGGGCACTTCTATGCTACTGGTGGAGAATTAGACACTAATAATTAAAAAGTGCCATGTGCAGGTTGGCTCTTGCTTATAATCCTAGCTATAAAGCAGGCTGAGATCTACACAAGACTCCATGTCTGAAATAACCAGCAAAAAGTAGGGCTGGAGGAAAGGTCCATATTGTAGACTATCAGTTTAGCAAGTAAAACGAGGAAGCGCCAGGCCCTGAATTTAAGCTCCACTTTTGCCATAAAATGTGTTTGTTTCTCTCTTCCATCACTGTTTTTGATTTCTGAACCTCTGGTCTTGTATGTAAGCTTATCTGTTTTGGGAAGGTTAAGGAGGAACACAGAAATGGTGGGACAAAGGGTGAAAAAACAGCAGTTATACTCACTAGACACTATGTTGAAAATGAACTATACAACTTGTGTGGGGGAAGGGAGGTCAGGAGGGAAAAAGTAGGAGAAAATGAGGGAAGAGGTGACACAGTCTAAAAGAAATGTACTCATTACCTGACTTATATAACTGCAACCCTTCTATAGCACCTTTACAATAAAAATGTAAATAATAATCTATGTACATATGACCATATAAAATGATATTAAATGAGATGAATCCCAAGATAGGGACAAAACGTTTTTTTCTTTCTTGCTATTGCTTTAAAAGTATCTAAAATGTACTATGTAATTTTTTTGTTTCTCTTGTATGTTCTTCCCCCACGGTATAACCCCTGTTTTTATTGTATTTGATATTGGTACCCTGCATCTTGTATATATATCTTTCAAATTTGGGGAGGAGAAGGGAAATAACAAAATGCTGAAACAAGGATATAGGTTGATCCATTGTAACAATGAGATGTACAAGACACTATGTGGAAGAGGAACTTTACAACTTGGGGGGGAGGGAGACTTGGGGAGGTAGGGAGGGAAGGGATGATAGGGGAAAAACAAAGGAGGAGGTAACAATGCTCAACAGGAAATGTACTCATTACCTTACTCGTGTAACTGTAAACCCTCTGTACACTATTTTTACAATAAAAAAATTAAAAAAGGTTCCAACATAAATTTAACAAAATTCAAAAACAACAAAACCAAACAAAACAAGAAAGCCTGGTGCCAGTGGCTCACATCTGTAATCCTAGCTACTCAGGAGGCTGAGATCTGAGGATGGAGGTTTGAGGCCAGCCTGGGCAGGAAAGTCCGTAAGACTCTTACCTCCAATTAATTACAGAAAAAGCTGGAAGTGGAGCAGTGGCTCAAGTGGTAGAGTGCTATCCTTGAAAAGAAGAAGCTCAAAGATGGTACCCAAGCCCCGAGTTCAAGCCCCAGGACCAGCACAAAACAAGAACAACCACAAGGAAACAGATGAAATCATTCCATACTGTGGCAAGAAGTATAATGGGGGAAAAAAGCTATGTTAGAGAGGAGGAGGAAGTATGGAGCGTAGCTAGAGAGAGGAGACATTTCTTTTTGGTTGGTCGTGGGGCTTGAACTCTGGGCCTGGGCGCTGTCCTTCAGCTCTTCAGCTCAAGGCGAGAGCTCTACCACTTGAGCCACAATGCCACTTCCGGTTTTCTAGTGGTTTATTGGAGATAAGAGTCTCACAGACTTTCCTGCCCAGGCTGGCTTTGAACTGTGATCCTCAGATCTCAGCCTCCTGAGTAGCTAGGAGTACAGACATGAGCCACCGGCACCCGGCTAGAGGAGGCATTCTTTAGTTACAATTTACCAAATGACAAAGGGCCATGCAAGGGAAGAGCCTTCCCAGGAGAAGGTCCCAAATCTGTGAAGCAGAAAAACCTTTGAATGTTCATGGAGGATAAATAGCAGGCAAGTGTGATGAGAATTCAGAGGGAGAGGAAAATGAAATATGGCCAGTGAACCGGAGTCCGGATCAGGTAAGGAATCACAAAATGTAGGATGGAGTTTAGATGGATTCTCTGTAAAATAGAAATTCAGGAATTATGATTAACCTTATATTATTTGTGACTATGACAGATATTGCTTTCTGCTATACTATTGGTAAATCCTATTTATTGGTCACATTTTCAGCAGCTACTATGACAAATGTTCAAAATCCATAAAGCTAACCTGTTTAACCACATGCGCTATTTGCAACGTAACTAGTTACCATAATCTAGCTAACAAAGACCAAAACTAAAGGAAAAGAAAACTTATCTGAGGTAACACATTTGGAAGAGAAAGAAAAAGAGGGAAGGCGATGAAAGAGAAACTATGTGTACCGCTGCTTGTTCATTTCTTACACTTCCACTGAGCCCAGCAAGAGCTGAGGTTGTGTTGGGTACTTGTGTGTGAGCAAGAACATTCTCCAAAAGGAAATTAACTGAGGTCCAGAAAGTCAAAGGAAAAAAATCAAAGTGCTTTACAGATGGCAAGATAATATTGTTTTTAGAATTATCCTTTCAGAGAAAGAAAAGAAGTGATACTGATATTATTCTATTATTTCCACAATGACTATAAATTGACATGTTGGTCCAAAAGTGAGTTTAAAAATCTTATGAAGTTGCTTTTAGAGTACATGGAAGAGAGAAGCAGCCTATAATTCACTAGCCACTCCAATGAGCTATCTGCAGGCTAGATAATCCTCACTTGGGGGAAAGTTTATACTTGACAAGATGCTTTTTTTTTTCTTTTGTGCCAGTCCTGGGGCTTGAACTCAGGACACCATTCCTGACCTTTTATGATCAAAGGTAGCACTCTACTTCTTGAGCCATGGCTCCACTTCTGGCTTTTTGGTGGTTAACTGGAGATAAGTGTCTTATGGACTTCCCTGCCCAGGCTGGGTTGGAACCATGATCCTCAGATATCAACTTCCCAAGTAGCTAGGAATACAGGCATGAGCCACAGCTCTAAGATGCTTTTTATAATTGTATCAGAAAACAGGTTTCATACAAAGGTAGGAAAGCTAGGAAAGGCTGACAAATATAACACTTTGGCTTGAAAGGATTTAAGGTTTCATTGTCAGTTGGGAAGAAATATTTGCTGAAACAAGACCTTTTGAATCTGCAGAATGCAGGTATTCATGGCCTTCCTCAAAGAACTACAAATGCATTTGCTTAAGCAAGCAGCAGACATTAATATTCTAAATATTTTGGATAGACAATCTAAGATAATGATGATTTTGAATTATTAAAATATATATGGCAAAAAATTTTTGACTACTTTTTATTCACAAATACTGTGTAAGACTCGGGAATAAAATGAAGATAATACACATTATGATGGGAAAGGGAATTCAGAATATACCTTCACATTTCATTTGTAGCAAAAAAAATGAATTAAATACGACCATCTTGATAAATTTTGGGTTTTAATAAAACCTCTTACCCGGAGCCCATGGAAGCGAGGATTACTGTAGAAAAGCTTCATCTGCTCAGACGGAAGTGGTCCTAGCACCTTCTGAATAGTAAAAAGTTGGTCAATTTCACTTTCTCCAGGAAATAAGGGCTGTCCATCGCTAAGCTCACCAAGAATACAACCCACTGACCACATGTCTACAGACTTCCCATAGGGAGCTCTGAAAAGCAAATGGAAAGATTACCTTGGCAATTGAATAAACACAACAGTTTAACAAGTTCTAAACTATTTTGCTTACGTTCATGATTTAAAGCAAATTGTGCATTTAAGGGACTAAAGGACATTAGAAAAAATGAGATTAAAATAAGGAGCTACAGTTATTCCAGTAAATGTTCAGAATACAAGTAAACAACCATACACTCATACAGGTAGCAGTTTAATAACAACTTAGTTAATATACACTAATATGATATCTGGGTATAAGTTGAATATGATTGGCTTAATGAACCCTAATAGAGTACACAAGTTTGATGAGTAACATTTCACTTGTGAATGAAATGTTCCCAAGAAACATATTTTCTAAGTAATTTATACTTTAGCTCTCTAAATGTCATTTAGAGACCTTCTATCCATTTTAAAAATCTGGTTTAATAAAATGTACTAATGACTGTATTTTTTTTTCTCCCCGGTGGTATTAATCTTTTGACTTATTGTCACAATTTCTGATAATTAAGGTTATATTATTTACTTGAATATAATTGACCTCTTCATATAAGTTCAAAGTACATTTTTTAAGTTTACTTAGGGGTTTCTAGCTATCTTTTGGGACCTGAGGTTACCAGAGGGCTTTAGGAGGAGGAAAAGAGTTGCTGTTAAAATTGAGGCTATAAAGGAAAATCTAGGTATCTCTAAAGCAGTTTTAAATCTGTACTCTACACTCTAGTGTCAAATAAAAATTATTTCATTAATTAAGAAGGCATATATGCATACATACATGTATAAAATGTTTCAAACATAAATAATCTAAGCTTAAAGAAAGGAAAACAAAATAAAAATAGAATATCTGAAAAACAAAATGGAAGAAAATCCTAGAATATTATAACCCTATAATAGAAATATTAAAACGTTTACACTAAAGTACTATTAACATACAAAATGTTTCTAACATAATAAATCAATGCAACAATATGTCAGTATTTGTTATCTCATTTTCATCCCACAAAAACCTATATGAGAGAACCTTATAAAGATCTTTTTTGGTAGTTTATTAAGGAAGGAATGATTCTGATCTTCCCTTCATATGTGTTTGAGAGAAAGAAAAACATGTTTTGTGGTGTAAGATGGAGAAACCTGTGGAAAATGTCCATATAGCCACAACAAACTAATTTTCTTCAGCCATCTGTTCAAATATTTTAATGGAGCTCCAACTATCTTGAATATCAACAACAAAGTCCTGAGAATTTATGAAACATGTAGATTCTTAATGTAAAACCAAATATTGATTTTAGTGTATTTTTTATACAAATAGTGTGGTTCCTTAACTAGTACTTGAGAATCTTTTAATTAGCAATGTTCCACTTAGCTCAAGTTCATTGCACTGTTCTCATCTGGTATTGGCAGCTACCAAATATCCTTAAGCAGAACCTCAGTTTCTTGCTGGGTATTAATTAGGCAGCAAATACTCTCAGAAGGCTCAGTATATTAAGACTGCCTAAGAAGACATTTCCTCAGTGTGATCCCATAGACAAAAATCTTACAGTAATGAGTCTTTGTAACTTACATGAGAATTTGGATATGGTTCTAAGAATGATCTACTTCATGTTCCTTTCTCCCTCCCTCATCCTCTTCTCTTGCAATACTGGGATTGAACTCAGGGCTTCATGCGTGGTTGGCAAGCACTCTACCACATGAACCATTTCCCAAATCACTTTCTTTTGCTTTTCTGTCTTTCAGATGATGTCTGTCATTAACTTTTCTGGGACTGGCATTAAATGTGATCATCTTATATCCATTTCCTGAGCAGCTGAGATTACAGGTATGTGCCACTACTTAGCCCATACTCATTTCAACATTCAAACCCCAATCTCAAGAGGGGCATAGGGAGAAAGAAAAATAGACTCTGTAGGTGTGTGGGGATTAGTGATAGGGGATGGGTTGGCAGGGAGGGTAAAGGAGGTTGAATACTGTCAAAATAGATAATTTACAACTAGGCAAATGAAACAAGAAAACCTGTTGGGGATACCATTTTGGAGGGGGGAAACAGGTAGTATGATAGAGAAAGATTGATTGGAATACAATGTAAACACATATGAAGGAATAATAATGAAATCTTCCCCTGTGTAACTAATATAAACCAACAAAAATAAATCCCAATCTCCCCTGCTCCAAAGAATAATAACTACACATTCCAGTGAGCCCAGAAAGGTACCTTAAAAACATAGATAGACACAAAGAAAATTAATCTATTGTTGAGTAGTCTGAAAGCAAATACAACCTAATGGAAACAATTTTAAGAATACTACAACTTAAATAGTTAGAGCATGTCGGGCACCAGTGGCTCACACCTGTAATCCTAGCTACTGAGGAGGCTGAGATCTGAGGATCATGGTTCAAAGCCAGCTAGGGCAAGAAAGTCCATAAGACTCATCTCTAATTAACCACCAGAAAACCAGAAGTGATGCTGTGGCTCAAGTGGTAGAGCGCTAGCCTTGAGCTGAAGAGCTGAGGGACAGTGCCAGGCCCCGAATTCAAACCCCACGACCCCCCCCCAAAAAAATAGGTAGAGTATTATTTATTTTGCAAGTACTAGGATTTGAATTCTAGCCTTGGCACTTGCATGGCTTACTTGCTTAGCTGTTGCTCTACCACTAGAGCCATGTCTCCAGTCTGGCTTTTTGCTGATTGTTTTGGAGCTAGAGTCTCTGACTTTTCTGCTTGGTTTGGTTGGGTTCGAACTAAAATCCTCTAAATCTTAGCCTCCTGAGTATCTAGGATTACAAGTATGAGGCACCAGCACCTAGCTGGTAATAACTAATTATCTGGGAGAGAGGATGATTACAGGCCACTCCTTAGGCTCTAAAGTTAAATGCATTACAAAGAAAAGAACCTATCACAAGACTGCTGGTGTTAACAGAAAAATGACAGAACACTGAAAGTTTTAATAGTAAACATAAAGTGGATAGATAGGAAGATGTTGCCAAAAATAAAATCATGAGTGCAGTGCTAATTTGAATAGCCATTCACCACTAAATAGGACTTACACTCACTGTTCAGAAAAAAAAATGATAATTGGTTCCATGTGTCTAGATACTTAGTATTTGTTGAATAAGTGAAAAAAAGATGCAAGATGCAAGAACAGATAAGCCAGAATGCTAAACTATATGGATAGTCACATTCTAAATGTGGAATATTTTTAGCAAACATGTCTACAAAAATTCCTTTCATTTCTGTAATGCATGTCCCTTTTCTAATTTGACTCTTTAATTTTTCCCATCCAGGGGAAGGACTTATTTCTCCACACTTGGAATAAGAGCGTGGCAATGAAACATGTTTCAGCCAATAAAGCAAAATAGAGGCTTGGAAAGCACCTTTGCTTTGGGGCAGACCTTGTTGCTGCAGCTAGAACACTTAGAAAATTGAACTAGCCTACTGAAAGATAAGTCCCTGTGGATTAAAGATGGTCTGTTCCACCTGAAGTCCCCTATACAAACCAATCCCTAGGGGGGACACTTAACCTACCCAAATGTCCCCAAGAAAGACAATCATTCAGTTGAACTCAAATTACTGACACACAGAATCATGAGTAAATAATGGAGCTGGTTTCATAACATTTAAGTTTTCAGGTAGTATATTACAGTAAATACCTAATTAACATTTAGTTAAGTAAAATTCTTATTTTCCATAGGTAATTGCAAAGTCAAAGATCAAGAGATACGTAGAGGCCACTCTACTTTGGGAAAGTAACTTACCCAAGGAGAAGTTCTGGGGATCGATACCATCTGGTGGCCACATACTCTGTGTAGTTAGCATTATTGCCTTCTGAGAGATTCCGAGCAAAACCTGAAATAGTAAATTCATGTTGGCAAAATATTTCAGTGCTAATAGACTTTAAAAGAACATCGGGGCTGGCAAGGTGGCTCAGTGGTAGAGCGCTTGCCTTGTATACATGAGGCCCTAGGTTTGATTCCTCAGCACCACATAAGCAAAAAGAAAAAAAAGCCGGAATTGGCACTGTGGCTCAAGTGGTAGAGCACTAGCCTTGAGCTGAAGAGCTGAGGGACAGCACCCAGGCCAAGAGTTCAAGCCCCACGACCAGACCCCCTCCCAAAAAAAAGAACATCAAAAGAACATAATGACTGATATTGAATGGGTTGTTTATTATTAATGTCCTTGTTATCTAAAAAAAATTACTAGCTTTCATGTCAATTAAAATTTGCTCTCTTGCCAGGTACCAGTGGCTCATGCCTGTAATCCTAGCTACTGAGAAGGCTGAGAATGAGGATCGCAGTTCAAAGCCAGCCAAGGCAAGCAAGTCCGTGAGACTCTTATCTTCAATAAAGCACCAGAAAACCAGCAGTGGCACAGCACCACTAGCATCACTAGGGCTCTAATGGTAGAGCGCCAGCCATGAGCTGAAGAGCTGAGGGACAGTTCCCAGGCCGCGAGTTCAAGCCCCATGACGGAAAAAAAATTACTCTCTTCCCTATGCTAGAGAAATCCATGTCACTCTATCCAAAGTCAACCTATCCAAGTCCCTCCATAGTTTTCTAAGCATTCAAAGCTTAATTTCAAATTAGTTTTTCTAAAAAGGCAAATATTAGAAACAAAATTAAGAATCCACTAAAACCAAAAGTCAAAATTAAATAACATTTTGTAGACAGTTATTAATTCTGCTACCTGAAACATGAATTGTATTTGTACATCTCTTGGTGCTGATCAGTTTTAGCTATTATGTAAACAAATCAATGGCAGTACTAGAAACAAGGCAGACCAAAAATTACTTTCATTCCCTGATGTCTCAGAAAGCATGTTACAGTAATCTTAATGACTTTATAGACCCCACCATAACTTCTGTCTCTCTTCCTTTCAAAAGGTTTTGGAGCCACATCAAAGTCACAAAATTGAGGCAGCAGAATAAATTCATTACCTAGCTAACTCACCAAATGCGGTATAGTTTAATGATCAGTAGTTACAGAACTAAAACATTAAAATTAGGAGTAAAAATTAGATGTTACATTTGAAAAGCATATAATACTGTTTCTTAAAATGAAACAGTAAAAAATAAAACAACCACAGCAAAAAAATCCCAAACTTCAGCCACTCAATAGGTCTTTGTAAGACATTTTGTAGCATTTGTAGCATTTGTCTTTGTGAATGGGGTTCTTGAAGCCAAAGGAAGTGCCAGCTCTGGGAGGGAGAGCAATTAGGAAGTCCTTGTTAGGGTTGCACAGGGTACAGATCACCTCATATGGTGCCACTAGGAGGAACTTTCTGAGCATTTAAAAGTCTTCTCTTAAAGAAATAATGTTAACCCAAGAGTGTTTTTTCCTATTATTAGCCATTCTACAGTATTTCTTTTGTATTTCTAACTTGTTTTATAATTTCAGCTGCCTTAGAGATTTAAGCAGAAGAGTGGCCCATAGAATCATAGAGGCAGAGTAAATGGTGTATAAGGTGCGGACTCAGTGTTGGGTGGTAATCACAATTACCAACAGGAATTTGTTAGAGACACTGTTTCTTAAAAGCATAATGTCAAAGAAATGCTAAAATAAACATATTTTGGTATTCAATATTCCTTTTCATTTTTCTAAACTATTGTATAAAAATTGAAGGTATCTCAAGGCTCTTCTTAAAAAGTTACAAAGAACATTTAAAACATTTTCCCCTCAAGAGCTCAAGATCATAATTTCCAAATACTGAGTAAAATTGCTGAATTAGTTATATATGTCTCAAAATGTCTGAACAAAATGGGTCATTCTACAGAGTGAATTCTTACAACAGTCTACTATAAGATGCAATCTATCTAAAAGAACCCAACTTTTGCTTAAGATAAATAGAGGCTTATGTAGAGGGTTACATTGTATTTGTGATTGTAGTTGAATATATAAAAAGGGGGCTGAGTGTGTTATAATTTTAAAATAACTAAAAACTCTTCCAGACACATTTAATCAAGAACTGGCATATCATACATCAGTTATCAGATTTATTTATTGAACACACAATAGGAATAAGTGTTCTAGATATGGTTCTAGAACTGAACCTAGAGCAATTTCTATCAACATCTAAAATATTTTATCTTATTCATACTAGGAACCCATAGTGAGAGTTCCAAACAAACCCTTTCCTGGGATCATTAGGTGCTGGGCTTATTCATATATGCATATACATGTATTTACTTTGAATAAATTCTCATTAAGTCACATTTGCTAGGCTTTCTCCCACTTGAGCTGTGTCACCAGTCACTTTTCAGATAGGGTCTGTTTTTGTCCTGGGCAGGCTCTGAACCATAATCTTCCTATCTATACCTCTATCCTTCATCTGGTTTCTTGATTGAGCTGGGGTCTCAACAACTTTTTGCTGGACTGGCCTGGAACCATAAAGTTCTAAATCTTCTCTTCCAGAATATGTGTCACACACATGGCCAAATTACTTTTGATATGCATTTAAAAGCTATGTGCGAATTACATTAATTGTTTAAGTACTGAGATTTGATTTCTTTTTAACTTACCAAAGTCACATAATTTTAGAACCTCATTGTGGCTGATTAGTAGATTTTCTGGCTTTATATCTAGAGTATCAAGATTAGAAAACAATTAGTAAAAAATGTTCTAAGTTCTGCTGATTGACACATGGTATCTAATTAGAAATCTAGCATAATTTGAATAGATAACTGTAGTGAAAAGCAGAGTAACACACTTCATGCTGGTATGTAAAATTTCAATTTCTTTCTTCTTAAAACCATGCAGACCACAATTTCAATAATTCAGACAAGAAGTACATATTATAACATCTGATAAACATCTTTTATCTTCATCATTATCAATTTGTGTCTGGCTAGTATAAAACAAAACGCAAGAGAAACATCAGAAGATAAAACTTGAAGACATCTCAAGGCTCTTCTAAAAAATTACAAAGAACACTTAAAATATTTAGTAAAAACATATAGTAAAAAATAATGCTGAACAAGTGACTTCCTTTGATTATTATAAACCGTAGATTGTGGCAGTAAAGGAAAAGGTGAGACAGTTTACGGAAATACAATCATGGCCTTATGCAAATTTAGTCATGCCTATAACCTACAGACAATGGGTACTTTTGACTAATAGGGAGGAAAGTTAATAGGTGTAGACATACATTGGAGACTGCTGATCTAAGACACAATGAAAGATGAGTTCCAATAGGGACAATGACTTAGGGACCACCTATAAAGCCTGATTCTGAGTTGGTTCACATTAACTGGTATACTTGCAGGGCCAAAAGGCTATGGAATTGTTCTTTTGCCATTTCTCCTGGCCCCAAGTAAGTTGCAAAATTGGCTTTTGTTGAAGTCTTTTATATATTAGGTGTTTATTCATTTTGGAGAGGAATGGCTATATAGACAGAGATCTCACCACAACACCCAAATAAATTTGTGATTGATCCTTTCAGTGTACAAAGGAATATTTGGACAGCAAATGACTTCTTAGATCTTATACTTGAAAGATGTATTTAAATTTAAATAGAAATATTCTCAAGATAATAAATATTTTAGCTTTTTAAGTGTTTTCTTTAGTATCTTACATTTCAAAAATTCCACACTCACCTCTATGGACAATATCATTCTTATGGCACCAGTGAATAGCTTTGATTAGTTGATAAATGTAGCTTTTCACTTTTTCAGGTGGAACTCCGTTTGGCATTTCTTCCAATAATTCAAGCATATTCTAAAAAATTAAACAGGCCCATTTTATATTAATATTTTAAAAATGTTAGATGATTCAGCCAATAAATAATATTTGTTATTTTTGTTTTGTATTTTATGTATAACTTAGTTCATAATGCACCAGGATACAGCAATAAATCAAGGTTCCTTTTTTTTTTTTTTTTTTTTTTGCTGTTCGTGGAGCTTGAACTACTCAGGGCCTGGGCACTGAGAGAGAGAGAGCCTCTCTCTGCTCAAGGCTAGCATTCTACCACTTGAGCCATAGCACCACTTCTGGCCTTTTCTGTTTAGGTGGTACTGAGGAATCGAACCCAGGGCTTCATACATGCTAGGCAAGCACTCTACCACATTCCCACCCCCAAGGTTCCCTTTCTTAAGAAATGCAACTTTTACTACTCCTCTATACTGTTCCAAATAATAACTATGTGTACTTTTTACTTCCCTTAAAGCTTTCAAGCATCATTTTAGGATAATTTCCTTTGAAGAAATTCAATATAATGTGGAAAAATAACAATATCATGTATAAAAGGGGGTGGATCATTTTAATTTAGTATGCAGTATATTTTTAATAGAACCTTGTAATGAATATGATAGAACTTTGTAATAAAGTAATATAGATATTTCTGTTAAGAGGCTTGGAAACTACTCTAAAAAGGAAACAATTCCCAAGATTAGAAATGATCGATATATTTAGTGTAAAAATTAAAATAAGTATATTTTTTATAAATATAAGTTTTATAAATTAAATAGGATATGCTGTTGAAATAACATGTCGACCTCAAACAATTCAGCATTCAAAACTGTTAAAGTCAGAGACCATTCGAAATTCATGTTTTTGTTTTGTTTTGGTTAGTGGTAGGGCTTACACTCTGGGCCTGGGCACTGGCCCTGAGCTCTTCAGCTCAAGGCTAGCGCTCTACCACTTGAGCCACAGTGCCAATTTCTGGTGGTTTATTGGAGATAAAGAGTCTCATGGACTTTCCTGCCTGGGCTGGCTTTGAACTGCGATCCTCAAATGTCAGCCTCTCGAGTAGCTAGGATCACAGGCGTGAGCCACCAGCATCTGGTGTCCTGGGAGTGGAAGAGAAAAAGAGAGGGAGAGAGAGGGAGAGAGGGAAGAAGAGAGAGGAGGGAGAGAGAGAGAGAGAGAGAGAGAGAGAGAGAGAGAGAGAGAGAGAGAGAGAGAGAGAGAGAGAGTGTGTGTGTGTGTGTGTGTGTGTGTGTGTGTGTGTGTGTAGGTACTGAGGTTTGAACTCAAAGTCTCACACTTGCTAGGTAAGCACACTACCACTTAAGCCACTCTAGTAGCCCAATTATTCAAACTTTTTGTCAAGCAGAAACTTCACTTAGCCATATCCCATTAAATTTCAGATTAAGCAAAGTTTCTCCTTTTCTTTCTTAAAGCACAAGGAATAAGGCTCAAAATAGCTTATTGTTTGCAAGTTACTACACAGAACAGCAGTTCTCAAACTGTGGTTTGGGGATCTACAAGGGTCTTAAGAGACTGCAGAGGACCCTTGAAGTCAAACTACATCAGTTGTAACACTCAGGTGTTTGCCTTTTCCTCTGTGTTGGCATTTATACTGATGGTACAAAGCAGCAATGACTGCTCTCTTAACATATTAGCATGATTCAAGGGAATGAAATCATCAATTAGCCCTCTCCATTAAAAAAGAACAAAACAGCAATTTTAGTTAGGGATGTTCTTGATGAAGGATGTTACTTTGCTAAACTGCAATTCTTGAGTATTCATCTTTTTAAAAAATCTGCATGATAAATCCACATAAAGCACTTCTGCTGTGTATGTGCCATCTGAATCCTAGTTGTGGTTCCAAAAAATGCACTGGGTTGATGGAAGATGCAGGCTGAACTAGCTGCTTTTGTATGACATCTTATTTTTAAGTTAGAAGAATACCTGACTCAAAACATACTTATGTTAATATTAATGGCTTATTGTTGCTATTTTTAAATGATTTTGGGGGAGGGGTGCTAAGGATAGAACCCAGGGTGGGCCTTGCTCATGCTAAGCAAGTGCTCAACCCCTAAGCCATAACCCAGCCTCTCAAATTAGTATATTATATTGCTCAGCATGACCTTCTAAATGAGAAACAAACAGATAAAAGCCACACAAAAAGTTGTAGGGACCCTCAATAATTTTCAGAGCATAAAAGATTCCTAATATCAGACAGGTAGAATACTAGTGCTCTAACACATTGTATTGAAAACAAAGAAATCAGTTGTGTTTATCTTCATACCTATTTATAACAGATGTACTTATTATCTTAATATAACTAAATAAATCCACCAATGGAAGTGTTTTTAACAGGAGTTGCCATTCCCAAGAAAAGAAAGTTTAGTTTCTTGGGAATGGCAACTCCTGTCTCTTACCTTTGGTTAGACATTTGTGCTTTTCCTTTATGAAACATTGGCAAGGGGCTAGTGTTAGTAGTGCTAAGCATAAATACTGAAAGACTCTTTAGCAAGACAGTTCTGTGATTTTCAGCTTTGGCTTCACTTTAAGGATGCATTAATATATGCATTAATAACGTATGTTAATAAAGACCAATCAGAACTTCAACCAGAAAGGCAACATGCAAATGGCTTTGACATAGCTCTACAGAGTAGTAAATGTATATGTATGAAGCAAAATATTTAAAGAATGTTTGCATCATCTTTTATGTTTTTCCACTTGAATCATCTTTTCCAACTTAACAAATATATAAAAGGTGCCAAATGCACAGGAAGAACAGGAGGTATCCCTCACTTGATGTTCTGTAGCTTCTTTAGCGCCATAAATACTAGCCCTCCATAGCCATTCTTCTCTTAACTCCGCAGGAATAGTTTTCAATTGAAAACCTAGCAGCTCAGAATGAGGAGTGGACTTGTGCTCTGCCTTGTAGCTAGTGTGACCATGCAACTACTACATCTTGTCCAATGGGATGTGACAGTTGGCGATTATACTGTGAAAGACAAGGGGAACATCTCAGGAGTAGTGGAGCAAAACGGTAGAAGCCGCCAGCAGGAACTGCTCTCATGATTGTGGAGCACAGCTGCCATCCAGTTCTGTACTGCCTACCTTTTTATTTGTATATGAAGGAGAAACAAACTCCTTTTTGTTTAAGGGACTGTGATCATGAGTCTTTCTCCTCTTAAGACTCACTGTGGATTATTAGGCATTGCCACTGATGTGCAGGTGTGATGGTTACCTTCCATCTAAGAACACAGGGGCAAGGAGAGAAGCCCAGGAACAAGTTCTGGTAGCAGTTCTGTCACATCCTAGCAGAGAGATCTCTGAAATTACCTTTCCCAGTGAGAAACAAATACACAGAGGTATCTATCCATTTGTTATACTAAATGGTTATTTACCATGAACAATTACCATAAATAGAACAGAAATGGAAAAAAAGACATAATGAAACACCAGATTTTCTAAATTTTATTATTTAGCAGTAAAAACTGCAAACTGTGTATTTGTAACAACTAAAAATTAAGAGCTTCTGATTTTCCCTGCGATCCTAGTATAGCAATCCTTTTCTTAATATCTTTCAAAAATACCAACAACTTTAGTTTCATTTTGATAGCGAAAGTACTTCAAGGGAATACTTAATACTGAAAAAAAAACATGAACAAAATATTGGAAAAGAAATGTAAAAGCAGTGGTTTAAAATGACAAAAGGCTTTCTCATATTTTCCAGTTTCACTAGTAATGATATTACTATTTTTACTAAAAATAGTAATGGCTAAATAAATTTCAAGTTTCATTGGTGGTCACCTTGACAACATTGGTTTCCATTTGATGATGACAATGGAAATGACACCTTGTCATTCAGGGAATAACAAGCACCTGAGTGCTGACTTGCAGCAAACCTAACCTTTTCAGTTTCAATTTAAATTTGTTAATAGCATAGAAAATCAGCAGTCACCAATTGACTCAGAAACAAAACTTTCAAAAGGCTCCGCTGGTCCAGTTTCTTCTGTTATTCTAACCAGTCAAAACCAACAGCTGCAAGTCAGCTGCAAAGACATTCTGAGACATCTAACACCGCTTACTATAGCATACATTTTCCATTAGGTCATGCCATTAAGATTGTTATTAGTAAGTTGATTTTTGTTGTTTAAGTGCTAAGACAAGTGTGCAGTCAACTGGAAAAAAAAGCATGTCTTCTTGTTTTCTCTTATGCTCTCAATTCCTTACCAGTGGTCTAATCTGCTGCATTGGAGCCTTACCTCAAGCCTGTTAGCAAGCCTGCTTCTTCTCAAAGAAAACCAAAGCACAGGCAGTTCACAAAAGACTTACTGACTCTCTCACTACCCTAGGTCTGATACAAGCACCTAGCCTGTGCTGGTTTTGATCTGGCTTAAACCTGTATGATCCTATACCACCAAGCTTAATGTAAATAAATCAAATCTAGAAATGGTTTGTTGGATGTAGATTCTGAGACTTCAGAAGCCATATCAGTATACAGTAAGATTATGATTATCGGTGTACTATTAAATTGTAAAACCTATCTAAATCTGTTTCAGGACTTACAATGATTATGAAAAATGTTTTCATCGTAAGATCCTGAGATTAAGAATACATAATAAGTCATACTAATTAATAATACTTTCTTTAGCAAAATTACAAATAGCCCTAAATAAAAGATCCAGGAAGATAGGCAATTAATGACTTACTTTCTCAACATATTCAAATACCAAGTATAATTTCCCTCTCCGACGAAAGGCTTCCTTCAGCTCCACAATGTTTTCTTGCTTGAGAGTGCGAAGCATTTTAAGCTCTCGTAAAGTCGTTTCCTTGACTTCTTCATTTTCTGGAATGTAAACAATGGTGAAAACAGAAAAATTAGAGCTTTCAAACTACTGTTCAAAGAATTTTAAGAACATTGAAAACATCCCAATTTCACCTCCCACTTTTGAGTACTTCTACTTAAGAAGCCCATGAGTGGAATGTTAAATTACACATTTTTCTTGTTGAAAGGACCAAGAATAAGAAACTTAAAGAAAGAAAAGGCTTATTTGACCAGCATGAACCTGATTTTCTGCTTTTATTTTCTTGTATTCCTTGTTACAAAGCATATGTATAAAAACACAGATTTATAGACACAACATATGTATTTGCTATCATTTTAACTCTAATACGCTATACAGGGGAAGAAGGTGGTAAAAGGGTCATAAGAATCAACCATGTAAGTGTGCAGAAGAGCTTCTTTGCAGAAGAGCTTCTTTGCAGTTAGCATCTCTAGCAGTTGATGTCTTAAGGTTGGCTTAAAGGAACATTTTATTCATTAGGCTGAGTGTGAGTCACCTCGGTGAGCAAAGGTCATGTACCAAGCATTCACAATACAACTCTCAGCCAAATTGCTGGGAATTCTGAGTGTGTCTGATCTTCTTCCTGAACAGCTGCTGTTCTGTGTTCCTGCTGCCTTCCTGTGGCATGTCCATCTGTCCATCCCAGATGGGATAGCTGTTCTGGGACGGAGAACTTATGCTGAACCAATATCTGCTCTTCCATACCATCAACTTCACTTGTGATAACCTCCGAAGACATGGAGGAAGGACAGAAATAATTAACTTCAATAAATTAATGGGCAGGAAAGTGCAGAGCTAGTATTTCATTTTAAATGAGTGTTCATGACAGCATGAGACATGTTCATATGTATGTGTAAAGGTACATGTTAATAATCCTTCACCTGTAATTCGCAAATCACCAAGAGTCTAAAAAACTGAAACCTTCCCTAAATTTGTGCCAAATTCATTTAAAGGTAAAACTGCATTGACATCAGACCATGTTTTACCCACTTAATGGGAATGTTCATTACTACTTGATTATAAGGTGTTATATAATATGCCATATTTCCATTCTAAAATCTCAAAATTATGAATTCTAAAGCATATTTGTCTCAAGGTTTAGGAAACCCTAGCTTAAGAGGTAAATTGTTTGACTCTCAGTTTCAGGCATGTCTTCAAGTAGAGTTTGGTGATAGGGGTGAGAAAGTCTTTTTTAAGAAGACATGTTTGCTAAGCAAGGTACACTAGACAGAAAAGGTTGAATGCAGAGCTAGCAAGGTGGCTCAAGTCATAGAGTACCTGACCAGTATGTGCACAGCCCTGGGTTCAACTCCTAGCACTGCTAACAAAAAAAAAGGTAAAGAAAAGAGGGGTAGGGAAGTAAATGCAGAAAGGACAGTGAGAAAAAGAATTCTAAGTGCAGATTAAGGAGTACTTCTCAGATTATTTTCTATTCCAGTTCCCTCTTTAAATGCCCTTTCAAACTGAATTTTAAAAAGAGCCTGTAATAGAAACAAGGGTTTCAAACACTGGTATATCAGAAATAAATGGAACATAAAAGTCAATACACCTTTGGGAGAAGGTTACATAAGGGAGGTATTCTACTTCAGCCAGAAAATTGTTGCAGATTGCTGGAACACTGACTAGGAAAGGATTTAGATATTGCCTATGGGGAAGACAAGAACTAGTAGGAGGGAATGCAGTAGCAGCAGACACAGTAAACTGTCACACCATCTATGGAAAGAACATGGCAGTGGATCTCATGTGGCAGAAGGAAAAATGGGTGAGATGCAATCAGAGGATGTCTTGAAGGGGCTTAAAGAACTGTGATGGGACAGCTGTTGGTGGTGTTCTATGACTGCTGGGACAAAGTGATGATGAGATGGAAACAATGGACACTGACTTGCATGTAAGAATTTGAATTTACTATCCCTTATTGCCCTCTGACCCTGGATGTTTCTATAATATGTGACTATGGAAAAAGGAGGATTCAGAAAACACAGTAGTTAGGGTCTTGTGTCTATGTGTTTGTGAACAAAGTTCTTAAGTACATCCACAAGCTACGTTGGAGCAGGATACAACAGTTGCTACAAAAATAAATGCTTGGTGAATTCCTGGCATATGAAAAATTAACGAAAAAGAGTACTTTATGTGTGATCAGTGACAGTTTCACTTTTGCTAATGGATGACCAAATCAGAATGGCCTTAGTAGAGCTGAGGATGTGGCTTAGCTTGCCTAATGTTCACAAGGCCCTGAAATCTATTCCCAACACCACCTGCCACAAAAAGGCCTTTATAGAAGGAACACTGGGGCTGGGAAGGTGGCTCAGTGGTAGAGCGCTTGCCTTGCATGCCTGAGGCCCTGGGTTCAATTCCTCAGCACCACATAAGCAAAAAGAAAAAAGCTGGAAGTAGCACTGTAGCTCAAGTGCTAAAGCGCTAGCCTTGAGCTGAAGAGCTGAGGGACAGGGCCCAGGCCCAGAATTCAGGCCCCACAAACGAACCCCCCCCCCAAAAAAAGATAGAAGGAACACTGGCATAAAACAAAAGAGATTTAGATTTTGGACCTAGCCATGTAAGTAACTAGTGTTGTGACATGTAACTTTGGGCAAGGCAATTAAGTATTCATCAGTAAAGTAAGTAAATAAATGTCCTTCAATCAGGCACCAGTGGCTCATGCCTGTAATCCTAGCGACTCAGGAGGCTGAGATCTACAAGATCAAGGTTTGAAGCCAATTGGAGCAGAAAACTGTGAGATTTCATCTCCAGTTAACCAGAAAAAAATGTCATCCTCAAGGTGTGGCCCAAATGGTAGAGTGCTGGCTGTGAGCAAGATAGATGAGTGAGAGTAAGATCTAGTTCAAGCCTAATACCAAGCACAAATAAAATAATTGTACCATCCTCAAATCCTATGACCTTTCTAAAACTAATTATGTATTTTTTTGTATTAAAATCTTACTGATTACAAGCCTAAGCCTCACTAAATTTGGATAATTGTTACATATACATAATTGGAAAAAAACATACATATGTAATAAGAACAAAGACAAATGATTAATGCCCTTTCAAAATGAAGTGCACTAAATCACTTAGCATGTAGTACCAAAACAAATTCAACTGAACAGCATTTGGGGGCCTTCTTTACTTTATGCTAGTCTGAGGTATTAAGGTTGGAGTTAAGTGCTTCACCATTTAGTTTGTAATGACTGGAAATAAGGCAGGAAATTAAGTTAGTAATTGGTGAAGTGCAAGCAAAATGTGCACTCATCATTACTAGGAATAGCTTATATTATTTTTCTAAGTGCGTTACGCTTTTATCACAAAGTGCTTACACTTTGTGGTAAAAAAAATCATGGCAATAAATAATCAGATGACAGGGAAAAGGAATGCACATTCCACTTACACATGCTTCTCTCCTCAAACAAATAGAAAGTAGGAAAGCATTTCAATGAAGCAGCTTTAATAAGTGGTAGCACAGCCTACTGAAATAGGCACAAAAACCTGTCTTCTAGTTGACACAATCCTTGTGTGTTCTTGTAAGTTAACTCCTCCAGTTCAGAAAAGGAAAAAAAAAAAACCTAAGGCTAGAAGTATAGTTAACTTTCTCAGGGTAAGTAGACTGATGATACATTCTATCTAATAGCCTATCTAATATGCCATGCAGGGATATAGGTAGCATTAGGGACACAGTGAGCTTTGGAGGACTGTGTCATAAACACCCAGATTCAAGAATAGACTATATTACTAGATGTAGCCACTTGACTTGTTGCTAAAGGCAAGTGGCTAAGCAGGAAAATATTGGTAGAAGAAAAATTCAGATGTTCTAGGGTCTGTATTTTAGTCTCATTTAATCACACACAATCTCATCATCTGTGAATTGGGGCTGAGGGTATTTGGATTATTCTGTAGGTCTCCTCCAGTGCTAAGCAATACTTCTGTATCATACTTGCTAATGTGCATGCTGAATGACCTTTCATCACTTACCACTGAGGGGGTTTAATGAAGGCAGGAGCAACTCTAACAAAGCTAGGTGCAGATAAATGTAATTTCACTGAGTGAGGACTAAGTGACATGGTAGAGAAAAAGGATTAGGAACAAATAAAAAATCTGACCTACTTTTATAGGCTTACCGATGAGGCAAGTTAACACCTCTAAAAAACAAGAGAAACTCACCAAAATAAAAGGTAACAATTTTAAGAAGCTAGCTCATAGGGGCAAAGGAAATTCAAAGATAAGTCAGTGATGAAAAGAAAAATCTAAAGATGAGCAGAAACTCTCTATTGTAACTATATTTAAAGAACTGTGGGCTTGGGAAAGGAATCCAGGAATAGCTGTAACCTACTTTATGAAATCACAAACGACATTTTATATAGCCAAAGAGGCCCCCCAAACAGACCTTTAAACAGATATATTGTAAAAGAAAAGTCATTCCATCCTTGTACAAAACCATAGGGGTACCATGTGTGATTCTGGTTTTTGATTGAAGAAGGAACATCAGCAGCAGGGCCATTAATGTGGCCAGGGAATTTTGAACGCTGGTGCTACTATTTTATATACCAAAAAGATGAGAGCTCTTCAACCTTCAGAGATGAAGATCAGTAAAATGAAGCAGAAATTTATGAAATCAAAAAAAGTGCAAAATAGTCACCAAATCTTAAGAATCCCTGAGGTTTGAAAGAGACCCATTTGGGACATGAATAAAGAAAAATAATAATAATCTACAGGAAACATAAGCAGCAGCAGAATATATGATATAAAAGCAAGGATACAAACTACTAAATATGGACTGTTACACAGTTCCCTGGAGTGAGCCTCCTTGCCAGGTACCAAGGCCCAGTGAGGAGAGGATCCCTTCTCATCCCATCATCTAAATTTTCAACAAAGAATGAAAACTCCAAAAGGGTAAAAAGGCTAAAAAATTCTCACCATTTTTCCTAAAGTAAAGGTATGTTTTTAATTCTTACTGGTCCAAATCTATCTCACTGAAATCAATTGGAAGTTTAGTTTCTCAAGCAGTTTTCCCTCTTTCTAGCGGATATAATTATTCTCATTCTCTTATTTTTTAACATGTACATAGAGTACATAAGTAAATTGACATTTGGGTTTATAAAAAAATCAGTGCTCTTGGATTAGTTAATAAATATGGGTCAGCAGACATTTGTATGTGTCTATGTGTAAGAACAAGCCAACAGTGATAGGTTTTTAACTGAATATCAAATCTCATTGAAGAAAATTGGAGTTGCCAAAAAGGTAAGAAATTATACCTAAATTAATAATCATACAGTTTGTAATGTACCTTTTAACCAAATAATCTCTAATATTTTTACAGTCTATGGTCATTATATAAATCTAAATAATGAGCAAACTAATTCAATGGAGACATCTGATTGAGTATTTAGTAGTTAATGTTTTGTTGTAGAGACTTACCTTAATGGACAAATTCATAATTATGTCATTCAGAGAGTCACTAAGATTCATTGTCAGAGACCCCAAATTTATGATGAAGTGTCAGAAGTAGAAATCATTAGAATAAGAAAAAATAAACTAATAAAAAGTGCTCACAGATAAAAATTTCTCAGTCCTGGAGCTGGAAAGGTGGTTCAGTGGTAGAGTGCTTGCCTTGCATGCATGAGGCCCTAGGTTCAATTCCTCAGCACTACATAAGCAGAAAAGTTGGAAGTAAAGCTGTGGCTCAAGTGGTAGAGCACTAGCCTTGAGCTGAAGAGCTGAGGGACAGCACCCAGGCCAAGAGTTCAGGCCCCACGATCAACAACAACAAAAAAATTGTCAGTCCTAAATTTTTTTGGATTGAACTTACAGACTTTTGCATGTGAAACATGTAGTCTACTGCTGAGTTTTGTTTTGTTTTTGGTGGGTCATGGGCTTGAACTCTGGGCCTGGACACTGTTGCTCAGCTCTTCAGCTCAAGGCCAGTGCTCTACCACTTGAGCCACAGCACCATTTCTGGCTTTTTCTGCTTATGTGGTGCTGAGGAATCGAACCCAGGGCCTCATGCATGCAAGGCAAGCACTCTACCACTGAGCCACCTTCTCAGCCCATCTATCTACTGCTGAGTTTTATCTTAAGTTTGTATTCCTCCCTTTTTCTATCCGAAATGAGAGTGTAAAATCTTTCAGAGAGAATTATAGGCAAAGACACTGATAAATATGATTTGACAGAATTGAATAAGCTAACATCTAGAGAATAAAAACCTGAAGACAGAAAAATGAAGAAAAAAACTGATAAAACCTCTTACATATATATTGTCTGTGTGTGCGTGCATGCGTGTGTGCGTGCGTGCGTGCGTGCGTGCGTGCGTGCGTGCGTGTGTGTGTGTGTGTGTGTGTGTGTGTGTGTTTTGGTACTAGGACTTAAACTCAAGGCCTGGTGCCGTCACTTGGCTTTCTTACTCACAGCTGGCACTCTACCACCTGAGTCACACCTCTATTTCAGCATTTTTGCTGGCTAAGTGAAGATGGGAATCGAGACTCATAGGCTTTTCTTCTCACCCTGGCTTTGAACTGTGATCCTCTAAGTCTCAGCCTCTAGGAAAGTTAAGATTACAAGTATGAGCCACTGGTGCCCAGCTTAAATATATTTTGTGTGTGTGTGTGCCAGTTTTAAGGCTTGAACTCAGGGCTGGACACTATCCCTGAGCTTTTTGTGCTCAAGGCTAGTGCTCTATCACAGCACCATTTCTGGCTTTTGAGGTTTTTTAGTAGTTAATTGGAGATAAGATTCTCATAAACTTTTCTGCCCCAGCTAGCTTTGAACCATGATTCTCAGATCTCAGCCCCTGGCGTAGCTAAGATTACAGGCATGAACCACCGGTGCCCAGCTGAAATATACTATTGATAATTCTCTTTATTTTGTAGAAATTCATTGACCTAGTATATAATTTATTATAAGACCCGACTTTCCTGTTACCATTATAACCTAAATTATATTAACTATAAATTTATATTTACAATTTTAGTTTAACTTGTCTATCTTAGTGTCCCAATAGAATCTTTTATTTTTTAAGAAATTATGGTTCTCATTTTAAATAATGATGAATTAGTCTTAATAATAAGAATCTTTTCAACTAAAGTCTGCCTAAAAATGTAGCCTCAAAAACGTTTTATATAACATGGGTGCTCATTGCTCACACCTATAATATTGTTACTCAAGAGGCAGAGATCTGAGGATCATGGTTCAAAGCCAGCAGGGCAGGAAAATCTGTGAGACTCTTACCTCCAATTAACCATCAAAAAAGCCTGAAGTGGAGCCGCAGCTCAAGTAGTAGAGCACCAGCCTTGAGCAAAACAAAATCTAAGGGACAGTGTCCAGGCCCTGAGTTCAAGCCCAAGTACTGAGACAAAAAAAGTCTGATACACATTTGTGGATATATTTGACTTTAATAAGACAACAAGAGATTATAGTCTTTCAAAGCTGGGTGAGGTAGCACATGCCTGTCATCTCACCCAGTGACAAAATACAAAGAGGATCACAATCTAGGTTGGTCTAAATATGAAGCAAGACCTTATTTTTAAAATATGTAAAAAGGGACTAACAGAATAATTAAAGTAACAGAATGCTTATTTAGCAAGAATGAGACCCTAAGTTCAAACCTTAATATTGCCCCCCCCCAAAAAAACCTTACAAACTGAAGTGCTTTATTTTAAACTTTCTTGTCCATCACGGAGCAATTTTAATACTCCATTTGAAATAGTCTGGATGCATGTTCATCCAGTATGGTAGGTACTTTTCTTGAAAAGATTTTATTCCACAATGAGTGATTCTAAATATAAAATCACTCCCTCCATACTGCTTTCCATCAATCCTTATATTCTTGATTAGAAAATGTGAGGAAATGCTAATAACCAATACTGAAATCTTTCACATAGTATTCATTACTTATGTGACTCCAGAGTATGTACTTCAAATCACTCTTTAATTATAATTTATGTGGAACTATTACAGATAACTTGACTCCTATCTAGCCTTTGGAGCAAGATTTTTAATGTTGTTTGTATCCTAAAATACAAACTAATTGTTCTAAAATCATGGCATATAAAAAGATTCACATAGAAGGAACTAAATACTGCAAAGCAAACCCTGATAGGAAATAAGCTATAATTACTTCCTGAAATTATGACTTTAAAACCTTAGGAACAGCAAAGTCCCAAATAGTCTATGCTTTATGTTTACAAAATATAGAAGGGGGAAAATACACACACACACACACACACACACACACACACACACACACACACACACACACACACACACACACACACACACACACACACACACACACACACACACACACACACACACACACACACACACACACACACACACACACACACACACACACACACACATATATATACCTTCACAGTCCTTGAATTTCTTGATTGCCACAATTTCATGTGTTTCCTACAAAGAAAAAGGCAAAAGGAAAGTCATTTTCCAATGTTTTTTCCAACTAGGGATCCCAATTGTCCAAGGGACAGAGTAGCAAAAATCCTCATCCGCAGCTGCCCATTTCTTGGTTCCAAAATTGTTTCTTATTATCCTTCAGACATTTTCAAAGACGGAGAGGAGAAAGGAAAGAAGGAAAGGGGCAAAGAACACAGATGGTGATAGAACATGCATGAATCATAAACCAGAAGTGTCAATGTCTTCAGGCTACTCAAAAGTTCAGGATAAAAAAGGAACAAAATAAGTATAAAAAAGACTTTAAAATATTCGCATAACCCTTGCTAACATTTTGGAATATATTTTTCTAGTAAATTTGTCTAAATATGAATAATATCATGTATCTTCTTGCATGGTATTTTTATTCACTTGATATTATATAAGTAACATTTTGACATGCCAGTAAATGTTTTAAAAACACTATTTTTAATGGTTGGTTACTTAACCAGTCTGTTAGTGCACATACTTCAACATCTACACTTTTATTTCCATTGAGTAAATTCTGTAGTGATAAAATTGGTTCAAAGGTATAATGTTAAAGTCTCCTAATATATACTGTCAAACTGACATACAAAACACATCATTTCACTGGGCGCTGTTGGTTCATGCCTGTAATTCTAGTTACTCATGAGGCTGAGATCTGAGGATTGAGGTTTGAAGCCAGACTTAGTATAACAGATCCTAGAGACTCTTCTCTAATTGGCCAGTAAAAAAAACCTGGAAGTGGAGGTGTGCCTAAAGGGGTAGAGCACTAACCTTGAGCAAAAAGCAAAGGGACAGCACCCAAGCCCTGCTTTCAAGCCCCAGTACTGGCAACATACACACAAAAATACATCATTTTACAATTAGCTTTAGCAGTATATATCATCAAGTCTACAACCAGTGGCAAACATGGTTATTTCAATCATTTTCAAGCACTTTGGAATTTTAACAATTTCTTTCCTTAAATCTTACTCTCTTTGTGATTTAATACATGCTATGAAAAGGGAATGTAGATTTAATATAATTATTATATACTGAAGCAATTTTTTGCCATGCATTTTTAGTTCTCTGTTATAGCCATATCTGTCTGTCTGTGCCTATCTATCTATAGTCTAGATTTGTTTTTAAGAGTTTTGTAGTCTAGTGAAGGCTACTGGTCTGTTCTTATGACAGACCCAGTTTAAATTACTGGGACCTCAAACTTTCTTTTTCTTTTTTTTTTTTTTGGGGTCTGGTCGTGGGGCCTGAACTCTGGGCCTGGGCACTGTCCCTCAGCTCTTCAGCTCAAGGCTAGTGCTCTACCACTTGAGCAACAGCGCCACTTCTGGCTTTTTTCTTTTTGCTTATGTGGTGCTGAGGAATCGAACCCAGGGCCTCATGCATGCAAGGCAAGTGCTCTACCACTGAGCCACCTTCCCAGTCCCGACCTCAAACTTTCTAATTAGTCATTTTATAGATCCTGAACTTCTTACATAACTTCATTAAATAGATTTATTTTTGAGATTAGGTTTTGGCTGTTCAATCTAATTAATGATTATATAAACATGAGCTATTATATTTTATCTATATCTATCTACATATTCAGTTTGCTTCTGTTTACAATATCACATTTTCTCTAAGTTTTTACATATTTGAGTGCTCAAGTTATATTAATTTTTGCTTCATCAGAATAAATGATTTTCAAAGGAAGAACTACTATTTTCCTTCCATCTGACTTCCTCAAACATGTACAGCAAGTGTCAGGCACATAATTTTAGGGAAAGAAATCTTACATTCTTACAGATTCATAATAAGCTTCTAGGTACCATAAAGCCCTAGAGATTTCCATTTACATCAACACTGTAAATTTACATGCTTATCACAACAACTTTAAAGGGGATAGGAATAAAGCGTCTTACAACAAATCCATATATTAACTATTTTTTCCAAAAGAAAGTAAATGAAAAGGCTATAGAAGAATGGAGGATTTCTTGGAAAGACTTGGAAAAAAAACATATTAAGTGAAGTAAGCCAGACCCAAAGAAACACAGGTCCCATGGTTTCCCTCATTTGCAATAAACAGTATACATCTAAGATAATCATGGCAGATGAGCAGAATAGCTCAATAGCTATGTACATATGACCATATAAAATGATGCTAAGTGAGCCGGGCACCGGTGGCTCACATATATAATCCTAGCTACTCAGGAGACTGAGATATGAGGATCACGGTTCAAAGCCAGCCCGGGCAGGAAAGTCCGTGAGACTGTTATCTCCAATAAACCACTAGAAAACTGGAAGTGGCCAGTGGCTCAAGTGGTAGAGCGCTTGCCTTGAGCTGAAGAGTGCAGGGACAGCGCCCAGACCCAGAGTTCAAGCCCCATGACTGACAAAAAAAAAAGATGATGTTAAGTGAAATGAACTCCAAGACATGGATACAAGAGGTTTTTCTTTGTTGTTGTTGTTCTTAATGTACTATGTGATTTCTTGTTTCTTTTGTATGTTCTTCCCCAATCCTGTTACCACTGTATTTGATTTTGGTACCCTGGTATTGTATACATTTATCTGAGTTAGAGAAGGGAAGGGGAACAACAGAAAGGTGAGACAAAGGACAAGGGAGAACCAATGCAACAGCGATATACACAAGACAATATGTTGGAAGTAATCTGTACAACTCGGAGAGGGGATTGGGGGAGGAAGGAAAGTGGGAAAAAATGAGGGAAGGGGTAACAAGTTTGACAAGAAATGTACTTATTACCTTACTTATGTAACTGTAACCCCTCTGTATATCACTTTGACAATAAAAAAAGAATGGAGGATTTCTAACATAAAATTATAAGAACATACAAGGCTCTAAAGGATAACAATGCCCTAATATCTGGTGTATTTAGTGCTGTAGAAAAGAACTGTGCAGCCAATTTGGTTATTGTTCCAAAATAGGTTGCTTTTTCTGCCAAGATACCATTAGGACTTAACTTCATAACAGCATTTTTTTTGCAATAGTGTTGGTTCTAAATCTTCAGTGCCACTTTTATCTTGCCATTTCTTTCATTTTTTTTTCTAAATCGCATCCATACTAAGATGCAAAAACATCCAGCAGAACTGGCATTTGACAGCAAAGAAAGATAGTTGGAATTTCCTTACCACTTAACCTTCAAATATAGATTGATGCCTGATTTCAAAACCTGGATTCCTAGCAAAACCCTTCTCATTGGGGTTGGCTGGGCTGAGGAGACTGCCCAAGCAGGATTCTCTGAATAAGAAGCTGGTGGAGGGCTGGGAAAGTGGCTCAGTGGTAGAGTGCTTGCCTTGCATGCATGAGGCCCTGGGTTCGATTCCTCAGCACCACATATGCAAAAAGAAAAAAAGCTGGAAGTGGTGCTGTGGCTCAAGTGGTAGAGCACTAGCCTTGAGCTGAAGAGCTGAGGGACAGTGCCCAGGCCCAGAGTTCAGGCCCCATGACCGGACCCCCCCCCCAAAAAAAGAAGAAGAATCTGGTGGAGTACATGTCACTTGCTGTTTCCTGTGTAGACTACAGAGATCACATGACCTAGAATAGCCTGTTTGTACCCCACACACTTGTCCATGGAGGCTATATAACTCTTCCAAAATTTCCCTATCTCTTACCTTATCATATTTGGGACATTTTAGTGTCTGAAATGATTTGGAAATACAGATGCTAATATAAGCCAATGGGGGAACTAAGAATTCAACTACTTGGCAAGATGATGGACTGCCTGATTCAGTTTCTGTGAGAAAGCATAGGTTCAAGTCTTTTCTTAGTTCCTTTAGGTATTTTGGGGTGCACCAAGTAGAATAAATGACAGAATTTTAATCTTGAACCCAACTGAAGCTTAAGTCAAATTCTGCTGATGAAATACATTCTTCCTGGATTTTGCCAACAAACTTTGATTTTTAAAGCATGCATTAATACAAGAAGGTTTCACTGTGATAAGTCCAGAGCTGCACACGGTGTACTTTGAAAAAGTTTACCTTTTCTATTCTAGTACCTTAATCCCCCTCTGTGCCCCACCTTTTCAAAATTTTACTGTACAGAACTGCTTCTGTTTTTCTTTTCAAAGTTCTTCATGGGTATTTAATTAAGAGGTAGGAAGTGATAGGCCAAGCTTTATTACTTGTTCTACCACCATCCTGAGATATTATACATAATATAGGTATGGACAAAGAAAAATACATGAAAAATAACTAAAGAACTTGTGTTTTATATTCAATTTATTCAAAAAAGCATACCATTGCCCCCACAACGTCTGCAACAGAATGTCACCAGCTGTAGTTAGCAAGATAGGCATAATTTGGTACTTGTTTCAGTCTTTGGTACTTGCTTTATTTAAATAATGAGGTAGTTAAAACTTGACATTTTAAGCAATAAACTAAGAATGTGATAAAAATATATCATAATCCATTAGTGATAATTCCAAGCCTCATCCTTAATTCGACCAGAAAAGTAAATTACATTACTTTGGAATAAAAAATGCTAGGTAAGTTTTAGAAAATGGTTCCTGGATTCCATTACTCTATGAATGAAGTATAGAAATGCATTTAACATTTTCCAGAATAACATTTTTTTAGCTGAAAGAAAAAAATCAGAGAATGAAAAATAAATGTTATGAGTAACTAACAGATATCTGTAAATCTGTGGTTCTTCTAGTACCAAGATCTCTACTCCACAAAAATCAAGCCTCAATCACTAATCAACCATACTGGACAGAAACTTGTAACACAAACTCGGTACTGTTACTGTCTATGCCTCCAAAATCAATGCTTTATTCAATATAAATTTTCCTTTACTTAAGATTTTAACAAAGCAACTATTGGTATTAGCAGTAAAAAAAATTGTCATTTAAAAATTGTTATGTAACTCTACTCTGGAACAACAAAATTCTTTAAACTGATCATATGTTGTAAAGGAAGTAGCAGAAGTCATTATTTTAAATGTTTTTCTCTCTTGGTAAAGATGTACACTATGCATCATGAAACAGAAAATACTGATTGCATACATTCTACTATTCATACAGTAAGCCATTTCAGAGGTTATACTCTACAACTAGTTCCTTAATTACTGCCTGAAAAAATTCTTTCTAGGGAAGTATTTTCTTCATCTAAGTACCATGAAATACCACTCACTAAGTATTTTAAATACGTCAATCCACATTTCATATGCAATGATACAACACTCTAACCACAAGCTCCTTCAACAGGAACAAAAACTTACCAGCATGGACACTGTTACTTTATATATAATTATAGTACCTAAATTTATTTTATATTATTATTACTATTTTCATAACATCTGGCTAGGTCCCATGCTAAGTGATTGTTATGGGTTATCTCCTTTAATACTCAAATCACTACTCTTAGGAGGATCATATCATGCTCATTTTAGAGATGAGGATGCTGAGTTTCAAAATTATACTGTCCTGATTCAAAACCTCTTGAACTTGGCTAGTCTGGCCTCTTGTAGACATTAAAGACAAAATGTAAAACAAAACTGTTATTGCTTTATGTTAAAAATTTCTTTCATACAAGTATGAAACCCTATGTAGTACCTTGATCTCCATCTCCTTAGAGTTCACACAATATTTAGAAGGAAGCCAGGCACCAGTGGCTCATGCCTGTAATCCTAGCTACTCAGGAGGCTGAGATTTGAGGATCACGGTTCAAAGCCAGCCCAGGCAGGAAAGTCCATGAGACTCTTATCTCCAATAAACCACTAGAAAACCAGAAGTGGCTCTGTGGCTCAAGCAGTAGAGTGCTCGCCTTGAGCTGAAGAGTGCAGGGACAGCGCCCAAGCCCAGAGTTCAAGCCCCACGACCGACCAAAAAAACAAATACTTAGAAGGAAGTCTTAAACTACTTTTATTTTCATATTACAAGTTAAGGTATGCCATAAAGCTCTGAAGCTAGCATTTTGTGCCAAAAATGTAACAATAAAAACACATAAATGTTTCAGACTCCATAGCTGACTACATAGGCAACACACACACATACACCCCCAGTATACTTTTGAATGTACTAATATGGCTCAGAATAACTGTTACAATGAATTAGTATCAACCCAAAAAGGAAACTGGCTAATAATGTCAAAGGATTAGCTAAGGAGACTAACTCACATTGAAGTATATGCTGAAAATGACACTTCTTATTGCACATAAGTATGTACATCTTTTTTGGTTTATTTTTGAGGGCTAAGAATTAAATTCAGAGCTTTTCTCATGCTAACTATATGTGCTCTACCACTACACCCCCAGCCTAGATACACTTTTATATGCCTTAATTAGAATGATTTATGGTTAATTATTTAAAATTACTCATCTCATGGTTACAGACAAATACAAATTTACTGCCCTATGTCCATATTACAGATTAGGTAATTAATGAAATATTCAAAAACTAAAATCTAATTACAAACAAGTAAAATGAGATATCCAAACAATTTCTGCTAACCCTTTTGACAGAGAGAAAAACAACCATTTTTTTTTTTCACAAGAAGTGGGAGTTGGGTGTGGTGTTGCACATCTGTAATCCTATCTACTCAGGAGGCTGAGGCAGGAGGATTATGAATTTGAAGACAGCCTGGACAATATACTAAGACTAAAAAAAAAACAAAAAATGGAACATGTGGGAGAATGACAGGTAATTTTTCAAAACAATCATGCTCCATATACATAGATCATGTACAATTTGAAATATATTTGATTTTAATATAACTCATATGTTCATACATTACATATAGATGCCCTCAAATCTTGAGATTCAAAGTTTGGTATACAGTGAAAATTTCAAATACTGTGTGATATTATGCCGTCAGACTGCATTTCAGTTCAGTACTATTAACTATCACATCTACATTGAAGTTATTGTACAATTGTGGTACTATTTCATTTTGCCCTTATTTTATAACAATAAGGAGATAATGAGAAAATGAAAGCTCTACTTCTAGTGATCAAGTAATTGAGAAAAAGATAGCATTAATTTGGTATGCCAAATACAGGCAATCAACAACCTCAATCAAACAATCATTTGGACTTAAGCTATGTTCAATTGTGAATAAAGAACACAAAACTGAAATTTAAATACATAAAATATATCCTTAAAGATTACCTTGCTGTAGCGGGAACAATAATTTATAACACACTAAATATAAACTATACCAAGAAATTATAGCTTTTCAATTGTCGGTAACTGATTTAGCCTTGCTTTTAAAGAACTCACCTTGATTTTAACTAAAATTCTATTGTAGTTCAGTCCTTCCTGCTTTATATTCTCTTTCAGGTAAATGTTCAGATTTTCAGAACTTTCCCTGCCTCAATTAAGACAGCAGCTGTTGTGAGTGAAGTAGTAGAGTTTCACTGTAGTATCAGGTTTCCAAGAATGTTATGTCTAGGCGTAGACTCTACAGTGGCCTGATGCTGTGGTTGGATCCTATGGGGGTTATGGATTCTGATGTGCTCTCTTGGCTCAAAGCCCAGAAACCTTATCCAGTTGGTTAAGCTCCTTTTCAGCTTCACTGATGTTAACGCATCTATACTCTGTAAGGGCATTATACCTATCTCTGGCAGCCAACTATAGTGTTGCTATCAGCCTGCTCCTCAACACAGCTTCCCTGGCTCTCAACCCAGCTACCTAGGGTGGGTAGTAAGTACCGTTGGAATTATTAGAACAACTCACAAGCTGAAGGAGGCCCAAGAGGACTCTCTACCTAACCCACACCATACTTTTTTTTTTCTTCAACTGATGCTACTCCAATTGTAATAAAGCTACTTTATAAGCAGTTTCTTCCACAAGTTCCAGGAGGGGAACTAAGCCTAAGCTTCCATTACTTTTGGTTTTACCTCAACATACTCTCCCCACCCCTAATCCCTAAATTTCCTATTTATGAGGTTGTAGTGGTAGAGAATGCCAACATAAAACTGACAACTTGTTTGTTCTACTACTGCCTCCTTTCCCCATACTGCTTTGTCACCAGAAAGAGTTGTCTTTCATTTTTTTCTTTAATTCCCAAAGGAAATTCCTCTACAAAATGGCATTTGTGCTATTTTTCTCCTGGGGGCATGGAAGAAACACCAGGAGAGAAATACCAATGGGTTCGTCAAAGATATAGCACCAGTGATTCAAAAATTACTATCTGTATTAAATATATACATATTTAGGTATAGTGACAAAAGAACTACCAAATTCAGGCTTAAAACTATGGACTGATGATAATAATTAAAAAATACATGGTCCATGGGTTGGGATGTAGCTCAGTGGCAAAGCACTTGCCTAGCAAGTGTACATCCTGAGTTCAATCCCCAGTACAAAAAAAGACAAAACAACAAAACAAAAAAGCCATAATCTAGCCCAGTGCCAGTGACTATAATCCTAGCTACTTAGGAGGCTGAGATCCAAGGACAGATAGCTACTATAGAATAATTGGTCTCTATTTCCTTGAGAGCCCTAATTACTAGGCTGATAAGTATGAATATACTTTATTTTTGCTGAAGTCAGAAAAGAGTCCAGTTAAAATGGTTATAAATTAATGCTTCAGAAATAAATGTCTGATTCTGTCTTACTATTTTTTTTGTTGTTGTTGTTGGTCGTGGGGCTTGAACTCTGGGCCTGAGCACTGTCCCTCAGCTCTTCAGCTCAAGGCAAGCGCTCTACCACTTGAGCTTCAGCACCATTTCTTGTCTTACTATTATTCAACAGGATGCTAATATACTATGCATGCACTTAGAAAAATATATTAATCCTCGCTACTCAGGACACTGAGATCTGATGATCATGGTTCAAAGCTAGCCTGGTCAGGAAAGTCTGTGAGACTCTTATCTCCAATTAACCACTAGAAAACCAAAAGTGGTGCTGTAGCTGAAATGGTAGAGAGCTAGCCTTGAGCTAACGAGCTCAGGGACAGTGCCAGGGCCCAGAGTTCAAGCCCCACAGCCGACAGAATAAAAAAGAAAAATCTATTAGGTTTGGATTTTAGCAAATACCATATTACCCACCCTAGTTTTATGGTTTTCCATTTTAAAAATACAATGTGAATATTGAAATCTAACCCATCAAGGGTTAATTTTTTCCAATTTGTAAAAAATATGACTGGATTTTATAGAGACATGTTTAATGAAACTCTGCAGTTCAAAATAAACAAATTATGTTCTGTATGATATCTTCAGGCTACCTGGACAGAAGATCCTTAACAGATGCTGGAGGGGATGTGGCCAAAAGGGAACCCTACTGTACTATTGGTGGGAATATAAGCTTGTTTAACCACTCTGGAAAGCAGTATGGAGGTTCCTCAAATGACTACACATAGAGCTCCCCTATGACCCAGCAATCCCACTTTTGGGCATTTACCCAAATGATCACAAACAAGGCCATACTAAAGCTACCAGCACAACTATGTTTATCACAGCATTATTCACCATAGATAAGATATGGAATGAACCCAGATGCCCCTCACTAGATGAATGGATCAAGAAAATGTGATAGATAGATAGATGATAGATAGATAGATAGATAGATAGATAGATAGATAGATAGATAGATAGATAGATAGATAGATAGATAGATATAGAATTCTATGCTTCCATCAGAAAGAATTCCACCACCCCATTAGTTAGGAAATGGAAAGACTTGGAAAATATCGTATTAAGTGAAGTAAGCAGAACCAAAGAAATATAGGTCCCATGGTTTCTCTCATTTTCAGTAATTAGTATACATCTAGGATAATTTTATCAGATGAGCAGGAAAGCTCAAAAGCTATGTACATATGGCTATATAAAATGATGTTAAGTGAAATGAACCTTAGGATATAGACACAAGAGGTCTTTCTTTGTTGTTGTTTTTAATGTACTATGGACATTTTTTTGTTTCTTTTGTATGTTCTTCCTCCTATGGTATATCCCCTAATGACACAGTACTTGATTTTGGTACCCTGCATCTTGTATATATATTTGTCTAATCTGGGGAGGGGAAAGGGAGTAACAAAGCGCTGAAACAAGGACACAGGATGACCTATTGCAACAATGATACCCACAAGACAGCATATTGGAAATGAACTTTAAAACTTTGGGCAGGGGAGGGAGGAGTAAAGGAGGTGGGGGAGGGAAGGGATAGTGGGAGAACATCAAGGGAGGGGGGTAACAATGCTCGACAAGAAATTTACTCATTACCTTACTCATGTAACTGTAACCCCTCTGTACAGCATCTTTATAATAAAAATAAAAATAAAAAACAAAGACTGTGAAGTATAGCAAGAGAAACAGAAACTCCAGTGCAAGAAATTACCTCTAGGGACCATGTGATTACACCTGACAAATGTGCTATTCACATACAAACAGACAAGGAAACATAATGGGAGAACTAGAACCTGAAAAGAAGTTCTACATCACTTCTTTTTGCTATAGCTACACCCACATGAAAAACTGAAAAATACATTCGATAGAGGTAGGAATAATTTTTCTTTTCATAAAAACCCACTTTCAAAGTGCCTAGTTAATTGAGTTGGAAACCCTCTATATCTTATTATGCATTGGGTAGTAAACTAGAAAATGCCAAATTTGCTTTCGCTTGCAGCTACAAAAAAAAGAGTATAAAATATAAATGAGTAGACCATAACATTTCTGAGACAGCTTGGATCTAGTTTGTCTTTATGGTTAAGTACCAGCATTTTATCTTATATATGATAGGTATAAAACAAATTGTCTTCTGAGTTGAACTATGTCATGTATCACACAGGCTTGGAAAGGAACTATTTACATCCATCACATAAGGAAGCTTGACAACCTATACATGCCACCATGAGCACTAAAGCAAAACCAGAACAGTAAGAGGAAGAGGAAAAGGAAGAGGAAGAAGAGGAGGAGATAAAACTCCCCGCAAAGTGTATCAAGCAGTTCAATGCTTCAAGAGAGCTAGCCAAACAACATACTAATCTTGAAACAAAATTTTTGTGTTTGGTTACCTTTTTGTGTGGTGCTGGGGTTAAACCTACCACTTTGCCTATGCTAGGCAAGAGCTCTTCTTACCAGGTGAGCCACACCCCCAACCCTAGTGGATATATTTTTGTACATATATCACATCTCAAACCTTTTGAGATTTACTACAGCCCTATTCACAGCAGCAAAGATATGGAAACAATCTAAGTGTCCTTCAACAGCAGAAAGGGTAAAAAAGTGTAGCATACACTTTGTTTTTCTACGTGGGTCTTTATTCTCAGCTAAATGGTGCAGCTACCTGGGGCAGTATGGTGGCTTTTCACTTTCCTTCATCCTTCCTACCAGTAGCAACTGTTCTAGTATCTCCAATTTCAAGAGTCTCAGATGCTTTGGCATCTCCCGTCACTGTGCACAGGGCCAAGATGCACCAGATGTCCGCAGATAACACCCTTACAAACAATGCTGTGTCTCATTCATCCTAGCACAATAACTAGAATATTATAGGGACTCAGCATACAATAATTGAACTGTAATTAAATGAACAGTAATTGAAAAAAGACTCCCAATAATTAAATGAACAATAATTTTAAAAGGCTCCCAAATCCCAGTTCATGATCTGCTTATCTGAAGGAATACAGAAATTCTGACTCAGGGACAGGGGCAAAAAAAAAACCAATAGTTACCTACATTTTATGACATCCCACTACCTACTAGCTGACCCAAATTGTCTTCCACAAACCAAGGAATTTTATCAAAAAGAAGTCAATTACAGAAATATCATCATCGTCTTAACGTTGGTTTGTCTCCCCCAACCTTTTCCTGGAATCATTTTAAACAGAACTTAAAACTTAAAAATTAAAAACTTTCTAAAATGAAAAAAAATTTGTGGCACATATGGACAATGGGGAAGTATTCTGCCATAAAAAGAAGAAATCTTGCCATTTGAGATAATCTGTAATAACTGAAGACCATAATTTTAAATGAAATAAGCAAGGTTTGAAAAGACAATAGTACATAATCTCAATTATTTGTAGAATCTAGAAAAGTTGATCTCATAGGAAACAATAAGAATATTATTTCAGTATATTAAAATCTTCTCCAAAAATATATGAGGACTTCAGTGAGGTCACATGTTTTGTACATTATAGGTACTTTAAATTCATTCAGTTATCAAGAATTCAGGGAAAGGATGATGAACTACATACCATGCACACTGGTAGCAGTCCAAAACTTCCAGGATGAAATTCTAATTCTATGCTTTACCCCTATCATTTAAAGTAAACCCCCTTCATCCTGTCACATCTAATTATTTGTAGTTTCTCAACTGAGACTTTACATACACTTATTTCTATCTGTTCATGCTTTGCCTTAATCACTTATTCATTATGTACTTTAAAAAAAATAGCAAGTAGTTTTCTCAAGCTTCTACCACATAATCAGCACTATGCTAATCACTGTAAATACATAGGGAACAGGACAAAGAGGATTTTTTCTTATGAAGGTTACATTATAGAAGGACAAAGACATGTA
Source organism: Dipodomys merriami (assembly GCF_024711535.1). NCBI lineage: Eukaryota > Metazoa > Chordata > Mammalia > Rodentia > Heteromyidae > Dipodomys > Dipodomys merriami. The sequence goes on from NW_027204492.1 coordinate 110,474,751, forward strand.
ATAGATAACAGAACATGAAGATAAAAGGAGTAGGAGTGTGGCACAGTGGTAGAGAACTTGTGTACGATATCTAAGTCCTTATGAGAAGAGCCTCATTTAAGTGTATGCCTATAACACCTAATGAAAAGATCCTCCAAACAGATGGGATAAATGCACTGGACCATTCAAGTGTTGTAAGTATCTCTGACAAATACTAGAGTGACCAATAAGGAAGAAGACATGGGATACATTGGGCAAAGAAAGGAGATGTGAACATTTTTGTAACTAAAAGTACTGCAACTGGGTACCAGTGGCTTAGGGCCTGTAGTCCTAACTATTTGGAAGGCTGAGATCTGAGATCTGAGCACTGCAGTTCAAAGCCAAGCAAGGCAGGAAAACCTATGAGACTATTATTTCCAATTAACCACCAAAAAAGTGGAAATGGCACTGTGGCTAAAAGTGGTGGAGTGTTACCCTTGAGTAAAAAAAAAAAAAAAGGAGCTCAGGGACAGTGCCCAGGCCCTGAGTTCAAGTCCTACAACAAACAAACAAACAAAAATTATTGAAATATTTTGTTAAAGGACTACTTACATTTTAAAATGAATGAAATAATTTTTTTTTACATTATCATTCTCTGATAACCTGTGACAGCCTCAAGATGAGAGAGCACATCCCATCATTGGACTTTCATAGGCTTTTTTTCTAGATAGTGAGCTCTCTAGAACTGACCATGCCTTCTTATCCTTTGTTGCAAATATCCAGCAAGACTTCCTACAGCAGGTGCTTCAGCAAATGTCAGTTTAGCAAATTAATCTGAAGTTTTAAAGTTCACTCCTGTGGTTTCTCTTGAGCTAGAACTAGCAATCTTTTTATATCAATAAATTGTATTCAAATGGAATGGATAATAAAGCAAAGAGAATATAAAAAACATGATCTGCTTCAGATAAATCACAGCATCTAAGTGCCTGAAGAAACTAGTCAATGATATGAAAAATGCAAATTAGTGAGTGACTTTAGGAGAAATTACGTATTATTTCCTAACAAAACAGGCAGAAGATTTATATTCAACACTGTTTACACATAATAAAACAAATTGTAAGATTCTAATAACAAGTATACAGGATGTGCCTGTAAACGGAACTTGGTTCCACATTCCTAATGAATGAAAAATTTTCAATATTTTCACTGAAAAAGGCAAGTGAAAAGCAGTATGAATCTTTTTATACCATGGGAACTTAGCTATAATCTAACTGCTTTACAATCAAGTCCCTAAAGTAAAATTTAAATCTACTGGCAGGGATAATAATGACATAATGGCTTGTGAATCATGTCCTTCTAGTTATTCTACTAGCTGTATTTGAACAAAAAGGAAAACCAAAGCAAAAGAGATGATCTCAAGTATTTAAAAATATGATTACATAATAAATGTACATAGAAATGTTAAGTTTTCTATTGAGCTCCAAATAACTAAACAAAGCATAGAACAAGATCATTATTTCCTACTTAAACAAACCAAAAGATATATGATTATTAGAGGGCTATGCTCCAAACATTTGAAAATGTAAGCTATGTACTAGCTATTTTTCATACTCTGGTTTCCAAGTACATCTATGTGGTTTCTTAAGAAAGAAAACAAAACTGCTTCTAATTAGAGCATTCTTTAGTAACATTTAATTGCATTATACCTTTTAGAAGCAGGGCAAGAACTTTAGCTCCAGAGTCAGACTGCTTGGATTTAAATCCGGACTCTACCACCACCTACTACCTGAGTGTGTGGACTCAGCAATGTTACTTGACCTCTCAAGTTTCTTATTGGGAAAGTTGGGTCTAATATCACATATTCCTAGGGATTAAGTGGGATGATACAAGTAAAATACTCAGAACAAAACTGAATTAAATAAATGTTATCACCATTATGCTCTGCTTTAAGGCATTTCCAAACCATACAAAGCCAAGTTCCAAAAGAACTCAAAGGGCATAGGTTATGTCTCCAAGTCTACCTTCTTTTCCTTCCCTAGGGGAAACTACTAGTCCTTACTGTTATTTGTGAGTACTACCTTACAAAGGCAGCAGAGCTGAACTTCCCTTCCAGTAGATCATGCCAAGTCAGAGCTGTGCCAGGACTGGGCAGGGCACAGCACTGCAGTGGTAGCCTAAGCCACAAACCTGTCTCAAGAAGGATTTTATAGAACTTATTTTGAAAGTTTTAATATATGTTGAACATAGACATCATTTTGATTCTGGTCCTTATTAAAACTAAAAATCTTTGGCTGCAACACACAAATAAGTCCAGGAAGACAAGAAGGAAAGTGCAGACTGCCTGGGGACTTGAAGAACAGTATAGTGAGCTTCCTAGGTTTCCATCTATCTCCAAAGGATACAGAAACTTTTAACCTGGTGTGGCCAATAGGCAAATGCAAACAAAACCAAAAACCTCTAAGGAAAGCCTGCTCCTCTAGCCAGAGAACCAGAAAAATCACACACACACACACACACACACACACACACACACACACACACACACACACACACACACACACACACACACACACACACACACACACACACACACACACACACACACACACACACACACACACACACACACACACACACACACACGAAGCAGGAGGCAGAATCAATTCCTTATCTAGGCTTGAGTGATAGATGATTATCTATCTGAATGCTAGATGATTATCTATCTCTCATTAGGTGGTGCTGCACTCTGTGGTCTCCCTGTCAAGGTAGCATCTACAGGATGGAGCTGAGGAAATAAGACTGATTTACTTCCACAGGGAAGGTGTTTATGGGGTCAAATGTGCAGCTGAGCATACATTCTACTTCACGCCTGCCAGGGTCAACTAGTACAATTCCCATGGGGAGCAGGAATATGGTAGTACTGCTACTCCCAGCTAAGATAGTCAACAGAAGCCTACTAGGGAGCTAGAATTATCACCCATAAAAGCAATGACAAGCCCATTCCACTGGGTGTTAATGAAGGTAGAATAAAGAAGCTGAAATTCTACTTTTACTTAGTACACCTTCTTGTCAGAACAGTGGTAGAAAAAGGCAGATAAAACAAAATAAGATCCAGAATCTAATTGTGTAATTTCCAAAATGTCCAGATTATAAGAGAAAATCACTCATCATATTAAGAAAACCCCAACATTCAGAAAAGGCTACTAAGAGATGTGTGTACTGCTGGGGATGTAGCTCAGAGGTAGTGTTTGAATAGCATGGGTTAGGTCATCAATGCTGCAAAAATAAACAATAGGACAAAAGAAAACTGTTAACAGAGGTTTTCAGAGATGTTCAATTATCTGACAAGAATCTCAAATTAGACAATATACAAATAATTCAATGAAGAATTATCAACACACACTTGGAACAAATGAAAAGGTACAGGAACTTTCAGCAAAGACAGATGACACAAAAAAGAACTTTATGAATAGCACAGTATAATGACAAAAAAACTTAATGAGTGTGGTGCATACCTATAAACTCAGCATTCAGAAGGTGGAGGCAGGAAGATCACAAGTTGGATACCAGCCCAGCTAAAGGTAGAGGATGAGAACTTTTCTCAGTAACAAAATAAAAACAAAGTGAAGAGAACAGCTCAAGTAGTGGAGTATCTTATCTGACTAGCATGCACAATGCTGAGTTCAAACCTGAACACCAAAAACAACAACAAAAAGCTTCATGAATGAATCCAAGAGGAAAAGACAGAGAAAAGAGTTAGCGAATTTAATGAGAGGATGGAAATTATCTTAATAAAAGAAAGGAAATTAGATGGAAAAAATGAACAAAGCCTCAGGGATATGTGGTACATGTAACAAAGGAACTAATATTCATGTCACAGGATTCTCAGAAAGAGAGGACAAAGCAGACTGGAAAAAAAATTCAAAGAAATTATGATGGAAAAAATTCCTACTCTAGAAGGAGACAGCTAACAGATCAAGAAGCTAGGCAAATTCCAAACAGAATAAACCTAAGGAAAACCTTTCTAAAACACATCACAGCCAGGTGCCCATGGCTCCTAGCTACTCATGAGGCTGAGATCATGATTTGAAGGCAGCTTGGGAAGGAAAGTCTGTGAGACTCTTAGCTCCAATTAACCACTAAAAAATTGGAAGTAGAGGTGTGGTTCAAGTGGCCTAGTGCTAGCCTTGAGTCAAAAAGCTAAGGGACAGCACTCATGCACTGTCCTTAACATTAACTCAACTGTCTGAATGACAACATATTACAGAATTTTCACCAAGCTAGAAAATACCCTGGGTCACAAAGCAAACTTTAACAAATCTTTAAGAAGAGATTTCATAGACTGTATTTTCTATGGACACGATACAATCAAATTAAATATCAATATAAAAAAGATGAAAAAAAATCTCCAAACACTTGGAAACTAAACAATCCACAAGTCAAAATAGTCTCAAAGGAAATTTTAAATGAAAATATACACCAAAATATATGGGGTACAACTAAAGCAGTACTGAGAGATAAGTTTATACTAAAAGGACAACACATTAGAAAAGATCTGAAATTAATAAACTAAATTTTTACATCAAGACTAGAGAAAAATCTAAGCAAGAAAATTTAAAAAGTAAATGATGGAGTCAATTAGGTTAAAAAAACAGAAAACTGATGAAGCCAGTTTAACTGAGAAACTTCTAGCAAGACTAATAAACAGAGAAGCAAAAATCAGGAATATCAGGAATGAAACAGAAGATCCCTACAGGTTCTCAGTCACCAAAAGGAATAAAGGAAAAATACAAATTTTATTCACTTATGAATTTGTCAACTTGGAAGAAATGGACCACTTTATCAAATTCTAAAGCCATAGGACTCGGCCAAGCTAAAATAAACAATTGAAATAGTCACATAATTGTGAGAGAAATGTAATATATAGTTATGTGCAGAAATCTTCAGGTTCAGATAGGTTCATTGGAGAATTCTACTGGACAAAGGAGTAACAGCAACCTTTCAAGATCTTTTCCAGAAATGAGAAGAGGAAAGAGAACTCATAGGTAGAACCATATATATGTATGCCCAACTGTTTTTTTTTTATTGCAAAAGCAATCAATAGGAGAAATTCATCAAATGGTAGTAGAGCATCTTTGGCTTGTATCTCATACCTTTCACAAAAACGAAATAAAATCAATTATATACTTAAATGACAAATATAAACTTAAAAATACTTTTTTTTTGGTTGGTTGTGAGGCTTGAACTCTGGGCCTGGGCACTGTCCCTGCACTCTTCAGCTCAAGGCAAGCACTCTACCGCTTGAGCCACAGCACCACTTCTGGTTTTCTAGTGGTTTATTGGAGATAACTGTCTCACAGAGTTTCCTGCTCAGGATGGCTTTGAACCATGATCCTCAGATCTCAGCCTCCTGAGTAGCTAGAATTACAGGCATGAGCCACTGGCGCCTGGCCTAAAAATACTTTTAGGAACATTCACAGGAGCAAATCTTCAGGATCTAGTTTACGTAGATTTTACACTTGACACGAAAGCACAATCCACAGAACCAAAAAAATGGGTAAGAGCTTATCAAAATTTTTTTTCTTTCAAAGACCTTGTTAAATATGATAAAGAGATAAGCTTAAGGGAGAATGAAAGTGGGGGTGAGACTGACATTGTGTTCCACAATGAGTAGAAACATCATAATGACATCTGTCCTGTACAACTGATTTTGATAATAAATAAAAAGACAAGCTATAAACTGAATGAAAATATCTCCAAACACATCCAATAAAGAAGTTAAATCTAAAAAAAAAATAAAGAAGTTAAATCTAGAGCTGGGTGCAGGTAGTTCACACCTATACTCAGCTACTCAAAGAGGCCAAAGTTTGAGGATTGAGATTTGAAGCCAATCTTAGAGACTTATCTCCACTTAACCAGCAAAAAGCAGGAAGTAAAGGTGTAGCTCAAGTGGTATAGTGCCAACTGTGAGCAAAAAAAGCCTAGTGAGAGCCCCAGAAAAATGTTACCAAGAACCCATCTTGATGAAAAAGCTGAATGTAGTGGTACATGTTACCACCCCAACTACGTGCCAAGCTTAAGGCCTATCTGAAAAACAACAAAAGCAAAAATGGCAAGGATTGTAGCTCAAGTGCCTAGGGCCTTGTGACTAGCAGGCACAAAGTTCAATGTTCAAACTCTCCATAACACCAAGAAATAAATGCCAGTCATCCCAAACATATACAGAATATAAGCTCTGAACTAATGACCATTAAGAAGAACAAAGGCAAGAAATAGCAGTTAATTGCCAAATTCATGTGAGCATATTTAATAGACTATCTCTAAATATTTCTAAGTTTCTTGCATTAATAATTACTGTTTACAGTACTAAAATTCTACCATTCAAGCATGATTACATTTCACAAAAGGTAATCATTTGTCAGCAAAAGGATCGTGGCTATATTCTACAAGAGAAGAAAGAAAGCTAATGATAATTAACAGAACTAATAAACACAACACAATATAGAGAGAGTATTTTATCTGGGAAAGATACTATTTACAGCTGGAATCACACGAGATAACCATAAAATTATCCCATATCACAAAATCCAAGAGAAGGGCTCAAATTTGAACCTTAGCATGTTCTTCGATAGCATAGTCAAAATATTTTATTTCCATTTCTTGCAAGCAAAATTTCTATTTCCATTTCTTATAAGCATACCTCCATGATACCATTAGTTTAAATAACTCTTAGTCCTCCTCTTGCTTGTTCAAATTTTGTTCTTTTTGCAGCACATATAACACTTGTGCCAAGTACAAAAGTGTGGGTACACACGCAAATGCGCTGCTGGACCAAGACATGCACGGGCAAAACTGGAAAAGACTGCTTACAGCAGATATTTTTACAACTTGGCTGTTAAGTTTTAGAACCAAAGACAAAGTGCTCATGAGTCCAGACTTACTAAACCAAAGTCCCCAGGGGCACAATTCAGAAAGTGAAAGTACCGAGAGCTTTACCTTCTCTCCAGCTATGGAATAGGCTTGAACCTTATCCAGGAGCCGGCCCTGAGGCATTCTGGTCACTTATGTTGCCCATTCACTGTATGTTCACTTAGAAAAAAGAAGTGGGCACACCAATGTACATGCCTTGGAGGTGAAGCAGAATGAAAGAGTAAGTTTAAGATTCACTTGAATCTTGACACACTATCTAAAGTTTAAAAGGCTGCTGCTGCTTGGTACCTTCCTCATTTCTTCCTCTAATGAAAAAAATTACTAACACCAGTAAAAGCTTACATGGATTCATTTCCATACATAAGTATATCTACACTAAGCTGCAGATTTAAAGTTACATAAGTGGGGGGTAACAAAACAGACCAATTTAAAGGTCACCTTCAATTCCAGAATAAAACAATCTCAATTCCAGAATAAAACAATCTCCAAAAATGAGTCTGCTGTTTAGTGTATTCATTTATATTCACTCACTGATGATTCATCTTCAAAAGAATTAGACCAACATATTCCAAAGAGAATGTGATATTTATTCAACTATCATTCATTCAGTGCCCATTAGGTGCCAGGTACTTTAATATGTATTGGTTCCCACTGATCAGTAAAACAGCCAAAATTCCTATGCTGGTGGAACTGACAATCAACTAAGGAAATAAAAGTTCCGTATTTTGTTAGATCTAAAGAATATCAAAATTTTACTTACCATTTGGAAAAGAATCAAAGCATCCAGTATAATATACATCTCAATTTCAGAAATGGGGAGGAAGCACATCTCAGAACCAAAGGCTCAGTGAGCACAGGAATTACATAATTGCAAAAAGAAAACGATGAGGCCAGACTAGTTAAGTCAGTCAAGTGAAAAGTCTTGCTGTATTTGGAAACAGCATATGCAAAGAACTTAAGGGTGAACAACTATTATAGTCAAAGGACTAAAAGGCAGGCAGTACAGTTAAGAAGTAGTAGGCAGAAAAAGCAGTAGCACAATCTGAAATTAGTGCTGTAGAGTCTACCTCAGGTATTTCTCATTAACCAGCAAAAAACCAGAAATGGGGGTATGACTCAAGCGGTAGAGTGCCAGCCTTGTGTGAAAAAACTAAGCCCTGAGTTCAAGCCCCAATACCATCAACACCCCCCCCAAAAAAGATGGGGTTGATCCTGAAGGTCTTTAGAGAGGGGAACAGGCAATCAAATACTGGCACTATGGTCCTAAATGCTTTGATGGATGAAGTTGTTTTTTTTTCCAAGGGTACCTACCAGCCATAGTAGCATGAAGTAGTAGCAAGATCAGGACAGAAGAATTGCTGCCTCCTCTGGAACTAGGAGTTCAGATCTCTCACAAAAGAGGTCCAAAATCAAATATTTACTGAATGTAGACCATCAATACTCAGTGTAATTATTACTACATGGAAGCTTTTTTGTTAAAACTAAATTACTGAGACACAAATCACTTTTGCGGGTTTCTTCTGTGACATATAAAGAGCTTAAAAAACATTTTCAGAAGAAGCACACTGATACTATCCTCTAATCTGCTGAGAGTGACTAGATCCAAGTATAATACATGAACACATAATCATGTCACCACTGGGGATCTACTAGTCTTCATCTTCATCCTTTTCCTCCCAACAGTCAGGGTTAGTTTTTAAGAAAGATCTCAAAGTAAAAGAACAGTAAAGGTTTTTGCCCTTAATTTATATCTCACTGTAAAAAGGGCCACAGATAGCTGATTACCGCATGGCCAAAAATATTCATTTTCAGCTAAATCCTTTCACTACAAAAAGCAATTCATAATATTTAACATTTTAATTCTCCTTCAAAATTATTTAATTTCCAAATACAGGTATTCATTTTAAACAACTGGAAATATTAAGAGAAACATATCTACCACAAACATGGTTAAGACTTTGCCAACTAAAAGCAATCTTAAGTATTATATAGCTAATTTGCCTCTTGGCTTAATGGCTGTTTCTCACAAGAGATTCAGTGATAAAAATGACATTTAAAATGAACCCTAGGGAAGAGGCAAGATTAACACAATTTATGTCTCAATCCCCTGCAGTTGGTTACAACTGTTATCCACAGGTAAAAATTGACTCTCCCCCTCCCCCAATTGTAGCAACAATCAAAATAAGTTTCAAAGTACATACAGTACCTTTTTAGTTGCTTAAATATCAGATTTCAGCTAAACTGTCTTATATTTCACAGATTCTCAAAGTAATCCTATTAAGCTAAAGTAATCCAGACCTATAGTTTCTAGTTAGCACATTTAAGGTTAATTGAAAAGAAGCTATTTTGGTAGCATAAGACTTCCACGTTATTTTCACTAGTTTTCCACATTTAAACAGTGTTTAGTCTCTAGAGGTTTCAAAGTGCCTTAGAAATTGAGAGAAGGATGGGGATAAGATGGCAGATTAGATACATCTTCCAGGTTCACTCCATGAATGAGAAGAATCAGATGACACAAAAGAGACTGGATTTTGGAAAAAAAAAAAGAGGAAGAGAATGAGAAAGCATGAAGGGAAGTAGATGGGAAGCAGAGAACTACAAAACTCAGCAGAAGAAAAGCAGCAAGGAGTTGCAAGAGGAAACTGACTTCAATACAAGGTAAAACCAATAGTCCTGGCAACAGACTAACCAATTATAGTTTCCCGAGAAGCCCATACAACCCACAAGCCTTAACCCCAGTACAGGGATTTAAGAAGCAGCAAATAGTGTAGGGAATTAGCCTAGGTGAAGAAAGGAATTCTGTCATTCCCTGTATCTCAAGGCACGAAAGTAAGATCTTGAGACAGTGCCTATTCTACTGATAGAGACTGAGTTGCTCTAGGGGCATGGAATAAGAAGCAATCATGGCTCAAGGAGTCACAGGATACCTTGAAATAGAATTTGACTTCAAAGCTGAGCACTGGTGGCTCATGCCCGTAATCTTAGCTACTCAAGAGGCTGAGATCTAAAGATGGTAGTTTGAAGCCAGCCTAGGCAGAAAAGTCCCCATGAGACTCTTATTACTAATTAACCACTGAAAAACCAGAAGTGGTTCTGTGGTTCAAATGGTAGAGTGCTAGCCTTGAGCACAAAGAGGTTCAAGAACAATGCCCAGGCTCTAAGTTCAAGCCCCACAACCAACCCCCCCCCCAAATAAAAGAATTTGAGTTCAAGTCAGTCACAAGAGGTGACTGAGAAGAGGAAAGAGGGTAGTACAACAAGGGCCCATAGGCAAGTTTAAACTACAGGAAACTACATTGACAGTTTGGACACAGAGGCTGAAGCTTGAGAGGCCTGCAGGTGACAGAGGCTTGAACTTCCTGCCAAATCACACAGCAGAGGCAGGCACTGGGACAGTGACCATTGCATTCACCTACAAAGGAGTAACTATGCTAGGGCACAAGTACCACTAGAGGCAGCACTGCTCCAGATGTCTGGCAGTGAAGGAACTTTGGAGCAGTTAAGAATAGCAGAGGCAAGGGTGTAGCAAAGCCACCATAAAAGGCACCTGGGACACTAAGCAGTAGTCTTAGCAGTTGTACATAGCTCCATCCAATCCTCCTATCACCTGAGGTCAGGGCAGCAATGAAACACTGACAAGTACTTACAATTGACAAGTACTCACAGTCTAGGCCTTCCTGTCTAGGTCTATGCACTGATTGATGAGTGCAACAGAGCCCTCCCACCCAGACCTAAACCACAAGATTTATTCAGATATGTTTATGTGTTAGGTAAGAACTATCAGAAATGCATGTTTTCTTTTACACAAGTTTGTCTTTGTTGCTGTTTTGTCTTTTTAAAATTGTTTTTGACTATACTGATTTGGTGTGTGTATGAGTGTGCGCAAATGCAAACATACACACACACCTGCCTACCTGCTTGCTTGCTTGCCTGCCTGCCTGCCTGCCTGTCTGTCTGCCAGAACTGGGGCTTCAACTTAGGACCTAGCATTCTTGCTGATTGAGCCCTGCTTCCAGTTGCAACATTTTGCTGGTTAATTGAAGATGAAGTCTCATAGACTTTTCTACCCGGGCTGGCATCAAACAACAATCCACAGATCTCAGTCTCCTCAGTAGCTAGAATTACAAGTTTTAAGTCACTGGTATCCAGGCCTGCATTTCTCTGTGTATATGTGATATAGACCATTTAAGTTTTACTTTTTAATATAGGCCTTTTTCTGCCTCCTATTCACTTTATTTTTGGTTGCTTGTGGGGCCTGAATTCAGAGTCTGGGTGCTGTTCCTGAGCTTTTCCACTCAAGGCTATGCTCTACCACTTTGAGCCAGTGCCATTTCCGGTTTTCTCCAGTTAACTGGAGATAAGAGTCTCACGGAACTTTCCTGCTAGGGCTGGCTTTGATCTGAGATCCTCAGATTTCAGCCTCCTGAGCAGTGAGGATTAAAGGCATCAGATACCAGGGCCTGGCTTCCAGTATTCAATTTTACATCATATCTGTCCCCTTTCTAATTGTCTTTCCCCATTTATAGTTTCCATCAATACACAAGTAGAAATACTCACTTGTTCATATTTTCTACCACATTTCTCCATTCTTGATCTTTCCTCCTTACCTACACTTTTAACTAATAACTAGATTGCCTAAACATCACTTGTTTTGTTGACTTTGTGTTTTGAACTTTGTTACTGTTGCTTTTTTTGTTTCTGTATGTGTGTTATCCAATTCTCTTCATTTTTCCTTTTTTTACTCCCTACCACAGCACAAGGTTAACTAGAGCTTTCTTATTTACCTCTACCTTCTCATTAACTATATTTATTAAATTTATCTCCCATCCTTTCTTTCTTATAAAACCAAATGCCCAGTACTACTCCCTAGTTGATCTCCCTCCTATTGTTTCTCTGGTTAACTAAGGTCTTCCTAGTTCATGAAAATACATTTTTGTTTCTTTTTTCATCTAAAGACATTGGAAAACTAGTGATAAGTAGTCTTCTTTAGGATTACCACAAACATAAGGTTCTGGTTTATCAACTGCATTATCTTTTATAGCCAAGTTTCCTCACCCTGAATGAAAAATAATTCCACACAGTATCTTGAGCATTGAAACTGAATATGTGACAACCAGCCACTCCCCTCCAACCTAGGAACAGGAAAATACAGCACAACTCAGCCATCACCCAGTCTTAAGTAACCTTTGAGAAATTACCAAAAGGACACAGGAGATTGTAATATCCACTAAAACTTGGCCCCAGAAATTGAAATACTTCTTCAAAAACAAATGAGGCAAAACAATGAATAAAGAAATGAACTCAGGAGGCGGCTAAGATCTCAGAATCATGGTTCAAAGCCAGCCTGGGCAGGAAAGTCTGTTAGACTCTTATCTCAACTAACCACCAGAAAACCATAAGTGGAGCTGTGGCTCAAATGGTAGAGGGCTCGCCTTGAGCTGAAGAGCTTAGGGACAGCACACAGGCCCAGAGTTCAAGCCCCAAAACGAAGAAGAAAGAATAAAGAAGAAGAAGAAAGAAGAAGGAGGAGGAGGAGGAAAGAAGAAGAAGAAGAAGAAAGAAGAAAGAAGATGAAGATGAAGACGAAGGAAGGAGAAGAAGGAAGGAGAAGGAGGAGGAGAAAGAGAAGGAGAAGGGGGCTGGGAAGGTGGCTCAGTGGTAGAGCGCTTGCCTTGCATGCATGAGGCCCTGGGTTCAATTCCTCAGCACCACATAAGCAAAAAAGAAAAAAGCTGGAAGTGACGCTGTGGCTCAAGTGGTAGAGCGCTAGCCTTGAGCTGAAGAGCTGAGGGACAGTGTCCAGGCCCAGAGTTCAGGCCCCACGACCGGACCCAAAAAAAAAAAAAAAAAAAAAGAGAAGGAGAAGGAGAAGAAGAGGAGGAGGAGGAAAAGAGGAGGAGGAGGAGGAGGAGGAGGAGGAGGAGGAGGAGGAGGAACCCCTAAACTACTTTAGCATGGTTTGTAAGAGGTATCTGATTTTTTAAAAAAATTAAAATAGTACTATGCAGGGAAAACAGAAAGTCAACAGGTTATAATTCTAGTTAATTTAGGGCAGAGTTATTGGTAATTTTCAAGAACTGAATGAAGTTCTTAACTTTTCAAATATTTTGTCCTGAAAAGTTCTTACTAAGCACATGAAAATACAGAGATTGAAGATTCAAAGGGATGAAAATAACAGGATGAGTCATCTCAGCTAAGCAAATGGTTCACAGGGAAGTTTAAAACCTCTTGCAGAATATTATTTTTAAACTGGACAAGATATTTCTAATTTTAAAATATAAACGTAGGACTTCAGTTTCAGCTCCAACACATGTGGTGCTTAGATATTATCATTCTGCCCTTACAACATAAAACTCTAACAAACTGAAAATCAGCAACTTCTCTTACATTTTCATCAGCTCAGTTCTTACAGAACTGAGGATACAGGGTAAACCACCTCCAGAAATCTATAGATGGGCAAATACAGAAAAGCACATACATCTATGTTCAGCTTACCAGGAGTAGAAGACATTGGAATAATACATAAGTAAGAAAACTTTGTGAATAAAAATGCCTTAAGATTAAACCTTAAGTAGCCCTCTCCATTCTTGCAGCTTTCCATTCAGGAATTTCATTAGAAATTGTGATGTTCTTTTTTAAAAAATTTCTTCCCTTTTAGCTAAGAAGAGAGCAAAAGCAGTCATTTTGAAACATGCCCAGGGGTAAAATACAATAATAATCTCTCCTTTTGCATAGGAGAACACTAACCATTTTTGACACGTTTAGTTAACAGTTTGAAACAAGTTTAGAATGTTCTTTGTAACAAAGGCCAACACATCAAGAAAAGATTTATCAGAGCCTTGTATGTTCTAATTAATCAGCTACATGGCCTTAAGCCTTGTTTCACGTAAAAGCAGGAAAGAAAAGAGAAGCCCTGAGAAATACTTCTGAAGGATGTAGCTAAGGACTCAGGGCCAATGAAAGACTGGGATTGCAGAACACCTTCCCTTCTTGATACTCTGCCACTATTTCAATAGGGTTCCAGTACAGTAAAAATGGATTGCAAATGAAAGGAGTTCTTAAGAGCCCAGAACTAGTGGCTCACACCTGTAATCTTAGTTACTCGGGAGGCTAAGATCTGAGGATCATGGTTCAAAACCAGATCAGTTAGGAAAGCCTGTGAGACTCTGATCTCCAATTAACTACCAAAAGCCTGGAAGGAGAGCTGTGGCACAAGTGGTAGAGTGCTATCCTTGAGCAAACAACAACAACAACAAAATGCTAGGCCCTGAGTTCAAGCCCCTGGACTAGCACAAAAGCAAAATAAAACAGACAAAAAGGAGTTCTTAGGAAAATCCAAAAACAACACAGGAAAAAGGAAACAAACAAAAAACAAAGGTACTTCTGTTTCAGATGCCTATAAAAACTATACTTATACCAAACATTAAAAATGACTCAACTCCTGGCTAGCTTAAATTTGCACTTCACTTAACTTTATCCCAGCAGGCTATTTACTGTAATTCCTATTGCCCAATACATCATATCCAGCTTGAGAACAATATACGGTATGCATGTTTGACACCAGTGGCTCATGCCTGTAATCCTAGCTTTCTGGAGCTGAGATCCAGAGCATCTCTGTTGGAAGTCAGATCAGGCAGAAATGTCCATCTCCAAAATAACAAGCAAAAAGGGCTGAGGATGTAACTGAAGACAGTCAAGTAAATCCTGCCCACCCCCATCAAAAAAAAGGTACGTGAAAAAGCAAAGAAAAATATAGTCTGAAAAGAAAGAACTTATCTGTGCTCAAATATGGTACAGTCTTAGGAATTATCACATAAGGAATTTAGAATATCTATGAATAAATTGATCATGGCGGTACATGGTTGTAATGCCAGCATTCAGGAGACTGAGGCAGAAAGATCACGAGTTTGAGGCAAGCCTTGACTATACATCTACCTCCTATTATAAACAAGCAAAACACTATGATTAATATGCTAAGAGCTCTACAAAAAAGACTGCTCTAAAAGGAGACAACATGCAACAACAGATAGGTAAGATAATCATACACAACTGTAAGGCTGAATTAAAAGAAAATGCTAGAAATCAGTATCACTGTAGAAGAAATTAAGAATGTCCTTAATGGATTCATCAGTGGATTGGACATGGTGAAGGAAAAGAATCAGTAAGCTTAAAGACATTTCCACAGAAAATGTTGGTCCAGTAGCCTCCTCTCTCACAGTTTGGTATACTCCTTTCCTAGGCAACACTGGACCCATTTAGTAAAGGCAGTAAATAATCAGCTTCCAACCCCCTTTGCCTTGAGATGGCACTCCTTTGGGTAACTATACCCATATTAGGCAGCAAAAGCCCCAAAGACTGACCAAGTCTGGGCAGCTGTTAAGACCTTATAGCAGCAGCCATAAATCCTACCTTGCCAAGATGAAGCCCCTGGTCCACACATCCACACTGGGGTCCTCACCTCCTAGTCCTTCCTAGCCCCTCCTAAACTCGTAGGTTATATCAGTCACCTCAGATAATAGCCAGCACTTCTTCTTTCTTCTGAGAAGGGGTCTTGGCAGTCTCTTTTGCTGGCAATAAAGGTTTTCTCTATTCTTTGTGCCTAGATGTCTTCGTGGTTTTCTGGCAAAGTCGAATAAACTCTAACAGAAAACTCCCAAACTAAAATGTGAAGAGAAGAAAAAATAAAATAATAAAGTGAAGAGAATTTCAAAAAGCAGAACATAATAGCCAAGAATTATGGAAGAGGAACGGACACCAAGATGGCGACGGGGCAGTAGGGAAACGCCACAGCTCTCTCCAACCAAAAAGAGAGTTCGAGTTCCAACGCTTAATCTCCCCAAGAGACCGACAACAACAAAAAGACGAACACTCAGAGAAAAACCAGAGGCGGAGAATAACAAAAAAAGAAAGAGAGGAAAAGAATTTCAAAACAGAGAAAAGCGAAGACCCCTCCCCCAACCTTTACTGGCCACGCGGCAGTGCGCCAAGCCGCCGGCCAGCCGGCCCGGCGGGGGCTGGGGGAGCCCCAGAGAAACAGCAGAGACACAGGGGGCCACTTTCAGAACATCAGGTACTGGTTTGCAGAACAGCAGATCGCCAGGAACAGAGAAACCTACCAGCCGGGAGTCTCCACGAGGATCCTACCCCCACCCCTCACTCTCCACCCGAGCAGAGAGGCTCCATCCCGCCAAAGCCACTCGGCATCAGCCGAGTGACAAAAGGACCTGCGGCAGACCACCCGGCCCGCCTGATCGCGATCGCAACGATCCAGCACTCTCCACCCGAGCAGAGAGGTTCCATCCCGCCAAAGCCGCTCGGCGCGACAAAGGGTCCTGTCTGCAGACCACCCGCCCGCCCGATCACGATCGCAACAACCCGGCGGGGTCACTTGGGCCCCAGAGGTACCGAGAAGAAGCTGCCTGAGCGTGGACACTCTTGACCCAACAGCTTCGACAGAGGCAGAGACAGAAAAGAATCACACAGAGCCACCACCGCCCAACCCAGCGTGGATTGCAACAACAACTGACGACCTACACCACACAGAAACAACCAGCTCCAGGGTGAGTACCCCACAGGGGAAGTGTATCCCTCAAGGGAGACCAGAGCTGGAGGGAATCCCCAGACCCTGACCTAGACTCCCTACCCCAGCACCCGGACCACAGGACCCACTAAAACTGGGAACTGTTTGAGAGCTCCACCAGCCCGTGGAGCACACTCAGCTGGCCAGGCTAGAGCAAGAGCACCCCTGGAAGGGAGCTTAAATGCCCAAGCCAGGAACAGCGCCCCTGGGTCAAGACTACCAACAGTAGAAGAAATTTGAACTGTGTCCCCCAGGCTGTATAACCTAGGTGGTATACACATCAGCACAGGCCTAACGAGCGCGCTCCAGGCTGCATAACCTAGGTGGTATACACATCAGCACAGGCCTAACAAGCGCGCTCCAGGCTGGGGCCGGAACCAGGCCCGGGGATCCGGTGCCTGAACAACACAACCAACTCCTCCCAATTGAAGTAAAAAGCTGAGCATACGCCTCAACAGAGGGGAGAAAACCAGGAAACAACACTCCCCCGGGAAGCACGCCTGTGACAACAAAAGACCTGGAGGCCCAGGACAAGAGAAGCCCAAACCCCACCAAAACTCACCCATATACCCTAGACTGGGAATTGGGCAACACAGGCTGCCAGCACCTGATAGTAAGCAGGAGCTCAGACTGTTAAGGCGGCTCAGCAATAGAGTGATAGTCTTGGATGTATGAGGCCCTGCATCTGATTCCTCAGCATCACAAAAGCAAAAAGGGTCAGAAGTGGTGCTGTGGCTCAAACGGTAGGGTGCCAGCCTTGAGCTGAAAAGCTGAGGGACAGCACCCAAACCTAGAGTTCAAGCCCACAACCAGCCCAAAACAAATAAACAAAAACACATCAGGAGCCCATAGCAGACTCCAGCATTTGGGAGAGTGCATCCAGAGCATCTGTTCTTCACAAGAGCACCCGTAGGAGCAAACACAAGCAGTCTAGGCTGCTCAACCCTTCCAAAGGCGGGAACTGCCAGCAATCTACAGCAGAGAGCTGAGAATCCTAAGTAAGTCAGAATAGCAGCTGGAAATAGGCTCCCAACAGAACCCAGATCAGGCACAGACTCTCTCTACCAATACAGAATCAGCAACCAAGCAAAGACAGACACACCAAAACAAAATTGAAGAGCAGTCTCCTGAACCTCCATGCGAAAATCACAGAGAAAAATCACAAGGTTTACTACCACCCAGGACAGCAAGCTCACCTCAAAAGCCAGCAGCCACACAGGGGAGAGCCCCAGTGGGAGCAAAGCAGGAATGGAAGACAAAGGCTACTTCCAAGGGTTGCTGGAGGCAATGACTCAAGAAATAAAGCGAGAAATTGATCAGAAATTGAAAGAGCACAAGGATGAACTATCCAAAGAGATACAGGGTATCAAACAAGAGATGCATGCAAAAATAGAAGCTGCACAAACCTCAGTAAGAAGTGAGATAAACGCCAAATTAGAGGTAATGCATACCTCATTGAGAGGTGAGATCAGTACTCTGAGAACCAACATTGAATCCATAAAGGGATCCATTTCCTCCATGCAAACCACAATAGAAGCCACTGTCAACAGAGTGAATGAAATGGAAGGTCGAGTGTCAGATACAGAAGACAGAATACACCAACTGGACCAAAAAGTGACAGATATGGAAAAATTACTCAAATTAAACCAAAGGGATATTCAAGAGCAAGCAGATAATGCTAAAAAATTTAACCTTCGCATAATTGGAGTGGACGAAGGTGAGGAATTCCAGAGCAAGGGAATGCACCACCTATTTAACAATATAATCAATGAAAATTTTCCCCACCTCAAAAACGACCATCTTAACTACATCACAAAAGCTTATCGAACACCCAACAAGCAAGACCCCAGGAGAAACACTTCTAGACACATTATAGTAAAAATGATAGATCTGAATAATAAGGAAACAATCCTGCATGCAGCAAAAATGAAGAAGGAGCTATACTACAATGGGAAAAAAATAAGAATTACTGCAGATCTCTCCACACAAACAATGAATGCAAGAAAAGCCTGGGAAAGCACCATACGAGCCCTGAGAGCCAATAACTGCCAACCCAGACTGATCTACCCGGCAAAGCTAGCATTCACATTTGATGGAGAACTGAAAACTTTTAATAGCAAAGAAAAACTAAATGAATACATAAACATTAAGCCAGCATTACAAAGAATTCTAAGAGGGGGGACACAACCTGAAGAAAGCAGCCAGGAACTGGGGCCTGCCCCAAACAGGCGTTACTCAAAGTCTAACTGAGCAAGCACAGGAGGAAAGGAAAAAAGAAAAACTTAGGAAAACGGAATGGCAGGGACAACAATGCATCTCTCTATACTTTCTCTTAATATAAATGGGCTGAATTCGCCAATTAAAAGAAAACGAACTGAGGACTGGATAAGAAAACAAGACCCATCCATCTGTTGCCTTCAGGAGACCCACCTCTCAGCCAAACATACAAACAAACTCAGAGTGAAGGGGTGGAAAAGGATCTACCAATCAAACGCCCCCAGTAAGAAAGCAGGTGTAGCTATCCTGATATCTGACAAAATAAACTTTTCATTAAAATCAGTACAGAAAGACAAGGACGGACACTACATATTAATAAAGGGAACAATCCAAGAGGAGGATATAACCATCATCAACTTATATGCCCCAAATATTGGTGCACCCAGATATGTCAAACAAATGCTCTCAAACTTACAGAATAAAATAGATCCCAATACGATAATACTAGGAGACTTTAACACACCACTCTCACCAAAGGACAGGTCTACCAACCAGAGGATTGGCAAAGAAGCTACCGAATTAAGAGAGGCCATACTGCAAGCGGAATTAACTGACATCTACCGAGTATTTCACCCTAAAACAACACAGTACACATTCTTCTCAGCAGCTCACGGAACTTTCTCCAAAATAGACCATATCATAGTTCATGCAAGGAACTTAAGCAAATACAAAGGGATCGACATAATCCCCTGTATCCTATCTAACCACAGTGGAATCAAGCTAGCTCTCAATAACAAAGCATACCGCAGAAATTTCTCCAATACATGGAAATTGAACAGCACACTCCTTAACAATGCCTGGATAACAGAAGAGATCAGAGAAGAAATAAAGCATTTCCTACAACTCAATGAAAATGAAAACACCTCACAAAGAAACTTGTGGGACACAGCAAAAGCAGTCCTGAGGGGCAAATTTATTGCCCTCAGTGCCCACATCAAGAGAATGGAGACAGACCAAGTAAATAATCTCATGTTGCAATTAAAACAGCTAGAAAAACAGGAAAAAATGGGACCTAAAGCTACTAGAAGAAGCCAGATAACCAAATTAAAAGCAGAGATTAACCAATTAGAAAATCAGAAAACCATAACCAAAATAAACCAAACAAAAAGCTGGTTCTTTGAAAAAATAAACAAAATTGATGGCCCATTGGCTAGATTAATTAAAAAAAGAAGAGAGGAAACCCATATTAATAGGATTAGGGATGCCACGGGAAACATCACCACACGTACCCAAGATATCCAAACAATTCTAACAGACTACTTTCAAAAGCTATACTCTCTAAAGGAAGAAAATCGGGCAGAAATGGATGCATTTTTAGAGAAATACAAGTTGCCCAAACTGAGCAAAGAAGAAGTTAACCAATTAAATAAGCCAATATCCTATAATGAGATACAGGAAGCTATCAAAAGTCTTCCAACAAAAAAAAGCCCAGGACCAGATGGATTCACAGCAGAATTCTATAAGACCTTCAAACAAGAACTAATACCCATACTCCTCAAGCTCTTCAGAGAAACAGAGAAGGAAGGAGCTATCCCAAACTCATTCTACGAAGCCAATATCACACTCATCCCCAAACCAGGCAAAGACCCAACCAAAAAGGAGAATTACAGGCCAATCTCCTTGATGAACACAGATGCAAAGATCCTTAACAAGATTCTAGCTAACAGAATCCAGAAACACATAAAAAAAATAATTCACTATGACCAGGTAGGCTTCATCCCAGAGACACAGGGATGGTTTAACATACGTAAGTCAATAAATGTAATCCAACATATCAACAGAGCCAAGGTCAAGAATCACATGATTATCGCTACAGATGCAGAAAAGGCCTTTGACAAAATTCAACATTCATTCATGCTAAAAGCTCTGGAGAAAATAGGAATAGAAGGAACATTTCTAAAAACAATAAAAGCCATTTATGACAGACCAATAGCCAATATTATACTTAATGGGGAAAAGCTACAACCAATTCTCCTAAAATCAGGAACAAGGCAAGGATGCCCACTGTCTCCACTCCTCTTCAATATAGTCCTAGAACCCTTAGCCAGGGCAATAAGGCAAGAAAAAGACATTAAAGGGATCCGCATAGGAAAAGAAGAAGTTAAACTATCCCTTTTTGCAGACGACATGATACTATACCTCCAAGATCCCAAAAACTCCATCCCCAAACTCTTAGAAATCATAAATCACTTTGGCAAAATAGCAGGATACAAAATAAACCCACAAAAATCAGTTGCCTTCCTATACACTGATAATGTACAGGAAGAGAGGGAAATAAAGGGAGCAACCCCATTCACAATAACCTCCTGAAAAATAAAATATTTAGGAATTAACCTAACCAAAGATGTAAAAGAACTATTTAATGAGAACTATAAAAAGTTAAAGAAAGAAATTGCAGAAGACACTAGGAAATGGAAAGACCTCCCATGCTCCTGGATAGGCCGACTTAATATAGTAAAGATGGTAATACTTCCAAAACTAATATACAAATTCAACGCAATTCCTATTAAAATCCCAATGACGTACATCTCTGAAATACAGAAAACAGTCCAAAAATTCATATGGAACAACAAAAGACCTAGAATAGCCAAAACAATTCTAGGGGATAAAGACAATATGGGAGGGCTATCCATGCCGAACTTCAAACTCTACTACAGAGCTATAATAACAAAGACAGCATGGTACTGGCACAAAAACAGACCCGAAGACCAATGGAACAGAATAGAAGATCCAGAAATAAATCCACAGGCCTACAGCCAGCTGATATTCGACAAAGGAGCCAAAGACATAAAATGGAAGAAACACAGCCTCTTCAACCGCTGGTGCTGGGAAAACTGGGCAGCCACATGCAGAAAACTAAAAGTGGACCCCAGCCTATCGCCATGCACCAACATCAACTCAAAATGGATTAAAGACCTTAACATTAAACCTGAATCTCTGAAACTACTGCAGGACAGAGTAGGAGAGACACTTGAACTAATAGGCACAGGAAGGAACTTCCTGAACAGAGTCCCAGGGTCACAACAAATTGGAGAGAGACTCGACAAATGGGACTACCTTAAAATAAAAAGCTTCTGCACAGATAAAGCTATCGCAACCAAGCTAATTGGGAAAAAATATTTACCAGCAATATATCAACTAATTGGGAAAAGACAACCAACTAATTGGGAAAAAATATTTACCAGCAATATATCAGACAAGGGGTTAACATCCTGTATATACAGGGAACTCAAGAAACTAATCCCTCCCAAACCCAACAAACCAATTACTAAATGGGCAAGGGAACTAAAGAGGGACTTCTCAAATGAAGAAATAAAAATGGCAAAGAAACACATGAGGAAATGTTCATCATCCCTGGTGGTGAAGGAAATGCAAATAAAGACAACCCTGAGATACCACCTTACCCCAGTCAGAATGTCCCACATCCACAAATCAGCCAACGACAAATGCTGGAGGGGATGTGGAGAACGAGGAACGCTATTACACTGCTGGTGGGAATGTACACTCATACAACCACTTTGGAAAGCAGTCTGGAGGGTCCTTAGAAAGCTAAAGATTGACCTCCCTTACGACCCAGTCATACCACTTCTAGGCATCTACCCTGAACAACAGGAACCAATATACAAAGACACATGCACCTCCATGTTTATTGCAGCACTGTTCGCAATAGCTAGGATATGGAAACAACCTAGATGCCCCACCACAGATGAATGGATCCAAAAATTGTGGTATCTATACACAATGGAATATTATGCAGCCATTAGAAATGACAAAATAATGGCATTTGCAGGGAAATGGATGGAGCTAGAAGGAATCATGTTGAGCGAGGTAAGCCAAGAACGAAGAGACAAACAGTACATGGTCTCCCTGATAAGTGGATGATGAATCCAAAATGTTAGGTGATATGACAAAACTAACAGGACTTAAGAAACAAAGAACTCCCACTCATCTGGTTGAACCACTACTAAATATCCCCATGCTGCTGATCACATATATGGTATATAACACATGAGCACCGTTATATATTACAGACTGTGATAGACAATTTGCTCCAGGAAAGTTAGAATGAACTTGTGACTTTAAATGAGCATCATTATTCCACAATACTGTGAATTTCCGGAAATTAAGTAATCACTTAATCACGATCAAAAAAAAAAAAAAAAAGAACCTTGGGGAAGGGAGGGAGGGAGGGGATGGTAGGGGGAAAACAATGGAGGGGGTAACAATGTTCAAGAGGAAGTGGAAGTGTACTCATTACCTCACTCATGTAACTGTAACCCTCTGTATAGTATCTCTACAATAAAAAAAAAAAAAGAGACAACCTATTAAATAAGAGAAAAAAAAAAGAATTATGGAAGAAATTTTTTAAAATATTACTGTAGTTCAACATATGTATGACTGGATTATCAGGAGAAACAGGAAACAAAGAAGAAATATCTGAAAATTCTTAAGTATAAATGTATTATTTTCAGGATTTCTCTTTTTTTTGGGGGGGGGTCCGGTCATGGGGCCTGAACTCTGGGCGTGGGCGCTGTCCCTCAGCTCTGCACCTCAAGGCTAGCACTCTACCACTTGAGCCACAGCGCCACTTCCAGCTTTCTTCTTTTTGCTTATGTGGTGCTGAGGAATCGATCCCAGGGTCTCATGCATGCAAGGCAAGCGCTCTACCACTGAGCCACCTTCCCAGCCCCCTATTTTCAGGATTTCTATGTTAACTACATAATGTTGTTGAAATAAATTAAAGATCTAAATAAGTGGAAAGATACTCTGTGTTCATGGCCTTGGGAGTTTCAATATTGTTCAAAGATCCATTCTTTCCAACTTGATCTATCAATTTAATAAAACTCTACTCACAAACCTAGGAAGTTATTTTACTAGCAGACTGACTTAAAAGATATATATACAAAGCCAAAGACCTAGAACAACCAATTACTGAAAAACAATAAAGTCAGAGTGCCAATACTACCCAACTTTAAGACTTACTATAAAGGTATAGTAATTAAGGCAGTATAAGAAAAGACATATAGACTGATGGAACAAAATAGACCAAAAATAGACAATACAAATACAGTCAACTGATCTTTGACAAAGGACCAGAGACAATCCAAAAGAGATGTCACTTTCAACACAGTATTAACTATGCATATATAAAAATAAGTTTAGATATAGACCTTACAATCTCCATGAAAACTAACTCCAAGTTAGTTACTTTTAAGTCTTAAAAGTAAAATGCAAAATTATATAATTTCCAGAATATAACACAGAATAGGTAACCTTGAAGTTAGTGGTCAGTTTTCAAATATAATACCAAAATGACTGACCACGCGAGGGGAAAAAATTGTTAAAATGAAGACTGTTGTAAGAATGAAATGTGTAAAACACATTTCTGGAGAACATTATCATGAAAATGGTAAAATAATAAGATCTAGGACTCCATCCCTTCACAGAAACAATAAGTGAGATCCCCAAAAGAATCAACTTTTCCAGATTCTGCTACTGAAAAGCTTACAATAATCAGGAAAAGGTCTGGTTAATGAGGCAACTAATTGTGATAAGAAAGTACAGGGCATTTTAAGCTGCCCACTTACCTTCCCCTACACACTATACCTATGAAGAGACCAGAAATAAAAGGCAATTTCCTCAATCTGATGAAAGGGTTCTGTTGTTGTTGTTGGCTTGTTTGTTTGTTTAAAGATGGAGTTTCACTATGTTGACCAGGCTGGTCTCAAACTCCTGGGTTCAAGTGATCCTTCCATCTTAGCCTCTTGAATTGGCCATGACTAAAAGACATGCTGGCATGCTTAGTTAAGAGCATTTTGAACACCCACAGCTAACATTATGCATGGTAACTGAAAGCCTTCTTCTGAACACCGGCAGCAAAACAAGAATACCTACTTTCTCCACTTCTATTCAACATTGTACCTGAAGTTCTATCTGGAGCAATTAGGCAAGAGAAAGAAATAGTAATTTTCAATGTACGCCCCACACCTTATTAACTTTAAGTCCTTAGACTCCAAGAGAAATTGGCCTCTCTACTCTTTCCATCATATCCTCCTAGTTAGGAATCTGCTTAACATCAATAATCAGAAAACTTGTCTCTGTAAAAGGTAAGATAATATTTTAGGCTTTGTGGGTCATATAGTCTCAGTGGCGAATATTCAGCTCTTTCACTGCATCAACTCTATAGAAAAAATCTACAGAAAATACATACATTTATGAGTATGGCTATATTCCAATAGAAGTTTATTTATAAAATACATTGCAGGTCAGAGCTGATCAACAGGAGCTCATTTGCAAACTATAGATCTATAGTGTCAGAGAAGATTCTCTTGCCCATTCTAATATGAGGGTCTTTAAGGAAATGGACACATTTCAAGGCTCTGTGATCCACAGGCTCCGACCATTTGGAAAAGGTTCTATAGCCCATCATTACTACAACAGGATTCCAGGTACCAATGTCTCAGACCTATAATCCTAGCTATTGAGGAGACTGAGATTTGAGGATCCTGGTTCAGAGCCAGCCCAAGTCAACAAATCCTCTAGGAAGATTGTATCACTCTGGACTCTGCTATACGTGCTGATATAACAATAAATATACTTTTAGCTGGCTCTGGAGGCTCACAGGTATAATTCTCAGATCTCAGGAGGCAGAGATCTGAGGATCATTGTTCAAAGCCAGCTCAGACTCTTATCTGCAATGAACCAGAAAAATGCTGGGACTCTAGAGATAGAATTCTAGCCATGAGTGAAAAGGCCAGAGAGTACTGAGGCTCCAAGTTCAAGTACGGTTATCGGTGCTTGTACAATGCTTGCTAAAACTAAACCTTATAGTGAAAGATAAAATTGTAACAACTTGGTAATAAATATCAAGAAAGCCTTCATCTAGGAGGAAATGCAGTAAATATTTAATGGCCTAGTACTCTCAATCTCAATTTCTCAACATTCAAAAGAAAAAAATGGCAAATTCTAGATTGTCTCTTTGTATTCTCTTCTTAACCTCAAATGATCAGGCACTCAACAGACCACTCCACTTGAAGAGATTAATAAGTAGCCCTCTCAATCACCATCATCTCTCAATCATCACCATCATCATCATCATGAAGCTTTCTATAGATTTTTATATTACTGATTAATACCATCTTTGAAAAATCTTTCTGCCTTACTCTAAAAAGGGCTTCCTAGCTCTCTTAGTCTCATCAATTTAAACACACCCTTCACTTTTCTCTGTACTCTTTCTTCCAAGATTCATAATACTTCACAGCTTCACGTCATACTCAAGTTAGCTATTTCTGGAGGCAGAACAATGCCTGGTTCCACTACTTAGCAGCCACATTGTATTGGCCTTGTTATATAGCTCCTCCATTAGTCATCTGTAAAATAAGTATAAGAGCAAGGTTGTTTGGACAATTAAAACAACTACAAGAGTGTCTACTATTTGGTTAGTGAACAGTATGTGCTATCTGTATCGTTTCTGTTTTCTTAACATTTTACTCTTTATTATAAAAGTTAATCTCATAATTTCTCCCACAAGTCTTATATATACCCTTTATAAGTTTTCTATTCAGATAAACAATGTCAATGTTTTTCCACTTTATCCCATTCAAATCTTTGGATCACTGTGAATATTTCTATAGGGATTAAGTTCCTATTATTCTATTATGTCTATATTTTTAAGTTAGTGATACCATTTTTGAACATTATAGAATGTACCCCAAAGTTTATAGCTTTGTACAATTAGCAATTTTAACAGTATGTCACCGACTACATCAAAACAAAAATTCTCACAGGCCAACCTCAGCCACAGGATAGCAATCATGTGAGTGGCACTTCCCTATCCCAGAGCCCTACAACCTCTCTGTACAAACTTCTCTTTCCTCAAGTTCTAATTGAATCCCTACCTCCTTTTTTTAAGTGGTGCTTGCTAGGCCACTGAATTGCATCTGTAGCCCCGAATCTCCCCATTGGCCTCATTCAATTCTCCCTACAGTGTAAGCATTACCTTTTGAGGCTTTTGCTCAAAAAATTTTCCTATAAAACATTCCATCCCTTTCATGTGCACTTCAAAATACACATGCAAAAAAAAAAAAAGAAAATCAGAAAAGTACATCTGTAAGATAATGGTCCAAACTAGAATATTTTCAAATTTCAGTAGTAATAAGGAGTCACAAATATCGGGCTGGGAAGTTGGCTCAGTGGTAGAGCGCTTGCCTTGCATGCACGAGGCCCTGGGTTCGATTCCTCAGCACCACATAAGCAAAAAGAAAAAAGCCAGAAGTGGCACTGTGGCTCAAGTGGTAGAGCGCTAGCCTTGAGCTGAAGAGCTGAGGGACAGCGCCCAGGACCCAGAGTTCAGGCCCCATGACCAGACCAAAAAAAAAAAAAGGAGTCACAAATAGAAGCTTAATAATCATTACCAACAGTTTTCAAATATATGTCTATATGCACATATAACAATAAACGCAAGCTTTTGTAAGAGTACAAGCTATATTTCACTATTTAATCAGAATAGCCCCAATTATATTTTGTTCAAAAACAGACACAGCATACCCATTTATAAATTTGACTCCTAAACTCTTACCAATAGTACACAGATTAAAACAATGACTCCCTTCCTACTTACTTATATACTCATTAAGCAAGGAATTATTCAATCATACATACCCCCGCCCCTGCCTTTCAAAAAGATATCCAATCTATGCTTAAGTAACCAAAGAAGACTTCTGACTAAATAATCATACAGACCTAATTTATATATTTTTGTAAGTAGTTCACTAAAATACTAAGGGCATGGTTATCTTCAATATAATCAATACAACAGGATGGGTTACATTTATTTTTAAATATAATATGAATTCCATTCGTGATTTGCTCATTTCATCCAAAAGTGTAAATTTTACTACAAACATCAGATTTTCTATTTTTGTCCAATAGGACATAGATTTGAAGGCCTGATTTTAGCTGGGAAAAGGATATACTATAACCAGTCTAATGACTAAACAGCTGCAGATTCTAAAAAGAGATTTATATTATTTTGAGTTAGGCACTCATTTGTGCTTTAAATTTTCTATCATGTGGTATCTTTTAAGATGCATGAAAGGAAAAGGAAACAAAACTTAGAATGTTGATCTATAAGACTCTCATTTAGTGAAAGACAGTAAGAAGGAAAAAAGTTGTTAAATGCAAGTTCATTTGCAGCAATTTCATACGTTTTTTTTGTTTTGTTTTGTTTTTTAGTAACTATTCTTCTATCTCTTCAGAGGGACTTTGAGCCAAATAAGGGCAAGAAAGCCATGGTTTATTCATCCTTGTAAGTCAAAGCACCCTACATACAAATATTAGAAATCAGAGTTTGTTTCCCAAAAATACAGACAGCCATCTTCAACTTTCCTTCAAGTCCATTTTGCAGGCACTAACAGGGTGCATTATGAGAACCACAGAGAATAATAAAGCAACTACATCTTCACAAACAAGTAAATGGGAAGATAAAAACAATATATTCAATGGATAAACTTTATTTTTACAAAGAAGGTAAGAGAACTTGAGGTCAAAATAGAGAGAAAAGTTTCACAGGTCAAGAAATGACAGTGGGAGAAAAAATATTTGCATTACATATAGCATATATTACATACATGTGCATGTATGTATTAAGATATGTATATATCGCAAAAATCTGTTTAGAAAAGTCAATATTAAAATGTTTCCATCTGTAATGCTGTACAAAAAGAGATAAAGTAGGGCTGGGAAGGTGGCTCAGTGGTACAGCGCTTGCCTTGCATGCATCAGGCCCTGGGTTCCATTCCTCAGCACCACATAAGCAGGAAAAAAAAAGCCGGAAGTGGCGCTGTGGCTCAAGTGGTAGAACGCTAGCCTTGAGGTGCAGAGCTCAGGGACAGTGCCCAAGCCCAGAGTTCAAGTACCACGACCAACGGAAAAAAAAAAGAGATAAAGTATAAAAGGAGGTATTATGTAAATAAAAGTCAAATTTAACTTAGAAACTATTTGTCCTTAATACTGATAAATTAATTCTATTTTTTAAGCTTCAGAAATTATTATTCACAAAAATACACTAAAAGAGGAACATTTAATCAGAAAGCTTTCCATTTGTTAAACTTCAAATATAGTATGGGGCTGGGAAGGTGGCTCAGTGGTAGAGCGCTTGCCTTGCATGCATGAGGCCCTGGGTTCGATTCCTCAGCACCACATAAGCAAAAAGAAAAAAGCCGGAAGTAGCGCTGTGGCTCAAGGGGTAGAGCGCTAGCCTTGAGCTGAAGAGCTGAGGGACAGCACCCAGGCCCAGAGGTCAGGCCCCATGACCAGACCCCCCCCCCAAAAAAAGATATATATAGTACAAGTTTTCAATGATATATGCAAGGTAGTACTAAAAGCCATTTTGACTATATTCATTATTTAAAATTCTTAATCATCTTTAATCAAGAACAAATAGTATTCAAACAACTTTTGAGGGTTTACTGACAGAGATATTCAGATAACTAATTAATATAAAAATAATTCATTCAATTTGAGTCACTGTATATCTAGTAGAGAAGCTAAGATTAGCACTATCACAGTTTGAGACCACCCAGGCAAAAAGTTTGCGAGACCCCCTTCAAAACCAATAGTGGAGTGCAGTGATGGATACCTGTCATACAAACTACACAAGAGGATAAGATCAAGAGAATTTTGGTTCCAAATCAGCTTGGGCAAAAAAGTGAACATGATTTCATCTTGATGCCAGAAGCTGGGCACAGTGGCACATACCTGCTATTCCTACTTATGGCAGGAAAAATAAAATAGAAAGATTGTTGTCCAGATGTACACCCAGGTAAAAAGCAAGATTCTATCTCAAAATAACCCGTGCAAAAAATAACCAGTGCACAGAGTGCTGCCTAACAAACACAAGACCCTGCATTCAAACCTCAGTACCACCAAGAAGAAAGTGAAGTCACTACATGGAAGTATATTTGTGATCTAAGACAGGAAAACATATTAACTGTCATGAATTCTTAAATCCAAAGGTAGATAGCATTTATAAGAAAAAGCAAACATGAAAATTATGTCATATATATATTATTGGCAGATGATATATTTAAGAGTTTAAATGTTTTAAATTAAATTGCTAACTTCCACTTAAACATGAACTCTCAGTATAACAACAAAAAAATCTTAAAACCTTGGACTTAACAAATTATATACAAAATAAAATGAGGTCAAATAGTAATAGTCAGACTTGGTATATTACAATAGAAAAATAGTTAACCTGTTTGAAACTAATGCAGTTTAAATACATACCATCTTCAAAGTTAGTCTGTGTGTAAAACATGCTCTAAACTGAGCAACAGCTATAGAAACTTCAAATAACTTTCCTGAATAATTTGTGATTATATTTGTAGTCAGATAATCTATAATAAAATTCATTTTAGGCTGTTCAAGAATGAGCAGCTATAGCCAATAATCCTAACTATACACTATTATCCTAAGTACGTTACTAATCAAACACCTCTATAACTACCCTTTCAAAATACAGAGTCAAACCCACTCAAGTTACTGAGTCTACATAAAAATACTGAACAAAACTTTTCCTCGTTCCTAAGAACTAGACCATAAAATAAATGTCATTATCAGGGCTGGGGAGGTGGCTCAGTGGGAGAGTGCTTGCCTTGCCTGCATGAGGCCCTGGGTTTGATTCCTCAGCACCACAAAAGCAGAAAAAGCCGGAAGTGGTGCTATGGCTCAAGTAGTAGAGTGCTAGCCTTGAGCTGAAGAGCTGAGGGACAATGCCCAGGCCCAGAGTTCAGGCCCCACAACTGACCAAAAAAAAGTCATTATCTTATTTCCTTCTTCCCATTCTATTACCTTTTCTCTCTTTCAATTAGGTAGCTTTTGACTTATATGTAGGTTGGCTGAAAAAACAGTTATTGACTACCACAGTTTCACATATCAATTCTAATTCATAAGTTATCAATATAAACAAACAGAACATTTGTTTCAAAATAATTTAAACATACACAGATATTTTCTTGTAAAAATCATGTACTTGCCTTGTGTCTGCATTTAAGTACAACTCCATAGGCTCCTATAAGTAAAATAGAAGTAAATAATCAGGAATGTGTACATAAATCAGTTCTTGAAACAATGAAAGTATATGTTAGAATAATGATACCTGAAATGACAATATTCTTAGATGATAATGCAATAATGAGTCACACACAAATATAGCATGGATCGCCTTTTTTTATAAATTAGAAATATAAAAAAGTCATTTCTCCCAACATTGCTTTAAATGTCTCTCTTTTTAAAGGAAATTTTACAAGGCATTTTAAAATTTATGCTTAAGATTGTAAGATTTTGTGAGTAAATAAAAACTCAAAAGGGTTCTAGGGAACTTCAAACTTAAAAGGTAGTAACTTCCCAAGAGTAAGCTCAAGCACAGAGAGAACCCAAATATACTATCTGTCCTAGGACTCCATTTAATACTCATCTAGTACACTGGAATCTTTCCTAACTAGAAAAATAGTGCAGGTTTGGGTTAGGAGTATAGATCAGTGGGTAGAACTCTTGCCTAGCATGTATAAGGCCCTGAGTTCCATTCCACCAAGCATTCCCAATACATATATGTACTGGTCTAAAACAATCCAATTAGTGACTAGGATAAGCTGTTTCTTTTTTTCATGAAGATTGAGTTTAGAGGCACAGGCTAAGAACACACCTCCTTTTTTTATGGCTGTACCTTGACAAGATCCATTCATATCTTTTGAGTTACTTATTTTACTGTGTTGGCAACAAACTGACTTTTTTAAAGGCAGAACAGAGAGATAGTCCCTTGACAACAAAATTGCAGTTAAAGATATAATAGGAAGAATTGATTTTAAGGAATCAAAACATAACATTAACATCCGATAACAAAGCCTTGAAGAACATCAAGAACATTTTCATTTAATAGACAGGCAACACCTGCATCCAACTATGAGATGGTGATTTCAGAGGGACAAGATCGGGAAATGTGTCTTCAACAGAGTCTAGGGGACCTAAAATCTCCCTCACTTTGATGAACATGGATGAATCTTATTATCATAGTTAAGAGTGAAACCAGCAATAAGAACCATCCAAATTAATTCCACAATCACTAGGCAATCATCATCTAATTGCTACACAATTGCCCGTGTTAGTTTTCTCTGTAATGTGAAAATGCAATGCCTATGCAACAGGAGTAGAGTTTGCGGACAGATCTTTTATTTTGTCTATCATGGGGCTTGTATTTATAGCCTGGACACTGTCCCTTAGCTCTTGCTCAAGGCTAGTGCTATACCACTTTGAGCCATGGCACCACTTCCGGTTTTTGAGTGGTTGATTGAAAAGTCTCATGGGGACTTTTCTGCCAGGGCTGGCTTCAGATCTCAGCCTCCTGAGTAGCGAGGACTATCGCATGAGCCACCAGCACCCAGCAGACAGATATATACTTCATATAAATGTATTTCTTAACCAAAAAATCTTAGCTGGGCCCCAGTGGCTCAAGCCTGTAATCTTAGCTACTCAGGAGGCTGAGATCTGAGGGTCACGGTTCAAAGACAGTCCTGGCAGGAAAGTCCATGAGACTCTTATCACCAAATAACCACCAGAAAACCTCAAGTGGTGCTGTGGCTCAAAGAGGTAGAACGGTAGCCTTGAAAGTCCTGAGTTCAATCCCC
This sequence comes from Dipodomys merriami, assembly GCF_024711535.1. Classification (NCBI taxonomy): domain Eukaryota; kingdom Metazoa; phylum Chordata; class Mammalia; order Rodentia; family Heteromyidae; genus Dipodomys; species Dipodomys merriami. The sequence goes on from NW_027204492.1 coordinate 110,507,181, forward strand.
ACAACCAACCAAAAAAAAATCTTAAGGAGCTTGGAAAGAAAAAATATAGCAAAGATAGTTCTAGTTATTGCTTAAAGTAACATTATAATTTATATAAGTCTGGTAATTTCAGTTCATCTAAGCCAACATCTGAAAAGATCATCACCATTGGGCATACTAAGAAAAATAAGATTATCCTGAAAATTTTACTCAGAATTTAGAATAATCCAATTTGTTATGTTCTATACACTATCCTTCTCCAGTCCTAAAAGCTTTATTATCTAAGTCTATCCTTGCAATACCTGTGAAAACTAAAATTTTAAAAGGGAGAGCTGGAGATGTGACTAAAGAGGTAGAGCACCTGCTCAGTGAGTATACAGTCCAGTGTTCAAATTCTAGTACCAAAAAAATAAATATACATGTTTGTGTGTTGTGTATATAAAGTCAACTGTTATAAAACAGACAGTAAATAAAAGACAGGAAATGAATTTTATTTGCATATTTAACATCAAAGAAATAGAAAAAGTTGACTGGTGAAGGAATGACCAATTATTTTTATATTATTTTATAGTTTTTATATGATTCCAATTTCAGACCTTAAAACAAGTATCTAATGAGTAGACTCTAATTATTTCTATTTTTAAAAGATTTGCTAAGTTATTATTAAAATCCTGAAGTGCTTTATTGGTCATGCAAATTTTTACAGCTTTTTAAATTCAAATTTTGAAAAATATAAAATCTTTGTAGCATTTGCTTTAAAGATATTAATGTTCCACCAGAAAACTGGAAGTGGCACTGTGACTCAAGTAGTAGAGTGCTTGTCTTGAGCGAAAGAGCTCATGACAGTGCCCAGGTGCTGAGTACAAGCCCCACTACTGACCAAAAAGAAAAAGATATAAATGGTAAGAAATTTAATTGTAATCACTCATTTCCTGTTACCAAAATCATTTACCAAGGTTTCCAAAAAGTCATCTGTAAATCAAAAGGAAATTACTAAGCAAGAACAATCAGAAACAAATGGTAATTTTTCTAAGAGCCAATTCAGGAAAAATAAATTTCCATACCTTATCAAATCAACCAATGATATTGATTTGATAAGGTATGGAAATTTATGTATGTACTACTAAGAAAGAAAACTCATGGTCAATGTTAAAATATAACCAAACTGATCACCTGAAAATGTACAAACTGTTTTGTCATTCTCAAAGGAAACAGAAGTTATTTACCCATTTATTTTCATATACTAAGTAAATGAAAATATTTTAAACAAATTTTAAGTTATTCAAAACAAGTTTAGTAGATAGAAAATTTAACAGAAAATATGGACTAATGAAACCATGATTACTAATGAAAAGAAAGAAATGAAGAGTCTTAAAAATTCTTGATTTATGAAACCTCAAAGAATCTTAAAATGTTATTAATTTTCAAGTGAGGTGTTAATACCCAAATAGTATACTTTTATTTTTAATACTGTACTTTCAGATACACATCTAAATTGATATAAGTTGAATTAACGAAAACTAAATAAGTAAATTTTTTAGTGATAGGTATAATTGCACATTACTCAAAAATTCCAAGGATATTAGAATTCTAACTTACCTTCACCTACAACCCCAAGGATCTCAAATTTATTCATCACATTACCAATGTTAGGAATCTTCATGAAGACAAACTGCTCTTTTGATGTAAGCCACAGAACATGGCCTCAAAGAAAAAAACTTCAAACAGCTAAGTATGTAGAAGCAAAAATGTCTGAAGAAAGAAATTCTCAGTAGTTGATTGGCACTTTTACATTATTTCTTCTAATAGTGAAGCATGAATGAGTCCCTGAAAAAACAAACACAACAAAAGTCCATTAGATTTTTACTATTTTACTCTGATCATCTATCCTACTTTTCATACTGTTTTTTAAATCCATGTTTCATATGCTAAAAAGAGAACAGAAAGAAAAAGAGGGAAGAATCTAAAATACAATGAACCTCATCGTAATTGGAATGAATAACCACAATAAAATAGACCACGGACGAAGAATTAGTCCCTGGCAATTTTTGGAAACAGTACTTTGTCTATTTTCCTCAAACTGAAAACATAAAATCAAATACTGTACTCAAACACATAGATATTTCCATATCACTGTAAGTGATGAAACATTTTTTGTGGGTATTGATTTTTTCACTCGGGACATTGTGCTTGCTAGACATTCTATTCCTTGAACCATATCCCCAGGTTTTTTTGCTTTAGTTATTTTCACATTAGGGTCTCTTGCTTTCACTTGTGTTGGCCTTGGAATATAATCCTCTTACCTATTCCTCTCATTTAGCTGCAATTACAGGTATGAACTAACATGCCTGGCTTACTGTAAGATAGAGTCTCACTAACTTTTTTTTGCCTGGGCTGGCCTCAAACCACAATTTTCCTATCTCTACCTCCCAAGTAGTTTATCTGTATTCTAGAATTGAACAAATAAGTAAATAAAGCTGGGCGCTGGTGGCTCACGCCTGTAATCCTAGCTACTCAGGAGGCTGAGATCTGAGGATCGCGGTTCAAAGCCAGCCCGGGCAAGAAAGACCGTGAGACTCCTATCTCCAATAAACCACCAGAAAACCGGAAGTGGCGCTGTAGCTCAAGTGGTAGAGCGCTTGCCTTGAGCTGAAGAGCTGAGGGACAACACCCAGGCCCAGAGTTCAAGCTCCACGACCGACCAAAAAAAAAAAAAAAAAAGTAAATAAATTATGGATTATAAGACAATAGTTTCTTTTTTTTTCTTGTCAGTCGTGGGGCTTGAACTGTGGGCCTGGGCACTGCCCCTGAGCTTTTTTGCTCCAGGCTAGTGCTCTAACATTTTGAGCCACAGCACCACTTCTGATTTTCTGGTGGTTAATTGGAGATGAGAGTCTCACAGACTTTCCTATATGGCTGGCTTTGAATTGCAACCCCCCGATCTCAGTCTCCTGAGTAACTACGATTACAGGTGTGAGCCACCAGCACCTGGTATAGTTTCTTATTCTTACAAGTAAGTTACAAATATGAAAATGGGGAAAGTGTGAAGTTAATAAAATGCACTGTTTTTAGTATCTTCAGAAGTAAATGCATATGTATATATAAGTCACATGCATACTTCCTTGCTCTGTCCCCCAGGAGGACCTAGGAGCAATGATACCCCAAATAGCAATCAGCACAGGCCCAATGAAAGCACCTAGAATTCTAGAGAAATAACTGGTTCAAAGGCTATAATATAACATGACTCTGGGATCTATTTTGGTGATACCAAAATAAAGAAACCTTCAAAGAATGAGTCTTGTGAAATGGTTGCAGGAGTCAGCTTTAGGTGACTCCCATTAGAGAAGTAGGTAATATTTGAGCAGCAAAATAATATTTATAATCTGTAGAATAAGGTTTAAAATGAAAAATAAACCTTACTGACAAATAAACGGGGGCAGGGTAATGTTTTTATAGTCTAATGTAATAATGGATTAAGGAAAGTACCATTTGGCAATCATTCTGGTAATAATTATTTTGGGCAAGTATCATCAATGTGTGCTAAAACTAACAGTTCAAAGTTTGATGGAAAACAAGATAAAACTAATAGTTCAAAGTTTGATGGAAAACAAGATACTTAGTCTCAAAGTATTTCCCTATAAAATACCTATTTTAAATTAAAAAGAGAAGCAGTAATTTCTTCATGAAGAACTCTGCCAAATACAACTTTAATTGAGTGATCAAAGTTATTAACAGCATCAATAATGTAACAAACCAGTATTATATGCCTCCTGATCAGATGCATTGCATATCAGTACTTCTATGCATTTATGCCAGCAATGTTATATCTGAATTTAACTCCAAGAAGCAGCAGATACACCCACGCTGAGAGACATTTTACTAAATAGCTGCCCTGTACTTATAAATATATGATTCTAGACTAGATTCTATTTTGGTTGGTCATGGGACTTGAACTCTGGGCCCGGGTGCTGTCCCTCAGCTCTTCAGCACCAAGATTAGTGCTCTACCACTTGGGCCACAGCTCCACTTCCAGTTTTCTGGTGGTTTACTGGAGATAAGTCTTACAGACTTTTCCTGCCCTAGCTGGCTTTGAACTATAATCCTCAGATATAAGCCTCCTGAGTAGTTAGGATTACAGGCATGAGCCACCAGCGCCCGGCTTCATTTCATTTTTGAGTTAACATACATTTGTAATAGTGCAGGATTTCATTTTAATATTTCCACATATGCACACAATATACTTTAAACAAATTCACCCCAACTATACTCCCTTTCTTATCCTCCCACTTGCCCCAATTTTTTTCAAACAGCATTTGGTGGATTAAAATAGGGAATTTTTGAAATTGTAAAAGACAATAAATTAAATAGAAATTTCTATAGGTTATAGTACTGATTTTGCTAATATTGTGGTTATAGAAAACAACGTTCTTTTTTGAAAAATAACATCCAAGTTTTAAGAGATAATGGACACAAGTTTACAACATGAAATATTCAGAAAAATATAATTATGTATATGCAAAAGACAAAAATAGAGATAATAAAACATACAGTAAAATGTGAACATTTAGAAAACCTGGGTCAAGACAATAAGAAATAAGTTCTTTGTACTACTTTCAAATTTTTTCTTGATATCTGAAATGCTTTCAAAAGAAGTTCTTTTATTTCAGAAAAAATATCTATCCTGCTTTTACAAAGAGTAGCAGAGTAACAAAATATTGATTTTAAAGGAAATAGTAAGTTTAAACAAAGAAAAATTTCCTCATTATCAAATTTGAAACTTTTAAAAAAAAGAACACCTCATCAAGTACCGATAGATTGACAAGGTGTCCTTTTATACAAGGATACCAGTGAGAATGTAAACTGGGACAAGCTTTCTAAAGAATAATATGTCCATAACTAGATCTCACATGTTCTGATAAAGATATGACATAAAAACCTACAACAAATATTCTTAAAAAGGAAGTATCAGCTGGGCACTGGTGACCCACACCTAGTAATCCTAGCTATTCAGGAGGCTCTGAAGTATGAGGATCAAAGTTTGAAGCCAGCCTCAGCAGAAAATTTTGTTAGATTCTTATCTTCAGTTAGCCACCAAAAAGCTTAAAAAGGAACTGTGGCTCAAGTGGTAGCATGCTAACCTTGAGCAAAACATCTCAGGGAAAGTACACCAGCCCCAAGCTTCATTACCAGCACACACAAAAAAGTGAAATATCACAGTCCCTTCAAAAATTAAGTACACAATAAGGAGTTCTACTATTAATACTTATTAACATTATTACTAAGCATCGTGGTAAGTTCTAATCCATCCCAGTAAACAATGTAGAGGATTGGAAAAATGGATATAAAGCAAAATTTGCAGATATGACTATATACATAGAAAATTCAAAGGAATTTATGCATTGTAACTATGTTTTATTTAGCAAGGTAGTTGAATATATGCTTAATGTATGAATATCAATTACATTTGTAAATATCAGTAAGAAATATAATTTCTGTTCTATTGTAAATTACATTTCCAATAAAAACAAAGTACAATTAGGATTTAAAATGACAAGATTATTCAAAATCTCTAGTTAAATATGCAAAAATTTATTCAAAGGCCATTAAAACCCATCTAAATAAACCAAACTATCCAAACTTTAAGTCTAAAATAATTCGGTACTGAATCACAGAAATGGTCAGACAAAGGACAAAGGGTGAACCAATGCAACTGTGATACTAACAAGATACTATGTTGGAAATAAACTTTACAACTTGGAGGGCAGAGGATGGGGATGGGGGGGGGGATAGCAGGAGAAAAAAAGGGAAGGGTAACAATTTTCCACAAGAATTGCATTCATTTCCTTATTTATTATATCTGTAACCCTCTGTAGGTCACCTTTAAAATAAGAAAATTAAATAAAAATTAAATACTTCAGTACTATAAATTCCGTGATATAAAAACTTCTTTCCATGTTGACTCATACAATCAGTGCAATAATAATCAAAACCCCCAATTAGTTTTCTGAGGAATTACAACCAGTTGATTTTAAAATATATACAGAAGAGCAGAAAGTATAAGCACCATTTTCTCTTTCTATAAGGAGAAAAGAGTAAGAAAAGAATGGAGGCATAGTGTTTAGAATAGGATCTGGCAGGATGCCCCTTGAATATATGTAGGGTTATAATAAAGCTACAGAAATTAAGACATGGTGATTTGGGCACCAAGGTTTACAAATCAGCCAGTTGTGGGAGCCTAGAATAGGCCACACTGTAATATCCTTATAGCTTCATAGTGCTGACTGGATTCAGGATAATTGTATGATAATTTACTTCCCATCCAAACCCTCTAATGGTATGGCTTTCCATACCACTAAGAGTAAAAGCCAAGGATCCTCCTAAGCCTGAGGGCTTGACTTTCCTCCTCTGATATTCCTACCAGTCTCTTCCTAAGCTGCCCTTATTGTAACCACACAGACCTTTCCATATACTTATTTCAGAAAGCTTAACTTTACTTTAATGTAACCATAATTTTTTAAGAATTACTGTGCCAATCAGAGAAAAATGTCATAATTTGAGAAGAAAAAAAATGCCTATTCTATTTGATCATTCAACAAATCAATCCCTGATTGCCTCTCATGGGTAAATAAGACATACAAGACAAGTGGTAAACAAAGTATGTAAAGCCCTTGCCCTTATGAAACTTTATACTTACTGAGAGAAAAAAATATAACTTTTATCAGATACTGATCCACATTATAAAGAAGAAAGAGAATGATTATTCAAACATGGAATAATCAACTTCCTAAAAAGGTGATTACTTGTAATGACAAGTTAGCCATATAAAGATCCACCTGTCATATTCCAGGTATATCCGCTCAGAGTGCTTCTGAGAATTAACTGTCCTTTCATTTTCTAAGCTGGTTTGGAAGAATCCCCAGAAAAGGTTTAAATATTCTATTCTTTGCCAGTAACTGTATAGCTTTTTTCAAAGGAAATGAGAAAAAATGAAAGCCATTCCCAGTAAGACCCAAAACACAGAACCCAGAACATTCTTTATGTAAGTATAGATAAAGAACATTTGGTCCCACCTAGTCTCTGGGGCAATCAAAACAGCAATGTAAATGGAGACTGAGATTTAAAATATGTGAGTGAATTCATAACATCAGTGTCAAAAACAGTCTTTTAACTACCAGTATTCATAGAGAGAAAAAAATGATGTCAAATTGGATTTAGCTGCAATTTTATATGAATAACACTGATTAATCTTTAAAAGAAAAAATGTTATAAAAACTGAAATACTAAAAAAAAAAAACTGAAATACTTTAGCTTCTGGTAATGACAAATTACATAACTTGGATGACATGTCCCTTTGAGGATAAGTACAAATGGCTGAAGGAAATGCTTTTTTTTTTAAATAGCATGAAAGATCCAAACATTTAACAAGATTGTGAAGCATTACCTTAGCTAAAATAAAGGGGAATGAATAGAACCCACAGAGGTAATCCAAACCACGTCTAAACTATTTCATCCCTTTAGGTATCTGAAGATTCAAAAATAAATAAATAAAAGAAAAACAGGTTGCTCTTGAAACCCTTTACAGATCCAGGAGTACAAAAATCAAAGCCAGGGTGTTTCATAAGGAGAAAGTTTAAGCCACCACTCATTGAAACTGAAACCTCAAAGAGCTATACTCCCAGGATAAGGGAAGCTAGCAATAAATCAGCCTTTGGATAGACCTGAATTGTGGCTTTATGTCAACTAAGTGACCCAGATAAAAACTCTATGTATCTTGAATTAAGGTGGTACCGCATTCAGACCAGTTGTCTGGTGAAGCATGGGGGGGAAAAAAAGAAGCAATTTTTTAATGTAAAGACAATACTAATTTTTATCTCATGATACTGTTACAGATTTTTTCATTCATAGGGTACAGTATACATATACAAAGATGGCCATATATACCAGGTGAGATCCCATGAACAGGAGTCAATAGAAATAATGCAAAAAGGATATTATGCAGAAAAAGACTTGTGTTTGTAGAAAGGTCAGCAATCGTGTATAAAACAATTACAAAATTAAACTAATAACAAACAAGGTTAAGCATTTTACAGAAGTGAATAGTCCAAAGGCTTATAGACAAAATATGAAAAATAAGCTAGCTAGAATGTTAGACAGAGTAACACAAGAAGAATGCAACAGAAAAGTATCAGCATTCAGAAGATTTTGAACACATTTTTAGAACATGACCAATTGAATATATAAACTAAAGCAAAGAACTGTAAGAATACCTTTTTCTATCTCCAAGTACTAACAGATCTAAAGAGTGATCACATGCTAGGCCATAATTCAACTCAAAAACATTACAAGGATTAAAATCAGAGCACATTCTCTCTCCACATGAAAAGACATAAGCAATCATTCACAAAAGAAACTATTAGGTTATGCTTATGTTTGAAATTAATACATTCACCAAACAATCCATTACTGAGGCAAAGAAGAAATGATAAGACACTTAAAGTAAGAAAAATACAAATTTATGGGAAGAACTGAAGCAATAGAGAATTGAGAATCTTATATGTATCAGAAAATATAAAATGAAAATAAATCAACTAGACAATCTCAGCAGTTTTAAAAAAAGAAATCAATGAAAAATATAAGAAAATACTTAGAGTAGAAATTCATGAAACAGAAATAAAGTAGAAATTCATGACAATGTAGAATAGAGTAGAAATTCATAATAAAGAGATAAAAAAAGCACTGGATCTTGGAAATCAACATTAAAGTCATCAAAACTAAGATAGTATGTATATACATGTTTCATGTATTTATATGTTTTATACCTCAATAAAACAAGCTTGTTTGGGCTGGGAAGGTGGCTCAGTGGTAGAGCGCTTGCCTTGCATGCCTGAGGCCCTGGGTTCAATTCCTCAGCACCACATAAGCAAAAAGAAAAAAGCTGTAAGTGGCGCTGTGGCTCAAGTGGTAGAGCACTAGCCTTGAGCTGAAGAGCTGAGGGACAGCGCCCAGGCCCAGAGTTCAGACCCCACGACCGGACCCAAAAAAAAAAAAAAAGACAAGCTTGTTTGTTGGTTGGTTTTGGTCGTGGGGCTTGAACTCAGGGCCTGGGTGCTGTCCCTGAGCTCTTTTTGCTCAAAGCTAGTGCTCTACCACTTTAAGCCACAATGCAACTTCTGGTTTTCTGGTAGTTTATTGGAGATAAGAGCCTCGTAACTCATTATCTTGCCCATGTAATTGTAACCCTTCTGTACAGTATTTTCACAATAAAAAAATAAAAATTTAAAAAAAGAGTCTCATAGACTTTCCTGCCAGAGCTGGCTGTGAATCACAACCCTCAGATCTCAGCTGCCTGAGTAGCCAGGATTATAGGCATAAGCCACCAACACCTGGCTAAACTAAGTTTTTAAGAACTCATAATGATTCTGAAAACCACATCATATATAGTGATAACAATTGTTATCAAAGATAAGCATTAAAATATTACAAAAAATGTAAATGCATTGTTTGTCACAGAGGCTCAGATTCCAAATAATGTACCATGTCCCAGGGACAGAAACCTGGACAGTGACCACCACTCTCCTAAAAACACAGGGGTACGAAAGCTCATGAGAAAACTATGTTTGGCTTCAGTGAGAGAAAACTGGCATGACTAATTTCAGGGGAAAGAACTAAGAACTAAGATTAGAGGTTGAAGTGAAAACAAGATTGATTTTAATTCAATGGTGACTGGATAATGATCAACCATCAATGGTTATTCATTCATGCTTATATTTCTCCTATTTGTCACATGCCTCCAACAGATCAGTCACTATGATAGATGCTTCAGGATACAGTGGCAAATAACACAGGCCTAGCTCTTGTTCCCAAGCAGCTAAGCAGAGGCAGATAATCATTTCAAACCAGGACAAGTGATGTTAAGAAAAGCAAGAGCTGGAGGCATGGTAGAGTGCCTGCCAAAATGGCCTGTCTGAGGAGGCAGTATTTCAGATATTTCAGAGAAATCTGCTTCATGTAAAGAAGCAGAACACAGTAATGAGATGATCATTCAAGGCAGTACAGAGTCTTAAAGAGATCAGTTAAGTTGAAGAAAGAAAGCCTATATATATCTAAAGCAGCGCAGATGGGGAGGAGACCAGCAGGTGGCAGGAAGGGGTGGCTGTAAACAGTGTGTCCCTGAAAGAAAGGAGTCTTGTACTGAACTACATGTCCTCTATGGTTAACTTTGGAAGTGAAGATTTTGGATTACTAACCATTAACCTTGTAAACAAATAACTGAATACATTTTAAAGTGGATTTGTCTCACACTAAGAAAAAAAAACTAGAATTAAACAATTCTGTCTGCTTTGGTGAGGAAGCAGGTAAGTAGAAGACTGACATAAAGGTAAAGCTTATAATTTATTTCATAAATTAGCATTGAATTTAAGAGCTGCCTGTTCCTTGAATATTTCCTTTGTTGCTGAAATTATAATCTTCATCTCAACAGGCCTTTTCTTCTTCTCAAAGAGAATACAAAATCAGTTGAATCATGAGTTTTGTTTTTGTTCCTTGCATTGTTTTACACATACAAATGAGAGAACCATTTTGTCACCAAAAACTGCACAAGAATAAATTAGGTACGTGACTAATTTCTTTTATAAGGAGTCCAAATGGTTTGCAAGCATTTTAAAACTCAGGATCCATGTATGGAAGGAAATCATTTCTGGTGGAAAGCACAGCCTTCTGAAAAGCATCTTAATTAGCCTCTTATGGAGACTTCTCCACAATGAATGCCAGTTAGGAGATAATGAAGTTCTACTTAGTTTTCTTCCTAGATGAGAACACCTGACCCATAACTAATAAGCTCTTCCTTTTGCTTTCTCACTCAATAGCACAGAGTAATTTATCAATCCATCTACTGTATTCAGCTTCTATTATTAAATCAAACAGGTACTTAGCCATCATGAATTACACACAATTTTCTCATGATGGCTATGTACCCAGAGATACTTACAATACATGATATCAAACCACCAAACATGTATCTTATCCTTGACCTTTACAATCCTTCTGTAAGGAAGGAGGTCCAATATCAGTTTGATAGTCTTTTCCCCAGCATTTCCAATCTTATTAAATTCCAAAGAGTTAGTAAGATTTTGATGGCCTTTTAGTTTGGATTTTTAAAAAGAATGTTAAAGTGAGACAAGAGATACTTTGGAGATCATGCTAATACTGCACTATTTAAGCTTTTGAAGATACCTGCATGAAAATATCAGAATTAACTTTAACATAGTTACTACTGCCTTCTATTCCAAGCAAAACCTTCAGACGAAAAAAGATGGAATGCACTGAGATCAAAACTTGTTGCAGAGGGATGGGAATGTGGCTTAGTGGTAGAGTGCTTGCTTGCATAGAATGCATGAAGCCCTGGGTACCACATTCCTCGGTACCACATAAAAGAAAAAGTCAGAAGTGGTCCTGTGTCTCAACTGGTAGAGTGCTAGCCTTGAGCAAAAGCAGCTCAGGGACAGTGCTCAGGCCCTAAGTTCAAGCCCAGGAATGGCTAATAGTACAAGTAGTAGTAGTAGTAGTAGTAGTAGTAGCAGTAGCAGTAGAAGTAGTAGTAGTAGTAGTAGTAGTAAACTTTGGAAATTATTAACACTATAGATCAAATGGACTTAACAGACCTCTACTGAATATTTCACCCAAAAGCTGTGCAGTACACATTCTTCTCAGCAGCCATGTAATTTTCCCAAAAACAGATCATATTTTATGGCATAAAGCAAGTCTTAAACAAATATCAGAAAATTGAAATTGAAATAATTCTTGGTATTCTAGCAGGCCACACAGAATAAAATTCTGTTCAGGTGCCAGTGGCTCACACCTGTAATCCTAACTACTCAGAAGGCTGAGATCTGAGGGTCAAGGTTAGAAGCCAGCTCAAGCAGAAAAGTCTTTGTGACTATTAACCACCAAAAAGCCAGATATGGAGGTGTGATTCAAGTGGTGTAAAACCAGCTTTGAGTGAAAAAAGCTAAGGAACACTGCTCAGGTTCTGAATTTAAGCCCCAATATTGGCACAGAAAAAAATATATATATATATACATATACAGAGAGAGAGAGAGAGAGAGAGAGAGAGAGAGAGAGAGAGAGAGAGAGAATTAGGAGCCACCAACAAAAGAAACTACAGAAAACATTGAAACACATGGGCTTAAATAATACATTGTTGAATGAGATCAGAGGGTCACAGAATAAATAAGGGGAGTAGAAATTTAAAAATTCCTATAATCTAATGAAAATGAAAATACAACTTACCAGGCCCTCTAGTATACAGTTAAAGCAGTGCTAAGAAAAAAAGCTTGGGGAAGTGGCGCTGTAGCTCAAGTGGTAGAGCGCTCGCCTTGAGCTGAAGAGCTGAGGGACAAGCGCCCAGGCCTAGAGTTCAAGCCCCACAACCGCCAAAAAAAAAAAGCTTGGGCTGGGAAGGTGGCTCAGTGCTAGAGTGGTTGCCTCGCATGCATGAGGCCCTGGGTTCGATTCCTCAGCCCACATAAACAGTGAGGCTCAAGTGGTATAGAGCTAACCTTGAGCTGAAGAGCTGAGGAACAGTGCCCAGGCCCAGAGTTCAAGCCCCAAATCGGACAAAAAAAAAAAAAAGGCTTAGAACTAATGATGCACAAGTCAAACCCCAAATTAGCAAACAAAAAGGAATAATAAAAATTAGGGAAGAAATAAATGGAGACTAAAAACATGAAGAATCAATGAAACATAAAAGTTGATTCTCTGAAAAGATAAATAAGATTTATAAATCCTTAGTCAAACTGACCAAAATAAGTGAAAGACTCAAATTAAAGAGATGAAAATGAAGTATCATAACAAATACCAATGAAATCTAGACTTCTCCACCAAGATAAACTATCAAATTTATTGTTGACCTCTGCTGGATGACCTCTCTGAAGCTCCTAGCTTTCATGTCCTGTCAGTTCTTTTCTAAGCACTAGGAACCTTTCAGATTAAACATGGATGCCAAAATTCCCAAGAACTAAATGTCAACTCATAAGTGACATATATTTACATACATAGCACAGAAATTAGGCTACACACACACACACACACACACACACACACACACACACACACAGAGGCATGTGTGTGTGTGTGTGTGTATGTGTGTGTGTGTATATCCCTCTCTTCATTGTAATGCTAAATCATTTACACTAAGGTAAGTCTGCAGAGTGATTGAGTATAATCATTTTAGAACAAGGAAAGAAATGATGTTATTATTATTAAGAAAAATAGCAAAACAAGAATAAATGGAATACTACTGGTTAAATAGCTGGTGATTAAGCTATTCCTGTGAGGGTCACTTTTGTTAAAGAGAGAAAACAAATAGTAATAATGACTAGACAGCAGCAACTTTGCAGAGCAGAGAGGAAGCTTGGAATATTTTCCAAATGGATTAGAAGTTATTTATTGGGATATTTGTGTCCTACTTAAAATACTAAAGAAAATTAAGTGAAAATCTTATACTTCCGCAACTGTCTGTGCTGCTAACTTTGGAGGATTTGATAGAATTACTTTGAACAGTCAAAAATATAAGCAATTTCATGAAAACTATTAACTAATGAAAAAAAGTGTTCAGTTAAATTCAAGACATCTAAGCACATGACCAATAAATAATAAAGATCTAATTCATTAAAAGAATAAACAAGTTGTTTCCCTCAGAGAGATTACAACTTCAAAAACACACAGCAAGATGTGGCTAAGAGATTATTGAGTTACAGCTCTCTCATATACTCCCTAGATATAAATAGTCTAGAAGCTTTGGTTTGTTTCCATTTGTAAACTGGAGAAATCTGTGCCAACCTGAAGAGTTTATTTTCCTCCTGATGACAAATATGGCTCCTTTTTTGATATCAACTGTCTATGACATCAAGTGAGGACCCTACAATCCAGTCCCTGGGCTTAAGTGCTCAGTTCAGTAAGACTGCCTTGCTCATCTATACTAGTCAGGAATCCCTGATCTCCAGGCTACTGTCCTACTTGAATTCAAGAGGAACAACTTCTCCCATGGTTTAAAACTTTCCTAGAATGACTCAAGAACTCAAGGAGACATTACTTAAACAGTTTCTTATAAACGAACAGCCAAATACCAGGATTCATTATACTTATAAACTGATCTCTTGAATTGTAACTCCTTTTTACAACTACTTAAAGGTAATAAAAATATAATTTAAAAGCCAGACACCAGTGGATCACACCTGTAATCCTAGTTACTCAAGAGGCTGAGATCTGAGGACTGCAGATTAAAAGCCAGCCAAGGCAGGAAAGGCGGAGATTCATATCTCCAATTAACCACCAGAAAACTGACTATGTGGCTCAAAGTAGTAGAGTGCTAGCTAGCCTTGAGCAAAAAAGCTCAAGGACAGCACCCAGACCCCCATTTCAAGCCCTGCATCCAACCAAAAAAAAAAAAGATGAAAAAAGAAGAGATTCACAGGAATGTTGTTCAGGTGACTTCAGAGCTTAAGTGCCTTCTCAGGACCCAACACTGTCCCAGAACCTTTGTGTAAGTCATCAATCCAAAAGCTCTCCCAAACACTTGTTTAGGAATGTAGGCAAAATAGTTATGACTGATGAAATCATTGGCCACTCAATCTCCTACCCTCAGCTCCTCCTTGTGCATGTGGGGAGATCAAGGGGAGGGGAAAGAAGAATGGGCAAAAAGTCCTAATACTCAACGTACACATGCAAAGTTGAAGTAGGCAACCTGATGGCATGGGTGAGGTTGGGAGAGATGAGGGAGAACGATGGAAGAGATGACAAGGTTGATCATATACTGTACTCATAAACATATAATTGAAACTCCTTTGTAAAAAAAAAACCCTGCATTTGAAAATTTTTTGTCATTCATATTCATATTAAATTATGTATGCATATACATAAAAATGAATAAACACTTCTCTTTTTTACTGATATCAGTGCCTGAACTCAAGCTGGTCTCTAGCCCAGCTTTTTTGCTGGTTATTTTGGAGATAGAGTCTTTTTTGCCCTAGATGGATTCAAACCATAAGCCTTTAAGTCTCAGCTTCCTAAATAGCTAGGCTTATAGTCATCTTCTACCTGGACCCAGCCAATTATCACCATCATAATCATCGTCATCATCATCATCATCATCATCATCATCATCATCATCATCATCATCATCATCATCATTATCATCTTGAAAAGCAGCACGAGGAAAAACATCTTGTAACATACAAGAGATCCACAGTAAGATTAATGTAGCTGCCTCAAAACTTGTTGCAGAGGGATGGGAATGTGGCTTAGTGGTAAAGTGCTTGCCTAGCATACATGAAGCCTTGGGTTCAATTCCTCAGTACCACATAAACAAAGAGAGCCAGAAGTGGTGCTGTGGCTCAAGTGGTAGAGTGCTAGCCTTGAGCAAAATAAGCCCAGGAACCTGTGCCCAGGCCTTGAGTTCAAGCCTCAGGACTGGCAAGAATATAAAATAACAAATAAAAATCAAGGTCAACTTTGCCTAAGTACCAAAAAAATGATTCCTTAGCTTCTATTTGGACCTTAACAACCATAACTGCCTAATACACTTTCATACAGCTCTTATAATTTATCAACTATATCCTTCATAACAATGACATTAAGTACCTTATAGTTAGCCTGACACATTCAAGGACATAATTAAAAAGACATTCTGTCCTTAAGAAGCATAATGAAATATCAAATCTAAGTATGATTTCTAAAGCACTACTTGTGATTAAGTACATTCATTATATATGAAAATTCTACTCTATAAGGACTAGAATATGTATTGCTGGTTGGGAAGGGGAAAATCAAGAGATGTTCATGCTAATAAACAAACTCTTAATTTACAAAAGAATTCACCTCATACTATATTTGAAAGAATGATTCCTTGAGAAATCACTTCATCTAGATAAACTCTGGAAATAAATCATTTTAAAAGATGTTGCTGAGCTGGGAGGGTGGCCCATGTACTAGAGCACATGAAGAGCAAGCACAAGGTCCAGAGTTCAAACACCATTACCACAAAAAAAAAGGAAAAAAATCATTATATTAATTGTCATTAATTTTTTTAATATTGCTATTCTATAAAACATGTATAAACACAAAAGCCAACATTTGGGATTATTAAACTCACAATACTGGATTCCTACCCACAAAATAGTATAAAAGTTGCATTTGGATAGGAAGATTTTGCTCAACTCCCTGTGTAAATTTCCAACTCAGGAAGGGTACAAACAACTAATAACATGAGTCAGCAAAACACTACTGGAAAAACAAAAACAATGATACTTTATTCCATATGGCTTCCTATAAAATCCTTTAATTAACTGCAGAATATACACTTAGTTTACACTGATTATGAAAGAAATTTTTACTTGCAGTATCAGTGCATTCTGAAAAGAATCCAAAGCATTCTGAATTAATTAAATTAAGGTCACATTTTAACTTAAATCAGTCTCACATCCATTAATTTGCTGATAATAATTACAGCTTATAACTATTTTTTTCAAGCTGGAAAACTGCAAAGGGAATTCAAATATATCATGCTCTAAAATTAGAATAAAATTTTCTTATAAATTTTATACTTTTTTATCTACAGAAAAAAAGTAGCCAGCCAGCTTGGTCAAAGATAGCATTTAAAAAAAATTGTCCTCTTTTTTTTTTTTAATTTAATTTTATTTTATTTGTGAACATACTGTACAGAGGAGTTACAATTACATGGGCAGGATAATGCGTACATTTCTTACCAAGCATTGCAGCCTCCTCCTTTGTTTACCCTTCACCTCCCTTCCCAGCCTCCCCCCTCCCCCCCAATCCCAATCCTTCTCCTTCCCCCCCTTCCCCCCCCACCGAGGTTGTAAAGCTAACAAAACAAAACAAAATTGTCCTCTTTTGAGCTATTACTTTAATAGTTTCTGAAAGTTTTAGTTTGAGACTTTCATCTTAATGATGATTCATGAACACAACTGACATTAGTCAAATAGCTATCACATATAAAGTGCTCTGAAAAGCCAAAAAGGAGGAGAAAGAAAAAAATACTTCTTTCTCAACACTAATTACAATTATTTTTGGCTTGCCCACTCATAAACTCCCAAAATAGTCAATGGAGCCCTTGCTCATTAAAAGTGCCTTTTCCTTGTCAATTTTTTTTAAAAATTATGCCAATCCTGTGGCTTGAACTCAGGGCCTGCATGCTGTCCCTGAACTTTTTTGCTCAAGACTAGTGCTCTACCACTTGAGCCACAGCTCTACTTCCAGTTCTTAGGTGTGGTTAATTGGACATAAAGACTTACCTACCCAGGCTGTCTTCAAGCCTAGCAATCCTCAGAGATAATGTCTTCAAGCCTAGCAATCCTCAGAGTTAAGAGTCTCAACCAAAATCCTCAGATCTCAGCCCCCTGAATAGCTAGGATTACAGGGGTTAGTCATCAGCACATATTCTTTTAATAAACAAAAGGAAAAATGGAAAGCCTAGACATAGTAAGCTATTTTAAAAAGAAGTAAAGTAAGGGAAAGACTATGTCTAAGTAAGTCACCTTGGGGTTTCTGGTTGTTTTTTCCTTTTTCTGCCAGTCGGGCTTGAACTCAGGGCCTGGGTACTGTCTCTAATGCTCCTTTTTTGTCAAGGCTAGCACTCTACCACTTTAGCCACAGCACCACTTCTAGCTTTTTCTGTGTATGTGGTGCTGAGGAATTGAACCCAGGGCTTTGTGCATGCTAGGCAAACACTTTACTGCTAAGCCACATTCCCAGTCCAGTCACCTTGTTTTCACATGGGTTTTCCACCCAGCTCCAAAGGCCTAGAGTTGAGACAAGCCATTCTTCGAATTGCAGATGCGCAATTCAGTAGGTAGAGAAAGGAGAGGTTCAGAGGATATGCAGATGTCATGTTGGTTAATAGCAAGGAAGCTGCTCCTTGTGCTTTTATGTTTTGTCTCCACCCAAGCAAGTGATTTTTATCTTTAAAAGCTTTGTGTAAGGTCTGGGGGTGGAGGGGGTTGCTGATCTTTGAGACAATAATAGTCCACCTAGCAGACACTGACTCTCCAATAAAGACTCCCAATTTGACCTCTCAAAATGTGGCATCTCTGTATCTCACAGACTGAATTTACCTTACAACAATACTTTTTTAAAAACTAAAGGAAGGAGAGATACTGACCAAATACACTGTACTCATAATCTGACTTCTTGAATTGAAATTCCTACTTTTTAAAACTAAAGGAAGGGGAGATACTGACCAAATGTATTGTATTCATAATCTGACTCCTTGAATTGAAAGGCCTTTGTACAATTACTTAAAATTTTAAAAAATAGTAATAATAAATTTCAAAATAAAGGACACCTGGAGCTGGGAGGGAGTACACCTCTGTGGTAGAGCACTTGCCTAGCAAGGACCTGTGTTCAATCCTAACAATGCAAAAATGATTGATAAATTAACAATAGGAAATCTAAAAAGTGAATAGATGTTCCATTTAAACATTTAACATTGTAAAGATATCAGATTGGTCCAGAAACCCAAAACAATGTCAGTCAATCCTAACTTTTTTTTTTTTTAACTCTGGGCCTGGGCACTGACCTCAGCTGTTCAGCTAAAGGCTCAACCACTTGAGCCACAGCGCCACTTCCAGCTTTTTCTGCTTATGTGGTGCTGAGGAATTGAACCCAGGGCCTCATGCATGCAAGGCAAGCACTCTATCACTGAGCCACCTTCCCAGCCCCTAACTTTTCTCTCACTAATGAAGACAGTCCACTGGACAAGCAAATTAAAGAAAAAACAAAAGGGCAAGAGCATATCATTCATGAAATGGATGCTTCTTGTACACAAAGTTGGTCTACAGACAAGATCTTTTCAATAAATGATACTGTCATTTGGATGTCCATATGGGAAAAAAAATAAAATGACCTCTGATTCATATACTGTTTAAATATTAATTTCAGATAGATTATAGCTCTAACACCAAGCAAGTACAAAGCCCTGAGTTCAAACACTAGTAGCATGTAAAAAGATATTAAAAATAATGAAAAGGAAAAGGCAAAAGGAATTCATTAACTCTCCATGAGAAGTGCTAAAATAAAGATATATGCAGAATATTTCAGATGCCCAGAAGAGACAGAAACCACTGCTGGTAAATGAGGAGACCTTTTCTTGGGGAAAAGGACTCACAGAGCTCTTAGGTAAACAAAGTGATTTTCTCCAGGCATTATGAACAATAGTTATCTTCTATTAGACTGGACAAAAAGCCTGTTATTCAGGGAAAATAGACTTTTGAAAAGTATAAAATGCATTTTTTTAAAAAGCCCATTTGCAATGCCATCCAAGCCATATTGGCCTCCAGCAGGTCTAACAGACCTGACATAACTGTTACCAACCGCTGCCCACTATCTCTTCACTACAGACTCACTAATGCCAAGAGAACCAATGCATTTTAGCTACTCAGTAACTGTTTAATAAAACTTCATAAATCTGCTCCCTAAAATTTAACAGTATGCTTACATCCAAGCGTCTACTGAATTGCTTCCTAAAACTGTCTGTCAATTCCTCTTTTAATAATCATTACATGTTTTTCAAATTAAAGAGTATGCAAACCAACTAGAAGAGAGTTGCCCTTTTGGTAAAAGTTACATTGGGTGCTTTGGCAAGATTCAACAAAGGTGATGAATCACTTTTAAAATGTGACTGTCAAATTAA
Organism: Dipodomys merriami; assembly: GCF_024711535.1. NCBI lineage: Eukaryota > Metazoa > Chordata > Mammalia > Rodentia > Heteromyidae > Dipodomys > Dipodomys merriami. The sequence continues at coordinate 110,526,865 of NW_027204492.1, forward strand.
ATTAAAAGACAACAGAGAGCTGTAAAAATCTATCATTCTGTACTTAACTGTTTCATGGGTAGTCTGAATTACTGCTTCCCTTTCAGGAAATCAAAACTGGACCTACTACAGCATTAGGACATAATGGACATGGATCATACAATAAAGTTAACATGGAGCCTAGTTCAGCTGAAAAGACCTTCAATCTACACCAAAATACTAGTGAAGAAACTTGTTTTACAACAAAATAGTTGTACATGCATTCTTATGCAATTATCTAGAACTTTAAGAATTAATTTAGCTAGGCATAATGGCATAAACCTGTAATTCTAGACCTCAGGAAGCTGAGGCAGGTGAATTAAAGCAAGTCTGAGGCAGGATAGACTGGGGAAATGAGGTATGGTAAGCTTACAGCAAGAACAGAAGATACTCATTTATCTACTTCCCTTAAGATTAAGGTACCAAAATGATTTAGGCAGGATAAATTGAGAAAAATGAGGCTCTGTAAAGGTAACTCAGAAACATGGAATTTAGAAATACAGAAGCACTATCTTTGCTTCAAAGATAGTGAAGAGAGACAACAGGATTAATTCCTTCCTGAGAGAAAAACTCCAAAATGTAAGCAATCTCCCATCCAAAATGCAGACAGTAGGAAGCCTTCCTTGTCTCAAGGATAAGCATCTGTTGTTTTATGGCAGGATGTATTCTTACCTGGAAGAAATGCCCAAAACATCCAGGAACTCAGAAAGTGTAACACCAGGAATTATCAGAGTAAAAATAAAGCATCCATCTTTGCAAAACTTTAAAATCAGACCCCCTGCCTTTACCATATAAATACCACTAACAGCCAAGGAGCTGTGTGTCTCTCTTTGAGAGCACCCACTCTGTTATGAGTGTCCCCTTGCCTTTCTGCTTTGTCTACTTGTCTACTTGCTTACTCACTCACTAAAGCTCCAAGTTTTCTTTTTTTGGAGGGGGGTGTCCGGTTGTGGGGCCTGAACTCTTGGCCTGGGCGCTGTCCCTCTGCTCTTCAGCTCAAGGCTAGCGATCTACCAATTGAGCCACAGCGCCACTTTCGGCTTTTTTTCTTTTTGCTTATGTGGTGCTGAGGAATTGAACCCAGGGCCTCATACATGCAAGGCAAGCACTCTACCACTGAGCCACCTTCCCAGCCCCTCCAAGTTTTCTTACCACTGTGACTTGTCCAGAATTTCTCATTCTGTGATTGAAGTCAAGGACCCTAGGTGAAGAGCCCCTACTTTAAAAGGGAAACTTCACAAACCTTCACCTGCATCTTGTGACATTATCTAAGCTTCAAACTACATGACCATCTCAAAAAAAAATATGATCATCTCAAAAAAATTAACATTTCAGTTATTGTCTCCAAGCCTCAAACCAAGAGAAGCATTCTTCCCATTCCACTCATTCCTTCAAGTCTCAGCAAAAAATGCTACCTTCTAAGAAAAGCCCCAAAGTGCTAACTGCCTCTTCAAATACCCTTAACTGGTGCTAGAAAGGTACAGGTTCTTACGTTAAGCCATTTTTAGAAGCCAACTTCATCATGGATACTAAAAATGATGTTAATTTCTTCCTCTGATCTCAATTCTCAAAAAAGTAAAAACAAGATGGGACCAGTGATATACCTCGGTGTAGCACTTAACAAGTACACAGAAGTTTGTAGGCTTGATCACAAGCATAGGGATCACCATAAAACAAAACATCTCAATAAATCAGTGCAAAGACAGATCTTAGAATAATGATTTACCATTTTTTCCCTAAAGGATCTGTGAAAACACTAAGCAATTTAAGAAAGTGGTAATTTTGCCTAAATGGAAGACAAGTAAATTAGAAATAAGTAAAAATATGTAAAAACAAACTGAAGAAAATAAATATGGACCAAGCTTTTAAAAATCCATATTTTCTCTCATATGTGGAAGCTAGATCTAAAATAGAGCTATGTCTAATAACATCTACAAAGCCCAATGCATTTACACACAAACTGACTAAAGGAGAGTATACTTAAGGGAGGAATCCAAAGGTTTAACTCCTCTGAACAACTAATGTACTGTTTATCAAAATGAATATTAAGAAGTAGAAACATGTTTGGGGGTGGGCAAAATAGGAGGGGTACCCTTCTGGAAGAAGAGTGAGTAAATGTATATTCAATATACGCTACATAAAACATTATGTAACGATGAACAAAGGAAGAAGTGACGCTGAATGAGTCACCCTCACTTCATAACCCGAGGTACATCAGGAAATATCTGCCTCTGGGTAAAGCATTCCTTTCTGGAGGTTCAATGTGACACATTCCCAGGTAAGACATTCCAGGCCTAACCACAGGTCCTCACCTCCCCAGGTTTTGAGAAAAAAAACAAGGCCTGTCAGGATATGCCACCTACTCCCTTGAGTCACAAACTACTCCTAGCCTGACCCATAACCTGAGCTCAGGGCCTCATCCCCACACAATCCCATGGGAAGGTTGCTGCCCCTCGCTGTTGTGCCTTAATAAACAGTCCTATCCTATTGAGACTGAGTCCCACCTTTTCCTTCCTCCTTCATTTTCCTAACACTGACCAAGAAGCATTGTATTTATAACCTGATTTAGGGAATTGTAACCCTTTTTATAAGTATTAATAATAATATATCCAATTATCACAAGTGCTAAAAGAGAGAATATTTTCATTTTGAAATGCTTTCATGATGAAATGTTTTCATTAGTTGATACATCAACCAATCAGTTATATATTATGGTGTAAAAAGAAATTATTCATGAAACCCAGAAATACACAGTCTTGTAACCCAAGTTGTAAAAACTGGATCGTATGAAAACTTACCTCAGATTAGGACTGTTAGGAAACTGACTCATAAGAGTATTAGAATAAAGAAAGAGCAGAAAGGGCTGGGAAGGTGGCTCAGTGGTAGAGTGCTTGCCTTGCATGCAAGAGGCCCTGGGTTCAATTCCTCAGCACCACATAAGCAGAAAAAGCCAGAAGTGGCACTGTGGCTCAAGTGGTAGAGTGCTAGCCTTGAGCTGAAGAGCTGAGGGACAGCACCCAGGCCCAGAGTTCAGGCCCCATGACTGGCAAAAAAAAAAAAGAGCAGAAAATGACCTCAATAGACCAGATCAACTTTAATGGAAAGTTGAAGAGAGACTCCACAGTGACCTGGGGAGAGTTAGAAAACACAAGGCATATGTTGGGGCAAGGGTAGAGGGACTTAAGAAGGGTTAAGGTTAGGAGACGTCGTCACAGGTAACTCAAGGATTCAAAGAGTATAGGGAAGCTACTGTTTGAGCAAGTCTCCTGCCCCTCTCTCAGGTGCCTATCAACTGAGAGGATGGGGGAGTGGGCTTTCATGTTTAGATTCAGATTATAGGCTACAAACTGAGCTGGAGGACAGTCAGTGGACCAAGTCATGGGAACAATATTGAGTTATGAGAACAAAGCAGATTTCCATCAAGGATAATATAGGTGTTCAACAAATTTTTGCTGGTTTCATTATGCACTAACCATCTCAAGATGTTAATTAGTAGAAGATAACAGGGAAGATGAGACCATTAATAGACTCATAATTAACAATGAGCTATACAAATACAAATTTTACCAAATGTTTAAAGAAAAAAAGCACTCATTTCATACTGGGACAGTCATGTTTTACAGCAGAAATAGGATGTGAACTCGTCTGGGAAAATGGATACAGGATTACAGTTAAATTGTGTGATCAAAAATATGATTAAAAATTCTTGAGAATAGTTGTATAGAGACTTATGTTGAAGTTTGGTACATTCTGACCCCATTTTGTATTCATGACAAACAAAATGTAATAGGAAAAACCCTTATAATAACCAGTATTTTAACTTTATTAATAAAGCTTGGAACTTCAAAGTATCAACAGATGATGCTGAAAATACATTTTACTTTTACTTTGGTCAGATGACTACAATCTGATTTCTTAATTTCTACATTCAAACTATTTTGAATTAAGTATATAATTAAAACTTAATATGAAAAAATAAGTGGAATTCAGCAATATAATTCAAGAACAAAGTGTTATTTTCTGGATAAGATATAGTTTATTGTAGCAAATTTAAATGTTGGCTGGGAATGTGGCTTAGTGGTAGAATACTCACCTAGCATGCATGAAGCGCTGGGTTCCATTTCTCAGGACTACATAAACAGAAAAACCCACTAGCCTTGAGCAAAAGAAGTTCAGGGGCATTGCCCAGGCCCTGAGTTCAACCCTCACGACTGGCACAAAAAAAATTATTAAATGTTACCTTATAATCATAAATTCCTTAAATAGAATATTTAAATTATTGAGTACTTCCTACCCCTCCAAGACATCAAAACATTGTAATCTTGGATTAACTAATCTTCTGTGTGAATTTTGCAGTATTAAACATTGTGCCTTATTTTATTAAGTTTTGTTGAAACCTAGCTCTATATTTTGGGGAAAATAGCATTATATTCTATTTTGTTGTTGTTGTCAGTTGTGGGACTTGATCTCTGGGCCTAGGCGAGGTCCCTGAGCTTCCCAGCTCAAGGCTAGCATTCTACCACTTGAGCTACAACACCAATTCCAGTTTTCTTTTTTTCTTTCTTTTTTTTTGGTCAGTTGTGGGCCTAAACTCTAGGCCTGGGCACTGTCCCTCAGCTCTTCAGCTCAAGGTTAGCAATCTACCACATGAGCCACAGCGCCACTTCTGGCTTTTTCTGCTTATGTGGTACTGAGGAATTGAACCCAGGGCCTCCTACATGCAAGGCAAGCACTCTACCACTGAGCCACCTTCCCAGCCCCCACTTCCAGTTTTCTGAGTGGTTTACTGGACATAAGAATCTCATGGACTTTCCTGTTTAGGCTGGCTTTGAACCACAATCCTCAGATCTCAGCTTCGCAGCGTCCTGAGTAGGTAGGATTACAGGTGTGAGCCACCAGCGCCTAGTTAGTATTTTTTTCTTAATGAATAAGAATTTACTCTTAGGGGCTGGCAAGGTGGCTCAGTGGTAGAGCACTTGCCTTGCATGCATGAGGCCCTGGGTTCGATTCCTCAGCACCACATTAAGCAAAAAGAAAAAAGCCGGAAGTGGCGCTGTGGCTCAAGTGGTAGAGCGCTAGCCTTGAGCTGAAGAGCTGAGGGACAGCGCCCAGGCCCAGAGTTCAGGCCCCACGACCGGACCACCCCCCAAAAAAAGAATTTACTCTTAAAAAAATCTAAAATCCTTATAATGTTTGTATTTGCCTATCATATCATTGCTTATCTGTTTATTGAACTTAATACATGGATGCATAAAAAATTTTTTGAGAATAAGCCAGGCACAGGAGACTCACACTCCTAGCAACTCAGGAGGCTGAAATCTAAGGATTGTGGTTCAAAGCCTGCCCGAGAAGAAAAGTTCATCAGACTCTTATCTCCAATAAACTAGTCAGGAAAAGCAAGAAGTGTTGCTGTGACTCAAGCAGTAGAGAGCTAGCCTTGAGCAAAAGATGCTCAGTGCCCAAGCCTTGAGTTCAAGACCCAGGACTGGCACCAAAAAAATATTACTTATAAAGTAGTGAGAATGAGATTATGTAATTTCCAAAGTTCTTTCATGTTTACTATTTTATAGACTGGACATCCTATCAACCCAGTGAACTGGTGACCCAGAGAATCATACATTTGAGATAAAAGGCAGAAAAAGGACATCTGGAACAAACCTTATATACAAAAAACAAAACTAAGTACAGGACAGTTTTATAGAGATTTTTGTGTGTTATAATTTTTAAGACAGATTCTCACTATGTACCCTCAGATTGGTCTTGAAGTTGAGATTCCCAAAACCCATGTACAGGAAGATTCGATAGGGCTTTTTGTGTGTATTTAAAAAAAAAACAAAAAAACAGAATTTCACTATGTAGCCCAGACTGGTCTTGAAGTTGGGATCCTCCTGCCTTACTTAGCCTGTTTAGTGATGGGATTACAAGTATGCATTAACATGCCACGTTCAATTTTGGGGGACAGTATTAGGGATTGCACATGCTAGGCAAGGCACTCAAGCCTCACTCGTAACCCAAAAATTTTATAGGTTGTTGAATGCAAACAAAACTAAAACACTTGGATTTCCAACTGTAAACTTTGAAAAGTTATTACAAGTTTTGTTGTAATTTTTTTCAGTGATGTAATAAAAAAATAGTTGCACTAGAATGCTGTAAATACAATTCAAGGAAAAGAAAACATTAATCATTCATTCCTTTATTCCACAAATATTTACTAAGTACTCTGCTATCACTATACCAGATGTGAGAGATAATGTAGTGAACAAAAAAACAGGTCAGACCTTGGCCTCATGGGGCATACAACCAATCAAACATGATACAAAATACTCCAGTGGAACACAATATTTCAAAACCTTTAAATTTGGTAGCACAAATGGCACTTTGTGATAAATACTATTCTGTCTTATTTATATTAATTTATTTAATGCTCCTAGAGACACTTTTATGATTATTTGTTGCTAGAAAAATTCATGTTACCCACAAGGAAACTAAAGGAGAAATAAGGAGCTTACCCAATATCCAAAAGCCAGACAGTTGCAGAAATAGAATTCAAAATCAGAATATCAAGCGCCACTTAAGAGATAACCCATACAGCTTAAAACTAGTGCAGAAGAGCCAGGCTACAGTGGCTCATGCCTGTCATACTAGCTACTCAGGAGGCTAAGATATCAGGATTGCAATTCAAAAAAGTCTGTGAAACTTATCTCTACTAAACTATCAAACAATCTGTAAGTGAAGCTGTGACTCAAGTGGTAGAGTGCTAGCCTTGAACACAAAAGTTCAGGGACAGCACTCCAGGCCAGAAGCTCAAGTCCTAGGACTAGCACATGTGCACAAGCATGAACACGTGTGCATGTACAGCACACACACACACAAATTAATGCAGGAGTATCTGCATATGATAGGGATGAATGATGCTATTTTTTCACACATTACAATATTTAAGCCTAATTCTGTTTTAAAAGAAAACAGTCCCAAAATTGTTAAGTACCTTGTCCTTGAGCACACAACTAAGAAAAAGTAAAGCAGGATAGATGAAGGACATGAGGCATGGGAGATAGCAGCTAGGAATTAAAAAATACTGTATTAATGAACAGGTTAATTAAATACAAACAAGCACTACTTTCTTTGCTTTAGATTTACAATCCCTTATTAAGCTGCAAGATACAGGGTTTTTTGTTTGTTTGTTTTGTTTTTGTTGGTCAGGGGCCTGAACTCTAGGCCTGGGCACTGTCCCTCAGCTCTTCAGCTCAAGACTAGTGCTCTACCACTTGTGCCATAGGGCCACTTCCAGCTTTTTCTGATTATGTGGTACTGAGGAACTGAACCCACGGCCTCATGCATGCAAAGCAAGCACTCTACCACTGAGCCACCTTCCCAGCCCAAGATACAGTTTTTTAAGAGTCAGTTCTCTCTGACCTTGACTGCCTAAATAATTAGTGTGTTCTGGGAATTGAGCAAAGATACCTTTTTTGTTTTTGTCGGTTGTGGGGCTTGAACTGAGAGCTGGGGACTGTCCCTTAGCTCTTTTGCTCAAGGCTAGTACTCTACCGCTTTGAGCCACAGCACTACTTCAAGTCTTCTGGTGGTTAATTGGAAATAAAAGTCTCACAAACTTTCCTGCACAGGCTTTAAACCCCAATTTTCAGATCTCAGCCTCTTGGGTAGCAAGGATTACAGGCAAGAGCCACCGGTGCCAGGCACAAAAATATCTCAAAATGTATTGGGGAAAAACATTTGGTAAAATTACTCCTTTTTTTAATTCACAAATGTGTTTCTGAAGGAAAATATTTATGCCAAGGATAGACATCTGTCTTGAAGGGAGAATCTGTCAGACACTCATCCTGTGTAAAGGGATGCTCAGACATATACCTCATAATGACTCAAATTTAATAGCAGACCATCCTTGAGATTTCAGGGCCCAACTGATAAAACAGTGTAATAGCAAATATGATTAAATGTACCAGATTCTCAAAACAAAGGAAAGCATTTATCCTATGATGGATTTAAGCCAAACCCCCACACTACTTTTCACACAGACCTCTGAAGTTAAAATAGTCACTGCACATGTGCCCACATCTATTTCTGAGTAGGGACTATCTTTCTATCTTTGGGCTTTACCTAGATGTGTCTTAAAATTCTTTTTCTGCAACATCACAAAGTTGTTATACAAATGCTAGGTAAAGCCTCACCAAATGTAGCCTATGTAAAAGTGATCTGGAAACTAAAGACTGATAAAATTTATCAAAAAAATGAATGTGGCAAACTTAAGACTAGATATGCAAATGAGAGATATGTTATTGCTATTCAACTCTGCAATAAATACGTGAATGTCCTACCTCTAATTCTGTAATAAGTCTGACCATTTTTACTAAGGGCCATTATTTACTATGAAAAAAAATCAACTACAAAAAGCTAAATACAGTTTAAACATTAAAATTGAATGGTTGGAGCCAGTTGTGAATGCACATACTTTAATTCCAGTCTTCTGGAGATTGAGTCTGGAGGATCTCAAGTTGGAAGACAGCTTGGGCTCTATAGTGACAATCTGTCTCAAAAAAAATAGTGGTTGACAGGGATAATATTGAAAGCTAGACGAGCAATACCCACATTGTCTTAGTATAAAGATAAGATGTTTTGATGAAAGGTGTGCTAATACTGATTGTATTTGCCAATTTAACTTTTTACCCTGGAACTGATGCTTTGCAAAACATCTTTTCTATTTTCTGTAACAGCTACAGGGGGCTTCCCAAGTTTTAGGCTAGGGTAAATGACCCAACTTGCTGCACTTTAATGATAACTGTGCTCTTAATAGAGTTTTCATTTTAATCTCTGGTGAAGTAGGGGAAATTAGCAATTATAATTAAGCTTGGAGATAAAGACAAGTCATTTTAGATGAATGAACTAGCAAATACACAAACTTTAATGGAGTAACTGATTACTGTCTCAGAATTTACTCTATTATTTTATGTTAACCAGATAAAAAATGAGGTTTTGTAAAGCAGGTAGAAGTAGAGAGACAATTTAGAAATGGGCTTGCTTAATAATAGATTATTTATTCATTCAACAAATATTTCTTCAGCACCTATTGAGGTCAGAAATACAATGTTTAACATTCTTCTGTATCCCTATGTATTTATTATATTTTACCTCTGTCAAGAAGCTGGGCCCTTGGGCTGGGAAGGTGGCTCAGTGGTAGAGCGCTTGCCTTGCATGCATGAGGCCCTGGGTTCGATTCCTCAGCACCACATAAGCAAAAAAAGAAAAAAGCCAGAAGTGGTGCCGTGGCTCAAGTAGTAGAGCCCAAGCCTTGAGCTGAAGAGCTGAGGGACAGCGCCCAGGCCCAGAGTTCAGGCCCCATGACCAGACCTCCCCCCCCAAAAAAAGAAAGAAAGGGGTGAGGAACCTAGAAATGTAAAAAGCCAATGTTTATCTATTCCTCAAGATATTTGGCACACTTTCTCTTTCTCTCCCTACCCCCCCTTCTTTCTCCCTTGTCTCTCAGGTATGGAGTTCTATAGTTATTTTAATCTGGCAAAGAGAATGAACAAAATGAACTAATATTTACTGCTATATATTTGTGCAAAGTACATACAGTATGTACTGAGCATTCACCTATGTTATTTCATTTAATTTTAGAGCCAACTTATCAGGTATTATGTACTAACTAAAAATACATGAGTGAATGTTCATTTTACAAGGATCAGATTATAATAAATCTAAACTAAAAGAATCGAGCAACACAACTTAGACTTAACACTATTTCACATAACAGAACCTTGCAAAAGGCTATTAAAGGGGAAAAATATCTTTATTAACATGCAAAAATGCCAAAATGTTCAATCATACAAGTCATTTTCTTTTTTGTTGTTGTTGTTGTTGGTCCTGGGGCTTGAACTCAGAGCCTAGGTGCTGTCCTGAACTTCTTTTTGCTGAAGCCACAGCTCTGCCACTTGAGCCATAGCTCTATTTCCAGCTTTTTGGTAATTTATTGGAGGTAAGAGTCTCACAAACTTTCTTGATAGAGCTGGTTTTGAACTGAGATCCTTAGGTCTCTCTGAGTAGCTAGGATTACAGGCATGAGACACTAGTGCCCTGCCTTACAAGTAATTTTAAAACAAAGAATGGCCAACACAATACAAATTTTTTTTCCTTCAAGTGACTCAGCAGTATTTCCTCTCCAATTTTCACAGGTGTGGCATACATTCATCCCAATCATCTACCAATGATCTACCCAATCATCCCAATCATAACCTTCAGTGACTTTAAAAGGGGATACAAGACCAGTGTTTTTTTTTAAATGATCAAAGCTGTACACAAGAATCTAAAAGATATTATATGCCATGATGTCTACTGTAGGGGAAAAAAAGAGAAATCACATGAGGTATGGGACTCTCAAGTTCTATTTTAGAACACATAGGCTTACCTTTCATCCCACACTGAAATCCAATGAAATAAGCAAAAATAAATTCAGAGTAGTTCTGAGAACCTAAGAGATGCTTACAGCAGACAAGTGAGGTAGAATTAATTCCCAAGGAACTGTGAAGCAAGTTAAGATAAATGGACAGCAAAATTCAACAGAGCTAAAGAACCCCTAACTGGGCTCGGAAGGTGGCTCAGTGGTAGAGCGCTTGCCTTGCATGCATGAGGCCCTGGGTTCAATTCCTCAGCACCACATAAGCAAAAAGAAAAAAGCCAGAAGTGGTGCTGTGGCTCAGGTGGTAGAGCACTAGCCTTGAGCTGAAGAGCTGAGGGACAGCGCCCAGGCCCAGAGCTCAGGCCCCACAACCAGACCCCCCCAAAAAAAACAAGAACCCCAAACTTTGTGTAGCCAAAGAGTCCTTTCTTCAAGATACAAATTTTTCCAGAAGAATCCTTGAAAGATAATAAGATGAGAAGCAGTGAGGATTAAGTAAAGAAAAAGCCGTAATAAGTTATATGATTACAGAGCTAGAAAACACAATTGCCAGTAAACTTTCCTACCCTCTCAACCAGTCTTGGCTCTTTAAAATGATAAGCAATATTCCTTGGTAATAGTGAGGCCAGAGAAGTAGAGCAAATTATCAATTAGCTATAGCTTCCATGAGGAATGGGGAGCCCACCAACTCAGAAAAGCAACCCACATACTCTACAGAAACATATGGCATCCCACAACAAATGGGTAAGCTAACTGAACAGATAGTTCTCACAAGAAGAAATATAAATGCCTAATAGATACATGAGAAAGTCCTCAACATCGTTAGCTATAAAGAAAATGCAAATGAAAATCACATCAAGATTCCATCTCAGTCAGGGTAGCAGCCAGCAAGAAAACAACAAATGCTAGAAAAGATGGGAGGGGAAAGAAGATCCCTCACGCACCTTTGCTGGGACTAGTGCAACAGTTTGGAAATCAGTAGGAAGATTCCTCGAAAGTCTAAAAATAGATGTTTCTTATGACCGCCACCATTCCACTATTATGCATATATCCCAAGAGGAATAAATCAATTCACCAGAAAGACACCTGCATATCCATGTTAATCCCAACACAGTTCACAATAGCCAAATGATAGAATCAATCAAGGTGCTCAACAACAGGTGAATGAACAAAGAAAATATGTCTACATACTATACATATTCACATACATACTATGAACTATTACATGGACATAAGAAAATGAAATCATGTCAGTTGCAGGAAAATGGATGCAATTAGAGGACAATTATATGGACCAAGACCAACCAAGCTTCAAAAACAAAATATAGTATGTTTTCACTTACATGTGAATGCTAAACCTAGAAGACATTCATATTCATGGACATGTACTTAAGTATAAATATCCACATACATAATTACACAGATGGTTAAACATAAAAGATGAATCAAGCTAAGAGGTTCAGAAGAAAAAGGAGAGAATGGAAAATGAAAGAGGGTGAATAAATGTGTAACACATCGCAAGTATATATGTGTGCAGTATAGAGAAACAACACAAGCAGATGATCAATAAGAGGATGGTGGGAAGAGAAATCAGACCCTGTAGGTGGGTGGGGACAAGCAGGAAGAGAGTGTGCTAGTGGGGGAGGATAAAGGAGGCTGAATATGTTCTAAATAGATTATTTGTAACTATGAAAACAAAGCCAAAAAACCTGCAAGGGATGCTATTTTTAGAGGAAAGAGTATGTAGGGAACGTGATAGAGAAGGTGAAATTGATTGGAATACAGGGTAAACATGTGTGGAGATGTAATAATGACCCCCATATATACGTGATATAAGCCAATTTTTTAAAAATACATGGTATTCTCAACAAAGGAGAAAATATGAAACAGAGGCATCAAGTTTGAAACAGAGTTTTATAAGGAAATGTACCTGCAGGAGCATAGTATTTGAGGCAGTCAGAGAAAAAAATGTAAGGCAAGAAGGCAGAAAATGGATCAAGGATTCTGAAAGGCCATAAGGGTATTCAGTCTCGGTCTTTTCTCTTTTCTCCTGTTTGCAAGACAGCATGAATGTACTTTCAAGCTGGTCAATGACATGACCAAAATCGCATTTTATATCATACTGGCAACTCTAGATAATATATCCAAGTTGGACAAGACTCAACTATCTACCTTGAAAGCCTGGGGTGAATGGCAGAGCCATTAATAGAAGTGTTAAAATAAAGAGGAATAAATTTTGAGTAAATGATGAGTTAGGAGTAAGAGGATCAGTAAGGGTCTACAGGGGTGGCAGAGAAAGAAATGTAAGAGAAGGATATAGAGATCAAAAAGGGCAGGAGACAGTGATTAACAATGTCAGGTGCAACAGAAATGCCAAGTAAAATTAGGACTAAGTGAATACACTAGATGTAGTATAGAAATCATAAGCAAAATCACTCAGCAAAAACAAGGTAAGGGGTGATGGGAATGGAAGCCAGAAAGCCACAGCTGAAGTTTCAGAAGTGAATGAGAATGGAAAGACTATATATAGACCCTTTTTAAGTAGTTCAGAAGAGAAGGAAGGTTTTGAGAATCTTAAGAATAAGAAAATGGACAGAAAGAGCCTGGGGCTGGTTGTTCACACTTGTAATCCTAGCTACTCAGGAAGCTAAGCTGAGGATCACAGTTCTAAGCCAGTCCAGACAGAAAAGTCTACAAGATTCTACCCCCAATTAACTAGCAAAATGCAGGACTCAAGTCCTACATGGCTCAAGTGGCAGAGTGCCAGCTGTGATCAAGATAGCTGAAGGAAAGCTCAAAGCCCTAATTTCAGGCCCTAGTACCAGCACAAAAATAAAGAAAATGGGCAGACTATATGAAATCAGAACGAGGAAGCCTGTTGAAAACAGACAAGGGAGGAGAAAGAGGGAGGCAGAGAGAGGAAAACTGAAGGAGGGGATATGATTGATGGGGTATACCAAATGCATGTATGAAATCATTACAATGAGCTTCCCTGGGCAACTAATATATGCTAATATGTAAAAAAAAAAGCAAAGAAGAAGCGCTGGGAAGGTGGCTCAGTGGTAGAGCGCTTGCCTTGCAAGCCTGAGGCCCTGGGTTCGATTCCTCAGCACCATATAAGCAAAAAGAAAAAAGCCGGAAATGGCGCTGTGGCTCAAGTGGTAGAGCGCTAACCTTGAGCTGAAGAGCTGAGGGACAGCACGCAGGCCCAGAGTTCAGGCCCCACGACCGGACCCCCCCCCAAAAAAAAAGCAAAGGAAGGAAGGAAGAAAGAAAAGAAGGAAATGGGCAGAAAACAAAAATGAATTGAAAAATGCTGCAAAGCACTGCTAACATGTTAAATTTAAAAGTATACTTGGATGTTTTTAGTGAAAACCTTAGTAAGTGGATTAACAAATAGAGTAGATACAGCTAAAGAGGAAATTAGTGAATTATTGGTAGATGCCAAGAAATCACCCAAAAGGTAACAATGTAAATATTAAAGAGCATTTAAGTAACATGGAGCATACAATGACATTCCAACATTATAACATCTAAATAATGGTTCCAGAAATGAACAACAGAAGAGAAACAATACTTATTAAGGATTTTTTTTAAAGCAGGGTACCAGTGGCTCACACCTGTAATCCCAGCTATTCAGGAGGCTGAGATATGAAGAACACAATTCAAAGCCAGCCCAGGTAGTCTGACAGACTCTTACCTCCAGCTAACCACCAAAAAACGAAGTGGAGCTGGGGCTCAAGTTACAGAGTACTTGCCTTGAACAAAAATCTAACAGCACTCAGGCACTGAATCCAAGCACCTGTACCTACACATACACACACAAAAAGATTTTCCTAAAATATCACAAGACCTCAAACTCATTGGATATACCAAATAAGCATAGGCTATGAAAACAAATCCATCCCTAGAGATATTGCAAGTAAACTTCAAATTGAAAAGGAAAAGGGAATGCTGGACACATTGGTTTGTGCAGATAAGGCCAGCTATTCTGGGAAAACTGGAGGACAGATCCAGCAAAACTCCTATCTCAACGAATATGCTGGATGTGGTAGTGCGTGCCTGTGATAGCTGACAGGACTGCTGTCTGAAGCTGGCCAAAGCAAAAACAAAATCAATAAAAAGCGGAAGCAGAAGCTGAAGCTCAGGTGGTAGTGCTCCTGAATAGCAAATACAAAAGACCCTGAGTTCAAACCCTAATCCAGAAAGAAAGGGGGGGAGAGGGAGGGAGGGAGGGAGGGAGGGAGGGAGGGAGGGAGGGAGGGAGGGAAGGAAGGAGGGAAGGAAGGAAGGAAGGAAGGAAGGAAGACAAGATTGATTAAAAGGGAGTCCAAAAGAAAAGATAATAACCTTCCTACAAAGAATTTGCAAGGGAAAAACAACAGTCTTCTCATTAACAAATAAGTCTTGTCAAAACACAAGAGAATCACATTACCAAATGCAAAATGAAAATTATTGTCAATCCAACTGACCTACCTAGTTCAACATTCAGAGAAAAAGTGAAGCAAAGACATGTTCAGAAACATTGAGACTAAAGTTTACTATTAAAAGAACCTCATGAAAAGAACTACTTAAGAGCATTCTTTATTAAGAATGTAAACTGACGTTCTCTAAAGAACTTGTATCTGTATTAAGCATCCTGGAGACTGCTTGACCTTACCTAAGTAGAACATTGTGACCGTGGACAAATGGAACGTTGTAGGTCAAGAGCCAAAATTACCCTGAGCTACTTTTAATCCCATTTTATTCTTTATTGTTATTTTTTGGCGGGCTTTAATCTATTTTGTGCTTACTAGGCAGGCACTGTACCACTTGTGCTATGTCCCCAGGTCTTTTCCTTCTAGTTATTTTGGGGGTGCATTTATGCTCCCACCAGCCTGGATCATGAACCTCTTGTTTATTTCTTGTATAGCTGAGATGACAAGTACACACCATCATGATCACCTTTTATTAAGAAGGAATTCTCGGAACTTTTTGCCTGTGCTGGTCTCAAACCACAATTATCTCAATCTTGCCTCCTAAGTAGATTTTTCAGTCCTTTTCAATAACCACTTATTACCAACCTTTGTACCTGACCTAAAACCTACTGACTTTTAGGTGAAATTCTTGGAATGTATCTGTGAGCCTGACAACCTAGCCTCCATCTACTCTAAAGCTAAAAATGTGATAAAGACAATATCCAAAGCCTACAGATTTCCCAGCCTTGCTACAGCCCACAAGATAGCCCCTACTTACGTATTTTGAAAGCACACTGATTTATAACTCTTTGGCTATAAAAGTTCATGTTACCCTTTCTGTGATAGAACATGTCATTAAGATAACTTAAAATGGGGGGAGGCTGGGAAGGGAGGTGAAGGGTAAACAAAGGAGGAGGCTGCAATGCTTGGTAAGAAATGTATGCATTATCCTGCCAATGTAATTGTAACCCCTCTGTACAGTATGTTCTCAAATAAAATAAAATTAAATTAAAAAAAAAGATAACTTAAAATTACATCTTTATTTCCAGACTACAGGCACTCATATTTGGCTCACATTAAACTATTTTCTTTTAAAGCAGAGTTGGTATTTTATATCGACAGAAGTAAACTGAACCAAGAAGAAATGGGATGAGTGATGAAAGCTGAGACAAAAAAAAACCCTGAATATTGATGAAAATGAATTAAGCAACTCAAAGGCAGTGATGGGAGGGAGGGAATAAGAGGGAAAGAGGTAACAGCGTACACTGAGCAAGAGGAAAGAAATGTACATATCCGATTTGGAAAAAATATTTGTATTGCCAAAATTTGTAGAGTTCATAAACTTTATAGACCATGATAATGACAATTCACCTTGTAAAGGTTAAAATGTGTTTGTGACTTTGGCTAAGTATCACTATTCCACAATACTGTAGAATTTATGGAATCGCTTAATCTCAATAAAGATTTTTTTTTAACCTGAAGAACACATTAGTGAATATTTACTACTTTTATAGGCTTAAGGTAGCTTAAACAAGGTAAAAAACTAACACATAAATAACATTAACAAGAAAAGAGAGAGAAGGGTTAAGAGGAAGCCATTCCAAAAATCTCAGTGGGTAAGTTTAGACTTTAAGCAAATGTATATATTAAAATGTAAAGGGTAACCAAATTTCTGGCTTCAATAATAAAAGTACTGGAAGAAATATATCTGTCCCACTTAAATGAAAAAGAGCTTAGCTAATTGCAAATGCAAGATGGTGTGTGTGTGTTTGTGTGTACCAGGATGGTGTGTGTGTGTGCGTGTGTGTGTGCATGCGTGCGTGCGTGCGTGCGTGTGTGTGTGTGTGTGTGTGTGTGTGTGTGTGTGTGTACACCAGGGCTTAAACTCAGGGCCTCTCCCTTGGCCTTCTTGCTCATGGCTGTAGCTCTACTAATTGAGCCACACTTTCTGTCCAGTATTTTGCCAGTTAATTTGAGATGGAGTCTTACAAATTGTTCTGCCTGGGCTTGCTTCAAACCTCGATGGTCTAGGTCTCAGCCTCCAGAGTGGCTAGGATAACTGGCATGAGCCATCAGTACCCAACTTAGGAATTTCTTTAAATTCAACAGAGAGCAGCAAGTTAGCTTGAAAAGGAGTGTCCCTGTATTTACCTGGGGTAAACTGAACACCAAAGAAAATGTAAGATAAGATAGTTGGCAAAGTAGTACAAGCCTACTGTAACTTGCTAAAGGGACTGTGTTAAACCACTGGAAGTTGCAAAAATGAAAGAGCTTGCAAACTTCTGTAGGATTTTCCTTAACCAAGTCACCTACTCCCTGCTCACAAGCACTCAGAGAGAGAAGAGAGCACAGAGGGCACCCATTATGGTTCAGTGTCATACACACTTGGCTGCTGTTGCAGACATGTACAACAGCAGCCATGTCTAAAACAGAAGACACTTCCCCTAGATCATTCCCCCTATCTCCATCAAAGGACATAGACTGCTTCTGGAGAGAGGTAGAAATCCAAACAGCTTACCACAACAGTCAGGAGAGTGGCAAGACTGGAAGTAAGTCCTAAAACCAAAGTGTAATCAGAATAACAAATGCCACAATTCATTATTGACCTTCAAGCTAAGAAATTTTCAAGAAAAGTAACAACAAAATAGAAAAAGGAACAAGAGAAAAAACAAGGGCATGTCAAAAGATACTCATTAAGATACAAATGAAGAGAGACCTGAAACTCAAAATGTAGCAGTGCTACTGCTGAAGGGACAATGTGAAATAAGGGCCATCAGCATAAGCCATGAGCCATTAGCAAAACAGGTTCTTTTGTTCTGATTTAAATTACTAAATATTAATTCTCTGAGAACACATTACAATTCACTCATTACAAAATGGCTAAGAAAAGGTTCAAGTGGTTATAGGTTTAAAGGGAGGGTCTTGCTAAAGACAAGAGCAGAAGCTGCTATAAATGCAGTCACTGCAGACAGTTATATTAATATAACAACTCATTCAAAGAGCTGTTGAAATGTGGCAGTGTCCAAATGCAGCTGGCACAAGGCTTAATGCTGGTTTGAGGCACAGAGCAGTTTGGCAGTTCAAGTGGGTCAGGACAAGCAAAGCGAAGGCCTAGAGACAGAATTAAGAGTTTGCTACCTGTCAATTTATGATCCATGCACTGGATGGTGTCATGAGAGGTTAGTGGGTGCTGCCATACTCTAAAGTTAGGTAATGTTCCTTTTATATGATCCAGGTGAAGTTTGCATCCTTTTGTTGATTTGGTACGTTTGAATAGCCTGAAAGCCACCGTTTTATACAATATGGAGTAACTTTGGAACAGGGCATAACCTGGTCTTCACAAATAGACCTTAATTTCCACTCTAATCACAAAGTATCTATATGAAAATTTGATGGGGTTGGGAGGGAAAGGGGGAGAATGATAAAAGAGGTGACACTGATCAAGAAGCATTGTACTTATAAACTGACATGTTGAATTGTAACCCCCCCCCTTTTTTTGGTCAGTCATGGGGCTTGAAATCTGGGCCTGGTCGCTGTCCCTCAACTCTTCAGCTCAAGGCTGGTGCTCTACCACTTGAACCACAGTGCCATTTCTTGTTTTCTGGTGGTTTATTGGAGGTAAGAATCTCATGGACTTTCCTGCCTGGGCTGGCTTTGAACTGTGATCCTCAGATCTCAGTCTCCTTGAGTAGCTAGGCTTACAGGCATGAGCCACTGGCACCCAGCTGGTAACTCGCTTTGTACAACTACTTAAAGATAATCTTTTTAAAAACATGAATTTGAAGCCTGAAATACTCTGGCAGTAATCACAACAGAAAAAATTCAAACTTAGCCCAACTGTTAACTACATTAATTCAAAACCTGGCACTAAAGGCCTAACAGAAAATACATGCCAATTTAAAGAAAAATTATATACCTCAGTCTCTATCATTCTACACAATAAGTCAATCTTATAATAACAATTTTCAAAAATCATAAAGTATAAGAGAAGGTAAAGAAAAAGCACTCAGAAAAGATAAAGAACCTACCAGAACTAGACAGAAATAGATATTGGAAACATCTAATGTGAAATTTACCATACTGTTAAGCCATATGTTGGGGGCTCTTAACACACACACACACACACACACACACACACACACACACACACACACACACACACACAATGAGATGGTTAGGTTCAGCAGAGAAATGGAAAATGTATGAAGGAGTAAAATAAAACTGCTAAAAATGGAAATCACTTAAGAAATCAAGAATACCTTCAATGGGCTCATCAGTAGACTCAACTCTGCCAAGGAAGGAATCAGGGAACTTGAACATGGTTCAAAATAGATAATACCAACCAAAATGCAGAAAAAAAAATCAAGAGTAGGGGGACAGAACCATCAAGCTCTGTGAGATACCAAGGTGCTAAAAATACTATCATTAGAATCATAGGAAAAGAAAATGGCGCAGAAGAAATACTTTAAGAGATAGAGCTCAAAATATCCCTAAATTATACAACATCTATGATTTGTAATCAGATAAAAGAAAAAATGCAAAATTTTATACACAATTCATTGCCACCATCATTTAGCAATACTCAGAACTAAATCTACCTGGGTGCTGGTGGCTTATGCCTGTCATTCTAGCTATTCAGGAGGCTGAGATCTGAGGATCACAGCTTGAAGCCAGCCTAGGCAGGAAAGTCTGTGAGATTCTTATCTCCAATTAACCCCAGAAAACCAGAAATGGCCCTGTGTCTCAGAGTGGTAAAGTACTAGTCTTGAGCAAAAGAGCACGGGGACAGCACCCAGACCCAGAGGTCAAGCCCCAGGACTGGCAAGAAAAAAGAACTAAATTTATAAGCCCTGCCATTGCTACTCCTTCAAAACCAAACTTCTTTGTGACACAATCATCAGGTCATTAGTTCAACTCCACGACTGTCACTTCACAAAGGTTACTTCTATACACAGGTCTCCTCTAAGTCTCATGGTTTGAAACCAGCCCAGGCAGGAAAGACCATGAGACTCTTAACAAAAAGTTGCAAGTGGAGCTCAAGTGGCTTAAGTGGTAGAATGCTAGCTTCAAGCACAAAAGCTCAGGGAGAGAACCCAAGCCCAGTGTTCAAGCCCCAGGACTAGCAAAAAAAAAAGTTAAATAGATAGAATAAAGATCCTAGTATATAGCTGAAATAACAAGGATCAAAGCAAAGCACATATGTTCACATCATATTTTGCAATTCTCCCAACTAAATATGATCATTTTTAGATCCATGTCTTGAACATACCCTCTGCTTGAAAAACCCTTCACGTCTCCTGACATTCTGGGCCTCCCTTGAGACTCTTCACATACACTCAGAAATCACAGCATGTCCTCTATGTTTGTGTTAAGTTTTCTTCTTCTGACCTAGGGAATCAGCATCATGCATTTCTACTAGAGCAGAACTAGACACTCAAAACATTACCTAAACATAAGGTTAGACCAAAAAAAAAGACAGTCTAGACCTCATTTACCAACCCTAGACATAGGGACAGACTTGAAAATATAACCTTAAGGCAAGGACTGAAACCCTGTTTGCTAGAAAAAAACAAACCTACAAAAAAGTGGTGTCACAGTCTTAAAATCTGATCTGAGGCACCTACTTTCAAATAATGCCCTAGGCTGGTCAGAAAGTAGACAAAAGTAAGAACACAAACTATTTCTAAACTCTTCAAGTTACTAACACCAGAAAAAAAGATTTAAGTGAAAAGAAAAGAAACCTGAGCAGGTATGGAATGGTTGGAAAAGCCTAAGAACTCAGTAAATACAAGTTAAAGGGTGCACCAAAATGTAAGTTTCAATGCAAGCAGTGAATGGCATGATGCTGTCATTATTCATATGTGGAGGGGAAGAAGTGGGAAAAAAAAGTACTCTACATCACCATGAAGGAACAACTTTCATTAAGGAAGACCTTGGTGGGGGAAAAATGCTCAATCTTCAAGGCATGTGAAAATTGAGCACTGCTGAAAATTTCCCTTAAAAATCAACAAAATAGAACACATTAGGAGGCTTACTATAGAAGAAAGAAATCAGTATATAAGAAACAATACCTTTACAGAATTTTCATACACATAGGCTAGTTTGAACACGCAAAAAAATGATGGAGAACTGTTTAATATAAATAAATGACAAGGTCACAAAGTGTAAACCAGGTTGAAAATCTGCCCCTGAATCTTGGTGCTCCTAAACATTATCAAAATACCATTAAAAACTGTGTATGTTCAAATGTTATTTCACAGAACATGAAATAGCATACATACATGTTAAAAAATATTAAACTAGATCTGATTGTATTTGTTTAAACAATAGAATAAAGCTAAATTTAATATTAAATGCAACATTTCAATAAAATATTAAATATCTAGTGGATTAAAGGTGTCTGGGAATGAGAAGAGGCAATTAACAGAGTTTCAGGTTTAAATATGGAGGAAAGCTAAAATTGCTAAAAAGAAATATTTTAATTCAGTTATAAATAGAAATGACATTCCTATATAAGGTTAACAGAATAAAGGATAAAAGAAGTCTTTAGAAAATTAATTTCTATAAAAACAATGAAAAGAGTACCACAGATGACAATCAATCAAGGAAGCAGTTAAAAAAATTTAATGAGTTGAGGGGAGAATATTTTACCTTGCAGAGATTATGGTCTCTAGGTTAATTATTAGGATTCTATTGAACTAAAACTCGACTTTCTGTAACATTTCATGTCTCACTCTGCTTAAAACCTCCCATGGTTTCTCAAGAGACAAGTTAAAAAATAAAAAGCTAGCAATGGACTACTAAGCCTTTTAAGATCTTGTCTCTAAAAAAAAAAAAAGATCTTGTCTCTATCTACTTCTGCTTCATGATCCACTTCCCTACTTTCCAGCCATTTTGAATTTCTTCCAGTTCTTTGAAAGACCTTGTTTTTCCAAAGTCTCTAGGTCTCTTACCTTGCTTCAGGGTATTTGCACCTTCTGTCAGGAAATTTTAGTTCCCCAACTCAATCAAATACTTCCTATCCTTCAAGTCTTACTTTTTTGGTGGGGGGGGGGGGTTAGTTGGTTGGGTTTTTTGCCAGCCCTGGGGATCAAAGTTAAGGCCTGGGCCCTGTCCCTGAACTTCTTTGTTCAAGGCTAGCATTCTACCATTTGAACCACAGTCAGACCACCTCTGGCTTTTAGGTGGTGAATTGGAGATAAAAGTCTCAAGTACTAGTGGGGTGCCGGTGGCTTATGCCTGTCAGCCTAGCTATGCAGAAGGCTGGGATCTGAGGATCACGGTTCATAGACAGCCTGGGCAGGAAAGTCTGTGAGACTCTTATCTCCAGTAAACCACCAGAAAACCAGAAGTGGTGTTGTGGCTGAAGTGGTAGAGTGTTCACCTTGAGCTGAAGAGCAGAGGGACAGCGCCCAGGCCCAGAGTTCAAGCCCCACGACCAACTGAAAAAAAAAAGTCTCATACTTTCCTGCCTGGGCTGGTTTCAAACTGTGAGACTTAGAGGAGACATATACAGAAGTGACCTTTGTGAAGTGACAGTCATGGAGTTGAATTAATGACCTGGTAATTGTGTCACAAGGGAGTTTATTTTGAGTTTTTTTGAACTTGGATCCTCAGATTTCAGCCTCCCGAGTAACTAGGCTACTGGCATCTGGCTTCAAGTCCTACTTCCTCAGCGTAGCCATTCCTGTCAATTTCACAAGGATAGATTTTCAGTCTAACCTTCTTATTTCTTCTCATAAGGCTTTGTATTCCCTCTCTGCCTCCATGTCAGAACTAAAAATTCTTTAAGGGCAGGGCTGACTTCCATTTCACTTGCAACTTAATGCAGACTCTAGTGAAGTTTGGCACACAGTAAGTACCTATGAAATACTTGCTAAATGAACACAGGCAGATCCTCATGATATAAGACAAGTTATTTTAGAAAGAAATAACTGATAAAGAAATATAAATTTGAGCCAGGCGCCGGTGGCTCACGCCTGTAATCCTAGCTACTCAGGAGGCTGAGATCTGAGGATCGTGGTTCAAAGCCAGCCCGGGCAGGAAACTCTGTGAAACTCTTAACTCCAATAAACTACCAGAAAACCAGAAGTGGCGCTGTAGCTCAAGTGGTAGAGTGCTTGTCTTGAGCTGAAGAGCTGAGGGACAACACGCTCAGGCCCAAAGTTCAAGTCCCATGACCCACAAAAAAAAAAAAGAAAGAAATAGAAATTTGCACAAATGTAGCTTTTATCTTACCTCCAACCAATTTCAATAAGTGAAATTAAGTTCAACCTTTTTCTTTTTGTGTGTACTGAATTTATTGGTGGTAATAATAATAATTAGTTACTCACAATTGAAGTTAACATGTCCCACAAGCAGCTGACAAACCAGGATGACATACCTGGGTGTGTGGATAAATTCTAGAATATATCATATCTGCACCTGCTCTGAAAGGCTCTCTGTTCACTAGGAAACTAAATTCACAACTGGCCAATGTGAGAGTTAATTGGTCAAGTCCAAGTCAGTAACTTGTTTTTCAACTATTGCCATTTATTAATCTGCCATATCTTCTTCATCTATGTGTGTATGTTCAATCTGATTATTATAATACAATCTCATACTATCAATAACTTAAGCTTAGGATTAATACAAAATCTAAAATTAAGTTCTAAACTCCAACTTAACTAAATTAATGTAACACAAGCTTTAAAAAATCATAATGTATTCCTTCATATGTTTTAACTTCCAGAAACCAAAGCTGTCCTTAATATCAAAATCACTATCTCCCTCTAGATCAAAGTTATATTGAACCAGGCACCAGTGGCTTATGTCTGTAACCCTAGCTACTGAGATCTGAGGATCGGAGTTCAAGCCAGCCTAGGAAGACAAATCCAAGACTCTCATCTTCAATAAACCAGTAAAAAAAAAAGCTGAAATGGAGGTGTAGCTCAAATGGTAGAGTGCTAGACTCCAGTAGAAAAAGCTAAGTGACCTCAACGAGTCTCTGAGTTAAAGCCCTAATACTAGAACACTCAAACACTCTCTCTCTCTCTCTCTCTCTCTCTCTCTCTCTCTCTCTCTCTCACACACACTCTGGGCCTGAGAGGCATGTCTCAAGTGGTAAAGTTCTTGCCTAGCAAACTCAAGGTCTGGAGTCCAAACCCCAGTACTGCCAGAAAATTACACTGTAAAATGCACTTCCCATCTTACTATTCCACATTAGCTCACAAAGAATCACACAGCTATAACTGTCAAACAAAAAGCAAGCCTATTCTGAAATCATTTTGACTGAATTCACAGTAAACTATTCATGTTATACCAGTCCTATATGTCTAATTTGTTCATTATCAAAAATACAGACAAACCTACCACACACAACCTATCACCTGTCTGGCACTTGTAAGAGCAACTTTCATAAGAGTATGAAAATTAGATACAATTTCAAAGCACATTCCTCTATTTTACAGACCTCTCCAAAAATAACATCCCTAAGCTATCCTATGAAGCAGTGGCTATCTATACAAACCAACACACTGAGAAAGACAAACATGTCATAATAGGGCAGAGAATAGCTAGCCTGTGTGTATACAACAATGCCCATCCACATAAGCAATACACTGAGCAAAGACAAACAACTTGAAAGATGGCAGAGATTAGCCTGTTTGTGTAGAACAAGTTTATCATATTCAATGCTCCCTGCATGCCCTAAAAGATAATAAGAAAATGATACAAGCTATTCCTAAACTCTTTCTAAATCTTACAACAATCTAATCTGAAGCAATGCACAAAGTGGAGGTTGCATTTAAATATAGGAATGAAGGTTACTATACAGCATGCACCAGTAGACACGATTTATCAAGGAAAATTAGACCTCAAATAATAAAATGCACAATGCCATTGGCTTAAAATCAAGAAAACCAATGATCCTGCCCATGATCTTAAATTTGAAAGTATATTTTTGTTGCATAATAATTACATTAGTTTTACCTTGATTCTTTCTTTCCTTTGCATCTCCAATACATCACCAGAAACCTCATTATTTTATTTGCTTGAAAAGCAAAATAAAACTGAGCCAGACCTGGTAGTGTATACCTGTAACAGGAGGTACTGGTAAGGAGAGATCAATAGAATGGAGGTTCAAGGCCTGCCTGTGTAAAAATTAAGTGAAATTCTATCTCAACAAATGAGATGTCTCTGATAGCACATACCTGTAATCCTACCTACATAGATAGGAGGATCTGCAAGTCAACACTGGCCCAAGGTAAAATTTGAGACACTATTTGAAAAATAATTAAAGGAAAAAAGAACCAGGGGCATGAATCAAGTGGCAGAGCACCTGTCTAGCTACATGTATAAGGCCCTGAATTCAAGCCCCATTGCTTACAAAAAAAATTAAAAATAGAAATACAAGGCAATTGATATCATTTGTAGTGGTCCTTCATAGTCTGCTATGTGTTATACTTTGGCCAAACCTGAAAAGGTCTATACAAGAACACATTTTAAAGGTATCTTTTAAAATTTACATTTTGTTTAGCAGTATCAGATTATTAAAGGAGCTAAGCAAAGCAAATAAATACAGTTACAAAACAATGTTAGCAGGAACAGGGTTTGGGGAGGGGTAACATAATTTAAAATTGTAGTAGTAATTATAGAACCATAAAATTTACAGAAGTACATGTTAAAAGGGTGAATTTTATGATATGTAAGTTACACCGCAATGTATGCTTTGTAGGAATTTTTAAACTCTATGGATAGACCTAAATCTTCACAGAATCTCCATCTGGCTTTGGCAAAGAACATTTCTGGCCCTAAGACTCTACAATATTCTTGCAAGAAGCTTTAAATAGAACTTTCAAGCAGAAAATTTTTCATTAGTGTCCAACTTCCATGTACTAAGAAGTAAGAATACCACATCTCTGTAGACTTATCTTCATATTTTACTGAAATCATAATTACAAAAATCTATGCCTACCTACAAATTGCAATAGCTACCTTTTTACTTAAGAGTACATCTAGAGCTAGAAGGAATCATGTTGAGCGAGGTAAGCCAAGAACGAAGAGACAAACAGTACATGGTCTCCCTGATAAGTGGATGCTAAATCCAAAATGTTAGGTGATATGACAAAGCTAACAGGACTTAAGAAACAAAGAACTCCCACTCATCTGGTTGAACCACTACCAAATATCCTCATGCTGCTGATCACATATATGGTATATAACATGTGAGCACCGTTATATATTACAGACTGTGATAGACAATTTGCTCCAGGAAAGTTAGAATGAACTTGTGACTTTAAATGAGCATCATTATTCCATGGGCTGGGATTCCACAATACTGTGAATTTCTGGAAATTATGTAATCACTTAATCACAATCAAAAAAAAAAAAAAGAACCTCGGGGAAGGGAGGGAGGGAGGGGATGGTAGGGGGAAAACAATGTTCAAGAGGAAGTGTACTCATTACCTCACTCATGTAACTGTAACCCTCTGTATAGTATCTTTACAATAAAAAAAAAAGAGTACATCTAAACTACAAAATTCAATTTAAGGAGTATCTTCATAGTCTTTGTGTAGCAAAGTTAGTCACAGTCCAAAGTTACAATGAAACGTAGAAACAGGAAATACTAAGTGGTTAATTAGAAACAGTTACCTCATTTTGGACATAAATGATTATGTCCCAACCTTCATTTATGCAGAAATGAAACTAATGACCCTGGGTTAGAAGTTTGCACTTCCATAGTCCAGCCCCTCCCCAATGTCACAAAAGGTTAGGCAACCTTGCCAATGTAGACCTTTAGATTCAGGAAGCATATTTATACCTGTAGTACCTCCTCAGCAATGATGTATAGCAAGAACTCAAAACATGCGTAGAGAATCAGAGTCCTAAAGAAAAAACAGAAAGCATAATTTTGAAGAGTATGACTTCAAGTCAGACCGGTTTGGATAGCAATTTTGCCTCTTAACGCTGACTAGCTGACTAATCTGTACAAATTATTTCTCTGGGCTCATTTGCCATGTATATTCAAAATAAGAAAAAACATCTACTTCACTGATGCTGGGAGAACAAAGAAATTCGTGTATTCATCTAAAGAAATAATTTTCCACAATAGCTGTTATTTAGTATGATTCAATAAATGTAATATTGTAAGAATTATAGAGAAGATTCTCCAGGAGACCACACCCAAAACTTGACCCTGTTGAGAACTGTCTCAATGTTTCTAAGTAAAAGTTTAATTCAAAGTGCTCACAATCAATTTCAAAGACCTGAATGAGCTAGGTATTTTTAACTTCATAATTTTCTGTTAATTCCCAAATCTAAAATGTTTAAATGTTCTCTCTCTCTTTAGATAGAAGGTCTTTACCCTCAGTTTTCAACACCCACTGACAGAAGAATTAACCCTAAACTTATACCTCCATATGAAAAAAATGTACAAACTAGAATTTAAAAATTAGGCCAGATCTGTAATTCTATAATTCAGTCAATAATTTGTTGTTCCGTTTAAAGGACACATTATAAACACTACCAAAAACTTAAATACAAATATGAAAATTGTGAATCATCAAAAGATTTTAATGTTGAGTTTAAGACTGAAAGCAAAGTTGAAAAGCCTTCAAGCAGAAAGCTTAAATGTAATCTCTAGAACCGCCCCAACCCCCAACACACACACACTTTTCCCTGCCCTGCCACTCCTATGCTAGAGATCAATTAGAGGGCCCTGGCCTTCATCACTGAACTACATCCTGAAACCTAAATGTATTTTAATTGCATTAAGCTGAAATATATGATCCAATTGATCATCATCATCTTTATCATCTGATAAAGAACTTTTGAGATTCTATCTTCTCCTTTATCAAGGAATTTGATGTGGCCAAAAATAAAACTCAAAAGCGTAAAATTATAATTCTGAGTTAACAATTTGATACTTCAAATTTTGCTATTTTGTACTTATGTTAAGGATTATATAAAGGATTTCCCTCACATTTAGATCTATGCATGTGGATAGATTCATTTGTTCTTAAATGCCTTGTTACTACTGGCATCAATTTATTACATGAAAAAGTCACATCCTCATGTAACTGATGAAAACAAAGTACTAAATTAGCACACTTCCTAAGATCTGTAAGAAATAAAGATAACCACCAAAACTGTTAAAGGAGGAGAAAGTGAAATTTTAACAGGCATACTAAAGAAAACATTCCTCTGATCTCTTCTTCATAAATTCCCCACTGTTCAATTTCTCAGTTATAACTGAATTTTGTTACTAAGTAAACTGAAACATAAATCTTAATGAAAGGTTAACTAACGTTCTCCAAAAGAAGCCAGCGACTGTCATTTCCCACAATGCAACTATTGTTGAGAGTCTCTCGTAGATTCTTGGCCAGTCTTGAAGCAAGGCAGTGGGAGAAAAGCACACTTAGAGGAATTTCTCCATCTCTCTATTTCAATTTGTAATGTAAGAATATTGCACCTTCAAACTGTAAAATCTGGTTCTTGTTAAATGAATCTGTCTTTATCCCCATGCAACAAATTTGAAACAGAATCCAACTTACTTGCAGTTAGCCAACCTTCCATTACTTATCTATGGTGAGATGGCCCTCCAAATTCTTTCAATGGGAACCTTTCCTTTTAAAAACCCCGAGGGAACACAGTAAATGCAACTCTGATTTAAATAACTTCAAGAACGTTACAATGAAAACAATGGCAGATTCATTTAAGGACTAGCATAAATCAAAATCAAGAACTCAAGCTAAGGGGCTAAGATATTCCTTACAGCGTGAATAAATATTAAGGCTAGGCAGGAAAAAAGTAATGCTCTTTGGAGAAAGAATGCTATTTCTAGGGTTTTTGTCAATGTATTACATTTTCGTCTTAAAAAAAACAAGCTTACAAACTATGCTGACTAAACAAAATTAGGACATTAATATCTTTATATTTATACATACATATGTCAAATTAGCCTTAGCAATGATTGTTAGAAAGGCAAGACCATTGATAAGGGTCTGATACCCTGTCCAACCAGAGAACCCTCTAATTTGAAATGGCAGATTATTTAACATTTTTAAGTGGTTAACTTTGTTTAGTATGCCTCTTTTGGAAGTCTATTATTTAATACGCTCAAACGGAATTTTTTTTTTCCTAATTAGGTTTCCTTGTACTTGTGAAATCTCAGCATCCACAATGCTGGCAGCTTCAATTCTACAGCCTCTCTCTTCTAGCTCCTTCCACTCCTCATACCCCTCCTCCATAAAAATAAGATTTCCTTCCCAAATGTTCTCTTCTATGCATTTGTCAACAGAAACACCCACGGTGGTGTCAAGCTGGTAATACTGGTGCAGGCTTCCTTACTCTGGTTCCAGTGTCAACGCCAAAAATGCTCAAACCTTAAAATAGTACATTTAATAACAAAATTAAAATGCTTGCTATCTACATAAATATCACATTCTCAAAAAAAAGAGGCACTCTTCTTAAATTTTTTATTATTAATAGACCTTAATTGGATTGCTGGATGTAAGATTATACTGCCCGCTTCAACGTGAAATACATAGGGACTAGCAATAATAGCCTCTTCGCAATTTTTGAAAATATCTCAAAACACGTAAAGGAATCAAAAGCAAATTTACACCTAAATATTTATGCATACGTAATTACAGATAGTGTTGGTAAAGATGTCCTTTTTGTAACCTTACAGCAAGAATGGAACAGGCTGGAAATATTCTAGCAGATTTTACCTAAAACCATAATCCTATATTCTATTCACTTATATCTCCTGTTTCAGTCAAATGCTCTCAAATTAATTTGTGCCATCTTTTACATTAGCTACATAATCATTACGCTCAAACAAATCTATTTCAGATGCACAGAAATTATTCTCTGCCAAGAATACTCTCTAAAATCATCTTAAATTTCAGCCAATTAAAATAAATTGTGTTAAGAGAAGACTGATCTGCAAGTACTTAAATATCACAGCATCGTCTTATCTCAGTAGAGATACTAAGGTCAGGCTTTTCTTATTCAAGCATCTGTGCTGGAACACTAAAGTGAAGGGAAAAACAAAACCCTCAAAGAAGATCTGCCTTTACACTGAAATATGTTCAGGTTATTTTTTACCCCAACGTGGGCACAAAACGTGTCAATGCTAGAAGGACCGGTTCGTTCTGGAAGACGGTTCTAAAACCCAGAATTCGATTTCAATGAGAGTCCAAAGGGTTAGGAGGTCCGAGAAAGGGCCAGTTTTTGCTTGCCCCCCGACCAAGCCAGTGGTGAACTTCATAGGAATGCCTGAAACTTGTTGGGGAGGGAGGGAGGTGGTTTAAGTCGCCGGGCCAGAAGGCAGAGTCTCTCGCCCACCCTCCCGGGCACCCAAGGTCAGAAGGGCCCGGGGTCGGGGTCGTAACTCACAGCCCCCAATGAGTCCCAGGTTCTGTTGGATCTTAGGCTGGGGACTCTGACGCTCAGCAAACCCTCCGCCCCTCGGCGCCGACGGAAAAGGGCTTCCCTCGCCTCAAGTCCCCCGGAGCTCGCGCCGCGGGGGCGGCGGGGCGGGGACGCCGCAGACCCGTCGCGGAGGGGAGCCCCGCGGGGCGGCCTCGACCCGCGGCTGCTCTTTCACACCCTCTCGCCTCCCTGCACCACAAAAATATCACCTCAGACCTCGGAAAGCCCTTGCAAAGGTGCAATGGCTTGCCAAGGAAGGGCTACTCCAGGTTGGGACGCCCTCGCCGCGACGCCCGGTTCTGAGGGACCGGAGGTGCCGCTGCTTCTCTCGCCCACCCAAGGGGACCGAGTGGGTTCGTCCCTTCGCTCAGAAGAAACTGGAGGATATATAGGCGATGTAAGAATAAGAAGGCCTGGGGGGGCGGGCGCGACTACTCACCCCGCGAGACCCCCACCTCTAGCGTGGGACCCCACAGCTCCGAAGGCCGCCGTCACCGCTTTACCTTCCCCAGCAGCAGCGACAACTAATCGACTCCTCCAGCCCCGCCCTCTCGCAGAAACGAACGCGCAGCCTAATATGCTAACTTCCCCGCCCCGGCCTGCCCATTCGGACCAGTAAAGAAGCTTCTTCGGACCCTACAGGTACCGCCTCAGACCCGCCCACTTTGAGTAGCAGCCAATGAAAGCAGAGCGCTCGGCCGCGGCCTCGGGCTCGAGCGCCCCTCCCGCGCCGCTCGTTCTCGAGTCGTCGAAGTATTGCTACGTTGGTTTCTGGTACAAGCTCGCCTACTCGCGCACGCGCGCGCCGCGCCTCCTAGCGCACCAGGTTTGGTTGCCTTTCCAGGCCCTAGCAACCTGGGCTGAAAGGCTGGGAGGGGCGGGGCCCGAGCTGCGAGCAGAAGCGGGGGAAGGGGGGCGGTGAAGGGAGAAGATCGTGACTGAGAAAGGGGTGGTTGCGGGGGTTGGGGAGCCGAGGAGGCCCGGGAATCCGCTTGTCACTGCGGAAAAAAGGGGGGAATCCTGCCTGCAGCGCAGCTATCCAGACCTCCCTCCAGAGGGACCCATGCAACGGGAGGGGGAGCACATTCAGGGCGGGAGCCGACGAACTGCTTGGAAATAAAGGATGGAGGATGGCTTATCTCTGTCATTGGTAAAAATGATCATCGAAGTCCATTGTTGCTGCTGTCTTAACTGTTGTAGCCATGCGTGCACACACAAATGCGTGCGCGCGCGGACACACACACACACACACACACACACGGGGAGAGAGAGAGAGAGAGAGAGAGAGAGAGAGAGAGAGAGAGAGAGAGAGAGAGAGAGAGAGAGAGAGAGAGAGAGACAGAGACAGAGACAGAGAGAGAGAGAGAGAGAGAGATTGAACCAGCAGGCTGCAATCCCCGGGTGACTTAAGAGCAAAGAATTAGCAGCCTGAGGATTCCTTCCACAGAAGCTGGGCGCATGCGAAGGGCTGCTATGCAGCAGCCCCCATAACTCTACTTCGGTCTGATGCTGTCATACAAGATTCCCTAAGTGGTGAGAAAGCAATGAAGTCATCGCCTGGCCAGTAGAAATGTAAAGATTTTAATAACCACTTTGAATCAGGTTTCCAATGAGCAGGAAGAGGTGATGAAATAGGAGATAAATTTCCAATGCCACTTCTTGAAAATTAAGACACATAATGATTTTTGAAAGACAGTGCAAACAAATCTACATAAAACTGTATAATGATATTCATTCTAAAAACAAAAACAAAAAAACAGAGACAACAACCAGGCTATGTTTTCTGGTTTTTAGTAAAACCACAAAAGCTAGGTAGTGTATAAGATCCTACCAGCCACCAACTTAGAAATAAATATGCAATATTGTAAAAGGAAATAGATATCTTGGATAAAAATCCATTTAATCTATTCTTGTCTTGAATCTGGTAACAATGCAGAGCAATATGCTAGGCTTGGCCATTCTGTGCCAAGCCAGTAAGGTTTTCTATTCATAGCATGGTGAATATGTGATGAGGAAACGACAAGAACCTGCTTTCTCTTAAGCTTTTTTCTGGAAGCACATTAGAAAATTTTACAGGTAGGAGCAATGAATTAGCAGTGAGGGATAATGGAGTCAGTATTAACAGCAAGTGGCTTTATAGGGGCTCCTGCTCCCTCCAGAAGCAAAGTAACAGGGCTGTGACCTGAAGCTCCACTCGTGGAGACAAAATCCCTGGGAAAATCATTTCATTTTCACCCGTCGCTATCTTTGTATTTTGAAAAATTTTAGCAGCATTGCCTTTGAAGCAAATGAAAGGCGCTACAGCAGTGCAGATTCAGAATAAGATAAGGAAAAACCAATAACTGGCTATCTATTGATATGTAAATGCATTGTAGTTTCAAGATGGAATATCAAATGGTCTTCCAACGTGCCACCCCATATGTACAAATATGATCTTCCTCTTAGGGATATTTTCTTTTATTTCCTTTGAGTATTGGTGAAGAGATTCCTGAAGCCACATCCAGTTTAATTAATTCCCCTTCTGAGCAAACACTAGACATTTTAGAAGGTTATTAACGATTTTTAAAATATCGTGCTGTGACACTAAATGTCTTCTAGGTGCTAAGACCTCTACTTACACTTAAAGGCTGCCAGATGAAATACAGAGCAAATCAATAAATTTCAATTTCAAAAAGCAATGAGTTATTTTAATATAGCCATCTATTTTTTTTATTCCAAATACATGAAAGACAAAGCTAGAAGACTGAGTAAACTTTTTAATCATTGTCAAAATAAAGACAGTTGTGAAATGCTCTCTTGGGTTTAGACCTCCCAATACAATCAGGATTGTAAGAGAAAAGCTTTAAGACCAAACAAAAGAATAAATTTGTAGTGTTTGTAGAAAGAGATGAGCATACTTATACTAAAAAAAAAAAACCCTGATTTGCTGTTTATCTGAAATTCAAATTTAACTGTGCAGCCTCTATTTTTATTTGCAAAATCTGACAGCTTGCTAATGTGACACACATTATCTTTAATCCTCACAATTTTTTGCAAGATTCTCACCATTTTCCAGATGAAGAACCAACTTCAGAGCCTCCTCAGTATCTAGCTGTTTCCTGTCCTTTTAATAATCCCCACTGTGTTCAGATATCCACATATCCAGGAGCTGAGTCCCAATTAATCTCAGTTAATCAATGTATAGCTTGTTTAGACTAAAGGGGGAAAATCTCATGGTTTGAGAAATTTTCTTTCCTGTCTGTCCTGCTAGATGAAGAAGGAAGCAAGTATCCTGGTTGCCAATGGCAGACATTTTGTCACTAATAAGAAACCAGCTTTAGGTCAAAGCCTAAACACTAAGTAAGGCAAAGTTGAAAAATAGAAAGAAAAAAGTGGATTCTTGATGACACCATTTAGCTGCCTAATTAAACATCTGCCCTTTCCTTATGTTTAAGACAGCTTGTGTCAGAATTTCTAGTAGATGCAACAGAAGTATCTTGCTACAGATGTCAGAACCCTTGAGTGCTATTCATCATGGCTGTCTATAATAAATATGCAAGCAGTAATCAAGATGGAAAACATTTTTATCTAGGATATTTGGAACAAGTCTAGAAGACTAAATGAGCCTTTTATTCATTGATTGTCAAAAAAGTATTTATGAGGGGCTGGGAAGGTGGCTCAGTGGTAAACCACTTGCCTTGCATGCCTGAGGCCCTGGGTTCGATTCCTCAACACCACATAAGCAAAAAGAAAAAAGCCGGAAGTGGCACTGTGACTCTAGTGGTTGAGTGCTAGTCTTGAGCTGAAGAGCTGAGGGACAGCACGCAGGCCCAGAGTTCAGGCCCCTTGACCGGACCAAAAAAAAAAAAAGAAAGAAAGAAAAAAAAAAGTATTTATGAAATGCCCATCTGGACCTAACCTCATAATACACACAGAGTAAAGGAAAAAAGTTCCAAAATCAAATTAAGCCTGGTGTCTTTGGCTCACAGCTATAATCCTAGCTGGTCAGGAGGCTGAGATTGGGAGGACAATGGTTCAAAGCCAACCATAGGCACAAAAGTCTGTGAGACTCTACAAAATAACTAGCAAAAAAGCAAGCCTGCAGGTGTGACTCAAGTGCTCACTCTAGTTATATCTTTGGAGACATTGCTCTTAATTTCTTTGTGCCTCAGTTTCTTCCTCTATAAAATGGGGAAAAAGAAGATAATAATAGTGCTTACCTTATCATTTGGGTGAAAAATTTTGTGAAATACAGAGAAAAGTACCTGGCCCGTAGTAGAGATTTTATAAAGATTATTATTATTATTTAACAGGCTCTATTCCATTTCATTAAACTTGAAGCAATTAGTAAGCATCTTAATATCCCTCCCTTAATTAGTTTTGATCATTTGAAATGATCCTTAGTGATGCCTTTCCCTTGAATATATGTAGATAGACTAAGATGAAATATATAATGTTACCTCATGCCAATATTTTCATTAAAAACAGAAAACCATTTAAACCTGCACTTAATTTGCCTAGGAAACAAATGAATTCATAGTATAAGTACTAAAAAGTAATAAAAATGGCTGTGCCTTTTATTTTCAGGTTTTAATATCAAACCTGATTCAATGTAATTTTACAGGCTTTTTATAAGGCATCTTGGAAAGTTCTATGAAAAAACATATAATGGAAAACATTGATCTTGCTGCTTCTTAAATCTATGAAACAATTCTTGCTTTTGTGCAGTTTTGCAATATAGAAATTAATCATTAGCATAACATTGGTCTTCTGTGTGTACTCCTAGTCTATAAAGTATAATTTATAGATAATATTTAGATATCTACACAATAGAAATGAAAGGGAAGCTTTGATAAACAACAATAGCTATTGTCTTGGGACTGTGAGTATTGTAGCTCAGTGATAGAACACATGCTTTCCATATGGGAAGCCCTGGGTTCAAAGCCTAGCCCCACACAAAAAAAGTTACTGTCATTGGAAAAGTAGGAATTCTTTTTACTTTTCTTATTAGCTTCAATTGGTTGCACAAAGAGGTTTCATTTTGACATTGCTATTCATGAATATAATGTACTTTGGTCAGACTCACCTCCTCCATCAATCTCTTTCATGCCTCTTCTGCCTTCCCAAACCAATCTCAATCAGCTTTATTGTTCTACTTTCATATATGAACATAAAGTATTTTGACCAAATTTATCCTACTATGCACTCTCCATATGTCCTACAAATTAGTATCTATACCCCACATAAGACTTGTTTTACATTCCTGTCATTCAAAGGAGTTTCTTCATAGTATTTCTTTTTTTTTTTTTTTGCCACTCCTAGGGTCTGAACTCAGGGCCTGGGCACTGTCCCTGAGATTCTTTTGCTCAAGGCTAGTGCTCTACCACTTGAGCCACAGCACCACTTCTGGGTTTTTCTGTTTATGAGGTACTAAGGTGTCAAACCCAGGGCTTGATGCATGCTAGGCAAACACTCTACCACTAAGCCACATTCCCAGCCCTCTCCATGGTATTTTATACTAACAGATCTCACTGATTTAGTTTTGTCCCCTTTGTTGATGGATATTATCAGCTTTGCATTAAAAATAAAAATTGTTTCTCTCATTAAAAAATTTGTTTTCTCAATGCCTAGCTTGGAGCATGACAATCACTAAGCATTTGTTGAATGAATGAATGAATGAATGTATGAGTAAATGAATTCATCAGTAAGTTCCCACATCATTTCTTGTTGTGTTGACATAATAGAGGGACATTAGGGATCC
The DNA here is from genome assembly GCF_024711535.1 of Dipodomys merriami. Classification (NCBI taxonomy): domain Eukaryota; kingdom Metazoa; phylum Chordata; class Mammalia; order Rodentia; family Heteromyidae; genus Dipodomys; species Dipodomys merriami. Next base: position 110,562,911 of record NW_027204492.1, read on the forward strand.
AGACAATGATTTTAAAAAGGAAAAAAAAAAGACAAATACAAAGTGGCCATTGAAATTGACACTATCCAATTTGGAAGAAAAAGTTGGGGACAAAAAAGCACAGCACCTTACTAATAACAATAAAATTACATTTTTTATAAACCACAGAAGTTTTGGGGTAAACCTGCTGCCTGTACAATTACCTCGAAAACAATGACTAGATGAATACGTAAGCTCACACTTATAATCCCAGCTACTCAAGTAGTGGAGATCAGAACTGTTCATTTGGGACTAGCTTGGACAAAAAATTAGCAAGGTCCTGTTTCAATTAATAAGCATCAGCAGTGTGTGGTGGCACATCTGGCTTCCCAGCTTCCCAGCTTCCCAGCTATGTAGGAAGATTGCAGTTCAAAAGGCCAGCCCCTGGCAAAACAGGAAACCCTACCTAAAAAATACATAAAGCAAAAATGGCTGGGTATGTGGCTCAAATGGTAGAGCTCTGCCTAACAATCATAAAGTCCTGTGTTCAAACCCCAGTATCATCCCCCCAAAATCAAACAAATGCTAATTAATTTTGTCAGCTTGATTGGGCTAAGGGATGCCCAGATAGCTGATAAAATACTTGGACATATGTCTGTGGGAGTGTTTCCAGAAGAGATTAGCATTTGAATCAGTAGATCAGTAGACTGAGTGAAGAAGATCCACCCTCACTGATATGGATGTGCACCAACCAATCTGTTGAGGACCCAAATAGAACAAAAAGGTAGAGGAAAGTTGAACTCACGGTCCCTCTTTCCCTGAGCTGGGACATTCACCAGTGGTTTCTGACTAAATTACACCACCACATTTACTGGTTCTCTAGCTTGCAGATGGTATATCACAGGAATTCTCAGCCTGCAGAATTGTCTGAGCCAATTCCTATAATAAATTTCCTCATATATCTATAAATGTTCTGTTTCTCTGGAGAGCCTTGACTAATATACTTGGGTCTTGATAAGAAATTCTTGACTGAATTTACAGATAAAATGCTAATATTGCTTCCAAAAGTACAATATTTTATTCATTAGCCAGCTTTTTACTATTAGAGGACAAAGTGATTGCTTTTGTAGTTCAAAATACAGATTTTTATTATATTCCCAAGCCAAGGAAAAGATGTAATCTGAAGTACATTAAATAAAAACAGGCAGCACAGAGCATAATCTTTATAGTTTGTTCCTCCAGCAACTTCTCCACTAAATTCTCGAACATTTCATTTCAATGTAATGAAAAAATATCAAGCCCACCTGGTTTTATATATTTTTAAATATATAACAAGCTAGATTGAAAAAGAAAGAAAACTGTTCATATTTTTAAACAGAAGTAGTAATACATTAAATCTTTTACCAATGACTACAACTTAGTTTGAAATGTAGTTTAAGAGATTGATTGATTGATGGATACAGAATTAGATAAATGAATAGATGTATGATGGAGTAAATTGAATAGAATGTCAATTGTAGAATCTGGGTGACAGATACATGGGTGTCTACTACGTAGTTCTTTCCACTTTTAGCATTTTGAAATTTTTGATAATTTGCCATGATAATCCCAAAGTAGACATCACTTATTATTTCCCACAACTGTTAGATCTTACTTGGAATCTATCTATATCTACCTATCTACCACCTGTACTTTAGAACTTTCCAAAAATGGACTTAAAGATGCCTCCAGACAGTATATGTACATATAGAGTTTGTTTTCTCATTTATTCTATTTATTATACTCAGATCAGACTTAGAATTATGAGGAAAAAATAAAATTACCAGGACATAATCTCTTTCCAGAAGGATGCAGTACATATAATATAACTTTAGTACATATAACGACAATCTTCCATACCACATAACATTTCAAAGAATGTTAGCTTCAGGGTTGGGGGTATAGCTCAGTAGCAGAGTAACTGTCTTACATGTAGAATGTCCTGGATTCATTCTCCAGCACTGAAAAATTAAACAAATAAATAAAGGTTAGGCTTTGAAATGTTGTGATTATTGAATTTAGAGGAAGCTGCTGAAAAAAATGTCAAGACAAATAGAAAAACATTCTTTAAAATTGGTCAACTGGGGCTAGAAGAAAGATTATCAATAATCTCAATGGAAGATTGTACTCCCCCCCAAAATAAAACAATGGCCAGAATAATACCTCTCATCTCTTATATATTTTTTCTTTCCCCCTTTCCCCCTTCCCTCATACTGGGGTTTGAACTCATTGTCTCCCAATTGCTAGTAGGCAGGCACCCTAAAACTTGCCTCAGTTCTTTTTGTTTTGCTTAGATTGTTTTTCAGGCAGGGTCTCATAATTTTTTACTTGGCTCAGATAAAATCCTCCTACCTACCACCTCTCATGTAGCTGGGACCACTTTTGGGGCCATCAGCTTATTGACAGAGATGGGATCTTGCTAAGTTTTTTGCCTGGGCTGGCCTTTAACTGCAATCCTCCTGATCACTCTCTCTGTAGTAGTTGGGATTACAGATGTGAGCCACCTTGCTTGACCCACTTGTCCTTTTTAAAAAGATTTAACTCCACCAATCAGACTTAACTTCCAAGCTGGGTGCCAATGGCTCATGCCTATAATCCTAGCTACTCAGGAGGCTGAGATCAAGGATCACGGTTCAAAGCCAGCCTGGGCAGGAAAGTCCGTGAGACTCTTATCTCCAAAAAACCACCAGAAAACTGGAAGTGGAACTGTGGCTCAAGTGGTAGAGTGCTAGCCTTGAGCTGAAGAGCTGAAGGACCGCGCCCAGGCCCAGAATTCAAGCCCCAGGACTGACCTGCCCCCCAAAAGACAACTTCCATCAAGATATAATGTTTATGTTCCCTCCCTTTGAATCTGGGTGGGATTGTGCCTGTGATGAAAGTGACATTTCGTGACATCTAGGGCTTAATTACCAAAAAAAAAAAAAAAAAAAGCATAGGTTCCACCTGTTTCTCTTGAGATGCTCACTGTTTTACCCTCACTTTGTTTCAAGCTACCTTATAAGGTGGATAATATCCAATCCTAAATTCCAAGACATGTAAGTGATGTGGCACCAAGCCCTGATTGAACTGTAGGCTTGCAATCAAAGGAACTAACTGGAATCCACTGAAATCTAGGGATGGTTTGTTATACCATGACATAGCTGATGCAATGACCAAGACAAAAACCATGTGGATTTGCACACATTGGCTTCCAAATGTAAGCGAGCAACCATATCACTGATTTAGTAGGTGAGGTTTGAAAAACAATTGACGTCTATCAAGAATCCAACTATTCCACTCAAGCTAGTTCTGTTAGTCTGTCACATATAAAACCTTTTGTATTTTTCCCCACAAGAATTGCTAACAAATGGCCAGGTTGACTTGGGTTCATCCACTCAAGGAAGAATAATTAGCACCTATTATATGGAAAACACTGTACTTCTCACAGTGGAGACATACAAAAGGAACAGCCAATCATCATAAGCTGTATTTTCCTGATTATTTCTCCTCCAAACTGCTCATAAACAGAGACATAATCAAAATGTAATCACGAAAAAATTAAGGGAAGAAAAATCTATTGCTTTACTGATTCATAAACAGGGCAATCAGCTTGTGAAAACATTTTTCATAGACTAACCAAATAAAAACAAAAGTTTATTTTGCTTTTTTCTTGTTGGCAGTACTTGGGAATTAAACTCAGGACCTCTCATTACCAGGTAGGCCAGGCAGGTGATTTAGCACCTGAGCTACCTCTCCAATTCCTTTTTTTTTTTAACTGATGGCTTTTGAGGTAAGGGCTCACTTTATCCCCCTGGGTACTGGGCTACAATCCTTCCCTTTGTGTTCCCTGTATCTTTGGGAACAATAGGTGTACATCCCTGTACCCAACTATTGTGCTTCCCCATGGTTGGGATTATAGTTGCATAGAAATGATGGACTGACATATAATCTCTCACATTTCTTTTTGCCCATGGTCTTAAACCTTCATCATCCTACCTCTACTTCCCTAAGTAGCTGGGATTATAGGCCACACCAAGCTAAAAGTTTATTTTCTTATTAATGAACTTCATTGCTATAAACTATGTAATTTAAAGACTTTGTAGATAGGAGAGTTCAATCTCTTAAAAAAAAAAAAAAGACTTGTTTCCAAACAAAGAGTATCTATTGAGAAATGCAATTAAACGGCCTCAATATCTCGGGCTTTTTTGGAAACTTTATCTATAAATGCATTTACACCATGAAAGCTCCAGGCATCTGTGGCTAGTAGGTGGGAAGGAAGCAGGTGGGCCATCACCATGTGTGGCTAGAGAGCCAAGATGGAATTGGGGAGAATCCCAGGTTCCATAATCTCCTGGTCCATCCCTGACCATTTACTATATTGCACACCTCTGCTACTATTAGAGAAGGGACACTTATTTACTTCCCTTCGGACTAGAAGGATAGGAGGGTCCATGAAGAGAGAGCTCTTGGGCATTCCAAGTCAGAATCTTTAGTGCATTTTCCCACAGGAGCACTACTGTCATAAACTGCCTGGGCTTTGTGAAATTACCCTTAGACCAAGAAATTGGTCACATTCTCTTTGCCATAAAGTGTCATTTGAAATATAAGCTTCTGAGAGCAGAGGAAACAGATCAAGTGGTACAGCATCTGCCTAGCAAGTCTGAGGACCTGAATTCAAATTCCAGTAGTAGCAAAACAATCACATAAATAAATAAACTAACAGCTAGCTTGGAACAGTACCTGCTTTTCCTCCTCCACCATCTTCTCCTTCACTTCCTCCTCCACCTTTTGTTCTTTTCCCTTCCTTTTCTCCCTCCTCTTTTTCCTCCTCCTCCTCCTCCTCCTCCTCCTCCTCCTCCTCCTCCTCCTCCTCCTCCTCCTCCTCCTCCTCCTCCTCCTCCTCCTCCTCCTCCTCCTCCTCCTCCTCCTCCTCCTCTTCCTCCTCCTCTTCTCCTCCCACCTTCTTTCTCAAGAGAAATTAAACTTTCTGGCACCTTGATTTTGAACTTTTGACTTCCAGAACTGGGAGAAAATAAATTTTTGTTGTGCAAGCCACTTAGTCTGTCACATTTTTTTTAGCAACCCTAGCAGAATAATATTTAAGGACTGGGCTGGGAAGGTGGCTCAGTGGTAGAGCGCTTGCCTTGCATGCCTGAGGCCCTGGGTCCGATTCCTCAGTACCACATAAGCTAAAAGAAAAAAGCCGGAAGTGGCGCTGTGGATCAAATGGTAGAGTGCTAGCCTTGAGCTGAAGAGCTGAGGGACAGCGCCCAGGCACAGAGTTCAGCCCCACGACCAGACCCCCCCAAAAAATATTTAAGGACTTAGGGCAACAAGTTGGTGTAGACACCCCCTCTTAAAGACTGCATGTTCTCCCCCACAGTGTAACCCCCGCTTTCACTATATTTGATGTCAGTATAACATGTGGAGGAGATGGGGACAAACAAGTCGTTTAAGGATTCAGGTGGACCTGTTGCAACAATGAGAAGTACAAAATGTCATGTCAAAACCAGCTTTACAATGTCGGTGTGGGGGGGGGGGAGGGGGGTATGATTGGGTGGGGGGGAGGGGGGAGGCTGGGAAGGGAGGTGAAGGGTAAACAAAGGAGGAGGCTGCAATGCTTGGTAAGAAATGTATGCATTATCCTGCCCATGTAATTGTAACCCCTCTGTACAGTATGTTCTCAAATAAAATAAAATAAAATATATATATATATATAAAAGAAATGTACTCATTACCTTGCTCATGTGATTGTAACCCTCTGTACAGTATTTTCACAATAAAAAACTTATTAAAAATAAAAAAAGGGGGCTGGGAAGGTGGCTCAGTGGTAGAGCGCTTGCCTTGCATGCTCAAGGCCCTGGGTTCGATTCCTCAGCACCACATAAGCAAAAAGAAAAAAGCCGGAAGTGGCACTGTGGCTCAAGTGGTAGAGCGCTAGCCTTGAGCTGAAGAGCTGAGGGACAGTGCCCAGGCCCAGAGTTCAGGCCCCACAACCGGACCCAAAAAAAAAAAAAAAAAAAAAAAAAAAAAAAAAAAAAAAAAAAAAAAAAAAAAGACTGCATGTTGTTATCAACACAATGGTTTTATTTAGGATATATATGTATATATATATATGCATATATATACATATATAAATATAGTAGCTCACAAAAATTGAGAGCTGAAGAGATTATTTGGTCTCCCATCCTCAATCTCTTCTTTCCATGACTAAATCCATATAAACCCCATCTTTATTACTTGGAGCTATGTATTTGTTCACTTTGTGACCTCATTTTTTCATTATTTCTCAACTCTGAAGCCTGTTCTAACATAAAAGTGATCAAATCTGCCTCCTAACCCCTTTTGCTTCAGCCAGTTATCTTTTTTTTTCCAGTCCTAGGGCTTGAACTCAGGGCCTGGGCACTGTCCCTGAGCTGCTTTTACTCAAGGCTAGCACTCCACCACTGGAGCCACAGCACCACTTCTGGCTTTTTCTGTTTATGTGGTACTGAGAAAAAGAACCCAGGGCTTCATGCATGCTAAGCAAACACTCCACCACTAAACCACATTCCCAGCCAGCCAGCTGTCTTTGAAGACTGTCCAAAATACACTTTAAGGTCCTTCTTGTGTCTTTTCCATCAAAGAAACACTCTTATAGGAGAATCGTTTCCCTGTAAGACACTAGTAGTCGATATGTTCAAGTAAGAAAGATGTATACATCTGTATACATCTGCTGAAGATGCTGCAACAGGGTACCACCCACTGAGTACCCTAAGCAACAGAATGTATTGTCTTGAAGTCTGAAGGCCAGAAATCTGGCATGAAGGTGAGGGCAGAATGGGTTCCTTCTAAGGGCAGTGAGGGAGAATCTGTTCCATGCTTGTTTCCTGGCTTCTGGTGTTTTGTTGGCAATCTGGTATTTCTTGGCATGTAGATACATCAATCCCATTTCTGCCTTCATCTTGACATGCTGTTCTCCCTGAGTTCTATCTGTGTCCAAATTTCTCCTTTTTGAAAAGACATTAATTATATTGGAAAAGGCAGTCTGTCCTACTCCATTATGACTTCATAATGGACTTCATCCTAACTAACACATCTGCAATGACCCTCTATCCAAATGAAGTCGTAGACTCAGGGGCTGAGGGTTAAGACTTCAACATACGTATTTCTAGCAGCATCATTCAATCCATAATGCCCACTTTATGCAAAAAAAATACTCATGAAGAGGGGGAGGGGACTAAAAGGCATATTATGTCCAGCAGAAGAGATCCAGCTGAACTCCAGGTCGTTCTTGCTGCTGAGTAGTGCCAGAGTGGACTGAGGCCTGAGACTCCTGGCATGGCTTTCTCCTCTTGCTGTCACCACTTTTTCTCAGCCTGTTCCACTTCTTCTGTCCCTCATGCTATCCTACAGGGGCTGATCTGTCTCAACTTTCTTGTGGGCCAGTACTACATTCTAGATCTAATTCTTTTTTTTTTCTTTTGCCAGTCCTGGGGCTTGAACTGAGGGCCTGGGCACATCCTTGAGCTGCTTTTTGTTCAAGGCTAGCACTCTACCACTTAGAGCCACAGCACCACTTCTGGGTTTTTCTGTTTATTTGGTACTGAGGAGGCAAGTACTCTACCACTAAGCCACATTTCCAGCCCTCTAGATGTGATTCTTTGCTCTCTCCTATCTCCATTTCCTGGTCTTAGACAAAGCCTGCATCTTGCAGGACTCCAAGTCTCCAGGTCTCCAAATTCTCCCATAATCATACATGAGAATGGGTCATTAGAAAATAAGCATCTCATTCTTGAGTTACTGCTCAGGAGTTTAGGCTCCCCAATGGGTATTTGGCAGGACTAAAGTGAAAGGTTAGGATGGGGGCCATAGGAATTGGGAAGCAAAGCAGGTTTTTGTTTTGTTTGTTTTGGGGTTTGGGGTAGTATCAGGATTTCCAGTCAGGGCTTTATGCTTGCTAGGCAGGCATTCTACCACTTCAGTCATACCACCAGTGCTTTTTGCTCCCGTTACTTCTGAGATAGGGTCTCATTTTCCCCCACACTGGGCAAGTCTGGTTCACGATCCTCCTATTTACCCTTTCAAGGGTGGTTGGGATGAGAGGCATGCACTATCATGCCCAGTTTCTTCTGCTGAAATGGAATCTCATGTGCCTTATTTTTCCTGAGCTGGCTTTGAATGTGGAGATAACAAGTGCATGCCACCATACCCAAGTCTTGTTTGAGATAGGGATCTTGTGAATATTTTTGTCTGGATTGGCCTTGAACTGTGATCCTTCTATCTTCACTTCCTAGAATTATAGGTGTAAGACATAAGCACCTGACCCAAACAATTTTTAAGTGACTTTTTAAGTGATTATGGTATAAGTTTTGATACACCAGAGGGATGGACCTAGTTTATTTTATTTTTAAAAATTCAGTAGTGGAGAAGAAATACAGGGTTTCATACATGTTATGGAAGTGCTCTACCACTGAGCTAATCCTTAGCCCTAGCTCAATTTAGTTGCTATCATGTAGTATGAGGACTTGAATTCCTTTGTTTTGAGCACCATAACAAATTGCTTACACTTCCATTCAATGGATATATAATATTGTTTTTTAAATTATTAAACCTTTTATAGCATATATACCATACTAATGTATATACATTTATCAGTTCATGCATGAAAATTGCAAGGGCTCAGTGAAGGAACCGTAATGATATATTTGGTATGATGACTTTCTCAGCTAATTGCTGCTAATTGCTGTTTAAGAAGATTTTTTTATTGCTTAAAAAGAAGTAAAAATACATTTTAATAAAGGAAAGGCAAATTCCTTTCTTGGTACTCATGATTTTAATCCTTCTTGACACTTCATCCCTTATCAGCCCTGCAAGGTTCTATTCATTCCCAGCATTTTTTCCCCAACACAGGAGCATGATACTCTCAGATTGATTGCTCATAGCTGGTGCTCTACCACTTGAGGCGCTCCAGCCTTCTGCTGATTAATTGGAGATGGAGTCTCATAGCCTTTTCTTCCTAGGGTGTATTTGAACATCCATCCTCCAAGTCTCAGCCTCCTGAGTAGCTAGGATTACAGGTGTGCACCATTGGTGCCTAGCATCTTTCCAGTTTTAGGACCTACATCAACTCTTGTCCTCTTCTTTTCAACTACACAAGAGTGTTCACTGTTTTGGAAACTACTTAACTCTTTTCGTTAGCATTCTACTTTCTCTCTGTTCCCTTTAAAAAATTTGTCATTTTCATTATCTTTCAATAGCTGTACAAAGGGGTTTTATTTCAACATGTCAAGTTATGAGTACAATAAATCTGGATCAATGCTGTCTCTTCTATCATTCTCCTCTCCCCCATCTATCCCAATCCTTCTCATTTCCTCAATCTCTGTTCTTTACTGCTCACTTCTTGAACATATGATTAATATACACCTAATTTTCTACTAAAAACATCATGATGCAAGCCAGATGCGAGTAGCTCATGCCTGTAATCCTAGCTACTCCAGAGGCAGAGACCTGAGGATCATGGTTCAAAGCCAGCCTGGGCAGGAAAGTCCATGAGAGTCTATTTCCAATTAACCACCAAGAATCTAGAAGTGGAGCTGTGTCTCAAGTGGTAGATCACGAGCCTTGAGCAATAAACTCAGGACAGACCCTGAGTTCAAGCCCTTGTACTGGCATTAAGAAAATCATAGTACAGATAGAATAAATATATGAAGGCAACAGAATAAATACATGAAGGCAAAAATACATTATACGTATGTGTGCAAATACCAAGTGACATTCATTTGTACAATTATTATATGCTAATAAAAATAAGAAATAAAATTATGTATCATGCTAACTACAAAAAAAGAGAACATGGTGGCAAAGCAAGAGTCAATGTAGAGTCCAGTTCTTCACAATCAGACTCAACTCAATAAATATGAACTGCACTCATCACTATACTACACCACTGGAATACAAATGGAATCAAATGTAGCAGGTTCAGTGACTGGGTCAAAGTCACAGATAGTAACCAAGTAAGGAGGCTGAGCCTCAATTATTTCGTGCAGCTATCCAGGTGCCTCTTGCTGAGGGGAGGGACTTGTCTACCCAGTGCTGAAAAGCCTAGAGGTGAGACGCCATTCACTGAATGCAGATGCCTAGCTCAAGGTAAGCTAGGAGGGCTCTGCTTCAGAGAAATGCAGATGTCATAGCCTTAGGAAAGCTTTGGGTATAGAGAATGCTCTGTCTGATTCTGCATTCATTTAAGGTCTGGCATCTTGTCTTCATGGTGGGAGAGGGTGACTCCTCCCCGCCCCCCTTTAGGTGATAGGCATACCCGGATCCCTGGAGACAGGGGAGGGCACTTAGCTGATAGCTTGCTGGACCTGTCAGTCCAGTGCCTGGGACTAGGAATTTACTGTGATCCTGCCCTGTGCCTGGACCCTATTTAGGCCCATTTGAGCACAGGCACCATTACGCCATGCCATGTGTCTCTGTGTTTGCCTCCCGTGTCCTGTCTCCTGGCTCCTTTCTGGTCATCATGACGCCCCAATTCAGCTTTCCATCGGAGCTGAATTGCTTTGTTGGTATTGTTTTTGTTCTTCTTCTCTCTGGCCTGTTTCCTAACTGTGTTAAGTGTATTTGTGGGCTGCATGCCTTTGTTACAAGATTCGATTTCCCAAAATGTGGCTTCTCTGATAATTTACCTTACAACAGTAATGGATGGAGCCCACATTGAAACCCAGATATGTAATTCCAGAATGTCCCTTAGCAGAATTATTTAATGGCCCATGGAGGGTCAAGAAATGGGCTATGGGTTTGCAGAGAATGACAGTTATTTATTTGGCCATTTCAAGATAGATAAGAAATGAGAGGGCTTGGGATAAAAACACAAGCAGAGAACGCAACTCCAGCCTGGGAATGAAAGTCTGTGACACTTATCTCCACAGCCACCAAAAAAAACAAAAACTAAAGGGGCCGGGAAGGTGGCTCAGTGGGAGAGCGCTTGCCTTGCATGCATGAGGCCCTGGGTTCAATCCCTCAGCACCACATAAGCAGAAAAAGCCGGAAGTGGCGCTGTGACTCAAGTGGTAGAGTGCTAGCATTGGGCTGAAGAGCTAAGGGATAGTGCCCAGGCCCAGAGTTCAGTGCCCATGACTGACAAAAAGAAAAAAGAAAGAAAGAAATGAGATAACTGGCAAAATGGAAGCTTCCTGAGAGAATTTAAGATTGGCAAGGATTCCATCCAGGTCCTAGGCACCTGTGGTTAAACAGGGCTAAGAGAAAACTAGAGAAAATTATACGTTCATTAGAACCTGCTTCTCAATGAATTCTGAATGGGCAAACAATTGCCAAAAGACCACAGAAAGCTGGATCTTTCCTTATGTGGGTCTGCATGGCCTCTTTTGACACAATTCTACCTCTTTTACATGGTTCCTTTTGTGGTCGGTTGTGGGGCTTGAATTCTGGGCCCAGGTACTGTCCCTCAGCTCTTCAGCTCAAGGCAAGCGCTCTACCACTTGAGCCACAGAGCCACTTCTGGTTTTCTATTGGTTTATTGGAGACAAGAGTCTCATGGACTTTCCTGCCTGGGCTGGCTTTGAACCATGATCCTCAGTTATCAGCCTCCTGAGTAGCTAAGATTACAGGCGTTAGCCACCGGTACCCAGCTACATGGTTCCTTAGAGTCTCTTGCTCTCTAATCTCCAAGAAAAGGCCTTTAGTGCACCTTTTCCTTTCTTAGTCATTCTTCTCAAAAAGTGTGAAGCATCCCAATCTGAATTGACACCTTTAATTTGTACCCCAACACCTCAATTTCAAATCTTCTACTTAACTAACTAACCACTTAGATTCTACTGTAGGCTAGAAATTTATACAAATGAAAAAAAAAATTAATGCTGGCTTAAATCTGTTGCTGAGACTGACCTCAAAATCCTTTGCTCAAGCAATCTTCCTTCTTCAACCTCCTAAGAAACCGAAACTACAGGCATACACCAGTATGTCTGGCTCAAGTGCCCTCCTGATTTTCTCAAAGCTGCTAACCTACCTCTTGAGACCACTTAAGGTACCATTTGTATCCCAACCTTTAAGGTACCATTTGTATGCAAACCTTTTGATCTCTCTTTTTAAAAAAATTAATTTTTTGGAAGTACTGAGGTTTGAACTCAAAGCATCTTGCTTGTTAGGTGGGTTACCTATCACTTGGGCCAAGAATACCTTAGTTATTTTTTATGTTTTTGCCCTAGACTGTACTCCTCCTACCTATGCCTCTGGCATAGTTTAGGATTACAGATATGAATCACTGAGCTTAGCTTATTTGTTGAAGTGAGATCTTGGTAACCTTTTGTCCAGGCTAGCCTGACTAATAGAAGACTAAGAGAAATTAAAGAGGGTTCCCAGGGCTGTGTACAGTGGCTCATGCCTGGAGTTGCCAAGGGAATTTGCCTGGATCATGTCACTACTTAGCTAAGAAAAGTTTATGACTGCCCATACGCTACAAAGAAAGATGCAGGCTTCTCCTGGGACTTTGGGGGGTCTCTGACATGTAAACCAAGACTTGAGCAGCATAAGCCTGATAGGTAGAAGTTCTGGGCTTAATGGAGTCTGTGCTCAAACCAATTCTCTATACTGAGCCCTTCCTGTGGATTTCCACACACTTTGCTGTCATTTAGGATCCCTGATGCACTCTGGATTCACTGTATTCTACAAAATGCTTTTCAACAGATAGGGACTAATCCTCTTCTACAGCCCCTATGTAAATGCTAGCAAGTCTCCAAGACCTCATTCCATTCCAACTTTTCTTCAAAACTTTCCCAGGATCTCTAGTTCAGAGTATTTTCCCTTTCTGAATGTCTCCATAGTACTTTTTATTTATGTCAGGATCAATCATGTAATGCCATCACTAGATCTCACCCAGCCATGCCAAATCATCTGTTTTCTCTACAACTTTATATTTTTTGTGCCAACCAAGTATTGAGAGATCACACGAAAAAGTTATATTTGACAACTATGTGCACATAAAATTATCAACTTTTTAAGTATTTAAAATATTTCAAACATATAGAAAAGGCATCAATATAACAGAGCCATGATATTCATTCCCAGATTTAAAAAAAAAATTTAATTTTTTTAATCTTTATCTTTTTGGTTGGTTGTGAGGCTTGAACTCTGGGCCTGGGTGCTGTCCCTCAGCTTTTCAGCTCAAGCTGAGAGCTCTACAGCACCAATTCTGATTTTCTCGTGGTTAATTAGAGATAAGTCTTATCGACTTTGCTGCCCAGGCTGGTTTTGAACCGTGATCCTCAGATCTCAGCCTCCTAAGTAGCTAGAATTACAGGCGTGAGCCACCAGCACCTGGCTCAAAACAATTTTTTTTTAAAAGGAAGATTTTTTAAAATAAATAAAGAACATAAAAACATCATAGGAAACAGTTAAATCTCACCCCCTGTTCCTACCCAGGTGTATCCTTGTTCCTCCTTTGTCTTTCTAGAGGCCCCAGGACACCATCAACAGGAGGCTTACTGCTAAAGACTACAACCTTCAGGCTTCTTTGTCCTAGCTTCCAGAAGGGAGATCGTCAGGGAGATCTAATAGGAGATGAGACAGGAGATGAGAGAGCCCTACTCTGCCCTGCTCCTGCAGACTGTAGGGCTGTCAGATCAAATACAGGCTACCTGGTTATGTTTATGAGCATCCATTGGTTGTACAGGGCAGTTCATTTTGATATGTCCCTACATACATACAATGTACTACCATATCTTGATCAGACCCAGACCTCTTCTACCTCCTTCCCAAACCTATCTTCACAGCTCCATTTTTCCCATTTTCACACACACACACACACACACACACACACACACACACACACACACACACACACACATATAAGGCATTGTGACCATATTCTTACTCTTTTAACTTTTTTTTTTTTTACGGTATTGGAGCTTGAACTCTGGGGCTAGGCACTGTCCCTCAGCTCTTCAGCCCAAGGCTAGCACTTTACCACTTGAGCCACAGTACCACTTCCAGCTTTTTTCTGCTTAAGTGGTGCTGAGGAATTGAACCCAGGGCTTCATGCATGCAAGGCAAGCACCCCCCCCAGCCACCTTCCTAGCCCTCTTTTACCCTTTTTGATTGTCCTCCCCCTCTCAATAGTGACCCCACCTCAGACAAGACAAGTTTCACCTTCCTAATACTCATTTTTGTTACAGTGCTTGTTAATTGTTCAAAAGGGTTTTTTTCCTGGCATTTCACACATGTACATAAAATACTTTAATCAGATTGATCTTATATATGAAGGATTGACACCCTACCCTGTTTTCCCGGGGTGTGCAGATGGCCTGACACAGACAGGACAATCTACCAAAGCCTGGTTATAAGCATTCCATTTGGGACCCAACCAAAAAGCCCCCTGTAGTGGGGACAGGCAGTGAGACCACTCAGTCCGCAGTGAAAATGTAAAAGATTTTATTGAGGGAAAAATGCTGATGCGCCAGGAACTCACCTGGAGTTGGGATCCCAGGAAATGGCCCAGAATGCTAGCCCACATGGGCTTTTAAGCATTTGGTGTAGGGCAGAGAAAGGGGGAGGCTGGGTGTTGGTTTTAGCCAATGATTGCTACAAGAAGTTCACAATTTAAGTTTAAATTTCCCACCAGGATTTTGCTGGCAGGTAGCAGGGGAATAGAACAAAGGGTGGTGAAGGTTCAGCTGGGTTAGGGCTGGCATTGCTCAGAAAACAGCAGAAGCAGCATTACAAGAGTTACAGAGTTACAGTTACTAGCTAAAATAGCTAGTTAGTTCCAGGGAAATCTTATCCACAGAAGGCACAGTTACATTTATATCTTAAAAATCATTTATTATCCTTTTTATACAATCCAAGTTAAATATTATATTCTTCTTACTTTCTCCACCATAAAATCCCCCATCTCCCTAGATCTAATGGCTTTTTCATTAACCTCTCCCTCCTTGCTCAGACCTCATAAAAACCCAACTCCTGGCCCACCTGTTCACAGTCTTCAAGCCTGTGGGAAGGCTGTGTCCCTCACTGTTATATCTCAATAAACAGTTCTCACCTGTGGAAGATCGAGTCTGGCCTTTTTCCTTCCTTTCTCCTCCATTTTCCTAACAATTTGCATATATGTATACACACACATATATGTATATACACACATATACATATAATCCTTTATATGTTCATGTATGTTAATATATCCTTTATGTGTTTATCTTTTATGTCTAGCACCCCTCTCCCCATATGAGAGAAAGACATCGTCCTTCAGAATCTGGCTTACTTCATTCTAGATCCATCTATTTCCCTAAAAGTGACATAATTTCTTTCCTCTTCATGGCTAAATACTACTCTGTGTGTGTGTGTGTGTGTGTATTACATTATATGGATCCATTCATCAGTTGTGGGCATCTGGGCTGTTTTCATAGCTTGGCTATTATGACTAGTGCTGCAATGAACATGGGTGGGAAAATGCTTCTGTTGTATCCTGCCTTACATTCCTTAGATATATGCTCAGGAGTGCCATCATTGAATTAGAGAGTTGTTATAGTATTTGAGACTATGCCAGAGATCCACACAGTCATCTAGGTACAGAGAACAAAGAAAGGTTTATTTCTGGGGAAAGGGGGCCGGCAAGACCCCTTTTCACAAGGGAGAAGTGAGAAGCACCGGCTATTGTCTGATGTCACCTATATAACCTAGGAGGTTTAGGAGGGGCTAGAAGCAGCTAGGAGGCAAAGACCCCAGCGTGAAACGTGGGCCAGGGGCTTTATCATGGCAGACTAGGATTGATGGCTGCTGCCCAAGTAGTAGATAAGGGGTCCTGCAGCTGCCCAGACCTGAAGGTCACTCTAAGGCTCTTGTTGCCTTCTGTGGTGGTAGCTGCCCCAGAGAAGTGCCATCCCAAGGTAGAGGGGGGTTGGAGGCTGATTATTTACTGCCTTTACTGCATGGGCCTAGTGTGGCCTAAGAAAGGAGCATGTAAAGCTGTGGAGAGGGGAAGGAGCATGCTAAGCTATGGGAAAGGAGCTGATTGGGCTAACAATAGTAGTTCTAGTTTTAGTAGTTTTGAGGAATGTCCATACTGATTTCCATTATAGGTGAACTAGTTTACATTCCCCAACCCTGCCAATAGTGAATAAGGATTCCATTTCCCGTTTCCCTTTTTTCCATGTATTAGGTGAAGACATGGACAACTCCCCGAAAGCCAGGGGGAAGGAGGCACGGCTGTGAGGTGACAAGGGGGAAACTAGGACCGTCTGTGAGGAATCCATAGCGGTGGCTGAGGATCTTGCTCCTGCCTCAAATTCTGTCTGGATTCAGTATCCCTTTTATCTGAACACTAGCAAATGTTCCTTAACCAAACAGCAAATGTTCCTTAACCAATCAGCAACAATTCACCTTTGGGCCGGGCGCTGGTGGCTCACGCCTGTAATCCTAGCTACTCAGGAGGCTGAGATCTGAGGATCACGGTTCAAAGCCAGCCCGGGCAGGAGAGACTGTGAGACTCCTATCTCCAATAAACCACCAGAAAACCGGAAGTGGCGCTGTAGCTCAAGTGGTAGAGCGCTCGCCTTGAGCTGAAGAGCTGAGGGACAGCGCCCAGGCCCAGAGTTCAAGCCCACAACCGACAAAAAAAAAAAAAAAAAAAAAAAAAAAAAAAAAAAAAAATTCACCTTTGGAACTAGGTTCCTACTGTTGTATGGTAAATCAGATACGAATCCAGTTACAAGAAAACCGAGAAGCCACATTTTGAAAGATTGAATCAGGAGTCTTTATTAAAAGGCCGGTGACTGCATGGTGGACTCCTGTCTCAAAGACCAGCAGCCCACAACAGACTTTTAAAGACAAAGACCACTTCTTTGGTGATGACAAAGCCCAAACATAAACAAAGGAAGCAGGAGAGGCTGGGGAGCCGGGCTTCCTGGGGCTAAACAACCCAATGCATTTGTATATCCTTTCTGGGACTAAACAACAGGTGCATCTCATCTGCATATCCTCTAGATCAGAGCCCCTCCTGCTCTATTGACTAGCCATCTGCTAGTTCAAAGGATGGCTTGTCTCACCTCTAGGCTTTGGAACTGGGTGGACTGCCAAGTTAGGCACCAGGATGGCTGTGAAAAGAAGGTGACTTACTTAGACATAGTCTTTCCTTTACATCATTACTCTTCCAAATCTCCTCACACTAGCTAGGACCCATCACCCAGAGACCTGACTGATGTATCTTAGGCTGATCCCCATTAGTATCACTTTTTATCTCCATTGGCAAGTCTTGTCTGTTTGTGGGAGTTTCTCTCCTACTCAGGGATTACAAAGCAAGGTTACAAAGATTAATGCCCAGGAATGTGTTAAGGGTGGTGAAATGGATTGCTTCCTAGGAGCATTTGTATTTTAGCAATCTAAATGGCTAGATTTTAAGACTATTTCAAAGGGACTTTCTAGTGTAATGTAAAAGTAACCTCCTGTCTTTCTAGAGGAAAATCCTTGTCTCTCCCCCTTCCCACCATTTTGTCCATAAGCTTATATTATCTGTCTTTATCTTGAATTTCTTGGAGATGTGGGTTTTAAAAAGATGAAGCAAATGATTGCTGTTTCCTGTCTCCTCCAAGCTGCAGTTAACACCGAAGTTGCCTCTAGTTGTCCCACAGAGCCATCTAGTGGCTAAAAGTAGCAGACACTAAGAAGTTTCTTCACAGTGTATTTTGTAAGAGCATTTTTCTTTTCTTTTCTTTTCTTTTTTTTTTTTTTTTTTTTAAGGGACAAGAACCATTTGTTGTCTTGGTTTGGCTAAGTCAGGACAGATCAGGTTTGCTTTGCTTAGCTGTATAATACTAATAGAATGTTTCAAGTTCTATACAACTGACAACTTATTAAAAGCTTTAAATCCATTAATACGCATTGCCTAGTGAAGTGGATTCACCCTCAGGAGGTATAGGTATGAGAGTATGGGTTTTTTAACAAACTCTCAGGTGATTTAAATTCTGCTGATCCAAGGGATATATTCAATATGGTGGGGGAAAGATAGATTTGAGGTGTACCTTTACAGCACAATCCTACTGGCTGCATTTAAAAAAAAGTTCTCCAAGGTTGTGGACTGAGCCGAGGAATGTGTTTAAGGTACTAGGACACAGTTCCTCCTTCATCCTTCTATTATGAGGGGCCTTTTAATTAGCACATGTCAAAAACAACTGCTTTTTCTTCCTTCACAAACAAGGTAAGTTTGTCATTCCATTTTCAGAAAGTTTCTTAGTCTTATGATTTTTGGAGATGTGAATTTTAAGTAGGTCCAGATCAAGCAGAAAATTGTTGTGTTTGAATTTGTTTGCTGTCTTGTCTTTCTTCAAGCTATCTTCAAACAATCTCCTTCGTAGTGTTTGTACATGCTTGTAATCCCAGTGCTTTGGAGGCTGAGGCAGGAAGATTCCAGTTCAAGGTCAGCCTGGACTGGGGTATATAACTAGTTGAAGGTCAGCCTGGACTATGGGGGAGACCCTGTCAAAACTCACCCCCACATATACCAAAAACAGACTACAACAGCAAAAGAAGCAAAAACCAAAACAAACTGCCCCAAACTCACTTTTTAGTTGCCCCACAGTGCCATCTAGTGTCGTAGATGGAGGAATCCCCAAATGGCTTCACTGAGGTATTTTCTGAGCGAATCTTTCTCTTGAAGGGAACAAAGGTTATTTTAAGGGTTTGGGATTGGATGATGATGGGGGAGGGGGGAGACTTATTTTGTGAACCAAACAAGATTTCTGAGGTTGTGTAGAACTAAAACTTTTTAAAATCATGGAAGATCTAGGAGAATTTAGATAAGAATTTTATTTATTTATTTTTTTTTAATTTTTATTTTTGCCAGTCATGGTGCCTGAACTCTGGGCCTGGGCACTGTCCCTCAGCTCTTCAGCTCAAGGCTAGCGCTCTACCACTTGAGCCACAGCACCACTTCCAGCTTTTTCTGCTTATGTGGTGCTGAGGAATCGAACCCAGGGCCTCATGCATGCAAGGCAAGCACTCTACCACTGAGCCCTTCCCAGCCCCTTAGATAAGAATTTTAACATTTCTGTGAGCATGTTAATGATGTAGACTTTGGTTTGTATTATATCTTCATTTGATGGTGCTAGAAAGGATATAGTCAGTTAATGATGCCTCTTCACTCACCCCGTCAATTTTTCTGGGCTATGTCGTGGCAAAGGTCTGCATTTGGGTCTTTGCAGGGCAAAGCTTTCCTAGAATGGGACTGCAGCAGCACAAAATCCAGCTGGGATAGGAGGGAGCTCAAAAGGGCTTCTAAGGGTGAAAAGAAATGAAGACTGGAGGGACACATTGCCCTTCCACCCAGGCCCAGAAAGTGATGAATATTGGGAAACATTTCTTCTCCATAGCCCCTCTCACCACAGCAGGTTATGACATTGATCCTGGTTTGTAAGTCTAAGAAACCTATTGTGTTTTCTGCATACATAGTAAAAGCATTTCTCTTTCTGTTTGGTTTGGCTGATGATCATAAGGAAAAAAAATTTAGGAATGCTTTTGCCCCACATGCTACAGAATTCATAATTAAAATATTTCCCCATTTTTAAACTCTCTAACAGGCCTCTAGCCTGCCCAAATGAGTTTGGTTATGGACGGGGTGAGTCTGGGCTTTACTTACTACTTTGAGAATATGTATCAGATTGGGTTTGTCACCTATGTGACTGTGGAGATGTGACTAAGACTTGTTTCCTCATGCAGAAAATGAGTAACAGTACTACCTACTTCTTGGGTGACAATGAAGATCAAATGAATATTCCTGGAACAGCACTTCCATTTGATTAATCCCATTCAATGTTGAGTTAATATTATATATTATATTATGTTAATATTATATATACTACAAACGTATGTACAAATATATATAAATACATATACATACATATATTTGTATATATATTTGTAGTACATACATATATATTTGCATATATATTTGTGTAGATATACTACACATATATTACATATATATTTGTGTATATATAGTACATACATATGTGTGTGTTTCTCTCTCTCTCTATATATATATATATTTGTAGTAGGCAAAATAATATTCTTCAAAAAGTCTGGTCTAGGCTGGGTGCCAGTGGCTCATGTGTGTAATCCTATCTACTCAGACGGCTGAGATCTGAGGATCTTATTATGAATCCTGTCCATGCAGGAAAGTCCATGTGATTTTTATCTCCAATTAACCACCAGAAAATGGAAAGTGAAGGTATTCCTCAAATGAGTAGAGCACTAGCCCTGAGCAAAAACTAAAGGACAGCCTCAGGCCTTGAGTTCAAGCCCCAGGACATATGCACAAATATGTCAGATCTCATCTCTGGAGCCTAAAAATGCTACCATAGATCACAAAACCTGCAGAAACGATTAAGCTAGGAACTTGAGAAATTATAATGGATTATCTGGATTTTCCTTTCATGTACATCACAGGGGTCATCGTAATGGAAGAAGGAAGCAGAAGGAAATCAGGAGTAGAAGGCAACATGAGCACAAAGGCAGAGGTGGCTGTGACATCGCCACAAGTCCACACATGCTAACAGCCACTAGCAGCTGGAAAAGGCAAAGAACCAAATCTGTCCCTCATCTTTCTAAGAAGACACTTTGCTTTCAACCCAGTGAACAGATTTCCAACTTCTGGCCTGCAGAAGAATAGACTTTTTTTTTTAATTTAAGCCACCAAATTGGTTGCAATAACTTTTGGAAATAAGTACATCACTTTTATGTAGAAAATCACCTATAGCAGTCCAGACAATACCACAATATAAAAGATTTTTGTTGTTGTTGTTGGTCGTGGAGGGGCTTGATCTCTGGGACTGGACGCTGTCCCTCAGCTCTTCAGCTCAAGGCTAGCACTCTACCACTTGAGCCACAGCACCATTTCCAGTTTTCTGAGTAGTTTATTGGAGATAAGAGTCCCATGGACTTTTCCTGCCTGGGCTGGCTTTGAACTGCGATCCTCAGATCTCAGCCTCCTGAGTAGCTAGGATTACAGGAGTGAGCCAATGGTGACCGGCTATAAAAGTTATTTTCATTATTTTTATTTATTTATTTATTTTTGGGTCCTGTCATGGACCTGAACTCTGGGCTTGGGTGCTGTCCCTCAGCTCTTCACTTCAAGGCTAGCGCTCTACCACTTGAGCCACAGCACCACTTCTGGCTTTTTTTTCTGCTTATGTGGTGCTGAGGAATCGAACCCAGGGCCTCATGCATGCAAAGCAAGCGCTCTACCACTGAGCTACCTTCCCTGCCCTAAAACATATTTTTAAAAGGAACAATTTAGAAATCAAATGTTTTCTGTCTTCCTGACCTTTCCTACCAAATACATAGAAATATCTTTTTTTTTTTTTTTTGTCGGTTGTGGGGCTTAAACTCTGGGCCTGGGCACTGTCCCTGTGCTCTTCAGCTCAAGGCGAGTACTCTACTGCTTGAGCCACAGGGCCACTTCCGGTTTTCTACTGGTTTATTATAGATGAGAGTCTCACGGACTTTCCTGCCTGGGCTGGCTTTGAACTGGGATCCTCAGATCTCAGCCTCCTGAGTAGCTAGGATTACAGGTGTGAGCAACCGGCGCACGGCAGAAATATCTTATATTACATGAATGCACATACTCTTTTTAGTTTGCAACTTAAGAAGATAAAAGGACTTGTCAGACATTTTGTTCTGAAAATGCTAAAGAGGGAAAACACATTTTTGAAAATGTTATTCATGGATGTGAGACTGATTGGAATACATTATAAGTATTTGTGGAGATGTATCAATGAAATACCTCCTATAACTATTATATGTAAAACAAAAGATGCTGCATGCCATGGGTGTGGGGAGAAGCAGGAGCTAATGGTACCCATGCTTCTTTAATACCAATGACATAAACTTCTGTGGCATCTATTCTCCTAAAATAATAACAAATTTAAATTTTATTATCACACATTTTCCATTTTCTGATAATCTACTCTAGAATGCTCCTTTACTAACCGATTTTTTTCTTTTTTTGGCCAATCCTGGGGCTTGAACTCGGGGCCTGGTCTCTGTCCCTAAGCCTCTCCATGCTCAAGGCTAGTGCTCTACCACTTGAGACACGGCACCACTTCTGCTTTCTCCGTTTACATGGTACTGAGGAATCCAGCCCAGGGCTTCAAGCATGCTAGGCACTCTCTATCACTAAGCCACATTCCCAGTCCCTAACTTTATTTTTTAATCGCTTTCAATTTTTTTTTTGTCTGTCATGGGGCTTGAACTCTGGGCCTGGGCACTGTCCCTGTGTTCTTCAGCTCAAGGCGAGTGCTCTACCGCTTGAGCCACAGAGCCACTTCCGGTTTTCTACTGGTTTATTGGAGATAAGAGTCTCAAGGACTTTTCCTAGTTGGGCTGGCTTTCAACCACAATCCTCAGATCTCAGCCTTCTGAGTAGCTAGGATTACAGGTGTGAGCCACAGGCACCTGGCTTCACCTTCAAATTTTGATAGATTGAAAATATTGCTAGTAAAACTTATCAGTAGAACAATTCTTCTAAGCTATCTATTTAAATCCCATTTGCAAGTTTTTATTTCAGAAATGTAATTAAAATCAACCACAGCAGCTTGAAGTCTCCCTGGATATAATCTCTGTAGGCCAAATTCTTTCTGTGACTCCATTTAAATTTTCTATTAATTACAAGTTCCATCTAATCATGACTACTATTCTTCAGTCTGTCACCTACTGTCCATGCCTTGATATTTGAAAGTGGATTTGACAGCAATTAGAAAGTACATACATTGTATACTTCTGGGAAACTCTTTAGTGTAGACAATTTGAAAATGTATCTTAATAGTTCATCTTGTCTGGAGGACTCTTTCCTCTAAAGTTGCCCCCATTTCAAGGAGTCTGCAGCTCTGATGCCTTGGTTCTCATTAGGCCACCCTATTGTGGCACCCATCAGCAAAGGCTGATGGAAGTGCAAGCATAGTCTCCTGGGAATTTCAGGGACAACAGTTGAGATAGAAAAGCCATTAATAGGGGCTGGGAAGGTGGCTCAGTGGTAGAGCGCTTGCCTTACATGCATGAGGCCTTGGGTTCGATTCCTCAGCACCACATAAGCAAAAAGAAAAAAGCTGGAAGTGGCGCTGTGGCTCAAGTGGTAGAGCGCTAGCCTTGAGCTGAAGAGGTGAGGGACAGCGCCCAGGCCCAGAGTTCAGGTCCCACAACTCGACCCCCCCCCCAAAAAAAAGAAAAGCCATTAATAGCCGGGTACCCGGTGGCTCATGCCTGTAATCCTAGCTACTCAGGAGGCTGAGATCTGAGGATCATGGTTTAGAGCCAGCCCATGCAGTAAAGTCCGTGAAACTCTTTATCTCCAATTAACTACCAGAAAACCGGAAGTGGCACTATGGCTCAAGTGGTAGAGTGCTCTCCTTGAGCTGAAGAGCTGAGGGACAGCGCCCAGGCCCAGAGTTCAGGTCCCACAACTCGACCCCCCCCCCAAAAAAAAGAAAAGCCATTAATAGCCGGGTACCCGGTGGCTCATGCCTGTAATCCTAGCTACTCAGGAGGCTGAGATCTGAGGATCACGGTCCAAAGCCAGCCCTGGCAGGAAAGTCGTGAGACTCTTATCTCCAATAAACCACTAGAAAACCAGAAGTGGTGCTGTGGCTCAAGTGGTAAAGCTCTGGCCTTGAGCTGAAGAACTGAGGGACAGTGCCCAGGCCCAGAGTTCAAGCCCCATGACCCTCTCCCCCACAAAAAGCCATTAACACAGCCACTCCTGCTGCACTTTGACACTTAATTGTCATGCATTGATACAAAAAATATGTTTCCTATTATGACTTTCCACTAGCAATATAATGATGGGAAGAAATATCAAAATTACAGCTTAAAAGTTCTGATTTCAGTTGGGCACCGGTGGTTCATGCCTGTAAATCTAGCTACTCAGGAGGCTGAGCACTGCGGTTCAAAGCCAGCCTGGGCAAGAAAGTCCGTGAGACTCTTTGTTTTAAAAATTTTTATTGTGAAAATACTGTACAGAGGGGTTACAATTACATGGACAAAATAATGTGTACATTTCTTGTCAAGCATTGTAGCCTCCTCTTTGTTTCCCCTTCCCATCCCTTCCCATCCTCCCCCTGCCCCCCCCATAAGTCTGTGAGACTCTTATCTTCCAATTAACCACCAGCAAAACGGAAATGGTGCTGTGGCTTAAGGGGTAGAGTGCTTGCCTTGAGCTGAAGAGCTCAGGGACAGGGCCCAGGCACAGAGTTCAGTCATAGGGCTTGAACTCAGGGTCTGGGTGCTGTCCCTGAGTGCCTTTGCTCAATGCTAACATTCTACTACTTTAAACCACAGCTCTACTTCCAGTTTTTGAGTGGTTAATTGGAGATAAGAGTCTCCCGGGGACTTTTCTACTCAGGCTGGCTTTGAATTGAGATCCTTAGATCTCAGCCTCCTGAGTAGCTAGGATTGTAAGCGTGAACCACTGGCTTAAACTTGCACTTTCACCCTCCTATATTTTATTATCTTGTGAGCAAGAAAATCTATGGAGGCACAGTTAAAAGGGACTGTAATATCTGAGTTGCTATTTACTGGCAGAAAGTTCCTCCTATTGTCTGTCCTCAGTCCCTCCTGCTGTTAGAAATTTACTCTCTCCCTGAACTCCCTTTTCCCTGGGAAAAGAATATCCATGGGAACAACAATGTGAAGTCAGAAAACAGAACAAAATTATTGTTAAAGGGCAAAACCTCTTGGTAAAGAAAAACTCCAGACAATGGCTGTCCAAGTAGTCAGCTTTTGTCCCTTCTCTATCCTTGCTAAAAAGCAAAAGAACATCTCTCCCTCACTCAAGTTTACCAAGCTGGCAGCTTTGCAGAAGGCTACCAAGAACCCTGAGGCTTATCACCAGCTGCACTAAATTGCTGTGTTAGTCAGGAGCTTACAATAAAAATCATTTCTGTGATAGTGTCAATAGCATTGATAGTATTAGTCATGCTCACCAAGTCAAGATTCTGTTTTGCCTACGCTCTTGTGTCTCAAGGCTATGTTTTTGCTATGTTTTGCTTCTGTAACCTTGCTGGCTGGTGTCAGTAACAGGGCCTTAGGCCCACCAACTGAAGATGACCACTGAGTGGTCCCACTATGGGCAGCCTATTGCAAATTATTATGTATGATATTTACCACAAAGAACAATGAATTTAAAGGTCCTATAACATATGAAAATGTCCAAATCTGCCTTGCATAGCTTGTCTATATAACTCTGTGTAACCAACCCCTATAAAAACTCATCCTACCCTGAGCTCAGTGTCATTCTCCTACTTTCCCAGTAGTAGGAAGCGGACCCCACTTGGCTGTAATAAAGTTCCTAGCTCCTTTAACTGGGAGTCTTGGAGTCTCTTTTGGATCCGGGATATAATAGGGACAAAGGAGTTTTATTAGTTGGTGTGTAACCCTATCGTGGGTTACCTCAGAACTAAGAGCAGCTGCAACCTCCAAGGGGGCACGTTTTTTCCCCCTTTTTCCTCCTTCCCACATGACCTTCCACTCTCCACAGGCCTCTCCACCTCTCTGCCCGAATGTGTGATCCCCACGGGCCTTTCCGATCTCCATAGGCCTCTCTCACTCTCTGCAGGCCTCTCCACCTCTCTGCTGGCCTATCCACTAGCCTCTCAGCAATCCACAGGCCTCTCTCATCTCCAGTCTCCAGCTCTCCACCAGCCTCCCCGCCTCGCTGCTTCTCCATGGGTCTCTCTGTAGGCCTCTCGGCCCTACACAGGCCTTTCTGCAGGCCTCTAGAGCTTTCCTGGGCCTCTCTTCCTTGGCCTCTCTTCCAGACTGGGTCTCTCCCCTCAGGCTGGCCCTCCTAGACTCCAGGGAGCAGTGTCCATCTTTAGTCTCCTCCTTGGAGTCCCCTCCTCCAGTGGCCTGCCCCCCTAAGCCGCCCTTTGACACTCTGCCCCCCAGTGGTCTGGCGTGCATGGCAGTGACGTCATCATGGGGCGGGACTTCCCGCCCCACAGGTTCTCATAATACCAGAGCTGGATTCTGCAAATCATGTTTTCTCTATCAGCACTGGCTTCTAGATTATGTTGAACCAATGCTGCTCTGGGTTACACTCAGCCAATAGGAGGCGCTGATGCAAAGGAATACTTCCGGTTTGCTATTTCTGCTTTGTGACTAGATTGGGGTGGGGTTCGTTAGAGAACTCCGCTACTCAGAACTCTGTTGGTAATCTCTAAGCAGGGAGCCCTGCTGCGTGGATTCTACTGCGTTTCTTCTCACTATGGAGGTAGGTGAAGTTTCCTAAAGTTGCCTCTCATTCTCCTCAGGAATCTGAATTTAACGGTTGTAGATAGGGGTGGGTGCCTTTTTGAAGTTTCTAGAAACTTTTGTCGTCAACCAGCCGTCAAAATGGCGGACACTTTCTGATGGAGCTATTTGAGTTTCCTAAATGTGCTTCAGTTACCCTTATTCTTTAGCTACTAAATAATTCTTTCAATGTTGACTTATTTATTTACAATCATTTATTGCCAGCTTGAACTGTGGTCAATGGGGGTGGGGAGGAGGACTTAAGTTCCGCTTAAGGCCTAGCGCCCTGCCAGTTGAGCCATACCTCTGATAACGACGTTTTCCTTCGATTAGTTGGAGGTAAAACTCTCATGGACTGTCTGGGCTGGCTTCAAACCATGACCCTCAGATCTCTGACTCCTCAGTATCTAGGATTAAAGGCATGAACCACCTGTGCCGGCCCTTATTTATTTATTTATTTACTTACTTACTGGTCTTTATGTGATACTAAGATTTGAAATCAAAGCCCATCTATCTCTATGTGTATATATATATATATAATATTATATATATATATAAAGCTCATTAATTGTATGATGTATTGTTGTTATTGTTGCTGCTGTTTTTCCGTTCCTAGGTCTAGGTTTTCAGGTTTGAGCCTTTGGTACTCGATTGTATTTATCTGTTGGTTTACTTCAGGTGATACTACAATTTGAAATCAGGGTTTCCGAAAAATGCATGTATTATGTATTAAAGCTTATTAATTGTACAGGGTGGTGGTTTTATTGTGATATTTATCTATTTTTGGTGACTCAAGTTTGAAGTCAGCCTCTCATAAATATATTATTTATTAAAACTTTACTAATTGTGCAGTGTGGCTTTTGATTATGATATTTATATATTTTTGGTAATACTGCGGTTTGAAATCAGGGCCTCTCAAATATGTATTATTTATTACAGTTTATTAATTGTATGGTGTGGTTTTGTTTTGGTTTCGGTTTCAGTCCTGAGGTCTGAACTCAGAACTTGAGTGCTGTCCTTGAGCTTTTGCTCAATGATAACATTTTAACGCTTGAAACACAGCTCCATTTCCAGCTGTTTTTTTTGTTTTTGTTTTGTCAGTCATAGGGCTTGAATTCAGGGCCTGACCACTGTCCCTGAGCTCTTTTGCTCAAGGCCAATGCTCTACCACTTTAAGCCACAGCTCCACTTCCGGTTTTTGAGTGGTTAATTGGAGATAAGAGTCTCATGGGGAGTTTTCTGCTGGGGCTGGCTTCGAACCTCCATCATCAGATCTCAGGCCCCTGAGTATCTGGGATTGCAGGTGTGAGGCACTGGCACCACTCCAGCAGATTTTTTTTGAATTTTATTTTATTGTAAAGATGCTGTACAGAGGAGTTACAGGTTACATGAATAAGGCGATGAGTACATTTCTTGCTGAGCATTGTTCCCTCTTCCAGCAGTATTTGAGTTTGAGTCTGACTGACTTATATACCCTAGTAGGCTTTGTGCCATGATCCTCAGATCTCGGCCTCTTGAGTAGTTAAGGTTACAGGTGTGAGCCACTAGTGCCAGGCCTAGTATGGTGTTTCTATTGAGGTATCTATTTTTGGTTTGAAATCAGGACCTCTCAAAAATATATTATTTATTAAAGCTTATTATTTGTGCAATGTGGTTTGTGTGTGTGTGCACTCCTGTCCTGGGGCTTATACTCGGCCTGGGCACTGTCCCTGAGCTGTTTTTGCTCAAGACTAGCACTCTATCACTTGAGCCACAGCTCCACTTCTGGCTTTTTTTTTTTTTTTTTTGGTAGTTTAATAGACATCAGAGTCTCACAGACTTTCCTACCCTGTCTGGCTTGATCATCAGATCTCAGCCTTCTGAGCAGCTGGAATTACACTAGTGCTCTGCTATAGTGCGGTGTTTTTATTATGGTATTTTTGTGCACACAGGAAATTTTTGTTTTATTCACACCCTGTATTCTTTCTTATTTCTCCCTCTCTTTCTCCCCCTACCCGGGGCTGAGGACTGAACTCAGAGCCTTGCACCTGGCAAGTGCTCATCCCCTGAGCTAAATCCTTAACCCTTCTTCTCCTTTTTAAATCTACCTTGCAGCCGAGTGCCAGTGGCTTACGCCTGTAATCCTAGCTACTCAGGAGAATGAGATCTGAGGATCACGGTTCAAAGCCAGCCTGGGCAAGGAAAGTCTGTGAGACTCTTATCTCAGAAAACTGGAAGTGGCTCTGTGGCTCAAGTGGTAGAACTCTTGCCTTGACCTGAAGAGCTGAGGGACAGCGCCCAGGCCCAGAGTTCAAGCCCCACAACTGACAAAAAAAAAAAAAAAAAACAACTACCTTGCAGTGGTTTTGTGTTTGTTTTTGATAATACTGAGGTTGTGTATATAATAGAGATATGTTATAGATGTATATTAAATAATATTTAATATATGTACATTAAACATTTTAAACATTTATATGTTTAAGTTCATTTCTAATGTATATTTATCATATAATGTGGGTGTTTCATTTTGTTATTGCCATGCATGCCCTATACTATGGTTTGATTATATTTAACCTATTATTCTTTCTTATTTCTCCCTTTTATTATCTGCCTAGAAATTTTTTGGTGGTTGTAGTGATTTAGCTTGGAGCCTTTGGAAGTGGTACTGTGGTTGCTTTGAGCTGAAGAGCTCAGGGACAGCGCCCAGGCCCAGAATTCAAGCACCATGACAGACAAAAAAACTTGGAGCCAAAGAAACATAGGTCCCATGGTTTCTCTTATTTGCAATATCTAGTATATGTCTGAGTCAAGCAGAAAAGGTCAGATAAGTTGATGTTAGGGAAATGAACCCCAAGATAAGTATTCAAATGTTTTTTTTCTTTCATTTGATTGTTTCTAACATTTTTATAAGATATTTCTTTGTTGCTTTGTATGTCCCTCCCCCATGACATAACCCCTGCTTTCACTGTATTTGATGTTGGTATAATTTGTGGAGGGGAAGGGAAAAAAATCGTTTAAATAGGGATACAGGTGGACCCATTGCAACAATGAGATGTACAAGTTTTTATGTCGAAAAACGAACTTTACAACTTTAGTGGGGGGGAGAATTGGCTTGGGGGTGGGGGGGAGGAACAAAGGAGGAGGCAACAATGCTTGATAAGAAATGTACTCATTATCTTGCCCATGTAATTGTAACCCCTCTGTATGGTATTTTCACAATAAAAAAAGAGAAAGAAACCTTGGAGCCTTGGGGTTTTACATATATAAATATAGAATTTATTTATTAGTGTATATTGTGTAGCATGGAGAATTAATTATGGGATTTTCATACACATCTATTTCTTAAATAATATTCACCCTTTCTATTACTCTATTTTTTTATCAGTCATGGGGCTTGAACTCTGGGCCTCGGTGTAGGTGTATACATATATATATATATGTGGGTATAAGTATGTATATGTATGTATATATGAATTTAGCATATAATAATTACATAGTGTGTGCAGGTTTACTTCATTACAGATACATGCATATTTATTCTTTGATTATATTTAGTCTCTTAGTGGTATTGACGTTTGAACTTGAGTCTCCTGTCTCTCTCTCCCTCTCCCCTCTCTCTATAATACTTTTATGTACATATACATACTTTACATATATGTGATTAAATTTATTTGAATATAGTAATTGTGAAGTGAAGTGTGTGTGCTTTAATATTTTACTTGCATTCGTTCATGTAACATTCCTTGATTGTATTCACTTTCATGTACTCTTTTTTTTTGTTTATTTATTTATTTATTTTTGTTGGTTGTGGGGCTGAACTCTGGGCCTGGGCGCTGTCCCTCAGCTCTTCACCTCAAGGTTAGCGCTCCCACTTGAGCCACAGCGCCACTTCCGGCTTTTTCTGCTTATGTGATACTGAGAAATCGAACCCAGGGTCTCATGCATGCAAGACAATCACTCTACCACTGAGCCACCTTCCCAGCCCATACTTTCATATACTTTTTATTTCCCCCCTTCCTGTTACATTTTTTTTCTTCCTCCTCCTCCTCCCTTCCCTCAGTACAGGGTTTGAATTTAGTGCCTTGTGCTTGTGGTGGTAATATATTAAAATTTATATAAGCATATATTACATAGTATGTGGGCTTAATTGTGGTATTTTAAAACATGAAAATAATGTTCTTAGATCATATACACTCATTTTATTATTCTTATACTCCCCTCCACTTATTTGGATGGTTTTGGGGATTGAACTCTAGCCCTCATGCATTTTTCTTTTTTGCTGGTCCTGGGGCTTGAAGTCTGAGCCTAAGCACTGTCCTTGAGCTTCTCTTGCTCAAGGCTAGCACTGTACCACTTGAGCCACAGTGCCACTTCCAGCATTTTCTGTTTATGTGGTACTGAGGAATTAACTGAGGGCTTCATGCATCTTCATGCATGCTGCATGCATCTACCACTAAGCCACATTCTCAGCCCCCTTCATGCATATAGATAGATAGATAGATAGATAGATAGATAGATAGATAGATAGATTGATTGTGGGGCCTGAACTCTGGGCCTGGGCACTGTCCCTCAAGGCTAGCGCTCTACCATTTGAGCCACAGCACCACTTCCGGCTTTTTCTGCTTATGTGGTGCTGAGGAATAGAACCCACGTCTCATGCATGCAAGGCAAGCGCTCTACCACTGAGCCACCTTCCCAGCCCAATAAATATATTTTTAATTTGTTCATTTAGTAAAGCTTAATGTGCAATGGCTTTTAATGTTTTGTTTTTGCCAGTCCTGGGGCTTCAATTCAGGTCCTGGGCACTGTCCCCAAGCTTCTTTTGCTCAAGGCTAGCACTCTACCACTGGAGCCACAGCGCCACTTCCAGCTTTTTCTGTGTATGTGGCACTGAGGAATTGAACCCAGGGCTTCATGCATAGTAGGCAAGCACTCTACCACTGAGCCACATTCCCAGCCCTTAATGTGGTATTTTGTACATGTTGTTAATATTTTTTTTTGCTCATAATCATCACTTTCTTGATTTCACAACAGTATTTTTCCTTATCTTTCTTAGAAATTTCCCTTCCCCTTCTGTAGTACTGTAGATTGAGCTCCAGGTTTCATAAAACCTTTATAATTATTTAAAAATTATGTATAGTGAACTTTCATTAAGATTTGGTGTTTCTTTGAGGTCATTCCATACATGCATATTACGTTCTTTGATCATACTATGCCCCTCTATTTCTATTTTTTATCCTGCTTCATAATCTCGTACTGAAGGTTGAACTGGGTTGAACCTGGTGCCTATATTTACAATTTGAATTATTTCATTAAAATTCATTAATTGTATGTGGGATTTTCATTGTGGAATTATGATACTTATATATGATATTCTCTGATCGTATTTACCCTTTCTTTTACTCTTTGTAATTTCCTTCTTTGCTTTTTAATTATTGCATTTTTTTCTTTTTGCACTACTGGGAATTGAACTCAGGTCCTCATATATATATATTTTCATATACACACATGTATATATGTTACTTTTAGTACATATTAATTGCATAGCATGGGGGTTTCATTATAATATTTCCATATGTGCATATGATATTGTTTGCTCATATTCATCTCTTTTATTCTGTTACTTCTCCTCCCCCTTTCCTGATTATCCTTTTTGTATTTTTTGGGGATTGGAACTCATTTATTAGTGAATGTTAATTGTATCATGTTGTGTTTTCATGTATGCATATAGTATACTTAATCATATTTATCCCTCTAATACTCTTTCTTATACCTCCTCTAGCCCCAATTTTCTTCTGGCCCATACTAGTGATTGAACTTAGGGCTTCACCCTTTGATATATGTACATTTTCATATTTGTATATTTGTATTTCATTAATTGTATAATGTGGGGTTTTGATTGTGGTATTTCTATACATATTCTGTTCCTTGCTCATGTTAACCTTTTCTGTTAATTTTCCTTATTCTCCTAGATTCTCTTTTTTTAAAATGTTTTTTATTGTAAAAATACTGTACAGAGTGGTTACATGAGCAAGATAATGAGTATATTTCCTAACAAGCATTGTTGCCTCCTCCTTTGTTTTTCCCCTACCATCCCTTCCCTCCCACCTCCACAACTATACTTCCCCCCCACCCCTGCCTAAATTGTAAATTCATTTTTCAACATAGTGTCTTGTACATCTCATTGTTACAATGGGTCAAACTATATCCTTATTTAAGTATTTTCCCTTCCCCTCCCCAAATTAGAGAAGTTCTTTTTTACAATCCGTTTATACTGGGGCTAGAACTCAGGGTGTACACTTGCTTGTCTGTCTTGTTCATGGCTGGTATTGTAATACATGCACACATTTATTAGCACATGGTAATTATACAGTGTGGGAGTTTGATTGTCATATTTCTATCGAACTAATGCTCATATTAATTCCTCCATTACTTTCTTATTCCTCTCCCTCCTCTGCCCCCATATACACATACATATTACAATTTTTGGACAGATTTTGGGATGAACTTACATATATACATATTTTATTATATTTATCGTACAATGTGAGGGTCATCTTATGGTATTTCTGTATATTTATGTAGAATTTTTTGATCTTATTCACTTCCTGTATTACTTTTTCTCATTCTTCTTACTCTTTTTTAAAAATCTTTATCCAGATTTTTTGGGCAGTACTGATGTTTATATTCAAACATGTTAAATGTGCAAAAACCCAAGACTTTGATTGACTTATACTTAAACCTCAAAAAGTAATAGATGCCTTTCGTTGGTTGTTTTCTGTATTTTGTGCAAAGATTCGTGGCCCATTTAAAGGCAGTTTTTTTGCCTCCTCCTTCTTGGTGCCTTGATATGACCAACTCCTACCTTATAGATAT
Source organism: Dipodomys merriami (assembly GCF_024711535.1). Lineage (NCBI taxonomy): Eukaryota > Metazoa > Chordata > Mammalia > Rodentia > Heteromyidae > Dipodomys > Dipodomys merriami. The sequence continues at coordinate 110,596,010 of NW_027204492.1, forward strand.
TCCCGGAGATTAGATAGAGGGGACTTCAAAGCACAGTCTTTGTAAGGCTGCTGTGCATCCTCGAGTATGTGAGGAAATGATTGCCCTCTCTGGGTTTACTTAGTGTCTGTTAACTCTAGCCGAAGTTGCGAGAAATGAAGTAGATCTGCAAGAGGATTGCTAGCAAATAGTTATGGCAGGGGAGGGAGGGAAGCAGTTTCAGGGAATATGCTGTAATCCTTCAGGTGGTGATTTTGGTCAAGCTGTCTTCACGGAGCGTTTCCCTTGATGCTTGGGTTTACTGTAGATTCTAAAGCGCCTGGTTTGAGAATCCGTGGTCAGGGTGAGTGCTGGCCATGAGTTGAAGGCGATGGTGCGGACCCCAGGAGGCTTGGGGACTTGTTTGGCGGGGAGGAATGAGGGAAAATTGGTAAGGGCTTTTCCAGCGTGCAGTGTCTCAATATTGTCTATCGCTCAGTCTTTGTAGGAAAGCGATCGTCCCCGATTTGGGCCTCGTAAGAGAGGCAGTCGTGGTCTTCGGGAAGTAAGTGTTTGCAGTAACCGCAAGGTTGGGGGCCGGCGGCTGGGGTTGGGGTAGGAGTGGGAGGAGAAAGTAAAGGGGGGGGGGAGGTTTAACAGGGCATGCGCGGCTCCTCGCGCGCGGCTCCTCAAAAATGGCGGCGGCGGCGTGAAGTCCGGTGCCTGCTGTCGGGACTAGAGTGCTAGAATTTCGTTGCTCTTGCTGACTAGATGCAAGGTGCGTGGTGCCCCTGGGCCCTGTGAGTTGCAGAGAGACAGAGAAGTGCTGCGCGAGCCCTGGCTGGCGGCGGGGAACCTTAAGCGGCGTGTTGCATGTGAGGAACGCCCCCCTCCGCGGGCGTTCCTCCTCCGCTCGGCCCCGCATTCTGATGCATCACTCCCCGCCGCCCCGCCGCCGTGCGGCTCCAGCTTCCTCTATCCCACGTAGCGCCCTCGGCAGACCACTTTAGTTGCTCTAGAGATGCCCCTCACAACCCACTGGAGCCCTTGCACCGACCACACGCCCGCATGTTGTCCGCGGCGTTCGGGCGCTGCACCGCCCCTGCCGCGGTCCCCTGGCCCGCAGCTGGGACAGCGCTTTCCTTTCAGCCTACACGGGATGGGAGGGGCCGGGCTGGGGCCCCGGGCTTTGCAGGTAGTTGGCGGGGTGGAAGGGCCTGGTGACTTCCAGGGGGACGTGGGAAGTTACTTTTTAGATTTTTTGGGGGGGAGGCGGGGGGGAGGGAAAGTCGGCCTGTGGCCGAGAGTGAACACGGGGCTCAGTTCCAGGTGGGAGCCTTGGGGCTCCTGGTAGGGACCAGGGTGGCGGTGACTGACCCTAGTGTCCAAGCTGGACCGCAAGACAAGGCACGGGACTCCAGGTTTTGCTTTGGACCCCAAGACAGCAGCGGTCGTCTTGTCGCGGGGCTTAGAAACAGGGCGCGATTGTTTCTTTTCTTTTTCTTCTCACTTGGGTAGTGTTTATGCTGTATCTGAATGTGAAGAGCCAGACGGAAACGGAGGCATTGGGGAATTTGAGCAATTTTTGTGCCTTGAGCTGTACGGCTTCAAGGGCTGAGCGTAATCGACTTTTTCCAATGTTTACGCAGCTCACATATTTACTTCCAGGTTCCCATTTTAAAGTATTGGTTTTTTTTTTATAAGGGTGTTAACTTTTGTCACACATTTCAAAGTGTGATTACAATTTGAAGTGCCTGTTTTGGAGAGACTTACCCGAGGCCAATGTAGAACACCTCTAGGATGCAAAGTGATTGTTTTGCACAGGGAAACAGGCAAAGTAACTTGCTTATGACTTAGGCTTTTCAAATTTGCTGAAGCTGCTTCTTCTCCACCCCCCCGCCAAAATCAACTTCAATTATGCTGCATTTTAATACCTCCACAGCTACTAATATTTAAAAGGGAAGATTAGTTTATGGAGTACAACATCCTATGACTTATAACAATAGTTCTAGAGCCACTTTTATTTTAAGTAATTTCTTGTGGCTGGTGTTCTCTGAAGAACTACTTCCAATGGTAGATATTCTTCCAGGTTGTTTGTGAGTTCATATTTTTAATGAGAGGAATGTGAAAATAAGCTTCTGGGAATGAGTCCAGACAGGATTTTCAGAAAGGACTGAGTTTGTGAGCACTCACCTGATGCCTGGTATTCATTTTTCTACAGCTTTATAATCTTTATTTTTTCATTTTTCCTCTTTTTTGGTGTGTTTTCTTTTTGAATTATTTGTAATATGAAGTTGGTTTCATTGTGATATTTTCATACATGTAAATACATCCATAATCTTTAGAAGTCTAAATTTTAAAAAATGACTTTGTCAAACAATATTTAAATGGCTCTGAAGTTTTTGGATAAGCTTCATAAACATCAGACATCCTAATATATTTCTTAAGGGTGTATACTTGTTAACCTCAGAGAAGTTGATTTATTTTGGAACTGATAGATTGGGAAAAAAGATCAATGTATGAGTACTGCATTATTTGTAAGGATACCTTAAAACTGATGATGCCCTAAATGTACAAAGAATATTGGAATTGGTCTTAAAGATGTGCTATCAGTATTTCTCATGGGGCAGTTCATTAGGCCTTTTTTTTTTCCAGTCATGGGGCTTGAACACTGGGCCAGGGCCCTGTCCTTGAGCCCTTCAGCTGAAGGCGAGTGCCACTTGAGCCATAGCGCCACTTCCGGTTTTCTGTTGGTTTATTGGAGATAAGAGTCTTCTGGAGCCTGGCGCTGGTGGCTCATGCTTGTAATCCTAGCTACTCAGGAGGCTGAGATCTGAGGATCATGGTTCAAAGTCAACCTGAGAAGGAAACTCCGTGGGACTCTTATCTCCAATGAACCACTAGAAAATTAGAAGTGGTGCTGTGGCTCAAGTGGTAGAGCTCTGGTCTTGAGCTGAAGAGCACAAGGACAGCGCCCAAGCCCAGAGTTCAAGCTCCACGACCGACCAAAAAAAGAAAAAGAAAAAAAGAATCTCACAGACTTTCCTGCCTGGGCTGGCTTTGAACTGCAATTCTCAGATCTCAACCTCCTGAGTAGCTAGGATTACAGGCCTTGCCAGCTTCCTTGGGCCTTTTATGATTCAATTAACACATCCTTATTAAACCTTGGTGCTGACTTCCATATGGAGTTCATTCAGCTCAAGGTACGTTTATTTAGAGTAGCCTACCATGAGTAGTGGTTCCTGGGTATTTATAGCTTTTCACCAGTAGTTTATTCTTGGATATTTCAAGGCTTTAGCTAAGAAAATAAGTAGAGCAAATATTCCTTTTATTTAACAGGCATAATTTTCCAAGCAAAATTCTGGTTGTAACTATGAATTATTTTTGATTTGTACCATCTTTGTGCCTTTTTGTTGTAATTTCATAAAGCTGTACATCTTTTTGAGAGATAATTTTCTGAGCTAAATAAATATTGGTTAGACTTGAGGGAAAAATTAGTTGCTAGTGTAAATTGAAATCAGTATGTGTGCTAGAGATTGGTATTAATTACGTTTCTATGACTAAGTAGTTGAGGCTATAACTAGACTTAAACTTACTAATATTTTAAAGCAGTTTCCTTTTTTAAAAGCATTTCAGAAATTTCTATCTTCAAAAATAAGACTTTTGATATTAGCCACAAACCAGATGAGGCTCTCATTTTCTTTTGCATTTTGTTCCTTGTTAGCGGTCTGCCTGTTCCTCCCAGATGCTTCCTTTTACCCCTCTTCCTGCCTCTGTTTTCTTCTGTTCATGTTTGTTTTGGAATGGTCAGGCTAATCAATCCCTTTGCTGTCTCATTAAGAAATAATCAGGGAGGTGGGGAGGGAAGGGATGGTAAGGGAAAAACAAAGGAGGAGGTAACAGTGCTTTATAGGAAATGTACTCGTTACCTTACGCATGTAACTGTAACTCCCTCTGTACAGTATTTTTACAATAAAAAACAAAAATGAAATAATCAGATGGTGCCTTGAATAGGCTGAATAAATAACCAAGTATTTTGGATGAAAATGATGTATTCCATTATTCCATATAAGGAACATCCTAATTCCAATTTCAGATCTCAGTTTTAGTTTCAATTTTTAGGGGGTGGGAGAAGAAACTTTCATTAGAATATTTTTTGCCCTCTTTTTGGGTTTAGTAGAATACTGGTGATGGTGCAAGGGACTTTTTGTTTTTGTTTTTTGGTCGGTCGTGGGGCTTGAACTCTGGGCTTGGGCACTGTCCCTGCGCTCTTCAGCTCAAGGCTAGCGCTCTACCACTTGAGCTACAGCGTCACTTCCAGTTTTCTAGTGGTTTATTGGAGATAAGAGTCTCACCCTGCCCGGGCTGGCTTTGAACCTCGATCCTCAGATCTTACCTCCTGAGTAGCTAGGATTACAGACATGAGCCACTGGCACCCGGCTGGATTTTTATTATTTATTTTTATTATTGTTTTTATTTTGACCAGGTTACTTCCCTTTTCCCTTTATGTTAGTTCATTTCTCATTAAAGTTGTAAATGGAAATCTGAGCTCATTGTCTCTATTAGTTCCCCTCTGTGAATTTCACTATCTCCTCAGAGTCATATTTCTGGTTTTTAGGATACATAAAATAAGAACAAAATGAACTCTGACAGCTATCAAGAAAAGAGCTGTAGATTGTGTTAAGAATATTGGTATCACCTTTCCAGATATTTTGTGATTTGAAGTGAGAAAATAAGCCCCCTTAAAAAGTTTAGTTAAAAAGTTTAGAACCAGGGGCTGGGAAGGTGGCTCAGTGGTAAAGCGCTTGCCTTGCACGCATGAGGCCCTGGGTTCGATTCCTCAGCATCACATAAGCAAAAAGAAAAAAGCTGGAAGTGGCGCTGTGGCTCAAGTGGTAGAGCGCTAGCCCTGAGCTGAAGAGCTGAGGGACAGCGCCCAGACCCAGGGTTCAGGCCCACGACCGGACCCCCCCCCCCCGGTCATATGTACATAGCTTTTGACCTTTTCTGCTTGTCCCAGACATATACTAGTTATTGCAAATTAGGGAAACCATGCGACCCATGTTTCTTTGGGTCTGGCTTACTTCCTTTTTTTTTTTTTTTTAAAGTCTGTTTCTCAGACAGGGTTAAATAGTGCAGAATTCCAGACATAAACAGCTTTTTTTTTGTTTGGTATATACCTTATAGCCTTGACAAAGTTATTTAAGCACTTGTATTGGCAGAGGTTTTTTTTTTTTTTTTTTTTTAAAAACATTTGGTTACTTTCCCCACCTTTTGTCACTTTCAGCTGGTGTAAGATTTTCATTATATATTTTGAACTTAAACACTGAATCAAATGTGTTTAAGTTCTCTTGCCTCTGAATATAGTTGAAAACATGCTTTTTTTTTTGCTATGAAACCATTATTTTTTTCTTTAAAAAGAATTTAAACTTTTTGATTTATTTTTTGCTCAAAGCTAGCATTCTACCACTTGAGTCACAGCTCTAATTCTGGTTGTTTGTGGTTCTTAATTGTAGATAAGAGTCTCACAGGATGCCAGGTGCTGCTGGCTCAGGCCTATAATCCTAGCTACTCAGGAGGTTGAGATCTGAGGATTGCTGGTTGAAGTCAGCACAGGCAGAAACGTCCCCGTGAGACTGTTAGGTCCAAGTAACCACTCAAAACCTGCAAGTGGAGCTGTGGTTCAACGTGGTAGAGCACTAGCCTTTGAGCAAAAAGCTCAGGAACAGGGCACAAGCCCTGAGTTCAAGCCCCACAACTGAACAAAAAAAAGCACAATTAAGTCTGTAGTGCTTAATTTCTAAGTACCTCGGTGGAGTTTTTTGTTGTTGTTGTTTGTGTATGTGTGTGAGTGTGTGTGCACACATACAACACACTAGTGTCAATCCAACTCAGGGCCTGTATACTCACTGAGCTTTTATGTGCAAGGCTAGTATTCTACCATTTGAACTACAGTTCCACTTCCAGCTTCTTTGGTAGTAAATCAGACATAAGAATATCACAACTGCTTAGGCTTGCTTTCAACCATGATCCTCAGATTTCAGCCTTCTGAGAAGCTAGGATTACAGATATGTTGGCAGCACCTATGTTGACAGAATTTATGCATTTGTGATTTAGGATTTTTAAAATTTAGGATGGATTTATCAGAACAGAACTCCATTTTAAGTCAAGGAGTATTTATGTAATATAGTTAATAATCTATATTAATAAAAATTCAGATATTGCTAGGTGTGGTGTTACACATTTGTATGGTGGAATACTCTCCTGTAATCCAAGCCCTGGGGAAGTTGAGGCAGGAAGATTGAAATTACCTCATTCTATAACTGCTTCCTAAATATTAGTACCTTTTAGAAATGTATCATGTTAAAAAGGGGCTTTTATTTTTCCTTACAGGAAACACCAGAAAAGGATACCATGGGACAAACGGCGAATGAAGGTAAGATGATAATGTTTTTAGTTATTTGGGATGAATAATTTATATGAACTTTTTAATAATTTTAATAATTTAATGAACTTTTAAAAACAACCTTAAAAAAAAGAAATAGGAGATATTAGCTGGGCACTAGTGTCTCGTGCTTATAATCCTAGCTATTCAAGAAGCTGAAATCTGAGGATTATGGTTTGAAGCCTGCCTGGGCAAGAAAGCACATGAGACTTTTTTTTGTCAGTTGTGGGACTTGAACTCAGGATATGGACACTGTCCCTGAGCTTTTTTGCTCTAGGTTAGCACTCTACCACTTTGAGCCACAGCTCCACTTATGGTTTTCGGATGGTTAATTGGTAATAAGAGCTCACAGACTTTGCTGAACTGTGATCCTCTGATCTCAGGCTCCTGAGTAGCGAGTAGTACAGGTGTGAGGCACTGGCACCTGGCCTTCCTGAGACTCTTCTCTCCAGATATGCACCAAATAACCAGAATTGGAGCTGTAACTCAAGTTGGTAGAGAGCTAGCCTTGGGCAAAAAATAAAATGTTCAGGGACAGTGTCCAGGCCCTGAGTTCAAGCCTCAATACCAGCACAAAAAAAATAAGAGCTAGTAGGTGTTTAGAATAGGAAGTTTTTGAATGGAATCGCTGTTAGAAGTAATCATATCTTTTTCTCCTACTTCTATAAATAAAAAAAGCCTGAAACTCAGGGAAGATAAGTAAACAGGTATTAAAATAATCTATGAAAAGCCAAAGTTAGAATTCACATCGTCTAGGTTTGGGGGTAGTTCACTACTATTTTCTTGGCATGTGCAAGGCCCTGGGTTTAGCCCCCAGCATTACCAAAACAATAAACACAATCACATACTCACTCTTCCTCTGGTTAAATGTAACTAATTTTGTTTAATTACTTTGTTTAATTACTTAGTTTAATGTAGTTTTAACACTAGTATTTTTATTTCTCTAGAACAGGAGCCATGCCTTTACATTTTTACATTACTCTTAGAAAGCCATACTGTAGAACTACTTCCTAAATTTAAGTGTGTAGGTTTTTCAGCCAAATAATTTAAACAGAAAGCAGCTCACATATCTTTTTCAAGTATTCATTTATCTTGAAGGGTCTCTCAGTCAAAACAAGTAGGTAGATATATTACCTTGAAATACAACATTTAAAAGTCTTTTAAGAGGGGCTGGGAAGGTGGCTAAGTGGTAGAGTGCTTGCCTAGCATGCATGAGGCCCTGGGTTCAATTCCCCAGCACCACATAAGCAAAAAGAAAAAAGCCAGAAGTGGCTCTGTGGCTCAAGTGGTAGAGCGCTAGCCTTGAGCTGAAGAGCTGAGGGACAGCGCCCAGGCCCAGAGTTCAGGCCCACGACTGGACCCCCCCCCAAAAAAAAAAGTCTTTCAAGAAGCTTATGACTTGACAGAGCATCTATAAGTTTAAAACAGTGACAGAAATAAATCAAGAATGTTTAAATCCATGAGTTCATGATAGTAACAAATCACCTACTAGTGATTTGTGGAGAGTGTTAAGAGCTCCTACAGGCTGGGCACCAATGGCTCACACTTGTAATCCTAGCTACTTAAGGAGCTGAGATCTAAGGATCACAATAAACAATTCAAAGCCAGCCCAAGCAAGAAAGCCTGTGAACCTTTTACCTCCAATTACTGCCAAAAAAGGCAGAAGTGGAGCTGTGGCCTAAGTGGTAGAGTGCTAACCTTGAGCAAAAAAGCTCAAGAATAGTGCTCATGCCCTGAGTTCAAGCCCTAGTACCAGCACCAAAAAAAGGTCTCACTTGTCATTTTGAAAACTGGAGAATAAAGGAAATAATGTATTAGTAGTACATAGTTGAAGACAAGTTTCATAGAAGTTGTCTGGATTATTTAGAAAGGATGATAGTCCTTCCATTTTGCTGCCATTAATAAACCAATGGATCTAGGTAGTAAATTCCAGACTGGAAAACGGAAAGAACAATTAACTTTATTGTCAGTGAAAAATTTATAACGACAAAAAAGAAAAAAAAAGGTGAAGGAACTACTTTAGAGTAAAAGAGAACTAAGAGATATCAACCACTGCTGTATGGGAACCTGGCATCTGAATTGGAGCATATACTTTTAAGATAATGGTACATTGTCTGTATATATGGACATATTAAAATCCAACCCCCTTATGTAACTGATGGTAATGAATTTAAAATAGAATGAAGCAATAAGAGAAATAAAAATACTGACTGGTTATTTGATGATTTTAAGGAATCGTGATTAATTGTTTAGTATTATGCTTAAGTTTTTTTTTTTTTTTTGGTCGGTCGTGGGGCTTGAACTCTGGGCCTGGGCGTTGTCCCGCAGCTCTTCAGCTCAAGGCGAGCGCTCTACCACTTGAGCCATAGCGCCACTTCCGGTTTTCTGGTGGTTTATTGGAGATAGGAGTCTCACGGTCTTTCTTGCCCGGGCTGGCTTTGAACCGCGATCCTCAGATCTCAGCCTCCTGAGTAGCTAGGATTACAGGCGTGAGCCACCAGCGCCCGGCTTATGCTTAAGTTTTAAAAACAAGTCTGGCTGGGTGCCGGTGGCTCATGCCTGTAATCCTAGCTCCTCAGGAGGCTGAGATCTGAGGATCACAGTTCAAAGCCAGCCCGGGCAGGAAACTCCATGAGACTCTTATCTCCAATATACCACTAGAAAACCAGAAGTGGTGCTGTGGCTCAAGTGGTAGAGCGCTAGCTTTGAGCTGAAGAGTGCGTGGACAGCGCCCAAGCCCAGAGTTCAAGCCCCACGACTGACAAAAAAACACCAAAAAAACAAGTCGGTCCTTTCAGAGATAGGTACTATGATATATGTGGATGAAATGAAGAGGTGAAGTATCAAGGGTTCAATGTTATTTGAATTCTTTGCCTACTCAGTTGAATTGTGTCATATTCTAGTTTTCGCATTATATTTTTTACACTCAAAAGCCTTTTAAATTCACTTCTTGAGTATGTTATTTTAAAGATCAACTCATTTTTATTTATTAATGCATTCATGTAACAAACACTTGAGTTTTTTGTGCTAGGTCCTATTCTGGACACTGTGAATACAGCAGTGAGCAAGATGGAAAAAAAAAATCAGTTCCTGATGTTATGGATTTTTCATTTGAGTAGAATGAGACCTATAGTAAGTGAAATTAAGGAGTAAGTTACAAAATGCATGGTATATTATAGAAGTGATTAGACCTATGTAGAAAATAAAAATACTAATCATAAAATTAAAATTGGTCCCTAATAGTTTATATTTTGTAGTTGCTCTTTCAGGTTGTTGGAATAGCCTTGTGGTATTGTTATTTTCTTTTTTGTTAGAGTCGATGGCTGTCAAGAAGGTTGATGAAGAGAAACCCTCTGATTCAAGCAGATCATCTGTGCAAAGTGGTAAGTTTTAAAGTAGTTTAATACAATGTCAATTTCTTTCTCCTTCAGTGTTAAAAATGGACCCTTTTGTTATTGCTTTTGGTATAGTCTGTATATAGTAAGCTCCTGTAAATAGCAAATCTAAGCAATAGCAAAAGTAAAACAATTGATTCAGGTGTTGAATGGCTCATCCTTGTAACCCTAGCTAATTGGGAGGCTGAGATCCAAAGAATCAAAGTTATATCTCTGCCTGCCTATCTTGGGACTTAAACTCAGAGCCTAGGCACTGTCCTTGAGAGATTTTTTGCTCAAGGCTAGCACTCTACCACTTTAGCTATAGATCCACTTCTAGATCTTTTGGTAGTTAATCAGAAATAAGATTCTTACCGGCTTTTTGCCCAAGCTGGCTTCAAACTGTAATCTTCAGATCACAGACTCCTGAGTAGGTAGGATTACAGGTAGGCGCCACCAATGCCCAGCAAAGAAACAAAGTTTTAAACCAGTTTGCAAAGAAAGTTGTAGAGACCCCGACCCTAAAATAAAACAACACAAAGCTGGACTGGAGGTATGGCTCAAATAAATGGTAGAGTGCCAACTAACCAATCAAGCAAGCTCGGAAAATGTGAAATTATGAGTTTAAACCTCAATACTGACAAAATATTATACTTTAAAATTCTATTGTTTTAGCTGGGCATTGGCAGCTCATGCCTGTGGTCCTAGCTACTCAAGAAGCTGAGATCTTAGGATCATGGTTCAAAGCCAGCCTAGGCAGGAAAGTCCCTGAGACACTTATGTCCAATAAACTACCCAGTAAAAGCTGGAAGTGGTACTGTGGCTCAAGTGGTAGAGTGCTAGCCTTGAGTAGAAAGAGGCTCAGGGACAGTGCCCAGGCCCTAAGTTCAAGCCCCAGGACTGGCAAAAAAAATTTTGTTGTACTTGAGATAAGTTGATATAGATTAAGTGAAATAAGAGCAGTACAAACACATTTATACAAACACATTTACTGAATAAATGTGTATTAGAATCAGGTAAATAAACTGCTGTTACTCTATCAAAATTCCTTTATTTGTTTCTAGTGTTCACCTCTTTTTTAAGTGTTGGTGATCAAATCCAGAACCTCATGAATGCTAAGCAAGCACTCTGCTACTGAGTCACATTTTGAGACCGTATTTTGAGAATCACTTCGAATTGTTGTACTTTAGTGCTCAATTCATTGAGAGGATCTGGGTTGAAATTTATACAGAGACATTATTATCAGAAAAGTTTTTTATTTTAAATGTCATGGTGATAATCAAATATAGACCAAGAATTGAACCTTCTCTTTAGAAAGTATTTTTGAAAGAGGCATGGAACAAAAACCCATTTTATTCTGAAAGTTAGTATAGGTAATATATACCCCAAACCCATTTCGTGTATATATATATTTTTTTCAGATTATTTTAATTGGGATGAATATTTGAAAGAAACTGGATCCATAAGTGCTCCTTTAGAATGCTTCAGACAGGTATGCCAAAATTCTGTAGATGTTGTATGTATTAATGTAAACCATTAACTTGTTGAAGGGTTCTGTGTGATTGTGAGGCTCTGGAGTTTGAGGAGAAAGTAGATTGTGATAGTACCACATAGAAGTCAAATGGTCTCTGCATTCACTCATGAATTTACTCGATGTTAAGTATATATGCTTGCTTATCTGGAGGGATATACAGGTATATACATAATTATAAGAAATGTGATAACTTTATATGGGAGACTTCATAGAAAAGATGCTGTTCAGGATGGTTGGCATGGGGGGAAAGATGTTTTATGAAGAGGAAACACTTGAAGCTAAAGCACAGGAGTGTGAAAGAATCTTGACTGTTGGAACATGCCCTAGGATAGCTAGAGCACAGAGTAGATAGAAGTAATAGTGTGGGATTAGGGTTAAAGGTGTGAGGGTGTTTAACTGTGCAGAGATTTTGGACTTTATCATAAGCAGTGATGAACTACTAGTTGGCTTATTTTTAGGGAGAAGAGCCTGGTCAGATTCTTCTTTTGGAAAGGCACTCGAGGTGCATTTTAGAGGTCTTGTTTGGGCTACCTGAATGTGGTCAGGTGAGAGAGACTAGTATGGGCAGTGTTTTTATTCTTCATGTCAAGCCAAGAAGGAAGCTGGGAGCAGTTCTTTTTCCATAGCCCTTGGAGTGTTAACTTCATTTACACTTTGCTGATTACTGTGTGCTGTTTTTCTTAGAGTTCATGCATTTGTAACATACTTATATTTATATATAGTCTGAGATTCCACCAACTAATGACTTCAAAATTGGCATGAAATTGGAAGCCCGTGACCCTCGGAATATGACTTCAGTATGTGTTGCCACCGTCATTGAATGTATTGGGGCCAGAGTACATTTACGGCTGGATGGTAGTGATGATAAGAATGACTTTTGGAGACTTGTTGATTCCTCAGACATTCAACCTGTTGGAACATGTGAAAGGAAAGGACAGTTTCTTCAGCCTCCATTAGGTAAGGATTAGCAATATTTCTTTAAAAAATAATTTACTTTATTGTTATTATAGAGATGATATATTAGAGGAATTATAATTGCATGTCAGGTAATAAGTACATTTCCTTTCAAACAGTGTCTTCTGATCTCTCATTCTCTCCTAGTCCCTTCCTCCTGTCTCTCACTTTCATCAGTGTCCAGTGCCCTCCACTGTTGCACTTTTCCGCCCCTTCCCCCTCAAGTTCTGTGTTCTCCCTGAAGATATACATATGAATCCATCATGCATAAGGTAAAGAAGACAGAATCACCAAAAACTAAAAACTAAAGTCTATTGTTTTCATGTCTTGGAGTTTGTTTCAGTATGTATATTATTTTATATAAATATGAAGAGGCACTTAGGCATTGTGCCTCTTGTGTTTCTTGCCTAAGAGTAGGATAAACAGTTTTTGGCTTTTTTGGTTGGTCATGGGGCTTGAACTCTGGAGCTCTTCAGCTTAAGGTAAGTGCTCTATCAATTGAGTCATAGCACCAGTTTCAGCTTTCTGGTGATTAATTGGAGATAAGAGTCCAAAGGACTTTTGGCTTTGAACCATACTCCTAAGATCTCAACTTCCCGATCCTCAGTTCTCAGCCTCCTGAGTAGATAGGATTACAGGCGTGAGCCACCAGCACCCAGCAGGACAGTTTTAAAATAACATTATTATTGTTATTTTTGTTTGTCAGTTGTGGGGCCTGAACTCGGCTTTTTTCTGCTTATGTGGTGCTGAGGAATAGAACCCAGGGCCTCATGCATGCAAAGCAAGCACTCTACCACCAAGCCACCTTCCCAGCCCTGTACTTTTATCTTTTTGTTATTTTAATTTATGTCTGACTTTAGGCAATTATAGAATTAAGAAAAATGTTATACTTAGAAAAATCTTGAATAATAGCACAGGATAAAATGGGAGTTAAGAGAAGCTGTGTCAAGTAGACTCTGGGTTTCAATTATTTATTTTACTGTGCTTACTGGATTTTTAAAAATCACCTTTCTATTGATTTATCAATTCATCTTTAGTTATTGATGTTATTGACATTAGTAAACTTCTCTTAATTACTTCAGCATGTGTATCAGTAACCAGAATAAATATTTATAGTTTTTTTAAATTGGTGGCCCTAAGGTTTGAATCTCAGGCCTTGCACTTGTTGGCAAGCACTTTGCTACTTCAGTCATGCCCCTAACTCTCCTTTTTACGTTCATTATTTAAAAAATAGGGTCTTGTTTTTTGCCTGGTCTGGCCTGGGTGCAGTTCTCCTATTTATGTCTCTCATGAAGCTAAGATAATAGGTGCATACCACTGTGCCCTGGTTTTTGGTGGTTGAGATGGTGCTTTCTAAGCTTTTTGCCCAGGTTGGACTCAAACTGTGATCCTCCCATTTTCAGTCTCCTGGGTTGCTAGGATTTATAGGCATGAGCCACCTCACCTGGCTGTAGGGTTTTTATTGCCTTGCAATAACACATACAATTAAATGCATTGCTATATGTATAGTTTTAAGCCAGGGGTTCTAAGGAGTCATTTGCAACCTTTGCCTATGGCTTTTTGGTTGTTAATGGTAGAATGGAATCTCTTTCTGGGGTCTGACTTTACTATTATTATGATCCATCTCTAAACGTGTACATGTTTGTTGGTGAACTGTAGCCAGTAGCTCTCTGAAATGAAAGTTTCTAAAAGTAACAAAAAGAGAATGGATCTGTTCTTTTTGTCCATGTCCCTAAGTCCGTAAAAAAGAAACAAGAGGAAAAAAACTGGGAGAGAGCCAGGTAAGGGGAGACAGGGTTAAAAAAGAATTGTACTCATTACCTGATTTATGTTACTATAACTCCTATCAACCTTACAATAGCAATACAAATACAAATAAATTTAAAAAGTCATTCTCTTAAGAGGAATGGTGAATGAAATCTATTTTTTAAAATATTTAACCTGCTAGCATCACTGGGAAGTTTCTTCATGATACCTAATTTATTTTTTGAAATAGGATACCAGATGAGTGTGTCATCTTGGCCTATGTTTCTCCTGAAGACATTAAATGAAGCTGAGATGGCATCTGCTACATTATTCAAGATGGTGAGGAAGGTGTTATAATACTTCTTAAATTATTAGATTAGTAAGGTTATTAGTTTGTTAGGGTCACTATAAAAAGTACCACAGGCTGGGTGGTGTAAAATTTTATTTTCTCACAGTTCTGAAAGCCTTAAGATTAAAGTGCCTTCAAGGTTGGTTTCTAGTAAGGCAATCATTGGCATATAGGTAGCTGCCTTCTTGAGTTTTTGAATGGCATCTTTGTGTGCACATCTTACAGGTTTTATCCTTGTTCTATTATACCTGTCATGCTAGATTAAAGCCCTGTCTCTGAATACTATTGCTTTGGTGGTTAGTACTTAAACATAGGAATTTGGTGGTGGGATACATGTGTCATAATTCAGCTCTTAGTATTAGGTTAGATAATTGAAATTTATTTTGTCATAGTTCTGGAGGCTCAGAGTCTGAGTCAAGGTATACGCTAGCTTGGTTACTTTGCAGCCTCTTTGTAGATGCTGTGTTCTGTGTATTTGTACATGGGCTATGTGTCTGTGTTCTACTCTCCTTGTATAATCTTGCATATTAGAATCCACCCTAATTAGACCTCATCTTAACATATTTTATTGAAGACCCCATTCCAAAATAAACAGCCCACTTTATTTGAGGATTTTTTTTCTTTGTGGGCCTGTAGTTTGACATCAGGCTCCTAATAGTTTCTTGGCATATGTTCTGCCATTTGAGCCTAGGCTCCAGTCCTTTGTGGCTTTAGTTATTTTGGTAGAGTCTCATGTCTTTTGTCCTGGGCCAGCGTCAGGTGTCAGTTCTAGCTGTGAGCCTCCCATTTAACTGGAACCACAGGCATTCAGCATCATACCTGTATTATTGAGATAGGAGTCTTGCCAACTTCTTTTTTTTTTTCTAGACTAATCTTGAAATGTGGTCTTCCCAATTTCGGCTTCCTGAGTAGCTGGGATTACAGGGGAACTTTATTTGTGGATTTATTACAAATGGTATTGACCAAGTGCAGTCAAAAATAATAAGTTAAAAAAATAAAAATTTTGCTGGATGCTGGTGGCTAATCCCTGTAATCCTAGCTACTCAGGAGGCTGAGATCTGAGGATCATGGTTCAAAGCCAGCCTGGGCAGGAAAGTCCGTGAGACTCTTATGTCCAATAAACCACTCAGTAAAAGTCAGAAGTGGAGGTGTGGCTCAAGGGGTAGAGTGCTAGTCTTAAGCACAAAGAGGCTCAGGGACAGCACCCACGCACAAATTTCAAGCCACAGTACCAGCAAAAAAAATTAAAAAATTTGAAAACAAAAAATTTTAATTCCTGCATGTTCATTACACAGTTCATTTGATGTGGAGAAACTCTCAGTGCTGCATTATTGTCAGTTGTGTTTAAATTGTTACATAACCTGCTAAGTGGTTTTTTTTGCCCTTAATTTTGTGCAAGAGGTTTCTGTTGAATTTCTTTTTTTATTAGTTTGTGTGTACCCTTTTCAGCCAAGCTTGAAACTTGACCCTGGCATCTAGATAGCCAATTAATCAGGAAGCTCTACCATGTAGCTTCCTAATTATTTCTTTGTTCTTTCTTTCTTTCTTTTTTCTTTTTTTTATTGTGAAAATACCGTACAGAGGGGTTACAATTACATGGGCAAGGTAATGAGTGCATTTCTTATCAAGCATTGTTGCCTCTTCCTTTGTTTCACCCCTTCCCATCCCTTCCCATCTTTCTCCCACCCTTCCCCCCCCCCGCTGCCGCCACCCCACCCCCGCTCATCAAAGTTGTAAAGTTCATATTTGACATAATGTCTTGTACATCTCATTGGTGCCATGGGTCCACCTGTATCCCTATTTAAACAATTTGTTTTTTCCCTTCCCCTCCACAAATTATACCAACATCAAATACAGTGAAAACGGGTTATACCGTAGGGGAGGGACATACAAAGCAACAAAGACATATCTTATAAATATGTTAGAAACAACAGCAAGAAAGAAAAAACCATTTGAGTCCTTAATTTGGGGTTCATTACTTAACATCAACTTATCTGACCATTTATGCTTGTCTCAGATATATACAAGTTATTGCAAATAAGGGAAACCATAGGACCTATGTTTCTTTGGGCCTGGCTTACTTCACTTAATATAATTTTTTTCTAAGTCTTTCCATTTCCTAACAAATGGGGCAATGTCATTCTGTCTGATGGAGGCATAGAATTCCATTGTGTATATATACCACATTTTCTTGATCCATTCATCTACTGAGGGGCATCTGGGTTAGTTCCATATCTTAGCTATGGTAAATAATGCTGCAGTAAACATAATTGTGCTGGTAGCTTTAGTGTGGTTTTGTTTGTGATCATTTGGGTAAATGCCCAAAAGTGGGATTGATGGGTCATAGGGGAGCTCTATGTGGAGTCTTTTGAGGAACCTCCATACTGCTTTCCATGTTCCTTTTCTAAAAGTACCACCACTGTCTCTCATGCAGACTTCACTTGACTGTTAAATTAACCATTTAACTCTTCCTAATCTTCAACTGTTCCACACAACTGCTGGAAATGTGTTTTTCTGACACAAAAATCTTAACCATAACATTCATTCCTGTGCTTTGAAACCCAGTGACAACTAAGATCAAATGCAAATTTCTCGGTATAACTTTTTATGTCCTGTTTTATCTGGTTTGCAGTTGCCAGGTTTCTTTTTAAAGCTGTTTTACCTCATGATGATTTTTCCTGGCTGACTTCTTAAAACTTCTTAAGTCAGGCATTAAATCCTTCCCCTAGATCCCCTTCTTAATTCATTTTTTTTAAAGTATCTTTTTTTTCCTGTTTTTATTTTTTATTGTGAAAATACCATACACAGGGGTTACGATTACATGGGCAAGATAGTGAGTACATTTCTTTCTTTCTTTTTTTTTTTGGGGGGGGGGTCCGGTCATGGGTCCTGAACCTTGGGCCTGGGCACTGTCCCTCAGCTCTTCAGCTCAAGGCTAGCACTCTACCACTTGAGCCACAGCACCACTTCCAGCTTTTTTCTTTTTGCTTATGTGGTGCTGAGGAATCAAACCCAGGCCTCATGCATGCAAGGCAAGTGCTCTACCACTGAGCCACCTTCCCAGGCCTGTGAGTA
This sequence comes from Dipodomys merriami, assembly GCF_024711535.1. Classification (NCBI taxonomy): domain Eukaryota; kingdom Metazoa; phylum Chordata; class Mammalia; order Rodentia; family Heteromyidae; genus Dipodomys; species Dipodomys merriami. The sequence continues at coordinate 110,613,445 of NW_027204492.1, forward strand.
CATTTCTTATCAAGCATTGTTTTCTCCTCCTTTGTTTCCCCATACCATCCCTTCCTCTCTTCACTCCCCACCCCCACTCCTCTTTTTTTTTTTGTCTGTCATGAGGCCTGAACTCTGGGCCTGGGCACTGCCCCTCAGCTCTTTAGCTCAAGGCTAGTGGTCTGCCACTTGAGCCACAGCGCCACTTCTGGCTTTTTCTGCGTATGTGGTGCTGAGGAATGGAACCCAGGGCCTCATGCATATTAGGCAAGCATTCATACATAAGTTGAATGTCTACTATGCAACAAGCTTACTCTCTGGTTAGGAAGAAAGTCAGTCAAATTAAATAATAAAATAATGAGAATATATAATTAACCTTGAGAACAATAAAAGTTTGGAATAGTTACTATATGGAATTGAAGGGGAGACAGTCTAGGGACACATGCCATTATTTTGGATGGCTCAGCTGAAAAAGCATGAAAATACATCGCACTATAGGTAGTAAGCATTTGAGACTTTTCTCCAGCAGTGCTTAGCAGCTAAATATATAAATAATTGAGTGAAACAGATGCTGGTAATGAACTAATAAGTTTTTGAGATAATAGGGCAAGAATAAGGAAATACCTTGGTTTAGGGTACTAAGAAGAGAGTAATGACATGATGCTCTGTACTCTTGTTTTGAGGGGAATGATGGAATGTTTGGATCTTTGGTCCTCTTCTGTATCAGTGGTTCTCAGTGAGAAGAGGAGGTAATTCAATTCCCATTAGGGATATCTTCCAGTTTTGCACTGTGAGAGGGTTGGTAGTATTACTGACATCTAGTGAAGAGACCAGGAATGCTGCTAAACTCCTACAGCACATAGAAAGGTTCCCACATCAAAGGACATTCTTTCCCCAAATGTCAGTAGTGCCAAGACTGAGAAACCTTTAATCTGCATTCTTTGGAATATATTATATTTCCTAGATTTAAATATAGATAATACGCAGATGACTTTCAAATTTATATTTCGTATCCAGACCTTTTGCTTCTAACTTAAACTTCTCTATCGAGCTACTTACCTATTGAGAGCATCTCCACTTGGATATCTAATAGAAATTTTAGACTTGTACCTGCAATCTCCCCAGCTCAGGACAGCCATCTTTCCAGGTGATCAGGACATAAGCCTTGGTGAACACTTCTTTCTAACAGTCTAAGGAAATCCTGTTGGCTCTACTTTAAAAATATATCCCAAATATTTTTGGGATATATATTTGACCATTTCTCCTTGTCTCTGCTCAAGTTTCTTGTTGATTACTTTCCCTTGTCCCCAGTCAGGCCTTACTAGTACTACTAGAATGTACAGTTTACCAGAGCAATGATATTTGCTATTGTTTTTCACCAATGAATCTTAATATTCCTGGTACATACCTAAAAGAATGTATTTCTTGAATGTGAATGGATTAGTCTGATTTTATTTCTTTCCAGGTTCTTAGCTCTGCAGGGAAAAAAGTGAGATGTTGGAGAGCAGAGTTTCTAATCTGTGAGAAATTCTTTCTTCCTGTATTAATTGATAAATATGGAATTTAGTTTTTGGTTGCTAAGGTTTATAAGAGCACATTTGAGATAATGTTTCTTAATATATTTACACAGTAAAAAGCATTTTTTCCCTAAAAATGTCTTGGTAGGAACCACCAAAGCCACCCCTAAATAATTTTAAAGTGGGGATGAAACTGGAGGCGGTTGACAGAAAGAATCCTTTCTTTATCTGCCCGGCAACCATTGGAGATGTTAAAGGAGATAAAGTCTATGTTCAGTTTGATGGTTGGAGTGGAACATTTGATTATTGGTGCAAGTATGACTCCAGAGATCTCTTCCCAGTTGGGTGGTGTTGCCTGACAGGAGATGTATTACAGCCAATTGGAAAAAAGGGTAAGCTAATAAATAATGATACGGGTTTTTAAATTTTTACTGGAATTAAATCCAATGACATTATGTTAGCATTAGTAGTGTTAGTACTTCATTGCCCAACTAGATGGTAGAAAGGTTAGCAAGATCACTGTCTAGTTTGGAGAACTAGTGATCAAGTGAGGGTCTGATTAGAATTCTTGAAGACCTCATCATCATCTAAGTTCCAGTTCCCTACTGGAGATTTGGACAAAAGCTAATGATCACATTTGAACCTATGAAGTCTTTTTGCTATAGTAATTGAATGGAGAGATGGGAGATAAGCTACTCTTGTACTTATTCAATTAAAAATTGCATATGAAGTCTGGGAATAACTAAATGGTAGAGTGTATGAATAGCATTCATAAGACCTAAGTTGTATCTTCAGCACCCAAAAATATTTTTACACCTGTTATTCCATTGTTCTTTTTGTTTTTGGTGGTGGTTGTAGGGCTTGAACTCAAGGCCTAGACGCTGTCCCTGAGCTCTTTTTGCTCAAGGCTGGTACTCTAAGCACTTAAAGCCACAGCTCAACTTTCAGTTTTCTGGTGGTTAATTGGAGAAAAGAGTCTCATGGACTGTCCTTCCTGGGCTGGCTTTGCATGAGCCACCAGCACCTGGCCCATTGTTCATATCTTTGTTTTTTCTGTTCTTGGGGCTTGAACTCTGGACCTGGGCACTGTCCCTCAGCTCTTCAGCTCAAGGCTAGCGCTCTACCTACCATATGAGCCACAGTGCCACTTCTGGCTTTTTCTGCTTATGTGGTGCTGAGGAATTGAACCAAGGGTCTCAAGCATGTGAGGCAAGCACTCTACCACTGAGCCACCTTCCCAGCCCCTGTTCATATCTTAAACATAAATTTTGGGCACTCCTGGGATTAAACCTAGGGCTTCATGCTTGGTGGGCAAGTGCTTTAGGACTGAGATATGCCTCCATTTTTTTGCACTGGTTATTTGGAAATAGGGTTTTGTTTTTGCTCAGACTTGTATCTAAAGTTTGATCTTTTTTTTTCAAATTAAATTTTATGCCAGTCCTGGGGCTTGAACTCAGGGCTTACACTGTCCGTGACCTTCTTTTACTCAAGGCTAGCCCTCTACCACTTGAGTCACAGCTTTACTTCTGGCTTTTTTTCCTAAGTTGTGGGACTTGACCTCTCGCCCTGAGTGCTGTCCCTGAACTCTTTTGCTCAAGGTTAGTGCTTACCACTTTGAGCCACATTGCCACTTTCATTTTTTTTTGGTAGTTTATTTGAGATAAAAGTCTCATGGACTTTCCTGCTTGGGCTCGTTTCAAACCGTGATCCTCAGATTTCAGCATCCTGAATAGCTAGGATTACAGGTGTGAGCTGCTGGCACATGGCTAGATCCTCCTATTTTATGCTCCTGCTGTAGCTTAGATGACAAGTGCACCACACTCTGCTTTTTCTGTTAAGATGGAGTTTCATGAGCTTTTTTGCTTGAGCTGAATTACAGTTTTGGTCCTACTGAACTCAGCCCTCCAAAGAAACTAGATTGATAAGCATGTACCCCTATACCAAGCACTTAGTTGAGAAAGAGGTCTCATGAACTTTGCAAAGCTAGCCTTGAACCATGATCCTTCTGATTTTAGCCTTCCGAGTGGCTAGGATTGTAGGCATGAGCCATGGAGCATGGCTGTTAATTTTTAAATGTTGAGTTTAACAACTATTGAAAACAGGGTTTATAAGATTTTTGTCCTACTTTCAATTTACATCAATAATTAGATAATCTTAAGTAGAATCTACATGTGAGTGAAAATTTTTAATTCTCTAGAAGCCATTTTAGATTTCTATGTTATTTTAGCTTTGGTAATGTTTATCACTTGTAATGTTAGGTTTCCTAAGTTGAATATTATGATTATATTTTCTTTCAGAGAAAAATCATCAAAATATTGAAGTTCCTTGGAGCTTCCAAGGGCTGAGACATGTCTAACATGGTCTTCAGTGATAGAATTAACTCCTGAAGGGCTGGGAAGGTGGCTCAGTGGTAGAGCGCTTGCCTTGCATGCCTGAGGCCCTGGGTTCGATTCCTCAGCACCACATAAGCAAAAAGAAAAGAAACCGGAAGTGGCACTGTGGTTCAAGTGGTAAAGCGCTAGCCTTGAGCTGAAGAGCTGAGGGACAGTGCCCAGGCCCAGAGAGTTCAGGCCCCATGACTGGACCCCTCCCCCCCCCAAAAAAAGAATTAACTCCTGAAATTTAAATCAGGTCTAAGCATAGAACCAAGTCACTGGCCTAAGTTTAATATAACCAATTTTAGACAAAATTTACCTTGCTAAATGTATTCATACCAGAAAAAAGATAAATATAGAAAATAAGTAGGTGAGGTATGCAGAAGAGGGTAGACTTTATTATATGCTATTATACTGCAGTACTATATATCATGATTTTTTTTGCCAGTCCTGGAGCTTGAACTCAGGACCTGGGCTCTGTCCCTAAGCTTCTTTTGCTCAAGGCTAGCACTCTACCACTTGAGCCACCATGCCACTTCTGGCTTTTTCTGTGTATGTGGTACTGAGGAATTGAACCCAGGGATTCATGCATGCTAGGCAAGCACTCTACCACTAAGCCACATTGCCAGGCCATCCTGATTTTTTTACTCCAAAACTTTTTTTGTGCCAGTACTGGGGCTTGGACTCAGGAATACATGTTCTTGCTTGGCTTTTTTGCTCAAGGCAAGAGCTCTACCACTCTAGTTTTTATGATGTTCTTTTTATTAGGAACCTCTTTTACCAGTTTCTTGCTGCCGTAACTCTAGGAAGTAGTAACTAGTGGCTGATTTTGTAAAATTTTATATGATACAGATCTAGGTGCATATGATGCTAAGATAAAGCATACTCTCTGTTCTCAAGAAGTTTACATTCCAGTTGAAGGGAGATGGAAAGATAGACAAGTAAAATACAATGAAGAATTAATAAAAAAAATAAAGATGTGCTATTGATACAGAGGCAATCAAAAACTTCTAATCTGAGCTAGAATGAAAAGTAATTGGGTAAAGGAAAAAATGACGGGGCTGGGAAGGTGGCTCAGTGGTAGAGTGCTTGCCTTGCATGCCTGAGGCCCTGGGTTCGATTCCTCAGCACCACATAAGCAAAAAGAAAAAAAAAAGCCTGAAGTGGTGCTGTGGCTAAAGTAGTAGAGCACTAGCCTTGAGCTGAAGAGCTGAGGGACAGCACCCAGGCCCAGAGTTCAGGCCCCACGACCGGACCTCCACCCCCCCCCCCCAAAAAAAAAAGAAAGTAAAAAAAAAGAAAAAATGACAGGTGATATGACTATTAAGAGAGATGTTAGTGTTAGACTGAATGGAAATGCAGGTAAGGTGAACCTATCACAAAGGTATAAATTTTCACTTTATCATGAAAACAGGTGAGTTTTTGGGGGGACACAAATGGAATGTGAGATTGGGAATGTTGTTGTCCTCCAGTAAAAGTTCCTACCTTTTTTTTCCTTCATGATACAGTTTATATGCCTAGCATAATGACTATATTTCCTGCCCCTAGCAGTATGGTACACCTATGAGTCTTAAGTACACACAGTGTGTTCCACTTCTAGGAAGTATATTATAGAGAATTGAACTGTGTCCTCCTTTATTCCTTTTTCCTGCTTCTATCCTGGTACTAGAAGTGTGGTTTTGGCTGTGAGTTACTTTCCCAGACCATGTGATAGGGACTCATAGGTAATACAGAGTGGAAAGCAAGAAGGAGTTGTAGTTCCCTGTAGGGCAGAACTTCATATTAGTCTACATAGTTCATTTCTAGACTGTTCTTTGAGAGAGATAAACTGAAATAACTAAATATTTAGCTATACTATTTTAAGCGTTTTCTCTTACTTTTAGGTTAACTTAATTCTAACTGATACAGCGTAACTGGGGCATCCAAATACATAAGTCCATTGGATAGTAGCATGTACAGATGTGAACCCTAGAAAAAAGACAGTGGCTAGTTAAGCAGATTTTAGAGTTGTTACATTCACTATAATACTCTGTGACAGGTGGGAATGTAGATGCTGGGAGGTTAGTGGGTATAGCTTACACAGTGTGTTAATAGTAACAAATAGTAAAAGTTTTGAGTCTTTTTTGTTTTTGTTTTTGTTTTTGTTTTGCTGTTGTTGTTGGTCATGGGTCTTGCACTCTGGGCCTGGGCGCTGTCCCTCAGCTCTTCAGCTCAAGGCCAGCACTCGACCACTTGAGCTACATGCCACTTCTGGTTTTCTGGTGGTTCATTGGAGAAAAGAGTCTCATGGACTTTTCTGCCCAGGCTGGCTTTGAACTACGATCCTCATATCTCAGCCTCCTGAATAGCTAGGTTACATGCATGAGCCGCCAGCACCCAGCTTGAGTCTGTTTTTAATTGTGTGTATGTAATAGGAAGAGATAGGACAGACTAAGACAGAACTTTGTGAGCTAAAATTTTGAATAGTAATTCTTGGATTTGAATCACCTGGAGGCCTGGATTGGCCTCCATCTGTGAACCTTTCTGTTTCAGCCTCCCAAGTAGCCAGGATTATAGGTATGAGCCACTGCCACCTGGCTAGGTGTTCATATAATTTTTTTAAAATTAAAGGTGAGTAGCATATTCCCTGCTTATATATCACACACCTTTAGCAAAAAGATGTTTTGTGCCCTGAGCTTTTTTTGCTCAAGGCTAATTCTCTACCACTTGAGCCACAGCTCTACTTCTGGCATTTTTGGTGATTAATTGGAGATAAAAGTCAAGGATTTATCTGTCAGGGCTGGCCTGGCTTCCAACTATTTGTAAAACCAATGGTGGCAGTTAAGTGTCCCTTTGCCCTAGCAAGTGAGGGGGTGTGTTACTCTTACTCTTTCTTCTTGGATTGCTAAGTGTTAGAATGTGGATAAAAAGGTTGCAAAATGTAATGTTTTCTGTCACAGGCGAAATTTACCACATACTAGTTTTTGAATATGTCAGCAACAAAACAATAGACTGTTGAAATTGTAAAATGAAGATCTTTAAAAAAAAAGTAGTTGGAGGCCAGGTCTAGTGGCTCACACCTCTAATCCTAGTTACACAGACTGAGATCTGAGAATTGTGGTTTGAAGTTGGAAGTCAGCCCAGGTAAGGGAATCCGTGACTCTTATCTCCAATTAACCACCAGAAAACCAGAGGTGGAGCTGTGGCTCAAAGTGGTAGAGCCCTAGCCTTGAGCAAAGAAATTTGCTCATGGATAGTTCCCAGGGTCTTAGTTCAAACCCCATGACTGACCAAAAAAAAAAGTAGTTGGCTTTATTTTTTCATTGGGCTTGAACTCTGGGGCCTGGATGCTGTCCCTGAGCTCTTCAGCTCAAGGCTAGCACTCTACCACTTGAGCCACAGTGACACTTCTGATTTTCTGGTGGTTTATTGGAGATAAGAGTCTCATGGACTTTCCTGCCGGGCTGGGTTTGAACCTTGATCCTCAGATCTCAGCCTCCTGAGTAGCTAGGATGATAGGCGTGAGCCACCAGCACCCAGCAAGTAGTTGGCTTTTGATCAGGTAAGTAAATAGTTTCATAGCTCTTTCTATAAAGAAATTTTATTTGGCACAAGTATGTAAAATTTAATTTTAAGTGCTAATACAATTGTCAAGAGATATGTGTACACACACACACACATACACACACACACACAGACACAGACAGACCGACAGACAGACAGACACACACACACACACACACACACACACACACACACACACACACACACGTTTGCCTCAAACATGGACAAAAGTAATCCTGGCAGGTAATCTCTGTTCAAGATAATAAAATTGTCTAATTAGGCTACCAGATAACTAGTAGTTACAGATCATTTGGGCATGATAGTAGCCTTTCCATGATAACATTATGTATTAATTGTAGTATATGAAACATTTATTTGATATACATATAGGAATATAATGTATTATAGCTTTAAATATGTATAATTTTTATTTTTCAATTATACCTCAATAAAGCTAAAAAAAAAACACCCAAGAGCAGAGGAGTGACCAGACCTCTAAAAGATGAAGAAGAAGCCATAGGTAGTTGCTTTGCTTTGTTTTTTCTATATTGATTTGCAAGATTATTACTATATATGGAAAAAATTGTTTAGCATCTGAAAGATTTCTGAGTTAAGAAAAAAAAGAAAGTTGTCAAAACTGCTAGAAATTTTCAATGTTTCAAAGCTAACTTTTTATAAAAGCTTCTTCCTGCAATCCTAACTACTCAGGAGGCTGAGATTTGAGGATCGCAGTTCGAAGCCAGTCTGGGCAGAAGAGTCTGTGAGACTCTTATCTCCAATTAACTACCAAAAGAGCCAGAAGTAGAGCTGTGTCTCAAGTGGTAGAGTGCTAGTCTTGAGCAGAAAAGCTCAGGGACAGCACCCAAGCCCTGAGTTCAAACCCTAGTACTGGCTCACACACAAAAAAGTCTCTTTAAATTTTCAGATAATGTGAAATCTTAATATACATTAAACATTTTAAATAGTATCTTTGTTTTATTTTGATGAATAAGCTTTGGGAATGAAGATTAAGTTAAACACTTAAGTATTCATAACAAGATAATGCCTTAATTATGTTATTTTGTTTTATTGTTATTTTTTGCCGTGTTGTTCTCTCAGTTCCTGATACAAAGGCTGTAGCTGAAGCACAATCTTCTGCTTCTGGAGAGACCCAGCGGCTGGTGCAAACTCTGAAGAAAACCATGGCAACACCAGAAACAGCGTCAACAAGGAAATCTGGTAGAATTAAAAAATCTAAATCTATTCCAGTTCCTAAGAAGGGGAGCTCTGTTAAAACTACCACTTCAAAGAAAACCAAGGTTAGTCATATACCTTGCTAATTTATATTTCTCTGCCATGCTTTATTATTTATTACATAGAGTTTAGAAATTTATTAAGAATGTGCTGAGGTCTTTTTTGCAATACACTTTTATTGTAAAGGTGTTAAACTAAAGCCACACACATATTTTTTATTAATAATTTTGAGTACTTGGGATCTTTTTTTTTTTTGTCAGTCGTGGGCTTCTGAACTCTGGGCCTGGGCACTGTCCCTCAGCTCTTTAGCTCAAGGCCAGCGCTCTACCACTTGAGCACAGCACTACTTCTGGCTTTTTCTGCTCATGTGGTGCTGAGGAATCGAACCCAGGGTCTCATGCATGCAAGGCAAGCACTCTACCACTGAGCCACCTTCCCAGCCCCAAAAGGTTTAATTCTTGTGTAATTGGTGGAAAAGAGAGTAGCTGGCAGAAAAGAAAATACTGAAGAAATAATTTATCAAAATTGCCCATATTTCATAAGTGATAGAAATATAATAACAAAATATTCAACTAGGGCTAGGAAGGTGGCTCAGTGGTAGAGCTCTTGCCTTGCATGCATGAGGCCCTGGGTTTGATTCCTCAGCACCACATAAGCAAAAAGAAAAAAAAAGCCGGAAGTGGTGCTGTGGCTGAAGTGGTAGAGTGCTAGCCTTGAGCTGAAGAGCTGAGGGACAGCGCCCAGGCCCAGAGTTCTGGCCCCACGACCGGACCCCCCCAAAAAAGAAAAAAGAAATTTATAGACTTTTATTTAGCAGTGTGAAAAAAATTTATTGCATGGAAGGAACCTCAGAAAACTAAGTTCTATATAGTGAACTATTTTGACTAAGGCGTAATGAGTTGAACTAGATCAGAGAATCTTGGCTTCTTGATCGCTTCCTGCACATTTGAGGAACTCTGAAAAGTACTGCAGTTCATGATACACAGATTTCCAACCTGAGGACTTCTGATAACTAGTTTTGTGAACCAGTGTTGGCTATAATTTTGAGCATAATGTAAACTCATGTTCTTTGTTTTTAACAGGAAAAATTTATTCCTGTATTGTGTTCCACATCTTCAGCTTCTCTGCGTTCTCTGACCAGAGGCCGTGGCAGTTCTAAGGATGCTAGTTCTGGACCATCTAAAATAGTGATGTCTACAGGTAATTTAGTATTTTTACAGGTTGTAAAATTCCCTTATATTCTGTATTGTTTTCAGTATCTGGAAATAATTCTTGGGAATAAGAGGTAAAAAGGTGATAATAGTGAATATTTCCTTAAGTGTTTTCACATTAAAGCATTTTATAAGTCATCATGACTGTAATAAGGAAAAATGTCTGTTTAAATATGTAAAGTCAGTTGAAAATTCAGTGTCTTAAAATATGTTAAGATCTATAACATTTATGTTGTTGATGAATTGATTCTCAATTTCTTTTTATTTTGCCACTGTATAGTGTGTACTTTTTGTTGTTATTTTGCTAGTCCTGAGGCTAGAATTCAGGGCCTGGACTCTGTCCTTGGACATTGTTGCTCAAGGCTAGTGCTCTGCCACTTGAGCCACAGTTTCACTTCTGTTTTTTTGATGCTTAATTGGAAATAGGAGTCTCATGAAATTTCCTTCCTGGGCTGGTTTTGAGCCACGATCCTCAGATTTCAACTTCCTGTGTAGCTAGGATTACAGACTATGAGCCACAGGCACCTGGCTATTGTCTGTATTTTTACAGCTACTTCAAAGTTTTAAAAATTTCATTTGAGTCAGGCACCAGTGGCTCATACCTGTAATCCTGGCTACTCAGGAAGCTGAGATCTGAGGATCGAGGTTAAAAGCCAACCTGGACAGGAAAAGTCCATGAGACTCTCACCTCCAATAAAACACCAGAAAACTGGAAGTGGTGCTGTGGCTCAAGTGGTAGAGTGTTAGCCTTAAGCTAAAGAGCTCAGGGACAGTGCCCAGGCCCTGAGATCAAGCTACACAACTGACATCCACAAAAAATTCATTTGAAAATACTTACTCTTGACAGATCCTTTCCTTGCCTGTCAGGTGTTGTGACTTTGACTGTTCTTTGCTATGTAAAGAATGTGAAAGAAGACAGACCCAGTCAAGTCAATTCCTCTTATTTCCTATGCATATTTCCTTATTCCTTTCCTGTTTTTAAAGAACATGTTCTAGGGCTTCCTCTCCTAGGTCCTTAATTATTTTCCCTCTACTCTTCTATTCCTTGGACTTTTCCTTTTTTTGGTCGTTCATAGGATTTGAACTCTGGGCTTAGGCGCTGTCCCTGAGCTCTTCAGTTCCAGGCTAGCACTCTACCACTTGAACCACAGCACCAACCACTTCTGGTTTTCAGGTGGTTAATTGAAAATAAGAGTCTCATGGACTTTCCTGCCTGGGCTGGCTTTGAACTGCGATCCTCAGATCTCAGCCTTCTGAGTAGCTAGGATTACAGCCGTAAGCCACCAGTGCTCGCCTTTCCTTGGACTTTTTCCTTTTTCTTTCTTGACTAAAATAAAATTACATTGTTTATTTTTTAAAAGAGAGATCACCTTAAAAAGTATTATTTTAGCATACCTTATTTTACAGTTTATTTTTGACTTTTAGTCCATTATTAGGAGAGATTAGTTCAATAAATACAGGCTGATCATATGTAAACTGAAAATCTGAAATCTGAAATGGTTTAAATTTTAAAACTTCTTGAGCCCTTAGTGTGAAATCACAAGCGACAAACCCTTGACTTCATGTGGGGGGTTGCAGTCAAAACACAGGTGCCGAAAACATTGTAAAAGTATTGTCTGTACATAATTTATTTCTCACATATGAGATATAAAAGAGTTTTGTGTGTAATTTATTTCCCATATGTGAAATATAAGAGTTTTGTGTTTAGACCTAACTCTTACCCCAAGATATTCTCATTGTGTAATCTGAAGCACTTCTAGTCCCAGCCATTTCAGATAAGATATAATTAACCTATATAAGAAAGAAGAGATAAAACATTGGAATTCTTAGCAGGCAGTGTGTGGCTCACACCTGTAATCCTAACTACTCTGGAGGCTGAAGTTGTGAGGATTATGGTATGAAGTCAGCCCAGCCTAGGGAGGAAAGTCAAAGAGATTCTTATTTCCAATTAAGCACCCAAACAGGAGAAAGTTGAGCTGTGGCTCAAATGGTAGAATGCTAACCTTGAGTTAAAAAGCTCAGGGGGCAGTACCTTGGCAATGAGTTTAAGCCCTAGGATGGGCACAGACAAAACATTGAAATTCTTGTTCACCTTTGCTTGTGTTTGAGAGAATGTATCTGTAACGTCCATAACTCTAGTTTGAGTTTTAATCACCACTGCATCTCTATTTCCTATATTGCTACAAAGTTGCATTACCATGTGTTTCAATGTAGTAAAACAGATTAATGAGTTTTTACAATAATAAATACAGTCTATGAAAGTTTGCAGTCGAAATTAATGAGTTAAAAATAATGTACCTCTTGATTTAGTTTTGATAATGGTTGGTATACCTGCATGGTTTTTTGTTTGCTTTTTGGCCACATAGGGCTTGAACTCAGGGCCTTAGCACTGTCCCTGAACTTTTTCACTCAAGGCTAGCACTCTACCAATTTGAGCCACACCACTTCTAGTTTTCTGGTGGTTAATTGGAGATAAGAGCCTCTTGGACTTTCCTGCCCGAGGCTGGCTTTGAACTGTGATTCTCGGATCTCAGCCTCTTGAGTAGCTAGGATTACAAATGTGAGCCACTAGTGCATAGCTTACCTGCATGTTTTTACAGTGTATATTGATGTATATTTATTGATTCTGATAAAAAATGATTAATTTGAGATTATAATTGAATTCTATATTAGGCTTTTATTAAGGAGTTTTAGTTTTCCAGTGAACCTTGCCATATATAGAATGGATATTTTTATAGTCTTTATTGTTATTGTTGTTATTGTTGTTGGTTGTGGTGCCAGAATTCAGGGCCTGAGTGCTGTCCCTGAGGATTTTTGCTCCAGGCTAGTGCTCTGCCACTTTGAGCCACAGCTCCACTTCTGGTTTTCCAGTTGCTAGTTGGAGATAAAGAGTCTCATGGACCTTCTTGCCTTAGCTGGCTTTGAACCAAATCTTGGCCCTCTGAGTAGCTAGGATTACAGGTGTGAGCTGCTGGCACCAGGCTTTATTTTTATATTCTTAATAAATATGCATGATTAGAACTTAGTATGGAATATACTTTAAATATTTGGTTATTTTAGAAAATACAACTGAAGTACAATATGGTGATTTAAAAGAAATTCAGTCTGAAAAAGGAATATATCAAGATGACCAGTTTCACAAGGAAATTAATGTTGTTTACAATTAAATAAGAAATATATTGACCTCTCTTTGTACCATGTTACATAATATAAAAATATATGAAGAATATTCCTAAACTTTATATACTACAGTTTTTATATAATTTGAACAAAACTCTAAAATATTGAAGACATATTTTGACTTTTTTGTTGTATATTTAATATATGTATTCAAATATGCTGATAAATTTGCCTACATATTTTTAGGTAGCAGAAGGAACACTACTATTAACCATATTTAGTTTTTCCTTAAATGGAGTGACAAATGGGATATAGTAATTGTGTACTATGTTCGCAAGGCTTCTTTTAATCAATCTCATTTATTGTTGTTGTGTCGATAAACACATTTTTCCTCAAGTCTGTGTCTATATAAACAAACATGGAAACACTGGCCCTCACCTGGATCCAAAGAAAATCCAGAATCTTCCTGATCACTTTGGCCCAGGCCCTGTGAATGTGATACTTCGTAGGACTGTGCAGTCCTTTGTGGATTGTGCCTTTGAGGCAAAGACTGTCTTTGGATTTCTCAAGCCAGATAATCGTGGAGGAGAAGTGATAACTGGTATAGTAATCTAATCCTTTACTCAATTTTGTTTCCAAAGTTGATTTTCAAATTAGGCAAGGTAGGATTTTATGACATGTAGACTATAATATTTATATTCTATTAATGTGCTATAATCTTTATTACACTTTTGTAATGAGATATGTACAATAGTTACAGAATGTTTATAGACCTAACACTGTTTTGGGAACTTTACTTGCCAAATGGACAAATGATGTTAGAGTGATTACTAATATCACGCTAATGAGGTATGGAATTTTCTTTTTATGTATTCGTACCTCAGTAATTGAACATTTTACATTTATATAGCAAACAGATTGCCCTATAAGAAGTTTTAAATATAAATATAACTCAAGAACTCATTGAAAGATAAGATGCAACTTGTGATTTCTGTGATTCTGTTATTAGACACTACAACATTTGTGCCAGTAGAGTGTTTGGAATAGAAAAAAATGTTTTTACCAAAGGATTTCTATTCTGTTTACTTTCTAAATATTTTAAAGTAAGACTTTTTTTAACCAGAGCAAGCTCTGGTTAAAAATGTGTTTGAATGAGAGAAACATTTTAGTATAAGATTATTCCTTTATTAATTATAAAAAACATGAATTATACATTTCCTAATATGAGGCAATTTTTGTTACTATGTTTTATTTCTCTCTCTGTGAGATATTGACATCTCTTCTGCCCCAACAGCCTCCTTTGATGGAGAAAATCATGCCATCCAGCTCCCTCCAGTAAATAGTGCATCATTTGCTCTTCGCTTTCTTGAGACTTTGTGTCACAGCCTGGAGTGTGATAACCTTTTGAGTAGCCAGCCTTTTAGCTCTTCTAAGGGTAATATTCATAGCCCTATAAAGCAAGATAAACCAGGTGAGACAAAAATAAAGATTTTTATGCTATGCTTCTATTTTATATTTTATACGTGAGGATCTTATATAGCAGAGTTTCTCTTTCTGTCCTCTTTTTAAAGTAAGCATTTTTGCCAAATGTATAATATATAGTTAGAAAGTAATTTCTTGATGTGTTAAATGGACTTGAGAATTAAAGCATAGGGTTATTTTGGCTTTTTTAAAATGATTATTCACAGAGTTACACATTTTCTATTATATTGAAATATGGCTTTAAAGGTATTAGCCTTATACATATTTTCTCTTACGTGTGGAAGCTTGATCTAAAATACAAACATGCATGCTAACATATACATGGCTCTCTGCATATACACAAAACTGACTAAAGGATGGTATATTTAGGGGAGGAGTCCAACGTGTAACTCCTCTGAACACCTAATGTACTGTTTATCAATTTTGACAGAGACACATAGGGGGAGCACATGAATGAAGGGAAGAAGGATGAACTAATACAGTCATTATAGTCAATGTACATTATGTAGAAAATGAGAGTACGGATTTTTAGGATAAAATATTCTGCTTAGGTGGCTCACACCTGTAATTCTACCTATTGAGGAGGCTGAGATCTGAGGATCACTTTCCTAGCCCAGGCAGGAAAATCTGTGAGACACTTCTCTCCAATTTAACAACCAGAAAACCAGAAGTGGCGCTATGGCTCAAAGTGGTAGAGTGCTAGCCTTGAGGGAAAATGGTCAGGCCCTCAGTTCAAGCCCCATGACCAACAAAACCACCTCAGGAACTTTTGTCAAATGCATTGTTTGCATATTTTAGCAATTGTCAATTTTAGGATATTTCAGTGAAGTAGAAAATATATAGAGAAAATTCATTGTTTACAAAGTAAGCACAGCTGTACAGTGAAATCTTGGTTGAAAAAATTAGCCATTACTATTACTCTAGAAAAACCCCTAATGTGTCAGTGCCACTTTCTATCTGCTATTCCCTAGGCTCCTTGTGAGGATAACTCCTGTCCTGACTTCTAGTATCATCTTTCTTTTGCCTGTTTATGAGCTTAGTACAAATGGAATCATCACAGTATTTCTTTGTGGCTAGCCCTCTTCACTTATGTTAAGATTTGTTATGTATTACGTATTAAGATTTGTTATGTATTAGAACATTTCATTTTCACTGTTGTATAATATTCTATTATGTAAATATGCCTTTATTATTGTTTGTATACATTTAGGTACTTTCTGTTTGGTGTGATTATGAATAGCATGATGGTGAACTTTCTAGTACATGTGTCTTGATGAAATATGTATGTCTTTGTATCATGTTTCTATCTAGGAGTAGAATTACTAAGTCCTAGGAAATGCATAGGTTCAGCATTAGTAGTTACCATTAAAGCAGTTTTTCTCAGTGGTTGCTTCAGTTTACTGTCCAGCTGACTGGTTTGCTACCAAGAATAGGTTCTCTGGTGACATTTTTTTATTGTGCAAAATTATAATCCTTGTCTACTGATGCCAGTAGTGTTTCTACTGGTTTATAGTGTTCTTTGCATATCTGTTTTTTTCAGTATATTGAATATTATGTATAAAATATCCATAGATGTTCTAGATTTCTATCTGTTTCTTTTCCCTTTTAGACAGAAAGATACAGGGGCTAATTCCAGTCAGAGACTCAGCTTGTTTGGGACTGAAGCTTGTTTGATGGTAGTTTATTGGTAGAGTGATTGGATAGCATATACAAGGCCCAAGCTTGGTTCTTGGCATTGTCAAAAAGAAAGAAAAATAAGGAAAAGGGAAAAAAATAATTCTATTTGGTTCTTCTCCAGGAAAACCTAGCAATTCTGTAGTTCCTAAGCCCTGAAAGACTATAGGACATTATGCCTTCATTTTTAGAAATTTGCAGCTCAGATTGTTAGCCTTCTTCTTCATTCACAAAATTGAGACAGGCATGGTGATATGTACCTATGATCTCAGTACTCAGGAGGCTGAGGCAGGAGGATCATGAGGTCAAGGACAATCTGAGCTATATAATGTGTTCAGGCCAACTCAAGCCACATAGTGGGACAGCGAGACTGTCTCAAAACAACAAAAAAGGGCTAGAGGTTGCACAGTACAGCATCTTCCTAGCAATGCAAAGCCCTGAGTTCAAACTCCAGAAGAACTTAGAAAGTAGGGGTGAGGATATGATTCAGGTGGTAGAGAGCTTTCCTAGCAAGCTCAAAGCTCTGAATTTAAACTTCATTACTACCAAAAAAAGTTCATGTTGAGTCATAAACTATTGAGTATTTGAGTTAGTCCTTTTCCTTGGGTGAGTCTTTATTTCCTGAGCTACAGAAGGGTTTTGGAGATTCCAGTACTTTTTAAGAGTTTTCAGCCTTACTCATTTTTGTATATAGTCCTAGAACCAGCAAAGGTCCCATAGGGGAAAACCCCTCAAGATTTTTATTTCCAATTTGTCACTCTACCTGTGTGGCTCAGCTAAATCTAATCTTTTCTTTTTTTGGTTGGTTGTAGGGCTTGAACTCAGGCTCTGGGCACTGTCCCTAAACCACTTTGGGCTCAAGGTTAACACTTTACTACTTGAGCCACAATGCCACTTCGATTTTTTTTTTTGTCAGTTATGGGGCTTGAACTCTGGGCCTGGGCACTGTCCCTCAGCTCTCCAGCCCAAAGCAAGCACTCTACCACTTGAGCCACAGTGCCACTTCCAGTTTTCTGGTGGCTTATTGGAAATGATAGTCTCACAGACTTTTCTACCAGGCTGGCTTTGAACAGATCTCAGCCTCCTGAGTAGCTAGGATTACAGGTATGAGCCACTGGCACCTGGCTTCCATTTTTTTTTTTGAGTGGTTAATTGGAGATAAAGAGTTTCATGGGGACTTTTCTGCCCTGTCTGACTTTGAACTGCAATCCTTAGATCTCAACCTCCTGAGCTGTTAGGATTACAGGCGTGAGCCACCAGTGCCCGGCTAAATCATTTCCTGATTTATTTTTGCCTCCACAGAACCCTCTGTTTGGGTCAAATCCTAATTTTAGCTCACTAACATGGATCAAGAATGTAATTCTTGGGAAAAAGTGATGGAAATACTTAAGTTTAGCCTAGAATAGTTCTTCCACTTCTGGAATTTAATTTTATTAATTTATTTAGAAGTACATTTGATTAATAAGTAAGCAGTAGACTCATTATAAGAGTAGCCTTAGACGGAATCACCTAGAAAATAGAGTATCTACTTTTCCATATCTCATATTAACTCCTCTTACTCTTGGGAGCAGTTTTTTCAGGTCTTCTTTTTTCTTTTTTCTTTTTTTTTTTTTTTTTGTCGGTTGTGGGGCTTGAATTTAGGGCCTGGGCGTTGTCCATGAGCCTCTTTGTGCTCAAGGCTAGCTAGCACTCTACCACTTGAGCCACAGCACCACTTCCCGTTTCTGAGTTTAATTGAAGATGAGAGTCTCACAGAGACTTTTCTGCCTGGGCTGGCTTTGAGTCACGATCTTCAGATCTCAGTCTCCTGAGTAGCTAGGATTACAGGCTTGAGCCAATGGCGCCCAGCTTGTCAGGTCTTTTTATAATGAGTTACTTCACTATCATCTTTCTTAGGTATTTAGAGAGATCAGATGAACCCAGAATAAATCAAGTGTAGGCATATTCCTCTTGGAAATACATTGAATTATTTTGGTAGAAATATGTAATAGGATGCTGTAAACACATGCTTATGAATAATTGAATTACTGCCATTGTTGATAAAGTTATAGTATGCAAACAGTTGAGAAACATTTCATACTGATACAAAAATGTTTGAATATAATAATATAGTAATTACCATATATAGAATATAGTAATTAGAACACATTTTTTCAAAACAGTGACTGAGGAACCAAGTGAAACTCAGAGAATGAAACGACCTCAGGAACCAATACATTTTGAAGCTGCCCCTCTTAAGCTGCCCAAATTAATGATACCTCCCTCTAAAGGTAAATAGCATCTACATGCTCCAGGATTGGGAAAGGAAGTTCTTTTGCTACCACTTATGAATGCTTTGAGATGATGTTCTTGGAGGTAAGGAAGTATATTTTCCCAAGTAAGTTTGGCAGTTAGGCTGTAACTTTTACAGCTCCAGTACTGCCCTCCCTTTAGCAGTACATACCATCATTTCTCCCAAGATAAAAAGAAATGTAATAACCTTTTTCCATTCAGCCTTACTTGCTAAAAACTGATAATGGAGTTTTATCCTTACTTTTCTTCAGTGAAACTGTTCATTGCTCCAGTAGTAAGCAAGTGTTAGGAACCAACCTTATGATCATGTTATAATAAGTAGTTTTGAAGAATTAAACTCCTAAGTACCAGTGCTTCTGTACCCCATTTGGTACTGGGGATTAGACTGAGTTTTGTGCATGCTAGGAAAGTGCTTCACCACTTGAACGATGCCCTTAGCCCAGAAAAAATGCTTTTATGAGATATTAACATCGTTGGTAACAAGACTGGCAAGAACTTTGAAATTAACATGAGAAATTCAGGTGATAACATGAATCGATTTGGGTTTCAAAACAGTATCCATTACTATATGATGAAGATGGGATGGTCAAGTGCTTTGTGCTAGAAATTTGTGGTTCAGGAGTTGGCGGCATGACTTATGTGGTATAGTGCCTGCCTGCCAAGCACGTCAAACCCCAGCCCAACAAAAAAACAGTAGTTCATAGTTGATTCCGTATAGCATGGATTAAGTAAATCATTTCTAGAAACGAGTTTTTTTTGCCTGTTTAATAGTATTTGAGCAATAGCTGTGTTGAAAATAGCCTCCTTTTATCTATTTCTCTATAGAAAAATTGTTGCTTGAAGGACCTGATATGCTTCGAGAGGAAAAAACTCTTGAAGATCCCAAGAATCTACCACTAAGTGTAGGAGATTGTTTGAGTTCTGTCTGTGAAGTTGTGTCAGCTACCTCAAGTTTACCTTCAGAGGAGAAGAAATCACCTACCAAGAGCAGTTACTTTGACTCTCCATTTCAAATACAGAGCAAAAGTGAAGGTATATTCAAATATAGTGATCATCAGGCAATGAATTTTTTTTTCTCGAAGTTTCTTCATTCAGTAGCATCTCCTGAGAATGTATTATATTGGAGAAAGTGCCAAAATTATGGAGGCCAAATTCTTCTATTCACAACACTGCCAGAGCTAAGCCATTATGGCTATTGAAATACTCATGGCATCACGTTATCTGTGGAGATTTGAATCATCAACTATATTTCTGATAGAGATTTCTCAGATTAGTGATTTTCTAGCAATTGCAATTTGTCATTTGTTTGAGTACTGTTAGATCTTTGAAACCACTAGTGACTCCAAAGCCTAGAAAGACATATTCTCTTTCCCTTTTTTGTTTTCTTGAGACCTTTCCTATCCATAGCCTGTATACCTCCTATGCCAGAACAGAGCTCTGGCATCCTGTTTGTGAAGCTGGATCTTTTTCCCATTCTCCAGATTCTCTGCCATTCACTGTCAGACACCGGTGCCCAGTAGCCTGGGTAAACAAAGCAGCATCTTGTTGCCATTTGGAAAAATCTGAAACAACCATCATGTTCAAAGATGATTATTCCTCTTGCCCTTTTAAAGGTTAAGTGTATAGAAAAGAGAGGGTAGAAATAAGTGGGCTTTTTTCTTTCTAGCATCTAAGCTAGATTGAGTAATGAATGAAGTAGAAACCAAGTAACTCTCTTCTTTTTATTATTGATGCTATCTCTGGACAACCTCACTGTGAGCATACTGTGACACATTTGTTATTGTCACTTCCGTCTATCTTATTCCTTTAAAGATTGTCTCTGATTTTAGTTATTCTATATGTGGTAGACCAGTAGTCTTTTTTTCAATTGTTGTTATAGAGTTGAAATACAGAGGGGTTATAGTTACATGAATCAGGTAATGAGAATGCGTACAATTTTTTAGTTTTAATATTTTCAAAAAAGTCTGAGCTTTTGAAGAAAAGCCTTAATAAAAAAATTCTAAAAGATTTTTTTTTTTTGGTCAGTCATGGTGCTTGAAATCTGAGCCAGGGTGCTGTTCCTGAACTCTTCAGCTCAAGGCAAGCTCTCTACCACTTGAGCCACAGCGCCACTTCTGGTTTTCTGGTGTTTATTGGAGATAAGAATCTCACAGACTTTCCTGCTGGGCTGGCAGATCTCCGCCTCCTGAGTAGCTAGGATTATAGGCATGAGCCACTGGTGCCCAGCTAAAAGATTATTTTTAATGTTGAATATCTTATTTCCAAATGTATGATTAATTTTATGTTAAAGTATCCTATATTTGAGTTTAAGAATTTTGCTTCTGATCTTCTTAGGAGTGGAAACTTAATAGTAACAACATTATTAGTAATTCACTTAGTGGTTATAGAATTTATCATCATCTTCATTACTGTATGACATTATACGCCAGTCATATAGTATTTTATATAGCCTCATTTATATAACATTCTAAGAATTCCATGAGATGAAGGTTGCTGATAAACATTTTTAGGTTAAAAAAAATCCCAGAAGTCATTTGGGTAAGGTTTCCAAACTAGAAATAAACTGGGCCAATCCTTGAATCCACTCTGGCTCCAAGGCCATACTCTTTTATATACATACATTATATACATACATACACACACATATATCAATAAGATATACAAGATGTTATGTCAAAAAACGAACTTTACAACTTTGGTGAGGTGGGGGGTGGTGGTGGTAGGGGGATGTGGGAGTGGGGGGGTGGAGAGGGGAAGGGATGGTATGGAGAAACAAAGGAGGAGCAACAATGCTTGATAAGAAATGTCCTCACTATCTTGCCCATGTAGTTGTAACCCCTCTGCACGGTATGTTCACAATTTAAACAAAAAGTTATTTCCAAAAAAAAAATTGTAAAGATACTGTACAGAAGGGTTACAGTACATGAGTAAGGTAATGAGTACATTTCCTATCAAACATTGTTACCCCTCCTTTCTTTCAAGGCCATACTCTTAACTACTGTGCTACTACATTTCTAGAGAACAAGGGAACATTTCATTTTGAAATTGTCTAGCAATGTCACTATTGTTATTTTCTTTAAGGTACTACAACTGTTATTTAAAACTGAGTTTTCTTCTGGTAACTAGTGATGCTCATACAACTTCCTGTTGTACTTTGCCCCATTATTTGAACGACAAAAATTTCTAACCGTTATCGCAGCTTTCTCTGATTTTTTTTTTCGGTCGTGGGGCTTGAATTCTGGGCCTGAGCGCTGTTCCTCAGCTCCTCAGCTCAAGGTGAGCTCTTTACCACTTGAGCCACAGCACCACTTCCAGTTTTCTGGTGGTTTATTGGAGATAAGAGTTTCACGGACTTTCCTGCCCGGGCTGGCTTTGAACCTGATCCTCAGATCTCAGCCTCCTGAGTAGCTAAGATTACAGGCATGAGCCACCAGTGCCCTGCTTCTCTGATTTTTTTTTTGAAGATACAGACCTACCTAAATTATTTTTCCATATAGACTAAAACAAGAAATACTTGTTTTATTTTTAATAAAGTCTTATTCAAGAAATCAGATCTTTTCATGTATTTTATCTGTAGTAATCTAAAAACTAGTTACATGTTAGTCAAAACATGAATATACCAGATTCTGCTGACAGAAACTACAAACACCACATAAATAAAAGGTAATATAGCCAGGCACCAGTGGGTTATACCTGAATTCCTAAGCTACTTTAGGAGGCTGACATCTGAGGACTGGGGCTTAAAGCTTGCATGGGTAGGAACGTCTGTAAAGCTCTTTTCTCCAATTAAGTAACAAAAATCCATAAGTGGAAGCCGGGCGCCAGTGGTTCACGCCTGTAATTCTAGCTACTCAGGAGGCTGAGATCTGAGGATCTCGGTTCAAAGCCAGGCCTGGCAGGAAAGTCTGTGAGACTCTTATCTCCAATAAACCACTAGAAAACCAGAAGTGGCACTGTGGCTCAAGCGGTAGAGCTCTCACCTTGAGCTGAAGAGCACAGGGACAGCACCTAAGCCCAGAGTTCAAGCCCCACGACCGACAAACAACAACAACAACAAAACAAAAACAAAAATAAAAACAATCCATAAGTGGAATTGTAGCTCAAGTGGTAGAGCACTAGCCTTGAGTCTAAAAGCTATGGGGGACTGCATAGGTAACTTAGAAATATGATTAATCTTCCTAATGTCTTTTTTGTTTGTACCAGTCCTGGGGCTTGACCTCAGGGCCTGGGCACTGTCCCTGAGCTTCTTTTAAGCTCAAGGCTAGTATTCTACCACTTGAGCCATAGCACCACTTGGGTGTTGAATTGAAAGAGATAACTGTTCTGTCTCCACTGCCAAAAGGGTTAGAACATTCATTAAAATAGAGTAATGGAGAAGGTTATTTGACCCTATATAATTTAATCTATGTAACATCATATGTTTTAGTTGAGTGAGGCCTGAGAGATCTTGTATTCCTGCATCTATTTTATTTATGATCTTAAGAGCTTTTTTTTTTGTCTGTCATAGGGCTTGAATTCTGGCCCTGGGTGCTATCCCTCAGCTCTTCAGCTTAAGTCAAGTGCTCTAACACTTGAGCCACAGCACCACTTCTAGTTTTATGGTGGTTTATTGGAGATAAGAGTTTCGCAGACTTTCCTGCTCAGGCTGACTTTGAACCATGATCCTCAGATCTCAGCCTCCTGAGTAGCTAGGATTACAGATGTGAGTCACTCGTGCCAGCCTGGTTCTTAAAAGCTTTTTAAGGTGCTTTCTGTTGTTTGGGGTAGATCAAATGGGATGTGATCATCATTTTTACCTGAGTTGATACAGTCCAGCAAAAATTTGTATGCCATTTTTTTCTCTGATAAGAGGGTAGGATATATTTTAGTATAAAGATTTTATTTCACAATAAGTTGTAATGTTGTAAAGAAAAGACATGAAATCCAGAGTTACACATAATAAAAATATTTATTTTATCTTCTTTGTTCTTTACCTATTCCACAAGTAAATACTCAAAATGCTCCTGAATGTTCATAGCCCAAATTATGGGAAAGAAAAGCTAAGTCACACACAAATAGAACAAACTTGTTTTAACTCTTCTTGGTTAGAGAAACAAACCTTTCTCATAAACTATAAAAATCCCTTAAATATCATCACATATTAACTTTAAGAGTTGAGCACCCTGAGTTTGTTAGAACAAAGAACTTTTAGAACAATTTAGTGAAGAACATAGATAAAACCTTGTGAAGTATGAGCCCCTAAATTGTTTCATGTTTCAGATATTTATTGATTAATAAACTTTCAATCAGAACATCTGTTGGAATTAAACTAAAATCGACATAAAATGAAATCCCCTTTCTGTAAAAGGAATTTGAGCTAATAAAAACTAAATATTAAAGTTACTTCTGATCTAGCTAATAAAAATATAACTTTAAAGTTTAGCTTAAAAATAAGAAAAATTTAAAAGTTCAGATTAATGTTTAAGCCATGAGATATAGTAATCTAAGGAGTAAATATAATGCTAAGAATATCCATATTGAATACATTGGAAAGATTTGGTAAAAGAAGTAATCAATCGCTTGTTTGCCCAACATGCTCAAGGCTCTGGATTCTATCCCCAGCAAACCCCACAAAAAATGATTCAGTTTAGGCAATTATAAACATGTAACTTTGGGAAAATTCCATATATTTAGTAAAATAAAACTAATTTAGATAGAAATTGAGAGTAGGAGAAGCTGGGCACTGGTGGCTCATGCCTGTAATCCAAGCTACTCAGGAGGCTGAGATCCGAGGTTCAAACCCAGTCTGGGCAAGAAAGTCCGTGAGACTCTTTATCTCCAATGAACACTGGAAGTGGCACTGTGGCTCAACTGATAGAGCTTTAGCCTTGAGCTAAAGAGCTGAGAGACAGTGCCCAAGCCCAGAGTTCAAGCCCTTGACTGACGAGAGAGAGAGAGAGAGAGAGAGAGAGAGAGAGAGAGAGAGAGAGAGAGAGAGAGAGAGAGAGAGAGAGAGAGAGAGAGAGAACTTCATTGCAACATTTGGAGTAGGAGATTGCTGAACCAAATTTAATCTAAGTAACAAATCTCTTTCTGTTCTTATCTGTGGCCCAAGAAGCCTTGTGTTGTTGCATCTATTTTCATGATCTTTAGAGCTTTCAGATGTCCTCTGAAGCTGCCGTTTTGGGAAAGTCCCATGAGGGTATTCTTAGATCGCCAATCATCTTTATTTAAGCTTTCACTAGATTTTACAGTTGGAGTCTTAAATCCTTTCTTGAGTACTTAAGGTTCCAGGAATGAGACCACTACTCACTCCCAACCTTAACATCTCTTCTATATATAATGATCAGGTTAAGTATGATTTGTTTTTTTTCCCCTCCTCATTGAAGATCCAAGTTATATAGCTGTACCTGACCCCAGTGTCCTGAAACAAGGCTTCTCTAAGGACCCTTCAACCTGGTCTGTGGATGAAGTGATACGGTTTATGAAACATACAGATCCTCACATATCAGGCCCCCTCGCCGACCTCTTCAGGCAACATGTAATGTATCTTTTGATCCAGTTTTCCTGCTGCCTTAATGCCTTTGAATGACCTGTCTTCAAGCCTTTCAGTTGGATACTGACTTGTGTGCTTAGTGAGGGAACCTTATCAACTGGTTTTTCCATTGTCAAGAAAGGTTATTTTGCCAAAGATCCTTAAATGGTAGGTTAAAATGGTCTACTCATTAAATGTATATCCAAGTGCCTGCAATACTAAACAGTGTCAAGTTCTCAAGAGATGTGTTTCAGTCTACCATTGTGAGGCTGCCAGCCCTTTCCTGTTTGCCCCTCCAATATCACCCCAACCTGTTTCTTGCTTGCCCTAGGATCAGTACTTGGAGGAGAAGACCTTGTTGGGCTACCCAGTGAATCTAGCTATTATGTAAGGTTAATTGTAACTTTATTTTAAAACAGAGATTCATAGCCGGGCGCTGGTGGCTCACGCCTGTAATCCTAGCTACTCAGGAGGCTGAGATCTGAGGATCGTGGTTCAAAGCCAGCCCGGGCAGGAAACTCTGTGAGACTCTTATCTCTAATGAATCCCCAGAAAACCAGAAGTGGAGCTGTGGCTCAAGTGGTAGAGCACTTGCCTTGAACTGAAGAGCTCAGGGACAGCGCCCAGGCCCACCAGAGATCAAACCCCACGACCAACCAAAACAAACAAACAAACGAACAAACAAAAAACCAGGGAATCAAGATTCCAGTAACATAAATTGATTTATAAAAGTAATAGAACTTTAAGAGGATGTCATCAAATAAGTAATATTTCCCTAATGTTTTCTGACATTAGTGATCTATTATATAATATGTCCTTTTTAATATTGTATGAAAATTAGTAACTAGCTTAGATAACTAATTGTTTCAGCATAAAGATAACCTTGTAGACTATGTTTAGAGTTTGCATTAATGTTGACATATTCTTGGTTGTTCTTAGAAAGTTAATATCATCTGAAATTTACTTCTACCGTTCATAGCATTTATTTAATCAGATAATTTGATACAAAGGATACTTATTGAAGATAATGGGTTAAACTTCCTTTTTCTTAAGATTTGAAATTTCCAAATTACCAGATGATGCTCCACTATACATGTTATATTTTCATGAAAAAATGCATATTCAGAGAATATGTATCTGAAAAGTACAACTTCTCTCTCTTTTACACATTCTTATATATGTAACTTTTGAAGCATAATTAATATGGGAACATTAATTATAATAGTTTTCTTCTCTCTGTAGGAAATTGATGGCGATGCTCTGCTTCTACTGAAGAGTGATATGATGATGAAATATATGGGGTTGAAGCTGGGACCAGCATTAAAACTATGTTACTACATTGAAAAACTTAAAGAAGGAAAATACAACTGAAAAAACGCACAAATATAGTTTAAAAATAATTCTCAGGTGTTCTGAAATCATTTTAATTTAGAAACATTTGTCTTCTCTTAGAAGATTTTATTTCATGGAATATTACTATAAAATGTATTATCAGATTTTTAGAACTACATTTTACATGTTTATAAAATGTTTAAGACCTTTGGGACGTTACTCAACCAATACAATGACTTCCTAAGAATTACAAGGCACATAGTTGAAACTCGAATACTTTTAAAAAATAAATACAATAAAAACCATTTAACATGTTAGCACTACAATACTTAAATTGGCAAAGCATTTGTCTTTTTACTATTTTTATGGTATAGTTTACAAATATACTTACATGTAGTAAACAATAAAAGTCTTTGATTCTAGTTAATCTTTAAAGCCAAAACAGCTAAATCCCAAAGGGGAAAAAGCTTTTATAAATAATCTGTGAGAGTTTTTATCAGAAGAGAATGTAAAGATGCACCTATTAGCTCTAAAATATTTTTATTTTACAGTGTTCCGCTAGTTTCATGAAAGAGAATAGCCATCTACATTAGTTTTCTTTCTGTTATTGCGGCCCTTGAGATTTTATTTGCTCATATATAAAGGAAAAAAATCAAGCTTATATGAGCTTTCATAGAATATTCTTAATCAATTTTTGATCATTTAAAAAAATTATACAATAGAACGGTCACTTTGTGAAGAAAAAGTTTACACTACAAGAATGGTTTGAATGGATCTGGATTTAAGTTTTTCAATAAAATACCTACTTAAAACTTCCTATATTTTTGCTAAGCTTGGACATGAGGTATCAGTCTCGGTAACAAGATGCCTGTGTCCAAATATTGTAAAGCTATATATGTTTGATTGTGTTTATTCTTCATATGGATACTTTACCATATCATATTATTCTCTACCTGTATGGATACACACATGAGTGTTTTCTTCTTGAATTTAATATGGCACTTTGCACTGCTACATGATGAACTATCATGTAATTAGAAGCGTTTATTCTGTAAAAATATATATGTATTACCCATACCTCAGTTTATTCTTCAGGTGATAAGAAACAATCCAATCAGCTTCTTTACAGGGACAGTCTCTTTCCTATGCAATGGTTCTAGTTAATTTGCTTATTTCTGAGCCATTTATTCTTCCATGTTTTGAAAGATACATTAGTTCTGACTTACAGCTCCAGGTTTTATGAATTAGAACTTTAAAGAGGAAATGGTGCTATATGTCTATTGGCATTACTTTATATAACTTTGGTGTAATGTTTATAAGCTATGAGATTTTTCTAAATACCAATAAAATGTTCATTAGGGCAAGAATGTATAGTTTCTTTTCAGAAAACCAAGTGAATTTTAGTCAAGGATGCAATTACTTAAAGCATCACTTCATCTGTTATTCTTTGTAAGAGTAGATTCTTACTTAAATTTGATCTTCTTTCAAATTGTTTGTATGAAGATGCTGTGCCCAGTTGAACAATCCTCAGGTATTTGTATAAATACTATGTTTTGAAATTTCCATATTTTAAAATATTATAATAAAGTTAATTGCAGCAATTAATGCCAAAGTCTCAGTATATTTGTGTGTGTGTGTGTGTGTGTGTGTGTGTGTGTGTGTGTGTGTGTGTGTGTGTGTGTGTGTGTGTATCTGTGTGTTTATAGTGGCACTTGGGATTGAAATCAGGGCCTTGAGCTTGCAAGGCAAATACTCTTTTTTACTTGAGCCATACCCTGAGCCCCTTTTTGCCTTGGATTATTTTCCAGATGGGGGTCTGGCTTTATTCCCTGACTGGCCTGGGCTGTGATCCTCCTATTTGTGTTTCCCTGAGTCTCTGGGGATGACAGGTATGCTTTTCATGGCCATTGATTAATTGGAGTCTCCTGAATCTTCATGGTTCAAGCTTTTGTGCCTTGAACCATGATTCTCCCAAATCTGGCTCCCATCAGATTTGATTTTTCTTCATTGTGTGAACTTGTTAGACTTGAAAGACTATGACCAATGTACCTAGGAGGAAAAGCACTGGCTTTTCATGCTGTGGAAGAAATTGTACTTTCAGGTGGCTGAATATATGAAGTACGTTTAATTTTCTGAGACCTTTTCTACAGGCTAGTGCTGAGAAATGTTACAAAGTCCCCTGGTACTGATTCAGGCAATGAGGTATTCTTTAGAGTTGGATAGGTTATACGCACAGGAATCCAGCTTTGAAATGCATGGCAGTTTTCTTCTTGAAATGCATAGAATTTCAGTATATCAGGAATAAATCTTTAATTTCCTAGAGGGTTTTTTCTTTATGATGCTGGATCACATCAGGGCCTTGCACATGCTAGCCTATTATCACTAATCAATATTCTCAGCCTTTGTTTTGTTTTACTTTATTTCAGACAGAGTTTTACTATGTAACTCAAAGTGGCCTGAAGCTAGCTGTGTGACACAGGCTAGCCTGGAACTTACTATGTAGCCTAAGATGACCTAACTTGAAATTCTCCTAACTCAAGTCTCCCAAGGGCAGTGATTCAGGCATAGTGATGCCTAGCTTAGAGGTTTCTTAATATTACCAACTGAAGTGTTTAGTATTGAGAAATGCCTGTTCTTCCTGATATTTTTTTTTAAAAAAAGAACAAATCTATCCATTAGTATGGCTATATTTTTAAATGAAAGTAAACATTGGTGAGGATATAGTGATGTGTAGAACCCTTGTACATTGCTGGTGGGCAAAAAGGACCCAGATACTGTGGAAAACAATGACGTGCCATGTGGTACATCAGTTCCATTAGGTATATGCTTCCAAAAAATTCGAATCAGACTCACCAGTTATTTGTACTGTACACCAATATTCAGTATAATTTTTATCTTGAAAGGTTTGGCAAAAACACAAAGCAAGTGCTTTAAGTAGAAACAGGTCAGTTTGTGTGTTTTGAGCCAGAGTCTTGATATGCATTCCTGCCTGGCCTTGAACTTACAATCTTCCTGTTGGGATTTATAAGAATGTGCCTTAGTGACTAGCAAAAAAAAGAACTTAAATTTTTTTGGGGGGGTAGGTCATGGGCTTGAACTCAGGGTTTGGGCTCTGAGCCCTTTGTGTTCAAGTCTAGTGTTCTACTACTTTGAGCCACAGTGCCACGTGTGGTTTTCTGGTGGCTAATTGGAGATGAGTCACATATTTTTGTGTTTGAGCTGGCTTTGAACCGTAGTCCTCAGATCTTAGCTTCCCGAGTAGCTAGGATGATAGGGGTTAGTCACAAGTGCCAAGCTAACCTTAAGTTTTAGTAAAGCTTCATTTTCTGTTATAGCATTATCTAACAGAATTATTTGAGCCATGTAATTGTAAATTTCCCAATAGCCACATTAAAAAGAATAAACAGGTGACATAAATTTAGTAACATTTAAGCTGATATAGCCAGAGTATTTCCTGTAGAACATGTAATCAATATAGAATTATTGGGAATATTTTACATTTGTGTGTGTACGGGGCTTTGAAGCCCAATGTGTAATTTTTGCATTGGGAATTTGCTCGTTTTGAGTGCTGCTGTATGCAGCTGGTGACAAAAGCATGTGAAGGACCAACTCTTCTTTTTTTTTTTTTTTGCCAGTCCTTGGCTTGAACTCAGCACCTGGGCACTGTCTCTGAGCTTTTTTTGCTTAAGACTACTGTTCTACCACTTGAGCCACAGCACACCTCCCTACCTCTTGGCTAAGTTTCCTCCCAATGTCTGTTAGCTAGTTAACTGGCACACCTGGAAGCAGTCACCTCCCCCTGGGCTGCCTCTGGTCACACGCCTCCCATCTGGCCATTGGAGGTTTCCAGGCCTGAGGTCACATCCAGATTCAATGTGGCCACACCTTTCCCCACCTGGCCACACCTCTTCCTATCCTTAGCCTAGATAAGTCCTGGCCTGGGGGTGGATCTCCCTTTTTGGACTTGCCTGTCAACTATGCATAGCTTGCTCAGCAGTTCGGTAAATAAACTTCTTTTCCTGCCTGAATAGTGTGTGGTGTTCTCTCCATCGGCTACCTAATGAAATCTACCTACTTCTAATATGTCTTACATGTGGTGCTGTGACTCAGATGGGGTTTTTGAGTTGGAAATGTTAGAATTTCCTAACCACCCCTTTTCTATGAGCCGAACTGCTTTGAGACACCATGTGAGACTTTTCACCAATACGATTGCTGCCCTTCACATCCACATCCACAGCACTACTCTGGTGAGTGAAGCTACTCTCTATGGTTCTCTGTTGCTCAGTCTCTGTCCAGATGTGGCACCATGCCAGAGAGCTCCTACAGCACTTCCGAAGCTGAGGACGCTTGGTTTTGGGGGCATGGCCATTTCTTTCTAGAGGGCTCTGGGGGAAGTGGGGATGCCGCTTCTGCATGGTCAGCAATCCACTCACCAGACTGACTCTCCTGTACTTTTAATGGGGTGTAGTCTCACGCCTGAGCTGGGAAGCCCCTTTGAAATGCCTCCTGCGCTCCCTGAAAAGCCAGAGCGCCTCATTTTTATGCCATTCTCAGATGTAGACAGTTTTTGCCACTGCAATGGTAAATGGTCAGAAGTCTGTTTACTTTCAGGCTCTCTTTGTTCTCTCTCTGCCAATCGTGTCCAACTTTCCCTATCTCTCCCTCTTTCTCTTTTCTCCAACCTTTTGGCTTGTGCCCTGAAGAGTGCGACCCCCCTCTAGGTTCCCTCTCAAAGGCTAGTCACTCTAGGTTTAACAGTTGTCAGTTTCCATAGGTTCAGGTTTTCTTTGCCTATCCTCTGGCTCACTAAGCCCTTCACCTCTGCTGCTTCCCAGCCATCTCCTCTAGAAAGGTAACTTTCCTTGTCTTATCATTCAATCTTTGTCTTTCCTTGAGAGCCCCCACACTCTGTTAGAGGTTACCCCTTCCTTTCTGCTTCTTTGTCGGCTTGTCGGCTTGTCTGCTTGCCTGCTTGCTTATTCAACAAAGCTCCACCAAGTTTTCTCATCATGGCATTTTCAGAAATTCGCCATCTTGGCCACATGGTGGGTTAAGGGTTTGGCCTCATCTGACCCTTGCCTTTCCACCAAGCTTAGTACTCCTCCACCCATTTATTCAAATGTGCCTTGCTAACAAATTGCTGCCTCTTTTCACAGGCTGTGGAAACAGAGGCCTGACCATCTGATGTACTTTGTTAGTAAAGATGTCTAAACATTGTCAAAATTTTTGGGCTTTGAGTTTTGCCTTTTTTGTTTGGATTGCCTATTCTAGAACTGACCACGTGGTTCTAAAATATTGGGCAAAATAATGTCATCTTATTGTTGGAATTCCAAGAGTCTACGGCTGTTATTCATGTTTGTGCACTGTAAAACTTCATGTGTACAGTGTGTATATATTTGTGTGTGTGTGTGTGTGTGTGTGTGCATGCCTATGTGTGTATATCCGTGTCTGTGTAAACTTGTTATCTAGCATTGTAATCAAGTCATTTGGCTCACATGGTCTGAGATTCCTGAAGTTTGTTCAGTTTGGATTCGTAGTTCAGAGCCAGCCAGTCTACATGCAATCTAGATCCAGTCCATCTCTTCCAACCTGGAAAACAGGCCTCACTCCTGCCTAGACCATCCTGACTACCTCCACCATGGTAAAAGTAGACTGGACTCCTGCTTGACTCCATCACACACAGCTGATTCTTGGTGAAAGATTGCTTTAGGTTTGCAAAACCTAAGACTGTTGTGTTACATTAGATTAGTGAATCTTATCCAGCCTGACCTGGAAAAGGCTGGCTATGTGTAGGCCAGGAGAGCCTCTAACTTGAGTTAGCTTAAGCACTGTTAGGGTCACCAGAAATCAATACTATATCTGTGCTAAAACTTTCCTCACATCTACCGAGTTTTATCATCGCAGAATATTTATTGGTCAATTCTTGATAAGGAGCAGATAAGCTCTACTTATTTCTATTTGATCTCCTTGTTGCTTTAATTGGGAATAATAAAGGTTTTTTGTGGCAAAGGTTGCAGTTTAAAGCCAGCCCAGGCAGAAAAATCCCTAAGACTCCATCTCCCAACTAACCAGCAAAGAGCCAAGCCAGGCTGGAGGCATAAGTCAAGAGACTCTTATCTCTAACCAGCCAAACACTGGAAGTGGTACTATAACTCAAAGTGATAGACCAATAGCCTTGAGCAGAAGTGCTCAGGAACAGTGCCCAGGCTTTGAGTTCAAACCTCCATGAATACCAACTGGGAAGAGCCATCCCAGCAATGAGCACCTAGACTCAACCAGACTAGGGAAGAAGGGGGCCATGGAGAGGAGTAAGAGGAGATGTCACATTAGCCACTTTGTGCCTGCCCTTTCAAAATTAACCAGAGCTGGGGAAGTCAATAGAAGTAAGAAGCCTGCCCATCTAATGTCCTTACCTGTCTACCTTTCAACTGGACAGGAAATTACATTCTTACCTTTGTTACATGATGCTCTCCCCTACCTAGTCGCCAGATGAAATGCTAGGGACATTTCTACCAAGTCCAGGACAGCCTGAAATGCAAGAGATGAGAACTAGCCATTCTAGCCAAGTCATCTAATTCTTAATTTTCTGCCCCAAACCTTTCTTCCTGCCATTTGTTTGCTCTCTAGTATTTTTTTTTTTGCCCATACCCTCAATGCTTCATGGGATTTCTTCCAGACTTCAAGGACTACCATCAAGGGACAGCTGCTGCCTTCTTGTGGAGGGGACCACATCTCAGCCTTTTACCCCTAATGTTGGAGCCCCTTGCCAGCAGGAAGTAGCCAGAGAGAATCTTCATTCTTTTTCATAATTATCAAAAGTCTGGAATGTAAGGTCTGCCCTCAGCCACCCAGGCCCTGTGCAGACACCTTCTTACCTCTTGGCTAATTTCCACCCAGTATCTGTTACCTAGGAAACTGGCACACCTGGAAGCATTCACCTCCCCCTCCTGCTAGGTCACATCCTGGGCCACCTGGTCATGCCTCCCATCTGGCCATAGGAGGGTCCTAGGCTCTGAGGTCACATCATACAATGTGGCCAACACCTTTCCCCTACCTGGCCACAACTCTTCCTTCTCAATCACAGAGGGGGGGCAGCAGTTCTGTAAATAAACTTTTCCTGCCTGAATAGCATTCATTGGCTACCTAATGAAAACTACCTACTTAATATACCTTTCCCTTCCTTCTTTCCTTTCCTTCCTTCCTTCTTTCCTTCCTTCCTTCCTTCCTTCCTTCCTTCCTTCCTTCCTTCCTTCCTTCCTTCCTTCCTTCCTTCCTTCCTTCCTCTTTCTTTTCATGGGGCTTAAACTCTGGGCCTGGGCGCTGTCCCTGAGCTCCTCAGCTCAAGGTGAGCACTCTACCATTTGAGCCATAGTGCCACTTCCGGTTTTCTGGTGGTTCATTGGAGATCAGAGTCACACAGACTTTCCTATCTGGGCTGGCTTTGAACTATACTCAGATCTCAGCCTCCTGAGTGGCTAGGATTACAATTGTGTGCCACCAGTTTCCAGTTCCTCCCTCCCTCCCTTCCTCCCCCCTCTCTTTTTTACGCTGGTACTGAGACATGAGCTCAAGGCCTGCATGCTGTCCCTTTTGAACCATATATTCACTTCTGGCTTTTTGCTGATACTCAGATCTCAGCCTCCTGAGTAGCTAGAGATCTAGATGTGAGACAGAAGCATCAACTATCCTTTAGTATTTTATTAGCATTTCTTTAGATTTCTGGTCTGACCTAGCTGTTTTTTTCTTTTGGGTTACTGGGGTTTGGATTTGGGGCCTAGAACTTGCAAGGGAAATGCTTTACCACTTGAACCATATTCTCTGCCCCTTTTTGCCGTATTTTTAAGGCAGGCTCTCACTTTTTTGTCTGTAGCCTGTCTCAGACAGTTATTACCTTTGTAACTAGGATCACAGGCACACACAGCCATGCTCATGCATGGCTTATTGACTGAGATGTAGTCTGCTAACTTAAGACTAAGTTCCTCCTCAGCCTTCCAAAGGGCTGGGAGTTCAAACCCTAGGCACCAGCACCTGGGCTTTTCCTTCCAGCACTTAAATGCTAAGTGTGCTTTTGTTAGCAGTATACTGTTCTCTCTTTCTTGTTGGTTGTAGGGCTTGAACACAGGGCCTCACACTGTCCCTGAGCTTTTTTTGCTCAAAGCTAGCACTCTACTACTTTGAGCCACAGCTTTACTTCCAGCTTTTTGATAGTTAGAGATGAGTCTCAGGGGCTTGCCTGCCTGAACTGGCTTTGAACTGCGATCCTCAGATCTCAGCCTCCTGAATAGCTAGGATTACAGGAGTAAGCCACTAGTACCTAGTTTAGCATATTTTTTTTTATGTTATAATTTAAAAATATTCTACTTGGGATTTTTTGAGGTTAAATACAATATATATCCCAAACTGGTCTTGTACTTGTAGTCCTCCTGCCTTAGCATCCTGCATGCAGAGATTGATTACAGGTGTGTGTGGGAAAATGGAGGAGAAAGGAAACAGGCCAACCTCGATCTTCCACAGGTGAGGACTGTTTTTTGAGATATAGCAATGAGGGGCACAGCCATCCCACAGGCTTGGAGACTGCGAAAACTGGTACAGGAGTTGCTTTTTTTATGGTGTCTGAGCAAGGAGAGGGGTTACCTGAGTTTAGTATGGGGCGTGACTGCAGATGCAGGCAGAGAATAGGGTAAGTATTCCCTATGCCAAGGTCTCAAGCTTTTTTTTTTTTGAACTTTTTTTTGTCAAGCTGATGTACAGAGGGGTTACAGTTAAACATGTAAGATTGTGAGTACATTTCTTGTTGAACTTGTTACTCCCTCATTTCCTCCCATTTTCCCTCCCCAATTATCCCCTCACCCAAATTGTACAGTTCATTTCAACATATTGTCTTGTGAGTATCACTATTACATAGGTTCACCCTTTGTCCTTTGTCTCATTTTGTTGTTCCTCTTCCTTTCCCTAATCCAGATAAACATATATACAATACTAGGCTCTAACAGCTCTACATCTGTCTTGTCTAGACAGTTTGACCTTCACAAGATACAGTTCTTAGTCTTCCAACCTCTTAACCCTTTCCTGCCCTCCCGGCTTGGCCTCCGAGTTTTATAGGCTAGGCCCACAATGGAATGTTTGCACCAGGCTCAGGTTGGATTGCCCTGTCTGGGCCAGGCAGTCTGAACGTATCTTTGGCGGCTTGCCTCGTATCTGTATGCACCTGGGAAAATAGGGTGGGAGTTAGTCCTTCAGTGTGTACTACCATGCCAGGCTTGCTACTCAGCTTTCTTAATTGTGTGTCTGGGGAATGACTGCTCTTCATGGCCCAGTCCATTATTACAGGTTGCAGAACTTCTGGGTGCCATACAATCCTAGCTATCTCTCCCTCAAGTTATCTATCTACCTTGCACCTGAGAGTAGGGAGAGGGAATTGTATCCTCATATCTTCCCATTTTTCTTTCTTCTGGGCCATCACTCTTGCATATTGGTTACTATTATTCTGCCCTATTTAGTTTTTTTTTTTTTTTGTCGGTCGTGGGGCTTGAACTCTGGGCCTGGGCGCTGTCCCTCAGCTCTTCAGCTCAAGGCGAGCGCTCTACCACTTGAGCTACAGCACCACTTCCGGTTTTCTGGTAGTTTTATTGGAGATAGGAGTCTCACGGTCTCTCCTGCCCGGGCTGGCTTTGAACCATGATCCTCAGATCTCAGCCTCCTGAGTAGCTAGGATTACAGGCGTGAGCCACCAGCGCCCGGCGTGCCCTATTTAGTTTAAAGCAGCTTATAAATGGAAAGCTAGCCTTAAGGGTAACTGCAAGAAAATTGTTTCCTTCAGTCTATCTCTCTCCTATAGAGAAGATGGGTCAAGCAAATAAATGAAGAGGTCAGAAATGGAACTGAGCAGGATTGCTGAGTGTTTAATGACTTCAATTGTACTCCACAAACAAGTTGTATATATTGAGTGCTTGGTGCTAGAAGGAATCCAGGAACAAATGGATTAGTTTGGGCTTTATGGAAAGGAGAAATACAGTAAGTTAAGGAGGAAAGTTTATTTTTTTTATAGTTTTGGAGCCTGGGCACTGTCCCTGAGCCTCTTTTGCTCAAGGTTAGTGCTCAACTCCTTAAGCCACAGCACTACTTCCAGCTTTTTCTGAGTAGTTTATTGAAGGTGAGGGCCTCAGACTTTCCATTTCCAGGCTGACTTCAAACTGCAATCCTCAGATCTCAGTCTCCTGAGTAGCTAGGATTACAGGCATGAGCCACCAGCACTTGACAGGAATGTTTAATATTAAGAGTATTAAGTTGAACAGAAGACTGGAGTGGGTAGAAATTGGCTAGTAAGAAATAAAAAGCCAGGCACTGGGTAGCTATGCCTGTAATCTTAGCTACTCAGTAAGCTGAGATCTGAAGATTGTGGTTTGAAGCCAGCCTAGGCAGGAGATCCCATGAAACTCTTACCTCTAAATCACGGAAAAATACAGAAGTAGCACTGTGGCTCAAGTAGTAGAGCATTAGTCCTGAGCAAGAAGGAGCTCAGGGACAGCACGCAGGCCCACAGTTGGAGCCCCAGCACCAGCAAAAAGAGAGAGGTGGGGGGAAGGAAAGAAAGGAAGAAAGAAAGAAAGATTAGCACAGTGCTGGTGGCCCATGCCTGTAATCCTAGCTAATGTGGAGGCCAAGATCTGAGAATCATACTTTGAAGCCAGGACAGGCAGGAAAGTCTGTGAGAATCTTATCCCCAATTAACCATCAAAAAGCTGAAAGTAGGGCTGTGGCTCAAGTCGTAGAGCACTAGCCTTGACCAAAAAAGCTCAGGGACAGTGCCCAGACCCTAGAGTTCAGGTCTGAGCACTGGTGCACACAAGCATGTGTGTGTGCACACATATACACACACATGATGATTACAGGAATTATAATTGTAAGGGAAAGGCACTATCCTTAAGGTTAAGGTAGAGTTCCAAAAAGAACACAACTATAACATTGAATGATGGTCACTGTGGTGCTGCTGTGGTGGCATTTGCTGTAAACTCTTTCTCAAATTTTATAGGAACATGTTCTTTAGAATTTGCCAGCTATCTATCTGCTTTTTATAGTGCTAGGGAAGCTGCACTCTGCAACAGCCTATCCAGAGAAAGCACAGGAGCACCTTGGACCCCAAACCTTTCTCCTACAGTTTCTCTCCAGTATTTGCTTTTAACAAAAGTTTGGATTGTGTCACTTGCAAATGGAAAAGTATTTAACAGACTCATATTCACTCTAACATAATACGTGAAAAAAGGATTAAGCTGGAATTGTAACAACCAGCTACTGTGCCAACCTAGCTTAGTACTTTATCTATGCACCATCCTACCCATATGAATACAAAAGCAAAACAACTTTGCTTTTTTTTCTATGCTCAGCATCAAACCCAGGACCTTGCATATGCACTGTACCTCTGAACTATTTTCTTCTCTCACCTCCTCTGATAACCAGCCTGGGTGCTGGTGATTCTCCTCCTTAATCCTCCCCTGGACCATTGGGTTTGTGGGCATGTGCCACCATACCCACCACATCATCACATTTCTTTTTTTTTTTCCCCAGGGCTGAGGACCAAACCCAGGGCCTTGGCACATGCCGGGCGGGCGCCCTTCCACTGCCCCAACAACATCACATTTCTATCTAGCAAGATATATATTTCTCTTATACCCAGGGATTTTTTTTTACTCCTCTTGCAAAGGAGGAAACACACAGTCCCACGAGTCATTGCATAACTGACATAATGAGGAAATAGAAGCAACATCCCAGGCATCGTGGTGCTGGGTGTTTATATTTTCTTTCTTTTTTCTTGTCAGCCATGGGGCATGAACTCTCAGCCTGGGTGCTGTCCCTGAGCTCTTCAGCTCGAGGCAAGCATTCTACCACTTGAGCCACAGCACCACTTCTGGTTTTCTGGTTTATTGGAGATAAGAGTGTCATGGAAGCTGGCACCAATGGTTCATGCCTGTAATCCTACATACTCAGGAGGCTGAAATCTTATGGATCACAGTTCAAAGCCAGCCCAGACAGGAAAATCTGTGAGAATCATCTCCAATTAACCACCAGAAAACCAGAAATGGAGCTGTGGCTTAAGTGGTAGAGTGCTAGCCTTGAGCTGAAGAGCTGAGGGACAGCGCCCAGGCCCAGAGTTCAAGCCCCACACCCAAAAAAAAAAAAGAATGTCATGGACAACTTCCTTCCTGGGCAGGCTTTGAACTATGATCCTCAGATCTCAGCCTCCTCAGTAGCTAGGATTATAGGTGTGAGCCTCCAGTGCCCAGCTCTGGGTGTTTATATTTTCTAGTAAATATAAGTAAGATGAAATGCTGCTCTTCTGGAACTTCAGAGACAGGCATGTTGGCAAGGATTTCTAGTATCAAAATAATTCAAATGTTATAAGGATGGCAAAGATAAACTGCTGTGAGATTGTATAGGAATGACTTGTGTGTGTGTGAGCACTGGGGGTTGAACTCAGAGCCTCAGTACTGTTCCTTGGCTTTCTCACTCAAGACTGGTATTCTGCAACTTGAGCTACAAATGCATTTTTGGCTTTTTGGTGGTTAATTGGAGAGAAGAGTCTCACAGGCTTTCATACTGAGGCTGGCTTTGAACCAAGATCCATAGATCTTAGCCTCCTGAGTAGCTAGGATTACAGGAATGAGCCACTAACACGTGTGTTAGGAGCAATTTATTCTTACCAGGGAAACTACAGGAAAATATCTTGGCAGAGGTATTATTAGAAAAGATGAAGGACTTGTAACAGACTTTGAAGGATATGAAGAATTTTCAGATGCAATTGACCTGGAAGTGCTCCCACTACAGATGAATGGATCAAAAATTGTGGTACCTATATACAATGGAATATTATGCAGCCATTAGAAAGGACAAAATAATGACATTGACAGGGGAATTGATGGAACTAGAACAAATCATTTTGAGTGAGATAAGCCAAGAGCAGAGACACAAGTGACACATGGTCTCCCTGATATGTGGATGTTAAATCCAAAATGCAAGGAGATATGACAAAGCAAACAGGACTCGAGAAACAAACTTGTATCTTTTCTGAATGACTCCATGTTCTTGACAACGTGTGTGTGTGTGTGTGTGTGTGTGTGTGTGTGTGTGTGTGTGTGCGTGTGTGCATGCGTGCACACACACGCACATCTGAGGGAAGCTAGGGGGAGGGCACAGAATCAGAGGGAAACAGAGGAAATTCATACAGCAGGGGGCCCAACAGCTGCACTGGACATTGATGAAAACTAAGAACTCAAGGGCAGCAATGGGAGGGAGGGAATGAGAGGGAAAGAGGAAACAGCTAACACTAAGCAAAAGGAAAGAAATGTACATATCACCTGATGTAGAAGAAATAGTTATATTGTCAAAGCTCATAGAATTCACAAACATTATAGGCCATGATAATGACAATTTCCCTTGTGAAGGTTAAAATGGGTTTGTGATTTAACTAAGTATCACTATCTCACAATATTGGGAAATTTGTGAAATTTGCAGAGGGGAGACAAGATGGCGATGGAACAGTAGGGAAACACTACAGTTCTCTGCAGCCAAATAGAGAGTTCAAGTTCCAGTGCTCCGTTTCTCCAAGAGACCGACAACAGCAAAAAGACGAAAACCCAGAGAAACACAGGAAGTGAAAAAAGAAAAGGAAAACAACTTCAGAATCTGCACAAAACCGAAAAGTGTAAAGACCCTTCCCCCATCCCTTGCTGGTGGTGCAACTCTGCACCAAATGATGGCCCAGCCTGGCCCGGGGCTGCCAGAGACCCCAGAACCCCAGTGGGCCATCTGCAGAACACCAGCACAGAAGACCTCCAAGGTACCAGTGCCTGACCTGGAGATTGTAAAGAGACAGAAACCTCTGAGCTTAGAACATGCACAAACACCCTTCTCCCACCCCTCACTGGCAGAGTGGCTCCCTGCCATCACCCCAGAGTGGCCTGGCCTGGGGCCACTGGAGTAGGAGGCCAGGGCAAAATATGCCCTTGGCATCAACCCAGACAACATAAACAGAGGCAGAGACAGTGTGAAACCCAGACCTGGAGCCCCCACCACTACCCAGCCCAGCCCACGACCATCTCAATGGAACACACAACATGGTGAGGACCAGTGACCTAGAGAATACAGAAACAGCGATCTGCCGCAGCACCGGTGGACAGCTTCCAACCAATTCCAGGATAAGTGATTATTCCATGGGGGATGGCCTCCTCCCCCACCCCCAGGAGACTAGTACTTGCGGTAACCTCCAGAGCTTAACCTGGACTCTTCCCCCTACCACCTGGCCTACTGGGCCCACTGAAGCTGGGAACTGTGCAAGTGCCCCACCAGCCTGTAGAGCACACCCAGCCCACCCAGCTTGACCAAGAGCACCCCTTGGAGGGAACACGAACACTCAAGCCAGGAATAGCATCTGCAGACCACTGCAGCCAGCAGCAGAAGAAATCTGATCTGTGTGCCCTGTGTGGGAGACCCAGCAGCCCGGGTTCCACCAGAGCCCCAACCAGTGTGTCCTGGGTTGGGTACCGGGAGCCCAGGCTGGCCTGGGAAGCAGGAGCCCCAACTGCCTAAACCATCTGTCCTGATTGAAGTCAGAAGCTGAGTGAGTGCCTCAGCAGAGAGTGTAGTGTGTGTGCCCACCAGAATCTAATAAGAGTGAGCAGCTGGAGGTTGGCCCCTCCCCCAGCAGAAACAAGACCAGGTAAAGACTCTCAGCCAACCCAGGGCCAAGAGCGAGCTTCATCAATTGATCCAGGAACCAACCCAGAACCAAGCAGACAACCACCTATTAACCAAACAGTCAGTTTGAGATTCATCTCTAATAATTCCTGAATCCCTATGCAGAAATCACAGCAAAAAAATTACAAGATTCATCAACAGCCAAGACAGCAAGTGATCCCCAAAGGCCTGTAGCCACCCAGGGAAGAACTCCAATGAAAGCGAAAAAGAAATGGAAGACAAACACAATATCCAGGAGATGATAGAGCCAATGACTCAAGAATTAAAGTGAGGGCTGGGAAGGTGGCTCAGTGGTAGAGTGCTTGCCTTGCATGCATGAGGCCCTGGGTTTGATTCCTCAGCACCACATAAGCAAAAAGAAAAAAAGCTGGAAGTGGCGCTGTGGCTCAAGTGGTAGAGCGCTAGCCTTGAGCTGAAGAGCTGAGGGACAACGCCCAGGCCCAGAGTTCAGGTCCCATGACCGGACCCAAAGGGAAAAAAAAAAAGCGAGAGGGGGCCAGGAAGTTGGCTCAGTGGTAGAGCACTTGCCATGCATGCATGAGGCCCTGGGTTCAATTCCTCAGCACCACATATAGCAGAAGTCAGAAGTGGCAATGGGACTCAAGTGGTAGATTTTAAACAAGAGATGCATTCAAAAATAGATGCAGTACACCTAGCTCAAAGACAATAT
Organism: Dipodomys merriami; assembly: GCF_024711535.1. Taxonomy (NCBI): domain Eukaryota; kingdom Metazoa; phylum Chordata; class Mammalia; order Rodentia; family Heteromyidae; genus Dipodomys; species Dipodomys merriami. The sequence goes on from NW_027204492.1 coordinate 110,655,138, forward strand.
TAATATTCTGAGAACTGACATAGAAATCATAAATAGTTCAATTTCCTCCATGCAAACCATAGTTAACTGAGTGAATGAAACAGAAAGTAGAATATAGGTTCTGAAGACAAAATGCAGCAGCTGGAAAAAAAGTTACAGATATGGAAAATCCACCCAAAATACGACAAAGGGAAGTTCAAGAACAAGCAGACTGTGCCAACAAATTTAACCATATAATTGGGGTGGATGAAGCTGAGGAATATCAGAATAAAGGAATGCAAGAATTCTTCAATAAGATTACCACAGAAAATTTCCCCAATCTTAAAAGAGAAAATCTTACCTAGATAATAAGCATATAGAACATCTAACAAGCAGGATCCCAGGAGGAACACTTCTAGGCACATTAGAGTAAAAACGGTAAATCTGAATAATAATCTTGCACACAGCAAAAGTGAAGAAGGAGCTATACTACAATGGTAAAAAATTGGAATCATGCAGATCTTTCACACAGACACTGAATGCAAGGAAAGCCTGGGAAAGTACCATCTGAGTCCAATAACTGCCAACCCAGACTGGTATATCTTCTGAAGCTAGCATTCACATTCGACAGAGAAGCTAAACATTTTTTTTTTTTGTGAAAATACTGTACAGATGGTTTACAATTACATGGGCAAGATAATGAGTACATTTCTTATCAAGCATTGTAGCCTCCTCCTTTGTTTCCCCTTCCCATCCCCTCCCATCCTCCCTCCATCCCCCCACCCAATCCTCCCTGCCCCCCACACCAAAGTTGTAAAGTTCGTTTTTGACATAATGACTTGTATATCTCATTGTTGCAATGGGTCCACTTGTATCCCTATTTAAACGATTTGTTTAAAAAGTTTAATAGTAAAGAAAAACTAAATGAATTCATAAATAAGCCAGTACTACAAAGAATATTAAGAGGGGGAATATAATCTGAAGAAAACAATCTAGACCAAGGATCCACATCAGATATCACTAGAAGACCAACTTAGTAAGCACAGGAGGGAAGAAAAGAAGAAAAAGTTAAGAAAGCAGGAAAATGACAGGAAACAATGTACCTCTGTACAATAATCATAAATATCAATGGGCTCAATTCACCAATCAAAGGAAAAAGAATTGCAGATTGGATCAGAAAACAAGATCTATCCACTTATTGTCTTCAAGAGACCCATCTCACAGCCAAAGATAAAAACAAACTTCGAGTGAAGGGATGAAGATCTACCATGCAAATGCTACCAGCAAGAAGGCAGGAGTACATTAAAATAAAAAGTTTCTGCCGGGCGCTGGTGGCTCACGCCTGTAATCCTAGCTACTCAGGAGGCTGAGATCTGAGGATCGCGGTTCAAAGCCAGCCCGGGCAGGAGAGACCGTGAGAATCCTATCTCCAATAAACCACCAGAAAACCGGAAGTGGCGCTGTAGCTCAAGTGGTAGAGCGCTCGCCTTGAGCTGAAGAGCTGAGGGACAGCACCCAGGCCCAGAGTTCAAGCCCCACGACCGACAAAAAAAAAAAAAAAAAAAAAAAAAAAAGTTTCTGCACAGCTAAAGACATAGCAACCGAACTAGGAGGACAGCCAACTAATTAAGAAAATATTTACCAGCAATATCTCACAAAGACCTAATATCCATTATATACAGGGAACTCAAGAAACCAATCTACCGCAAATCTAACAAACCAATCATTAAATGGGCAAGGGAGATAAGGAGAGACTTCTCAGAAGAGATAAAATGGCAAAGAAACACATGAGGAAATGTTCACCATCCCTGGCTGCAAAGGAAACACAAATAAAGATAACCCTGAGATACTACTTTGCCCCAGTCAGAAAGGCCCACATCCTAAATTCAGCCAATGATGAATGCTGGAGGGGATGCGGAGAAAGGACCCGTATTACATTGCTGGTGGGAATGTACACTAATACAACTGCTTTGGAAAGCAGTCTGGAGGCACCTGAGAAAGCTACATATAGACCTCCCCTAAGACCTAGCCATACCACCCCTAGCCATCTACTCTGAGCAACAGGAACCAGGATACAAGGCCACATGCACCTCCATGTTCACTGCAGCACTGTTCACAATAGCGAAGATATGGAAACAACCCAGCTGCCCCAGTATGATGAATGGATCAAAAAATTGTGGTACCCATATACAATGGAATATTATGCAGCCATTAGAAAGGACAGAATAATGGCATTTGCAGGGAAATGGATGGAACTAAAACAAATCATTTTGAGTGAGGTAAGTCAAGAACAAAGAGACAAATGGCATATGGTCTCCCTTAATATCTGGATGTTAGGTCCAAAGTGCAAGGAGATAGGACAAAGTAAACAGGACTTGCGAAACAAAGGACCTCCACTCATTTTTTCATATCATTACTAAATGACTCCATGTTTTTGACCACATATATGATTGGACATAAATAGGCAAAGGAGCAATATTAGAAGGTCTTATATTGCAGACATGCTATGTTTAGGGCAGTTTAGATGGGTGGCATTGCACAATGGGTATTGTACCTTTCCATATGAATTAAGAGGTACAATTTTTTTTTAAACAACGACTATCCCTTTAAAAGAAAACGGGAAGTAGCGGGGGTCGGGCACCAAATTTGGCACTGCCCCTTCCCCCCTCGTGCACACAGAGTTCCGTACCTGCGCTGAGCGCTACTGCGCAATCCCAGAAGCCATCTTAGAAGTGGGAGGTTCCCGCCGCTTGGGTCCGGCGCCTCAGTGTTGGGTGCACGGCGTTGGAGGTGCACGTGCAGTCCTGCACGCGTCTCCCAGCCGCTGGCATTGAGACCTGTGCCTTCGCGGGCACCATTGCCCTCACTTTACTATGTCTGAGCAGCGGGGTAAGTGACCCTCTTTGCCGTCTCATTAGCGTTTGTCTCCGGGGGTGCGAGGGGTCCAACTGCACCCAGTTTTTAATGGCCACACAGGCATGGTTAGGCTTTTCTCCATGCAGACCTCTGGCCTCCAACAGCTCTGCCCCTAGTTCATGGGTGTCCGGGACTATGGGCACCATGGGGTGGGCGAGGTTATTTTGGAGCATTAGTTTTGGGGAGTCCGGGTGCTTGAGGTTGTGAAGGCTCTGGGCGCACCTCAAAAATTTGCGTCATGGGGTTGGTAGCTCGGCGTCCCGGGGTTGGTGGGCTGGAACGGTGTTGGGTGCTCCTGGAGTTTTAGGGGTTTGGGTGAAACTCAAGCTGGCGGGGTTTCGGGGAGTGGGAGCCTAGGGTTTGCAGCATGTAGGGTTTGCAGTTAATCTTGGTTTCATGGCGACTTGGGGTTTCAGGTGGAATGTCGGAGCTGAATCTGGGGTTCGTGGTGCCCTGCGGCACCTCACGGCGCCTCGCGGCTCTCAGTGTAGCTAGGATTTATGGCGTCTGGGGACTTAGGAGGCAACTTGGGGGTCATAGCGCCACCTGGCAGCTCGTGGCATGAGGTATAGCTAGGGTTATGGCGTCTTGGGACTTGGGGGAAACTTGAGGACTTTGGCGCCTCATGGCGGCTGGCGACACGTCACGTGCAGCTGGGGCTCGGGCATCTCGGGACTTGGGGGAAAGTTGGAGGTCTGGCGCCTCATGGCGGCTCGCGGCACGTGACGTGCAGCTAGGGGCTTAGAGTGTCTTGGGACTTGGGGGTCAGGAAACTTGGGGGTTGGGCGCCTCATGGCTGCTCGCAGCGTGTGATGTGTAACTAGGACTTTATGGCGTCTTGGGACTTGAGAAACTTGGTCTGGCGCCTCATGGCAGCTCGCAGCGCATGATGTGTAGTAATGGCTTATGGCGTCTTGGGACTTGGGAGTCTGGCGCCTCATGGCGGCTCGCGGACTGTGGTGTGTCGCTAGGGCGTATGGCGGCTCGGGACTTGGGGGCAAGTGGGGGTGGTGGCGCCTCTGCGGGCTCCGGTGAATGGCGTCTCAGAATGTTTGAAGTAGTCGTAGGGCATGCAGTGAATGCACGTTCTGCAGGGAGCGTCTGTTCTGAGGCGAACCTTGAGTTTGCACTGTCCTGAGGTGAGCGGTAACTGGGCCTGGTGATTTCCGGATATGGAGGCGGAGCAATACTGGATTACCCAGGAGCCTCTAGGGATGGGTTGGTTCTTCCAGCTTTCATGAGGGCTGGAGGGCGGGAAGCTGGAAGAGCTAGAGAGTATGAGTGCTGCAGAGAAGACCGGAAGCAGGAAGGCGGGGCTCAGGATTCCATTGCTCCAGCGCTCTAGTCCCTAGCGCTGCTTCGCTAGCGCTGCTTCGCTAGCGCTCTAGCGGCTGGACTGTCTGACTACCTTTTTTTTTTTTTTAATTTATTTTTGGGTCCGGTCATGGTGCCTGAACTCTGGGCCTGGGCGCTGTCCCTCAGCTCTTCAGCTCAAGGCTAGCGCTCTACCACTTGAGCCACAGCGCCACTTCCGGCTTTTTTCTTTTTGCTTATGTGGTGCTGGGGAATCGAACCCAGGGCCTCATGTATGCAAGGCAAGCGCTCTACCACTGAGCCACCTTACCAGCCCCCCTTTTTTATTTCTTGGCAACCAACCTTTTTATTCTCCTGCCTCCGCCTTAGTACTGGGATGGCAGGCATTTGTCAACTTTGAGCTTTTATTTTTCTGGTTCTGAGGTTTGAATTTTGGGCCTCAGCGCTGTCCCTGAGCTCTTCAGCTCAAGGCTAGCATGCTGCCACTTGAGCCACAGGCCACTTCTGTGCAGCTTTTTCTGTGATTAATTGGAGATAAGTCTAACAGACTACTGATGGGCTGGCCTTGAACTACCATCCTTACATATCAGTCTCCTGATTAGCTACGATTACAGGTGTGAGCCACCTGTGCCTAACTGAACAATTTCTCCCCCCCCCCTCGTTTTTGAGACAAAAGCTTACCATTTAGCCCAGGTGCCTTAGAAACCCCAGTCCTCCTGCCTCAACTGCCCAAAAGTTGAGATTACAGGCTTGTACAACCGTACAAACTTAATGTTTCGTGTGTGACTTTTGGGTTTAAAATTAGAGCCTCTCTCTGTGTATATATACATGCACAGATATGTACAAACATGTATATTTGCTAAACTTATTAATTGTATACCACAGTTCCATTTCAGGCTTTTTGGTGGCTAATTGGAGATAATGAAAGATCTGCCTTTCCCCTCTTGGCCCAATCTTTTTTTTTTTTTTTTTTGTCAGCCTGAACTCTGGGTCTGGGTGCTGTCCCTCAGCTCTTCAGCTCAAGGCTAGCACCCTACCACTTAAACCACAGCACAACTTCTGGCTTTTTTCTGCTTATGTGGGGTTGAGGAATCGAACCCAAGGCCTCATGCATGAGAGGCAAGTACTCTACCACTGAGCCACCTTCCCAGTCCATTGGGCCAATCTTTTTATGTATCTAAAGATGGAATAAGAAAAAAAAGATGGAATAGGAAGGATTGATTCCTGCCTTATTCCTCAGGGTCAAGCAAAGCACCAGGTATGTGCTCACATGCTTGTCCACAGGCAGGTCATTCCAATGTTGGCCCCCAGAAGACCATAGCCTCCATCCCAATATTCCACTGTGGATCTGGCCAAAGACATTGTTCTTGATCCCAAGGAGACCATAACCCATTTTTAAATTCTCTACTTCCTTGTTAAGCCTTATATAAGCCCCCCCCCCAATCCAGTTCCTTGTATAACCTCAAATCGTGCAAGAAGGTCTGTGCCCCTTGCTGTTCCTCAATAAACAGTCCTTGCCTGTTCACCATCTAGTCTGGACCATTCCTTTTCCATTTTCCCTACAGGTAAGTCTCATATACTTTGGTGCCCAGCCTGGGTTTGACTGCAGTCCGCCATCCTCAGCCTTCTGAGTAGTTATGAGCCACCAGTGCCTGGGCTCATTTTTTTTTTGGTGCATAATTTTTCTTAAATTAGAAGATATTTATTGCTCCAATGAAGAAATTTATTGCTCTATTGGAAATACTAGAAAACAATAAGCTGTGTTTATATGCAATGCATTTATTTTTCAAAGCTTCATCTTAAGTGATTGATTTGTTAGCTGAATTGGAATGCTTATAGATATAAAATTGCTTTGTACAGTTTTTCAGCTAAAATATGTTTTTAAAATAACTCAGAACTTTATAGAAACTGTTTAATATGGTATCTAATTTAATCATTCTTTTGTCTTATACTTAGATTATATTGTTGTAACTGTTGAGAGTGACAGTGATGATAATAGCAGTCATGGCCATAGTGAAGTCATGCTGCTACAGGAGTCTGCATCTGTGGCTTTGTCAGACGGACACACTATGGGCACATCCAATGATGAATCAGCAGTCATACAAGCAGATTTCCAAGACTATAACCATCAGCAACAGTTCCAACTGGCATCTGGTAATTTTGTTAAATTTCCTTCTGTGTGAAATTTTTGTATCTGATCTTCATTTCTAGTAATCAGTTAAATCTTTGTATAACCTTTACAATAGTTTGTTGCAAGAGGATTGAATTTTGTGACAGTATCATAACATTTACTTGTGCTTGAATTTTCCCTTATTTAAGCTTTGACATATCTCACTTTGCACTTTACTATATGGGGAATAGCCTCAAAAAGCAATGGAGGGAATGTAAGTCTTTCTCTGAGAAATCATATTTATATCTGGCAGGTATAGTTATAAAGATTTAGTAGCAAAACGAAAGTGAAAAGTAAAGTTGAACTTTTAGGAAAAACAGGTTGGGTGGAATCCATGGAAGAAGGAGGGAAATGATTACTGATGTAGAAAATGTCAGAGAAGCCACAAAAATATTCTGTATCTAAGAAGTAATTATTTTTTGTGATATATAAAAAGACTTTACTACAAAGGAGCAGTGAACAACTAGAGTTTCAAATTAAAAAAACAGTAGCATTTACACTAGCAACAAAAAGTATCCACAGGAAGTGAAGTCCCACAATCTGAACTGCTGTAGCTACTTGACCTTCTAGTTGTTGCTTCTCACCCACAGTAATGAAGGAAATGCATGACCATTTGTGTCTTTAGTTAAGAAATTGGGTTTTCAGCTGGGCATTCGTGGCTCCTGCCTGTGAGATTCTCAGATACTCTGGAGGATGAGACTTGGAAGATAGCAGTTCCAGGTTAGCCCTGGCAGAGAAGTTTGCTAGACTCCATCTCTATAATAACTAGCAAAAAACAGGGTTGGAGGTATGTCTCAAATGGTACAGTGTCAGCGTAACAAGCCAGATGCCTTGAGTTCAAAACCTAGTACTACCAAAATTAAAAAAAAATAAGTTTCCTATCTTTAAGTCATTGCTTAGGTGGAGATTTACAAACTTTTTCTGCAAAGGTTCAGAAAAATTTTAGTCTTAAACTTTTAACTTCCATTACAGTACTAGAAGCTGCTGACATGTAAACACATAGGTGTGACTGTTTCAGTAAACTTTGAATTTCCTGTTTTTCCCATTTTGTGAAACCTCTGCACTCTCTTCTCCCATTCTCTTTCCTCTCCCCTCTCTTCTTACCACTCCCTTTCCCCTCTTCCTTTTCCCTTCTCCCCTCCTTTCTTTTCTATGTTCTCCCTGCTTGAACTCAGTGCCTCATGCTCTCTCTGGGCTTGTTTGAACACAATGGTACTCCTGTTTCTCTACTACTTGAGCCATGCCTCTGGCCTGGCGTTAGTTAGTTAATTGGAGATAGAATCTCATAGACTTTCCTTTTTATTATTAATCTTTTTTATTTTTGGTCGGTCATGGGGCTTGAACTCTGGGCCTGGGCACTGTCCCTCAGCTCTTCAGCTCAAGGCGAGTGCTCTACCACTTGAGCTACAGCACCACTTCCGGTTTTCTGGTGGTTTATTGGAGATAGGAGTCTCACGGTCTCTCCTGCCCGGGCTGGCTTTGAACCGCGATCCTCAGATCTCAGCCTCCTGAGTAGCTAGGATTACAGGCGTGAGCCACCAGCACCCGGCTTTATTATTAATCTTTAAGTTGTTGTACAAAGGGGTTTCAGTTCAACGTGTCAGTTTGAGAGTACCTTGTATCTTTTTTTAAAAATAAGTTTTTTTGTGTGAAAATACTGTACAGAGGGGTTACAGTTACATGAGCAAGGTAATTAATACATTTCTTATCAAGCATTGTTGCCTCCTCCTTTGTTTTTCTCCTACCATCCCTTCCCTCCAACCTCCACAACTACACTCCCCCGCCTCAGTACCTTGCATCTTGATTCATGTCAACCCTCTCATGGATTTTTCTGCTTGGGCTAACTTTGAACTGGAATCCTCCAGGTTTAAGTCTTCTGAGTAGCTAGGATGAAAGGAGTGAAACACTAGTGCTTGGCTATGAAAGATTCTTTAAAAAAATTAAAATATGAAGGAAAAGACTCAATATTTTTAGCTTATGGATTATATAAAGCAGCAAGATGAATTTGATGTCCAGGCTATGCTTAATGATATCTGATCTAACTAATGCCCAGAAGTCATTTGACACCACTTGTCTATTTTATTTATTTTTATTTTTTTTATTGTGAAAATACTTACAGAGAGGTTACAATTACATGGGCAAGATAATGAGTACATTTTTCTTTTTCTTTTTTTTTTTGGGTCTGGTCCTGTGGCCTGAACTCTGGGCCTGGGCGCTGCCCCTCAAGCTCTTTAGCTCAAGGCTAGCGCTCTACCGCTTGAGCCACAGCACTATTTCTGGCTTTTTTCTTTTTTGCTTATGTGGTGCTGAGGAATTGAACCCAGGGCCTCATGCATGCAAGGCAAGCGCTCTACCACTGAGCCACCTTCCCAGCCCCAATGAGTACATTTCTTATCAAGCATTGTAGCCTCCTCCTTTGTTTTTTTTTTTTTTTTTGTTGTTGTTGGTTGTGGAGCCTGAACTCTGGGCCTGGGTGCTGTCCCTGAGCTCTTCAGCTCAAGGCTAGCACTCTACCACTTGAGCCACAGCGCCACTTCCAGCTTTTTCTTCTTATGTGGTACTGAGGAATCGAACCCAGGGCCTCATGCATGCAAGGCAAGCACTCCACCACTGAGCCATCTTCCCAGCCCAAGCCTCCTCCTTTGTTTCCCCTTCCTATCCTCCCTCTACCCCCCCACCCAAACCTCCCACCTCCCCCCCCCCCTGCACCAAAGTTGTAAAGTTCGTTTTCGACATAATGACTTGTACATCTCATTGTTGCAATGGGTCCACCTGCACTTGTCTATATTAGTCTTAAGACTGTGCAGGAGCAGTAGGACATTCCCTTTCTGTGTCATAGAACATCTGACTGACTCTAGCAGACCTCTTTATTGGGAAAGACCTGGGGGAGAATCCTTACCTATCAAAATCACCACATTTCAGAAACATATGAAAAATATTCAACTGCATTTATAATGAGAGATATGCAAATTAAATGGGGGCACAAACTGTAAATCTTTATCAGGTTATCATTTTTTCCTATTTTTCAATTAAGATTTTTTATTACCACATAGTAAATGCACAAGGGTGGTTTTATTGTGCCATTTTTACACATTCATATAGTACAGTACATCTGCCTTATCCCCCTCCATCACACTCCCATATACTCTTTTTCCTTCTTAAAACAATTTCAGCAGGTTTCAAGAACTTTCGTATATGCACATAATATTAATTCACTTTAATGGTAATAGAATGAGCTAGTACAACTTTTTTTTGACATTTTAGGAACATTTGTCAGAAGCACCTACAATATTTCTAGCCTTTGACCTTATGATTCATCTAGATATATATTATAAGGAACTCTTCAGAGATAAACAAGAATGTTTCATCATATGAAGAAATAGTGAAAAATTAGAAGCCATATAAATGCCCATAATAATATAACCTATGTCTATCTGTAAAATGAAATACTTTGCAGACATTAAATATTTTAAAAATTATGTGACATGCAAAATTGCTTAGAATATATGTAGTATGATTTAAACTATATAAGAAAAGGAGAGGGATGCTCAATGTAAGTGGCTCATACCTGTAATTCCAGCTACTCAGGAAACTGGAATATGAAGATTGTGATATAAAGCCAGTCCAGTTAGAAAAGTTTGTGAAACTCTTGTCTCCAATTAACTACCAAAAAGCCAGAAGTGGAGCTGTGGCTCAAGTGGTAACAGTGTCAGCCTTGAGCACAAAAGCTGAGAGATAGTGCTCAGGGCTTGAGTTCAAGCCCCAGGACTGGCACAAAAAAAAGAAGAAAGAAATATCTAAAACTTTATATTTATTGATGGTGACTACTTTCTCAACTTAGGTTTTGAATTTCTTTTTTGTGCCAGTCCTGGAACTTCAACTCAGCCCGGGCACTGTCCTTTAATTTTTTTTCTCCTCAAGGTTGATGCTTTACCACTTCTAGCCTTCTGGTCCTTAATTAGAGATAAGAATCTGGTGGATTTTCCTGCCTATGCTGGTCTTAAATCATGATTCTCAGATCTCAGCCTTTTTTTTTTGCCAGTCCTGGGGCTTGAACTCGGCCTGGGCACTGTCCCTGAGCTTCTTTTGCTCAAAGCTGGCACTCTTATCACTTGAGTCACAGCGCCAGTTCTGGCTTTTTCTGTTTATGTGGGACTGAGGAATCTCTACCACTAAGCCATATTCTCAGCCTCAGCCTTAATAGCTAGGATTCAGGCATGAGCCACTGACTGGTGCCTGATTAAGTTTCTGAATTTTAAAAAATAAGTAGCTGAATTGTTTTCTACATTATTCCAGGGCTTGAATTTAGGATCTTGTATTCTACATCAACTTTTCCAGCTCAAAGCTGGTACTCCTACCACTTGGGCCATACCTTCAGCCAAATGAGGCTATCTTTTGGTGCTGGTCCTGGGGCATAAACTCAGAGCTTGGACATTGTCCCTGAGTTTTTGTGCTCAAGGCTAATGTTCTACTACTTGAGCTATTGTTCTACTTCTGTCTTTTTGCTGGTTAATTGGAGATAAGAGTCTAATAGATTTTCCTGCCTGGGCTGGCTTCAAACTATGATTCTCAGATCTTAGCCTCCCGAGTAGCTAGAATTACAGATGTGAGCCCCTGGTGCCCAGCCCTGCCTGGCTTTTTGCTGGTTATTGTGAGTTGTAGCCTCTCATTTTCTGACTAGATCTGAGATTCTCAAACACTGAGGAGTATTATAGTTGTGAGCCACCAGTGCTTGGCTAGGAGCAGAATATTTAGATTAAGTTTTTGTAAAAAGTATATTACAAAATTTTATACACAGCACACATATATATAATATATCAGGTAATTTTCATATTAATGCATGCGTATGATCAGTACCAATAACAACAAATAGAAGCCTATGAGCTTTGCAAATTCTGTTCTTGTTCTCTTCTAGTCACTAATCCCATTCTCCTACCATAGATTACTTTTGCCTGTTTTAAAGCTTTCTGTAATCCAAACCATTTACAGTTTTCTCTTTGGTGTCCGAATTCTCTTAGACAAAGTCAAAGTTGTGAGATTCATCATTGCTCAGAGCACAGTTTGGCTGTTTATTATCATTTTTTGAAATTTTCTTTGTATAGATCTGCTGCAGTTTAATTACTCATAGCTCTTATTAGTTTCAACAGAAAAATTCAGAGAACCAAAAAAGGGATGGAAATTTCATACATTGGAAGTGTTTAATCATTTGAAAAATTTATATATTAGTTTGTATTTATCTAAGTTGAGTAATAACTCTCCCATCCTCTTAATCTTTTGGTTTCTCTCCTGTGGCTTGTACATTAGTATCTCCACTATAGCAGGAACAGAAAGCTGTGCATGGGATGGTTGGGATGAATTAGCTTTTTCACTAACACATCTCTCACAGTAACTATGGAGCAAGTGTTCAGATCACACCCTGTAGTACAAGGCAGATGACCATGTGGAATGAGTCAGTGTCTTGTTCTATTTCATACCCTAGTTAAGACTCAGGCATAGTCTAACCTTCAGAACTCGTTGTTTACTCATATATTTATTTCACATCCATTTCTTCAGGCTCATTATAAAAGCTAGCTAATAAAGCATCCATAACTTGGGGCAGAAGTGGACTTAAAGATATTTTAAACAATGTTCTGGGAGGTAAGGAGGTGTACGGTATATCCCAGATGTTCAGGCTCCTTGCAGTTGTGGGGTAGGGGAGGGGCCACCAGGACTGGACTCCTGGGTAGGCACCCCTATGAGCTTCTTCATAAAAAAAGGCCTAAGTAGTAATTTTCTGGTTATGTTTCCAGCATTTGCTGTGTAGACTTGAACTGTAAAGCGCTTGCTTCCCAATTTGGAATTTCATTTAACTGTCAGGTGCTTTGGTACTCTTTAGTTCTGACGGTAGAGCTCAGCAGGGAAAGTGCCCGACTAGCTTGGCATGGACAGCACTGGGTTTCTTTACATCTCTGCAAAACAACAGTAACAAGGACTTCTAAGTTGTTCCTGGGAAAGTTCTTGTTTTGTCAGTTTCTAAAATTCAACCAGTATGTAAATTGCCTTTCTTTAATGGGTTGTTTTTCAGGAGAGGGTACATCCCAAGATGACCAAGCAGTGCCCCAAGTGAACTTGGAAACATTAAAAAGACCTAACACTAACTTTGTGGATGTTCCACAAGCCAAAAGAGGACGGCAGTCTACTGAATTAGAGGATAAAATGGTTTGTATACGAAAGTGAAAGTCCTTTTTTGTTTTCATTATGCTTAATTTAAAAAATTGAGCTTAATTTCATAAAGTAAAATGTGTGGGTCTTACTGTGTAGTTCAATGAGTTTTCATATGTCATACTCCTTTTAAAATAAGGAACATTTCCAGTCAGCTCATAAATTTCCCTCTTGCCTCTTCACAGTAAGTCCCCATTCTCCCTAGTCTTAGGGAGGAGTAGTTTTTCCATCCTATGTTAGTTTTGCCTGTTCTACAACTTCATATAAATAGAATTGTAGAACATGTATAAATAGAATTGTCTGTTTTTGGTTACAGTCTCTTTTTTGGTACTTTCTTTTGTGGTATTAACACTTCATTCTCATTTATTGTTCAGTAGCATTACTATGAATATTCATAATTTGTTGTTCTCCCTGTGATGGACATTTGAGTTATTTCCAGTCTTTGAGTAGTATGAGTAAAGTGGCTTACGGAAATTTCTTTGCAAGCATACCATGTTTGTTTGTTTTTGATTGGTCGTGGGACTTGAACTCTGAGTCTGGGCACTGTCCCTGAGCTCTACTTGAGCCATAGTGCCACTTCTGGTTTTCTGGTGGTTTATTGGAAATGAGAGTCTCATGGACTTTCTTGCCAGGGCTGGCTTTGAACTGCCATCCTCAGATCTCAGCCCCCTGAGTAGCTAGGATTACAGGTGTGAGCCACCAGCGCCTGGTGGCTTGAGCTTTTTCGTTCAAGCTAGCACTCTACCACTGAGCCACAGCCCCACTTCTGGTTTTCTGGGTGTTAATTGGAGGATAAGAGTCCAAGGTTTTCCTGCTGCAGCTGGCTGTAAATTGTGATTCTCAGATCTCAGCCTCCTGAGTACTTAGGATTATAGGCATTAGCCACTAACACCCAGCTCTGCAAACATATATTTACATCTAATTTGATTAATTAGGAATTGAAATGGTCTCGGAATAGGTGAAAGCATCACTTTTTAAGAATCTGCCAGTTTTCTGAGGTAGTTGTACTATTGTAGACATCTATCATATTTTGCTGTGTTTCTCTCTAAAGTTGAATAAAATAGATTAAAGTATTTATAGTTTATCTTAAAGGAAACTCTAGTTTCATAAAAATGTGAGTATTGATACTGAAAAAGTACTATAGGGAATTATTAACCTCATAGTGAATATTTTAATCTTCAGTGGTAAAATTATCTACCAGGTAACATAGATTTAGGCATAATTATGGGAAAATATCTTGGAAAGCATGAAGCACTATGTAAGTTGTTAAGATTAGTGTATTATTCCATGTTGTATTGGTTGTGTTACTGGTCTTTAATGCTGGGCTAATTCAGGTAATTTTTAATCATGTACTTTAAAACCAAAATATTGATTACTTGCTATTGATAACTATTTGTATTAAAATTGTCCTCATATTCCACATTTGTTCTTAGAATAGTTAAGTGTACCTGTTAGCTTTCCTTCCAATTAACTTTTTTCTGCCCTGTCTCATTCCAAAAAAGGATTTAAAGTGATTTTGAGGTTGATTTATCAAGAAAAATAAATGCCTAAGTTATACTTACCTTGTCCACTATGTGTCACTGTTGGATTATTTGAAAATTAGAAATAATTTCTTTTTCTTTTTTTCTTTTTCTTTTTTTTTTTGTCAGTCGTGGGGCTTGAACTCTGGGTTTGGGCACTGTCCCTCAGCTCTTCAGCTCAAGGCGAGTGCTCTACCGCTTGAACCACAGCTCCACTTCCAGTTTTTGAATGGTTTATTGGAGATAAGAGTCTCACGGACTTTTTCTTGCCCCGGCTGGCTTTGAACTGTGATCCTCAGATCTCAGCCTCCTGAGTAGCTAGGATTACAGGCGTGAGCCACCAGTGCCCGGCAGAAATAATTTCTTTTAAAGCAGTAATAGTCCTTACTTTTTGTCTTCTTTGAAATACAGGAGAGGTTAAGCGTGGTAGAAATGGTGTCTTTAGGGTATTTCAGTTAATGAAAACACAGTACTCCAAATTCATCTTTTCATGTTGCTGTGGAATTTGCAATCAGTTCTTCAGTATAACAAATTGGGTGTTGATGCTTCTTGAAAATGTAATAGATATCCTAGATTCTCCTTTCAGGTTGTTCCAAATTTATAGTCCCCTTTGGGTATTTTAAGTTGTTTTTGCTATTACTGGGGCTTGAAGAGAGTCTTGAACTTGCTAAGGTTTCTTGCTTGTAGCTGGTACTGTACCACTTGAGTCATACCTCCAGCTCAGCTTTTTGTTGGACAGTTGGAGCTGGAGTCCAAATGACATTTTCTGCCCAAGTTTGCTTCCAACCATGATTCTCCAGATCTCAGCCTTCTGAGTAGCTAGGATTATAGGCTTCTATCTTCAGTAGCTTTTCTTAAACTGAAATTCTTACATATTTTTTCCTTGTCCCTTCTTTATTAATAAGTATTTTTTTCTTTCTCAAATTTTCATATGAGTGGGAGTTTTGATTTTATTGAATCTTTATTTTATCTTTGTATTATCTTAACTGAAAAATAAAAATAATTAAGTATTTAAACTTTTTTCTAGTGCTTGATTTTGCTCCTAGTGATGTTAAGGCTTGATTATTCCTTTTCATAATGCCTGAATGGGCAAAATATGTTTACATTTTTCTGTGATTCAAGCAGACTTAGAGACTTCTCACAGAATTGATAAGTTCTTAAGTTTTGTCCTCCTAATGGAATTTTATAAAACACCGAACAAAAATTTATTATATTTAATATCTATAATACTAGGAGAAGTTTTCTTTTGTTAAATTGTCTATGAGGATTATTGCACTGTGAGACAATGTTTTAACAATAAGGTACAATAGTATTATAAGATAAAATAGGTGAAATTTTTGAAATAAAAGATAGTTTTATGGCTATGGGTGTGTGGCTCCGGTGGTAGAAACTCCTGCTTAACAAGTTCAGGGCCTTGAGTTTCAATCACAGTACTACAAAAACAATATAGTTTTTGTAACTTAATAAAGGCACACAGTTGATGAAGTGTAATTAAATCCCTCATCTAGATAGTTTGATGTTTACTTTTTGCACGATAATAATTTATGAAAACTGATGAATTTTTTGGATGAAATTTACTATGCATTTAAATGTATATGAAGATATCTAAACTGAGACAAAAAAGCACCTCATCAGCTGGACACTGGTGGCTCATGCCTGTAATCCTAGCTACTCAAGAGGCTGAGATATGAGGATCATGGTTCAAAGCCAGCCCGGGCAGGAAAGTCTATGAGACTCTTATCTCCAATTAACCACTAGAAAACTGGAAGTGGCACTGTGGCTTCAGTCGTAGAGCACTAGCCTTGAGCTGAAGAGCCAAGGGACAGTGCCCAGACCCAGAATTCAAGCCCCACAACTGCAAAAAAAAGGGGCATCTCATCAGTCTTCTGTAAAGATTTTGTCTTACGTTTTTAAGCAACTTCTGACAGATTGAGTATTTGAGTATTTTCATTTTATCTACCAGTAAAAACATAATTTCATGTGATTTTCACATGTGTCATTTCTCTTTTGAAATAGTAACTAATAATTTTTAAAATTATGATAGGTTTTACTCCAACTTATTGAAAGATTGAACGGGCAAGTTAACCAACTTTTTGGAATGGTTTCAAAAATACATCAGTTTTGGGAGAAGTCACAGGTGCAAAAATGTGTAAGTATTATTAAAATATTTTTACAACTTCGCTAAACTTCTAACTCCTAAGTATATCAATCAACTAGTATCATCAAGGCTATTCTGTCCCTGCTGTAGTAGCAGATGTGGACTAAAACTTCGTTGGAAGAATGCTACAGTTAGGTTTAATACCTTATAGTATTGAATATGTAATATTAGTAAGTCATGGATAAAATGGAACTAAAATGTAGTGTTTAAGAGGAAAATTAAGAGCCCTGGTCTTGGACCTAAAAAAATGAAAATAAAATTTACACCTAAATGCAGTATTTTAACAATGGAAAATGATGTAGCACAGAAAGGGGATACAAATGTTTCAACCATTTTTTAAATCCTCATTTTTAATCAAAGTTGACATAACTGAGTTTATGTCATTTAAGAGGTGGTGTAGTTGGCAGCCATGTATGATGGCGTGGGTCTGTTATTTCAGTACTTGTGAAGTAAAGGCAGAAGGGCTCACAAGTTTGAGGCTAGCATGCACTACATAGTGAGACCCTGTCAAAAAACCAAGGGGAAAAAAGAAAATTTTAAAATATTATTTAACATTTTTCTTTTTTTTTTGGTGCTGGTAGTAGAGCTTTGTGCTCTCACTTGATTTTTCCTCTCACGATTGTTTCTCTACCATTTGAGCCACAGCTCCACTTCTGGATTTTGGCTACTAAATTGGAGATAAAAGTCTGATGGACTTTTCTGCCCTGGCTGGCTTTGGACTGTGATCTACAGATTTCAGCCTCCTGAGTAGCTAGGATTGCAGGCCTGAGCCACTGGTGCCTGGCAAGTTTTGCTATTTTTTTTTTTTTAAGAGAATGATGTGATCATACCTTTCAGGCAAATTGATGTTCAGGAACTGAACTGATGAGGAAAGGTTAACTCATTTTCTCTTATCTTGGACAGGGACATTGTTGCAGATTACTTCAAGATGAAATAATGGAAACCGATGAGCCAGACAGAACTACAGGAACATCTTTTCAGTCAGTTTCATGCCATGAGCAGCAGCAGGAGCAGCAGGAGCAGCAGTTGGTCCTTAGTCAGGACTTATTCCTTCCTAGAATTATTTCTACAAGTTCATTAACATCAGAGGGCTCAGTTATTGATGTTCCTATAGTGTCTGATATTTTGGATGAAGCTGAGAGCAGCAACATTGTAATTTCAGATGCCCAGCCTACAATAGCACCACCTGCACCATTTCTGCTACCACAGGATCCAAGTTTCGCCAATAACCATAATTTTATAAAGTACTCAGCTATTGTGGAAAATGAGGGTACAGCCATACTGGATCCTGACTTTCCATGTCTCTTGGTACCTCCTACTTATGGTAAGTTCAAAGTGTTGTATATTATATATACCATCCTTTAATGTAGGTTTGAAAACTGTTTCATATGGACTAGTTTTAGTCTTTTTTGTTTTGTTTTTTTTGGTTGGTTGTGGGGTTTGAACTTTGGGCCCGAGCGCTGGCCCTGAGCTCTTCAGCTCAAGGCCAGCGCTCTACCACTTGATCCACAGTGCCACTTCTTGTTTTCTGCTGGTTAATTGGAGATAAGAGTCTCACAGACTTTCCTGCCCAGGCTGGCTTTGAACTGTGATCCTCAGAACTCAGCTTCTTGAGTAGTTAGAATTAAGAGGTGTATGCCACTGGAGCCCAGCACACCTGGCTAGGATTTAAAAAAAAAAATTTAACTGTATTTAGTATTGAGCATGAGCCTTATGCATACATGCATACATATATATGTGTAAATATATATTTGTTTAATTGCATAATGCTGTTTTTATGGTATTTCCATATATCCATGTAATATTATTTGATCATATTCACCCCATCTATTACTTTTTTATAATCTACATTTAAATTTTTTTTCTTGAAGCTAGGCACTGGTGGCTCATGCCTGTAATCTAGCAGCATGTTCAAAATTCACTTTGTCTTGAGTAAAAAAAAGTTTAACTATTCCATGAGTCCGGTAATTCCATGTGATTGCTATTTCTATACATATTATATGATTGCTATTTTATGTATTTCCTGAGGATTCCCAAAGACTTTTGGGAATCTGTCATATAATAATCAGAGCAAACCCATGA
This sequence comes from Dipodomys merriami, assembly GCF_024711535.1. NCBI lineage: Eukaryota > Metazoa > Chordata > Mammalia > Rodentia > Heteromyidae > Dipodomys > Dipodomys merriami. The sequence continues at coordinate 110,673,457 of NW_027204492.1, forward strand.
GTTTGATTAGCTATTTAAGGTAAGACCCTCCATGTGGCTCAGTTCCTGGTGCGTGAAAAACATTCTATACAATCTCCTTGATATCAGCTCATAAAAAGAGGAATTCTCAGGGAGGGAAGGTAATACAGTAATTACCTGTATTATTTGATAACCTAGGAAGCCAAAAGATAGAGCAGGCGCATAGAGCAGGGATGCAGAGAAGGTGTTACTCTAACAGGGGAATAGAAGGACTTAAGAGCACAGGTCAGTCAAGGCAGAAGCAGCCACTGACTGTAATTAGCTTCAATTCAATAATTACTGCAGGGATATACAGCAGAGAACTGAGACAGACTGGGCTGGAGCCCTGGGAGTTCTCAGGTTTGCTGGTGATAGCCTGCAGCAGCCTTTGGAGGGAGGGGAGAAGTAGAGACCACCATCGTCATGTGCAGAAAAAATACCTTTAGTCAGTTTGGGCTATTATAAGAAAATGCCACACACAAGGTAAGTTATAAAGAACAAAAATTTATTTTGTCACAGTTCTGGAGGCTGGGAAATTCAAGAGCCAGGAACTGGCAGGTCTGATGGTTTGATGAAGGCTGAATCTTCCAGAGAGAACAAAAGTGGTCACTTCACCTGTTGAAAGGAAAGAAAGAGTCTCACTAAACATTGTGCAAAAATACCCTCTTTTACAAGGCCCAAATAAGTAGACCTTATGACATAATCATTGCTCAGATACTCCTTCTTTTAATACTGTATTCAAGGCTGAATTTCTAGAGGGGACCATTCAGACCATGGCAAATGATATATAAAAGTATACACATATTTAATGTCCATAGTTGGACAAATTTGGACACATGTATGTGTAGTTATGAGAAACTGCCTATTTTCCAGTGTAGCTTGACCATTTTATATTCCTACTAGTTATACTGTTTCTCTCCATGAGTATTTCTACTCTTTCTTCCTAGTGCTCCAGAATTCCTTCTTCATTATATCCATTATTGTAGGGTGGTTAGGATTGGGGAATGAATTTGGTGTCTTGGATTCCCTGGCAAAGTACTTTGTCTCTTGAAGCACACCTCCATTCTTTTGTCTTGCTTAGGGCTGGCTTCAAACTGCTACTCTTCTACCTGTGCCTCCTCAGTAGCTAATATTACAGGCATGTTGTCAGCCTCATAGCCTCATTTCTCTGTTAGTATTGAGATTTAAAAATCAGAGAATTAGGGCCTACTTGTACTTTTTGTGTGTTTATATTGGGGCTTGAGCTGAGAGCCTCATGTTTTTATTTGTCTTTTTTACTAGTAGCTGGTGCTCTCTACTGCTTGAGACCCACATCAGTCTTTTGGCTGGTTAAGTGAAGATAAGAGATCCTTGGAGTCGTCTCACCAGCAAGAAAATCTTGAAATTAAAAAAAGCATAATTATCTATAATTAGCTATTCAGAAGGATGAGATCTGAGAAAGTTCTAAGCCAGTTTGGACAGACAAATCCTGGAGACTAACCAGCCAAAAGCCAGAAGTGGAGGTGTTGCTTAAGGGGTAGAGCACCAGCTGCTATTGAAACAGCTGAGTGAGAGTTTGGCTTGGGGCTCTTCAGTTCAAGCTCTAGTACTTGTGTGAGTGGTGGGTGCACGCGTGCGCGCGCACGCGCGCGCGCACACACACACATGCACCTTTTAAATTGTAAGCCTGCTTGGGACAAATTTTTCTTTCTTTTTTGTGAATGTTTTTATTTCTTCCTTTTACTTGAAGGTAAGTTTTGTCTAGTATAGAATTTATGAATGACAGTGTTTGTTTGTTTTTGTTTGTATTGGTCTTACCTGGGGATTGAACTCAAATGCTGGGTGCTGTCCCTGAGGTTTTGTGCTCATTTTACCACAGCTTTATTTATTTATTTATTTATTTATTTATTTATTTATTTATTTATTTATTTATTTATTGGTAGTTAATGGAGATAAGAGTCTTATGGGTTTTTCTGCCTGGGCTGACTTTGAAACTGTGGTTCTCAGATCTCAGTTTCCTGAGTAGCTAAGATTACAGGTGGTTCTCATATAGTAACACTTGATTTTTTAATTCATAGAAATGCCAGAAAATGAAGAAACCAACATTCCAGATGACACTGTGCTAGTAAATGTCCCAAATTTTGAGGAAGATGAAGAACAATCTACTAACCTTCTGAATGTCTTCATAAATGAAGATGGTGAGTTTGAATCAATACATATTACAAGTAGTATAACCTCACTAATTTTTTTTGTTTGATTCTTGAGATCAAACCCAGGGCGTGTGCATCCTAGCAAGCACTGTTATCATTGAAGTATATGCTAAGCCCCAGATTCATTTACATTCTTCTTCTTCTTTTTTTTTTTTTTTTGTTGGTCATGGGGCTTGAACTCTGGGCTTGGGTGCTGTCCTTGCGCTCTTCAGCTCAAGGTGAGCACTCTACTGCTAGAGCCATAGCACCACTTTCAGTTTTCTAGTGGTTTATTGGAGATAAGAGTCTCAGGGCCTTTCCTGCCTGGGCTGGCTTTAACCATGATCCTCAGATCTCAGCCTCCTGAGTAGCTAGGATTACAGGTGTGAGCCACCGGCGCCCTGCTAACATTCTTTTTTTCTTTTTCTTTTCTTTTTTTTTTGTCCGGTCGTGGGGCCTGAACTCTGGGCCTGGGCGCTGTCCCTCAGCTCTTCAGCTCAAGGCTAGCGCTCTACCGCTTGAGCCACAGCGCCACTTCCGGCTTTTTTCTTTTTGCTTATGTGGTGCTGAGGAATCGAACCCAGGGCCTCATGCATGCAAGGCAAGCACTCTACCACTGAGTCACCTTCCCAGCCCTAACATTCTTTTTTTTTTTTGCCAGTCGGCTTGAACTCTAGGCCTGGGTGTTACCTCTCCCCTCCTACCCTGATCATTTGTGCTGAAGATTAGAGCTACTACTTGAGCCACAGTTTCATTTACAGCTTTTTGTAGTTAATTAGAGATAAGAATCTCTTAGAAGTCTGGTGCTATTGGCTTATACCTATATTCCTAGCTACTTAGGAGGCTGAGATCTGAGGATTGCAATTCAAAGCCAGTCTGGGCAGGAAAGTCTGTGAGACTCTTATCTACAATAAACTACTCAGAAAAAGCTGGAAGTGGCACTGTGGTTCAAAGTGGTACAGCGCTAACCTTGAGCAAAAAGAAGTTCAGAGTCAGCATCCAGACCCAGAGTTCAAGTCCCTGGACTGGCAAGAAAAGAAAAATAAAACGAAACAGAATCTCATGGGCATTCCTGTGTAGGGTAGCTTCGAACCATGATCTTTAGAGCTCAGCCACCTGAGTAGCTAGGATTATAAGACTGAGCCACTGGCTTTCATTACCATTCTTAGTGGATATTAATGGCACTTTTCAACGTGGCAATTTTTTGTTTGAGATAAAGTTAGATTCACGTACAATTGTAAGAAGTACTGTATTTCAGAGGTTTTTTCTTTGGCTATTTTCTCCAATGATAATGTCTTTCAAACTATAATAAAACTCAGACTACAAATTTTCAACATTGATTTATTCCATAGATCTTTTATTTACTGGGGATTCAACTCCAGCTATACTTCCTAGATAGGTGCTCTACTGTTTACCCATAGCTCCAGCTTTTTTGCCGTGGTTTATTTTGTGCCAATTTTGAGGATTGAACTCAAGGCCTAGGCATTGTCCCTGAGCTTTTTTCTTTTAATGGTCAAGGCTACTACTCTACCACTTGAGCCATACCTCTGCTTCTGGATTTTTGAGGGTTAATTGAAACTAAGAGTCTCACAGACTTGCCTGCTTCAGCTGGCTTTGAACCACAATCCTCAGATCTCAGCCTTTTGAGTAGCTAGGATTACAGGCATGAGCCCGGCTGCCCTGATTATTTCCCAAGGTAGGAAATTGCTTCCTGCCCAGGCACATGTCTAGTCTTTGATCTGTTCGTTTTTCAGTCTTTCTTTTTCTTTCTTTCTTTTTTTTTTTCTTTTGGGTCCGGTCATGGGGCCTGAACTCTGGGTCTGAGCATTGTCCCTGAGCTCTTCATCTCAAGGCTAGCGCTCTACCACTTAAGCCACAGAGCCACTTCCGGCTTTTTTTCTTTTTTGCTTATATGGTGCTGAGGAATCGAACCCAGGGCCTCATGCATGCAAGGCAAGTGCTCTACCACTGAGCCACCTTCCCAGCCCCATTTTTCAGTCTTTCTTTGACAGCAGAGATGACATGTGCATACTAGCAAGCTTAGCTATTGGTTGAGAATGGGATCTCTTGAACTTTTCTTTTTGGTCTGGCCTATATCTGTCATTTTTGTAATCATAACCTTTCAAGTAGCTAGGATTATGGGCATGGGCCAGCTGCACCTAACTCAATCCATCGATCTCACTGAAATGCCAGTACTACATTTATTAATGTATGTTTTCAGTTTTGTGCATTTTTATCACATGGGAAGCTTTTAGGTCAAGACTAGGGATATAACCTAGCACTTTCAGCAAGCTAGCTAGAGTTGCTCTACCACCAAGGTATATACTCAGTGCTTATATTCTTGAAACATGACATCTGTAGCTCAGGTTGCCTAAAACTGGCTATGTAGCATAAGCTACGGTGAAACTTGTGATTGGCCTGCCTCTGCCTCCAAAGTGCTGAGATCACAAACTGGTGTTACCTCATATGGCAATACACCCAGGTTTGTTTGATGTCTCCTATCACAGTAGAGATATAGACCATTTGCATCACTGAAAGAATGCCTCATCTTGCCCTTTTTCTAATCATAGTCTCTTCTGTTACTTCTCCCTCCATCCTCCCATATCTGGATACTTAGCAATTACTGATCTATTTTGTTTATAATTTTGTATTTAAGAATGTTAAGAGATGCTTAATAAGGTAGTGCCTTATTAAGCCTGTAATTCTAGCATTGGAGTGGCTGAGCACTATAAATTGAGACAAGCTTGAGTTATTATATAGTGATACTATCTCAAAAAAAAGAATGTGAAGAGAATCCAATTCAGGCTGCTCTAGGCATACATGGTCCTTTAAAATTTTTTTTGGATTGTATTCCATGGTATGGATATGTCAGTTTGTTTAGCCATTCACCCATTAAAGGTGTAGTATGATGTTTTTCATGTTTTGAGTAGTGGGATTATGCTGTGAGTATTTATAAGGAATTTTTTGTAAGGATTTTTTTTTACATAAGTAAGTTTTTATCCCCTGATAATGAATAGTGCTAAATTGGCTTGCTTTGCTTCCTCACAACTAGTGCTCTAAATCATGAGCCATTATTTCAGCCTAGCTTTTTAAAAAATGTTTTTATTATCTTTAACTAGTTGTGCAAAGGTGTTGCCATTTAACAAAACAGTTTATGAAAACAGTGAGTTTTGATGATGTCCCTTTTAACATTCTTATCTAACCTCAACTACTATTACCTCATTTTTCTTAATTTTTAGGTTATGTATTGAATTTGTTGCTGTTTAACAAAGCAGTTTATGTGTACGATGCATCTTGATCTCTGTTAGTCCTTCAACATCTCTTCACCTACCCCTTCCCTTATTTTTCCCAATTCTGTAGTATATATAATGTATTCATTATTTTATTTTATTTTATTTTGGTTGTAGAGCTTGAACTCAGGGCCTGAGCCCTGTCCTTGAGCTCTTTTTCCTCCGGGCTAGCATTCTATCACTTTGAGCCACAGCTACACTTCCGATTTCTGGTGGCTAATTGGAAATAAGAATTTCTTGGACTTTACTGCCTGGGCTTGCCTTGAACCACAATCTTCAGTTCTTGGTCTCCTGAGTAGTTAGGGTTACAGGTGTGTGAGCCACCAATGCCTAGCTACAATGAATTCTTGCTTGTAACTTCCCTCTTCCCTTCTTCATTCTTTTCCCCCTCTCCTTGGCCTCACCCTCCCCTCTTGCAAGTATCCATTTACTGGTACTTGTTTTGCTGGGCTTTGATTTTTTCTTTCTAAAGAATTATACTATTTGAGCTCTCCATACAGCTTATAATATAATACTTCAGTTAATTCATTTGTAACCACTTGCATAGCACCCAGTGTGTTTACTTATAGATTTATAGGCACTTTCTAGTTACCACAAATGAGGGAAACTATGGAACCTATGTTTCTTTGGGACTGGCATGCTTCACTTAATATAATTTTTCCCAAGTCTTTCCCTTTCCTTAAAATACCATTTTTCTAATGGATGAGTAGAATTCATCCATTGAGGGGCATTTGGGCTGATTCCATATCTTGGTTATGGTAAATAATGCTGCAATGAACATGGTTGTGCTGGTAGCTTTAGTGTGGCCTTGTTTGTGCTCTGTTGGATAAATGCTAAGGAGTAAAATTGCTGGGTCTTAGGGTCGTTCTATATTTAGTTTTTTGAGAATCCTCTGTACTGTTCTCCAGAGTGGTTGAACAAACTTACATTTCTACCAACACATCCTTGCCAGCATTTGTTATTGCTAATTTTTTGATATTGGCCATTCTAACTGGGGTGAGGTGGAAATTCAGTGTTGTTTTAATTTGCATTTCCTTTAAAGGCAGAGATGTTGAATATTTCTTCATGTGGCTGTTGCCATTTTTACTCTATAGTCTGGCTTTTTTGCTGTGAGATGGAATTTGCAAGTTTTTTCTGCTCAAGCTGGCTTTGAACCTAGATCTTACAGGTCTAAACCTCTTGAGTAGCTAAGGATTACAATTATGAGCCATCAGTGTCTTACTGCATTTGTACTTTCATAAGAAACTTTCAGTTTTCTAAAAAGTTTATATATCTTCAATTCCCACCAACAATATATGAATGATCCATTTTCTTTATCTTCTTATTTCTAATGTGGATTTTCCTAATGAACCACATTTTTGTTCTTTATCAATATTTTAAATTTATTTTTAAAAATAGTCTGTTTTTCTTCATGAGAAAATATCTTTATTTTCCCTGTATTCATTAAGAATAGTTTTACTCTGCAGAATTTGCAGTTGAGCATTTATTTTCCATTATTATCTTCAAAGGAAGAAATCAGCATGTTTTATTTTTAATTAAAACTAATCTCAGTGCTAGTGGCTCATGCCTGTAATACAGGAGGTTGAAATCTGAGGACTGTGGTTTGAATCTGGCTCGGGCAGGAACGTATCTAAGACATTCCTAGGATTGCAGGCATGAGCCACTGGCACCCTGCTGTTTCCAACTTTAGATTATGAACACTAATATACTGGCATTTATGCAAACAGAAACTTATATACAATTCTGGGACATATATTTGTATGTGATTACTTTTGTGAGAAATCTCTAAAAATTTTTCCAAGGGTTATATAATTTTATCTTCTCACTAGTAATATGTGAGTGATGCCAGTTCTGTACATGTATCTTTTTACTTGATTCTCCTTTTTACTTGCAGTTTCATGAAGGTGTTCATTTGTACTTTCTTTAAGAGACGAGCAATTGTACTTTTCCCTCATGTAAAAATGACCTTATTTCCCATACATTATTTCAGGAAAATTTTGCTATGTATAAATTGAGAGTATATATAGATTGAGAGTAATATAAATTGTCTTTTTTCCTATGGTTGAAATTGCATTAGGAAGGGTAAGGGTAAGTGATAGAAGTTGGTGCAATTGATAGGAATATATTCTGTACATGAGTGGAAATGTCAATGCAATTTTCCCTTGTATAGGTAATGTATGATAATATAAATATTGAATACTAGAGTATAAATCAAAAGAGAAAATATTTTTTCTCTGTATGCCAGGAGTACCAGAAGCTTGCCTGGAAAATAACTCTGAGCCAATGAATTCTTCATTTGTGATGGGAAATAACAGTGACCACCACTCTTCAGCTGAATCTTTCCCATCTGTTTCTGGTGAGTTTCAGATGATACACAGTACAAAGAGCACTGCAGAATTTAATACTATCTACATTATAACATCCTTAATGCAGCCCATATATAATTTATTTTTATTTTTAATAAAATTTATATTCTATCTCTATCTATCTATCTATCTATCTATCTATCTATCTATCTATCTATCTATCTTGTTGCTTTCTTGCTATTACTGTGACTTGAATTCAGGGAATCATGCTTCCTTAACTTGATTGCTGGCCTGGTGTTCTACTGTTGGAGCCACTTATTCGGAATGACATTTTCCTGTTAATTAGTGAAGAAATCTCACAGAATTTTCTTTTTTTTTTTTTTTTTGTCATATCATTGTTTTTTTTTTTTAATTGTATTTTATTTTATTTGAGAACATACTGTACAGAGGGGCTACAATTACATGGGCAGGATAATGCATACATTTCTTACCAAGCATTGCAGCCTCCTCCTTTGTTTACCCTTCACTTCCCTTCCCCGCCTCCCCCCTCCCCCCACCCAATTTTACCCCCCTCCCCCCACCCAATTATACCCCCCTCCCCCCCCACACCGACATTGTAAAGCTGGTTTTGACATGACATTTTGTACTTCTCATTGTTGCAACAGGTCCACCTGAATCCTTAAACGACTTGTTTGTCCCCATCTCCTCCACATGTTATACTGACATCAAATATAGTGAAAGCGGGGGTTACACTGTCTCACAGAATTTTCTGCCTAACCTGGATTCAAATCTTGATCTTCAAAGCTTCAACCTTCAGAGTAGCTAGGATTATAGTTGTGAGCAACTGGTGCTATACCAGAGTTTACATTTTTAACAAAAACAATATATTAACTTTAGAGTCACATGTACTTCTTTTATTACAGCCTTGGGGCTTGAACTCAGCCTGGGCACTATGTCTGAACTTTGTTGCTCAAGACTAGTGCTCTACCACTTGACCCACAGCTCTACTTCTAGCTTTTTGGTGGTTAATTGGAGATCAGAGTGTCACAGACTTTAGTGTCTGGGCTAGTTTTTACCCACAATCCTCAGATCTCAGCCTCCTGAGCAACTGGGCTTACAGATGTGAGCCATGGGTGCTTGAATTCATGCATACTTTGAAGAAATAATATAAAATATTCCCTTTACATTTTACTCTTTTCTGCCATGTACATGTACATATCTTACTGAGATGTCCAATATTTATTTGCAGTAGTTTATATGTATTTATATTTATTTTGGTCTAGATGTATTTCATGACTAGATTAAATTTCTATCATCAGTTAAGATTTAGAGCATACTCCTTCACTACCAGCTTTTTAATCTTGCTTTTTTGACTGTATTACTTCTCTCAGGTTACCTTTTTTCCCTCCAATTCCCGTTCTGTAATACCCAACAAACACTGGTCTGTACTTCTGAGAGTTTTAGAGTGTTGTGTAATGGGGTCATATGGTATGGGGTATTGTTTCAATTTGTATACTTTTCTGAAAACTCATACAGGATTTTGTGTATCATTAATCATTAAAAGATGCTAACGTTTTCCTTTTTTGAAATGCTTAGGGTTGAATCCAGGGACCCAACTTCTAGCAAGAATTTTTTTGTGGTTAATTAGAGATAAGTTTAAGAGACTTCCCTGCCATGGTTGGCTTCAAACTATAATCCTTAGATCTCAGCCTCCTGAATAGCTAAGATTACAGGCTTGAGTAACTGGCACCCAACATTATTACCTGGTTTTTGAAATTAAGAGTAAAACACTATAAGTATTTTTGTCCTGACTTTTGTATACATGCAAGTTTCACTTTGTTCTTATTTAGGCCAAGAGTGTAATTGCTGGGTCATATGATGAAAGCACATTTAATTTAAAGAAGCTGGAAACACTTCTTTAGAGAGACTGTAAAATTCTATATTCCCAATAGTAATGTATGAAGAATCCAGTGTCTCACCTGTATTTTTCTAGTCTTTCCACAGTCCTTCCTTCCTTTCTGATGTTCCATATAGCCTTTAATTATGTCTTTCCTATTTGAAAATATTCATTTAAGTGGATGAGTATACTATAGGCATATTTTGTTTTGTTTTTTCCTTTATTAGAGAATGCTTTTTTTAAAAAAAATTTTCCCACAAGGATAGTTTTAAATGTAGGATTCATGACGTAGGATATTTTTCAGGTTTTGAAAGGGTTATACTGATAGAAGTGCCAGGACAAATTGAAGTCAATGATCAGACACTCTATTACCCAGCTGTACTACGACATTTCAACCACCCAGATTCTGAAATGACACCTGCCTCTGCAGCTTCAAGTCCCTGTGAGTTTGAAATGATTCATGGTATCATTAATAATTTCTGATATAGATTTATTAACAAGGATTTTTCTGTTTGGGCAATATTGGGGCTTGAACTCAAGGCCTCAGTCTTGCTAGATAGGCCCGTTAGCCATTGGACCACACCTTTAGCCAGTTTTTCTTGAGTTTTTTTTCCATGTGAAGTGTCATGCTTTTTATTTGAGAACACTTCAAAACCATGTTTCTATCACCCTTCAAATAAAAAAAAAACCTATGTTCCTTACCTACTTTTCAAATCCAGCTTGGATTATAGGTGTCATTACTGTTCCTAGCTTGTTCTTTTTTAAAAAATTATTGTATTGTAAAGATGAGGGGTAACAATGTTTGACAAGAAATGTACTAATTACCTTACTCATGTAACCGTTACCCCCTGTACAGTATCTTTACAGTAGCTTGTTCTTTTAACTGGGTCTTACTCAATTTTTTTGGTGTAAGCTAGTATCAAACTTTGGTCTTTTCTGGCTATACCTCTCAAATGGTTGCAGTGACTGACGTGAGCTATCCAGCCTGATCAGTTTTCTTAAACTTAAAAGTTAAAATTTTCATCTTGAGATACTGTATATTAGAACCACATGAAGTTGTAAGAAATGATGCAGATAGCTCGTGTGTGTGTGTGTGTGTGTGTGTGTGCGCGCGCGCATGCGCCAGCCAGTCTTGGGTTTTTAACTCGGACTGGGTGCTGTCCCTGAGCTTTTTTGCTCAAGGCTAACACTCTGCCATTTAAGCCGCTCCACTTCCAGCTTTTTTGTTAGTTAATTAGAGATAAGTGTCTCACAAACTTTCTTGCCTGCACTGGCTTCAAACCTCAAACATTATATCATATCCTCCTGTGTAGCTAGGATTACAGGCATGAGCCACCAGTGCTTGGCTGCAAACAGCTCTACTTCAAAAAATACTATTTTTCAAAAACACAGAAAATTATTACAATTAAGACTTTGACACAGATAATCCATATATTATTTATTGGGATGTCCTCAGTTTTTCTTGAATCTAAGTATGTATTCATATGTATATCTAATTGTGTGGCATTTTATTGCATGAATAGATTTATGTGTCTATCACCACATTCAGAGAGATATCACTTCCTTCTCACAAGCTTCCCTACCATTGTCCTTTGGTAACCCCTGTCAACTCTGTTTGTTCTTCTAGATATGCCAGCAGTAGCAGAAGCCAGCCAGGCAAACAACATGGAGACGACGGATTTCCCCGTTGTAAATGAAAATGACCAATACTCTTTTTCAGCTGATACTCTCTCATCTCAATCTGGTTAGTTTCAGATGACATATTACCTAGAGCACTATGGAAGCCAGATGTTGGTGGCTCATGCCTATAAATTCTAGCTACTAAGGAGAGTAAAATCTGAGGATAGTGGTTCAAAGCCAGCCTGAGAAGAAAAGTCCCTGAGATTATTATCTACAATTTACAACCAAAAAGCTCAAGGACGAATTGTGGCACAAGTGATAGAGAGCCAGACTTGAACAAAAAAAATCTAAGCAACATCTCCTAGAGCCCAGTTCAAGTGCCAATTCTATCACACACAAAAAAACAGAAGCAACAATGGTATAGAATTAAATCTGTCCACATCACATCATTAATACAAGCCATGTGTAGTTCATTTTTTCACTCAAACTCTTACATACATATGTGTCTGCTTGTCTAGCTGTCTATCTTGCTGTTACTAGGAACTGAAGTTGGGGGTTCACAATTGCCTGACTTGCTTGCAGAGCTGATAGACTATTTCTTAAGATGAAATCTCACCGATTTTTCTTTGCAAACTGGAATTGAACCTCTATCTTTGAAGTGTTAGCCTCCAGAGTAGCTAAGATCACAAACATGAGCAACTGATGCTATATCAGACTTTATATCTTTAATAAAAGAATATATTAAGTTATTTTAGATTCATGTGTACTTTAAAGAAATAACATCCTTGACAAAGGTAGCTCATGTTTGTAATTATAGCTACTCAGGAGGCTTGATATCTGTGGATTGTAGTTTGAAGATAACCCAGACAAGAAAGTCTGAGATTTTTCAATCAACTACCGAAAGAAAGAAAGAAAAGGAAGAAGGAAAGAAAGAAAGGAAGGAAGGAAGGAAGGAAGGAAGGAAGGAAGGAAGGAAGTGGAAGAAAAGAAAAGAAAAGCTGGAAGTATAGCTGTGGCTGAAATGGTAGAACATTAGCTTTGAGCATTAAAAAAAAAAAAAAGCTCAGGGAGTGATCAGGCCTTCAGTTCATGACCAAGGACGGAACAAAAAAAGAAAAAAAGGAAAAAAAGTAATATTGGCTTTACATTTTATTTCTTCTGTTAATAACATCTTTCAAAATTAAGGCAAATAACACAGTCAGCATATTTACATTGATACATGTACAGATGTTATTGAGCTATCTCAATTTTTACTCATTGTAGTTTATATGTTTATTTTGTGCAGATATATTACATGAGTAGGATAGATTTTCATGACCAGTCATGATATAGAGCATAATCCCTCACTACTAGCTGTTTCATCTTGTGTTTTTGACTATATTACTTTCTCTCAGGTCATTCTATCCTTTATTTCTCCAATGGGTAAAAGCATGTTTAATTAATATTAATTAATGTTATAATGAAAGCATATTTAATTTAAAGGAGATATAAATACTTTTTAAATTATCGTTAAGTAGTTATACAAAGGGTTTACAGTTCTCTAAGTCATGTTATGACTACAGTGCTTCTTGGCCAATGTTACACCTTTCATTCTCCTTCATTTTCCCCCTTCTGTTCCTATCCTCAACTTATATAGTTCAGTTTTTTTATATAACGTATGTTGGCTGCAATGACTACATTTGCTCATCCTTCCTCCGTTATTGTGCCCACCTCACCCAACTCCCAAAGCATGTAGAAACACATTTTTAGAGAGGCTGAATAATTCTATATTCCCAGTAGCAATGTATAATATATGTCTGGTCTTTCCATAATTCTTTCTTCTTTTCGGAAGCCCTAAATTTCCTTTTGTCATATCTTTTCTCTTTGAAAATATTCATTTAAATAGATGAATATACTAGAGGCAGATGATTTTTAACATAAATATATTTTATCCTCTACAATATATTTTAATTAGCTTTCAGTACACAATGACTATTGCTTTGATAATGTCAGATTAAAATTTTAAAATATCCAACAGAAGTCGACTTTGAAAAAGTAAATTCTAATATAATATAAAAATCAATAATATAATAGAAAATAAATTATAATAATAAAAATGGTAATATTGGATCTAGAAGATAATAACAACCCAGAGACATAGCCTTTTTCAGGAGCTGTTTTTGCCCTGGTGTCACTTTTTTTTTTTTTTTTTTTTTGGGTCCGGTCGTGGGGCCTGAACTCTGGGCCTGGGCGCTGTCCCTCAGCTCTTCAGCTCAAGGCTAGTGCTCTACTACTTGAGCCACAGCACCACTTCCAGCTTTTTTCTTTTTGCTTATGTGGTGCTGAGGAATCGAACCCAGGGCCTCGAGCATGCAAGGCAAGCGCTCTACCACCGAGCCACCTTCCTAGCCCCCCTGGTGTCACTTATAAGTGAGAGCTGAAGTGAGTTTTGTGATGTTAAAAAACTTCAGGACCAAGTGGAAGGTGTGAAATGTGGGAACATGGCTTCTTGGTTTTAGTTGGATTCTAGTAAGAAACTTTAGACCTATTTCATATCTGTTGACTGGTTAGAATAATCTCAGTTCCTGAATTTGGATAGATATGATCTGAGTATGATTCTGAACTATGTATCTTAAATAGTGAGGAATATTCTTTTTGTATGGTCTTTGTTATCGAGTTACTGCTATAAATAATTTTTCAAATATAATACACAATATATAATAGGGAATGTATAAGACTTTATGGTTAAGAACCAGCCAATATAACAGACAATACAAAGGGACCTATAACTTTGCCCCATACTGGAATAATCGAGCACAGACTATTAATTGAAGGTGATAAAGAAAACCTTGAAATTTATGTCAAAAACAGAGATAATAGAAGTGACCTAGAGAAGCTGAAATAAAGCAAAATAAAAACTCAGGAACTGAAAAGTACAATAAAACCATAGAATTCAATAACTAGGCTAATAGCTGAAGAGAGAATTAACCAAGCAAGAAATGTTATTGTGTTCTTTTCAACCTGATGTTTCCATTCAGGACTACAATGAACCTTCCTTGATATAGGTAATGTTCTAGGCATTGTGAAGGCAAAAGCTAGGAGTGTAGCTAGATAAAAATCACCAAGGATGTAAGACCACAGGGCATATATAGAGTCCATTCTGATTAGTTGGAATCCCAAAAGGAGAGAAGAGCAAGAATAAGGATGGAAAAAACATTAAAGGGTATTAGGAATAAGAATTTTCCTAAACAAATGAAAACATCTCTGAAGTAATCCCCCAGGTAAATACAAACAAACAAATTCAGATCTAAATTACGTTCACAAAATCATAGAATATCAAATTTCTTGTAAGCAGTGGATGAAAAAAATGGTTTTGCTTTTAAAATGTCTTGGAATGCATATAAATTACCAAAATGCAAAACTTAATTTTGTGAAACTTTCCATTTACTCTTTTGGGTCTTCAAGTAATCATAAAATACATGTGCATGTTTTTTTCTGTCCATGTTAGCTTTAAACTATAATCCTCCAGGATTTAGTCTCCTGAGTAGCTAGGATTACAGGCATGAGCCAATAATGATTCCCAGCTATATGTATACTTTTAAATTAATACTGAATACAGATATTATTTGAAAGGCTATGTTATATTTTTCATTTCGGAAAGCCTAGAGAAGTTTTCTAGGCTAACCTATATTTATATCAATCTGAATAACTAAAAAATAATCAGGTAACTATCCTTTACATAAATTTAACAAAATAAAAAAATGGAACTTGTCCATTGGCTAGACATAAAATAATATTTGTAGCCATTAAAAAATCGCACCTATCTGTATATGTTTATTTAGTAAATTGGTTGAAAATTAAGCAGTTCTGCTAAGTAGGGAGACTATTATTTTCCTGTATTATAGAATGCTTTTGTTTTACTGTTTTTACGAGGATAGTTTTTCTTCAAGCAAGGTTCATAACAAGGTATTTTCTTTCAGACTTTGAAAGGGTTATACTGATAGAAATGCCAGGACAAACTGATGTCAATGACCAGACTCTCTATTACCCAGCTTTACTAGGACATTTCAATGGCCCAGATTCTGAAATGGCACCTGCCTCTGCAGCTTTACATTCTGGTGAGTTTGAAGTAACACATGGTATCTTTAGCAGGTTTTAATCTAGATTCTTAACATGTCTTTTTCTGTTTTTGCCATATTGGGGCTTGAACTCAGTGCCTCAAGCTTATTACACAAGCTCTTTACCACTTGGGACACACCTTTAACCAAATTTACTTTAGTATTTTTTTCAGATAAAGTTTTGCAGCTTTTGTTTGAGCAAACCACAAAACCACATTCTTCATGTACTTCTTTCAACCATCTGTGCTTAGAAGTCATTACCATGCCTAGCTTTTTCTTTTTAGCTGAGTCTTTCTTACTTATTTTTCCAGGCTGGCATTAAACTATAATGTATCTATATCTTCAAAATAACTGGGATGACAGTTGTGAGCCACACAGCCTGATATTTTTTTTTCCGGTCCTGGGGCTTGAATTTTGGGGCTGGGCCCTGTCCCAGAGCTCTTCAGGTCAAGGCTAGCACTCTACCACTTGAGCCATCACGCTACTTCTGGTTTTCTGGTGGTTAATTGGTGGTTAATTGGAGATGAAAGTCTCACGGACTTTCCTGCCTGGGTGGTTTGAACCATGATCCTCAGATCTCAGCCTCCTGAGTGCCTAGGATTATAGGCCTGGCCTGATCGTTTTTCAAAAATATTTTTATTATCTTTTAAGTAGTTGTGCAAAGGCATTGCCATTCAACAAAGGAGTTCATGAATATAGTGCATCTTGATCAGTGTTACCCTTTCAACATTCTCAACCCCGCCCTTCCAAATCACCCCTTCCTTTATTTTAATTTTAGGTATGTATTGAATTTTTGCTATTTAACAAAGTTTATGTGTATAGTGGATTTTTTAAAAAAAACTTATTATTTTTTTTTGCCGGTCCTGGGGCTTGAATTCAGGGCCTGGGCACCGTCCCTGAGCCTCTTGGTGTTCAAGGCTAGTGCTCTATTGCTTGAGCCACAACACCATTTCTGGCTTTTTCTGAGAAGTTTATTGGAGATAAAAGTCTCATTGACTTTCCTGCTTGAGCTGGCTTCCCACTGGATCCTCAGATCTCTGCCCTCTGAGTAGATAGGATTACAGGTGTGGGGCTGGGAAGGTGGCTCAGTGGTAGAGCGCTTGCCTTGCATGCATGAGGTCCTGGGTTCAATTCCTTAGCACCACATAAGCAAAAAGAAAAAAAGCCGGAAGTGGCGCTGTGGCTCAAGTGGTAGAGTGCTAGCCTTGAGCTGAAGAGCTGAGGAACAGCACCCAGGCCCAAAGTTCAGGCCCACCACCCAAACAAAAGGATTGAAGGTGTGAGCTGTTTCTCAATTCTGTGGTACATATAATAAATTCTTACCTGTATTCTTCTCCTTTCCCATTTCATTTTCTACCCCTCTCCCCCTTCCCTCTTGCAAGTACCCATTTCCTGGTACTTTGTTGAGCTTTGATGTAGTCTTTCAGTAAAATCTAAAAGTAAAATAAATACTGCTACCAACCTGCAAAAAAAGAATTTACTATTTGAGCTCTTCATAGTCTATTACATTTCAGTTAATTCATTTGCAACCCCTTGTGTACCACAGTATGTTTTACTTGTAGATTTATGGGTACATTCTAGCTACCACAGTGAGGGAAACCATGCAACCTATGTTTTTCTGGGTCTAGCTTGCTTCATTTAATATACTTTTTCTAAGTCTTTCCATTTCCCTATGAATGGTATAATTTTTCTAATGGATGAATAGAATTCCATGGTGCATATACCACATTTCCATAAATCATTTGTTTACTGAAGGGCATCTGGGCTGATTCTATATCTTGGCTATCTGTGCTGCATTATCATAGCCAAGATACTGATCAACATTTTTAATACTGATTCTTAGAACTATTTGAGAATTAAACTTTTCATTTTGAGGTATTTTAAAACCACATGAAGTTTTAAGAAATGATACAGTGAGTGCTTGAGTATTCTTTAACTAGTTTAGTTCAAAAATAATATTTTTCTACAGATATTGGTAGCTCATGCCTGTAATTTTAGCTACTCAGGAGGGTGAGATCTGAGGATTACAATTCAAAACCAGGACAGGTAGGGAATTTGTGAAACTTTTATCTCCAATTAAACATAAAAAGACAGAAGAGGAGCTATGGCTCAAGTGGTAACACGCTAGCCTTGAGAAAAAATAAAGCAGCTCAGAGTGCACTCAGAAGCTTAGTTCAGGCCTCAGGAACTAATGGCACAAAAATGTCACAGTTAGGATTTTAACATGGAGCCAAATTGAGATGTCCTGAGTTTTTGCTTTTATTTGGTTATATAGGTTTTATGTGTCCCCCCATTGCAATCAAGATACAGACCATTTTCATCACTGCAAGAATGCCTCATCTTGCCTTTTTATAATTCCAGTCGCTTCTCTGGGTATCACCCCTTCCTTCCATACTCCCATATACTGATACATAGTTATTATTGATCTCTTCCATGTATAATTTTGATACTTCAAGAATGTTAAGAGAAGTTGGGTATAGTAGTTTATGCTTGTTTTCTCAGCACTACAGAGGCTCAGAATTGTGAGTTTAATGCCATCCTGGAAAATATAGTGAGATTCTGCCTCAAAATAACAAAAACAACAGGAACAAATCCTGAAGGATTATTAAGGAAAACCCTGAATATATAATCTGTAGAGATTGGCATTTTTACTCAGAATAATGTTCTGAATTCATACCAAGGTTTCTGCTTGTTACACATGGTTTCTCCTTTTAGGTTTATAGATTGTGTTGCATAAATTCCATATAAACTAAGATTTTTTTCCCTAGTGGATTATCATTTTACTGTTACCTTAGTAATACATGTGATGCATTTTCTCTATATGTGTTACTTTATTGTTCCCTCTTTCTTGCTGCTGCTTGAAGTTGTTTTCTTTCACATGCTTCCTATATGAAGATTTCCTTTTGCCCTCACTTAAATCTGTGAGGTTAGAAATAATTTACTTTTGCTCCTGTGAGAAAGTCTTTATTGTTGGGCATTGGTGGCTCACGCCTATGATCCTAGCTGATACTCAGGAGGCTGAGATCCGAGGATTGCAGTTCAAAGCCAGCCCAGGCAGGGAAATCTGTAAGACTCTTATTTCCAATTAACTGCCATAAAACTAGAAGTGGCACTGTGGCTCAAGTGGTAGACCACTAGCCTTGACCTGAAGAGCTGAGGAACAGTGTCCAGGCCCAGAGTTCAAGCCCCACGACTGACCAAAAAAAAAAAAAAAAAAAAAAAAGAAGTGTTTACTTCATGTATATTATTGTAGGGTACGTGTGATATGTATAAATTCATAGAAGTTAAGAGTTTTAGAATATATTTTTCTTGTAGGTGTGCAAGGAATAGCAGAAGCCAGCTTGGACTACAATCCTGAGGGGATGCATTTCCCACCTGTGATGGAAAACGACAATGACACTCTTTCATCTGATTCTGGTGAGTTTCAGATGATACACATAACAAATAGCACTATGGCAATCTCATATGTCAGCACCCCAAATCTTTAATGCGAGTCAGCTGTAGTTCATTTTAATATTAAACTTCATATTTTTATAACAATACTTGAAATAATTTTAAATTGGCATGGATATGTAAGAAACAATATGACACGATCCTACTTATATTTTGTTCTGTTTTTTCAACAATAACATCTTTCTAAACTAAGGTAAAACCACCCAGTCAGGAGATTGCCATAGATACAAGTATACACTGTGAATAGTGCAGTTTCCAGGTCTTATAGTGATAGCAAATTTATTTTTATTATACTTTTTAATTTTTGGTTCCAGTCCTGGTGCTTGAACTCAGGTCCAAGTGCTGCTCAAGGCTAGTTCTCTACTACTTCATTTCCATCTTTTTTGCTGGTTAATTGGAGATAAGAGACTTATAGACTTCCCTTGCTGTCAGTCCTCAGATCTCCTCCTGAGTAGTTAAGAGTAGCTAAGAGTTTACATGTCATTCTTTCTGATGGAAGCATAGAATTCCACTGATTATATATACCACATTTTCTTTTTGTTGTTTTTTTTTTTTTTTTTTTGGTCAGTTGTGGGGCTTGAACTCTGGGCTTGGGCGCTGTCCCTCAGCTCTTCAGCTCAAGGCGAGTGCTCTACCACTTGAGCTACAGCGCCACTTCCGATATACCACATTTTCTTGATGTACATATGACCATATAAGATGATACTAATAAAAAAGAACTCCAAATTATGGAAACAAGAGGTTTTTCTTTGTTGTTGTGGTTTTTAATGTACAGTATGAAGTTATTTCTTTTTCTTTCATTTTTCCCCTTTGGTTTATCCCCTGTTGTCACTGTTTTTGATTTTGGTATCCTGTGTCTTCTATACGTTTACCTGATTTGGGGAAGGGAAGGGCAACAACAAAATGGTGAGACAAAGGACAAACGAGGAACCAATGCTACAGGGATGCTCAGAAGACACTATGTTGGAAATTTTGGTATCCCTAGTTTTGGAATTAGGAGTAAAGTACTACCACGTTCATGTACTGACTTTTGTGTAAATGTAAGTTGTCAGTTTTCTATCTTGAATTCAAACAGTGCAATTTCTGGGTTTTTATGGTAATAGCATGGTTACCTTTTTAAGAATCTGCAAGAAATGTACTCATTATTTTGTCCATGTAATTGTGACCCCTCTATATGGTATTTTCACAATTAAAAAAAAAAAGAATCTGCAACATTGTCCAGGGTGGCTGCAGCTTTTTATATTCTCATTAGTAACATATGGAGGAGTTACTTTTCACATTTACATTTATGATACTTCTATTGTTTTTCCTTAATAATTCTTCATATTCCTTTCAACTATATCTTTTTGTTACTGTTTGAAGATGTACTTTTCTGGCTGGAATGCATCCCTTTAGTTAATAAAGATTTTTTTTTAGTTCATTTTTTGGCAGAGCTGAGGCCTGAACTCAGGACCTTGCACTTGCCAGGCAAGTGTTCTTCCACTGTGCTAAATCCCCAACCCCTGCTGTTGTTATTGTTGTTGTTATTGTTTTTGTCGGTCCTGAGGCTTGAGCTCTGGGCCTGGCCACTGTCCCTAAGCTTCTTTTGCCCAAGGTGAGCGTTCTACCACTTGAGCCACAAATCTGTTTCTGGCTTTTTTGAGTAGTTTATTGGATTAAGAGTCTCACGGCATTTCCTGCCTGGGCTGGCTTCAGCCCATGATCCTCAGATCTCAGCCTCCTGAGTAGCTAGGATTATAGGCGTGAGCCTCCAACACCTGGCCCAATTGTTACTTTTAAGGAGTTATACAAAGGGTTACAGTTTAGTAAGTCATGTTATGCGTACTATGCTTTTTGGTTAGTGTCACCCCTTCCTTCATTCTCCCCCATTTTCCCTCTCTTATAACTCCCAACTTATATAGTTAATTTTTTACATAGTGTTAATTGAACACAATGAGTAAATTTGTTCACCCTTCTTCCCTCCATTCCTATCCCGGTTCCCAATGTCCCAAAAAGAAAAATATTACAAAACAAAACGTTTCCATCTCTTAGAATATTTTTAAACCAAATAGTTATTTAGATGATTAGAGAAGTTATACCTTTGGATTCATCCCCTATGTATACCCTCTTTTAGTCAGTTTTTATGTAAATACATAGGGGTCTGAGTAAGTTATCATGTATAGTTGTATATTAGATCTAGTTTCCAGAGGGAACATGTGGTTTTTGTCTTTCTGAGCTTGGTTCAACTCACTTAACATGATTTGTTCTAGGTCCCTCCATTATTCTTTCTGATGGATGAGAGAAATTCCATTGTGTATATGTAGCAAATTTTCTTTCTTTCCTTCCTTCCTCCCTCCCTCCTTCCCTCCCTCCCTCCCTTCCTCCTTCCCTCCCTCCTTATCAGTTGTGGGGCCTTTGTGCTATCCCTCAGCTCTTCAGCTCAAGGCTAGTGCTCTACCGCTTGAACCACAGCATATGTGGTACTGAGGAATCAAACCCAGGGCCTCATGCATTCAAGGCAAGCACTCTACCACTGACCCATCTTCCCAGCCCAGTAGCACATTTTCTTGATCCACTCATCTATTGTAGGGATCTAGACTGTTTCCATGTCTTGGCTATTGTGAATAGTGCAGCATGAATGTGCATGGATGTGCAAGTGTCTATATGCTGTCTTGGCTTGTTATGTTCTGGGCAGATGTCCATGAGTGGTATGGCTGGATCATAAGGTAGTTTTATGTGAAGATAGTCTTTTTCTGGCTAATTAATGACACAAGTTTAAATATATTATAATAGATCATTGTTTCCTTTCAGATACTGAAGATACTATAGTGATAGAAATATCAGAGGATGCAGAAATCAGTGGCCAAGCAATCAATTACCCAGGTGTTTTTGGACATTTTAGTGACTCTGATTCTGAAAATGTTTCTAATTCTGAATCTACAAATTTCCGTGAGTTTGAAATGATATATAATATAGTAGACACTTTAAAATCTGGATTTTAAAGTTAAAGTATTTTAGTTTTTATGGGTTTGGGCCTCTTGGTAGGTAAGTAAGTCCTTTGTACCTAATGTTACATCTTAAGTCCTTTTACTTTCTTTTTCAGATAAGGTCTCATGCATTTTGCTTGTACTGACCTCAAAACTAACATTCCTTACTTACTTCTCCCATGTGGTTGCGATTGTACATGTTATCGAATGCCCAACTTCATTTTCTTTTTGGTTTGGGTCTTGCTCA
The DNA here is from genome assembly GCF_024711535.1 of Dipodomys merriami. NCBI lineage: Eukaryota > Metazoa > Chordata > Mammalia > Rodentia > Heteromyidae > Dipodomys > Dipodomys merriami. The sequence goes on from NW_027204492.1 coordinate 110,695,498, forward strand.
TTAATTTGTCTTTGTTGAGTATTACTACTACTATTGTTACTGCTGCTGCTACTTCTTTTTGTTTGTACTAGGGCTTGAATTCAGGGCCTGGATATTGTCCCTGAGCTATGTTGCTCAAAGCTAACACTCTGCCATTTGAACCACACTTATAATTTCCATTGTCCCTTGATTACAACTCTTAGGTCACTCAGTTTCTGGGCTGGCCTATTACTATCATCCTCTCAGTCTTAACTTCCCAAGCAGTGATGATTACTGGTGTGAACCACAGTGTACGGTTCAATGCTTAGAGAATACTTACTTACATGTTTCCAGTTCTACTTTTATTGATGAGTATGCATTTAGTTCTACATTATTTTATTACATGAGCAGCTATATCCTATTCAGAACTGGGGCTGTAACCCAAGTCCTTGTTCATGCTAGACTAGACAAGTACTATATGAGTGAGTTAACAAACTTCACCTTGATTTTTTTTTTAACTTAGAAAAGACATGGCTCATTTTAATTTATAATACTCCTTCATACGCTTCAGTTAGGGCTCAATTTTCATAAATTATTTAATTTTTTTATTGTGAGAATTCCATACAGAGGAGTTACAATTACATGGGCAAGATAACAAGTACATTTCTTATCAAGCATTGTTGCCTCCTCATTGTTTCCCCTTCCCATCCCTTCCCATACTCCTCCCCTCCTCCCACCCGATCCTCCCCCCACCCCCACCTTGATTTTTTTTTGAGACCAGGTGTCATTATGTGGGCCAAATTGGCCTGGAATATTTCTTGTAGTCTAAGTTGTACTTAAACCTATGATTACTTTGGTTTCTGCCACCTGAGTGCAAAGATCACTGGCTAGTGCCACCACATGTGAGTAAATGCACAGGTTTGATGGTCCTCTATGAAAGTGAAGGACTAGTTCCGTCAGTGCAAAAATAGTTCATTTTATTCTTGTACAATCACAGTGCCATTTCTCTTGTCACCCTTTCTTTATGTCCTCTCTTTGCTAATACCTACCAATTACTCTTCTTTCTGTTTGTAGTTGTCATTTCAAGAATGTTAAGAGAAGTTGGTGATGGATGTCTGTAATCCTAGAAATGGAGAGGCTGACAATCCTGAATTTCAGGCCTTCCTAGGCTATATGGTGAAATTCTGCCTCAAAACAATAGCAAAAAAATGTCAAGATAATCAAATTTTTAATGTAGAGGCATTGATATTCTCATGCAGCATGCTTTTCTGAAAATACTTCCTTATTGCTGCTTATACCCATGATCCCTCCATTTAGGATTTTGGATTGCATTACATATACTCAATATATGATTGTTTTCCCCTGGTGGGATGCCATTTTAATATCTCCCTAGCAATAGGTAAGAGTAATAGTGATGTATACGCTTTCATTTTTCCTTCTTTTACCCTGCTACTTCAAATTCTATTATTTAACATTCTTGCTGTGTGAAGAATTTTCTTTGTCCTTTAAGGATAAATTTATGAGTGTAAAGTAATTTAGTTTTTCTCATGTGAAAAATTGTTTTATTCCTCTATATTATTTCAGTGTAGTTTTGCTCTGTATAAATTAATAAAGGTTGAGAGTTTTGAAACTATTTTCTTATAGAAGATCTGACTGCTGTGGGAGCCAGCCTGGTAATCAGTCCTGAGGTGATGCATATCCCACCAGTGATGAGAAATGACCATGGCCAATACTCTTACTCAGCTGACACTCTTGTCTTCAATTCTGGTGAGTGTCTGTTGATACACATAACAAACTGCACTACAGAATCTTGATCTATCAATATCTCAAGCCCTCAATGCAAGCTAGCTGTGGTTTATTTTTTAAATCAAGCTTCTTTAACAGCAGTAATTTTAGTAAAGTAAGGTTCACATAAATATTTCTTACACAGGAAATATGTTTTGATTCTGTTTGTAGTCTGCTTTTTTCTGCCAACAGTAACATCCTTCAAAACAGGTAAAGCAATACAACCAGGATATAGACATCAATCCAAATACAAATTTTATTGAGATATATTATAATATCTAATTTTTATATAATATTTATTTATTTACTTAGTTATTGGAGCTTGAACTTGGGGCTTGGGCACTGTCCCTGAGCTCCTTTGCTCAAAGCTAATGCTCTACCACTTTGAGCCACAGCACTATTTCTGATTTTCTGGTGGTTAATTAGAGATAAGAGTCTCACAGACTTTCCTGGCCAGGCTGGCTTTGAACCATGATTCTTAGATCTTGGCCTCTTGAGTAGCCAGGATTACAGGTGTGAGCCACTAGCACCTCTGATATAATTTATTGAATGAGTTGTTTTGATTCTAGCATCAGTTAAACACAGAGACAATCCCTCACCATCAGCTACCTCATCTTGCTTTTTTGACCATACCCCCTCTCTCATGTTACCCCATCCTTTCCTTCACTATACCAGTTCCCTAATGCCTGGACAATATTGTTCTCTGTAAAGTTGCCAGTTGAAGAGTATTTTCTACTGGGAAGCATACATTATGGATGATTTGTGTTCCAACACTATAATTCCCTGAAGACAGAAAATTTTTTTGTACCAATAAAAGTTTCTGCCTTTTTGTTCCTTTTTCCATTTTTTACTTTTCCTTTTTGAAATACTGGTGTTGGAATCCAGGGTGTCTCCCCTAGCAGCTTGTATTCTGTCATTTGAGCCAGTATCCCAGGCCTTCTCTTTGCAGTTTTTTTTTCAAAATAGGACCTGCCTAATTTTACATAGGCTGGCTTCAGACTCAAAATCCATTTAACCTTGTCTCCTGAGGAACTGGTATTACTTGTGTGCTCTAAAGTCTCAGTTGTTTGCTCTTCATTGCTGAATTGTTTTCCTTGGATTGGATGCTGACTAGTTATTTTAATCTACTCATACATTGATTACCATATAGATTTTAGACCCCCCAGGAATTAGAAGTAAAGCACTATCATATTCATATACTGACTTCTGTAACTCTAAAGTTTTACTATTATTTGTAACTAATTTTTCACTATAATGAACCAATAGTGCAATTGCTAGTATTAGGGTGATCAGTTTACTTTCCTAAGAAACCGTGTAACAGTTTTTCAGAGAAATGGTAGCATTTTATATTCCCATTGGCAATGTATGGAGCATCTAGTTTTCACAGCCATATTTCTGGTTTTTTCATTTTTCTTCTTTCCTTATTGATGCTTTAAATTTCTTCTCACCATATTTTCTGCTTGAAGATATTCTTTACGTGGTTCATTAAATACAGCCAAAAGTTTAAAGAATATCATAAGGGAGCATCAGTGTCTTTAGGCTTTGAAGATCTTATACTGTTAGGAATACCAGGACAAAAAGAATTCATAGTTTATTGCCCAGCTTTATTTGGACATTTCAGTGCACCAAATTCTGAAATTTCATCTTCCTCTGTATCTTCAAATTTGGTGAGTTTGAAAGGATGTATAGTACAGCTGTTTTTAATAGCTGTTTTTAAATGAAGATTCATTAACATTCATTTTTAGTTTTGGTGATATTGAGGTTTAAACTCAGGGCCTCATGCTTGATAAGCAAGTCTCTCACCTCTTGAGCAACACACTTAAGTTTGCTATTGCTGAATACTATCTCATGGTTTGAATATATTTCATATTTTTAAACTGTTACCTCTTGAGGGACAGCTTTGTTTTTCTTCTAGATTTTGTTAACAGGACCCTGATAAATATTCCTGTACCAATGTTTATGTAAATGTAGTTTTCGTTCTTCCTTTGTTGAGGAATAGTTTTACATGGCATACATAAGAATTGGTTTAAAACAAACCCCATTCACTCACCTGATGCTGGTGACTTATGCCTGTAATCCGAACTACTCAGGAGGTTGAGGTTTGAGAATTGCAGTTTGAGGCCAGCCTGTGCAGTAACGGTCCGTCAGAATCTTATCTCCAATCAGTTACCAAAAAGCTGAAATTGAAGCTATGGCTTAAGTGGTGGTAGAGTTGTAGCCTTCAGCCAAAAATCTCAGGGACTGCACCCACCCAGGCTGTGAGTTGAAGCCTCAGGACCTGTACACACACACACACACACACACACACACACACACACACACACACACACACACACACACACACACACACACACACACACACACACACACACACACACACACACACACTCTCTCTCTCTCTCTCTCTCTCTCTCTCTCAACATTTTTTTCTATTTTTTTGTATATTGCAGATAAGTTGGTTATGAATATTCATACACTGGCTATTGTGTCAATAAATGTCATTTCTTTGTCATAAGTGCAAAGAATGCAATTAGTGAGCCTTATTTAATTGCATGTTCTTTTTTTTGTCTTTTTATTGTGAGAATACCTTATAAAGGAGTTACAATTACATGGGCAAGATAATGAGTACATTTCTTATCAAGCATTGTTTCTTTCTCTTTGTTTCCCCTTCTCATCTCTTCCCATACTCCCTCCCTCCCCCCACCCGATCCTCCACCCCCCCCCACCAAAGTTGTAAAGTTCATTTTTCGACATAACGACTTGTACATCTCATTGTTGCAATGGGTCCACCTGTATCCCTAGTTAAACAGTTTGTTTTTTCCCTTCCCCTCCACAAATTATACCAATATCAAATACAGTGAAAGCATGTTCTGTTTTATAAGAAGCTCCCAAACAATTTTTCAGAGAGGCTGTAACTTTTCGTACCGTCAGTAGCAGTGTAGGTATGATCTAGTTTCTACACATTTATATTTCTACTGTATTTTTTTCTTCTTGACACACTAAGAATTGTTCATTTGTAATATCTTTATTGCTTAAAACTTGTCCTCTAACCATTTTTTTGTCTATACGTAAATTTTTGTGCTGGTACTGGGGTTTGAACTCAGAGCCTCATACTCTCACTTGGCTTTTTCACTCAAGGCTGGTACTCTCTCCTACTTGAGCCACATTTTCACTTCTAGTTTTTGTTCTCTCTCCCTCTCCCTCTCCCTCTCCCTCTCCCTCTCCCTCTCCCTCTCCCTCTCCCTCTCCCTCTCCCTCTCCCTCTCCCTCTCCCTCCCCCCTCTCTCTCTGTGTCTGTCTCTCTGTGTCTGTGTCTGTGTCTGTCTGTCTGTCTGTCTGTCTCTTTCTGCTTAATTGGAGATTAGACTGCCTTAAACTGCAATAGTCAGATCTTTTCCTACTGAGTAGCTAGGATTTCATGTGTGAGATACTGTGCTGGGCACTTCTTATTCTCCAAATAGTCTTTCTTTTTTTCTTTTTTCCTCTCAAATATCCTTTCATTATACCTTTTGTGCTTGAAGATACTCTTCATATAGTTGATTAAAGACACCTAAGAGTTTAAAGTGTCATAACAGGGTTTCATTTCCTTTTAGGTTTTGAAGAAGTTGTATTAGGAATGCCAGGAGAAATACAAGTCGATGGTCAAACAGTCTATTACCCAACTTTTTTAGGACATAAAGCTGTTACATATTCTGAAACTGCATCTGCCTCTTCAGATATTGGTGAGTTTGAAATGATACATAGCACAAGTAGCAGGGTTTTGAAAATAGAAATTTCTTCAACACATTGTTTTTATTGTTGTTGTACTGAAGCTTTAACTCAGGGCTTCACGCTTGCTAGGCAAGTCCTTAACCACTTGACTCACATCTTCTCCTGTTTGTACTTTAGTAATTTTTTAGCATCTCATGCTCTTTGTCTGGGCTGACCTCAAAACAAAGTTTCTCACCTACTTAATTAGCTGGGATTTCAAATGTCATCACCATACTCATATTCTTCTTTGAAGTTGGTCTTGTTTCCCATTACTATGTTGAGTAGGCTGGTTTCAAATCAACCAAGTAGCTGAGATTATAGTTGTAAACTATTATGCCTAGTCAGCTGTCTTAATATTAGTTCTTAGTGACAATATCTTTTTTTAAATTTTTTTGGTTGAATACTAGATAATATAATTCTTTTTTTCCTATTATTTTATTTTATTTTATTTTTTTTGTGAACACCCTGTTCTCCCATGGGGGGACCCCCAGCATGATACTTACCCTGGGACTGGTTGTGGGCTGTCTGGCAGTGCTTTGGGAGCTCTCAAGGTCTGGGAGTCATGGTGTCTCACCTCTGGTCTCAGTCTGTCTGCGCTGTCCTGGTCCTGCGCTGTCTAGGTCCTGTCCTTTCCAGGTCCTGTGCTGTTGTAGTATTCTGCATCTGGGTTCTGCAGTCCGCTGGTGGTCCTGAAGCCCCCGGAAGCCCAGGCTCCAGCAAGGGGTGGAGGAGTGGTCTTCACGATTTTTACATCTTTGTGTGTGCAGTTTATGAGTTTTTTTTCTTTTTCAGTTCCTGTGATTCTCTGTTCAATTTTTTTTTGTTGTTGATCTCTTGGGGGAATCTGCATGTTGGCACCCCCAACTCTCTATTTGGTTGTAGAGGGCTAGGATGATTCCCTATTGTTTGGGCACCATGTTTACATTTGTACTGTTTTTCTTTCATTGTTCCTTCTTTCTCCCTGCTATTTAAATTGAATTCTGTTTACAAGCTTCTTGTGTGAAAGTGTTCCTTTACCCTTTCTTTAAGCATAAATCTATGAAGAGAGAAGTACTTTTACTTTTTTTTTCAAGTTAGAAATGGTTTTTTTCCTATACATTATTTCAGGATGATTTTGCTATGTATAAATTAATAGAGGTTAAGAGTTTTGAATTTTTTTTTTAACAGAAGCGCCAATACTGGTAGTAGAAGAAGACAGCCTGGAAAGCAACCCTGAGTTGATAAATTTCCCTGCAGTTGTGAATTACAATGACCATTCATTCTCTTTGTTTTCACCTGCCAGTCTTCCACCTGATTCTGGTAAGGTTTAGATGGTACACATTGCAAATACACTATAGGATCTGGATCTGTTTGCATCCCAAATACTCAGTATAGCCAGATCTATTCCATTTTTTAAAATTAAATTTCATATTTCTAACAACAAATAATTTTAACAATAATTTTAGATTCACATGGATGCATAAGAAATAATAAAGCATGAACCTGTTTATAGATTTTGCTCTTTTTCTCCCAACAATAACTAATCTTTCAAAACTAAGATAACACAATCAGTACATTGAAATTAAATATAGATGTTATTGAGAAGTCTCAATTTAGCTTGTAGTAATTGTGTGTATTTATATTTGTTTCTATGCAGATTTATTACATGAGTAGTTTTGATTTCTATCACCAGTCAGAATAATAAGCCTAATCCCTTACCACCAGTGGCCTTACCTTGCCTTTTTCACCATACCCCCTATTTCACATTACTGTATACTTTCCTTCCTTTCTGTCTGGGAAAAAATCGCTCTCTATAATTTTGCTAACTTGAGTGTTTGCCACCAGGTGCTGGTGATTCACATTTGTAATCCTAGCTATTCAGGAGGCTGAGATCTCAGGATCTTGATCTGAAGCCATTCTGGTCAGGAAAGTCCCTGAGACTTTCATGTCCAGTTAATCACCATAAAGCTGAAAGTGGGACTGTATCTCAACTGGTAGAGCAAAAAAGCTAAGGAATGCTAATGTTCTGAGTTCAAGTCCCAGTGCCCATACAAAAAATTGTTTCTTTGCTTTTTTTTTTTTTTTCAGTCGTGGGGCTTAAACTCTGGGCCTGGGCGCTGTCCCTCTCAGCTCTTCAGCTCAAGGCTAGCGCTCTACCATTTGAGCCACACTGCTCACTTTTGGCTTTTTCTGTTTATGTGGTACTGAGGAATCACACCCAGGGCCTCATGCATGCGAGGCAAGCACTCTACCACTGAGCCACCTTCCCAGCCCCCCACCAAATGTTTTATAATGGGAATTATATATTATAGATATCAGTCATATTTCTCAGAAGACTTATACAAATTTTGCTTTTATTAATAAATATTTCTGTTTTGCATTTTTTTGCATACTGAGGATTGAACCTAGGGTCTTCCACTTGTAACAAGAGTTTTTATTACTTGAGCCAGCTTGCCTACTTTGTTTTCAAGGTAGTTTCTCCCTAGCTAGTCTCCGTTTGCTCACAAATATATTAGTACTCATAAATATATCTACTCAATATATTGAGCTCTTCAAAAATGCAATTTGAAGGAAGCCTTGTCAGAAAAGTATGAGACTTCAAAAAAGAAGTAAAAACATCAAAACACAAGGGTGGTATATTGGCTCAACTGGTAGGATGCAAGCCAAGCACGCAAACCAAGTGAATATGCAAAGCCCTTAGTTCAAACTTCAGTACCACAAAAAAACCTAACCAAGTTTATACTACTTGTTTGACTTTGCCAAGGCTAACCTGGTATTTGAAATGCTCTTTTCTGACTGTCTTTTTTCTGTTTTAATGCTGGTCCTAAGACTTAAACTCAGGGCCTAGGTGTTGTCCCTTATCTTTTTTGCTCAAGGCTGGCACTCTACCCCTGGAGTGACAGCTCTACTTCTAGCTCTTTGGTGGTTAATTAGAGATAAGTCTCTTAGACTGTCATACCTAGGCTGGCTTTGAACTACAGTCTTGAGATCTCAGCCTCATGAGTATCTAGCAGTGCTCAGCTCTTAGAGAATTTTTACTTTTAGATTTTCCAGAGGATGATTTTAATTAACAATAGTATTCATGACTGGACTTTTTTTTTTCAGATATTGAAAAGGTTATACTGATAAAAATGCCTGAAACAGTAAAAGTCAATGATCAGATTGTCGTTTACCCAGGCATATTAGGACGTATCATTACCTCAGATTCTGAAACTGCATCTGCATCTGAATCTGCAAATGTTGGTGAGTTTGTAATGATACATAGTACAAGCAGTCGTTTTTTTATATTTTTCTTTTTTCATTTAATTTTTCTTTTTAAAAAAAAAAATTAAGTAGTTGTACAAAGGAATTGCTATTTAACTAAGTAGTTATGAATACCTATATCTCAATCAATGTCACTTCTTTCAACATACTCATCATATATTGGATTCTTTTTTTGTTAATATTTTCTTTTTAAAAAATTTTTATTTTATTGTTAAGATGTTGTACAGAGGGGTTACAGTTACATGAGTAAGGCAATGACTACATTTCTTGTTGATCATTGTTACCCCTTCCCTTCCTTCTTGTTGTCCCACTATCCCTTCCCTCCCCCAGCTCCCACACTCCTATCCCCCCACCCCCTCGCTGCGTGAAGTTGTAAAGTTCGTTTCCAATATACTGTCCAGTAGGTATTTTCAGTATTTTCTTTGTTAAACTAATTTTTATGGTTATTGTAAAGGTGATGTACAGAACATAGAGATTGAATTCTTGACTGCATTCTCCCCATTCTTTTTTTCATGTGCCAACTTTTCTTTTTCTCTTTTTTTAGTATATTAATATATATATTTATTGTAAAGATACTGTACAGAGGGGTTACAGTTACATGAAGAAGGTAATGAGTACATTTCCTATCAAGCACTGTTACCCTATTCCTTTGTTTTACCCCTATCATTCCTTTCTTCCCCACCTCTCCACCTCCTCCCCCTACAAGTTGTAAAGTTCGCTTTCAACATAGTGTCTGTACATCTCATTGCTAATAGTGTCTTGTACATCTCATTGCTACAAAGTAAGTGAAATGAACCCCAAGATAGGGACACAAGAGGTTTTATCTTTCTTGCTGTAGTTTTTAATGTAGTTATAATGTACTATGTGATTTTTTTGTTTCTTTTTTATGTTCTACCTCCATTCTATAACCCCTGTTTTCACTATATTTGATTCCAATGCCCTACATCTTGTATATACATTTTTCTTCCTGCTCTTTTCATCCTCTTTTGTGTACACATTTTCCCGACCATATCTCTTTCAAGTAACCACATTCTGGCATTTATTTTGTTGAACTTTGACTTCTCCTAAGAGATTACAGTATTTGAATTCTTTAAATCTACTGTATTTTAGTTACTACATGTATATACACTTGCATACTACTCAACATATTTGCTCCACATAGAAGGGAAATACACTTGCATACTACTCAACATATTTGCTCCACATAGAAGGGAAAACAGGGATCCTTTTGTCTCTCTGTTACTTCACTTAACATATTTTTTCTAAGTCTTTCTATTTCTTTACAATATCATTCTAATATGTGACTAAAATTCCATTGTGTATATATACCACTAGGAATATATCCATTTGTGTCAGATTCTCCAATTTATTGGCAGAAAGCTTTGCAAAGTATTCCCTTAAAACCTTCTGAGTTTTTTTTTTTGTTTTTTTTTTTTTTTTTTTTTTTTTTGTCGGCCGTGGGGCTTGAACTCTGGGCCTGGGCGCTGTCCCTCAGCTCTTCAGCTCAAGGCGAGCGTTCTACCACTTGAGCTACAGCGCCACTTCCGGTTTTCTGGTGGTTTATTGGAGATAGGAGTCTCACGGTCTCTCCTGCCCGGGCTGGCTTTGAACCGCGATCCTCAGATCTCAGCCTCCTGAGTAGCTAGGATTACAGGCGTGAGCCACCAGTGCCCGGCAATCTTCTGAGTTTTGCTTGTTTTTGTTGTGATGTTCCCTTTTTCATCTCTAAATTTATTTATTTAGGGGATTTCTCTTAGGTCTGCTAAAGGCCTGTCAATTTTATTAATCTTTTCAAAGAACTAACTTTTTGTTTTGTTGAATCTTTATATGGATTTTTAAGACTAGTTCATTTTATTTCTGATCTAATTTCTATTATTTCTTTCTACTGATTTTGGGTTTGGCTTGTTTCTGTTTCTAGGAGCTTGAGGTTCATTATTAGAGTATTGATTTAAGATTTATTTAATTTGTTCGTGTGTAGGCACTCTTAGCTATAAACTGCCTTTGCTGTGTCACAGAGGAGCTGGTATTTTGTGTTTTCATTTATATTGAATTTCGGAAATGTTTGAATATCCCATGGGTTTGAATATTTTCTGTAATGGCTTTTGCTGTTGAGCTCTAATTTCATTCCATTATGTTCTGATAAGATACAGGTAGTAATTTCAATTTTCTTGAATTTTCAGAAATTTGCTTTGGGACTTAAGATACTATCTATTTTGGAGAATGTTCATTGGGTTCCAAAAGAAATGTATATTGCAGTGCTGCTGGATGGAATATTCTGTAGATGTATGTTAAGGCTAGCTCGTCAATGCAGTTATTTAGTTCTGAGGGTTCTAAATTTGTGTCTGGGTGATCTTTCCAAAGGTGACAGTGGTGTGTTGAAGTAAGCAGTTATTAATGTGTTTGGATCTATGTGTGTTTTTAGGTCAATAAATATTTGTTTGATAAAGTTGGGAGTTCCAGCATTCAGTGCATAGATGTTTAGAATTTTATGGCCTCCTGATGGTGAGTTCCCTTTATGTAATGTCCTTCTTTGTCTCATGAATTTTAATTTGAAGTCTTTCTAATCTGATATTAATATTGCTATTCCAACTTTTTTTATGAGGGACATTTGCTTGAAAGAGTTTGTTCCAACCTTTTACCTTGAGTAGGTATTTGTCTTTGTCAGATGTCCTTCCTTCCTTCCCTCTTTCCTTCTTTCTTCCTTCTTCCTTCCTCCTTCCTCCTTCCTTCCTTCCTTCCTCCCTCCTTTCCTCCCTCCCTCCCTTCTTCTTTCTTTGTTGTGGGGCTTGAACTCTGGGCCTGGGCACTCACTATCCCTTAGCTCTTTGGCTCAAGGTGAGCACTCTACCGCTTGAGCCACAGCACTACTGCCAGATGTTCTTTCTTATAGGCAGCAGATGAATGAATGGGTCTTATGTCTTTTGATCAGAGAATTGAGCCAATTGGTATTAGTGTTAGAACTGAGTAGTATGTGATAGCTCCTGTTATGTTTCCTCCCTTCTTTAGGAGTTATATCTCTTTTGTTCCTATCCCTTCTTTTGTAGGTAGGGACATCTCTGAGTATTGTAGTGCTGGCTTGGTGGCAATAAATTGGTTTAGTGTCTAACAAGTAACACTGGTATATTTTTTCACTGACCAATGATCTTAACATCAATTCTTGGTGAAAATTTCAAAAACAAAACTTATTTTGAGGTATTTCAGAATCACGTGCCGGTGTAAACAAATGCTGCAGAGAGCACTCATACACTTTACTTAGTTTTCCTCCAAAGTAATACTAAAAAATAAACACAGTAAAATGGCACAGTCAGAATTTTGACATGGGGATAATCCACAGATCTTTTTGGGATGTCCCTACTTTTTCTTATATCCACATGTGTTGCATGTGTGTATGTATCTAATTGTATGAAATTCTATGATATGAGTAGATTTTTATGTCCACCACTACATTCAGTGGACACACCACTTCCTTTTGTATAAGCTTCCCTCCAGTTGTCCTTTGAAAAACCACAGTCAACTCTGGCTACCCCTGGCCTATGACCCATCTCTTAACATGTAGCTCTAGAGCTTTGTAAGTCTTCCAATTGATGTTCCAAACTGGCTTTGATTTTCACTCAGTTTGTTTTGTCCAGAGTGTCATCCCTGTTGTGTGTATTGATAATTATTTATTATATTGCTGAATAATACACTATGGTTTGAAAATACTCCTTGTTTTTTTTGGGGGGGGCGTCCAGTTGTGGGGCCTGAACTCTGGGCCTGGGCCCTGTCCCTCAGCTCTTCAGCTCAAGGCTAGCGCTCTACCACTTGAGCCACAGCGCCACTTTCGGCTTTTTTCTTTTTTCTTATGTGGTGCTGAGGAATCAAACCCAGGGCCTCAGGCATGCAAGGCAAGCGCTCTACCACTGAGCCAACTTCCCAGCCCCTACTCCTTGTTTTTAACCCTTTTGTTTTTGAGATTTTGCTACCAGGAATAAAGCTTTGTTAATATTCCTATACCCATTTTTATCTAAATATAGTTTTAATTTCGCAATAGTTCATCCTTTTATATGGAGCAATAGTTCTCCATAGTATGTTTATAGACAGGTTTTGAAAAATCACTCCCTCCTTTTATTCCCCATTTTTTGAATAAGTTATTTCTCTGTCATGAGTGACAAGAATGCAACTGTTAGGTCTTATATTATATTTATCTTCCAAAGAGTTTTCCAAAAAGGCTTTCTAATTTCTTATAACCACATTTATATTTCTGATTGATCTTTTTTATTGTTTTGTTTCTGTCCTTAATGCACTAATATTTATTTTGAAATATATATATAGTGCATATACATGTTTATTATATATGTGCATATATATGTATGTGTAATCTTTGTAATCTTTTTGTGTATGTATATGTGTGCAGGTCCTAGGGCTTGAACTCAGTGCCTGGGTATACTGTCCTTGAGCTTTTGTGCTCTCTCACTTGAACCACAACCTTCAGCTTTTTAGTGGTTAATTGGAGATGGGAGTCGCATGGACATTCCTTTCCAGACTGGCTGATATATAAATGGAATCCTTCCATCTCAATCTCTGGAATATTTTGGCGTACTAGAACATGCCATTGCATGCAGCTATAGTTAAGATGGAGTCTCTGGAACTTTTTGCTAATATTGGTCTAGAACAGCAAGGAACGAATTCCTTTTCTTTCCTTTTTCTTTAGGCCGGGGGGAGCAAGTCCTGGGGCTTGAATTCAGGGCCTGTGTGCTGTCCCTGAGATTTTGTGCTCAAAGCCGGTTCCAGCTCCGTTTTCAATTTTTGGTAGTTAATTGGAGACAAGAGTCTCATGAGGCTTTCCTTCAGAGGCTTAGCTTTTGATCCACAAGCCTCAGATTTCAGTCTCTCGAGTAGCTAGGATTACAGGCGTGAGCCACCAGTGCCTGGCAGAATGAATTCTTTTAATTTTGCTCTGTGTGAGAATGCCACTATTTCCCCTTTATTTGAAGAGTAATTTGATAATTTTATCTAGTACATACCTTTTGATCAAGAATTCTTTTCTTCCAGGAGTTGAAAAAATTATACTTGAAGAGATAGCATTTGATCCCAAAACTATGGATCAAGACAACTCAGATATAATGGATAACCCACCTGAACTTGGAAATGACAGTGACTATGATAATGATGAAGAAGATAATGAATCTCCATTTTTCTCTATCCCCCTCTTTTTTGGTGAGTTTGAAGTGATAGTGCTAGCAGCACTAGGTCATCCAGATTTTCATTTATGAAGGGTAGTTTTGCTTCACAGTTGAGGTTTCTTTCAATGTTTTAAAATATTTTATTTATGGAAACATTGGTACAAGCACAATCCAGCCTGGAAGGAACTATGAGACAAATTCCTTGCTTTTATTGGAAGATGACAGTAGCCAAAATATTTCCACATCATTGAAGTCACACTTTGGGTGAGTTTGGAATGATGCTTATTACAGAAAGCACTGTTTTATCTAAATTCTTTAATGTCCTTAGTACAAGATAGTGGTGGCTTTTTCTAACTAAACTTTGTTTTCAGGAAAAATTTAGCTAAGTATATAGTTGTAATAATGTAGTGGGATTCTGTATTTCCATTGTCCAGTTCACCCAAATAGTAACATTATGCAAAGCTATAGAAAAATTGTACAACCAGGATATTGATGTGACACTATTAATAGATATTATCTTAAGTTCCTCAGCTTTACTTTTATTCTTTTGTGTACATGTATATGTGCATGTTTTAGTTCAGTTTTCTCACATTTCAGGTTCATGCATCCTCTACTACAGGTCAGCCCCCAAATAATTTTGTCACCACCGTGTTCTCTCATTTACTCTGTTATAATCACATTTGCTGCTTTCTAGTTTAACATCTCTTCCCAAAGCCCTGCCCTGTTTTTAACTGCTGGAATCCACCAATCTGTTGTTTAAATCTGTGATTTGTCACTTCAACATTATATAAATGGAATATATGGTATATAACTTAGCAGTTGGCTTTTTCCCCTAGTGCAGTTCCCTGATCACTCATCCACATTGTTGCATGTACCAACCATTCTTCCTTTTATTGGTGAAGTGTATTCCATGGTCTAGATGCACTATGATTTATCTGTTTACCCCTTCTTTTTGGGTAAGTGACAACTTTTAAGTTTTTCTTAGAGAGTGCTTCCATTTCTCCTTTATTGATAAAAATTTGGTGACAGCGTAATAGCTCAAGCCTGTAATACTAGCTACTTGGGAGACAGAGATCCAAGGGATTGTGTCTAGAGATTAGCCTACACAGAAAAGTTCTTAAGACTTCATCTCAAGCAATCATGAGGCATGGTGGCGCTCCCCTATTACCCCAGCTACAGGGTAAACGCAATAGCTGGGTATAATGGCCATGTGCCTATCATACCCAACAACATGGGAAACACAAGTAGGAGTATCACAGCCCAGGGTGGCTCAGATCATAAAGCAAGACGCTCCCTTGAAAGTAATCATCACAAAGAGGTATTGGTGACTTGACTCAGGTTGTAGAGCACCTGCCTTGCAAGTACCAGTCCAGGTTTAATCCCTAGTATTGTCAAAAAACAAATGGTGAGTTTTTGTTTGTCTTTCAACACTGACAGATGACCAAGAACTGATACCTGTGAGAGTGAATTGCCCAGTTTCCATGGAAAATGGTACAGGCCAAGATAACATTCCAGAATTTCCCTTAATCACAGGTTTTGGTATGTTTGAAATGATTCATAGTACAAGTAGCATACTTTTAATACAATTTATTAGTTATAACCTAAATAAACATTTCACTTTGAGATATTTCAGAGTCACATGTCAGTATAAGAAATATTCCGGTAAATAGAAAAATGGTACACAAGGAGATCTTAAATACTGTTTACTGTTTCACATAGGAGTAATGTCATGGAAAATAGCGGGAAATAATTTGCGTTAGAAATCGGTTAATTTGGGCTGGGGAGGTGGCTCAATGGTAGAGCGCTTGCCTTGCATTCATGAGGCCCTGGGTTCAATTCCCCAGTACCACATAAGCAGAAAAAGCCAGAAGTGGCGCTGTGGCTCAAGTGGTAGAGCGCTAGCCTTGAGCTGAAGAGCTGAGGGACAGCGCCCAGGCCCAGAGTTCAAGCCCCACGACTGACCAAAAAAGAAAAAAAAAAAGAAATCGGTTAATTTACATTAAACACTTTCATGAAATGTCTGTTTGAAAACAAGGATTTTTTTCTTGGATTTTTAAAGCATATCTTGGAGATCCAAGAAGAAATATCAGGATACATAATATTCATTTGGAGACTATAGAGAAGATGACCAAACTCAGCCTTGCAGCCTGCTACTTGGTTTATGTGGTGTTCTCTGAGGAAAGTCTGATTAACAGTGCTGCAAGTATCAATGGTCTAGGTTACCCAGACCTGGATCCAAACAGAATGGCTGCAATAAGAGGTATGTGCATTTATTATGTAATTAGGGATTAAAAACCATTACTTGGTCATGTAACAAGTGTTATTATTAATTAAAGAATGATAAAAATGTAAATCTTAGAACTCTTTATTTTCAGCTGGGTGACCCTGATTTTACAATTTAATGATATGTAATGGGTAACAACTTTTAAAAGAAAACCTGTCAATAGACTGGTAGACTAAGACTAGCCTTATTAAATGTAATTGCTTATGGTGAATAAGTAGTCACTTTTTTTAGCACTGGAGCTTGCTAAGAAAAGCCAAATAAATAGATGATGGAGAAAGGAGAGGATAGAGAAAGGAATAAGAACGTTTCAGTGTTAGCAACTAACAGCACAGAAATAAGATCTCATAATGAATATACCTTAGTTTTCTGCCTTTCAGAAAAATGTAGTGAGGCCCTATAACTCATAGACACTGAGGATACCATAGGAAGAAGTTTTTTCTTCAAACAGGTTAAAGTCTAGAAATGACACATTGACAACAACAGATAATTTCCAGTTTGGTGTGGTGGTGTTGTAGGGGCTCAGCGAGCAGAGCAACTATTTTGAAGACGTTCCAAGATGCTTTGCTAAGGACATACATTGGAACAAGATTCCAAAAGACTCTTTAGATGGTTGAAGGACAAAGGAGAGAAAGTTTAAGAAGAAAGAAGAGCTTATAGGAAAATAGACATTGTAAATACACAAGTAAATGAAGCACTGTGTCATGATGTTTGCAGTGACACTATTTTCTCTTTACAGGTTGCCTTTTTTAGTTCTAACTCATCCATTGGGGTATTAAATTATCTCAGGACTCTGCCAGTTTGGCTTTTGGTTAATGTATTATTTTAAAAATATTTTTAAAGCAAGAAGACCTTTCTTAGGTTAGTGTTTTAGGAAATTTCCTATAAGAGGAAGAAATAATTCAGCAAAGAATCCTCATTGGATAGAATTTCTAAACTCTCTGAAAGAGACAGAAAATGGCAACTAGAATAGAGTTTATGTATTTATTTATTTGTGCCAGTACTGGGTCTTAAACTCAGGGTCTCAGTGTCATCCTTGAGCTTTTGTGGTCAAGGATAGTAATCTACCACTTGAGCTACAGCTCTACATCCACCTTTCTGGTGGCTAATTGGAGATAAGAGTCTGAGGCTGTCTGGGCTGGCTTCAAACTGTGGTCCTCAGATCTCAGCTTCCTGAGTGGCATCAGTCACTGGTACCAGGCTGAGCCCATTTATTTAAAGTAATTCTAACTTGTTTCTTTGTTGATTTCCTTTCCAATTTTCATGAATACCTTCACTTTTTCAGAACATTTGGCAAATATTTTCCTTCAGTATGATTTGACAGAAAATGGAAGTGACTGGAGCATTTGTATGTCTAGTATCAGACGTTTGGTTGAAAATTTGTGCATTGAAGTTCAAACACATTTAGTAAGTTATTTTTTATTTAACTGTAAGTAACTGCTGTGTAAGCCCATACTGTATATAATTCAAGAACTGATAATCATCATGCACAGGATCTTCAGGCCATCTGCTTTTTTCTTTCTTTCTTTCTTTTTCTTTTTTTTGTCAGCCGTGGTTGAACACTGGGCCTGAATGCTGTCCCTGCACTCTTCAGCTCAAGGCGAGTGCTCTTCCACTTGAGCCACAGCACCACTTCTGGTTTTCTGAGTGGTTTATTGGAGATAAAAGTCTCACAGACTTTCCTGCTCGGGCTGGCTTTGAACCGTGATCCTCAGATCTCAGCCTCCTAAGTAGCTAGGATTACAGGCGTGAGCCACCAGCACCTGGCTTGCTATTTTCTTAAGTTAGGGGGGAGTATGTGATCAAAAGCATAGTGCCTGTTTGTTTTATTATTTTGTATTTAGACTCCTTAAAACATAACCTAAAGGTAAACAAAATATGTTAGGATTAATATATATGAAGCCAAGCTCTATATCAATGTAAGTTTTAACTTACCAAGTTGTTTACAAAATCTTTTTCAGTATCTCACTAAGTAACACCAAAAGGAGGCATCTGTGTGTGCCTCTTGGTTGTTGTGGGTGGTGGCAGCAGCTGAGGATAGCATAGGAGAAATTACAGGCCCTCATTACTTGTTCACTTTCAATGTTGTTGAGACCTGGTGAAAATAATGCAAGCTTTGGGGTTAAGCTGTCACAGGTATTTTACATTCAGTATATTTGCATGGTAATAGATATCTGGTTTCTCTTATAGGCATTGTATGTCCAATTTAAACGACTTTTAACCTTAAATGGATCCTTAGAGATGAGGATTCTATGTTGTTTCTCTTTGGCTGAAGATGTGTTTAGCTTAATGACATTTCCTAATTTCCACCAATCTCTCTAAACTTTATTCTTGGCATATTTAGTCATTCCTACCCCTCTAGATGGTTTATACAAACTATTTGCTAAGAATTCTTGCAGCTGAGCCAATGTTTTTCAGGTAAACATTTGGAGTGATGGCTCAAGTACCACCTGTCTGAAACCAAATCTAGTTATTTTTAACATTCATTTTTATATCCTTCAAAACTGCGCCCTAAACAATTCACATAAAATCAAGAAACTGCCTGGAAAACTTCAATTTGCATATTTGCTTAGGCAGCAGAAGAGATGCAGCATCTGTCAGGTGCCTGGTGTATGCTTGAAATGAAACTGGGGGAATTTTGCTACTCAAAGTGGGTCTTCAGTCCAGCAACAGCAGCAGTATAAAAGTTTGTGAGAAATACAATCTTGGATTCTACGTCAGACTCTGACAGAATTTACGTTTTTGTATGTTCCTACTCTACACAGGTGATTTGTGAGCACTCACTTATTTGAAAGGCTCCAACCTAGAGTAGTAGCTGTTATCTGGGTACATGTAAGAATCACTTGAGACATTATTTTAGGGTCAGTACTGAGATTTCAGCTGAGCCTCACACTTGCTAGGTGGGCACTCTATTGCTAAGCCCTTGGGGAGTTTGTTTATGTGTGCACTTACTTATTTATTGCATTGCCAGTACAAGGGCTTGTACTCAGGGCCTAGTGCTTTCATGTGTCTTGTTTTCTCAAGGCTATATCACTACCATGTGAGTCATACTTTCGGTCTAGCTTTTGGCAGGTTAATTTGCAGGTGACAATCAAGGACTTTTCTACCTGGGTTGACTATGAATCAAGATCCTGAGATCTCAGCCTTCTGAGTAGCAAGGATTAACAGATGTGAGCCACTGACACCAAGCTTGCATTATTTTTAAGATAAAGTCTGAGTTTCTGCCTAGTGTACCTTATCTGCAGTCTGCTTTATTTATGGTTCCCACAAGACTCCAATAATAGGTACATCTCATCTTATCTAGCTATTGGTCAAGAAGTGGTCTTGCCAACTATTTTTGCCCAGCCTAGCCTCAAACCACAATTCTATCTCAGCTTTCCAAGTAGCTAGGATTACAGGTATAAAACACTGGCACCTGGCTGAGACCCTTTTTGTTTGAGATGGGTGCTTATTGTGTTGCTCAGGCTAGTCTCAAGCTTGTGGTCTCAGATCCTCCTGCCTCATTCAGCCTCCTGAGTAACAGGGACTTACAGAAATGTGCTATTACACCTGACTACATGAAACACTCCTGAAAAAGCTTACTCCTGCTGCAATTCTTTCCTTCTACCTCCAGAGATTCTGGTTGAATTTTCTAAGGTAGGACACAAACATTTTTTGTGTTAAAAAAAAAAGAGGATTCCTAATGTAATTCAAATATACAGCTGGACTTGAAACCCACTTAGGAAAACAGAAAAAAAGCATTAAAAAAAACAAGCAAACATGATCATTCCTAAGAAATTCATTCGTTTGTTCCTGGAATGTTTGCCATGTACTTTTTTGTGCTAGCAGTTATCATTCAGTCCATTAGAGCTATCAAGACCACTCTCAGAAGCAGTGAGTCATGGCATCCTGAAGGAGAATCTGCACTTCTGCTTTGAGTACTTATGGTGTCAGCCCATCTCTCTAGAAATGCTTTCTTACCTACCAACCACAGGAACATGCTGGTAGATACTGGAATATGGTCATATTTTTAGACCATGGGGCTTGGTTTTTAGATATGACTTTTTTGTTTCAGCATGAAGTTGCTCTTGTTTGTGTGAGAAGGAACGATGATGGAGAGGGAAGTAATGAGCCTTACGGGAGGGTTCTGTATGGAAGGAGGGTACTCTATGGAACAAGAAATGGAAAGCCAGTCACTTGTTATGTGGAACAACTGGGTGAGTTTTGAAAATCAGTTATTTTGCTCATAAATGTTAGATTCTGGTAATGCATTTGTAGGTCTCATTGTACTGTTCTCAACTTTTTTGTAAGAAATTAAAGCAATTTAAACTTCTTAATGAGAAAATAAAGGGTGCCTAGTTCTGAGACTGATGATTTACAATCGAAACCTGTCTGTCTCTCCCCATCCTCTCCACCAGGAGAGCAGCCCCAGCAGCAACCTGCTGACTTATTAGCTCAGAGGAGCCAGCATCCTCTGCAGGAGCTAGTGTGAACCTGAAGTTTTTGGTCTCCAAGCTTGGTAGATCACTGGTGCTCAATAAGGGGTTTGGGCGTGAATTTAATGGATCCCATTCTTCAGAACATTGTGCTTCCACTGCAAGTTGCCTATCAAAGGCTCTGCTTTTATTTGTATCAAGGGGCAGTTTCATAGGTAACGGTGCCAGTAGCTGCTTACATTCCCCAAGACATCCTTCCCAGGATGGTGGAATTCAGCATCACCAATGAGTGATTCCCAAGGTGGCAAAATTCCATTTTGTTTCTACCCTTCCCTCAGGTCAACCCCCTTAGTAATGTATTGCCTAGGATCCTGTGCAAACAGAATTGTGAAACGATAAATTGTTAATTTTGTTTTACCATTATAGAACTACTTTAAAAGCTAAATCCATCATTTAATAAGTAGTACTATAAATTGTTGAATCACTCTAAATTAGATAACAATAAACATACTATATAAAAGAAGCACCAGACAATATGAGCCTCAAGCAAGTAGGAGCCAGAGAGAGGGAGTCCCAAGACCATGTGAAAGGAAAAGAATCTGTCTGGGGAGATTGGTCACAGGTCTATAAATGTGATTTAACCATAGCAGGTGACAGGATTATTAAGTGCATTGTGAGCAAGGAAGCTACCAGTTTGTGTAGTTATTATACTGGTTTATTCTAAAACTTCAAAAAATAGTTAAAAGGGGAAAATTTTTCATCATCAGTAATTTAGAAATGTTGAAGGTATTTTCATTTTTTCTGTTTCCTTTTTCTTGGGAACATATCAAACATGGTCTCCATATAACTATTTTCCTTCTCCCAGATAATATGTTTGTTTTCTGAAGAACCTACAATCTATCATCATTTTTCTTAGTAGATATATAACAGTGCATAATTTACTCTAATTTATTTAGCTTACTCCTTGTTTATTTACTTAATTATTTGAGGATTCTTTAGAAGATTATCAATCACACTGTAAAGAAGTATCTTCATTTGGATAGCTATTCCATATTTTGGATAATTTTCTTAGGTTCTTAGAAATTGAATTTATGACTAGAATATTAGTCTTATCTATTACTTGGTTTACACCCCAGAGTTAATCCTTTAGGCCCATTTTTAAGTAAGTTAATCTGATCATATTAAATCTGGGTGATCCAACAATTTATAGTACTCTACTTATTAAAGGATGAATGTTCCAAGATGAAATAAACATTTACTTGTAATAATGATGTCCTATTTCTCTAATATGTCTTCCTTAAGAAATAATTGTTTATTATATGTAAAATACAATTTTCAAATATGATAATTTTAATCTTTATGGACTGCAGAAGATATATGCAGTTGAGAAATGAAAACTTCAACATTTATTTTTGAGCTCAAATACGGTATCTAAAATACATCTATGAACAACCAGAAGTTTGTTGATGTTTAAGTGATGAGTTTAATACTAAATTAAATATCTACATTTTAGAAATGAAAATAATGCAGTAAGAAGAATCATAGTGCTTATTTTGGTGTCATTAAAACTACTTAGAATTATTTTTTATTATTAATAAGTTCTTTTATTATGAAAATACCATACAGAGGGGTTACAATTACACGAGCAAGGTAATGAGTACATTTCTTATCAAGCATTGTTGCCTCCTCCAACTAGTATGTCTGAGACTACTTAGAATTTCTTACTAAATCTAATTTTATTTTCTTTATTTCTCATTTTCAAATTTCTTTTTTGATGCCATTTGTATTTGAACTCAGGCCTCATCCTTGGGAGGCAAGTGCTCTGCAACTCTTTTTCTTTATTTTTCTTTTTTGCTCTTTCTGGCCTTGAATGACCATTCCCCTACTTCTGCCTTCCATATAGCTGGGATTGTAGCATATACACCATACCTGTTTTTTTAAATTAGCGTACAGTGTGTTGTGTAGGGGGAGTTTTATTTTCAATACTTTTCCACTCGTATGAACAGGTGTGTATCCTACTCAGTTTTACTCCTCTATCACTGACCTATGTATGCTACTTCCCCCCTTTTTAAGACAACTTCCACAGGCCTTATTGTTCTATTTTCATCCATGCAAATAAAACTATGTGAACTGGTTTATTTTTTTGAGATAAAGTCTCTAACTTTTTTTTTGCTCAGCTGCTTTATTTTTGTTTGTTTGTTTTTTGTCAGTCATGGGGCTTAAACTCTGGGCCTGGGCGCTGTCCCCCAGCTCTTCAGCTCAAGGTGAGCACTTTACTGCTTGAGCCACAGGGCCACTTCTGGTTTTCTAGTGGTTTATTGGAGATAAGAGTCTCATGGACTTTCCTGCCCGGGCTGGCTCAGATCTCAGCCTCCTGAGTAGCTAGGATTACAGGCGTGAGCCACCAGAGCCCGGCAGCTGCTTTATTTTTGAGATAAGATCGCTCAAACTTCTTTTTGCTCATCTGCTTTGTTTTTTTGAGATAAGTTCTCCAATGTTTATTTTGCCCAACTGGCCTTTAACCATGTATGATCCTTTCAAGTAGCACCAAAGTAATTTTCACATAATTATTGCATCCTAAAAAGTAACATACCACTAAAGCCTCCCCTTGAACAATGGGAGCATGTGCAATCACATTAGCAAGTAAATTCTGTCCCATCATGCTGTCTCCTAACCACTAAAAATTTAATATTTAACATTTAAAATTTAATAATTGATTCCTTCAACCTTTCCAATTTTTGAGCCTAAAAATTTAGAAAAATCAGCCTTTCTACTTAAATCTTGAAAAAGTGCAACCAAATATCTGCTGTGAAAATTAGCATCTTTTTCTTTTGCTAGGTCATTTGGGACATTCGAGTAGACGTGTACAGGTACCGAGTTCAGTAATGACTATAGCGAAAACAAAGCATTCTCCAGAGCTATCAGCCAGATACCTCAGTCACTACCTGTTCACAGAGGAGTTGTCCAGAAATACCATCTTTGACAACGTGCAGTTTGATGTTTGTAATCTTGACGACAATACAATTGCTGCTATCCGAGGTTTGTTGCATGCTTTCCCAAATCAACCCAGAATATAGTAACACTATTACCCACTAGGTTGCTAATGCAGTTTAAAGTGACATTTACTATTTTTAAAGTTATGGCTAACTAAGATCTTTAGATCCCCCCCCCCATACTGACATTTACCTAATACTTCTATTGTTATTAGGCTCTTGTCCTTTCTATTAGTATTTCTAATTTTTAATGTAGGATTTCATAGTTAGTTTGCTACATTTTATCCTGTTAGTGTAGGGTCAGCATTCCCCAAACTTTTTTTTTCTGTTTTGTTTTTTTGGTCAAGGGACTTGAACTCATGACCTGAGCTCTGTCCGTGTTCTTTTGCTCAAGGCTAGCATTCTACCACTTTGAGCCGTAGCTCCACTTCTGGTTTTCTGTGGCAATTAATTGGGGATAAGAATCTCATGGACTTTCTTACCTGGGCTAGCTTTGAACCTCAGTCCTCAGATCTCAGCCTCCTGACTAGCTAGGCTTACAGGCAGGAGCCATTAGCACCCAATCCCAAACTTTTTAAAAGACTGCTGTATATTAATAGGTGTTTCATGAATAAAATACGTTTTAGTCAAATGATCACAAGAGACCTTAAGGCAACAAGGACTTCAATGGTCTCTCAGTTTTTTGTTTTTGTTTTTTTGTTAGTGTGGGGCTTAAACTCTAGGCCTGGGTGCTGTCCCTCAGCTCTTCAGCTCAAGGCTAGTGCTCTACCACTTGAGCCACAGCACCACTTCCGGTTTTCTGGTGGTTTATTGGGGATAAGAGTCTCACAGACTTTCCTGCCTGGGCTGACTTTGAACTGGGATCCTCAGATCTCAGCCTCCTGAGTAGCTAAGATTATAGGCATGAGCCACTGGTGTCCAGTGGTCTCTCAGTTTTAAAACATGTTTTGAATACCTTTAATCCATTGGCTTCACTAGGTCTTCCTTGTCCTATTGCTTTGTGTTCAGACTCCTCCTTCATTTATGCACCCCACCAGCTTTGCCTCCCCTATTGCCTTTGAATCAGTGCAAGTTCCTGTTGTTAGCTTTCTACTGTTGAATATTTTCAGAGCACTTAAAGTGCTTATGTGCAATGTAAAAACCCAAGTTGGCAATAACTCCAGAGTATTGCTTTTCCCATTTGCACAGTCTGAAACTTTTTAGGATTAGTGATGGAGAAAACACACTAACTTTTTAGGAATTGTGTTGAAGAGAACACACCAACCAATTTTGGCCCCTTATTGTCTGTTGTGAGATTTGCAGATGCTATGTGGTCATTATGTGGTCATTATCCTCCCAGTTTTGCTACCAGGGCCACATGGTACAAACTTTCTTTGCCTGACACCTTTTTTTCTTAATAAAAATGTTCATCATAGTGGAGCCATACTGAATTCAGTGACTTGTCACAGGAGCTCCTGTGGCTACTGCTGATAATTGGTTGGTGCTATGAATATGCAGCCTTTGACACATATCTTGCTAAAAAGAATGGAGATAGGCTGTGTTAATGGCATGTTGATTTGTCACCTGTTACCATGTTGAAAAGTGAATGTGGTTGATGTCACCATTCAATGCTGACCTGTAGCAATCACCATATTCTTTCCTAAGGGTTCAGAGATGTAGAGCTAATTACAAAAGCATGGAAGTTAAAGGCACCTGTGTTCTTCTAACAAACACCAATCCCTTATTCTTTGTCCTCCCCCCCACCAAGAGACCAAGAGTGCTCATTGTATTTTTCATTATTACCTTCCTACATGCACATCTTCCTATAACTGTAAGATCTACAGACTCATTTCCTTTTTTAGAGATAAATTTAGTGGTGCAGAAAGTAGCAATGATAGGTAGCTTCTTATATATATATGAAGACACTGGTGCTTCTTGTGAATTGCAAAGGCTTATTAGCACACATGGATATATGTTAGATACACTTATGAATAAGAAATGTTGCTGGGTGCTTAAGGCAGTGGAGTTTATTGTGCTTTAAGAACGGTACTATTTCATCTCGTTCTTTTAGATTAACAGATTTACTCAGCTTTTAAAATAATGTTTGTGGAACATTTTCCTTTTTGCTGTTCCTAGGCCTGGGCACTGTCTCTGAGCTATTCTGCTCAAGGTTAGTCTTTACCACTTGATGTACAACTCCACTTCTGGCTTTTTTTGTGATTAACTGGAGATAAGAGTCCGACAGACTTTTCTGCCCTTGAACCTCCATTCTCAGATCTCAGCCTCCTAAGTAGGAGTACAGGCCCGAGCCACTGACACCAGGGGAAAGCATGTTTCAATTAGGTTTTTTTTATGGTACTGAGATTTGAAGTCAGGCTCTTCTGCTTGCTAGGCAGATGTACTACCATTTGAGGCACACCTCCAGTCCATTTTGCTTTAGTTGTTTTTCTGATAAGGTCTTACGATTTATTTTGCTTGGGTTGTTCTAAGACCATAATCCTCCTATCTCTGCCTCTCTCACAGCTGAGGGTAGAGGTGTGCTCTGCTAAACTTGACTTGCATGCTGAGATAAGGTTACACTACATTTTTGCTCACATTGGCCTTGAACCATGATCCTCCCAATCTCCACCTCACTTAGTATTAAATACTGTGGGCTGGATATGTAGCTCAGTGGTAGAGCATATATGTATGTATGTATGTATGTATGTATGTATGTATGTATGTGTATGTATGTGTATATCACACACACACACACTCTCTCTCTCTCTCTCTCTCTCTCTCTCTCTCTCTCTCTCTCTCTCTCTCTCTCTCTCTCTCTCTCTCTCTCTCTCTCTCTCTCTCTGCCCTGGGGTTGGTCTCCAGTATTGAAAAGAAATAGCAGTAAAATTGAGAGTGAGTAAATTCATTTTTCTAGTGTGATTTCTAAATAACTCTTCTGTTTTACCGCCAGAGTTTCTCCAGGAAAGCTTCCCTTCCTGTAATCTAATGGAAGATAGTGATGACTGGAAAGTGTGCCTAGCAGCCATATGCAGCAGTATCCGAGCTTTTAAACAGAAACTGAAGACCCCTAAAGCAGAGGCTGGTTTATCCCACCCTTCTACAGAGGAGTAAAAGCTGAAAGATTCAGTGGAGCCAACCAGCTAGAGCACTTGAACCAACTATCCTCCTGTTTTTGATGGATAGATCATTGTATAATCTTCTCTAGTTTTGTAATTCCAAAATTAGCCTGTTGTATTGTAGTGGCAAAGCAGGTGTGCATTTACATCCCGAAGAAATAACCAAAGTTCTTTTATTTACTTCTTGATAACATTTTTTTATCATTTTATTTATTTTATTTCTTTTTTTGGGGTCCGGTCGTGGGGCCTGAACTCTGGGCCTGGGCGCTGTCCCTCAGCTTTTCAGCTCAAGGCTAGCACTCTACCACTTGAGCCATAGCGCCACTTCCGGCTTTTTTCTTTTTGCTTATGTGGTGCTGAGGAATTGAACCCAGGGCCTCAGGCATGCAAGGCAAGCGCTCTACCGCTGAGCCACCTTCCCAGCCCCTTGATAACATTTTATAACAAGTTTGCTTATAGTGAAAACAGGAAAGCTTTTGCCAGACATTTGGATTCCTTTTAAATAATTGAAATGTATGCCAGTATGAATAATATGAATCTGACCAAATTCACAAACTACTCCTGGTTTCTAAAGTATTGGGTAGACTTTTAATTTTTGATAATGTTTTTCTGATTTCTACTAATTTAAAAGCATACAAATTTAAAAGTGCTTGAATGGAGGAAAATATTGATCAGAAGTTCAGTTACATAAAGTGCTCTTGAAAGATACTGACAAGATAACCATTTTGGTGTGGGGTCATGGCTCAAGCGGTAGAATGCCTGCCCAGCAAATATAAGGCTCTTTTAGTTTAAACCCCAGTTACTAGCAAACCCAAGAGACTAACAAAATCTAATTTACTCGTGAACAAGTTTATTTAACATAAACCCTCTACTTCAAAGAGCATTCTAGAATGTTTTGGCCACAGGAAAATATATGCAATTTCATTGTGACTATTTGGGTTTAGGAAACATTTTGTCAGTTTTAATGTCATGTTTCAACTCTCAACCTATCAAAAAGTCCTCAGTTACATTCATTTAAGCAAAATTTACACTGGCTATTAAGTGTATTTTTGCTCATACTTATTTCCATTTGTTTTGGCTTAGATAATTGATCTTAAGGTTTTTGATAAGGTAGAAAAATTCAAAAGAGTAAAAAGAATAACAGTAATACTATAATAAGTGTAAAGTCTTGTTATTTTTGACGTCTGAGTTAGTAAAGATGTGTGACCAGTTCATAGCAGATTTTAACTTTTAGAAAATTTTAACTTTTTGAGTATTTTCATGAAATACCACATAACTTTATAAAAGACTTATTTGGGGCATGCTTGAGACCCTGCATTCTTTAACAAAAAAATTGTTTTAAGACTTCTCTAATTTGCCAAAGTAACTGCCTTTAGCTTAACAAAATTATAGTATTTCATCATACATCTTTATACATCTTAGATATGTTTATATGCTTTTCAAAGGAGGTAGTTTAAAAAAATCTTGTGTTACAAAAATCTTTTTATAAAGAGTAAAAGGGTTTTGGCCAGAGTTGTTTAGACTTACTCTTGTAAGACAGCCTTGGCTTCCCCATTCTTTTTTTTTTTTTTTTTTTTTTTATATATATATATATTTTTTTTTTTTTTGGCTTCCCCATTCTGTCTCACAAATAACTTTACAAACTACTGGCTATAGAACTAATACAGAAACTTAAATCTACTACATAAACATAATCAAAACAAAAGATTATGTGCCACAAATACATACATACACATACGTGTATATATATATATGTATATATATATATATATATAATGATTGAAAAGAAAAGCAGTTAAATAGTAGGCAAGGTTAAACTTGGAATAGTATATGTAGATTTCAAATTTGAATTATTTTTTGGTATCTGAAATACTCCTTTGGACCACAACCAAGAACAAAATTAAAAAATCATTAAATGTTATATTTGCAGACATTTTTCAAAACTTAAATGGTTACCCTTTTATGGTGGTTACTTATATGTTACCCAGAGCAGCCCTGTCCAATAGAATTTTCCACAATTGAAACAAAAAATTTAAATATAAAAATAGACATGTAAGCTGGGCGCCAGTGTCTCCCATTTGTAATTTCAGCTGTTCAGGAGGCTGAGAACTGAGGGTAGTGGTTCTAAGCCAGCCGGAGCAAAAAATTCCCTGTGAGACTCTGATTGCCATTAACGAGTCAAAAATCAGAAGTGGCACTGTGGCTCAAAGTGGTAAAGCATTAGCTTTGAGCACAAAGGGCTTGAGGGTCAGTGCCCAGGTCCTGAGTTCAAGTCCCACAACCAACAAAAAAATACATGTAAATAAATACAATTTGAATGCAAATTTAAAGTTAATAATTGAAATGCAATTAAGATTAAAATAATAATTTACAATTAAGTGAGATTGTCCAGTATGGTAGTCATTAGAGCATTTGAGATGTGTTTAGAGGAGCTAAATTGGAAATTTACATGAGATAATGAGATAATCATTTTGTCTAATTAAAATTTAAAATTAAGTAGACATCAGTAACAAATGGCTACTGCGTTAAATGGCACAGTTTAGAATGTCCTGGGTTTTGTTGTTTCTTTCCTTTTTTGTGATGCTAGAACTGCAAACAAGAGCCTTGTGTATGCTAGGAAAATTATCTACCATTAAGCTTCACTCCTAGTCTCAATAATGTTCTTTGTTATTAAAACAATATTTGGAACAACTTCCATGGTTTTAATTATAATAATACATTCTTTAAAAATCACATTCGATTTAGCAATATAAATTTTGTAAAGGTTATTCATATTTCATATCAAACAAAATTGGACCCTTACTGGCTTCAAAATTTGTATGTCGATCCTGTTACTCAATAAGTGCTTGTTCAATAAGACTTTATTTTTTGAAAATATGCATATCTTGTTTCAACTTCCAAATAAATAAACATTTGAAATCTTAATACATACTCTTTAAAAAACTTGTTTTACATAATTTGCAGAATGTCGACTAATGTTATCTGGAGTGTTTTATGTTAACATGTTTTTTAGCCAGGTTCATAAATGTGACATGGCTAGAATGTTTGTATTCTTCCTTCTTAAGCAAAAACTTGTACTATAGAATGGTCTTTTACACAATACTAAAATCTTTCTTATCTCCCTTGAGATGTAATAACTAGTAATCTAAACAAATTAGAAAAGTTAGTTTGGAAGATTGACAGATGACAGGTACAAATCTGACTCCACAAACAAAGATAGTAGGAGGCATTACTTTGTTCTTTTGTAGCAATTTCATTTCTGTTAAATTGCATTGGGAGTATAATTTAACCTTGGTCATTCAAGGCTTTTGTGTTTCCTTGGAAGGCAAGGAAATAACCCAGGGCATGAATAGAGGTAAATTTGGGAGCATACCAATAGGTGAGGGTTTTCATCCTCTGCATAGCCTGGCTTTGTCTATATCTCCAGCTACGTCTCCAACCTGGCTTTTTGATGGTTAGTTGGAATCTAATAGTTTTTCTGCCTGAGCTGGCTTCAATCCTTGATCTTCTAGATCTCTGCCTTCTGAGTAACTAAGATTATGGATGTGAATCACTGGCTCCCAGCTAGTTTTTGGGGTTGTCTACTGCTAAGCTGAAGGGGGAAGGGTATCAGAATCATATTCTTACAATTTTCCTTTTCCATCGTCATCTAAGGTGTCACTTCATTTCCTCTGGTCTTTAGACTTTGGCCCAAAGCCATTCTTATTCCTATTCTCAAGACCCATGAAACCAAGCAGCTCCTATCTTTGTTCCTTCTAGGACCCTCTCAAGCTCATAGGAATCATCTGGTGTTTATTTTGTATCCCATTAAGTGGGTTTTGTCTAGATTTCTAATGTACCATATTTCTATTTGGGAGTTGATACGAAATTAGCAGGCCCTGTATAAAATGATGAGTTTACTTCATATTAAGTATATTTTGTTTTTATAACTACTGGAGCTTGAACTCAAGCATGGCCTTTCACTTACTGAGTAGCCACTTTATCACTTGAGTCCTACCATCAGCTCTTTTATACTTGGTATTTTTTTGTGTGTGCTAGTCTGGGATTTGAACCCAAGGCTTGGGCTCTGTCTCTGAGATTTTTTTTTTTTTTTTTTGTCGGTCGTGGGGCTTGAACTCTGGGCCTGGGCGCTGTCCCTCAGCTCTTCAGCTCAAGGTGAGCGCTCTACCACTTGAGCTACAGCGCCACTTCCGGTTTTCTGGTGGTTTATTGGAGATAGGAGTCTCACGGTCTTTCCTGCCCGGGCTGGCTTTGAACCGCGATCCTCAGATCTCAGCCTCCTGAGTAGCTAGGATTACAGGCGTGAGCCACCAGCGCCTGGCTTGTCTCTGAGATTTTTGTGCTCAAGGCTAGTACTGTTGAGCCACTTCAGGCTTTTTGGTGGTTAGTTGGAGATGAGTCTCACAGACTTCATTGTCTAGTCTGGCTTAAACCATGATCTTCAGATCTCAGCTCCCTGAGTAGCTAGGATTACAGGCATGAACCACTAATGCCTAGCTTTATTCAGTTACTTTCTTTCAGATAAGGTCTCCTATTTTTGACTGGGGGACAGCTTCAGACTGAGAAATTTCCACTCATGCATGCCACTCATGAGATGAGATGGCAAGTAAGCACCTCTATCGGATCTTGTTGGTTAAGATGAGATCTTTATGTCCAGGCTGCTCAAAAGCCTTGGTCCTCCTGATCTCTACATTCTGAATAGTTGTGATTACTCATGAGCCACCATAGCCAGTTCCTTATTTTTCAACCTTTGATTTGGGAATGAGTTTTGGCTTAGAGTACTTTGAGCAAGAGTTCCCATATAAGCTCCATTCAGTTTCCTTTTCCTGAGGTTACCAGCTTACTTAAAGTACACTGATCAGAAGTCAGAAATTTCTGGACACAAGTGGCTCATGCTTGTAATCCTAAACTACATAGGAGGTTGAATCTGGAAGGCATGTTTAAAACCAGCCTAGGCAGAAAAGTCGGAGAGACTTCAAAATGCTAAACTTAAGGTATGCCTCCAGTGGTAGAACACCAGCTGAGCAAGCAAGCTAGCCAGCATGCCATGAAGTCCTGTGTTCAAATCACAGTACTAGCAAAAAAAACCCCACCAAAACCAAAAACCAAATGAACCTTCATATTTCAGAGTTAAGGCCTTGTTTGGGGGCCTGTCCTGGGGCTTTAACTCAGGGATGTGCTGTCTCTGTGTTTTTTTGCTCAAGGCTCTACCACTTGAGCAACAGCTCTACTGGTTTTTTGGTGGTTAATTGGAGAGAAGTGTCTCACAGATTTTCCTGCTCGGGCTGGCTTCAGACCATGATCCTGTGATCTCTGCCTTCCGAGTAGCTAGGATTGTAGGTATAAACCACTGGTACCCACAAGGCCTTTTTCTTGTAAGCTCCCAGGAGTCAATGCAAGTTCCACCTGGCATTTAGTTGTCATATTTCCATAGGCTTGTGGAGTCTGGGACAGATTTCTTAGTCTTTTCCTTTTTCCTGACCTTCATTTTTTTTCTTGAAGAGGACAAGTCAGTTCAATAGGAATGGTCCTTTACTTAGGCTTGTATGTTTTCACCTGATGAGATTGACAGGGGAGAACTCTTAGAGATGAAGTGCTATGGGAATTGGTTTGTATCACTGTTAAGAGATAGGAAAGACAAGGCAAAAAATTCCACTGAAGATGAAGGAAACAGGCCCTGGAACCTTAGCGTGAAGCACCAAGGTGGAAATTCTTGAAAGATTCCTAATTGCTGAAGTTCTCAAGAATCTGATTCAAGAATGAGGAGGTAGTGATGTTAATAAAGACTAGAAATTTCCTTTGCAGAAGCAGAACTGGGAAGCATACTTCCTGAGATCCCTGTCTCAATAACTCTGGTTTAGAGTTTGCTAATGAGAAGAACTTGCATGAAATTTGAAGGTAGAAAAGCCTTATCTTTCCTACCTCTTAATAGTGATGCAAAGGACTAATTCTGATGATAAAAACCTTCATGGCATGACTTCTGGTTTTTTTTTTTTTTTGAATCCCTGACAAATTGTAGCTTGTTACTGCATTTGATCCCCTAACCACCCTTGGAGTTCATGCCATTAGAAGTGAGAGGGCTCACCAGTCAATTGTGCCCATCCCTACTGGTGAGCAGTTTAATGAATATTTCAAGCCATGAACAATAAAGCGAAACATCTTTGTTACCAGGACACATGTGAAAAGAATGAGGACCACAATTTAATTTCTTTTTTCTTCTTTAAAATACAAAACGGATATTTCCATATAAAGCCATTTCCAGGAACTCAGAAAGCATTGAGAATCCATAACCTGAGGATCAGAAATGGATACATTCCCTATCTTTCAGTTGAAGGTTTGAGAGCATACAGAACCAGCCTTAACATCAGTTACTTGCTTAATTATTTGTCTTTGTGGCCAGACCTGAGCTGTGTAAGGGAAAAGATGATGTCTTTGGTGCCTAACACAGTAGTCTGGGAATAGTAGATGTGCAATAAACAAAGGCATTTTCTATCTGTGTTCATCCCTTTGGCCTTTATTAAGTTGTTGCATCTATTCCCTGGAGTTGGTTTGCTTTGGAGTGTGAACAGAACTCGAAGACTACTTTGTCTTCAGAGAGAGTTCTGAAGCCAAAAGGGTTTTATTACATTCTGTAAAAGAAAAATATAGGAAACATTATGTTAATTTTTAAAAAATAGAATTATGGCTCTTGCACAAATATAAAATGAGCATAAAACAGATATTTTTGTTGTTTCAAGTGACAAGTGACAAGAAAACTGGTAAGGTGTTCCAACAGAAGACCATGCAAAGTACAGGTACATGTATAAATCAAGAATATCAAAGTGTAGATGCAACAATTAAAATTGGCTTATTTCACACTCGAGTGAGCAAGTTAATTGAACCTACCAGATGGAATTGATTTGCATGTCAATAGATACATTTCTACTTGTTGCATAGAATTTATAGAATCAAAACTTAGTTGATGAAAGTTGGATAATCAGAATTAGATAACCCAGAAGCATGTGATCTAAACATTATTACATCCCACTAACGCACAATTTTCCCTGTGAATGTAAATACCCATAAAAGGTAAGGTCCTAGATTAAGAAACTGCCACTACAGTGGGAACATAGGTATCCTTTAAAAATAACGGAACAAATACTGAAGTGAAAGGCAAGCCAAGATGGACACCATGTGCAATATGTATGTCTGATAGAGGACTTGTATCTATTATAAAAATATAAATCAATAATAAGAAGATGAATGTTAGTTGAAAATGGGCAAAATTCTTGAGTGGATACTTTATAAAGGAAGATATAGAAAATGGCTCCTAAACCAATGAAAAAGTGCTCAACACTTTCATCGGATTAGTGTACTTTAAAATTGTAGCATTTGCAATGGCTAGCATTGCAAAGACTGACAATACGAAGTGCTGGTGAGGCTGTGGAACAACTGGAATCCATTAAGGAATGCAAGATGGCATTGCTACCGTGAAATGATGTTTGGTAGGCAGAGATCTGGAGGATCACAGTTTGAGGACAGTGTGGACAAAAAATATTTATTTGATTCACAGTCAAAAACTTTGAAACCTATGTGAAGTCTTTTGAGGAACCTCCATACTGCTTTCCAAAGTGGTTGAACAAGTTTACACTCCCACCAACAATGAAGTAAGGTTCCCTTCTGTCCACATCCCCTCCAGCATCTGTTGTTGTTAGAGTTCTTGATTTTTGCCGTTCTAACTGGAGTGAGGTGGTATCTCAATGTTGTTTTGATTTGCATTTCTTTTATGGCTAGGGATGTTGAACATTTCTTCATGTGTCTATTGGCCATCCTTCTTTCTTCTTCAGAAAAGTTTCTCTTTAAGTCTTTCGCCCACTTATTTATTGGGCAGTTGTTTCTTTGTGGATTTGTTGTTGGGTGGTTTAATTTTTTGAGTTCCAAGTATATTTTAGATATGAGACCCTTGTCCGTTGTTGTTTACAAACAAGACCACACTAAAGCTACCAGCACAACTATGTTTGTTGCAGCATTATTTACCATAGCTAAGATATGGAACCAACCCAGATGCCCCTCAGTAGATGAATAGATCAAGAAAATGTGGTATATATACACAATGGAATTCTATGCCTCCATCAGAAAGAATGACATTGCCCCATTTGTTAGGAAATGGAAAAACTTGGAAAAAATTATATTAAGTGAAGTAAGCCAGGCCCAAAGAAACATAGGTCCCATGGTTTCCCTTATTTGCAATATCTAGTATATGTATGAGTCAAGTGGAAAAGGTCAGATAATGTGATGTCAGGAAAACGAACCCTTAGATATGTATTTTAATGTTTTTTCTTTCATGCATGTGTTTCTAATGCATCTATAAGATTATCTCTTTGTTGCTTTGTATGTCCCTCCCCCACAGTATAACCCCTGCTTTCACTATATTTGATGTCAGTATAACTTGTGGAGGAGATGGGGAAAAACCAGTTGTTTAAGGATACAGGTGGACCTGTTGCAACAATGAGAAGTACAAGTTGTCATGTCCAAAACAAGCTTTACAACGTTGGTGCGGGGGGTGGGGGGGAAGGGGGGAAGGAGAAGGATGGGGATTGGGGGGGGAGGGGGGAGGCTGGGAAGTGATGTGAAGGGTAAACAAAGGAAGAGGCTGCAGTGCTTGGTAAGAAATGTACACATTATCCTGCCCATGCAATTGTAACCCCTCTGTACAGTATGTTCACAAATAAAATAAAATAAAATTAAAAAAAAAACATTTGGGCAAATCCAAAAAACAAAAACAAAAAAAAACAACTTTGAAACCACTGGTTTAGGTAACTTAAGCACTTCCCTGTTAAGCTCACTACAGTGACAGGAGCAACATGACTGAGTTTTTCTTGATCCATGATTTAGAGAGATCTGGGGCTAGCCCAAGGGACTGACATTTTCTCTGTGACCACCAAGATGAAGAGCACACCAGCGCTGCCCTTAAATCAGTCTCAAGCTATGGCTTCAGGATGATACCTCACATTCAGATTGGGCTTGGGATACAAAGGCTGAGTCACCAGAGAATGAGTTTAGCTGAGTGCATGTTCTTGTTCCCTGCTATTCCACCTAGTCATCTGTCCCTTGAAGTCTGGTTATCTATCTATCTATCTATCTATCTATCTATCTATCTATCTATCTATCTATCTATCTATCTATTGTGGTACTGGGGTTTGAACTCAGGGCCTGGTGCTTGTTAGGCTGGCACAGTACTGTTGAATCATAACTCCAGCCAGCTGTGTTTTTCACTGGTTATTTCAAGAATAGTGTCTTGCTTACTGCTCAGGCATGGCACCTGAACTTCGATCAACCTACTTTGGACTTACTATCGTCCTTGAGATTACAGGCACAGCACCATGTCCATCTTCCTTTTTCTGAAGACATACTGTCCTGGAATTTTTTTCCCTTAGATGGCCTGGCACTGCAATCCTCCCAATCTCAGCCTCCCCAAGAGCTTGGGATGACAGCTACTACTGGATTGAGAAGGAAATCTCATGAATGTTTCTACCCAAGCAGATATGGAACCATTCTCAGCCTCCCAACTAGCTAGTGTGAGCCACTGGCACTGAGCAGATCACTGTGTTTTAAAAAGTCAAAGTTGTTTTTAAAAATCAAAGTGATTTCAGAGGTCTGTTTAAGGGAAGTGTCAATATTCAAGATGTAGGCAAAGATAGGTTTCTTTTCTTTTTCCCTCTCAAGCACAGATAGAGCACAATGTGTGTGCACGTGTGAGACAGAAGAATGAGATGAGAAACGGAGAGATAGGTGCATATTCATAGTCCAATATATTTTCTTTATGTCAAAATGACCAGCTCTGAGGGTCCTGCTCCACTGAGATGTCCACTCAAGAGCATTAGAGCCTTCCACTTTCACTTGAACAGCACAATTCCTGCTCAGCCCTTGGAAACAACTGTGCACTTACATTGCTAATAGACTCCATTTTTGTAGAATGCTGACACCAGCATTTTCTTCCCTTTCATTATTATTATCATTATTTGATCTGAGACTGGAACTTGAATTCTGTACCTGATATTTTCACTCTGCTAACTGAGTCATACTTCCAGCACCAACACTTCAGGTTTTTAAAGGCACCTCATTATTAATGCATTTGTAAGCAAGGCACTTTCTTAGAAGTAATGCCTCTTTCATAAAGTTTAGATCTTAGTGGATACTCTACTTGTGCTTTCATCTTTGTGGATTTGCTTAAGTGATGGATGCTGTCTATTTAAAGAAGGTTTATAGGCCTGTTTTTGCAGTGTTTGGCAGTGCAATAGACTGTACTGGGCTCCAAGAGTAACTATTGCTTAGAGACGCTGTTGATCTTCTTAAAAATACCACCTGAAACAAGCTGTGGGCCGTGTGCGCCACTGTTCATAATAGGCACACTTACGAGTTTGTAAATGACTAAGAGCCAGTGGATAAGCCTGACTTGGGCATCTGTACATGCAAATGTTCTCTAATGTTTCATAATGGGGTTGATAAGGCTGCGTAACAGTTGTGACAATCACCTCAGCCAAAATCAAAGGGGTTCTGCATGGGATGACCTTTCTCAGTTGTCTCCCTTGAGACAAGGGGGTATGATTCTCATTCTCCACTGAATGTTAGCTCCCCTAGAATGGAAATGTGAGAGAGTTGGCTTTAGCGGTCAGCCTCTAGCACTCACAGATACTGGGGGATGGGGATTGGACCTTTCTTTATGGTATATTAAATTCTTTTATCAGACACATGTCATTTGGAAAGGTTATGATTTTGCCTTTTTTTGTAATTCAGTACTATCTTTGTGCTCACAAAAAATACATCTCAACTTATGAATAATGCACTCTACTAAATATCACAGTCCCCAAATAATGGAACAGGAAATAGGTCTCATCTCACTGTGTCAATATCATAGTATATGCAATTGTATCCTTTTATTTTTTTTTCAATTTGGAGTGATCTAATAATAGGGTTTGAAATCAGGTCCTCAAACTTCTAGGCCTCAGGTTTCTTCTATGTGTCTCTTTTGATTTTCCTTTTAAGGGAAGTTTTACTGATGTGTTAATATTTTAGTAAAGTTAAAGTTACTGCAACAGGTTTAAAAGGCAGACACATTATTATAGGCTATAAAGTAACAAATGAGTTTTATACATTAATTATTAGTCTTTTCTTATATTTTTCCTAAAAACAGAAACTCTATGAACTCTCACCCATTTTTTAATCTTTTGTGAAGGTGCTTTTATACACAGATAGCTGTTAAGATTGATGGTCTGTGGATAGATTTCTGGTGGTCTTGTTCCACCATCTTGCTCCACTTTTTCCTTTGTCCCTTGCTTCTATGAGTAAGGCTTAGGTACCTCTTACCAGCTTATAACTTAAAATACAATTTTCAGCAAACAATACAACACTTTTCAACCTGAAATCTTTTTATATTAAAAATTCAAGTATGGTTTATTTTTCCTCAAAATTGATTTTCCTTGAAGAATCAATCATTTATGATCTTTCTTCTTATGTTTAGCCAAGGTAACAGCCCACATATAGTATATGAAGTTTGAAAGCAGTAAAAGATAAAAGGGAAAAGTTTACAGGACTAGGAATGCCACCCTGCTGGGCTTCTGCATCCTTGCTGCAACTGAGAGGAAAACACTTGGTCTTTTCCGCCTGCACCAGCCACTTCTGGAATATGTACCAGAAAGACCAAGTGAAGTTCTTTCCCAGTTGTTATTTTAAGTACTTCTTTCTTTCCTTTTCCTCCTTGTCCTCCTTTTTTAAAGAATAAAGTTTGCTGTGTATATATATGAAAAATGTCATTACTATATATATATATATATATGTATACATATGTATTTAGTAACAACATGTTTCTACAAAACATGCACATCCATCCTTTATTTCAGTTATCTAATTTCCACCTGTGCATTGCCACAGTTTAAAATATGTACCTGAGTTATTCACACAAAAGGCTGATATTATTCTGGCAGAGATGAAATACAACAGTCCCAGAAGCAGAATCTATTCGTGGCAAAGGACTCAAAGTCAAATTTACTGAAGATAAAGCCTTATATATATTAGAACAGATATAGCCTTTTAACATATGGATATAAAGTAGTAGGAGGAATATAAATATGACCCCAGAGTCTCAATAAAGCTAAACCACATTGTGGTGAAGCAAGATCTTAAAACTCTTTTAGAAAAGAAAGGATCCTTTTGAACTGTTTTCCATTGTCCTGTCACTTCAAAGGATGATTTGGTATGATCTTCAGAGACTTTCTTCTCTCCAAATGGTAATTTGAACTGAGTCACA
The DNA here is from genome assembly GCF_024711535.1 of Dipodomys merriami. NCBI lineage: Eukaryota > Metazoa > Chordata > Mammalia > Rodentia > Heteromyidae > Dipodomys > Dipodomys merriami. Next base: position 110,734,466 of record NW_027204492.1, read on the forward strand.
CACTAACAAATCTCACAATATTCCCTTGTATTTCTTCATAGGATCATGATAAGAAATGAGCAATGAACGGTTGCAAATCATACTGGACAAATTGGCCCATGCAAGAACACTGATTTCACTGGAGGGCCTTAGGGAAAGAAGAGCTTTCCTTGAAGGTGGCAGCAGTGTTGGATGTCGAAATTCCTACCTGGAATCAGAGCTATGAAAAACCCTATTCTAATATTCAGGAGCCTTTGGTGTATTGAACTATATCTTGTTTTAGAGTGCCCATAGGTCAAGTATTTTCGACACCTATAACATGAAGACTCATTAACTCCAACCTGCTCTCAGATCCTCACTAAGTTCCAGTTGTGTATACCAGCCACAAATATTCACCTCTACTTTCTCTCTCTGCAGTAGCCCTTCACAGAAGCATGCTGTGGTGTTCTGTTATCAAGAACATTAGTACCCACGGATGCATGCTGATGGTGCTTACTGAATACCGTGCACATCGGTTACCATCTCTATATTTTGGAAGATCAAAATAAATGATAAAGACTCAATTATTTCTGACATTAAACAATATGTGGAAATTGGTAATGACACACTGTAATTTGTTTCTGAATGAGATCCTCATAGTTTGGGTTCCCATAAAAGCCAGTCACCAGACAAAGATTCAAGTGTGGATCACTGAATGGAGAAAGAAGGAAACATTGAGGAGTGAGGAAGTGAGACAGGCAAAGAAAGGACGAAGCCGGTTCTGGGTGTGATAAACCTTAAGCTGCTGATGAGTTCTGACATGTAATGTAGTTGATGGATCTCAGTGCTATCCCAAAGCCTATCAGGACTGTTGGAAATGTCATGGTTTGGAGAAGGCCCTCAAAGGCCGATGTTTTTGAGACTTGGAGCTCCAGAAGGTTGGGTGGTGGAAACTTAAGAGTTGAGGCTTAGTGAGAGATCTTTAGGTTCCTTTTTTCCTTTCTTTTCATTTCCTGACCATGAGGTCAGAAGTTTTGTTCTGTCTTCACCATGTTATATGGCCTGGCTATTGGCCACAAAACAATAGTGCTAATCAATCACGGACCAATGCCTCCAAAGCTATGAGCCAAAGCTGACATTTTCTATTTATAAGTTGGTTATCTCAGATATTTTGTTATAGTAATGGAAAGCTGAATAACAGACGAAACATTTGTTTTCTACATTGGGTCATGTTTGTGATTCATCAGGAAGCCTGTGTGTGTGTGTGTGTGTGTGTGTGTGTGTGTGTGTGTGTGTGTGTGTGTGTGTGTGTGTGTGTGTGTGTGTGTGTGTGTGTGTGTGTGTGTGTGTGTGTGTGTGTGTGCTGGTACTGGGGCTTAAACTCAGGGCCAAGGTACTCTCCTCTTGGCTTTTTTTTTTTGCTCAATGTTAGCACCTTACCATTTGAGCTTCACTTTTGGCCTTTTGGTGGTTAATTTAAGAGTCTCGCTGACTTTTCTGCTTGGTCTGGCATTGAGTTGAAATCTTCAGATCTCAGCCTCCTGCGAGGCTAGGATTACAGGTGTGAGCCACATGGTCAGGAAACCTTTTGGAAACTTAATTTGATATTCTTTTGGGCCGAGTGTCCATCTGCTCCTGATTTGGCGACACAGAGTCTGAGTTTATCCTAGACTCTGAGCAAAAAGCATTTGATTTCTTTCATCATGAATGCAAAGCCAGCAATTTCCCCATAGTTCCTAACATTTATATTTGAAGGGATTCTCCTTATAGCCTACTTAGTATGTGGTCAATTTTGAATCCATATGATCTCAAAATGAATTTAATTTTGTATTTGTTGAATGTAATATTCTATATGTAAATATTATATCATGTTGGGATTTTAATTTGAATTAAATCTTTAGGAAATTCTTGCTATACGTATTTCTATCCACCTTATTGATAACTTTTTGGGAAAGGAAAAATCTTCTATAATGACAAATCTATTATAAAAAGTTTGTTTTTAGCTAGGCACCAATTTTTTTGTTTTGTCTATTTTAAAATCATATGTAAAATCCTTTCAGGCTCTATTTGTTTTAGTTTTATGGTAGATTTTTCTGTTTCTTGCAAAGAAAGGTGCTGTTTTGTTTTTCCCATGTTTCTACTGATATTAACTTTCTCAGATAGATTTTTATTATTCCTTGTTAATCTTGTATTTTAGCATACATCATTATATTTTTAGTGTTCATTTTTGTGTGTGTGTGTTTGTGTGCTGGTCCTGGGGCTTGAACTCAGGGTTTGGACAATTTTCCTGAGCTGTTTTGCTCAATGCTAGTGCTTTAACACTTGAATCACAGCTTCACTGCCTGCTTTTTTGGTGGTTAATTGGAGATGAGTCTCATAGACTTTACTGGCAGAGCTGACTTTGAACCATCATCTTCAGATCTCAGCCTCCTGAATTCCTATGATTATAGTATCCAGCCTATTTTGATGTTTTAAAAAATCATAGTCTATATCTAGCTTCTGTTTTTCATTCCCTCACTAAAAACATTTATTTATTCAAGATAGTAGTGGATGAGGGTGTGGATCAAATGATAGAGTGCTTGCCTAGCAGGTGCATGGTCCTGAGTTCAATCCCCAGTACTAGTATTTATTAGTGACTAAAGTTCATTCCAGTTCATGCATATAATTCTAGTACTTAAGAGGGGAGGCAGGAAGATCATGAATTTGAGAGGGCAATCTGGGCTACATAGTGAGACTGTCTCAAAAATCAAACAAATGCAAAACTCTATCCAAAAGCAAAATAACCTCCATAAAGATAGTACATAAAAAGATTTTAGAGATAGCTGTGTTCAGGTTTTGCTTTCTGGTTATGTATTCCATTTTGATCTTTTCCCTCTATTCTGAAAGTTATCTAGTCTATTTCTTTTCTTTATTATCCATTTCACACACCCATTTTCACGACCTTTTGACCTTTGATGCTGATGAGATGTTTTCTGCGAGTTTATTGTCTTCCCTTGGCTTGGAATAGAACAAACACATGATGAATATTTATCCTGTGGAATAACATTCACTACACATTTGAGGATTGTTATTGTGCAGCCAGTGACATAAGTTAATATGTTGTTTTCCTTTCTGTGCATAGAGATTAGCTTCTGAAATTTTCTTTAGTGTTTCTTTCTGCAGAACTCATTTGAACTTCCTTCTTCCACGTTCTCCTTTCTCATAATTTTCTACCAATAAAAAAGATCCAGGAAGCCAGGCACACCTGTCATCACAGAACTCAGGGGACTGAGGCAGCAGCACCTCAGGTTCCAGGCCAGCCTGTGCTAAACAATGAGACCCTGCCAAGCTATCTAGTTCTGCGAAGTTAGTGGCTTTTATAGGAAATGCCTTCCTTCCTTCCTTCTCCATCTCTTTTTCTCCTCTCCATTTGTGTGAATGTTTGGCCCTGTGACAAGTGCACCCTTAGCTGACTTTGAAAGCCTGCTACTTTGGAGTTACAATTTTAACTGATGGGTCTGTATTTAGTAAATGCTCATTAAGTACTCCGTCCTGAGGATTTCTGTGGGTTGGGAGAGAGTGTTTTTAGCAGCTGTCAGGGTAGCAACATTCCTGAAAATTGGAACAGCTTTGAAATTAACCAAAGGAATATGTAAAGATCAAAAGAAAACCAACAAAACCTTACTAACAATAGCTAGAAAGCAGCTACAATAAGGGAGAAAATAGTGTGATGCTCTGGTCACTGAATCTAAAGCCCTCCTTGCTTCTATTTTCTTCATAGTATTTGAAGCTCAGGACTCTTCCAGTTTTCCTCCCACCCTGTGTCTATTGGTTCTTTGGCCACCTGCCTCCTAACTACAGGTGATTCCCAGATGTTGGTCTGTGGCCCTCTTCTCTCTTACCTGATCCGCCCTGACAAAGACCAATCCATTCTGATGGCTTCAAATATAAGCTTTAGAGTTGGGCACTGATGTCTAATGCTTGTAATCTTTAGCTACTCTGGAGGCTAAGATCTGGAAAATTTTGGTTCAAAGCCAGCCCAGGCAGGAAAGTCCATGAGACTCCATCCTCAAAAAACTAGCAAAAATGTTGGGCTGGAGGCGTGGTCCCTGGGTGTGACATGTGAGATGGGAGTTGTCATTCACACTGGACAAATGCTCTTCTATAACACTGATCCCAAACCTAAAACAGGCCACTGTTCACCAGCTGCAGATGTTGGCCTCAAGGCCATCAGAAAATAGGTTTAGGAAGAAAGGATCTATAATTTAGACAATTCTCCTGTTAGGACCATAGGGTTAATAAGTCAGTTTATATAGTAATAATATAAAGTTTATATAGTAATAGTTTCAGTTGGATGAACACAAGCTTATATAACCTGGGTTCTAACACAAGCTTATAACCTGGAAGAGAGAGAATCTTTAGAATACAACAAATTAAATAATATGACATCCCTTGGTGTCACATTCTCAGATGTAAGCATCTCATGTGGTCCTTATTAGGGCTAGATGAGACAGCCTTAGCCTTCCTACTGGGTGTAGGCCAGAGAGGACAAGAACTCTACCCGTTACAGTGTTCAGAAGATAGGGCACTTAATCTGGTGTCAGAGTCATAGGACAGTTAACAGTGCTTTCTAGGAGCTCTCCAGGGTCCTGAATGATTCCATTACATTCCCTCCCCCCCCCCCCCCCCACCTTACATTTTCCCCCATCTTACATTTACCTCATCTAATGGATTCACTACCTCTGCTTGCTTTGGCATTTGCCCTCTGGCCTCTGACTTCCTGACACTGTGAGTCATACCTAAAAAAAGACTTCAATCACTGCTGTTCTAAGCAAGCACTGGCAGCTTCCTTTTTAAAGGAAGTCTATTTGAGGTTATCTCAGCAGAAGGGAGAAAGATTTTAGTAACTTTTGTTTGCAATATCAGGAAGGAAGCCCGGGGGGGGGTAGTTTTAAGATATGAGTCCTCTCTCATCAGTAAAGCCTGGTATCTGTCACTGAATTCGGCTTTGGGTGGGATACTCAGGGAGTAACTCTTAGAAGAACATATATAAGAAGCAGAAGGGGCAAATGGAGAGCCAGTGTGTGACTTATCTGTATAGCAAAGTACCTCATATAGGGCTTGTATTGGTTAATAAATGAATGATAAACACTTGAGATGCAGAGTTCTAGTCCAGACTCTTTAATAATGTAGCTGTATAACATTGGAAAAATAAAGTTTTCATATTAATAGAGGATAACTGATACAGAAAATGATCCCCAAAGTCCAATCACTACAGTTCTTACTCATTCAAGAATCCAATACATACTCCTGGCTGGTTAACTTTCCTGCACATCTGTCCTCCTAGTGGTGACTTAAGCTTTTTCAATATCATAGCTTGGTTCTTAGATTAATCTTTCTTTAGGTAGTTAGTTGAGGAAGGAGAATGGGGGCCTTATTCTTAAGAGGATGTTATGAATTACATCACTTCGACCCACATTCCATTGGATAGGATCTATCACATTCATACAAAACCTTAAAGGAGCCTGGGAAGTTTTGTCTTAACTCTTTGCCCTGAAAAAAAAAGGAGGGGGGGGATATGCTTTTGTGAACAACTGGCCAGTCTCCGCTATACTGTCTGGGTCCTGTTACGCAAATAATATGATCTTTTCCTTTCCAGAGTTATTGTAAAAATAAAAAGAACTCATCTGAGTGCAGTGCCAGTGGATCACGGCTGTAATCCTAGCTACTCAGGAAGCTGGGATTTGTGGATTATTGTTTGAAGCCAGCCTGGTCAGGAAAGTCAGGGCGACTCTTATCTCTAATTGGCCAACAAAAAAGCCAGAAGTGGAGTTGTGGCTCATGTGGTAGAGTGCTAGCCTTGAGCAAAAATTGCTCAAGGACAGTGCCTGAGTTCAAGTTCTAAAACCAGCACATACACAAAAAAGGACCTTATGTATAGGAGAGAAATTTGAAAATTGTAAAACAGCATATATCTAATGAGAGTCATGTTTGCTTGACTTACCTTTAAATGTTAAAAATTTCATAGTGAATAAAGGTGTTCATTGTTTGATAGGATTCTTTATAGTTATTTCTAGAATATGCCAATATAAGTATACTTAATACAATCATATAGTTTTCATATGAGATGAAGATAGAGATTTTAAATGGACCTTTGGTATGTCAATTTGAATACTCTGATAGATGTATACTAAGATAACGTTAAAGAAAAATTCTTTCTGTTTGTGCCAGTCCTGGGACTTGAGCTCAGGGTCTTGGTGCTGTTCCTTAGCTTTGGTCCTCTAAGCTAGCACTCTACCACTTGACCCACAGCTCCACTTCTGGTTTTTTTGGTGCTTAATTGGAGATAAGAATCTCATGGACTTTCCTTCCTGGGCTGGACTTGAACCATGACCCTCAGATCTCAGCCTCCTGAGTAGCTAGGATTACAGGTGTGAGCCACCGGTGCCTGGCTTAAAGAAGAGTACTTTTTCAAGTGGTAAATTCTATTATCTTTGATATTCTTTCTTGGGATAGTGATTGCAAAGAACATATTTAGATTGTTATATGCAGTAGCTAATTATTCACATGCAAACATGCACACACACACCCCTTCTTTTTCATTTTTCTCAGACACTTTACCTTCAACAGCATGTAGCTGCTGTTTCTAAAGACTCCCAAAGCAAAATAAAACATAGCAGAATCACCTCCTCCAACTTCCCCGGCTTCCCGTGAATCACAGGGTCTGATAGAATTACATTATGCTTACATTCTTAGCAATACTCCAGTGATCTCTGAACACTGATCACTCTTTAGTTTCATTATGTTTTGGCCCGAAGCTAGCATCAGCCATCTGGGAAGGGCTGTTATTTAAGCAAACATCACTCAGCCAATGACGGAGGCACTGGATCATGCTGAACGGTGAGGTTTCTTCTAGGGATGAAAGAAAGCAGTAAGTAATCACAATCATGAGGGACATACTTTGAGACCTAGCTTAGTTTGCTGACGGGAGAAAAGGAAAAGATATTTGTTTGAAACCTTGGCGCCTTTAGGCAGGCCTCAGGAATAATGTCTCATTTATCTCCAAGCAGATGGAACTCACAGCTTACAAAGTCAGAGGAAAGATCATACATATTGAGTTATTTTCAATAGGTATAATATAAGTGAACGTGAAAATGACCTAGAGGAAATGAGTCATGCATTCTGGTGCACCATCCTATTAACTTGAAGATACAGAGCGTTGTGTTTTGTGGGAGGAAATAGAAGTTAGACTATAACACAAAGTGAAGAAAGAGAATGCCCTAGGAAATACAAATTGGGGAAAAATGAAAGCACAGTAAAAAAAAAAACCCTTTTTTTTTTTTTTAACTATCCCTAAGATGTGGGTGTCTAGGCTAACTCTTACCAGGAAAAATATGGGATAGGGAATTATGCCAAAGTCGAGCTCTTGGCTGGACATGTTGGTGAAGAATTAAGAACACATACCTACTCCTGTCTAATGCCTCCCACCACTGTATACTTTCTCAGTTTTTCCCCTTTTACTAGCCATTTGCTGGCTACATGTCTACTTGAGTTTCATTCTTGAATGTATTGTGCTCAGCCCGTGTGTCTCTGGAATCCATATGCAAATTGGTGGCACTGCAAGCTTGATTGTGGCCATTATATAATTGCTGACAACTTGTATTAATGAATATCTTCTTTATTTTGACTATTAAGCCAGGCTAAAAGTAAAGAGGCATGGTGGCTCATGTCTAGAGTCTTAGCTATTCAGCAGGCTGTGATTGGGAGAATCATAGCTAGAGGTCAGCCTGGCCAGAAAGTCTATGAGACTCCTTCTCAACCAATAGCTGGGTGTGACGCTACATATGTGGCTACCATGTTGGCTACAGTGAGAAGCATATAAGAGGATAGAAGCCCATGTGCCTGTCTAGGTCAAAAAGCAAGACCTTATCTCAAAATGAACATTGCAATAAAAAATAGAACTGGAGGTATGGCTCAGTGGACCACCTCCAGAGCAGAAGAAAAAGGAAGAAGAGTTAGTTTTGCTTCCAGAAGGATTTGAGTGTTGAAATGCTACATAGGAGTAAAAGCTGTCACCTTTATAAACAAACACACATGGGCCTTTGCAGATGCTCTGAGGAGGGACATGGGAGAATATAGAGGCTTTGCAGCAGCAGATTAGAGGAACTGTGAATACCTGACAGTTGTTGTCTTTCATTGAGTCTGGGACCTTGGCAAGTGGATTTCTCTGATCTTCAATATGGCCACTTACAAGATCATAGGAATAATGGTAACAAGTAATTGAGAAGCCCCGTGGTGTGGTATGTAATATGTAAGTGTACACACTTCAGCACGAGTTTGTCAGTGTTCAAGTGTTAGTTCTGCTGTAATTACCTTTAACACTCTTTTTTTTTTTTTGGGTCCAGTCGTGGGGCCTGAACTCTGGGCCTGGGTGCTGTCCCTCAGCTCTTCAGCTCAAGGCTAGCACTCTACCACTTGAGCCACAGTGCCACTTCCGGCTTTTTTTCTTTTTGCTTATGTGGTGCTAAGGAATCGAACCCAGGGCTTCGAGCATGCAAGGCAAGCGCTCTACCACTGAGCCACCTTCTCAGCCCAACCTTTAATACTCTTGTACCTTGCTTTCTTTTTCTTCTCATTTCACACTTAACTGAAGCTTGAATCAGTCACTCCGAAGTGGTACATATGTTACAATCCATGAGCCTACATGGCATATTATCTCTCAAGGCTAATGTAAACTCAAGGTATGTCCATATCCACAATATAGTTACCATGCCAGTATGGTATAGAGTAGTTCCATTGCCTTAAAAAGTCCATTGTGCTCCATTTATACTTCCCTTCCCTCAGTCTCTAGCAACCACTGATTTTTGGGGGGATGTGGTACTGGGGTTTGAACTCAAGGCCCTCAGTTCAAGCTTGGCTTGCTTGCTCACAGCTGGCACTCTGCCACTTGAGTCATGCCTCCAGTTTTTCTTTTTGCTTTATTTTGAAGATGGAGTCTCACAGACTTTTCTGTCTGAGCTGGCCTCAAACCACCATCCTCCAGATTTCAGCCTCCAGAGTAGCTAGAATTATAGATATGAGCCACAGAAATCAAGCTTGCCACTTATTTTTTCTAGTCCCTACTTTTGCAAAATGTCATATAGTTGGGATCATGTATTATGTAGTCTTTTCAGGTTGACTTCTTTCATTAGTATTTAAGTTTCTTCCGTATCTTTTCATCGCTTACTAGCTCATTTCTTTCTTTTTTTTTTTTTCAATGAATAGTAGCCAAGTGCTATATCTGACACTGGAAGTCCTATTTAGGGTGACTGGATATATGAATAAGTAAGAGTATTTGTTATTCTAGGTTCTGGAGATACAGCAAGGAATGAAACAGTTTCTTTTTTCAGTTTACATACATAGCAATGGCATAACATGTGATGTCTTGATGTATATAAATATTACATATTGTTTCAATAAGGTTAGCCATATTGATCCATTCAAGCATCATTTCTTTATGGTAAAAACATTCAGATTCCTTTCTTCTAGCATTTATGAATTGTATACAATATTACTTTATCTATAGTCACTCTATCATATAATAACAAATCAGAACATCTTGCTCCTATTTAATCATAACTTAATACCCACTCAAACCTCTGGTAACAACATTCTATCTCAACTGCTGTAAGATTTTCAAGATATCATATACAAATGCAATCACATAGTACTTGTCTTTCCTGTACCTGCCTATTTAACTTAGCACAATGATCTGTAGTTCTGTTTATGTTGTCGCAAATAGGGATTTCATCTTCTTTTGATGGTACTGAGGTTTGAAGTCAGGGTGTTGTACTTGCTAGGCAGGTACTTTGTCATTTGAGCCATGCCTCAGCTCTCTTTGTCCTTGATTTTTTTTTGAATTAGTCTTGCTTTCACCAGTAGCCGGAACCACGATCCTGTAAGTTGCAATCCTCTTATTTATGCTTGTAGCTGGAACGGCAGGTGCAGGTCACAATGTCCAAGTTTGTATTGGTTGAGTTGAGAATCTTGTGAACATTTTTTCCCAGGCCAGTCTCGAACCACAATCCTCCTAATCTCAGTCTCTCAAGTAGCCAGGATTACAAGCATAGGCCACCAGCACCCAGCGTGTTTCCAAACAATTTTCATGGCTTAACTGTATACTGGCATGTGTGTATCACATTTCTTTTATCCATCCATCAATCGCTGGACAGTTAGGTTGTTACTATTTCTATGATCTGAAATAGTACTGCAATGAGCATGGGAGTATATTAGTCTTTTTGACATACCAATTTCATATTCTTTGGGAATGCTGGGTCATATGGTAGTTCTATTTTCAGTTAATTGCGGAACCTCAACACAGTTTGCCTCAATGGCTATAATCATTTACATTTCCTGCAACCGTGTGCAAAGTTTTTTTATTCTAATCTTTATTATCTGGCTCTGCACCCATCCTTTCAGAAATTGAGTTTGTTTTCTTTGTTGCTTTGTGTCCCTCCCCCACAGTATAACCCTTGTTTTCACTGTATTTGATGTTAGTATAATTTGGGGAGGGAAAGGGAAAAAACAAATTGTTTAAATAGGGATACAGGTGGACCCATTGCAATAATGAGATGTACAAAAACGAACTTTACGTCTTTGGCGTGGGGGGGGGGGCGGGGGGTACGGGGTGGGATGGAAGGGGGGATGGGGAGGGATGGGAAGGGGAAACAAAGGATGAGGCTACAGTGCTTGATAAGAAATGTACTCATTACCTTGCCCATGTAATTGTAACCCCTCTGTGCGGTATTTTCACAATAAAAATAAAAAATAAAAAAAAATTGAGTTTGTTGTCACTTCCATGTTTAAACACTAGATGGCAACAAAGGCAGGTTTCCTTGAGTCTACTGTTAGTGTGCATACACCATTTTAACACTAGATGGCACCCTAAACTCAAGCTTTCTATGAGTCTAAGGCGCTGTTTTCAGGTTTTTAACATCAAAGGGTACTTACTCCTAGCCCAAGTTTCTTGCAAATGTGCAGTTGATTTGTCACTCTGAATGGATTGGAGCCCATAACAAAAGGATAGTTAGGCCCTGTTGGCTCTATAATCCTTGCCTGAGATAGTCTGTAGATGTAAATTACATCCACTTGATTGGTGGTGATGTTGGGTTCAACCGTGTTATTACTGACTTTTCTGTCTGTGGGATCTCTCCATCTTGAGTGTGTAAGTTTCCAACTATAATAGTCGATTCATCTATTTCTACTTTCAGTTATATCATTATATCATGATATAAGGTCCTGGCTCTCAGATAGTTAAGCATTGTTGGGGTAATTGCCTATGGAACTTTCTTTCTTTAGGTTTCCCAAACAGATCCTACAACAAGAATTTGACTGCAAGTATGTAGTTTATTTTGGGAGGCAATCCCAGAAAACACTGGGAGATGATCAGGGAACAGAGGCAAGGAATAGAAGGCAGCTCATCAAAGGTGCAGTTTAAGCAAATTACTACTGTGGACAGCTAGGATTCAATCATGTTGGGGAACTCTGGGCTACTGTAAACTGTGCCTCTGAGCTCTGTTACCAGGAGCCATGAAGCTGGGGTAAGTAGTCCTCAAATCTCTCTTCATCATTGAAGGCTGGCTTCAAGGGCCATTAATTCCTTAGTATTTGCAGTTTGGCTCCCACCTGGACGAAATGTTCTCCAGCAGGCAGATACAAAACCTGTGTGTGTGGAGCCACAGGTGTTCATAGTAATCAGTCTTCCATCTAGAGGGGAAAACCAAGGGCAGCATTCCCGAGGCATCTGCTAAGGGAAATGTGTTGAATATATAGTGAGGGCCCACACAGAGTTTGAATCCTCTTAGCTTGACTGATCAACAAGAACTTCACAAAGAAGAGCTTCCCAGGTAGGAGCCAAGTTTTAAAGTGTTTGGGGAAATCCAATAAGCTGAGTAGCCAGTCCTCTGGAGTTGGATGGGGGGGATAGTATCAAGCATGCGGAAAGAACTGGCTGACCAGTTAAAGTCTGCTCAGTGTGTGTGTGTGTGTGTGTGTGTGTGTGTGTGTGTGTGTGTGTGTGTGTGTGTGTGTGTGTGTGTGTGTGTGTGTGCCTGTGCCTGTGCCTGTGCCTGTCTGTCTTTCTGTCTGTCTGTCTGTCATCTGTCTGTGACTTGCTCCATGAACTCATGACCTAGGCACTGCTCCTGAGCTTTTGTGCTCAAGGCTTAGAACTCTACACAGGCCCACTTCTGGCTTTTTGGTGATCACTTGGAGAATTTCATGGCCTTTCCTGCCTGCACTGGTTTTGAACCATGATCTCAGCCTCCAGAATAGCTCGGATTGTTGGCATGAGCCACTGACACCTGGCTTGTTTCCTGTTGCTTTTGTGTTGCTGTGCACATCGCCCCATCAGTGGTAATTTGTATCCAGTCAGGTCTTGGTTTCCCCAACACTCCCACGAGCCACCTCCTTTTGTCCTCATCAGAGATCTGATCGTGAGCTGAGCAGTGTTCTCTCTTTAGGGACATTGATTGCAGCCTACGTGGTCTGTTTCTCGGGCTGCTAGGTTCTTGCTTTGTTTCCTCAAAGCTCAAGGCAGCTTCTGCTTCCCATAGTGTCCATCTATGTGGTATCTGAACATCCCCCATTTACCTTTTTGGTCCTTCTATTCTCATTTAAGCAAATTACCACCTATACTTGCTTTCCCTCTTCTTTTTTGTTGTTTTTTTTAATTTTAATTTCTTATTGTGAACATACTGTACAGAGGGGTTACAGTTACATGGGCAAGATAATGAGTACATTTCTTATCAAGCATTGCAGCCTCCTCCTTTGTTTACCCTTCACATCCCTTCCCAGCCTCCTCCCACCCCCCCAACCAAACCCCCCCCCCCGCACCAAAGTTGTAAAGTTCGTTTTCGACATGACAACTTGTACTTCTCATTGTTGCAACAGGTCCACAGTTATCCTTAAACGACTTGTTTTCCCCTTCTCCACAGATTGTACCGACATCAAATATAGTGAAAGCAGGGTTTATACTGTGGGGGAGGGACATACAAAGCAACAAAGAAATAATCTTATAGATGCATTAGAAACAAATGCATGAAAGGAAAAAAAACATTTAAATACATATCTAAGGGCTCATTTTCCTAACATCACATTATCTGACCTTTTCTGCTTGTTGATTTCTCTCTTCTGAAAAAAAAAAAAACCCCGTTGCCTTTTGTCTTTGATGCAAGGAGGAATATATGACAAGAGTATCGGAGAGGTGGGCTTAGACTGGAACCATACATTTGCCCTCCATATGCTTGTTTGAAAGGTCTCCAAAGCTCTCAACAGCCAGAACACAGGCACAGAGAAGGCCGATGGTTGGGCTGAACCAGCCTTGGGGTTTGTAGATGTTTGTAGATGACCTCTAAGATGGTGGACTAGATTTTAGGAGGAGCAGCAACAATAGATGTACTTAGAATTTTTTGTTTAATATGTGCCATGAACTCACTCTTTTAAAGGGCTTTCCAGGTAGTATTGATGATCTCTTAGGACAATCCTATGAGATAGGTGACAGATGAGGAGACTGAGGCACTGGGAGGCTAAGCAATCTTCCCAAGGTCAAAGAGTAGGTAAAGAGCAAAGTTGCTATTTGATTCTGAGCAATCAATTTCCTCCTTCCTCCCATTTGAGATTCATAGTCATGATAAAGGTGATTTTCCTATGTTCTCTAATTCCATGGCAATATATCAAACTGCCCCTGTCACAATCTGAGGCCTGGATGGAAGGTTTTGTTGATGCCCGCACCGAAACCCAGAGAAAACTTGACTTAGTCTATGGTAATAAAAAGGCTGGGAGAACAGGTGAGCAGATGTGCATTCCTGGATGTGTGTGTGTGTGTGTGTGTGTGTGTGTGTGTGTGTGTGTGTGTGTGTGTGTGTGTGTGTAACTCCCATTCTGCAGAGACACAAATGAATCAGAGGTGGAGGAAGTACAAGTTGATTATTCTCTGAAAGCTTAATTAGGTCATTGGTAAGGGCAGAATATTAAAAAAAAAAATCTTATCAGCTAAAGACCTGTGGGCAGGGTTGAATTTCCTTATTCCTGCTCTTTCGTTTCAGAATACATGAAACTTTCTTCCTAGTTACCAAAATGCTGTGGAAAAATGATTGATTGTCCTAATGAGGAAGAGAACAGCTGCCCGACCAGCAGATGTAAGTTTTATAATCATTTCCTCTTCATTGGTTTTCTCCCTAATGACCCTGGCACTGATGATAGTATTTAAGGAGGGTGTGATGGCCAGAGGCCTGGAATGATCAGGAAGCTTAAGGCATAGAGGGAAATGGTTGGCTGATGCCCTTACAATCAGCTGCATTTTCTTTTTGTTGCCAGTCCTGGTGCTTGAACTCAAGGCCTGGGTGCTGTCCTGGACCTTTTGTGCTCAAGGCTAGCATTTTACCACTTGAACCCCAGCTCCACTTCTGGCTTTTTTGGTGTTTAATTGGAGATGACAGTCTTGCCAATTTTCCTTCCTGGGCTCTCTTTGAATCCTCAATCCTCAGAGCTCAGCCTAGATGAAGTCCACAGAACTAGACTTTATGGTAGCTCAAGCTCCCTGGACTGAGGGCTGGACCCGGCTGAAACAAAACCACTTCTGGTTTTAAACATGTGTCCACATCTGCTTTAGCATCAAGAAGGCCTTAGAGAGAGCCACTATATAGGAAGGAGCATCCCCACTAGGGTATGGTTGGCAGCAAATCTGCAAAGCAATTGAAAAATAATCAGCAAGGTTTCCGCTGCTGCCCACCACAGCCTGGCCAGAGATCCTGCATCCTAATTCTGATGCTCCCACTGGTTTGAGAGCCACCGAAGTTTCCTAATCTTTGCATACCTCTGTTTCTTACAGTGGTCTTGAGCAAGTTATCTGAACCAATTCTAGCTTCAGCTTCCTATTCTGCAACAAGAATACCTATGTCGTGGTATAGTTAAGGAAACTGCCTAAGTAAATATTGTCAGTTAACCATTGTTGCTCAGACACATTGGACCAGACTGCTTAGTAAGACTCTTGTCTATATTAGGGTAGCTGCCCCCAATTTTGGTTTGGTACTTACGATCATGCTTAATGTTAAAGAGTAAGCTTTCTTTCTTGTGGAATTGGATTTTGAACTCAGAACTTTGTTCTTGCTGGGCAGTTTCTCTACCATCTGAGCCACACTTTCAGTCCTTTTGTGCTTTGTTTTTTCAGTTAGGCACTTGTATTTTTGCCTCACCAATATGTGTTACCTTTAATTTTTTGATAGTAACTAATCTAATAGGTGTGAGGTGATAGCTCATTGTGATTTTAATTTGCATTTCTCTGATTGCTTTTATGATCATTTTAATATATCTGTTGGTCATTTGTATGTCTTCTTTTGAGAAATTCCTATTCAGATGCTTGCCCAATTTAAAATGAGATTATCTCCTTTCTTGTCATTGAATAGTTTGCCGTTTTTTGTGTGTTTTAGACATTAGGTGTGTGTGTGTGTGTGTGTGTGTGTGTGTGTGTGTGTGTGTGTGTATGTGTGTGTGTGTGTGTGTGTGTGTGTGTGTGTGTGTGTGTTGGTCACAGAGTTTTGAACTCAGGGCCCAAGCACTGTTCCTAAGCTTTTTGCCCAAGACTAATGCTTTACCACTTGAGCCACAGCTTCTGGCCTTTTTTTTCGTGGTTAATTGGAGATAAGAGTCTCATGGACTTTCCCATATGGGCTGGCTTTGAACCATGAGTCTCAGATTTCAGCCTCCTGAGTAGCTAGGATCACAGGTGTGAACCATTAGTACCTGGCTGAATGTTAGTTTTTTTTTTTTTTTTTTTAAATTCAATACATGATTTACAAATACTTACTCTGAATCTGTAAGTTGTCTCATCATGGTATTTTTTGTTGTTGTTGTTGTACAGAGATTTTTATTTTAGTGTTTTTTTCCAGAGGTTTTAAATTTTAATGCAATCCTGTTCATCTATGCTTTTCTATGTTTGGGGGCAATGCCAGGAGGCTTTGCTGCTATGTGTTCTTCTAGTAGCTTTACAGTTTTGGGTTTTATGGTTAAGTCTTCAGCCAATTTTGAGTTGATTCTTGTATTGAGGGTCAGATAAAGGCTCATTTTTGCTCTTCTGCACGTGGATTATCCAGTTTTCCTCCTATAATTTGTTGGAGACTTTTTCTTTCCTCATGTGCATTCTTGGCACCTTTGTTGCAAACCAATGGGATCTGAAGGCTCTATTTTAAGACGCTCTTTGAAAGTGTCCTCTTATGCCTCATTGGTCTGAGTGTGGTCATATGCCAAACCCTAATCTAATCCTAGAGGCTGGTATAGTGCCATTTTTCCACACTGAGTAGAGCTAGCTTATGTCACCCGAAGCGGCAGTATGTGTCTTCCAAGACTAGGTCATCAAAAGCTGGAAGCTTCTGCCTTGGACTTCTTCCTCTGGGCAAAGCCAGCCACCATGATAATAAGGATGCCTCTGTGTATGTGAGCAACTGAAGTCTAAGTACATCAGCCTGTACATGTGTGCGCCATTTTGGAAATGAATCTGGTCCATTTCCAGGCAAACCTCAGGTGACTAAAGGCCTGGATGACATCTTAAGTGCAACCTCATCAGAGCCAGAACCACTCAGCTAAACTACAAAGTCCCCACATGAAATAACAATCAACAGTTATTGTGTTTTAGCCACTAGGATTCGGAGTGATTTGTTATAGTGCATTATACAATCAGAGCAATCACATCCCCTTCCCCCCAACCCCTTTTTTTCTGGAACAAGTGGAAATAAAATGAATAACTTTCAAGGAATCTCCTCAGTTACTTTTCTTTTTTTCTTTTGTCGGTTGTGGGGCTTGTACTCAGGGCCTGGGCGCTGTCCCTCAGCTCTTCAGCTCAAGGCTAGCGCTCTACCACTTGAGCCACAGTGCCACTTCTGGTTTTCTGAGTGGTTTATTGGAGATGAGTGTCATGGACTTTCCTGCTCGGGCTGGCTTTGAACTGTGATCCTCCTGAGTATCTAGGATTATAGGCGTGAGCCACCATGCCCAGCTCAGTTACTTTTCTTACTTCATTGAATATACAGCTTCCCATGGAATATATTTTCTGAGATGTTACCCCTGAGTTCTTAAAAGTTCCAAACTTCCAAGCTGTGGCAGAGACAAGACAGGTCTGATTAACAAAAAAAAAAAAAAAAAAAAAAAAGGAACTAGGAAGCTGCCTAGGCCCATCTGGATAGGTGACTTGGGGTTAATCCTTAATGCATATTGATGCTGATATAAACATATCCAACTTCACTCATAATCAAGGCAGAATTTCCTTTTAGCAGTCCAGGAAAGCTGGAAGAACTATAACCTTCCATTTGCTTTTTCCTGATTACAAAAGTGAAAACTTTTTATTATAGCAAACATGAAAGAAATGCTGAAAAGAATAAAGAAACTGGAAATCACCCATAACTTCACTACAGAGACTGCTATTAACATTTCTCCATTGCTTTCCTCCATGCATTCACTATAAAATTAGGAAATGAAACATACAGCTTTATATCCTGCTTTTCCTGTAATGTTCTGAACATTTTCTCATGTGGTTAAATATTCATTGAAAATAGAGTCTTCCATGGACTCTTAAGGTTTATTAAATAAACCTGATCCTACTTACTTTTCTATTATAGACAGAGCTAAGGGGATATTCTCTGTACATTAACCATGCCATACTTTTCTGATGAGCTCCTTAGTAGAATTTCTAGGATTAAACTGCAGAGTCAAGTTTATTGTTTATCTAAGGCTATTGATCTGTATTGCTAAATTGCCTTTCAGATTTTTTTATGCTGGTGCTGGGGCTTGAACTTAGGGCCTTAAGCTGGTCCTCTACCACTTGAGCTCCAGCTCCATTTCTGGCTATTTTTTTGTAGTTAATTGGCTATCTGACTCTCACAAATTTTTCTGCCTGGGCTGGCTTTGAACTGCAAACATCTCAGCGTCCTGAGTGGCTAGGATGACAGGCTTACAGATGTGAGCCATCAGAGCCTGGCTCTTTCAGCAAAGCTTACCAACTTATTTATGTTGTTTGAAAAAGGGAACAATACTGTTCATGTTACTATATTTAGCAAAACAGGAAATTTTATTTCATTAGCATCAGTTAGTTGTTCAAGGCGCTTTATTTGAACACATCCACTTATACATATAATACAGTTTTGGCCAGAGTCCTTCCCCCCTTATCATTCTTCTTCCTCCATTCTGCCCCTCCTCCTTCCCAAACCTGTCTCAGCAAGTTTCCTTGATCTATGTGAACAGAGTTCTATGGAGTATTTTGGCTATATTTGCTTTCCTATCCCTCTCTGTTTTGTTTTTTGGTTTTTTTTTTTGGGTCCAGTCGTGGGGCCTGAACTCTGGGCCTGGGCACTGTCCCTCAGCTCTTCAGCTCAAGGCTAGCGCTCTACCACTTGAGCCACAGCGCCACTTTCGGCTTTTTTCTTTTTTCTTATGTGGTGCTGAGGAATCAAACCCAGGGCCTCAGGCATGCAAGGCAAGCGCTCTACCACTGAGCCACCTTCCCAGCCCCTCTCTCTGTTATAATAACATCTTGTTATCATTTACATTAGTTAGAAATAGAACATTCTCTCATGTACTCATTAAGTGTTGATTATATTCTTTAATTATTTTCCCTACCTACATCTAAAAATATATAGATAGGATTATATCTGTTTTGTTGTTTTTTTGGAGACCAGGTCTTGCTGTACATCTCAGGCTGGACTTTTAACTCATGGTCCTCCTGCCTCTGCCTCCCAAATGCTGGGAGATAAGTGCTAGCATGGCTAGCTATTACATTCTCTCTCTCTCTCTCTCTCTCTCTCTCTCTCTCTCTCTCTCTCTCTCTCTCTCTCTCTCTCTTTCTCTCTCTGTGTATGTGTGTGTGTGTGTGTGTGTGTGTGTGTGTGTACATGTGGGTGAATACATACCAATTCAGGGCCTGGGCGCTGTCTCTGAGCTCTTTTGCTCAAGACTAGTGCTCTACCACTTTGAATCACAGCTCCACTTCTGGTTTTTCTAGTAGTTAACTGGAGGTAAGAGTGCCACAGACTTTTTTGCCCTGGCTGGCTTTGAACTGCAATCAGGCATGAGCCACCAGCACCTGGCTAAACTGCAATTCTTCTTCTTCTAATTATTATTATTATTTTGTAGGTCCTGGGGCTTGAACTCTGGGCTTGGGTACTGTCCCTGCACTCTTCAGCTCAAGGCGAGTGCTCTACTGCTTGAGCCACAGCACCACTTCTGGTTTTCTAGTGGTTTTTATTGGAGATAACAGTCTCACAGACTTTCCTGCCCAGGTTGGCTTTGAACCACGATCCTCAGATCTCAGCCTCCCGAGTAGCTAGGATTACAGGCATGAGCCACTGGCACCTGGCTACTGTAATTATTTATTTATATCTACTTATTTCCTCTTTAAATCTTGGGGTAGTGGTTTGCCCTGTGACCTCTATTCTTTGATAGATCTGAAAATAGTTGTTGGTTTTCAGTTTGTCCAGGTTCTTTTTCTGAGGAAGGGTATGATGAGTTTGAGGCTTACTTGCACGTTGGGCCAGTCACAGAATCATGTTTTCCTCTCTTGTTGTGACAACCAAAAATGTTTCTAGACATTGCTAATTGTCATCTAAGGAGGGAAGCAAATCTCCTTCAATTGTGGTTCACAGCGATTATATTATGTAGGATCCTATATGTAATGATATTCAATAGGAAGAATAGAATAGACCCATGAGCATTCTTGGAGATTTTGGTGGGAGGAAATACTGAGGCTCCCATTGGAGCCTGTCATGGAAGCTGTGGTAGAGATTGGCCACATACCAACCCTCTTCCCCTTCCTTGGTACCGAGATAATGCTATTTCTCAGCTTTCTGGTATCTGGGTGGAACCATGTGATCAGTTTTGGCTAGTCAAATATGGGTCTGGCCCCCTAAATCATCCCATGTGACCCTCCATGTTCTTTGACTTTATTTATTAGAGAGCCCGATTCAGAAGAGCCGGTAGAGTAGGGAAAAGATGTGTGGAGTCTGGATCTTGGAGTCTTTATGTAAAGAAAAGCCACCCGGGAGAGCCTTTAAGTTAAAAACATGCATGTTTGTATTTTGCATGAGTGAAGATATTAATTCATCACTGGAGCATACTGTAGCTTAAACTGACTAATCCAGGAGCTCAGATTATTTAATATTCAAGAGCAAAATGGCTCTAGAAGTCTAGAAGACTTGGAATGTAGGAGTAGGCATTGGTGTTTATGCATATCAAAGGACAAAGTACATGTACTCTCATGAAGATGATGCATTATAAATCATTATAAGTTCAAAAAGCCGTGGCAGCAAAATGATCAAATTTGTCAACACTGCTTAATTTTGCCAAATTTCTTGGCAAGAGAACATGTGAGTAAAGGTAGGAATAGCACGCCATCATTCCCCATAATCTCATTCTGATTGGACTGGTTAGTACATTCTTTTTTAAAGGCAGAAACCAGAAGACATTTTCCATAAACCAGAAGACATTTTCCATTTTGGTTGCTTTCCATAGAAGTTGAAGGAAGAGATTAAGAGAATCACTCAGCCATATGCAGATAATAAAACAATTCTATCCAATGGCAGATGTGAAATGGAGGCCAAACATCCAGATGTTTAATCCTTCACATTAATAAAAAAAAATCCTGTGGCATGTGAACGGTTGGGAGACACCAGGTTAAATTTATACATTTTTCAGATACTAAAGAGAATTTGAAGTTTCTTCCATTAAAAATGCAAACAGCATTCCTCTATTTCCATATTTTATGTGGGAAGTGGCAGCTTTGAATGTGAACTATGTACTACCTTCTCAATAGTTCCCCAAACAGTGCAGAAACATACAGAAAATTATATGAGAAAAAAAAACGGATACTAAAATTGGGGACTGAAATGAGTTCCAGGTTCAAACAGAGTGCATTCCATCGCGGCGCAGTCTATAATCCATGCACATCTGATCAGGAGCGCCGCAAGCTCTTTTATAGTGTTTCTGACTGCCTGGATAGACTCACAGGAAGGAAAATGCATTCCTCAAGAAAAGTAAAAGTAGACTCGCGATAAGCAAAGAAATAGCTTTTGGGTTTTAAGAAAAATTTTTTCCCATCTGATATAAAATTCTTTTATGAAAAAAAAATGGGTTGGTTTTATGCTTTGGCTTTCCTGGTTTTATGCTTTGGAAGAGGGCCTATCTTTTATTTAAATCACATGAAGGAATGAATATTGTATAAAAAATGACAAGTAAATTTAAATCTCCAGCCTTAAAAAAGATGGAAATGAAGGATATCCTTTGTAAAAACAAATATTATTTTTGGCCAAATTCATCTGTATATAGCTTCACAAATGGAGGGGGTTTGACTTTGGATTGAGTATGTACTCTGGGAAAACCTGTCTCATTAATTTAGAGATCTCCCCTCCTCAAACCTCCTCTCTCTTCTCCTCTCCCCTCTTCCCTCCTTTCCCTTCTTCTCCTCAAGGTGGTAGTATGATCCATAGGTGGTCTAGGGGTGGTGAGGGTTGTAAGGTCTGTGGAGCAGAGACTGCTGGAACTTCTTCCTAAATCACAAAACTTCTCAGGCCACAGGTGGCATGTTAGGGACTTTTTTTCCTTTTTCTTTCCTCATTCAAGGCCCTTTGAAAACATGCTTTGTTTAAAGCTATCTGTACTTTTCATGTTCATATCTGGTTTTTGGGGGGGAGAGACTCCCAAAAGTATGATTGGCCCCAAGCAGGAGAGCATGACTATAGGCAGAATGCTGTCCAGACATAGATCAAGGCTTAGGTTTTTGATGATTTCTCTTTCTTCTTTTAAAAATTTTGTTTTTATTTGTTTTATTATCTTAATGTAGTTGTCCCCTCTTTCTCAAAGTAACTTTTTTCTTGCATATTCTTGCAAGAATATTTTATTCTTTCACGTCAATGTTACTATCAATTGGTCAAGTTAAAAAAATTCGAATGGAAATTGGATTGTAATTATGCCAACCTAAACCACTACTTTTCATTTAAAACCAAATTTGGCACTAGATAAAGAACTAGAGCCTGGCACCAGGGGTTCATGCCTGTAATCCTAGCTACTTAGGAGGCTGAGATCTGAGGATGGGGGTTCAAAGCCAGCCAGGCAGGAAAGTCTGTGAGACTCTTATCTCAAGTAACCATCAAAAAAGCAGAAGTACCGCTGTGGCTCAAGTGGTAGAGTGCTTGTCTTGAGCTGAAGAGCTGAGGGACAGCGCCCAGGCCCAGAGATCAAGCCTGATGACTGACCAGAAAAAAAGAAAGAAAGAAAGAAAGAAAGAAAGAAAGAAAGAAAGAAAGAAAGAAAGAGAAAGAACTAGTTAGGGCATTTTGCTCAGTCAAATACCCAGGACCACATATTGCATGCTTACTGAATGCTATTTTTTTTGTTTTTGGACACCAAAAGACATTTGAGACACGTGGAAGGGAAGGGCAGATCTTACTTGCCTTAACCCTAATCTTAGCCTTCCTGGAAACTATTTTTTTGTACCAGTCCTGGGGCTTAAATTTGGGGCTTGGGCGCTGTCCCTGAGCTTTTTTGCTGATCTAGCAATCTACCACTTAGCTCAAGAATTTTTGGTGTTTACCTGGACAAGAGTCTCATGGGCTTTCCTGCCTGGGCTAGCTTCAGATTGTGATCCTCAGGTCTCAGCCTCCTGAGTAGCTAGGATTACAGGCATGAGCCACCAGTGCCCAATTGGGTCCTATTATTATTTGAATTTTTTATATTATCTACTTCATGGGTTTAAATATTGATTTAAACAATTTTAAAGTATTGCATTAAACTATAGATTTTAACTAGACACCAGTGACATGCCTGTAATCTTAACTACTTGTTGAACATTTTTTATTTCCTGGGCTGGCTTGGAACTGTGATCCTTCTGATCTTGGCCTCCTTGAATAACTAAGATTATAGGAATGAACACTTTTTCTCGTACTTGGAGGGTTTTCTTTTGCCTTGGAACTTACTAGTTCCCCACAATGAAACATGCTCACCTCCTCAACTTCCTTTGCAGCTAGAGATCAGGACGCAGAAAATCAAACCTACAAATTCAACATTTGCTTGGAGGAAGCCATTAGGACAATAGCAGCAGCAGCAGCAGCAGCTTTCGGAGAGGAAAGCAGTGGCAGTGGGTGGGTGTGGCACTGCCCTGAGGTGCACAGGTATCCCTCCCAGATCAGTTTGTGGATGAAATTTGCCGCCATTGTTCCTTGCTGCATAAGCTTTCAACTGCAGCTATAACCGATGCTGTTTTCCGCAACGAAAAACCTGATATATGTGGATCCCTACATTGGTTGTCTATTGATTCCCAAATGCCTAAATGGTGCTTCAAGCAACAGCAAAGGACTCTTATTTTAACCCCTACTTTGTGTTCAGCACTATGATGTCAGCTAGAGGCATTCAGAAAAACAGCCAGGGAAGCCTCATCCCAGCAGACTTGAATGTCTGTTCCTAAAGAGAACTGAGGCATGCAAAGATGATTTTCTCAAAGATATACAGCAGACCCAGGGCTAAAAGTATCAGATTTCTTCATATTCACAATAATTTCTCTATTAATTAAGATCAACTCTTACCCTCCCTCCCTCCCTCTTCCTTCCTTCCTTCCTTCCTTCCTCCCTTCCTTCCCTCCTTCCCTCCTTCCCTCCTTCCTTCCTTCCCTCCTTCCTTCCTTCCTTCCTTCCTTCCTTCCTTCCTTCCTTCCTTCCTTCCTTCCTTCCTTCCTTCCTCCCTCCCTCCCTCCTTCCCTCCCTCCTCTCTTTCTTCTCTTTTCTTTTGTTCCGGTGGGGCTTCAACTCAGGGCCTGGGCACTGTTCTTTTGCCTTTTTGTTCAACACTAGTGCTCTACCACTTGAGCCACATCGCCACTTCTGTTTTTTTTTTTTTTTTGCTAGTTAATTGGAGATAATGTTCCTGCCTAGGCTGGCTTCAAACCAGGATCCTCAGATTACAGATTCTTGAGTAACTACGATTACAGGTATGAGTCACTGGTACCCAGCAGATTGGCTATTGTCTGAGGTAAAAACCAAAAAATTATTTATACATTGTGGTAGGAGTGTAAATTGCTGTAAGCTCCCTGTACAATAACCCTTAACAAGCATTAAGACCTTTTGAAGTAAATATTGTTATCAACATAGTAATTCCACTTTTACAAATCTATACTAGGAAAAGCATCAGAAAATTGTGAAAGATTTATGTAAAAAGAATATAGCTGGGCACCTGTGGCTCATGCCTATAATCCTTAGCTACTCAGGAGACTGAGTTGTGAGGATTGTAGTTCAAAGCCAATGGGGTCAGAAAAGTCCCTGTGAGATTCTTATCTCCAATTCACTACTCAAAAGCCAGAAGTGGCTCAAATAGTAACGTACTAGCCTTGAGCACAATGAGGCTCAGGGACAGTGCCTAGGCCCTGAGTTCAAGCCCCAGGACTGAAAAGAATGTAAACTTAGCCAGGAGTCAGAGGCTTAATCCTGTAATCATAGCTACTCAGGAGGCTGAGATCTCAGGGTCACGATTTGAAGCAAACCTGGGTAGGAAAATCTGTGAAACTCTTATCTCCAAATAACCACCCAAAAGAGCTGGAAGTAGAACAGTGGCTCAAGTGGTAGAGTGCCAGCCTTGAGCAAAAAAGCTCAGGGACAGCACCCAGGCCCTGAATTCAAGGCCTAGACCAGAGCAAATAAGAATTATAAACTTAATCATTCAGAAAGCATGTTTTCAAAGAATAGGGTATGGGGAAAGCAGAAAATAAGATTGTATGATAATATGCATGTGTATATGTATTCTATGATATAATATTCTAATGAGGCTATACCTCTCCACATATTGAGTGAGTGGTCTCATTTACTTTTGTAAGATCCACAAACAAAGAAAATACATGAAAGCAGTAGTTATTATCTGGGGATGTGAGACTGTATGAAATCTTTTTTTCCCCTTAAACCATTGTATTTTCCACAGTAGAGTTCAGTAATCAGAGAAGAAAATCTAATATTTTTGCCTAATCATATATATATATATATATTATTGTAAAGATACTGTAAACCTAAGTCTTACCTCTAGGCATTGTGATTGGTGCTGGGGAAGTGTTCAGCAGATACTAGCGTGCGTTTTAGCATGTTAAGAGTGTACCATTTAAAATGGGTGCCTAGTGTTCAGAAGCCAGCCAGCCAGCATGACTTTGGAGAGAGGACGCATTGAGAACATTGAGAAGTGCCTCCCTAGAGGTCAGCTCTACTTTCTGAGTCTCATCTCCTTCTATGAACATCTCTTAGGGATGGGCTGCTGTCTGTATCCTTTTCATGTTTTGTGACTGCTGTTTCCCTGTCCCTAGGGCTCCCCCCCCCCCCCCGCCGGTTATTGTGTTTCTTTGTATTTCTCTTGTGGACATAGTCTCCCAGGCTGCTGTGTCTCAGCTTTTCTCTCTTGCCACCGAGTTTCAGTAGTAGTTTCTTGGGGACTTCATCTCAATTTTACCTGCTGTGTTTTGCTTTAAGAACCGCCTTGGGGATTACACACTTACCAGGCCGATGAAAGAAAATGAGCCGCCTATTAAATAGATCACCTTTGGACTTTTCAGAGATGTCAACACCACGGGAGCCCAAAGCTGCCCTTGGCAACACTTCCCCAAATGCCTAGTCTTTTCCAAAGCTACTGAAGCACACAGACCCTCCCTTCTTTCCCTTACACAAGGCTGTTGCTTTTGTCCCCCAGGTTGCTACCTTGTGGAATGTCACGGTGTGAGAAAATATCAATACCCCAAATGCAGATTGTGCTTGCTTTGCCATGAGCTAGGAAGGGGCCATTAATCATTCTCCATCCTTGCTTCGTTCCTCTGTTCCTTACAGAGAGACTGTTCTTATAACTTCTGAGGAGTATCTGTGGGTGGTGACTAACCTTTGGCATCATCCATGTGGTCTGACTGATGAGGGAATACTCTAGAGTCTCCTAGCATCAGCCTGGAAAGTTCAAGGGCATCCGAGGTAGTTCTGCCACCAGGTGCAGCCAAGCAGAAAAGAACAAAGATGTTGGACCGGGACCAGCCTGAGGCTGGCATTTTGAGGCCGGAGGGTGTTCCATTATTGTTTCTTTGCTGAATGAAGTTCTGAAAGCATTTACTTTTTTTTTTTTTTTTTTGGTCCCCAGTTCAGCAGACTAAAGATGGCAGGTTGAGCACCATTCATGAGAAAACTTCTTCTGATGGAATACACTGAGCAATCCCACAACTCCACTTCCATAAGCATCATTGTCCTTGAAATCTTACACTTATCTGAGTGCTACTGGAGTTCAAGTCAACAAGGCATGATGATCTGTTGAATGGAGTCCAGGCTGGAAATGTTTACACACAAAGGTCGTGAATTCAGAAAATCAAGTGCTTCTCATCTTCTTGAAAGGGTTGAATGAGCAGAAGGAGTCCTTGAATAGTTGCTTTATGCATTTGGTTGCTTTCATGCTGGGGGCATATATAGTTAGACTCACTATTCCCTTATCATTATATAATCACTTCTGCCTTTTTGGACTGCATTTAAGGCCTGTTTATATCATTTTATGTTGCCCAGAACTCCATATATTATAATGTAGTTATTATTTTGAATTCGTCTTTATATACTAAGGATGCGAATGTTTATGTACCTACATGCTTAGGGAATTGGGGCATTGTGAATTTGTGTAATTATTCTTACTAAAAATTGTGCACTTGGGCTGGGAAGGTGGCTCAGTGGTAGAGCGTTTACCTTGCATGCATGAGGCCCTGGGTTCGATTTCTCAGCACCACATAAGCAAAAAGAAAAAAGCTGGAAGTGGCATTGTGGCTCAAGTGGTAGAACGCTAGCCTTGAGCTGAAGAGCTGAGGGACAGCACCCAGGCCCAGAGTTCAGGCCCCACGACCGGACCCCCCCAAAAAAAATTGTACACTTTTTCCCTGTTCTCTTCTTACTCATTAAATAGCTCTTTGCTCCAGTTGAAGAACCTTCTTTAGTATTTTTTTTTGTATGACAGGTGTGGTAGAGATCTTTTCTCTTGGATTTTGTTTGTCTGGGAATGTCTTTAGCTCACATTCATTTCTAAAGGAAACCTTCATGTGACTATTGTATTCTTTGATGTCAGTGGGTTTTTTCCCCCCTGTAGTACTGTGAAAATCTCATACTCTCTCCTGGCCTATAAGATTTATGCTGAAAAGTGACTGCCAGGAGAATTGGAACACCCTTGTATGTTATTTCTTTTCTCTTGCAGTCTTCAGAAGTTTCTTTCTCTTTTGCCCTTGAAAGCATGATTATAGATGTTTTGATATAGACTTGAGTTAGGTTTGACTTGTGTGTTTTGACCTTGCTGTACCTGGAAATTTCTGTGCTCTAAGTTTGATAAGTTATCTGCTATTGTGTCCTTGAATAGCTTTCTACTTTTTCTGCCATTCTTAAAAACTCAAATATTTTGCTTCTTTAATGGTGCCTTGACATTCTTCTGGAGTTCCTTCAGTCATTTTCATTCTTTTATCTTCCACTGGCTGTTTTTCCAAATAGCCTGTCTTCAAGCTCAGCCTTTAATTTTTCTCATTGATCTATACTGTTATTGATTTTTTTCTATATCACTGTTTTAGTTTTGTTGAATGTATTTTTCAGCTCAAGTGCAGAGAGCATAGGATTTTGCCCTGGTATGTGGTTCCAGGCTGATGAAACTAAAACTGTACTTTTCCTTGATTAACAAAAATACTTATATATTTTTATGAAGTTTCTCTGGTAGAACATTGGATCTTCTTTCTTTATTTTCTGGTAGTTCCTTAAATTTCCTTCCATTTTGAAAATTACTTATCAATACCTTGTTTTTGCTGGTAATTACTATCTGGTCAATTTCAGGGACCTTATTTTGACCATTTTAGATGAAGTGAGGGTTTCCAAAAGCTCTTGATGTTTGTTGGCATGTGACATCATATAGACAATGAAGGATTAGGCCTTTGTTACAGTGGTCCTCCTGGGCTTTGGTTGCTGCTTGTCTTTCCAGAAATTCTAATCTGGTTGCTTATTTCCTCTGAAACAATCCTTACTTCCACTATTTTAACACTTGATGGTGCCCGGATCCAGGTTTGCAGGGAGTTTGCTGTTGGAATGACATCACTTTTTCAGCACTAGAGGGTCATCTAAGACCAGGATTGTCCTCAATCCATAGTGTATGTTTAGAATGAACCAGGAGAGTAATCTAGAGAAAAGTCTACCCCTATGAGCCTCTTCCTGGGCAAGGGTAGGCCCACTCACTGTCTCATGGCTAGACATTGCAGGATTCTGCCCAGTTCTAGAAGAATCACTATGGATGGACCAGCTCTAGGCATCGATGTCAATGAGCCTATGGCTACTAGTGCCACCAATTTGTTATACCCAAAACTTGCCAAGACCAGTGCATCACTGAGATAGACCAAAGCTCACACTGTGTTTCTTCCCTTTGAGTACCAGGCATGTTGGGTAGGCTCAATCTTCAGGCCCACGTAGGCAGGAGGGCTTAAGTTCCAGGAAAAATGGGATTTTATACTATGTCCTACAGCCTGATGTTGGGGTACTCTTGGTAAAGGCAGATCCTTGATTATCTAGACTGATGATAAGCTGAGTTGGGCCAGAATTTCACAGCTATAAGATCTTAAATTAGCAGGTCCAAACTTGAGTCCATTGCGCTGGAGTACAGTTCCTTCATTCTGTGTCCCCAAATCTACCTGCAAACACTGGCTTGACTCTAACAGTGCTGCCCAAAGTTGCCAGATGAGTAGTAGGGACAGTCCCTTGGCCAGCAAGGATGCAAGATTGTACCTTGGTCCCATAGGAGTCTGCGCTTTCTTGGAGACAGTGGGCATGCCCCAGGACCTTTGTCAGAACACATATGATATAGGCTAAAACTCTATGCTGCTCCACTGGTGCACAGATCCCTGTCTAATTCTGGGGCTGGTCTAATTCTAGTCCTGTGTACAGGGATTTTGCTCTCTACTGGGTGCCTGGTCTCACTGCAGGGGGCGTAGCACTGAGGTATGAAACAAAGTCCTGTGATACCTTTCATGTCCTGTTCTCCACTTTGCCACTGATGTTGGAGGAGAAGGAGTGGAGGCCATTTCTTTGCTGCTGGGTCCAATGCAGTTCCAGAGATGCAACAGGGTCTTGCCAAGTGCTAGTCTCATTGTGGGAGGCTTCGTGCTTGGGTTTCAAGTCTAACGGCTAGAATTAATTCCATCTCCCTTGCCCAAATATGAAATCTCTCTCTCTGCTTCAAACTGAGACTGGATGAAGTAGGCAACTCTTTCTTTCAGTCCTGCCTTTTTTCAGTGCATCTTTTGCTTTTGTATTATTAAGAACAAGCAATATAGCCTGTCACCCAGTTTCCTTAGGTCTTGTGAAAGGACTTTGTGTGTGAATAGCTGAGGAACCAGTCACCAAAGAATAGTTGTGCAACATCTTGTTCAAGCTCTTCCTTTGGTTTTGCAACCCTGAAAGAATTTTGAAAAACTATATACTCCCTCACATTTGCATAGTATCTGAAATATCTGAAATCTTTCACAAATTTAAATACTGTACTTGCAAAGGATGTGACAGTCAGTACTTTGTAAACATTGACATTTAAGAGGAAAACACTTATATTGTACCTACTGCAATCAAAGTATCATTATGACAGTCACCATCATCCATTGAAAAAGTGTATGACAAGCTCTTTCTCTGACAGAGATTTTCCATCATTTTCCTTTGTGCTCTTTAAATTATACTTGCATTTCATTTCTTAAAATTTCATTTCATTTCAAGACATTTC
The DNA here is from genome assembly GCF_024711535.1 of Dipodomys merriami. Lineage (NCBI taxonomy): Eukaryota > Metazoa > Chordata > Mammalia > Rodentia > Heteromyidae > Dipodomys > Dipodomys merriami. The sequence goes on from NW_027204492.1 coordinate 110,764,196, forward strand.
ATTTCTTGAAAGTTCTTTTTACTACTATATCTGGGCAACAACACATGTACAGCTTTGTTTAAATTTTATTTTCTATAACGATAGTGATAATTATTAACTACAAGAAATGAATGCCAGATATGGTGGCACATGCCTATAATCCCAGCACTTGGGAGGTTAAGACAGGCAGATCAAGGGCAGACTGTGCCATATAGCAGATCAAGCAGGTCAGCTTGAGCTATATAGGGAGACTTTGTTAAAACACAAAAAGAGGGTTTAGGCATTCAAGTGATAAAGACTCTGCCTAGTAAGAATAAAGCATAAAAACATAAGTTCAAACCTCAGTACTACACAAAAACATTCAAAAAGGACAAAAATAACCAGAAAAAAGAAATAAAAATAACATTTTACTGGAAAAACATTTTTTTCTGAGCAATTGTTGCATTTTATTGAGTGTTAGTAAGATACATGTCAAATTATCACATTTTTGCAACTAACCTTTAAATTCACATTGTATGGAATTTAATTTAGAGAAATATCAGTTGTATGATTAGCCTCTGAAATGGACATTTATGAGCTCCATTACATGTTTTCACAAAGCATTTCTTTTTCTTTCTTCTCTTTTTTTTTTCTTTTTTGGGGGGGTCCGGTCGTGGGGCCTGAACCCTGGGCCTGGGCGCTGTCCCTCAGCTCTTCAGCTCAAGGCTAGCACTCTACCACTTGAGCCACAGCGCCACTTCCGGCTTTTTTCTTTTTGCTTATGTGGTGCTGAGGAATCGAACCCAGGGCCTTGAGCATGCAAGGCAAGCGCTCTACCACTGAGCCACCTTCCCAGCCCTCTTCTCTTTTTTTGTAGTAGTACATTTGAACTCAGGACTTGGTGCTTACAAGGTAGGCACTGAGCTATACTTTAGCTCTTTTTTCCTGCTGGTCAGTTTGGGGATAGGGTCTTACTTCCTTGCCCAGGCATGTACCTGGCTTGTGATCCACCTATTTTAGGCTCCCTGTTATAGCTGTGATGACAAGCACATAACCACCATATCCAGCTTCTTCCACAAAGAGCTTGTGGATTTTTACTTCCTTGGGCTGCCCTGGAACCATGATCTTCCCAATTTTGGCCTCCCATAATTTTGGGAGGTGCCATTGCACCCAAATATTGGTTGAGAAGGGGCCTAGTAAACTTTTATGTCTGGGCTAACCTGGAACTATGATCCTTCTGTTTTCATCCTTCCATATACTTAGGATTACAGGCATGCTTTGGTGGAACTGGGGTTTGAACTCAGGACCTGTGATTACTAGGTAGATAAATGACTGCTCGAACCTCATCCTCAGTATTTTCTTGAACTAGATTTTTTTCAAGTAGGGTTTCAGTTTTTGCCTAGGCCATCCTATTTATGGTCTCCATGTAGCTAGGATGACAGGTATGTCACTATACTCAGCTTTTTATTGGTAGAGATGAGGTATATTAATACAATGTGAGCTGTCACCATGGTGAATTAACAATGCCTTTTGCCAAGGCATCTCAGAAGGCTCTTGGATTTTTGTGTGATACCAGAGCAGGAAAGGAACCCTGATAATATGAAAAATTAGATTTTTTTATACACATGAAAGGGGTGGTTGTTCAGACTTACTCAGCTTCAAAGAGTACAATGAGCCAGGCAGTGATTCAGCTCAAGTCTGTAATCCTGGCTACTTTGGAGACAGAAATCAGGAGACTGCCATTCAAGCCCAGCTCACCAGACTCCAACTCAACCAATATAGCTGGGCATGGTGGTACATACCTGTTACCCCAGCTACAAGGGAAGCACAGTGGCTGGTTGCAGTGGATCAGTCTTCCCCAGTAATACTAGGAAGCGAAGTAGGAGAATCACAACTCAGATCAATCCAGGCATAGACAGAAGGTCTTACCTAAAAAATAACAAGGTTAAAAAAAGGGCTGGAGGTATGGTTCAAGTGGTAGAGTGCCTGCCCTGAGTGCCTGCCTGACAAGTATGAGGCTCTGAGTTCAATCCTCAGTATCACCCAAAAGAAAAAAAAGACACACATAATAAAATGAATGTCTGGTATAGCTGAATTCCTGACATTAAATTTCATGCCTGCTCAGTGGGGAGGCTAGCTTCGAGTTCTCACTATCTCTTCACAAGTGAGTGACCTCAGGCAACTGCTCATCTGGATTTCTTTTCTTTATTTATTGTTGTCAGTTGTGGGCTTGAACTCAGGGCCTGGCACTGTTCCTGAGATTATTTTTTGCTCAACGCAAGTCCTCTACCACTTGAGCCACAGATCTACTTCCGTTTTTTTTAGGTGGTTAATTGGAAATAAGTGTCTCACAGACTTCCTCCTACCTGGGCTGGCTTTGAACTGTGATTCTCACATCTCAGCCTCCTGAATAGCTAGGATTATAGGAGGGAGCGAGCTGCTAGGGCCTGGCTCCTGTTTTTCATTGTTTACCTATAAAACAGAGTGAAAACTTGTTCTGGACAAGCACCTGGGTTTTTAATTTTTTTTTTTATTTTTTATTTTTTTATTTTTTTGCCAGTCGTGGGGCCTGAACTCTGGGTCTGGGCGCTGTCCCTCAGCTCTTCAGCTCAAGACTAGCGCTCTACCACTGCAGCCACAGCGCCACTTCCGGCTTTTTCTGTTTATGTGGTGCTGAGGAATCGAACCCAGGGCCTCATGCTTGCAAGGCATGCACTCTACCGCTGAGCTACCTTCCCAGCCCGGTTTTTAATTTTTTTAAAATATGTTTTTATTGTGAAAGTGCACCTGGGTTTTTGGAAGGCTCATTTGGAATCCGATGATGCTCTTCACATTATCTTTTAAATGATCAAGGACTCTTATTTTTTATTAAAAAATTGAAACTCTTATTTTAAGAACTGATTATAGATTCACAGGAAGTTGGGAAGACATGAACTGGGAGGTCTTGTGCAATCACATCCGCCTCCATCATGACCTCTTGCTTAATTATATACAATATCAATGCCAAGAAATGGACATTTGCACAATCCTCAGGGCTTATTCAGACTTCAACTTTTATACTCATTTGTGTGTGCCTGGGTGCACATGCATGCTTCTATAGGCCCATGAAATTTCATCACATGTAATTTCATGTAGTAAAAATAACCACGAAGTCAATTATCACGTTATCCATGATCACAACTCTCATACTACCTTTTTGTAGATAGCTATCCTACAATCCTTAATCCCTGATGACACAAATCTGATGTTTAATATCTCTATAGTTTTATTAATCCCGGAATGTTCTATAACAGGAAATCATACTATGTAGTCTTTTTCCATGTAGCCTAATGCCCTTGAGTTCTAAGTTGGTGCCTGTATCAATAGTTTGTTCCTTTTTCTTGCTGAGTAAGATTTCATATTTATGAATATTTCAGTTTGATTGTTCATTATTGAAAGACACTGAGTTTTTTTGCTTTTATGGAAATTATGAAGAGAACTATAAACATTTGTGTACAGGTTTTTTTCCCTCTCTTTTTTATGTTAGGACTGGGGCTTGAACTCAGGGCCTCAAGTTCTCATTTGGCTTTTTCACTCAAAGCAGACACTCTGTCACTTGAGCCATACCTCCACTTCTGGCTTTTGGGTGGTTCATTGAAGATAAGAGTGGCACAGACTTTCCTGCCAAGGCTGGCTTTGAATCCTAATCCTCAGTAACTACGATGACAGGCGTGAACCATCCTCTCCCTGCCCCATGAGACTCTTAATGTCCACTTAGCTAGCAAAAAGCAGGAAGTAGAGGTGTGGCTCAAGAGAGGTGTGGCAGAGAGCCAGCCTTGAGTGAAAAAGCCAAGTGAGAGCACAAGGCCTTGAGTTCAAGCTTTAGTTCTGGCATAAAAGAGCAACCAACCAACCGATGCTGGGCAGCACCCTTGAGAGGAACTGTGGAGTAGGACTTCTGGTATCCCTGCTTGATCGTGTCCTCCATGAGGACAGGCATGGGATAAACTCATTGGCAGATCGATTCCCAGAGCTGCTGTATTACCTGGACAAGTAAAAGGCTCTCATCAATCCTGATTGAAGCAAAGAGGAACAAGGTACCAACTTGCTTCAGGGCAAAGGTTTCATGATTTCCTTATTCCTAAGCGGACTTAGTTGGTGTTCTCCGCTTCCCGTATGACCCTATGAAGGTGAGGAGAAGCTGTCATGGAACTCGCTGCCCAAACACATGTTCACCTTGCACTTTCGCTGGGTTCTCTTTGGGAGAGCTCCTGGGATTGACAGCACAGTTTGCAGCCTGGAGAACATACCCAATCTATCGTGCACCCTTTCGTTTGCTTTTGCATCCTGTGGGTTTCATGTGCTGCATAAACCTTTTCACTGGATCTTGCAGGACGATTTCATTTCAGACAGCAGTCGCCCACTTGAACAAAGTATATGTAAGATAGATTCCTCCTGGTGAGGCTCCTTGGCCCAATGTAAGGCCGGGGTCGGGGGCGGGGGCGGGGCGGTCACAACCAATCCCCAGTGACTTGGTCAGGGCTTGGCTCCACACACAGGTTGAGGAGGTAGCCTTTTTTTTTTTTTTGGTAATTTTCTGGGCTGGAAGGAGGCTTGGGAGGGGCTAGCTATTTGGAAAGCAAATCTTATTTGGAAAAGAGGGACAGGAGTTCTAAAGAGACAAATCCCGGGTACTTGGTAGTTCTGCCGGTGGCAGGCTCAGAACTCTATCTCTATGAAGTGAAAACTTAGGCGTTAGGAAGTCCACGAGAGCCATTCTGATTTTCAGCTGCGAATGCTGGCTAAGGATCTGCGCAGTGATTGCCTGCTGCAGCATTGCTGTCAGCCCCCCCCGCCCCCCCCCCCCCAGCTGCTTTGCTGCTTTCAGCCAGCCTAGCGGTGAAGCAAAGGAGCAACTGGAGCGGAGGGCAGCCTGCTGCTGCCACTGGGCTTGTCTGGCCTGGCATGCAGCGCCCCCCACCCCCAGAATTCAGTCTGACAAGACAGAAGAGAACTTGCCAGATCACCAGCCATTTGGGTTACATTTCAAGGCCCGAGCTAGATCCAATTTCAATTTCTTGGGTTAATTTATACTCCACGATAAACAAACTCTTGTAAAGTTGAGTACCCGCAAGGAAAAAAAAAGCTGTGTTTTTCCCCCCCCCCATTGTAATTTCTTTCTCCTGATTGGTTGTGAAGTGAGAGTTTTTAGTAAGAGACCCCCAACTCTTGGCTTGGGGATCGGGAGGGTGGTGGGTTGGGGAGGAGCAGGAGAGGAAGGGGAGGTCAGTAACAATGTACTAGGGCTCCTCTCTGTGCTAGGGGTTTTCACTGTATTGAACCAGGGTGAAGGAGAGATTTTTATCCCCTTCCTCCCTAGGGCCTGAGTTTAATGGTAATTTTCACCATGTACAATGTGGCAAAATGTAAACACATTCATGAGAGTTGTCTGTTTGACCATCTTAGGCCTCAGACCGCATGCAGTTAACTGCTCCCTAAATCTGTCACTGAGATAATGTTTTAGTATCAAACATTCCCCTAACACAAGCTTTTTATTTTACTTTTGGCATTTTGGGAGATTTGGTGTGTAGGTGTTTAATTTGATAATGTTCTGAGAGCTCTATATTTTCCCATTTCAAATCATAATAGCTTGTTGGGATATCAGTACAATTGTTGCCCATTGACCTCAACTAAATAGCTAAAAAGAGCCAGGCCTGGGATCATCTCTCTGTGTTTCTCTCTCTCTCTCTCTCTCTCTCTCTCTCTCTCTCTCTCTCTCTCTCTCTCTCTCTCTCTTGCAGTACTGAGGTTTGAATTCAGGGCATCAGTGCTTTTTAAGAAGGTGCTCTGCCACTTGAGCCCTGCCACTAGTGCCGTTTTATATTGGTTATTGTCAAGGTATTGGTTATTTTCAAGATAGGGTCTTACTCTGTCTTGCCTGAACTACAGTACAGTCTTCCTATTTGTGCATCTCTTTATAACCGACTTCTCCCAGACCGGCTTGTTCCTGTTTATTTTGGAGATGGAGTCTAGCAGACTTTTCTACCTGGGCTGCATTTGAACCATGATTATCAGGATCTCTGCCTCCTTATTAGCTAGGATTACAGGATTACAGACATGAGCCATTTGCGCCCAACTCCACTACATTTCCCTTAAGAAAATAAAAGTTTCTTATTTTCATTCTATAACTTTCGTAATTGCTCTTCCTATTCTGGAGTTTGAATATCAGTCCTGACAATAATTTGATTTGATTTGTGTGTAATAATAAAACTTAGAACAAGTTGTCTGTTTTAATGTCAGGATTTTTTTCTAGATATGGTAGTAAAATGAGAGTTTACTGAGTAAGTACACACGATTTTTAAAAAATATACATATAGTCATCACATTGTATGCACAGGAGATTAGTTCCAGGACCCACACAGAACTGAAAATCTGTGGATGCTCAAATGTCTCATATAAAATGGTAGATTATTTGCATAGAACCTTTGTATGGCGTCCTGTATAATTTAAATAATGTCTGTGTTACTTACAATACCTATTCTGAAATAAACGCCATATAAACAGTTGTTATACATTGTCATACCATACTGCTTAGGAAGAGAGAATAATGACAAGGAAAAAAGTTAATACATGTTCAGTACAGATGCATTTCTTTCAAATTTTATCTGTCTTTGAACCCACAGATACTGAACTCATGGATAGGGAAGGCTGGCTGTAGATGTAAATGGAGTCCATGTTTATGATTGCTGAAAGATTGCCTTGACGTGCCCTCTTTCAGACTCTAGTTAAATGTGGTTTATACATGACTGCTGTGGTTTTGGCTCCTTTAAAATATTAAATGATGAACTGAGATTATTTTAATTCTAAACTGTATGTCAGCAACAGATTGTCACAGGAATAGTTTCTCATGGGGCACTGCATGCACTGGGTTTGTACAAGGTCTAGGATTTTAAAAGTTGGAAAAGTTGAAGAGCAGCAAGTGTCTGTCCTGCCTCCAACTCTATTTATTTTATCTTTTTTTGTGCCAGTCCTGGGCTTGAACCCAGGGTCTGGGTGTAGTCTCTGAGCGTTTTCACACAAGGAAAGCACTCTGCCACTGAGCCACAGCTCCACTTCTGGCCTTTTGGTAGTTAATTGGAAATAAGTCTCCCAGACTTTCCTGCCAGGCTGGCTTGGAGCCTGATCCTTAGATCTCAGCCTCGTGAGTAGCTAGGATGACAGGTGTGAGCTAGGGACTATTTTAGTCCAACATACCCACCCATCACAGATAAAGACAAGTCAAAATCTCTTTGCAGTGCCCTTCCTAGTGCTCTTTTACTTAGTTATGAGTTTGAAACACCTGAAGCTTAAAGCCAGTTCTGACCCTTCCAGGAGCTTTACACCAGTCTGAATTGTGCCTATGACCGCTCCCTCCCCCATCTGAAGCCCCAGTCCCCAATGAGAGTCTATTTGTAGACAGGGCATTTAAGGAGGTGATTAAGGTTAAGTGGAGTTTTAAAGTATGAGGACAATAGAACTGGTGACCTTCGAAGAAGAGGTCCCAGAACACCAGGGCCTTTGCTCTCTCCCACAAGTAGAGAAAATGCTACAGGGCATGCCGAGAGAAGCTGTCTGTGTGTCTATATAAGCTAGGAAATCGCTAAGCAAAATCCAAATTTGCTGGCTTTAGTCCTGTCAAAATCCTTTCTGAGTACCTGTAAGTGCTGGGCGCTAACATAAGCTTAAAATCACAGCATGCTAAAGTCCTGAAGTGGATTAATCTCATCCACATTTTCAGATGATGGCTTAGTCTCCCATGTCAGAGAAAGGATCTGAGGTTTTACCAAGCTCTGTCTGACCCAACGTTCTTGACCTTTCTGTATTATGCCTCACAGCACTTGCTACACATAGAGGCCTTTTGAGTGTTGCTAAATATATTAACAGTGAGTAGAAGCCAAATGGAAATTTGGATTTCCATTCTAGGTGGTGAGAGGTGAATGAGAACAGTACATACCCAGGGTGAATGTGCGTACAAATCTCAGACCTAAGGCAGGATCAATACTATCAGCTCAATCTTCCACTTCCGGTGGCATTATCTTGAGCACCCATAGCTAACAATAAAACCTTACTTTCTGCTTTTAGTATCATACAGAATCTTTCGGGATGTAATCATGTTGAGCGGATTGTTGTACAGTTGTGTTTCTCAGGTTGTAATTCCAGGACCAGCAGCATCATTGGCAACTTGAATTTGTTACTATGGACTAGCAGACTTGGTCCTAGACCTGCTGGATCCAAACTGATGTTGGGGCTTAAGTGTTGTGGGGTTTCTTCAGGTGATTCTAATGCACGCTCAACCTTAAGAACCATCGATGTTGAAGATTTTGAAAGAAAAGCACCAGAAGAGGCAGTTGATAGTACAATGGAACCAAAGCCTCCAGCTGGAAATGAGAAAATCTATAGTCCAATCCTGACTACTATTTCCTTGTTTATAAAATGGAGCTGAAAGCAGCAAAAACACTAAATAATCTGCAGGATTAAACACAAGGGATTTTCTTGGAGAGGTGGCATAATCCACAGTAATGAAGAACCCAGGTAGGACAGAGGTCAGTCTGGGTTTTAATCTCAGCTCTTGATGATTAGTGTGGATAAGTCACTTCTTTATCTTCTGTTTTTATAGGTATGTGTGTGTATATACATATATATATATACACACACACACACAATATACACATATATATATACAGAGACACGTATGTATGATATGGTGCATGTAGTAACTGCTCATTAAAACATGCAAGAGAGAAAATGGCTGAAACTGGTATGGAAAAAGGAGAAGGGACCCCAGAGAATGAACATTCCTGAAATAAGAACACTCTTACCAACTCCTAAAGACTTCTTTCCCACATGAAGACAGTGTCTCTTCACCCCAAGAGACCTAAGCTGGTATATGGACACATATATACAATGTCTATTTATGGTAATAAGATTCAGAATTGGCAGAAATTGTTGGCTGGGGGAACTAGCATCTCTGAAAATCTCCATTCAGATATGAACATGTAGAAACCAGGCTAGCATTGTTGATGGTAGCCCTGACACACTCCCCCAGGCAACTGAGCGGATTCTGGGGAGTTCATGGGGGTCATGAGCATAAGGGGCTCCAGAGGGACAAGCTATGGGATGGAAGGGCTGGTGTTATGCAAAATGTCACTTTTTTTCTGGTCCTGGGGCTTGAACTCTGGGCCTGTGTGCTGTCTGTGAGCTGCTTTTGCTCAAGGCGAGCACTCTACCACTAGAGCCACAGCACCAATTCCAGCTTTTTTGAGTTTATTGGTGATAAGAGTCTCAAGGGCTCTCCTGCCTGGGCTGGCTTCAAACCGCAATCCTCAGATCTTGGCCTCCTGAACAGTTAGGATTACAGGTGCGAGCCACCAGTGGCCAGCTCCTTTTTGTAGCTTTTTAAAGCAAGTTAGCCTTTTGTGAACAATAAAATGCACCAAGATAAGGTGGGATTTACTAAGTTGTCCTTAAGATATGCATATCTCTTAGAAGATAGAGAATGTCATGGCTTTCTATTTATTTGCTATTTCCCTTTTTATTCTGAATACCCTCATTAGCAAGTGATTTGGGCAATTCCAAGCAATTTTCATTTGCGTGAGTCTGATTAACAAATGATGCCACTAAGAAAGACCCTGTCAACTTTCTTGGAGGAAGATATAGATGACACCTAGTGGATAAAAATAAATTCAGCTAGCAAGTAGCAGAAGATTATTTGTGAAATAGCATGTTCAGCTAATGACATTAGGGAAAATGGAGAAGGGGTGATAAATGGGAGCAAATAGCATTTTCTGGAGCTTTGAATGATAGTCCTGCTAGGCTGAGCAGGAAAGGCTATATTACAGAAAAGCTTGTAGGGAATCACGACAGGGTTTACATCTTAGTGATCCCTAAGTCCATCCAGAATGGCCTGAGCGTGTTCTAACAATGCTGCTGTCAAATCTGGCCAGCACAGAGGTAGTGGTGGTAATGGTGGGGATTGGGTCATGGTAGGCTGCATAGTAGTCAGTTGTGGCCATTGGTCAACAGGAGACCTATCAGAAGAGTTGCTATACAAAAAGGCTGAGAAGGAATAGAAGCCAGATTTCTTCCTTATTCCATCCATCTTGTCCCAAACACTGAAGCATATACTTTAATGGGAAAGGATGCATGCCACAAGGGATTCATACATAACTTGGTTTCTTCATTTTTAAAGTGAACACAATAAGTTCTCCCTAACATTCATGTCATGTACTATTCATTTTAGGTCTAGATTTACATAGGAGTGACAACACTTAGGGTTTGAGCTTGGTTTATCTCATTTTAACACAGTGATCTACAGTTCTAGCCATGTTTCTGAAAACAATATAATTTTACTATTGCTGAAAACTACTCCACCCTCTTTGTGTGTGTGCGTGTGTGCGTGTGTGTGTGTGTGTGTGTGTGTGTGCGCGCGCGCGTGTGCGCACGGGTGTGCATGCACGGGTGTAAAACGCCACATTTCTTTATCCATTCATCCGTTGATAGATACCTAGGCTGATTTTAAACTTTGGCTGTTGTGAATGGTGCTGCCGCTATAAACATGGGTGTGGAAGCATCTCTGTTGTATGCTGACTTACATTACTTCAAATATATTCCCCAAGGTATACCCTTCTTTGAATACCTACTACATAGCACCAGTTGTTCTAGGCATACAGAATGCAATGATGTGTAGAACAGAGTCATTATCCTAGTTGGTCAAAGAGCTTTTTGGGGAGTTAATTCTAGAAGACTGTGTCAGTGGCTTTAACAGAGGACCAAATATAAATACTACTGGAAGAAAATGTTCATTGTCCCTGAACATGAGGAAAAAGTCATAGCAGGTGCTCTAAAAACAGTGATGGTAGATCTTGAAGGATAGGTATGAATTTATTAGGTAGAGATGGTGGGGATTTCATTGCTAGAAGACAAAACAGGAAATAGCATAAGCCTCGTCATAGGGTTTGAAGAACTCTGAGTCTCCTAGTAACAACTAGAAGGGCATGGATTTGTGTGGTGGTCCAATATGGGGAGTATGAACAGGACATAAATTTCAAGTTGGAATTTCCCAAGGCCTTAAATAGCATTTTAAGGATTTAAGCTAGACAGTGTAGGCACAAAGAAAACAATGAGAAGGAACAGCGTGGTTATTTCCCTCAAATTAATATAAATTTTCAGTTTGCTACAAACATGTCTAATAAACCAAATCCAGTCATTTAATCTCTGAAGAAAAATTACTATGAAAGGGGACATCTAAAATTCAATAGGCAAACTGGTAGGCCACCTGACCTTTGACCAATGAGTTTTGAAAAAAAAAAAAAAAGTCCTATGGCAATAAACACCATTAGAAAGACCGCCTACTACAAAGCTATTTCTGTCTCTAAGCAGATGGCTCAGACATAACATGTTCTTTTTTATCTAGTCACAATAACTTATGTACAGCAAGTAACCTGGTGCAATAAATTCCATCTTTGTTCCCTCTGTACTTAACAGTCCCTTGCTATAGAGAAAGTAACTGCTGCTATACCACATGCAGGAAGAGGAGGCCGGGTTCAACTGTAGCTGAACTCCATTTAGTTTTTCACTTGAACTATCAATCCTCAACTATCCCTTGACTCCCTTTCCCATCTCCCCCACAAGTGTTCCAAATCCCTTCATCTAGAAAGGCCATTCAGACTCCAAAACCACCCACCCAGCTTCCCTAGGAAAAAGCCAAATATCTGGAGCTCAAAAAAAGGAAGCCCTGATTAATCCCAAATAAGATGGATTCTTAGCATCTGAAGGTGTAACAGCTGCCATTCCAGTTCTTCACGAGTGACTCTGAGAGTCAGGTCTAGTTTTGATGAGGCATTAATTTCAAGCTCTGCAGCAGGTCTTTTACTAAGAGAAGTCCAGCCAACTGCTAGAGTTCATATCTCAGGGTCTCAAGGTGGCTTTGTTTTCTTTACTTGAGAAAATAAATGTATCTTGCATATATATTATTTTTATTGTGTGTTGGTCCTGGGGTTTGAACTCAGGGCCTGGGTACTGTCCCTGAGCCTTCCCCACCCCCCTCAAGCCTAGTACTCTATCCCTCAAGCCACAGCTCCACTTCTGTTTGTGTGTGTGTGTGTGTATGTGTGTGTGTGTGTGTGTGTGTGTGTGTGTGTGTGTGTATGCTTACTTGGAGATAATAGTCTCATGGACTTCCTGCTTGTGATGGCTTTGAACCATGCACCTCAGATCTCATCTTTCTAATAGCTAAGATTACAGGCATGAGCCACCAGTGCTGGGCTCACACATAAATTCTTGCATGGAAAGTTATGTTTCATTGCATTTGATGAGGGATAATAAGCAGTTTGAGAATTCAAGAGGGCCCAAGGGTTAGTATCAAACATAATGTTAAAGACCTATTCTGTTCCTAAACATTTGTTGATGCCAAGTAAAGGTATGGTATGTGTGTGTGTGTGTGTGTGTGTGTGTGTGTGTGTGTGTGTGTGTGTGTGTGTGTGTGTGTGTGTGTGTGTGTGTGTGTGTGTGTGTGTGTGTGTGTGTGTGTGTGTGTGTGTGTGTACTAGAGCCTGAACTCAGGGCCTGGGCTTTGTCCCTGAGCTTTTTGCTCAACACCCTATCACTTGAGCCACATCTCCACGTACAGCTTTCATTCTCATGGACTTTCCTGCCCAGGCTGGTTTCGAACCATGGTCCTCAGATCTCAGCTTCCTGCGTAGCTAGGATTACAAGCATGAGGCACAATTGCTTGGCTTTTTTATGCTTTAGTTTTGTAAAGAAAATATTCAAACTTACAGAAAATGGAAGAAATAGGATAATAGACTTGCGTAAAATAGCTGGTGAGAGGATATTGTTTAAGGTAAGACTGTTGCTCTCACTGACTCCCAGACTCTGTATATATGCACATGTGTTGCTATATATTCTGTTAGCATTATTTACAGGACTATTTGAGGCTAACTTGCAGACATCATGACCATTTACCTCTAAATATTTCAGTATGTAATGACATTCTCTCACAAAACCACAGTGCAATTATCTAATTCTGGAAATTGAGCATTGATGCACCAACATTTGCTAGTATTCATATTTAAATTTTTCTAATTGTTTCAATAGCATCTTTCAGAGCAATTAAAAGAACTATTTGTGTTCCAACCTAGGATCAAGTACTGCATTTAGTATCATCAGTATCCTTTAATCTAGAACAGTTCCTAAGGCTGGCTTTCTTTCTCTCTTTCTTTTTCTCTCTTTCTTTCCTTCTTTCTTTTTCTCTTTCTTTCTTTCTCTCTTTCTCTCTTTCCTTCTTTCTTTCTCTCTTTCTTTCTTTCCTTCTTTCTTTCTTTCTTTCTTTCTTTCTTTCTTTCTTTCTTTCTTTCTTTCTTTCTTTCTTTCTTTCTTTCTTCCTTCCTTCCTTCCTTCCTTCCTTCCTTCCTTCCTTCCTTCCTTTCTTCCTTTCTTTCTTTCTTTCTTTCTTTCTTTCTTTCTTTCTTTCTTTCTTTGGACTTACATTTGAGGAACATAGTCTCTTTGTTTCATACAACTCTAGAATTGGGTTTTCTGATGCTTCTTCATAATTGGATTCAGGTTCTATATATTGGGCAAGCACTTAGATTTACATTTTATTCTTGTTAATTTAAAATGTGATTTTCAAATAGTCCAGTCATCATAAAAAAATTCTTGTGCAACATAATATCATGTCGATTCCAAGGAGACTTGTGATTCTCAGGAGACTTGTGATTCCAAGGAGACTTGTGTTAGTAAGATTTTTGCCCCATGGGGCTGGGAAGGTGGCTCAGTGGTAGAGTGCTTGCCTTGCATGCATGAGACCCTGGGTTTGATTCCTCAACACCACATAAGCAGAAAAATCTGGAAGTGGCGCTGTGGCTCAAGTGGTAGAGCGCTAGCCTTGAGCTGAAGAGCTGAGGGACAGCGCCCAGGCCCAGAGTTCAGGCCCCACGACTGGGCCCCCCCACCAAAAAAAGATTTTTGCCCCACACCCTTTAGGAAAGAGGAGACTCAGCAGACAGTCCTGGGGGTCACTTCTTTCCGACATTGCCGATCTGGCCATGGCATCCTTGTGCCCAGCATTTTCTTTTTGCCTCACCACGCTTCTGTCCCCTCAGTAATAATCATGACAAGCAGCGATGGAGAGCATGTGTGCGACACGAGAGTCACATTTACAGCAAAAAGCGAGTGGGGGCTCATGTTACTAAAGCTTCGTCAGTTTTACAAAACATACCCCCAGAAAGTAATAAATAATTCACATTAAATTGCACTTATCAAAACAGGAAAAGTTCCTTTTGTGATACAGGACTACTGATTTAGATAGTTGCAAATTCTTAATTAAGAATTCACTGATTTAAGTGTGGAGTTACTGAGTCTTGTAAGATGGAAGGTGGACACAAAATGCGGTGCATCAACTTGTCCCTCCCTCCATTTTTCTTTCCCTCTCTTCCTCTTTTTCTTCCACAAAATGATAAGCTTCTTTATGACAAGCTCTGTGATTAAATATTGAATAGTAGTGATTAAAGACCTAGTGTTTGACCCCAAGGAGCTCTTATTAGAACCTGATATTTAGATTAAAATATAGGATGCCAGAGCCCAAGGTTTTTAAAAATGGCTTTATAGTATCACTCCTCATGCTGTCTTAGTTTGGATGGTGATAAGGTCGAGAGATTCTGCTGAGAGTTGTTGTGACAGTACAGAGTCATTGACATCATACCTAGATTTGCCCTTGAACTTGCCCATGCGCTAAAAGGACCTCTTATATTGTTGCTACGTGCTATCACCATGTCTTCAACCCTGCTATATGACCTTTTTAGTCTGCATTCCCCCAACTTTCAAAGCCCCTTGATTGCTTTCCATGTTAAGGTCTGCAACGATGTCCTTTACATCTTGCATTCTTCAGTGCACACCTGTCAACACACTAAAAATCTATTCAAGTGTGAACTTAGCATAAAAGAAATAGCACTGGACTTGAAGCCAGGTGATGTGGGTTTTCCTGACTGTGGCTGAGATGGGCCAGTGTTGTTCCCCATAGTGTGTTCTCCTGGGGCAAACAGACTTCATGCCCCAGGCTCTCTTGTAGTGAGATGTCATTAGTTGTAGGCAACAGAAGGGGAGTAGCAATGGTTAATCTATCTATCTATCTATATATCTGTCTATGTAGGCCTGACTACCAGAAATCTGCCCTGGATGCTTTTCCTCTTCATGTAGACAGAGTATATTTCGATGGATTCAAATCAGATGCCCAGATCTCTGAGCCACTTCAATAAATACATCACCGTATTGGACTATTCCAGAACCAAGTAACACATGACCTATGTATTAAATAGCTGGGATTTTGGTGTCCGGAAGAGTAGTGAATATTACTTTAGTGAATACCCCCACACTAATAATTTATTTGTCACATTTTCTGTCTATCCTTAGGCAAGTCACTAAACCTCTCAACATCACTATAAGCTCTTCTGTCAATGGGGGATAAGAAGATAGCATTCTCGGCCCTATTTGATAGATGCAAGGATGAAATGAGATAGCAGTTTCATTTCTAAACAAAATTACAAGCATTTCAGCATTTACTTGGTTATTGATTATACACATACTACTGTTGGTTCCTAATGTTTTCCATTCAGGTACCTCAGTTCTTCCCCAGCCAATCCTATTTTCTGCTCAGTGTATGGCTGGAGCTAGCTTTGCAGCCCCTGTGCTGCTCGGTCTATATAAATCAGAGCTAGAAGCATTCTGATATGCCATTCTTAGGACTGTGCCTATCTCAGGCATTGACGGTGCCTTAAAATTTTAGGTGATATCCTAATACTTGACTTCCTGACCAACTAATTCCCTGTATTTATCTAGGGCCCAATCATAGGACTAAGAATTAAGAGTTGCTCAGGTCTTTTCTGGATGCCTAAAGGTTTTATTATAGTAGCAAATATAATATGGAGCAGCCATGCTATGCTGTTATTGCATATATCACTCTAGGCCATCCAACACCTAAGGAAGGAACTGTTTTGTCATTCCCCATTGTGAAGATGAGCCTGCAATCCCGCTACTCAGAAGGCTTGGTCCAGAGGATCACAGTTCTAAGAAGAAGTGAGACTCTATCTCCATTTAAGCAGCAATATACTAGAGTGTAAGTGTGGTTCAAACAGTAGTGTGCCAGCTGTGAGCAAGAAAGCAGAGAGCGAGAGCGGCTGTAAGTTCTAGCAACCAAACTTCAATTTGTGTTGTGTGTCATTTATGGAAAGAACGTATGGGATAATTTGTTCTTGTGAAATGCATAGTCAGGAGTAAATTGGCTTATACTGCAAATCTTGAAATTCCAAAATGTTCAAGTCCCTCTGAAATTCGTGGAGATTGAATTTGCCTCTGATAACTTTATCATCAGATGTTTCAACTCTTCAGTTAGAGACTGTTCCCGTAGGACAATAACACTGAATTCACCACTGAAGTCAAAAGGAAGTTAACATTTGATCTGCCAACACTTTACATATCTCTCCTCTAATTGTCCAATTACTCCACAGACTAAGCCTTTGTGGCTCCATATTACAGATAAAGAAGCTATGCTAAGCAGATCAAATTAATCTGTCCAAGATACACAGCTAGCAAGCAACAGATCCAGGGATTGAAACTAGATAATCTTGTCCCCACAGCCCATACCCAAAGATCTCTTTGCTTAGAAAACATCATGTTCCTAAAGAAGAAATCCCTGTCATCTAAACATTTCTAAGAAGTTGTTGGGAAGGGTTATGAAGTAAGAAACAAAGCTTGCTTTGCCTTAGCCCTCTGGTCTGACCTGCTGAGCCTGCCCTTTGCATTGAGCATTTCTTGCAAAAGAACCTCTGCTGATGCCAGAGGCCTGCCTTTCTTCAGGGAACCAAAGAGGACAAGGAGGGGAGATCTTGTATATCTGAAAGATGGAGCCATTGAGATCCATGCACTTCCAATTAGACAACATGCCTTCCATGGCCTACTCAACGTCCTTTCCTTCTCAAAGCATACCCAGAGTGTTTCAGCTTTGGCAAAGGCCTGTGAGATTTCATGCTCCTTTCCCCCATGTAATAAAAAAGTCATTTTTTGCCTCAAGCTAGGGAAAACCCTGGCAGTTTTAAACTTGAAAATGTTTGGGTGAGGGAATATATATGCATATATATATTAGATTTATTGTTGTTGTTTGGAAAACTTGTGGACATTTGCAGTTTTTATTTCCCTTGGTGAGCTCTTCTGGAAACTTCCACTGAGATGAAAGTTAAAGCAGAGGTTAAATTTTGAATGTGATGGGTGGGTAGAGGATTTTAAAGACTGAGACTGTGGGTTTGAAATGGCACAGGGCATGGGGAGATTATTAGTGGTGTATGGCTTCCTCTCTTGGTTCTTCACTTTCCATAAAGCATGAAACAAAGCAGGTGAAAGGCTTGCTGTTGACTCTTGGGGAGAACTAGAGTAAGATGGATACATTCGAGGCACACTACTTGATTTGACATCCGCACACACATAGAAATAATCACCACAATCAAGCTAATTAACATGTATACAGTTAAAAAAAAAACCAGAGTAAGAAATTCTCATTCTGTGTTTACTGAGCAGGCTTGGGAGCTTTGCCCAAGTGCATGTCTTCCTTTGCTTATTAATTTCCCCTAAAAGGAAAGCAGGAAATAAAGATCCAGCCTTCTATAATCTGAACCATCAGGGAAAGAGGCAAAACACGGCTTTCACCAAGAATTCAGATGTTCAATGTGGTGGTTAGACCTCACCCACCACACAGACTCCAAATTCCAAATAAGCTTTGCTTACCTCCCCCTTTTCTCTCTCACCATCTTGGGCCTGCACCAAGCACTGTTTCCCTTGGCTTCCTACAGACCACACAACTGCAGCACACAGCTTTACTTTCTTACCATCGAGTCTCCTTTCTGCTTTAAGGGAGGAGGAACTGACCTGACAGCGTGATACCCTCTTTAGTTTTATTTTTTTTAAGACACTAGGGTTTGGACTCAAGGCTTTGTGCTTGCTAGGCAGGCACTCTTCTACAAGCCACACTACCAGCTGAGCAATAGTGATGCTCTCTTTAAAAGCGACCCTCTCCCCCACCAACTTTGTCCCTCCCAGAGCCAGCCCTTCTCACCCTAGTAACGTCAGACTCCTCTGGTTCTTCCCTCTTCTTACTTTGAGTGTAGAAACATTCCTTTGTCCTTTTTTTGATTATATATATTGACTATGTCACATGGAAGAACCAGGCAAATCCCTCCACATTCTATTCATGCGTCCAGGTCTTAGAAGAGTGTCTGCCCCATCTCCCAAATCTTCCAGTTTTGAGTCTCTAGGGAAGGGAATAAATCATTCAGCTGGTCAGCAGAGATCAGCTCATCAGGTGATAGATCTTGGAGATGTAGCAAGAAAAGACATAGTCCTGCCCTCTTGGGGACTTCTACCTTCTGGATTCCTTCTGTGAACCTACATCGTAGCATTAGCCCCAGAAGGAACACATGTATGTGGTCCCAGAAGCTTCTAGCCTAACATCAACTCCTTGCTTACCATTTAGTGTCACTGCGGCCACTTTCATGACTCAGGACTCTTCATCTAACTGTGCCCTCATGTTTGGGGGTGCTCATGAACACCCTCAATTCCTGGAGGCAGGCTCTCGAACACTTTTTTTAAAGGAACCCCCCCTTCTTATTATACAGACAATCTTATAGGGAACAATTTGGCCACACCAGCACTACATCCTTTGCAGTTCCTCCTACGTTCACACGAGACAGACAAGTGATTTCTAGCTGAGGGCAGGTCATTCTATTCTTACTCCCCCCTCTCCCCTGCCAAACCCTAGCTACACATTCCCTTTGATGTAGGGGTGGACTAGAAAGAAAATAATTATCTTAAATCTTATTTTCCATGTCACAATATGAAGATTTATCCCAGACACAAGTATGCATTCTTAATTATAATCACAACATTGATCTGAGCAAGTAGAAGATATAAGGCTGTGAGTTGCTGGTGGTTTTGCATGACCATTTGTCTGCAATTAATGTCTGCCACTGAAGAACTCTCATCTTAAGTATAAGACAAAAGTAAAAAGAAGCTTGAAATGTTAGATCCTATCGAGGAAATGTTGTTACGATTGCATTTTAAAGATGAGGAGTTAAGGTTTTCATTTTTAATTACATTACTGAGTGATTCTTCTGAAGGGAACTTCACTGTGAGGAATATAAATTACTTTGCAAATCTATGGTGAGGGACTAGTAATTCTTCTGGGAAGCGGATAAACAAAGCAAATTAGAATTTGGCAACAGTCAACGTTCAAATTTCTGTCCTTACAAAAACTCTCATAGAGGAATATTTAAATGGATAATGAAATCATTTAGAAAGTCTTTTCAGTAGTGCCAGGCACTGAAGTTTCAACAAGGCTGGCGTTCCTTTTT
The DNA here is from genome assembly GCF_024711535.1 of Dipodomys merriami. Lineage (NCBI taxonomy): Eukaryota > Metazoa > Chordata > Mammalia > Rodentia > Heteromyidae > Dipodomys > Dipodomys merriami. The sequence continues at coordinate 110,783,566 of NW_027204492.1, forward strand.
TCTGTGTATGTGGCACTGAGGAATCAAACCCAGGGCTTCAGGCATACTAGGTGAGCACTCTACCACTAAGCCACATCCCCAGCTAGCATTCCTTTTCTTGCTTACCTTCTTCCCAGAGCGCCTTCTCCATCTCCATGGGTGCCTGATATTCCCACAGTCTGCCTTACAAGGTCCCAGTATTCTCTAGGGCAGTACCCCAAGTTTGCAAATTCAACCTTCCTCTGCTACAATGAGAAGAGCATTCCCTGCTGCTCAGCTAGCTGTTTGGGAAAACCAGCTGATTAAACAAAGTCACACTCCAGTGTTGATGACTAAAAGCACTTAACGCTCCCTGGGGTGTCTACATCAGAGGCAGGCCTGTAATGCTGTAATTTCAGGCAATGAGAAGGTAATTTTGGGTGGGAGGGAGGTGTATGTTTTGACACCACTCAAATCATACCACTTGTAGATGTTAAAGGATTTTTATAGAATGACAGTGTGCTTTGGTAAAGACCTTAGAGTTTTTCCCTTAGGACCTTAAATAATTAAGGAATAGATTTTCCAGTTCTCTTAGTCAGAGCAAATAGGGTGTAGAATGTTGTGCCACAGTAGTACGGTGGTTATGAGGTTTATCTGCAGTACTGATGGTTGCTATTTGAAAGTTGGGTTTAGAGTTGCATCCATTTGTCCCTTCTTTGACCCAGGGTATGACCATCAACCACAGATGTTGCCTTGCACAGGTAAGGAAATGTTCATGTTGATTTATTCTTCATGAACAAAATGCAGTCTCTCAGGAGAAATAGAGCAAATCCTTAGTATTTGCCAAGGAAGAAGCTGTAGGTCTTTTATTTTCTTCATAAAAGTGGATAATATATATTCTCAGGGATGGATACTTCAGAGGATTAAAACAAAAGACATTGACTACATTTCTAGCAGTCTTTCATGTGCTTTCCTAATACCCTGTATGAACCCACAATATTCCAGAAGTGCAAAACAAGTTTAAATAACTAGATTTTTTTGTGGTGCCAGGCAGGGCTTGAACTCCAGGCCTAGGGCATGTAAGGCAAGTACTCCATCTCTGAGGTGAATCCCCAACTAAGTCATTTAAACTTTAAAAGACGAAACTTACAAGTTTAGAGCAACGGTACTTCCTAAGTGAAAGCTTATTCAATAGCACTAACACTTTTGGGTCATCCTCTATTTACTCATTTAACCTCTGTGACAACCAGAATGCAGGGATTGCTATTTCCTCATGGATAAACCAACAGTGCTGTGTGGTTAAGTAATCTGTTCAATGTCATATCGCTGGTAAGCAGTTTAATCCCACTGACTCTTGGCAGTCATTCGAAAACAGAGATGCTGTCATGCCAGTTACAAGTGAAATAATCCCCTTCTATATCAGCCTTAAATCGCCACAATTTTATTTCATCTCTCAGCATGATGCAACTTTCCATATGTTAGAGAGCTTCAGGGTTATCATTAGGATCACAATCATAAGTGATAAATCTAGGACTGTTAAGGTCTCCTGCATCGGCGTTTCATGGCCATACTAGGGCAGATGCTCTGGGCTGCTTTCCATGTGAGTCTCACTTGACTGAATGGCTGCAGCACAGCCTCATTTCCCTCTTAATGATGTCTTGTATGTCGGTCGTCTCATGGAACCTTCCTCCATATACTCACTACTCCTCAGTCTCACAGCCATAGCGAGGATCTGAGACTGTCTACATCATAGCCCTCAAGCCTGCTGTATGGAAAGCCACAGTGCTCTATATTTTGTTGGGGGCAGGGAGGGTAGTCCTGTCTAGGCCAGAACTGGACCTGGAACTGTTTTATACCTTTTGATCAGGCCAGTCAATCAGCCCTCCTTCCTGGGCTCCATTTGTCTTTCCCAGATGACCGGTGTCTCTCTTCCCAGACTCACTGGTCTCCAATACTCTTGGTTGGGAGACTCTGGTCTTGTTTTCTTGGCAAATCTAACCCTTGTGACCTTGGCGAGTAGCAGGCATTAACACCTAAGAGCAAGAGGGCTCTGTCTGTCTTTCATGATCCACAAACACAAGGTTTACTTGTGGACCTAACTTTATGGCTTTGCCCCCGCACCTGGAGCCTCCTGTGACAAACCAGGTCCTATTAGCTAAGGCTTGATCAACAGTGCTTTATTTCGTGCTGCCATGTCTGAAAACTGAGAGGTTGCTTGGGAATTTCTGAGTCTTGAGTTGATTAGCAGTTAATGATGTGTGTTTTGATGGAAAAATAAAAGAGCTTGTTTATCTACTTGAGAGGAGGAAAATTAGGAGTAAAAATGAGAGAAGAAACAACACAAATTCTCAGTTTTTCAATAGGGTTTTAAGTGGTTTATGTCTGCTAAGTTCCTAGACATTGCTGGAAAATTCTCTGGGTGTTGATTTTACATATCAGCTCTCAGGAAAATTCATGGGGTGCTCCATTCCACTAAAGCTGTCAGGAGGCACAAAGGAAGTTCAGAAGGGCTGTTGGACAAGTTATTTTACTCTTCAGAGAGTGTGTGAATATAGCCAGAAGATGCATTTATATTTCTGCCTGAAACAGAGAGAGAGAGAGAGAGAAAGAGAGAGAGAGAGAGGAAAGAGACAGAGACAGAGAGACAGAGAGGCAGAGGCAGAGAGACACACAGATAGACAGATGTGACCATAGGCACCAAGACTGTTTCTAACAGTCTTCCAGTCAGTATCATGTCTCAGAAGAATATCCTCAACTAGGGTAATTCATATAGAAGAGTTTCCAAACTTACTCTTGGGCCACCATTGTTGAAATCATGAGGAGGATGGTCTCCAGTAAGGTAGACAGAACATGATAATCTGAAAGAAATAGGCTTTGGAGTTAAACCAACCCAGATTTGAACCTTAACCTAGCTATTTCATAGCTCTCAATGGCTCTGAGTCCTTGGCTATCATTCATAAAATGGATCAATGCTACTTAACTTGCAGAGTTGCCACAAAGATGAAATATATTTTTGTATGCCAGTCCTGGGGCTTAAACTCAGGCCCTGAGTTTTTGCACTCAAACCTCATGCTCTACCACTTTAAGTCAGAGCTCCATTTCCAGCTTCTTGGTAGTTAATTGGAGATAGAGTCTCACAGAATTTCCTGCCCGGGCTGACTTTAAACCATAATCCTCAGATCTCAGCCTCCAAGTAGCTAGGATCACAGATATGAGCCACCAGTGTCTAAGACTAAACATTTTAATAAATGAAATGACTGGCATAGGTCAGACACCAGTGGATGTTATTTACCACTCCTCATCCCCTTCCCTTTTGTCCTATAAAAGGTCTGTATTTTCCATTCTTCAGTGTGTACATGATCCTCAACTGTTGATATTACAAACAAACATATCAAGGTGGCGGTTAACATCTGAGGGCTTGAATTTTTTTTTCATAAAACAAATAGGGACTTGGTAATCCTTCATTCTCTCTTTCAGGCATCCTGTGATCAAATCCGCAGTATCATTTATAAAATGCTGACATTGGAGTTTGACCAATGGTTTGGGCTAATAAACTTGATTGGAGTTAGCCAGTCAAGGTCTATCTCAGTCAAGGCAAAAATAGGTTCTCAAAACAATGTCCGTTGACATCAGTTAGCCCTACTTTGGCCGGATTACCAGTCATTACTAATGAGTATTGATGGTTACAAGTGGGACTAAATGAGGGGGTCAGAAGAGGGTCTTTCCCTGTTGCTATTTCAGAAGCAACTTGTAGTACATCTTAATGGGCAGCATCTTTTCTTGGCAACAACAGTCTGTATGGCAGGAATTGCCCTCCAGTGAGCATCTGCTGTGAAGAATTTACTGCTGTTCATGTGGGGAGTCCTAAGTTTTGGGCTGACTGAGAGCATCCGAGAACTTTACTGGGGTTGAAAGAGTCAAATGTGTGACTTGGGTCTTCTAGGAAGGAATTATTGAGAAGGCGGCTCCAGCTGTGGGGTTACATGCTGTAAAAATATTGCCACTACTCAGAATATGCCACAAAATCGTACACATCTTTCACAGCAGGGAAAAAAGAAAGCCCTCAGTCTAAGCAGTCTTCAGTCCAATTCTTTTTTTTTTTTTGCCTCTTAGAACACAACAAAATTGTGTTCTTTACCCTTGGAGGAAATTTGTAGCCAATGATAACTTTTCCTTTTATTTTGGCACTGACTTGTCTTTTTTTTTTTTTTTTAACATCTTTAAGTAGATATAAAAAGGCTTGCCGTTTAACAAAGCATTTTATGAATACATCTCGATCAATGCCATCCCTTTCAACATTCTTGCCCATCCCTCCCCTCCCCACCTACCCTAACTTATCTTAATTTTGTGGGGTAGACATTTAATTCCTGACTGTATTCTCCCCTTCTTCTACTAATTCAATTCTGTAGTGTTATTTTAACAGTACAGTTTGTTTCACAATTAAGAGCTGTTATCAGGAACATTTCTTGGACTGGAGTTGATTTACTGTGCTCGGACAATCCAAGAGCCATTCAAGGCAGCCGATTATTTTTCAGATGAGTGATGGTGAGTTCCCCAATGACATTGACAAGTTCTTTAAAAAATACAACTGCTTGGAACTTGCTCCAAGTCATTGAAGGTTAAAATTCAAATAAAGAATATTCATTTTTTCACCTAGGGTAATCATAATCATTATATGAAGGGGACTGTCATTTGTATACTAAAGGACATTAGCCAATAGGGAAATGATTTGGTCATTATGACTAAGGTCAAAGTCATATGGAGAAATTCAGTGTGATATTTTACTTCTTGTTTGGGGAGATATGGAGAAGTATATTTTCACTAGTAAAGGCCAAGTTTCTTCACATTCTCAAAAGTTGTGGCAATATCTTCTACAACCAATCCCAAGCCAGGAAGAAGAACACCACAAATTCCTTGGGTCCCAAGGCCCAGTAGTTGTTTTGGTCCAGTCAGAGAGCCTCACATATGTGTTTACTTGATATTCTTATAGTGTGTTCAACTCTTCTAGAATCTTCTTTCTTCAGGCACTTTGGATAGTTACTAATATGGTTCTCTAAAAGCTGCTTTTAAGGCATGATATATGGATAGGTATGAAAGTTGGTGGGTGACTATTTTAGGAGAAATGGATTATTGTCTTTAAGGTATTTATTTATTTTTTAATTTTTATTTATTTTTTATTGTGAAAATACTGTACAGAGGGGTTACAATTACATGGGCAAGATAATGAGTACATTTCTTATCAAGCATTGTAGCCTCCTCCTTTGTTTCCCCTTCCCATCCCTTCCCATCCTCCCCCCCCACCCCCCCTAAGGTATTTATTTATTATAAGGGACAAATAGTAACTTTACCATAGAGTAGCCCAGCAGACACACCTTAACCAAGTGATCAAGGTTAATATCACCAGTAATCTGACATGCCCACATCGTGTCCCCTCTGGTATGCTAGCCTGAGGAGGGCACAGAATGCTTTCCATTATAATCTTGTCACCAATGAATAACCACTCAGTCTAATTACGAGATCAGATGAACATAATCTGAAAGATACTTTACGAGGTAACTGTCCATTATTCTTCAAGAGTGTCAAGGTTAGAAAAGACAAGGAAAGCCTGAGGAACTGTCATGACTAGAGTACTTAGAGTAGGCCTTGGAGCAGAGAAAGAATATGATAAGGAAATGTGATGAAATTCAGATAAGGGCTGCAGTTTAGTTGCCAGTAGTATGCTAATATTACTTACGAGCTTTGAGGATTACATTACAGTTACATTAGGGAAAGCTGAGAGAAAGGTGTACTCAGATTCTCTGTACAACATTTGCAAACTTTCCCATAAGTCTAAATTTATTTCAAAACAAAACACTGACATTATTTTATTGGAAACAAGACAAAGAATACAAGAAAATCACCAGTCTGCATAATATTGCCCTACTGAGGGCCTCAGTGCCTCTGTGACCCACAGGAGGGCACATAATTATTTTCCTCCACATTTTTAATTCCTACAAGTTGTAACATGCGCAGTTCCTCTTAGTCCCATGTGGAACCTAGCAAAACTGTATTCCACGTTTCAAGACTAAAAGGGTAAAACTGAGAGGAGTTTCTCTAACTTGGTTTTACAAGCTTTTATTACTTATATGAAATATGTCTGCAAATAAGTTAATACCAATAATATATAAAATGATCTATTTTTTTTTAAGGAATAAACATGGAAGAGAATGTTTAAGGCAGGAAGATGGCCAGTTGATTTTTTTTTTTTTTTGCTTAAAAGCTGTGTGCTTCTTTCAAATCAGAACCCAGTTGTTTCAAGTCCTTTTTTGTTGTTGTCAGTTGTGGGGCTTGAACTCTGGGGCTGAACACTGTCCCTCAGTCTTCAGCTCAAGGCTAACGCTCTACCACTATGAGCCACTGCACCACTTCTGTTTCAAGTCTTCATTAATCAGTGATACTGTTGATCAAATAAGACACATTGGCATAATGAGCTTTCATAAATACAGTGTTTATGATCGGTGATTTTTTTGAAATATTAGACTGAGGAGTGGGGGTGGAAAGTATGAAATCACGCAGCATTCCATCTACTAAAACACACTTACATTGCCACACTGAATTAACATTCTGTCATCTTTTCAGTTTTGTGCTTCTGTCTTTCTCTGCTCCATACATAACAAATCAAACAAGGGCAACTTGCCCCAATCTCTTAATTGAGGCAGTTCAGGTCAAATCATGATTCTTAGCAGAAAGAAATCAAACCATTTGTCAGAGAGCTTAATTTCACCTGTGCTGCCTGATTTCCTGCTGTTAGTTGTACTTAACAGTGTTGATAAAAGTAGTCACCACAGGAAAACAAATCCTAGCTGCAATCCAAATTAAAGTACCTGGGGCTGTGCAGCAGCTGGGCTTGAACAGCTATTTTCTTCCAGCCTTGGTGGCCCCTTAGCTTGATTGAAATGAACCAAGCCAGTTTTGAATGAAAGCTCACTCCTGCCCTTCCATTTGGTCTCAAATGAGTGAGCATTTGGGGTTATTCCTGAGAAAATATGGAGGCCTGAGAGATCTTGAGAAAATATGGAGGCCTGAGAGCTCTTTTCTCAGAATGTACAGACTCACCCCAGGTTTCCAATATTGCAACTCATGGGCTTGAAACCACTCACATGGTGAGGTGGCCATGGCAGGAAAGAAGTGGGGAAAAGACAAGGGATATTTGTTTTGGGAATGATGATCTCTTGGAATGTCACAATTTCAGCAGTTTGCTCTAATTGTCACCCTGCTAATGGCCTGCTAGCTCCAGATGTGAGGCTTTTGTTGAGACCGAGAAATAGGTAGGATAGGCGTGTCTTGGGTCATAAAGGAGGTTGAGAAATAACACAATAGCTGCAGTTTTTCACCAGTCTTCTGAATAGTCAGCCCACTCCCACATAGCTTCCCTGGCCCCCTCTCTGGTGCAGGTCAATGACCGGAGGCGTCCCCAGCTGAAATCCAAACGTGGCCATGGCTCAATCCAGGCTGTGGTGTGGGAGGTGTATGTGTGTGTTCTGATTCCCTGTGAGGGGCAGGGTATTACTTGGAATGAAAGGAATAGAGCCTGAGAGGAGAGATTGGAGAATGCTACACATCCCTCCGGGATGACTCGCTTTTATCTTCTGAAGTCATTGCCTTTGAGGACTTCTGCTTTAGATCAGAGGTTTCCTTGTCTGGCTGAATGCACCTGTCACCCAAAGAAGCTTTTAAATGTACAGATTTCTGGGCTCTATTCTAATCTTGAATCTGACCTGGGAGAAGGACCAAATGTCTTTCTCCAGGTCCAGTAGATGGTTTAAACCGTGTTCCAGGTTTGGGAGCCTCTGTTCTTGACTAGTATTAACCAGGCACAGTTCACCGACATTCTGGGATACAATGAATGAATAATAAGTATAACATTTGTAGCCAGGTGTTGGTGGCTCATGCCTGTAATCTTAGCTACTCAGGAGCCTGACATTTGAGGATCATGGTTTGAAGCCAGCCCAAGCAAGAAAAGTCCATGAGACTTGAATTAAGCACCAAAAAACGCTGGAAGTGGAGCTGTGGCTCAAGGGGTAGAATGGAAATTTTGAGCAAAAGAAGCTCAAGGACAGCTCCAAGGGCCTGAGTTCCAGCTCCAGGACTAGCACACACACCCTCGCACATGTGCGTGCACACTTGCACACACATACATTCATCATTTACTATGTTACAGTAATGAGAGCTTTATATGAATAATCTTATTTAACCCTCACAGTTGCCCCATGAAAAAGGTACTATTATAGTTTCTATTTGAAAGTTGAAGAAACTGAAGCTCAGAGAAAGGAGATAGCTTTCCTAGGATTTCAGAGTAAAAATGGAAGAACCTGCATGCATACACAAGAGGGCTGACTTCTGAGTCTAGGTTCTCACTAAACTAGACCATAACGTAGTGAAAGGCTGGATGTTCTCTGAGATAATTTTGACATCAGGGCATGAACAGTGAAGGAGAGAAGTAACTATGTCAGATACGAATTAAGCACAGTGTGTCTGTGCACGTCTATGTCAGCCTGCCCACTTGAGTGCCAGTAATGTGGGGAGCAGATGGAGTATCGAAAATACTGGTAGATGACTAAACCCGAGGAAGGAGTACATGGGATTCTAAAACGCAAATTAATTTTTTGGGGGGGTCCGGTCATGAGTCCTGAACTCTGGGCCTGGGTGCTGTCCCTCAGCTCTTCAGCTCAAGGCTAGCACTCTACCACTTGAGCCACTTCCAGCTTTTTTCTTTGTGCTTATGTGGTGCTGAGAAATTGAACCCAGGGCCTCATGCATGCAAGGCAAGAGCTCTACCACTGAGTGCTTCCCAGTCCCCGCAAATCAATCTTTTTGGGGGGGGTCTGGTCATGGGGCCTGAACTCTGGGCCTGGGCGCTGTCCCTCAGCTCTTCAGCTCAAGGCTAGCACTCTACCACTTGAGCCACAGCACCACTTCTGGTTTTTTTCTTTTTGCTTATGTGGTGCTGAGTAATCAAACCCAGGGCCTCAGGCATGCAAGGCAAGTGCTCTACCACTGAGCCCCCTTCCTAGCCCCTGCAAATTAATTTTTTAAAAGAGTTTTTTGAACTTCATTGTAAAGATGATGTTCAGAGGGGTTACAGCTACATAAGTCAGGTACTGAGTACATTTCCTTTTAAACAGTGTCATCCCTTCCTTCATTCTCTCCCAGTTTTTCCTATCCTAGCTCTTCCTCCTGCTGAGTTATTGTGGTTCATTTCCAATATAATTTCTAACGTGTTCGACTGCTAAATTTGTTCACCCTTTGCCCGACCATTTCTGCGTTTCTTCTTCCCTTCCCCAAATCAGATAATCTTACATACAGGACAAAGTGTACAGAAATTAAAAAAAAAAACAGCAACAGAAAGGAATAAACCAAAGAAATACAAAGAATAAGGGAAGAAGAAGAAGAAGAAGAAGAAGAAGAAGAAGAAGAAGAAGAAGAAGAAGAAGAAGAAGAAGAAGAAGAAGAAGAAGAAGAAGAAGAAGAAGAAGAAGGAGGAGGAGGAAGAAGAAGAAGGAAGAAGAAGAAGAAGAAGAAGAAGAAGAAGAAGAAGAAGAAGAAGAAGAAGAAGAAGAAGAAGAAGAAGAAGAAGAAGAAGAAGAAGAAGAAGAAGAAGAAGGAGGAGGAGGAGGAAGAAGAAGGAGGAAGAAGAAGAAGGAGGAAGAAGAAGAAGGAGGAAGAAGAAGAAGAAGAAGAAGAAGAAGAAGAAGAAGAAGAAGAAGAAGAAGAAGAAGAAGAAGAAGAAGAAGAAGAAGAAGAAGAAGAAGGAAGAGGAAGAAGAGGAAGAAGAGGAAGAAGGAAGAAGGAGGAGGAAGAAGGAGGAGGAAGAAGGAGGAGGAAGAAGGAGGAGGAAGAAGGAGGAGGAAGAAGGAGGAGGAAGAAGGAGGAGGAAGAAGGAGGAGGAAGAAGGAGGAAGAAGAAGGAGGAAGAAGAAGGAGGAAGAAGAAGGAGGAAGAAGAAGGAGGAAGAAGAAGGAGGAAGAAGAAGGAGGATGAAGAAGGAGGATGAAGAAGGAGGAAGAAGAAGGAGGAAGAAGAAGGAGAAGAAGAAGAAGAAGAAGAAGAAGAAGAAGAAGAAGAAGAAGAAGAAGAAGAAGAAGAAGAAGAAGAAGAAGAAGAAGAAGAAGAAGAAGAAGAAGAAGAAGAAGAAGAAGAAGAAGAAGAAACGAAGAAACTGCAAACAGTACAATTAAAAAAAACCTCTAGCTTTCATTTCTTGGAGTTCATTTCAAATAAGCATCATTTCATATGATCATAGGTACATAGCTACTGAGCCCTTGTGTCCTCACTGTGTGAATGTTTAGATTGCTGTTTAATTAATTATGGCCAGGTGTAATTATTTGCCTTTTACTATCCATTGGGTTTACTTCCAGATTTATAGGCATATTCTAATGATTACAAATGAGGGAAACCATGAAGCCTATGTTTCTTTGGGTTTGGCTTCACTTAGTATAATTTTTTCCAAATCTTTCCATTTCCTTACAAATGGGGCAATGTCTTTCTTTCTGATGGAATCATAGACACAAGTGACCTTTTTATTTTTGGTTGGTCATGGGGCTTAAACTCTGGGCCTGGGCACTGTCCCTGAGTTCTTCAGCTCAAGACTAGCACTCTACCACTTCAGCCAGAGCACCACTTCTGGTTTTCTAGTTCTTTGGAGATAAGTGTCTCACGGACTTTCTTGCCTGGGCTGGCTTTGAACCTCGATTCTCAGATCTCAGCTTCCTGAGTAGCGAGGATTATAGGTGTGAGCCACCGGTGCCTGGCACAAATGACTTTTGAAGCTAATAAACTTAAGTGTGAATCTGGGCCCTGCCATTTGTTAACTGTATGGCCTCAGGCAAGGGCATTTAGCCTCTTTGGGCCTCAGTTTCCTATCTCAAGTAAAACTTGCAGAATCACTATCTTATCTTTGTAAATTATAGATAAGGTTTATAAAATGCTCTACATACAACAGATCCTACATTATGGTAGTCTTCATGAACTGTTAGTATGCTTCAAAAACAAAGGGAAATAACTTTTTAAAGAACTGATGTCCTGACCCCAGATTTAAAGCTGTGATGGGAAATAATCCAACTAAATAAGCAATCCAAAGTGACTATAAAATGTTGAACAAAATTATTTTTGAAAAATTGCCTAAGACTTTGCATCTTGTTCTTTCCGTTTTCTTTGTTGAAACAGAATTGTACTATGTATCCCAGGCTAGCCTCACCTTCTTAGTGCTGGGATTACAGGCATGTACCTCCAGGTTTGGTGATGTTTTATGTTTAAATGTGAAAAAAAGCAATTCACAACACAGTTGCTTTCTGGCCCATATGAAGAATCATAGGAATTCTGGATGCTTGATAGGGATCTGCAGAGTGGGTATAGATGCTCTCAAGTACTAAGAGGGTCATTGAAGATCAAGGAATCCCCCACCACTGCCCCACCTTTTAATATCTTGTTCTCAAAGTGGTCTTGTATTTTCAATAACGTATTTCCAGTTCTAACCATGAATAAGATCTCAGGGAACAACAAACTCTTTCCTTAGAAGAAGCTTGTATGAATGTAACACAGTATTTAGTGATGGGCTTGGACCCTAAAATTTCTGAATGGTGACAGAAAATAGGAAGACATTTAGAAATTGTTCTATAAAAGTAAGAAGAAAATCACTCTAACCAAAGGATGACTAAGAGGGAACAGTAGTCCTGGAACATTGGAAGAATATAATGGTCCCAGAGAGAGTAATTAGATAACATAAAAAGGATTCTTGGGAAGGAAAATTCAGCCTCTCAGGAACATTTTCTACATGTCAAGACCTGTGAAATAGTGTTCCAAGAGAAGAGGCAGAAACTGTCTTCACTGAATCATGAAAAGTCAGGTGAAAATTGAACATGATGAAACACTCCAGCTGGGTATCTTCAATCTAGTTCTTGACGATACATTGATAAGACTTAGAGTTAAGATTGTGAACCATGACCATGAAAATGGATTAACTCTCACTGCATGGAGAACACAGATACACATCCAAAACATAATGTTAAATGAAGAAACCTGTACACATTGAACATTCTATACTTAGCTCCAAAAACTATATGACTTTCTACATCTTAAAAGCCAGGCATCATAGAAATCTTCTGAAAATAGTAACTGGGGAAAAGACACAAAGGAGACTTCTGGGATTCTGATCATATTCCCTTGTTTTGATCTGGGTGCTATTTGTACACATGTGTTCAGCTTATAAATATCCACAGAATTGGGTAATCATAATGTGTGCATTTTTGCACCTTGTACTTCAGTAAAATGACAAAACAAAGGCTTTACCTGCGAGCAGAATGCAATTATCTTTCTAGAGATTAAAAACTCTTCATAGGTAACCACAGGGTTTATTTCTAATTGCTTCACCTATAAAAGTTTTGTGTTTTTGAACTACACATTCTTCAACTTCATTTACTGGCCAGGGTAACTGCACTATGTCAGTTTGAATCTTCTAAGAAACACAGACTAAGATGGAATAAAGAGAGATGCAAGAGTCGCATCAAGAGAAATTCCTTTGGAGGATAAAGGACAGTGGGGATGCCTTTAGGCCAAAACGCAGGTGCAGCACATTTGAAAGGAGAGAGAGACAGAAAGGATATAGAACTAGATAGGAAGACCTTTATTTATTCTATAGTGTTTTCTTCTTTTTTATCTTCAAATCGTTGTAGAAAGCATTTCAATTTAATGCCAATTTACATATACAACAAATCTTTTTCAAAAGAAATTATTGTACAGGTGGTTAGAATTACAGGCATGTGCCACTGGCATGCACAACTCTTTGAAAGAATTATATGACCATTTTTTTCCATCCATGGTAAGATCTGCAATACACTTATGAATATTTTATCTTTTTTTTGTCAGTCATGGGGCCTGAACTCTGGGCCTGGGCGCTGTCCTTCAGCTCTTCAGTTGAAGGCTAGTGCTCGACCACAGCGCCACTTCCAGCTTTTTCTGCTTCTGTGGTGCTGAGGAATTGAACCCAGGGCCTCATGCATGCAAGGCAAGCACTCTACCACTGAGCCACCTTCCCAGCCTGAAGATTTTATCTTATATGGGATTTTTGGACAGGAAAAGAATTAACCTAAGTTTGGTGAATTTGGAAAAGCTGCAATCATTTGAAAGAGTCCTGGTCACTGTATTTTTTAAATTTTATTTTATATTTTATCATCTTTAAGTGGCTGTACAAGGGGGTTTCAGTTCCGTACTGCTCAGCACATTGCATTGCAAAACCATGGGGTTTTTTTTCCTTTTCACACAATCTGAGAGTCCAGATTCCTTTGTTATGATATTCCCTGTCCTTTTTTTTTTCATGAGGGCAGAAAATATGCCCCTAGAAAACATATTAGATAATAACTGCTCACACTGTATGGAAGGTATTTTGGAAGACATCCCCTAATAGAGAGTGATAATGTGCAATGGCTTGGGCAGTAATTCAGGACTTATAAGGTCAAAGCTCTTTTCTCTCTCTCTCTCTTTTTTTAGTTAAAAAAAATGGCATCTGTGATAATGTTCAATACAGACAGCAACAGTCTTTCAGGAAGACTCCATTGTCAACTCTTCAGCAACTGCTAATGACTCTTGGCTCCCACACTACCAATTTGTGTGGTTCTGAAGCAGTGTTTCAGCTTCTTTCAGTATCTCATAAAAATCACAGCCAATAAACTGCACTCAGCACCTGAAGGAAGGGCGCTTGCTGCTGACTATAATATACTGTGCTCCACAGCACTTCAAAGGCAGGGGCTGCTCCTTCTGTCTACCTTGTCCCCATCTCTATCCCTAGGTGAAGATTAACCATGTGCACTCTGGGAAAATCTGTTCTGAGTTTGCCTTAAAGTCTTTCGTCTTTCATATCCCTTTAAATCAGCTGTCTTGCTTGACAGCCCACTGGCAGAGGCTCTGTTTTCAGGAGAGAGAGGTGGGGGGAGAGAGACATGGGTGGGGGAGAGAAGGAGGGAGAAAGAGAGAAGGAGGAGAGGGAGGGAGGGACAGGGAGAAAGAGGGAAGGAGAGGGAGAAGGAGGAAGGGAAAGTGAGGAAGCATGTTCTTGGTTGCTATTTAATTCTTTTGTTTCCTATGTTCTCTCTTACACAGCTCATGCTAGTCATTTATTCTTTGTAGAAGATGAAGCATGAGATAAGTATGTCCATGAGAGAAGTCTGGTTATTTAAAAGCTTAATGACAAATCAAAATGAGATTTGAGATTTATTGAGTGCCTTTGGTACTTGAACATAGTTGGTTCTTAGCTACAGTTGGCTGTGAGATGTATAGTCACAGGGGAACATGGCATACAATTTTGTGGAATTTCAGCTGATAGCTTTCCCCCCTTTGTCCAGAGTCTCGCCCTTTGACCTCTTGCTTGTTACCATTGCTTTACAAGGGGACCTCAAACTTTGACTTCTTGGAAAATACCTTGTAAAAATGTATGGATTAAAAAAATAATTTTAAGACATCTATTTCTCCTTTAAACTCATCTCAGAAATATAGAGAATTTTGCCAAGTTCCAGCAAAGTACAATACTTAGAGTAGAATTTGATTGAAAATGCTTTATGATAGATATCCTACTGGGGTAGTAGTTCACTTAGCGATATTAGGGGTCAACTTTCTGCTAAGTTTTAACAGTGATTCTCATTACTCTCAAGAGAAAAGCTATTTCTCAAGCTTGCTTTTCCAGGCCTTCAAAGAGGTAAAACAAACACTGACCTCATGTGACCATGTCCAACGAAACTTAGTTGTTAATACTTATTTTAAAAAATGAGCCAGGTGTTGGTGGCTCACTCCTGTAATCCTAGTTACTCAGAAACTGAAATTTGAGGAGAGGGGTTCAAAGCCAGTCCAGGTAAGTCCATGAGACTTTTATCTCCAATTAACCACCAAAGAACCAGAAGTGGAGCTATGTCTCAAGTTGTAGAGCACTAGCCTGAGTCAAGAAGCTCAGGGACAGTGCACAGGCCCGGAGTTCAAGCCCTAGGACTGGCACAAAAAAATGTGAAGAGAAACTTCTAGACATCTAATGAGATTTAACAATAAGTCCATGGGGGATAGAAATAACTCTACATGTAATAAATCCATCAGTTCTAGGAGGTGCTTTTTTTTCCTCCACATTTTAATTTGTTTGGAAGTTGAGATGCATCTTGTCGATGGAGCCTTTCTGTTACTGACAGCCCATCATGGGGCATTTTCTGCTCACATGCAAACTTGAACTGAAAACCTGCAGTGCCTTTCAGGTGAAAATCTATAAAGCACAGCATAGGAAATCAGAGAATGGGTATCAGCATCTTGGAAAAAATCACAGCCTTTTGTTTCCTTGATATCCATATAAACAAGTTAAATCAGGCTTGTGCTAGCTACACATTCTAGCAAATACTTCAAGTGTGAATAGTAGAGTTCACCTCCTAAAGTTGCCTTATTGAGCCTGGTCTTCACCAAACCAATGACATTTTTTCTTTCATTATTGGCACATTGGAAACTTGTGGGTAACTGAATTTCCAAAAAATCACTAAGAAAATGTACATGGATATAACGTGGAACTATACTAAGTCACTGAAGCGTCAAAGCTCTTTTATGGTTCAGCTTCTAGCACATTTCTATGCTTCTTGCTCATCTTCATTATTCATTCAAATCACCTACCCATACTGATACAGGTCATTCTGCCCTCCATCTCCAAGGGAGTTCTGCAAAGAGTCTGCTTAGATATAGAGACCACTCCATATATAGAGGTTCATAATGCTGAATAAAGTTCCTGTCTTTGCGTAAGCCAATTTTCTAGCTCTAAAATAAATTGCCCTGTCATAGTATTTCCAATGTGAGGGCATGTAAGACTTCTGAAGAATGGACGACGTGCATGTTTTGTAATGTTCCTTGGGAGTCTTTTAAGGGTCTTACCCCCAAGACATTTCAGAGAAGGAATTTGTTCAAGACTTGTACCACTAGCCACTGTGTTTAATTGGGCCCTTGAGATACAGCCAGTTTATTTTGAGATATGCCATGAAATGTAAAATATACACTAGAGTTTGAAAGTTTTGTTTTTAAAAAGAAAAAGCAAAATATCCCACTAATATTTGTAACATGTTGAACCTGAAATAATTTTAGTTAAAACTGAGAACTGCAAAAAACCCCACAGAACAACATACACACACACACACACACACACACACACACACACACACACACACACACACACACACGTATTAATTGAGTGAATATATGTATGTGAACTATGTAGAATGAATACCCTCAGACTATTACATAAGGAGTGGTAACAGAGAGAGGAATTGGGTGGTTGAGAATAGAAGTTGACTTATTTTTTTGCTGTAAAATTGTATTTTAAATTACTTGAATTACTTTCACCATTTGATTCAAAGTGAACAAATATGTAAAGAGTTAGCAACAATATTCATGTTTCAGCAGCTCAAGCATGGGAAGAAGTGATACCAAAGTTTTTACCCCTTGCTAGTGATTAATACTGAATAGCTTTGGAGAACGTGTGTGTGTGTGTGTGTGTGTGTGTGTGTGTGTGTGTGTGTGTGTGTGTGTGTGTGTGTGTGTGTGTGTGTGTGTTGGTTTTGGAACGTGAACACAGGTCTGGGCTCTGTCCCTTAGCTCTTTTGCTCAGGGCTGGTGCTCTATCACTTGAGCTACAGCTCTACTTCTGGCTTTTTGGTGGTTCATTCGAGATAAGAGTCTCACAGACTTTCCTGCCTTGGCTGGCTTCCAAATACAATCCTCAGATCTCAGCCTCCCAAGTAGCTAGGATGACAGACTTGAGTTACTGGTGCCTGACTAGCCAGAGTGGTTCTCCTGCACTCCACCTCCACCCCACCTCCACATTTAGCATATTTGACAAATATTCTTTTTTCAAATTTTTATTTATTTTTTGTTTAGATGGCACTAAGAAATCGAACCCAGGGCCTCATGCATATTAGGCAGGCACTGTAACACTAAGCCCCATTCCCAGCCCTTGCTATATATTCTTTTAAATTGCCTAAGTAGATTCTGTAGCTGTTATGTTCTCAGTAAGAATTGAGTTACTAGGTATTTGAAAAACATTTTTTTCCATTCCAATTAAAAATCATCATTTATCTGTGACTGCCGCAACATCTCATTGTGTTTAAGATGGAAGAGCAGATCTTTTCTATTGAATAGGGATTCTTATAAACACAGTACCATATTTTGATAGAAGCATACTTGTGGATTTTAGCATTATTGTTTGGTATCTGTGGTTTTGTGTTATTTCCCTGTTGCATTAGATAGTTGCAGGGAGGTTTAATTTTTTTCTTCACTTACAAAGAAAGCAAGAAAGAGAGAGAGAGAGAGAGAGAGAGAGAGAGAGAGAGAGAGAGAGAGAGAGAGAGAGAGAGAGAGAGAGAGAGAGAGAGAGCAATAGAGGGGGTGAATTTGATCCAAGTACATTATATGCATTATGGAAGTAACACAATGAAACCTCTTTGTAAATTAATATATGCTAATTTAAAAAAGAACGAGAGAGAAGGGCACAAGAAAAGAAAAAGAAAGGAGCAGCACATATCCCCACCCTCACCTGTGCAGCAGCAAGGGAAGACAGTCATTCCGTGGTGGGGGTGGGGGTGTGGAATTGTTCTGTTCTTGGCATCAGCTCTTTGTTAAAAGCCTCTTGTCCCAAGATTTGGCTAGTGGTGCTCCTGAGATAAAGAATGATTTCAGTCTCATGTACAGCTTGTTGCTGCTATGTTTATACTTTCATTGTGGCTTTTGTTTGACTATAACAGAATCAATTGCATTTTTATGTTGTTTATAAAGCCTTAGCATTTAGCCCAGTGCTGGTGGCCCATGCTTACAATCCTAGCTGTTCTGGAGGCTGAGAACTGAGGATCGAGGTTCAAAGTCAGCCCAGGCAAGAAAGTCTGTGAGGCTCTTATCTCCAATGAACCACCAAAAAACTGGAAGTGGAGCTGTAGCTCAAGTGGTAGAGCGCTAGCCTTGAGCAAAAATGCTAACAGAAAGAACCTGGGCTCTGAGTTCAAGCCCCATGACTACATACACAAAAAAGTCTGAGCATTTTGTTTTAAAAGTTTTATACTAATTTCATGGATTTGGAAATAATGTCTAAGACCTTTCTTCCCCTCCCTTCCTCCCTCCCTTCCTCCCTCCCTCCCTTCCTCCCTCCCTCCCTCCCTCCCTCCCTTCCTCCCTTCCTTCCTTCCTTCCTTCCTTCCTTCCTTCCTTCCTTCCTTCCTTTCTTTCTTTCTTTCTTTCTTTCTTTCTTTCTTTCTTTCTTTCTTTCTTTCTTTCTTTCTTTCTTTCTTTCTTCTCTTTTCCTTTCTCTCTCTCTTCTCTCTCTCCCTTCTCCCTTCTTTCCTCCTTCCTTCCTTCCCACCTTCTCTCTCTTCCTATACTTTATTCTTCTTTTCCCTTCTTTATTTCCTCATTTCTTTCCTTCCTTCTTCCTTTCATTCTTTCTTCCTAGATAGAACTCAGGGTGTTGCTCATGCTAGTCAAGTGCTTTACCATTGAACGACATCGCAGCCTCTCACTTTCTTTCGTAATTTTTAGAATATTTATTCACACCTCCATTTGTGATATAATTTAGCATGATGGTTTGCATAAGAGCAAATGAGACTGAGTGCTAGTAAATTTCAAGCATGATTGAGTGAATCAAAGAGTCAATCAGAGAGAATTTTCAAGGCCAGGTAAGCTTCTTCCTCCTTCTCCATAACAGGGATTTAGGGGAACATTGTAAACAATCAGCTTCTCTATAAGCAACATCATTTCTTGGGGCCTAAAGATTATGTGACACAATTGTGTTTATATATTTATAACATTTTGAAGCTGAAATGGTTGTTAAGGGATTACAAGGAAGAAATCCAAGCTCAGAGAGATGAAGTGACATACGAAGTCAGTTAGGAAAAAGTTGCAGATAAACTCTCAGACTTTGCAACTTGGAATCTATTCCTTATTTTCCTTAACCACTTAACCACAGCTAGGAGAGCAGTGTGAGATGACCACCTTTTCTTCAGCACCTTTCCAACATAGTGAAGCATGCTAGGAATTACTGTGCTAATGGGCTATTGGATGGGTCACATCTGGGTTACATCTGTGCCTCTGGAGGTGATTTTTTGTTGAAACAAGATTCTATGACTAAAGCATTTGGAAACTAAACAATAATTCCATCCAAATGTAATGCAGAATATAGGTTGAACAGGACATATACAAAATATGCAAATAAGACAAGCTCGTGACTGAGTCAGTTGTGGGTCTAATTAAGATTATGAGCTAAATGAACAATCACTCTCTAAATTCTGATGTCTTCTTTCTTCCTCTATATAGTCCAGTGGTTCTCAACTGAGAGAGGTTTTTGTGACTCAGTAGACATTTGAAAATGTCTCAGGATATTTATGGTGCAATAAATAGGGAAATTATATTGCTGGCATCTGGTGGGGAGAAGCCAAGGATTCTGCTAAACATTGTACAGTGTACAGGATGGCCGTATGACAGAGAAGTATATCCCCCCCAAAGGTCAAGTGTTAAGAATAAGAAATCTGCTGGGCGCTGTTGGCTCATGCTTGTAATCCTAGCTACTCAGGAGGCTGAGATTTGAGGATTGAGGTTCGAAGCCAGCCCAGCAGCAAAGTCAATGAGACTCTTATCTCCAATTAACTTCAAAAACAGCTGGAAGTGCCGCTGTGGGTTCAAGTGGTAGAGTGCTAGCCTTGAGCAAAAGAAGCTCAGGGACAGCACCCAGGCCCTGAGTGCAAGCCCCAGGATGGGCAAAAATAAAATGAAAGAAATGAAACCAAAAAAACTTGCTTGGTGCTGGTGGCTCAAATCTGTAATCCTAGCTACTCAACAGGATGAGGTCTGAGAATTGCGGTTCAAAGCCAGACTAGGCAGGAAAGGCCATGAGACTCTTATCTCCAAAAAAAAACTACTTGGAAAATTCTGGAAGTGGCATGGTAGCTCAGAGTGGTAGAGTGCTAGCCTTAAGCAAAAAAGAGCTCAGGGACAGTGCCCAAAGTTCAAGCCCCACAGCCAAAAAAAAAATCCTGTTGGGGAAGCTTATGGCTTTCTGCTACTCTAATGTTTTCTTGGGTTCCCCTTGTCTTTGTTACTGGAGAATTTCATGATCTTTACTCCCCAATTAATGATTAATTGAATAGTTTTCCTACTTGCTCATTATTTTTAAAGACAAAATGTATCTTAGGTAACTATAAGTGGATTATTAGTATCTTGCAAGAAATGAGAGTGTTTTATGAGCATACTTGTTTGGGGTATCTTATAAACATTTAACCTTGGCCAAACATACAGAAAATACTTTTCTGAAGGAAGACATGAAAGGGGAAAACGGAAGAATGCCCAAACTACCAAAGAAGTTGCATAAACAAAAAAAACTCACAAATAACTAGTAAAGAAAGTCAGATTTTTCTAGCTGATGTGATGAGCGTAACGAAGATAGTAATAAAAGCCAAGAAAACATGGGAAACTAGGGTAAAATAGGAAAAAAACACCTTGAAACCCACAGGGTAATAAATACTTAAACATGTAAGTAAAAGAGAGTTTCTAAAGGTTTCACTTACTCATTCATCCTTTACTCATGGATGCTGTTTTTGATGCTTTAGTCAGGCAGAGAAGACCTCTCAGAGGGTGTGATATTTGAATAAGGAGGTTTTGTTGCATGGATGTGACTTGGCTTTAGCAGTATGTTTAGTGACCTCATGATAGCTCACCTAGTTGTCCTTCTCCCAGTAGAAATGCCAAGGTGGGCACAAAGCCTTAGAGGAGACATTGAAAAAGAGAGCAAAATGAAGCTCCCTTTCTCTCATCACACCCCTGGGGTCTAGCATGTGGCTTGCAGGCTCTCTTAAGAGTAAATACTGTCACCAAATCTGTGTTGGTACTAGGGTATTACCGGGACTTGGCTAGAAATCTTTGCCTTTCTCCAAGAGACTGCTTGTACAATATTCCAGGAGTCATGAGCCTGGGGGTATTTGGCAAGGCTGTCCCTACTTCAGGTCATAACACTGCTCACACGTTTTCTAGGTTGTTGCTGTTTGCTTTTCATATGCATCCAAATAAGATGTTCACATTTTCAAGTGAATGCTCACAGAACCCTCTGATTGCAAATGGGCACCGGACTACATGAGCCACGATCTGTGTGTTTCAATTTGTAACTTCCACGAGATGATAAATTTCCAGTTGTAAAAATGCTGGAAACATTAGGGAAATGTTTTCAAACTCTCCTTCTCAACCAAGTCACTGATTTAAATGGAAAAAAAAATCCCTTGCATGCCAAAAAAGCATACTTCAGATGTCCCCGTCAACTGCGAGACAGTTGCTTTCCCATGAAGCCCTGCCATATGGACAATATGAGAAATCTCAAATTAAAATAAATTGTTATTCAGAGAGAGCCTTTTATTTGAGCCCAAACGCCCAACTTTACATTTTACAGCCTTTGCCACACAATTCTAAAGTCCAGTTGGGTTGTTTTAAAATATTTGTAGTGTGTAATTCCCCAAGTGAAACAGTCTTCTTTTAATCTCTGTTTTGTACCCTAGAGGCCCTGTAGCCATCATAAGAAAACCCATAAGCCTAGTGTTCATCTTCTGGCCTTCTACCTCCTCTTCTTTCCACTTAGGCTTCTGGATCTCAGATGCTAGGTTGGGTTACTAAGTCCTGGAGGATGAAGCCCTTACTTAAATTTGCTGGGCTGGCTTTGCCTAAGGCCTGTAGGGGCAGAGGAAGCGATCAGCTGAGTGGAAGCTTTGGTTTGGATTGTGTGGTCATTGTGGCCTTCAGGGAGATGGGTTTTGCTCACTGTGAATTCTTACCAGGAGGACAGACTGGATTTTGTTTGGCTGCCCTGGGCATTAAGAAAGAGGACATTATATTCTCTCCTTTCTGCTGCCCCTTGCTTTTGGGTTAAGCTTGTTCTTTGGGGTTATTCCCCTTTCTTACTTCCAGTTATAAATGGAGGCACGAGGCAAGCTGAGGCCAGGGTTGAAGCCAGTTGTATTAGTATTCTGTGTCTGCTCTAACAAAATACTACAAGTCCGGTAGCTGAAAACAACAGAAGTTTCTTCTCAGTTCTGGAGCTTAGAAAACATGTCAGCAGGCTATGCCCCCTTAAAAGGCTCTAGAAAAATCCATCCCTACTTCTGCAAATTCCATTAGTTCCTGGCATTTGTTGCCTAGTGGTAACATAATTCCAACTTCAAAAAAAATTGTATCCTCCCTGGGGCTTGAACTCAGGGCCTGGGCACTGTCTGTGAGCTCTTTTGCCCAAGGCTAGCACTCTATTGCTTGAGCCACAGCTCCACTTCTTGCTTTTTGATAGTTAATTAGAGATAAGAGTGTCTGGAACTTTCCTGCCTGGGCTGACTTTGAACTGCCATCCTCAGATCTCAGCCTCTTGAGTAGCTAGGATTGCAGGTGGGAGCCACCAGTGCCTGGCTTCATAATTTCAGTTTTTGCTTCTGTTTTCCTGGGGCTCCCTTTTCTCCTGGTCTGAATTTCCTTCCTCTTGTAAGAGTGCCAGTTCTATTGGATGAAGGCCACTACTTTGGGGGGTGGGAGAGACACAGTTCAGCTCATAACACTCCAAAGGAAGGGAGATAATTTTCTCTCCCCAGTGGAGATACTCCACTTTTAACACATATTCAAATGAGTGTGATGGCAGGCGGAGAACTTATTTCCCAACACCAGGGTAGGGTGGTGCCATGGTAGGGTGAACTGGTCAACCCAGAATTACATTGTAATCCACAAATTTAACTTCCATTGAACTTCTTGTAGGCAGAAGAGCAAGGGCACTTGGCCTAGCCTCCTAGTTTGGGAATCTTAACTCTAAATTCCCCACCACCTGGAGATTTAACTAGATCTGTAAAGTTATTTTAACTGGGTTGCTTGTGATTTAATGCAGTTTATGTGTGGCATGGATGTCTGATCAGTAGCAGGATTAAAAGAAGGCTTTGGGAGTGCCCCAATTTATATCTGTTGTTGCTCTTCTCTAGCTAATCATACTGACTGAAAAGAGATTTGTGGTTACCCTGCTGCCATTTCTCCAGTAGTCATCCTTTCTTACTTTTTCTTCCCTGGTTAGCTGCACCACCCCTTTGAGTAATCTGAGCTTCACGCCTATCTGTTGAGCTCCCTCATCATGAGGAAAGGAACATTTGCCACAAATCGGGAGAGGCATTCTATTAGAAGGTTTCATAAGGATGACTTCTTGGTCAGAATCTTCTCCTGATTGGACTGTCTCTGGCAGTCTTTCTCTGATTCTTTGCTATTCAAGCTTAAGTTTTCCCCAGGGGCAGGGGAGAGAGGAAGTAGGAATTATGGTCTATGATTCAGTAATTCAAAATGGGATGTTGTTTGACTTCTGGAAAGCATCCTTCCAGTCAAAGCTTTCTTACTTTGTACAATAAAGAGGAGAAACTGGCCCTCGCTAAATCAATTCTAGATTCATTTGAGTACATTTTGAGGAAGCAGCAAAACAGTTCTCCTCCATATTTTCTCTTCTGCCTTTCAGTCTGACACCCTTTGCTCCATTGTCTTCTTGGCTTTTTTTCCTCCCCTCAGAACAGCTAACTGTCTGGGATGGCTGCCTGTAATTTAAGAAGGTGAAGGCCATTATTAGCCCATAGCCTAGCAGACAATGAGATACAAGCTCAAAGCCCAAGAGTCGGAAATTTCACCAACATCAGTATACACTCTCACCTGGTCATTTCTATGAAAAAATATAAGAGGTTTTACAGACCTTCAGAACAAGAGCTACCATAAGAACACCAGTCTATGTTCATGTGGGGTTTAATTTTCTGAAGCAGTGCTCTGACCGTGCATACTTAGTCCCCTGAAAAGGGACAAGAGAGATTTTAATGGTAAGTTCCTTAAGATTTAGCAATCCAAGAAGCAGCAAAAGGCAAGGTATGAGACATAGTGCCAACATTGATTTTTTTTAAAAAAAATCATTTGCCTCAAAATGTAAAGAATTTAGGTGGCAACATTTTTTGATGTAAGTGTTAATTCAGCTAATCTTCATGGCAACAGCAGCAGACCATTGCTATTAATATCCCTATTCAATAGGAGAGGATATCAAAGAACAGAGACTTACACAGCTCAGTAATTGGCAGAGTTGGAATTCAAATCCAGGTATCTGCCTCCATAATGAATCAATTTAAACATAGAAAATGGAGAATTGAACCAAAATGACAACAATACAGACCTTGAACTCCTACATTACTCTGGGTTATTAACGTAAAATTATTGTGTCTGTTCAGAAAATATTCAAAACATTGGGTTTTGAAATCTCAACTTTCTATTCCTCCAGTGGCTGGCTTTAAAATGAAAGTATTTGGGGAGAAAAATGTCCTCTCTTCCAATAGTCTAAGTATTTGTTACAATGTAAATAAATGGATTTTGTAAGAAATAAACAGCATTGTACTAAAAAAACCTGACACATTGAATTGAAACTCCCTTGTACAACTGCTTATGGATAAAAAAATAAACTAAGGTTAAAAAAAAGAATCAGGGTACTCACACTTGGGAAAGAAAGAGTTTTCATTTTAATTATTGGTATCTACAATGAATGTGAGGCTCAGAGAATTATTACTATTTAGTGGGGGCATGGAATGCCATTTCTGCCCAGAGATGTGCCCAGTGAAAAACCAATGTGTTTTTTTTCCTGAGTAGTCCTTGCTATATCATTTCTTCTGTTCTCCTTCTAAATAATGAAACAAATCAAGAAAACATTGAGTTCTCCTTGGCAATTTGCCATTTCTTGCATTAATCTCTCCCCTCCCCTTTTCCAAAGTGGGGAGGGAAGGAGCCATATCCATCCACTAGGGTCATACCAGATGTTACAGCTGTGGGCTTCTGGCTTTTCCATTATAATGTAGCTTCCAGAAGCTGTGTAGCCTGTGACTTTGACAATGCTAGTCCAAGGGCTTATATCTTTCTTTCCTTCTCTTTCTCTTTCTTTCCTTTCTTTCTCTTTCTCCTCTCTTTCTTTGCCTTTCTTCCTTCCTTCCTTCCTTCTTTCCTTCCTTCCTTCCTTCCTTCCTTCCTTCCTTCCTTCCTTCCTTCCTTCCTTCCTTCCTTCCTTCCTCCCTCCCTCCCTCCCTCCCACCCTCCCTCCTTCCCTCCCTTCTTTCTTTCTTGCTTTCTTACTACATTCTGTAGAAGACAGTATAAGAAAGGGAATTGTTCTGCTGTTGTTTAAAAGGTTCTGGAAGGAGAGTGTTGATTTATTGCTAATATACACTGTTCAAAATAGAAAGAAAAATGTCTTTTGTCCCCGTGCTACCTTTTGGTACACAAAAGGAGGGGAAACTAGTGACCATCAATAGGGAAGTCACATTTTGCTCACAATTAAACGTTGTATCATTGGCTGAGAGGTAAGGGAAAGAAATTCTTACTTCTGAGCCTGTGGAGCAGCTTCTGAAGGAGCCATCTGCTACGAAGTCCAGCATGGTCTTGCCACACAACTGTTGAGGGCATTCATTTCCAAGCCCCAGACACCCTGCACTTGTATTTGCTTTTTCTGCCTGTCCATTTGATGCAGCACTAATGGTTTCCGGAAGCCTTCTGGGGTGTATCAGGTCTGCTGACAACAGGCAGAGAGGAAACACACTTGGGATCCCGGTGACTTTACATCAGAAGTCTAGACTCAGAGAGAAAAATAGTCATTCAGAAAGGCTTCCAATAACTAGCCTTTGAACTAAGGACTTGTGGACTCAGAATGGCCCACTGGGAATGATATTTAATGGACCCTGGAAGCTTTGGTAAGTTGCTTTTGTCCTGTGCATTCTTTTTTTCTTTTTGAGAGAAGGTCTTGCTATGTAGTCTAGTCTGACCTCAAGCTTTTCAATATTCCTGTGCCGACTCCTGAGTCGGATTCTACTTGGATATTTTTTATTTATTTTATACTTTATTTTATTTTGGGGTCTAAATGTGTAATACAATCACATAATGACACAAACAACTTTGGACATTATCTTTGAAAATTTAAGTCAAATATCAAATATTAAAAGAAAAAACCAACGAGATTATTGACTTAGAATAATAGAAAACCTGAATATAATACAATCAGTAAAATAATTGCATTAAGTAATCATAACCCCAAAGCTAAGAGAACAAGCTATTTCATATCTATGTTGTATCAAATAATAAGATGACAATAACTCCTAATGCGATACAAATTGCTTCTTTTTGTTTCAGTGACATATTTCCTTTAGATTTTTCTTTTTTTTAATTTAGTTTAGGGGGAGCGGGGTGGGGGGAGTGTAGTTGAGGAGGTGGGAGGGAAGGGATGGTAGGGAAAAAAACAAAGGAGGAGGCAACAATGCTTGATAAGAAATGGACTCATTACCTTGCTCATGGAACTGTAACCCCTCTATACAGTATGTTCACACTAAAAAACTTATTTAAAATTTTATTTTACTTTTTTTAATTATCCCTAAATAGTTGTACAAAGGGGTTTCAATTCAACATATCAGTTTGTTAGTACAATGCATCTTGATCAATGTTACCCTGCATCTCTCCTAACCCCACCCATCAATTCACCTAGTACACACTTGATTTGTTTTTTATTGTAAAGGTGATGTACCGAGGAGTTACAGATATATGTCAGGTAAGGAGTACATTTACTTTTTCAGCAGTGTCACCCCCTCCCTCATTTTCTCCTGGTTTTTCTCTTCCTGATCCCCTTTCTCCCCAAATACTTGATATTTTTAAGAAGAAGCTTACATGTGTTAAGCCCATGAGAAACAAGCAATCCAAAAGGGAAAAAAAAATCAGTTCACCAGGGTATATTGCAAGATGGTACTTGGCTTTCTGCAGTTTAGTCTCATGGGGCTCAGTTGCCAATTGCTGCCTTCCATACCTGCTAGTGCCAAGTCCTAGCTGTTCCTCATTTCGAAGAAAGCAGTAAACCTGCCCCCCCTACCCCCGGGAGTTAGACAGTTGGAGGATGGTTCAGTGATTAATTAATTTAATTAACATATTTGGAGTTTCAACTGCCTTTAATATAATCTACCTTTCCAAAAAGACACAAATTTAGGTAAATATTTATGTGAAAATACCCGAAAATTGCCTTCTTAGCCAAGGTGGAGGAAGAAAAATGATAGTAGTCTGGATTCCACTGCCTCTATTACTGCTCTTTAGGGAATTTCTAAAATATATGGTTCTTTTTCTCAGGGCAAAATTTAAGTACATTTTTCTTCATCTGGTTCCACCATTCTCTCCCTTTCCCTCACCTCCTACCCCTTCCAATTTATCTAAGTCTGTTGGAAATGAACTAGCCCAGCCCATAACTGACAAAAGGGCAGGTAGATGGATAGCTGTATCTGTGAATGGGCAGTGAGGAGAAGCCATCTTCTTTATGGGGCCAGGAGGGCCTGAGAAGGCACAGGGCATTCTTTAATGCTGTGTGTTCTTCTAGTTGGTCTGCCTGCTTGAGAGCAACCCGCTATTGCTTCAGTAATGATGGGCGCTGGCCCTGGCTCAGGCAAAAAGGTCACCCACTCAGCTTTCTATGCCATGAAGAGAAATGAGTCAGGTCCTCCCTGAGAGGGTGTGAGCTCTTTGGCTGTTTATCACGTGGGGGCAGTTCTTCACTAGTCCAGCGTTTTACAAAATGGAGGTCTTCCTGTTAGCCTGGGGCTAGGGAAGAAAGCTGTGTGTTCTGTTCTTTGTGGAAAAAAAGAAGTAGCAGTGGAATGAGGTTTTAGAAAGATGAGACACTAAAAAAGTAAAATATGAAGATTACAATTAGACCTGTTCTTTTTATTTGGGTTGTGCAGCCAGGAACCACAGTGAAAACCTTTTTCCTCTAGTAATTAAAAACATGCTTGTCCATCAGTACCAGGGGAAATATATTTATTTTGCTACATTAAATTTAACAAGAATACTGAGCGATCTTTAAACTGTAGTCAGGTTAATGTGGTCTTAGCATTATGAACTCCTCTTCTTGTTGTCCCCTTTGCTTCCCATAGAACTAAAGTGGTCTGGGTCCATAACAGTTCTGGTGGCTCATACCTGTAATCCTAGCTACTCAGAGGCTGAGATCAAAGTTCAAAGCCAGCCCAGGCAGAAAAGTCCCCATTCAGCACTCAAAAATCAGAAGTGGAGCTATGGCTCCAAGTGGTAGAGCCCTAGCCTTGAGCAAAAATGCTTAGGGACAGCACCGAGGCACTGAGTTCAAAACCCCAAAAAATCTAGTAGGAGTAGAGAAGTCATTCTTGCATTAGGGAAGTCTTAGAGCTCTAAAGTAGGATGTTCTTATTTGCTCTAATCTTAGGTAAGCACATGTATACATGTACACACACATGAACAAAAACACCACTCATTTAGGCAAAATTTGATACTAGTTTCAATATAATCCTCATGGATAAATCTATTAAACTATGTTTAATATAAGTACCATTTACCCTGTTTTAACCTCTGCCATCTCCACCTTCGAAAGGGCAATCTACATTTAAGAACTATTTAGTTAGTACAGATTATATGTAACTACGATTTCTGTGTCTCTTAATTGTGGGCACCCATACCACTCATAAAGGCATTAAAAATGTATCAAAGGAGAGGAAGAAGCAAAAAAGTTATAATAAAATCGCATCGTAATGATAAACTGAACTGAAAGGAAATTCTTAATATTTTCATTTTTTACCCAGTGGTACACATGAATTATGTGGCTAATGATAATTACTCTGAAGTTTATAGCAATTAAAGGAATACAATGTTTGAAAGCCCTTGGTCCTAGCTACCCTTAGAAACCACACTTACAGAGGTCTAGTATGGGGTGTTTACAATGTTCATGAAATGAGCTGATGAGGTTTAGGGCCATTAAAATGTTACTGGGGAATGGAATTAGATGCTGACCCAGACACCTGGAAAACCACAGTTCCATTTCTCTCTGGGATGCTGAGTTGGTCATACTAACCCCACTAGAATTTGGACTCCTCATCTGTTAATGCAGCAGGATTCTATTTAAAGAGCTACTAAGCCCTTTCAATTGGAAAACTGTAAGATTTTTAAGTGGAATAACATTTGCTTTGACCTCATTTTTCTTCTGGGGAGATGGAGCTGAAGTTAAGTGTGACAATTCAGTGAAGTACTAGATGGCCTCTCTCTAAGCTGTAGCTATGATATCAGGAAGATTCACTAGTCAGTGGTTTTAACCTTTTATGGATCATGAGTGCCTCTGAGAGTCTAATGAAGACTCTGGATCTCTTTTCAGTAAGACACACATATGCCTATTTATGTTCACTTTGTGTGCTATCTCAGAGGCGATGGGATTCCAGAGGCCTATCAATAGCTCCAAGTTAAGAACTGCTATGCTGCATATTTGAAGCTTTGCCCAAGCTCTGGTGGTTTATTGCTTTGCCATACAGGTCTACATTATAAAGTATATTTAGTATTTTCTATTTCTTTAGGTACTCTTAATTTCCAAGATCATCTCAGGCCCCCAAACACCTACTTAGTCTTCCAGAACTTTCTTGTTCTACCTCCTCAATTATGGTCAGGCTAATATTATTTAAATTTAACAATTACTTCTTAGTGTGCTAACTGTTTGCCAGCCATATAAACTTAAAAATTAACATGTTTAGTAATTATAAAAATCCTATGAGTGCTGGGTGCCGGTGGCTCATGCCTGGAATCCTAGCTACTCAGGAGGCTAAGATCTAAGGATCATGGTTCAAAGCCAGCCCAGATAGGAAAGTCTGTGAGACTCTTATCTCCAATAAACCACTCGAAAACCAGATGTGGTACTGTGGCTCAAGCGGTAGAGCACTCGCCTTGCACTGAAGAGCACAAGGATAGCGCCCAGGCCCAGAGTTCAAGCCCTACGACCAACAACAACAACAAAAAATCCTATAAGAATGTAAATTTATTCAACTTCTCTGGAAAGTAGTATGGAGGATCTTCAAAAGAGAAACATAGAACTGCCCTGTGGCCCAGTAATTCCACTCCTGAGCATTTATCCAAAGAGATCAGGTATAATAAATCCACAAGCACAACCATGTTCATTGCAGCACTATTTACCATAGCCAAGGTATGGAATCAGCATGATGTCCCTCGATGGACAAATGGATTAAGAAAATGTGTTATACAAACAACGGAATTTTACTCATCCATTAGAGAGAATGATATTGTACCATTTGTAAAGAAATGGAAAGACTTGGGTAAAATTATGATAAGTGAAGTAAATCAGACCCAGAGAGACAAAGGATTCATGTTTCCCCTTATAAGTGAAAGCTAGATTTAGCTTATAAACTTATAAGGAAATACATTAGGTGGTTTGCAAGTGTATACAAATGTAACTGAAATGTGGTAGGTTCAAGGGAGAACTCAAATAGTGTAATTCCTGAGAAAGGCAACGTAAAAGTTCAACAAAATAAACATCAGAAAGCAAGTACTTGAAAGGAGTGGGGTGGGGTCAAGGGAAAAAAGGTAGATAAATGAAGAGAAGACAGGGAGAATGCAGTCAAGAATTCAATGTATATTCTATATAATTAAGAAGAGATGGGAAGGGACGAGGTGGGAATGAATGAATAAGAATGATGAAAGGGGTTCATGTAACTGTAACCCTTCTGTACAGTATCTTTACAATAAAAATATTATAAAAAGAGTAGAAACAAAGAATGTTAAAAAGGGGTGACACTGATCAAGATGTGCTGTGTTCATAAACCACTTTGTTAAATGGCAACTCCTTTGCAAAACTACTTAATGATAATAAAAATATAAAAAACCCAATAAATTTGATAATGTTGTAATTTCCATACTAGAAGTAAAAAGCCTGAAACATACAAGGCTACAACAATTTTCTCAAGGTCATAGAATCAATGAGTGGTGAATCTGGGTTTTGAGGACAGCAATCTGGCTTCAGGTTCTGGAGCCGCTATGCCCAGTTTCATATACTTTGGTAATGGAGAGTTAAAAACAGGAGACATTCTATAAAACATTCAACAAGCTCACAAGACAATGATCTGTACAAATTGGGGACCAGACTAGGGGTGGAGAGAAAGTGGGAGAAAAATGAGGAAGGAGGTAACAAGTTCAACAAGAAGGGGGTAACAAGTTCACTACCTTACTTATGTAACTGTAGCCCCTCTGTACATCACCTTGACAATAAAATTTAAAAAAAATGATGCTTCTCAAA
Source organism: Dipodomys merriami (assembly GCF_024711535.1). NCBI lineage: Eukaryota > Metazoa > Chordata > Mammalia > Rodentia > Heteromyidae > Dipodomys > Dipodomys merriami. Next base: position 110,814,691 of record NW_027204492.1, read on the forward strand.
ATGAACTCCAAAAAAAAATTCATCAAGTTGGATAGTTAATTATTCCTGTATTTGAGGTCATTAAAACATTTACCTTAAAACCTACTATATTCGTTGGGAATGTTCTTTGGAGCAGGAACAATCTGAACATGAGTGGCTTAAAACAGAATAAATAATGCATTAATTATTTAACAAAGAGGTGAGTGGTCCTAGAAATGATTTAGCAGCTTGATCGTGTCTCAATGACCCAGGAATTTCTCATATACCCTCTTGCCTATTCTCAGTGCTCCGCAAGTCTTTCCCTTAGGATTATGAGCTTGAAACCTGCAACATTGGAAGCGGGGGCTAGTAGGAGAGGTCTCCTCACATACATTGCAAAGCTTCTCAGCAGACTTTCATTAGTCTCATTAGTCAGAATTTGGTAAAATGGCCACCTTGGTGTAAGGGAAACTGAGTCTGCAAATCTCTGACATTTCCACATTCTGGTGCCTGTGATGGCAAAGAGAGAAGAGGTATGAAATAAGCAGTGAGCATCTCTCTACATTGAGAGGGTAAGGAGGAAAATGGAAGTAAAGAGAAGTCTTTCTGGGGATCAATAAATTACTTTTTTTGTAGCTTAATAAAAGTCTCATCCTGATGTCTTTAGGAGAAGGTATTGAATAAAGCTGATAGGAGAAACTAGTTGGAACTACAGATTTGAAAGCCTTTCCTAGCAAATATGGAAGGGTGAGCTCTTGACCAATGACTTAATTTGAATTTTTGAAAAATGGTCATTTTATTATCTTCCCTAATGGAATATACATCAAATTAAGTGTGTCTTCCAGACATGAGACTAGAGTTAGCCAGATGGTGCAACTTTTCCAACCTTCGAATAATTCTCGTGCATTTTGAACAGTTAAAAGGCCTACAAGGTACCATTTTGGTGGGAGAAGAGCATTTGGCTAAGTGCTCTTGCCCTCAGCTTTGTGTCTGGATGGCAATGATTCTCCCTCCATTCACCTTATCTACTTAACTCCTTAAAATTCATGTCTGAGAAAGGAACTGCTTTTTTTCCTACTGCTTTCAAGTTACCTATCACCACAATATCTGGTTTTGAGGTTTTGTTACGTTTTGTTTTCTGGTCTGAGTTTGAAGTCAAGGCTTCCTGCTTGTTTTGCTTGCTCATTCAGGTTGTACTCTACCATTTGAGTTCTGCTTCTAGCCTGGCTTTTTTGATGATTATTTTGCAGATTGAATTTCATGGACTTTTCTGCCTAGGCTGGTTTTGAACCCATGGTCTTCCAAATTTTAGTCTTCTAAGTAGCTAAGATTGCAGGTGTGCCAGATGGTTTTGCTGGGGGGGGGAATGGCAGGTGTCTTAGTTTATTCAGCTGGAGGAAATGCTGAAATAAGAATTTGAGTACAAACAGTTATTCTGGATAGTAAAGAGAACACTCGTGGTGGGATACTGGGGGAAAATTGGACAAGAAAGGGAAGTCAATACATAAAGCATGCATTATCAAACAAATTAGCACTGTGGAAATTGATCTCACTGGGAAGTTCTGGAACATAGTATAAAACACATACTTTAGGGTTCTTGTGCCTGTAGGTGAGAGAGCTGGGATATTTATATTCTAAGACTCCCGTTTAATTAGAAGACATCTTCCAAACAGTGTTAATTCCTTGACATTTCTGGCTTGCTACATAGGCAAGATACATCCAGCTTCAATGCCAACAGTAACCCCCAGACTATGAAATGCAGGTGCTGGCATTTGGAAGTGGTGAGGGTTAGGGGACTTAGTTTTCTTAGAATAAAATATTGTATTCGTCAGTTTTATTTTCTCTGTGGCCAATAACAAAATAAAGGAGGGAAGATCTAGAGTGGCTCCTGGTTTCAGAGCATTCAGTCCATGGTAATTTGGCTCCATATACTGAGCAGAGCATCATGATGGTAGATGCATGTGGCAGAGGAGCTTCTTTACCTCATGGTGGACAGGAAGTAGAGTCAAGCACTTGGGACCTACACATCAAGTGACCTACTTCCTTTATCAAGTCTCCACATCCTAAAGTTTCCATTACCTCCCCAAATAATTCCACTAACTGTAGACCAAACATTCAACACATGAGCCTGTGGGAGACATTTTATATTCAAGCCACAGCAAACATTAATCTTGAGAGGAACCACTCTAGTTTCATGTGATGCTGATATTCTATATACTATAAACTTAATCCCCAATGCAATGATGTTGAGAAGTGGGACCTGTAAGATGTGACTAGGTGATGATAGCTCTGTCCTCATGAGTGGATTGATGTCATTATTGCAGGAAAATGTTTTACAAAGGAGCTTGGCCTTCTCTTTCTCTCCTTTGCATATACTCTCTTATATTTCCACCTTCTGCCATGAGATAATGAAACAAAAAATTTCTTGCCATATACAGGCCCTTAGAGATTGTACCTTCCAGTCTCTAGAACTACAAGAAATGAATCTTTGTTCTTTATAAATTACTCGGTCTATGGTTTTCTGTTATGGCAGCACAAAATATACTAAGATGGGAACTTTGAGTGTTAAAAACGTCTAGGGCTGCTTTTTCCTCATTTTATAATCAAATCAAAGGTGGCCCGGACAAAAATCTCCTAGCTAGGCAGTAGTGTGCTGCCACAACTCAATTCTCCTACCTTTTCATATTAGATTCTTCCAACTCTCACATGTTATTCATAAGCCAGGGTGATATTTAAAACAATAGCACATTATTGCTTGGTTGAATTGTCATGGCATTATGAAAATACTTTTTCTTTGTATTTATATGTGACTATTAAGAAAATATAACTGTTAAATTTAATAAATCACTTATGAGACAAAGCACAAATAATCATGTATACTCCTTTCTCAGCACGTATGCCTCTTAGGCATTAGATGATTTCCTCATGTCTGTGAATGAGACTGCTCCCAGTTCTGGTCCTTTTTTGCTATGCCCTTTGTCTATTCTCTGGGGCCTTCTGTACAGGACACCATGTGATACAGCAAGCTCCGTCCTCTTGCAACACTCCTAGTACTTTAAAAAATGAAATGAGGAAAGAATTTGTAAAACCTTATTGTCCCATGGGGAACTAAAGAAACTCTGCAGATGGTGCTCTAAGATATGAGAGTGTTATAGGAAAATCCTGGGGAAGAAAAACCTCAGTTTCAGAAAGAGTTATGAAGTAGAATACTTGGACAGTTGTGTCCTCATCTGGGGGCTTTCTACTGTCTGAGCTACAAAGCCTGCTGCTCAGACACTTTCAGTGACTCACAGGACTCCTACTACTTTTTAGAGTATGCTATGTTCTAGTTTTCATCCACTTTGTTCTCATTTACTCTGATCTTCTCACCTCCTTCACTTTTTTTTACAACTCTAGAATGGATTTAGTTTGGGGTCAGAGTTCAAAAGAATTGGAGCAGAAGCAAAGTGAGTATTATAATTTTATGAAAGTGTTCAGTTTGACCTCTCACTGTTAAGTAGTTTTTGACATCATGTGTCCTGTGTTTGTAGCTAGATTTTCCAACTGAGAAAGAACTGTTATGAAACTTCCCTTTCTGCTTCTTGTTTAAATTGAGTGTGTGTGTGTGAGTGTGTGTGTGTGTGTGTGTAAATTTCAAAAGTACAACGCAGTGGATTTGAACAAAGTGAGCACATCAATAGAACAAATTCTCAGGCTAAGGTATCCATATATAAAGCTTACTTCTTACTACCTAAAGACAATTTTTTTCGCTTTTTTTGTCGGTCATGGGCCTTGAACTCGGGGACTGGGTGCTGTCCCTGAGCTCTTTTGCTGAAGGCTAGGGCTCTACCACCTTGAGCCACAGCTCCACTCCCAACAATCATTTTTTCTTATCAAACCTAGGACCTTGCATATGCTAGATGAGTGCTCTACCACTCAGCCCCAGCCCTGTTTTGCATGTTTTTGAGCTTTATATAAATGTAATTACACAACAGGTATGTTTTGTGCTGTTGGACTTTTTTTGCTCAGCATTAGGCCTATGAGATGCATTCAAGGAATTGAATTGCAACCGTTCATTTGTTCATTTCTGTATAATATTAAATTTTAATGAGCTAACTACAATTTCTCAACCCATTTTCATTGAATTCTTAGTAATAGTTTCAGAAGATCCTTAAGGTAGTATGAAATCATAACCATGTTTAGACATTTGTGCCTAAACGTAATCAACAGATTAACAAAGGCCAATCAAGTCTATTTGTTTTGCTAGCATACACTTGGAACTTACTGTGTGTCAGACATGACCTAAGTAATTTATAAATATGAATCAATTTAACTTGCATACCAGCACTATTAGGTAGATTTATTCCCATTAAACAGATGCAGAAACTTAGGCACACGTTGGTTATATTCCTTGCTCATTAGCAGAATCCAGAAGAAGAGAAGTTCTGGCTGATGGGACTGGCTTGGATCATTTTCTCTACTGATGTCTTGTATATACTTTCATTTCGGCATGCTGTACACTGTGTTATATATCTGTCTTCTGCCCTTCTGGACTATGAGCTTGAGCATAGTATCTATGTTTTATTTTTGCCAGTGTCGGTTTACTGAGTGAGACAGGGGTTAGCCTGGAGTAAGCTTTGTATGAGGAAGGAGTTAGTGTGGGCACTGAGCTCATGGATGCTTTTTCATAAGGTGTCTAAGATGTCCTTAGATTTTTCTGGTACAAACATGCAAAACAGGATCTGTGAGGAAACAGGGAGGAGAGAAGGAAAGAGATATAAGAGACGGCTACGTTGCCCTTTGCCCTTACACATGATGCTAAGATGAGTTTTATAACTTAAACAGAGGAGAAAAGATGAAGAAAAGCCTAGAGTTATGCTGTTCAAAAGAATGTGTAAGTTTATATTGTTTTAGTAGCCACATTCTACCAAGTATAAGGTAGAATGAACTGCAATAAGTAGAAATAGGTGGAATGAACCATAATAATACAAATTAACCAAAGATATCCCAAATAGTATGATTTCAACACAATCAATATATGAATGAGGCCTTTTAGATTTTTACTAGGTCTTCAAAGTCTAAAATCTACCTTATCTTGGAATGGCCACATTTTAAGTGCTTAATAGCCATTCCGTCCAGATAACTACGGAAGTCTACAGCTTAGTTACTCACCATGTGGTCTTTGGATGAGCAGTCTCATATCCACAGGAAGTTTACTAGAAATGTAGATTCTTGGTATCCACCCCAGTCCTATTGAATCCAAGTCTGTCTTTTAATGAGCTCCTGGGGTGATTTGATTGGACATCAAAGTTGGAGAAAGCAGCCTTAGTGAACTGTATTGCAAGGGCATTTTCTAATGAATGGCAGATAATAGGTGCCTATCCCTGAAATCACAGCTACTGGCTTTCTCATTAACTTCATTAGTTAACTTCTCTCCTTTTCCTTTCTTTCCCTCACAGATTTCCTTCCTTCCTTCCTTGCTTCCTTCCTTCCGTTGGTTTTACCACATTAAAATGAAGACTTTATTTATTTCAATCAATACTGCTGCTCTTCTTAAATGACAGTGCTAAATTAAATCCTGCCAGCTCATTCTTTGTGAATGAAGCGAAGGGGATTCAGCCATTGCCCTATCTTTCTGTTATTATCTTGTATTAAATATCCTTCAATTAGTATGTGCAGCAGGTTCCCTATAAGACCTACTGCTGGTTTATGCCACTCATGCATTAACCTCATTGGTTACCAAACATCCCTATTATTACGCCATTAAGAACCAAGCTTATTCACCTGCCGGTCCCATTACTTGCCATTTTTCTCTTTTGGGTCATTTTTTCCCCAGATAGAATTTTAGTAATTGTTTCTATATCCATCTTCTCATCTATCTTCCAGGAATTTCCTTCTCCTTGCAATTGTCTGGTCTTCTTTCTTTCTCTGCCTTGGTTGTTTTTTTCTCCCCCACCCCTGCCACAGTGTGTTGTCTTTCTGCAATTTTTTAATACCACTCTCGCTCCCCGGGAGAAGGTAATTACTTGGTTGAGAACAGGTTGGTTATAGCTGTGTGCGCACACACCAAGCTGGAGCCTCGTCAGCAAGGCTGTTTCTAGCCCCGGCTGGCTGCAGCGACATTTGGCAAGTCATCGCTTTCCAACCCCATCCAATTGTTTCTGCCAGTTTGATGAAATTGTGAAGCAGCTTGCAATATTGGTAATTTGAAGGTGGATATTACATAGGGTTATAGATTTGTATTTTGAAATCCTGTTTCTGTATACTTGTCTACCTTGTTTGCTTTTTTTTTTAAAAAAAAAGCAATGAGATATAATTTTAGCTGTGTGTAGAATATTATACTTGAATTGTGAGAGAGACAATTCAAAATGAGGATAGAAATGCTCAGTCTGCCAGAATGTGCTTTATCTTCAAGTTGACATTTTGCCAAGGAAACAATGGAAGCTTTCCATTTTGCTTTCCTTGGATTTTGCCTATAGCAAGAGGAAACAATCAACAATGGCTGGTGGGCCAAATCTTCCCACCTCTTGTTCTAATGTAGACAGTAAGCTAAGGGTGATTTTTACATTTTTATTTATTTATCTATATATATTTTTTGGTACTAGGGTTTGAAGTCAGGACTTGTACTTGCTACTTGGTACTCTTACCACTTGAGTCTTATCCCCAGCCTTCTATTAGAAAATAATCTTTAAAAAGATAAATGGCTTGTGACATGTAAAAACGACATGAAATTCACATTTCACTGTCCATGAATGAAGTTTTTTTGGCACATAGCCATGCTGTTTATTTATATATTGTCTACAGTTGCTTTGTGGTATAGTGGCATAATTGAAAGGTTACAACAGACTATATGGACTACAAAGCCCTGAAAGATTGACTTTATCCCTTTAAGACAGAGCTTGTTGACAGCTGGCCCGTTGGACACTAGTTTGTTCCTAATTCTGCACTTCAGGAAGCTTTAAAAGCAAAGAAGCCCACCACTAAATTTCACCACTACAGGTACTTATTTCATTGTTAGGGAGTATATCCCAGGAATTGGACATTTAAAAATTCTTCAGCTAAGCACTGTTGGCTCATACTTATAATCCTAGCTACTTAGGAGGCTGAGATCTGAGGATTGTGGTTCAAAGCCAGCCCAGACAGGTAAGTCCATGAGACTCATATCTCCAATAAACTACCAAAAATAAAAGCTAGAAGTGGAGCAATGGCTCAAATGGTAGAGCACTATTCTTGATCAAAAGAAGCCCAGGGACAGTGCTCAAGCCCCGATTTCAGGCCCCGTGAGCAGTATAAAAATAAAATACTTTAAAATCAAAACTCTTCATGTGGTCTTCCCTTTCCAGCTACAGCTGAGAACCACATCATCCAGTAGAAGGACATATAAAACTACATTTACTCATGATGATGTGAGGATCTAAAAAACTTTTTCCCTCCTATAACATAGGAATGTTCATTTCCTTTCCTTTCCTTGTTTGTATCAAGCTGTTTCTGATTCTTGTCATCCTGCCTAGTTCTCACTTTGTTTCTCTTCCTTATCTGGCTGTCTTTTGGGCTCACATGTTTCCAGACACAACTGAAGCAAAGTAAAATTGAACAATGTCTTCTTCTAAGCCTACGGCCATCTCACTGGAGAGTTCCATAAGGAATTCATGGCTCTGCCTGCGGCAGGCAAAAGTATAGCTGAAAAGAGGTCATTTTTCTCCTTTGATCATCTAGCAATTTTCTATTCGCCCCCTCTTTCAAGATGAAGCTTAAGAACTGACTTCATTTGAACCCTTTCTGCCTGCTCTGGCCTGTTAGAATTGCCTCCTCCTTCTGTATCCCCATTGCAATGTACATAGGCATTTTCCCAGTAGCTGAGATACTAAATGGCACTTTCTGCCTTCACTAGAGTGTTTTGCTTGAGCATAGGGCCATGTCTTTTTTTTTGGGGGGGGGGTCCGGTCATGGGGCCCGAACTCTGGGCCTGGGTGCTGTCCCTTAGCTCTTCAGCTCAAGGCTAGCGGTCTACCACTTGAGCCATAGTGCCACTTCCGGTTTTTTTCTTTTTGCTTATGTGGTGCTGGGGAATCGAACCCAGGGCCTCAGGCATGCAAGGCAAGCGCTCTACCACTGAGCCACCTTCCCAGCTCCAGGGCCATGTCTTGTTCATTTCTTTGTTCCTCATTCCTAGTATCATGTTTATTATTCAGCAGATGGCCAACATACATTTTATAATGCGGAAGGGAAGAGATGAAGTTCAGGATAGCAAGGTGTTTACTTCAGTATTCTTATTGAAATTGGAAGCTGCAAATCAGAGACATAATGTAGTATTGTTTGAAAAAAATGGAAAGAGCAAACTCTTGACTTTGGCAGAAAGCTTTGGTGAGAAACACTGACATAGCAAAGAGAGAGAGAGTTGTATGGATGTTTATTAGATAATGCTGTCATTGTTGGGGCTACTATAACAAAAGTGCCTTAGACTAAGTGGTTTATAAATGACTGGCATTTACTTTATACAGTTCTGGTGGCTGGAAGGTCCAACCTGTTTCAGAAATGGCTGCTTCTCACTGGGTCCTTACACAGTAAAAGAGATGAGGGAGCTCTCTGAGGTTTGTTTGATAGTGACATTTCCATAAGACTCTACCCTATGACCTAATCACTTCCCCAAACCCGTATCTCTTGATACCATTACACTGAATTCTACATATTGATTTCTAAGGCAAATGAACAGGTATTATAAAATGAAATGGCAATAACCACTCATCTGATGAACAAGATCTAAGACAGAAAAGGCTACCCCAAGAAAAGATTCACCAGGGCTGTAGAAAAGCTCTACTGGGTGAATAAGTGAATCTTTAGGACCAAAAGTTTCTTCATCTATGGAGGGTCATGATGTTCAACTCCCCAGCACCAGACCACTCCAACTGATGAACCTATAGTTCGAACTGCTCCAGACTCAGGTCCCAGGCCTTTAATTGATCTTATTGGAAGAATCTAAGTGACTGTGTATGAAAAAGAAACACTTCTTCACTATCACTAAGTTTTGTCTGAAATATAGCTTTGCCATCAATGATAAATGCAGGTAACAAATCACAATAGCAATAGCAAGACCTGTGACTTTGTCACTAATGGCATTTTCTATGGTCATCACCAATTTAGAATCATGGTAGTAATTATGTCTGTTACCAGAGTTTGTTATTTAATATGTTTATATGGAAACATATATACGACTACATCAGATACTTGTTGAATGTCCAAATTAACCTTAACCTGAATAAGGAATTAAAATAAAATAAAACTCTAATCATATCATTCAAATAATTGTATATTTCACAAGCCTACATATTTTGCTTTACACATTTAAAACACTCAGTGCCTCTAGGCCTCATTATATTATCAAAGAAGTTCCTTATCCTGTAGTGTTTATTTTGTTAAAGTATAAGCTTTGCACACATTATGAGGCATATTAAACTTAGTAAAATATGTTTTCTATATCATCAGAACAGATTGTGGTAATTTTGTATCAGAAATGACTTTAAGAAAGCAGATCTGTCCCCAACCAGGTTAATGAGATAGGAAGAGGAAGTTCTGCCAGGGGAATTGGCAAGAGGATGAAGAGAGAAACGCTTCTCTTGGTCTGGACTTTGTCATGTCTGGATGTCACAGATCATCCTGTTATGACCATTCTAGAGTGCGGGAGAGTGGATTGGCACTGGAGGAGCAATGTGATGTGCCTGGAGTCTGCCTTACTCTTTGGTTTTGACTATGATCTTTGAAAACATTTGCTTCCCCATTATATTTACTTGAAATGGTAGGACCTGACATCCCTGCCATTATATAGTCTAAACATGCAAACTCTCATGATCTGTCCTTGCTAGGTGCCATGAATTAAGAGGTACATGTATTGAATATAATGCTTTGGATTTATTTATTTTTTTTTACTTCACTCACACTTTAGGAATTGGTGAGGATAATGGAGCACTAGTTCCACTCCTATTATACATAGAGAACATAAAGCTAACCATTGCCTTGGTTGCTCAGTGCTTTCTCCTTGGCAGGGCCTTTATGGCTGGCATTCACAGCAGAAGTACAGAGCTTCAAACTTTGTAACACCTACAATATCTGTCCTTATGCTGGAGCTAGCTATCACAATCACCGGAACACATGGATGCCAAGAAATGCAATTTATATATCCAGGAAACGGAGAGCAGAAAGTATTTGGAGAATAATAGTAATGGCTACCATGTCTACCACAGTCTCCATCTGTTATATTTTAGTAGAGCCTCCCCTGAGCCTACCATATTTCAGTTAATACACACAGACACACAGACAAATACACAGACACACAGACACACATATATCCTTGGATACCACCCTGAAGTATTTACTTATAGTTTATAAATTAATTCTAGGTTCCACATATCAGAGAAAAACATGCATCCTTTTTCTCTTGGGGCCTGACTTACTTCATTTCGCATGATTCCACCACCCCCAGGTCCTTCCAGTCCTTTGCAAATGATGTAATATCATTCTTTCTAATGCATGAGTAAAATTTCATTGTGTGTGTGTGTGTGTGTGTGTGTGTGTGTGTGTGTGTGTGTGTGTGTGTGTGTGTGTGTGTGTGTGTGTGTAGATAACATTTTCTTGATCCATTCATCCATTGACGGACATATGGGCTTATTGCATACTTTGACTATGGTGAATAGGGCTGTATGTAAAAAACAAAAACAAAAACAAAAAAACCCTATGGAACATTTAAGAGTTCTGTAGGGTTTTTGAAAGCAAATATTTACTTCAAGCTTTTGCTTACTTCCTAGAATCCAAGCTCAGTTAGAGACAGAATAGCTGTTGTGTTTTACTCAGAATATTATTTCCCTTACACTTTGTTATTGGTAAAAGCCCATGTATCCTGGCTTGTTTTTAGTTCTGTTAAGGAGGGATTTCTCAGGGCAGCTGTTCGTTATCAGGTGAATAGACTGCCTGTGAGCCCACTCACCCAGCCTGCTGGTCATACCCATGCAACATTTGAATACCTCTGAGATGCAAGTCTGGTTCCCCACCACTTATATTATAATTTATCTTTTTGATCCTCATTTGATTCACTCCTCAACTACAATATACACTCCTTGAGTGCTGAGACCATGTCTCCTTTCACATGATAGCCCCAGCTCCTAGGATAATATCTTACCCACATAAAATGCCTTGCAATATTTGTCATTGATGATGAAGTGATTCTAAAAAGCAAACAAAATGGGTTTATGATAAAGATAACCATCCATGCAAATAATGAAAGGCAAACAGTTCTCAAAGGATAAACAGGACCCAGAATGTATTTTACCCCAGGCACTCACTGATCCGATATGTGTGTCCTGACCTCTAGCAAATGGCCCTGTGTGTAAGAGTCTGCAAGTTCGGGTGCCTGGATGACATTTTATGTGGCTAATGTTTAGAGGATTGTTGCTCTTCAGGAAGGCTTTATTGAATCTGCATCCCAGAAAGCAGCACATGCTTAGCCAAGTCTATGTCAATTAAAAGAGGGCATTTTGTTTTATTTCCTTTTGTGTGTAAGACCTTAAGTAATTCAAAGCAACGTTTTCAAGCAGAAAAAGGTTGTCTTCAGGCCCTTTGCTTTCTATTTTGATTCCCTTCCCAATTTTAACTTTCACTCCAATGCACATCAGCTGCCTTCTATTTGGAAAATCTAAGAAATTGTTTTGATTTTTTTTTTTGTTTTATGACTCAAACCTATATATTGCTGGCTGCCATGGTATTATTTCTCCCCACACACTCATTATTCATAGTTACAGGGGAGACAATATTTCAAAATAGTATGTAATGTCTGTTACACATTTAGATGCATAATATTTTTGTCAAGATGGTCATTTCATGAAACTTATAAGTTCATCATAGAATAATGTGTGAGGGGTTTGAAAAGCTTGTGTGTTTTCATTTCTTTCTTTTGGATATGTTACTTCTTTGTAATATAGTCCTACTTTATTATGGCCCCCAATTTTTGGCAATGGATTTAGAGTAAATTAAGGAAAAAGCATTTCTTGAAGTCCAGAAGGAAAACATCTTGATTTCAAAATCTTAATGTCAACAATAAATTCCAAATCTCAGGTCCTGTGATATCTGGCCTGTAACTTGAATATGGGCTTTGTCATTTTAGTATATTGAGATTATAAAGTATAAACACTGGACTAGCTTCCCTTTCAAAAATTGGGGTTTATACCTATCTTTATTATTTTGAGCATTTTTCTAATTAGTTAAAATTGTTCTTAGTGCTATTTACAGTAAGGGTCATTGTTCTCTTTCTATTGCTCTCTCACATACACATATACGCACATGCCACATGCTTCACATATACCACAGGTTCTTGTTCTTGCTTTCATTGTTCTTTAACTGGTTTCATTTTGCTGGTTTCTTCACCTAAGTTCCACATTTGTTTTGGCAAGTATTTCTTTACAAAGTAATCTAAGCAGTGCTCTTGGTTGTAAATGGACTTATCCAGTAAGATTACATGGAAAGGGAAGGGGAATAGGGCTTTCCTAGGTGCCACTGAAGTATGAGTTATCTCTCCCACTGCAACATTTTCAAGTTCCCAAAATCAAATTTCAAATTTTCATCCTGCTGTAGGAAGTCCAGAATGAAAGTCAGTACCCAAGCTATGAAGACATTTTAAAAGTAATTTGAAGGAGTTCTCACTGGGGATTTGAGTTGTAAGTGCCTGTTCCATTCTATTTAAAAGTTGGATCAGTGATGAGTTACAGTCATGAACAGCTGGTATTACTGGGTGATAGAAACACAATGGTGATTAGACTACATTGTCTTTAGTAATTCACTTTTAGAAATGGCAATTCTTACCTTCCTAACCTGGGAAGGAGGGAAACCATTCAAGAATAGCACTAGTGGTTCTTTGCAAGGGTACCTAAGGAGAATTCGTGTGGTCACGCCCAGCCGCCGTTGCTTTTGTTTTAGCTACAGGTCCACGATATTTTTTCCTTGGCCAAAAACGCTATAAACCGTCTCCAAGCTCGAAGCATTCAGCAAATAATGGCAAGGCAGAGCCACCAGAAAAGAGCACCTGATTTCCATGACAAATAAGGTAATGCTATATTAGCTGGTGGAATCACTTTCTGCCTTGCTACATGGACTTATACAGCAACACAGGTTGGAATCGAATGGAACCTGTCCCCAGTTGGCAGAGTCACCCCAAAGGAATGGAGAGATCAGGAATCAGGCCAGCTTCTGTAATACTGAATTATTTCAAAACCAACTCATAATTGATGCTGAATGAAAGCCCTATATACTTAATGAAAATGTGATATATTGAAGGAATAAAATATATTTGAAACCTCAAAAAAAAGAATAGCACTAGTAATTTTTCCATCTATAGCTCATCACAATGAGTGCCATCTTAGATGCAGGAAAATATAGGACCATCAGAATATTACCAAGTAATGTATTTTTGGAGCAAAATGGGCCCATAAAATGATGGTGCTCACTGGAAGCATAATGCAAGCATCTGTGCAATTAAAAAATATTCTACGAGTGAAAAAGTGAAAAGAACGAAGCGAATCTAAATAAGTGCATCTAATTTCAGTATAATATGTTAATAGAATGCGCCCAAGATATTCTTGTTTCATCAATATAAAAACATTGATGAGACGGGCGCTGGTGACTCACACCTGTAATCCTAGCTACTCAGGAGGCTGAGATCTGAGGATCGCGGTTCAAAGCCAGCCCGGGCAGGAGAGACAGTGAGACTCCTATCTCCAATAAACCACCGGAAAACCGGAAGTGGCGCTGTAGCTCAAGTGGTAGAGTGCTCGCCTTGAGCTGAAGAGCTGAGGGACAACGCCCAGGCCCAGAGTTCAGGCCCCACAACCGACAAAAAAAAAAAAAAAAAAAAAAAAAAAAAAAAAAAAAAAAACATTGATGAGCTCTTTTACATTCTTTTTGGTCTTTAGGGTTTTTTTTTGGCATTTACTATACCCTTATTGCATATCTCAATTAAGAATTTCAAGTCTCACTGGCCACATGTGGCAACTGACTGCCATATTGAATAGAGTAGGCATGGGCATATTTTATCCAGTACCTGTCCCTGATAAGACCAAAGAACACAGAAGTAAGCCACTTGGCCACAGTTGAACTGCAATGGCAGAGACCAAAACTGGAAACCAGATCTTTTAATTATTCCTCAATATGCAATAATTATTCCTTAATAAACTTTCCTCTACTTCAAAAGTTGGAGGTTTTTGCTCTTTTTCTTCTTTCCTTTCTCTGAAATCTTATTTACTCCCCGCTACACATCTTGATTTTACTTTGCTTTTACAGTTTCTTCTCACCATTTTAAAACAGAAAAAAGAGGCAAAACAGATTCTTGTCTGAGACTTCAGCAGTGATTTGATAAAGGCCCTAACCAAGTTGAGAAGGAAATGAAGATACATTAAGCAGTATTTTATTTTATTTTATTGTTTATTGTAAAAGTGATGTACAGAGGAGTTACAGTTACATAAGTAAGGTAATGAGTGCATTTCTTTTTGAACAATATTATTCCTCCCTCATTTTCTCCCATTCCTCACTCCCTTCCCCCACAAGTTGTAAAGTTCATTTCCAAAAATAATGTCTAGTGAGTATCACTGTGCTTTGGTTAGCCCCTTGTTCCACCATTTCTGTGATTCCCCTTCCCTTCTGCAAATCAGATACACTTACATTCAAGACAAAGGGTACAGAAATCAAAAACAGTGACAACAGGGTATAAACCAAAGGGGTAAAAAAGAAATAAACAAACAGTACATTATAAAAACCTCTTGTTTCCATTTCTTGCAGTTCATTTTGATAAGCTTCATTTTATATGGTAAATAGCTATGGAGTTATTGTGATCCTCTGCTAAGAATAGCATGGACATAGTTATTACAAATGAGGGAAACCTTGCAACCTGTGTTTCTTTGGGTCTGGCTATTAACTACTATTTCAAAAGCTCATCACTGCTTTAGACGAGTTCAAATCTCTAAGATTGGGCAAAATTGCACCTGGAGTCCCAGAAATGGTGTGTAGAGGAATAATGAAGCTGCAAGCAGTTACTAGGGAAATGATTGAGAAGAGAAGAGACCCTGGAGATTGATGCATGTCTAGATTTTCTGACTGGAAAAGGCAAATTATACTAGGGGAACACATATGCCTGGCACTTATTATGTGGCAGATGCTGGTTCTCTGTGTTTTGCATATTGTGACTTATAGATTCCTTATAACAACTTCATGAGATATGTACTAAAATTCCCCTTTCTTTTCAAATGAGGAAAATGAGGCCCAGAGAAGTTAAGAACCTGCCTAAGAAAGACCTGGTTCGATGCTTTGGTGGTCTGCTATCACATTCTCTTGGTTACCAGCCCAGCTCTGATCTTCTGTCCCAGGTCTGGGACTTAGGCCTTTCATTGCATTATATATCCCTAACTGAATTATTAGATTCTCTGTTCTTGGTCTCATGCTTGCAAGATGCTGACAGAAAACCTTGATGCCTCAGTTTTCTCTCTCCTTAAGTCACTCTACAAAACCTTCTTTAAAGCTACACTTGTGTGTCCATTCTATTTTCTGTTATCTCCTAAGAGACTTCTCACTACTTTTGCCAAAGCATTGGAGAGAATTATATTCCTTTTTTTGTCAGTTGTGGGGCTTGAACTCTGGACCTGAAAGCTTTCCCTTAGCTCTTCAGCTCAAGGCTAGCATCCTACCACTTGATCCACAGCACCACTTCTAGGTGGTTTACTGGAATTGAGTCTCACAGACTTTCCTGCCCAGGCTGGCTTTGAACCACAATCCTCAGATCTCAGCCTCCTGGGTACCTAGGATTCACCCAGTTTGGAATTATATTCTTTACCTAGCAAGTTCCTGTGGAACTTTTTCTCATCACTGAGATTGTCCCCAGTAGCACGTCCATCCCTGTAACCTAGTTTGATTTTTCAAGACTGGCCTCTCCCAGTTTTCCTGCATTGGTGAAAGTTTCCAGTTATAAGTGAAAACACAGTACCTACCAACAGATCTGGAAAGTGATTATTACTAAGAAATCTTCTTGAAAACTGAACTCAATCCCCTTTCCTTCTTTTGGATGTGTTACTAAAGTTGCCAATAAAAATGATGTGTTAAGCAGAGTATATCTGGATCTCAGCAAGGTATTTCTGTGTTCTCATATCTTTGTGAATGAGAAGCAAAGAATATAGTCTGAATGACAGGATAGGTATATGAATTCTTGTCTGATCTTGGATATCAATTTGAGGGAGTGCTCCAATACTGTAAGAACCTTTGACCTAATTTGGTCTTATGCTACTTTAAAAAAATAATGGGTAATAAATCCCAGAAAATTGGTGGAACATGCAGAATAGAGATTCCATAGCCAATCGGAAGACTTAGAATTTAAGAGGTTCTCAGCAAGCTAGAAGGAAGGGTTAAATAAGGATGTACGCCAATGCATGTACTTTTGTTTATAATTAAATTGTGGAATAGTATAAAAAAGGCCTGGGTTAACATTAGTGTGGTGGTAGTGGGGGAGTCTTAGGATCTTTAATTTATTATGAACTCCTCATGAGCCAAAAGTCTGCATGACTGCCTTGTATTAAATGTCATCTTGGTCTAAATTAATTACAATATAATGGGAAAGCTAATTCTATTGTACTTGGTACCTGCCCAACTCTGTCTGGGTTATTGTACTTAGATCATGGCAGGCTGACAAGCTGCAATGGATCTGAAATAGGAAGCCAAAGTAGGAAAGGGCCTGGAACCAATGGTGTATTGGAGCTGGCTGGTGCTCACATCCAGATATTGCTCTGTACTTAGGAATTTTGAGAACTTGTTGTTTAACCCTTAGTAGCTAGACATGAGCTGTGGTGGAAGTCTTTGCACAATTGGCAAATGCTACAAATCAGATTTTTTTTTGTCTCTTTAATGTGGGTTTGTCAGACCACTAGTCATTAATTTTCTGAATTAGAGCTTGATTGAAGCCAGGGAGTGTGTTATAGTCAATGTAAACAAAAACATTCACAAAGGTTGTGATAAAGGCTTCAGGGTTGTCTTTTAATACTTGAAGTGTTTAAATTTGTTTTTTTCCAGCAAATCTTATATATACATTTTCCTAATTTGGGGAGGGGAAGGGAAATAACAAAATGCTGAAATAAGGATACAGGTTGGCCCATTGTAGCAATGAGATGTACAAGACACTATGTTGAAAATGAACTTTACAACTTTGAGGGGGAGAGAGAGGAGTTGGGGAGGTGGGGAAGAAAGGGATGATAGTGGAAAAAACAAAGGAGGAGGTAACAGTGCTCAAGAAATGTACTCATTACCTTACTCATGTAACTGTAACCCCTCTATAAAGTATCTTTACAACAAAAAAAATTCAAAAAGAAGTTTTCACCTTCAAAAAAAAAAAAAAAAGAATGATGCCACTCCAACATTCTCATCTTTACCTTCAAGAAAGAAGCCACTGGGCTTGCTCACCTTCCCCCCCCATCCAGAAGGACAGCTGCAAACTGCCAGTCAACAGGAAGAAGTTGCTGTCAAATTTCTATTATCTTTGAAAGGTATGCTTTATGTTTTATACCATAATGGATTCCCATAGCTCTGAATATGTAAATAATGACTTGAATGGTCACTCTCCAAACTTTTGTGAGTATGACATAGCTGAGGATTTTGTTTAAAAAGCAGATTCCAATCCTGTAAGGCTAGAAGAAAGACTCAGATTCTGAATTTCTGACAAATCCTGGTGTGATGACAAAGCTGCTGGCCTACTAGGCATATATTGAAGAATACGGTTGGTATTAGGATCCAATGTTTTTACTTTGTCTTCTCCCACCTCCATTGTATAGTAAGTTGAACACCTCAAGATGATGTGCCATGATTGATCTGGAGTTTCACACCTTACAGCCTCTTTGGTTCTCCCAGGAATGTGTACATGCTTGGAGTCAGAACTTTCTAAGACTTATTTGTATTTCAAATTTTGTTCTCTTGTTGAATTCCTTTTGTTTGAATAATGCTATCACCTTGTACTTTCTGTTTTCATTAAGAATTATTGTGAAAAAACAGTGGAGGAAACGTATTCTTTTACCAATTGGAGGAAAACTGTCAAGGATGTCATTAATTACATTATGATCTGTTTTCTATTTGAGAGCTCAAGGGACGTTTTTCTTGTTTTATTTCCAGGAATTGTTTTTACTGGGCAATTGTGTGTGCATGTGCACACGTGTGTGTGTGTGTGTGTGTGTGTGTGTGTGTGTGTGTGTGTGTGTGTGTGTGTGTGTGTGTGTGTGTGTGTGTGTGCGCCTTGGTACTGGGGCTTGAACTCAGGCCCTGGATGCTGTCCCTGAGCTCTTTTTCTCAAGGATAGTGCTCTATCATTTGAGCCACAGCTCTACTTCCAGCTTTTTGGTGGTGAATTAAAGAGTCTCCTGGACTTTTCTGCCTGGGCTAGCTTTGAACCATGATTCTCAGATCTCAGCCTCCTGAGTAACTAGGATTACAAGCATGAGCCACTGGCACATGACTTAATTTGTTCTTTTTTTTTTTTAAATCTTACCAGTACTGGAAATTTTATAGTGGCTTGTGTTTTTTCCTTTCAATCAACATTGGTTCCATGCATATTTATTAAGCATTGGGTAGGTGTCAGGCATCAGTCTGGGGAACAAAGCCTGGAACAAAACAGACATACATCCAGTATCTCTTGGCCTGATTGTTAGGAAATACAGAGCCCCATTCAAAGCCCCATTCAACAACTGCAAAAGACCATATGAAATACATTTCTGGATGGAATTTAGTCTCCAGCTTCATGATTCTCTAGTCTTTATCATCCAGTTATCTGATCCTCTCAATTTTTCTTTTTCTATCACATTTAAATGTTTCTAAACTGTTCCTTTTATGGAACAAGGCAGGGCACAATATTAAAAGATGGAATAACAATGAATCTAGTTTTAGGGACTTCAATTGGCTTTTATTTGTAATTCTAACACTTGGCAACAGTCTGTATCAAAAATGGTTCAGATATCGCTGTCCTACAACATATTTAGGTTATATTTATTACCAGGGAAAAGGAAGTGATATAAGGAAAACGGAAGTGGAGTGTGAAGACAGCGGAATCAGTCACAGCTCGGTATTTGTTTTATTTGAATATGGTTTGAACTGTTTGTTGCCTGTGATTGACTGAAGCTTGGCTGCTTGTGATTGGCTGAGACCCAACTATTTGTTTCAAAAGCGAATTCTCAAGCTAGGTTTTCATTTTGTTCATGTACTAAATTAGGTTGTAGTTCATTGTATAAGGATTCATGAAGCAACTTCCTCAGGTCAAATGTAGTTTGATTTCACATAAATGTTGTCTACTTTTCTGAAATAAAGCAGATACAATATATACATATATATATCTGAAAGCAGACAAATATATTAAATATTTAATGCCATCCTTAACTGTCAGACTTTATTAAAATTTTGTTTTATTTAAGAAACATTAAATGTGTGCACCTGAAGAAATTACAAAAAAGCCAATGCAGTCAGACTGTCGGACACCAAACTTTATCCTAATGTACAAATAGTCTAAGATTCAATAGTGAAATGGCTCATCTTATAGTGACTTTACTGATATGGGAATCAGCTATTGATTTTGTGTGGGAATTCTGACATGGTTCTTCCTAACTTGAGGGACTTTTCTAACCATTCTGGCCTGGGACTTTGATTCTCCTGATCTCAGCCTCCTACCATTAG
This sequence comes from Dipodomys merriami, assembly GCF_024711535.1. Classification (NCBI taxonomy): domain Eukaryota; kingdom Metazoa; phylum Chordata; class Mammalia; order Rodentia; family Heteromyidae; genus Dipodomys; species Dipodomys merriami. Next base: position 110,834,353 of record NW_027204492.1, read on the forward strand.
CTATGTCAGGTGTGCATCATTATGCCCAGATATTGGTTGAGAAGGAGTTGCATGAACATTTTGCCTGGACTGATACCTAAATGTGATCCTTCTGATCTTACTCACAAGTAGCTAGGTTTACAATTGTGAGCTGACAGAATCTGGCTCAGTTTTTCTATATACAACAATAGTTCTTCTTCCCCTTGTAAGCTCCAATATCTATTGCTGAAAATGAATTCATTAGAGAAGATGATGGCTGGGGGAATCCCACAAGTAGACAGGGGTAGAGAGTGATGAGAAGGAGAAAGATTTCTGCTAGAAAAGCAGTGTGAGACTCAAATCTTCTACCTGGCACTATTTTTGTGACGCTTATTCCAATGAAAACTGCTTTTTCTTCCAACTTGTCTTCATCCAATTCATGGTTTTTTCCCCAGATGAATAAAATACCCCTGTATTTATAGTAGATGCTGTAAACCAGCCAGCTGTGATATTTTTTTCTTTTTTTATATCATAAACAGCTGCTCCCTCAGCCGACACAGAGTGAAAAGGGTCGATTTGTATTTTTACAACCAGACATGAAACCAGCTTTCAATAATTTGGGAGGCACGTGCCACCACTTTTGATCCTCAGGATACTAATTTAAAAATGAGCCCCCTAAAGATCACCAGCACTACAATTAATACAGCCCTGAAAAGCAGCTCCATTGTAGCCACTTACTCAAAAGCAGGAAATTTCAAAGAATTAATTGATTTTAACTTCAATATGAAATATTGGCACTTGTGATGATACCACTGGGTGAATAAAATAGAGGCATTTATGACCTTTTTAAACTACATTCCACTCACTGAAAAATGACAACTATGCTAAAGAAATACTTTTCTTCTTGCTGTCGGCTTATCCCAATGAGAGCTTTTAGCAAAGGGCATAGAGAGTCCTGCCAATAAATAACAAAAATTTACTATCCTCACTATCATTTTCCAGTCCTGCCTTCCTTTCCAGAACATAGAGAATAGAAGAGATGAAACTAACATGCTCTGCTCAGCACCAAGGACATATTATCACTCAAACTGGGTGAGGGAGGGAGAGAGGAAATCAGGTTGCCCCAGACATGTTTCTTGTTTTTGTTTCTTTCTTCCTTTTGCTTTTAGTGGTGTTGTCTCATTATTCTAATTTCCCACTACTAATGGCTGTCAGATCCCATTTGTCTCCACTGGCACAGAAATCAGAAGTGTCTTCACCTTTGTAGGATGCTGAAAGACAGAAATCCCTTGAGCCGAAAGTCATCTAGAAGGAATCATTGTGCATTCCTTCTTTGGGTCTCAGTGCTCCTCCCTGTATAAGAGAGACTAAGATGCTTTAGAGGATATATCTTTAGACTTCTTGAATTGAGAAAGGAAAAGAGCCAGGGCCAGAAAGAGCTTAACTGGAATGAAAAGCATTTTCCTAGACTTTGCTCTCCTGAATTAATCAGGACCAGCATAGGCAGCTTAAAGAGCTTGTTTGAAATAAATAAATAAATTCTTGTCTAACTGTTTCTAGCCAGGCTGCATATAGAAGTGCGTTTTCTAGTCTCTGGCGTGGGGTCATTGCAACTCAAATCAAAATAACTGTTTGCTATTCCGACAAGAAATTTTAATGACCCAAAAGAAAATAGCAAGATGTACAAAAGACCCAGATTTCTCCCCATTAGTGGTTTCAAGAGCTCTTGGTGTAGTGACTCCTGAAATTACAATTATAGTTCATGAAGTTCCTCATACAAATTTCAGCTATTAGAATTGTATTAAGAAAAGGAGCAAGAAAATCTGTACCTTTTATTAAAAAGAACCACAGCTTTATCCTCCTGGTCTTGAGGAAAAGAATTTGTACCTGGGGTGATGAAAAAGAAGTATATTTTCTTCTTGGTAAGCATTAAAAATTTTAGCTCAAGTTTCCCCCCCTTCATTATTTGGGTCTCAATAGCCATCTGTAGGTTATTATGATCTTAGCTAATCCCTTGCAACTCTAATACATCCTTTATTATGTTTCATATTTCAGGAACTTCCTATTGCTCTGCTTCCAGTTATATTAATATTCTACCCAGACTCTCCTAAGCAAGTCATTCATAGGAACAAAAGAAGACAAACAGAATGATTAGTTGAGTGTCTATACTGGGTCAGATAGTGGGTTAGTAATTTATACCAGTGTAATTGGAAGCCTCCACTCATATGCTGCAGAGTGACTAGAACCATTCTATCTCCCAAGATGAAAAAACAAACACGTCCAAAGAGATTAAGGCAACATCTCACATTCCTGTAGTTTGAACCCAAGTAGTCTGAACTCAGGACCTGTGATTTTTTTTTTCTTGTGTGCTAAACTGCCTTTTGCTCAGGACTGACACAACCATCTCCAGTTTGCAGATGACAATGTAAAGGCTAAGAAGAGTTTGAACTTTCTCAGACTCCCACAGTTATCTTAGCCAGGTTGGTATTCCTAAAAATAAAATCTGTTTACTCTACCAAGCCATTCAGTACAGCAACAGATACATAATGTGCAGCATCACTACCTGGGCAACACATGGACTCTTTTAAAGAAACTCCATCTTGATTATGGGACATATCAAATGTCACCCCTTATACTTAATGTAAAGAATAGCTCCTGATCAGTGCTTTCTTCAGTAAGTATAGGCTTCTTCCCACTATGAAATTATTATCAAGTTGATGGCCTTGTGTTGTGTGTGTGTGTGTGTGTGTGTGTGTGTGTGTGTGTGTGTGTGTGTGTGTGTATGTGTGTGTGCGTGTGTAAGTAATGGGGCTTGAACTCAGGGACTCATGCTCTTGCTTAGCTTTTCTGTGCAAGACTGGTACTCTATCACACCTCCACTCCTGTTTTTATTCCTGCTTAATTGGAAATAAGAGTCTCTTGGTTTTGACTCCTCGGATCTCAGCCTCCTGAGGAGCTAGGATTACAGGTGTGGACACGGGGCTCCTGGCTGATTGTGCTATCTTATTGGTAACCTGCAACCATTGCCCTTTAGTATTTTGTTGCATTACCTTATTCTTAAAGTTTCCTTATATTTATGATAGTGATGTGGGAATCCTGATTTCCCTCTTGTAATATGCAGACATGGCACCCAATGTAGGTAATCATATCTTGCTTCAAGAGCTATATTTCTATATTATTCCTAGAACCACAGCATGGAGAATACATACGTATTCAATAAACTTCAAGGTACATGTTTCTGGTTTCTCCTAGACTTTGCAGAATGGGACCTAGGATACCTTTTCCTTTACTTGGACAAACTCATCCTGGGGAAGGAGCCATAGATTTCTACATACTTCAGGAGTAAGTCAGGGCAGAGTAGAAAGAGATTATGATGGCTAACAACTAGCCACAAACATCTAGCCTATTATTCCCTAGGAATGAAGTTGTTGCCAGACACAGTCAATGTCTCCTCTGTGTTGTTGCATTTGGGCCCATTTGGATAGGCTTTCTTCCTGCTTCTTTCAGGGTAGGGTCAGACAAGGTCTCATCCTAAGCTCAGTATTGGAACAGAGGCCAAGGCCTTTATGTCAATGTGATGAAGCTAAAAGAGTTCATCTGAATGCATAAAGTCAAACATATAATGTTAAAGAGAAAACTTTTGTATTGACCAAAACAATATTTTTGCAAAATATTCTGAGTCGAGTGACTCACTCCTGCAATCCCAGCCACTCAGAAGGCTGAAGCAAGTAATCCTGCCAGGTGCTGGTGGCTCACGCCTATAATCCTAGCTACTCAAGATGCTGAGTTCTGAGAATCATGGTTCAAACAGCCAAGAAGGAAAGTCATGAGATCCTTATCTCCAAATAACCACCAGCAAACTGGAAGTGGAGCTGTGTCCCAAACTGATAGAGCCCTAGTCTTAAGTAAAAAAGCAAAGGGACAGTGCCCAGGACCTGAGTTCAAGCCCCACAACTGACAAGAACTCCCCCCACCCAAAAAAACCCCTACAATCTCATAATAAGGAAGCCTTGCTAAAGAATATGGTAAAAATTTCAAACCATTAGCAGCCTAGGAAAATTGAAAAAAAATGAAGCACTAATGAAAATATTTTCTTCTGAAAATGTTGCTGAAAGAATCCATTATATAATAATAGCTATACACATTAGTGAGGGCTTAAGTCAGACCAATGTAAATATAAAGGCAGCAACCAGAAGTGCAGGTAATTAGAAATGAAGAAATAAAGAATGTCTAGTCTTAAATACACATTTTGATCTGAAGAGAAGACTGAATTAGCTCTGAGAATAGAAATATATAAATTATTATGTGATGATTATAATTTAATTATAGTTTTATTCCATGTAGTACTTCAAGTGCATTCCTGGAAAGTTAAGCAAATATCTGTCTTTTCTTGAGTATAATTATAATATTGGGCTTTAATCAATACACAGAAATTAATTGCATATCTTGTTAGTTGTGGGGCTTGAACTCAGGGCCTCAGTGCTGTTCCTGTGCCATTTTGCTCTACCACTTTGAACCACAGTTCCACTTCTGGTTTTTGAGTGGTTAATTGGAAATAAGAGTCTCACAGCGATTTTTCTGTATGGGATGGCTTCGAACTGAGATCCTCAGATCTCAGTAGCTAGTATTTAAGGCATGAGCTACCAGTGCACCACTTAACTGCATTTTATATATTGGAATTTTCATATAGCAGGAGAAGAATATTTAATGATGATACTATAGGAATATAGGAATAAATCTAGCAAGATTTGTACAAGAATGCAATAGATTCTCAAAATAAGGTACAGGAATCCCATACAATTAATTATAATTTTTGGAAGATAGTAAAGGATACCTCCATAAGCCAAATCTATGAAGATTAGTATGATCATAGGTAGAACTATTTTTTTTGGGGGGGGGTCCGGTAGTGGGCCTGAACTCTGGGCCTGGGCGCTGTCCCTCAGCTCTTCAGCTCAAGGCTAGTGCTCTACCACTTGAGCCACAGCGCCACTTCCGGCTTTTTTCTTTTTGCTTATGTGGTGCTGAGGAATCGAACCCAGGGCCTCATGCATGCAAGGCAAGCACTCTCCACTGAGCCACCTTCCCAGCCCAGGTAGAACTATTTAATACTATAAATACTGTAAAGTCAATACATTTCCCATCAGCTGGATCTGGGTGTGCTCCTTCTAATATTTATGTAAAGAATAGTGCTCTAAGACATATAATGTGTACCCAAAGGAGAGAAGCCAAGTGGAAGGATTTGGGACACCAATACCATGACATATTTTATAATTACAGTTAAGACAGTGCGCCCTTGAGTGGGAAAAAATAGTGGGGTAGAATTAGACTCTAGACACAGATAAAATAAACATACACACTCTGTAAGTATAATGGGTGACATTTGATAGATCCCATAATCAATCTGGAACATCTCTTATATAGTCTATGTTTGTCATTAATGTCACTTCTGCCATGCAACTTAATACAGTGATATTAACATATATATTGTTTTTATTCTAAAACATTTAGTGGGAAATAACAGCTCATATTTCTCTGGGCCACCTGTCTTTGAAAGGTTGTATCTTATGGTTCAGTGACCTACTGCCATTTTACATTAATTACTTTTTACTTCTAGAAGTCTTTACGTAAAAATAAAATAAGATCAGGCACTAGTGGCTCATGCCTGTAAAATCCCACCTACTAGGGAGGCTGAGACATGAAGATCAAGGTTTGAAGACAGCCCAGGCAGGAAAGTCTGTGAGATTATTTCTTTTTTAAGGTGATGTACAGAGGGGCTACAGTTACATATGTCAGGTCATGAGTCTGTTTCTTTTTGAACAGTATCACCTCTTCCTAATTTTTTCCTCCAGACCTCCCTACTCCACAAGTTATATAGTTCATTTTAAACATAGCGTCTAGTGAATATCACTGCTGAATTTATTCACCCTTTGTCCCACCATTTCTCAGCTCCCCCTTCCCCTTTCCAAAACAGATAAACTTACATATAAGACCCAAGGTACAGTAATTAGAATGTGCCTATAAATCTAAAGGTAAACACAATGGATGGTAAAAGGCAAAAGCACTACACTGGGACATGATAAATTAAACAAGACTCTAAATATTCACACAGTGAAAGCAAAGGAGAATATTCTGAGGAGAGGATCACAAAGGCTCAATAGTTAGGTTCATATGATCATTAAAAATGATGTTTATTGAAATAAACTCTAAGAAATGGAAACAAGAGGTTTTTTTGTTATTTTTGTTTTTGTTTTGTTTTGTTTTCCTCCTCTCCTTTGGCACTGTTTTTTTTTATTTTATTTTTGTACCTTGTGTCTTGTATGAGATACTTATTTCTAATTAACCACTAAAAACCAAAAGTGGAATTGTGGCTCAAGTAATAGAATTACCAGCCTTGAGCAAAAAACTCTAGGGACAGTTCCCAGGCCCTGAGTTCAAGCCCCAGTACTGGCATAAGCAAATAAAAAGAAAAAATAAAGACAAATTGACCTTAAAACAAGGAGAAAAACCACACAACAGTAAAACAGTACTAATGGTCAATTTGAGAAGAATTTTACCTTTATATGAAATAAAGAACCAGTATCCATTTAATCTGCTTAAAGAATCCTCTGAATCAAAAGTAGCCACATGGACAATCAGACTAGCAATTTTGAATCTCAGCACTATTGACATTCTGGCAGGATTGCTCTTTGTGTGGAGACTGCCCTGTTCTCTGGGCCATGTTTGACAATGCCCTTGGCCTTCACCCATTAGATGCTAGTAGACCCTCTCCCCCTGTAACTCTGTAAAGTGTCACCATGGGGACGAAATCACCCTTGCTTGAGGACCAGTGAAATGGACAATTGTGGTACACTCAATGAAAGTTCACGCATCAGGAATTATGTCTCTATTAGGGACATATGAGAATAAGCACAATTCTGCATTTCCTTATTTTAAAGTTCTCTTAAAAATAAATAGTAAATTAGACCAGTACAATTCACATATGCATTAGTGACCACTTGTAGGTTTTTAAATGACCTCGAAAAGGAGGGCAATTATGCCCTTTCGAGCTCAGGGCTAATGTGGTTTCTTGGAAGTTTTGCTGGTTTTAACATATGAGGCGCTTCTAGCTATGTAAATTGGATGGCTGCTTTAATTGATTAAATCATAATCTGAGCTAAGTGGATATGCTGAAAGCAAGATTGACCCATATTAAAAATTTAGGGAAAGGACATTTAAAAATGTTAATGCATGCACTTACATGTATACATAGATTTTCTTTTCCTATCAGAAATGAGAGAGATTTTCAGTCTCTATACACATGCTAAGTGTAGGCTACCGACTTCATCAAATCCTTTGGATGTTCATTTTTGTCACTTAGTCATTTTAAAGACTCTCCTCTAGCTGTGCTGCATGATTTACTCTTTCACTATTCTTGCTCATATTTTTAAATTGTGCATTTACAACGGATACAAAAGAAATTCCTAACTTGCAGTGCAATTGTGCACGAGGAGTATATTTTGGTCTCTGCTGCTGTGTCAAAGGCTCAGAGCAGGGATGCTGTTGCCATGGAGACAGAGATGTTGAGCTGGCTTCATCACCTTTGCCCTGCTATTTAAAATCATATGCACAGCAAAGCTCTGGGAGACCCAGGGCTTTTTCTGTTAGGTCAACCACCTCCTCCCTTTTTCTCTTTTAAAAACAACAAGTTGGCAGATTAATGCCATTTTCATTTATGACTGTTATAAAATGTAATGTAAATATCGTCTCGCACAGAATGAATGGGCAGCTCTTTGTGTTGCCTCCTTCCAGCATGAAATTGAAATTCCTTGAGAGGTTGCCAAAACCAGTTCCTTTAATGGGCTCTACCATCTCTCTTGGCTTTCTGAGAGTACCAGAGCAGTGGGGAGAGAACAGAGAGATGCTGTGGATGCTAGAGACTATGAGACAAAAGCAATAGGGAGGAAGTTAATCATGGGCTCTTAAAATGGTGTTTCGACAAGCCCCTCTGTGTTTGGAGAAGATATCCACCTTCTACGCTCTGACTGGGCTTGTGTTGCCTTGTGGAAGTAATTTGACCATGCATATAAAAATCTTTAACAAATACTATTATTAATTCATCGATGTTAATTCTAGCAATTTATTTCAAAAGAACCTATATGAATAGAAACAAAAAGTTCATTAGTATCATTCATAATGGTGATAAACTGGTAAGAACCTTTTAAGAAATATGTCCATAAAAGGAATTGTTTTGATCAATTCTACACTTTTGGAATACTAGGAAATCATATTAAATAATAGTGGGGAAGCACATTTATTAATGTGAAAAAATGTTCAAATACCACTATTTTTGTGAAAAGTCAGGTTGTAAATCTCAGTGCATTAATATTTCATTTAAAATATAACCACAGAAACATACGTATGTACACATGAAGAATGAGATCTCAAATGAGGCTTCTCCGTTATTATTTTAATTTCTTTTTAAATTTTGCAAGTTTCACAGTGATCACTGTTACTTGTACAATTTTAAAAGCATTAATAAAAATAAATTTGTTCTTATGTGAAAACATTTTAAATCAAAAAGTTCTAGAAGCTTTCCTTAAAGAAAACAAATTTCTGCTCTGTGTGTCCAGAATTCCAAGACCAAGTCATTACCTCTGCCCTTAAATTGATCCTTTTTTAGGGGGGTTCTATTTATTCTTTTAGGTCCCAGTAAACACAGCTAGTTAAGTCCAGCTGAAGGTATGGCCCCTACTGAATTTTTTTTAGCTGCAGGAAACCAGTATTGAGAGTAGCTCCTAAGAATGTAAGACTCGCCTTATCCATCACCTTGGCCAGAACTCCCAGCTACCCAGGTACCACTCTATACAGAGTGGAGACACCAGCTGCCACTGAGAGCTGAGCTGAGGTGCAGATGAGGGGATTTAATAGTCCCATGTCTGCCCTGTCAGAATCCTGTCATGGAGGATGCAGGGACCTTGAACAAACCTTAATAAACTTGCAGATAGGACAAGATTGGACAGGGCAGGATTGCAAATCTATTCTCTCCCCCCCCTCTTTCTCTCCCTCCCTTCCTCCATTCATCCCTTCCTTCATCCCTCCCTCCCCACCCCTTCCCATTTGTCATTACCAATGGCAGCTTTTCTAATATGACAAGGAAGGGAGTATTCTTTCATCACCTGTATTTATTTCTTTTCTTACTGGAGAAAAATTTTAAAGTTCAAAACCCCATATACTGAATTTGAAAAACTGACATGTAACCTCAGTTGCTCATGACTCTAGTGATACACCTTTCCAAAGTCCAATTTCCTCCATATGCTCACAGCAAACAAGGAAGCCACTTGGGTCACTGCAGTGCAGAGGACAGCCTCACTGATATTTCCCTAGATCAACTGCTAAGCATGGTCCGTGTATTAACTGTGGAAGTCTTGAAACTGCCTGGGAGCTCTTCCCATCGCCTCCACCCTCCAGCTCTGGGCCCTTGGAGAGGCACAGCCCTCATTAGTTGACAGGCAGGAAAGTTGAGGTCCTTAAACTCTCTCTGGCTTGCCTTAAAACCTCACTCTCAGGTATTCATCCATTCACTGCTCTCTGGGACTCTGAAGCAGCCTTGTGAGCTGTGCAGATAAAGTGAATCAAAGACAAGATGTCCAATTACTTGGGAAGCTGAGATGGTGAGGGCTGCAGTTCCAGAGAAGACTGGGCAAAAAGTGATTGAGAACCCAATCTCCACAAATGAACTAAATGTACTGTGCTTATCTGTGACCCCAGTTATATGGGAGGCATAGGTAGAAGGATCACAGTCTAAGGCCAGCCTCAGGCACAAGTTCAAGACCTTATCTAAACACTAAAAACTACAAGCCAAAAGGGGCTGGAGGCATAGCTTGAGTGGTAGTGCTCCTGCATAGCAAGTATGGGGCTCCTGGTTCAAACCCCAGTATTGCCAAAAAAAAGAGACAAAACCTCTTCTCAATATTTTTTCTTTTTTATATATCTTTTATTGTGAAGATACTGTACAGAGGGGTTACAGTTACATGAGTAAGGTAATGAGTACATTTCCTATGGAGCACTGTTACCTCCTAGTTTTCCTTTAGTATTGAAATTGAATTCAGGGCCTGGTGCTTGCAAGGCAGGAACTCTATCACTTGAGCAATAGCTTCAGCTCCTTTCTGTGTTGGCCATTTTCATGGTAGGGTCTTATCTTATACTGGGAATGCCCTGGGCCACAATCTTCCTACTTGTGTTTCCATGTGGTGCTGGAGATGACAGGCTGCTGCTACTGCCCCCAGCCACAGGCTGAAATGAAGCCTCATCTTGCAAACTAGTATGCCTCAGCTAGCCTCAAACCACAATCTTCTGATCTCTGCCTCCAAAGCAGTTAAGATTACAGGCTTGAGCCTCAGCGTGGCCCCTTGATAAATTTTCATTAGCTAGAGTGTTTCAATCGATAGCCCTTAATCACAAGGACAACATCTACATGTGCTTTGGTTTTTGCAAAACTATTGACCAGTAGGAATAAGATGGAAAGTTTTAGAAGAAAGCACTGAACCACTGGAGAGAAAAGGTGTGACCGTTGTAAACATAAGATTGATGATTAGTCTTCCTTTCTCCAGTATTGCTTTCTATATCATGCGCAATGGACTACTCGGCAGCTCGTGTGTTGAACCTCATGTGCCAGTGTTAAGAGGCGAGGAATTTGGGAATAATTAAGTCATGAAAGTAGAGCCCTCCTGCTGAAAATCATTAGCTTAAAAGATTCTTTCACTTTCCTTCTGTCATGTGAAGTCACAGTGAAAGTCAGCTGTCTGTCACCCAGAGGAGGGATCTCGATGCAACCTGATCATGCTGGTACCTGGATCTCAGAGTGCCAGCCATCAGCACTGAGACTGTTCTACTATTTGAAAACCATTCAATCTATGTTGCTTTGTTGCGGCAGTACGAACCAACACATGGTAATTGTATTAGTCCATTTTATGCTGTTACTGTGACAGCATACTTGGAATTAAGTACTTCCTTTTCCTTTTTTTGAGGCAGTCTTACTGTGCAGCCCAGTTTGGCCTTGAATTCCTAGTCTCTTAAATGCTGAGAATACTGTTGTGTACCACCATATACTGCTTGAGGCTGAGCAGTTTATAAAGAAAAGAGGTTTATTTATAAAGAAAAGAGGTTTATTTAACTTACTGTTATAAAAGTCCAAGGGGATGTTGCTAATGTCCTGGTGAGAGCCCCCTGGTTGCATTACAACCAGAAAATTCGGAAGAGAATCTACTTCCTGTAGAAGCAGCCAAGATTGTAGAGTGGCCTTACTTTATAACAAGTGCTGTAGTGACTAACATTAATGACTTCCGAAGGTGATGTCTCCATGACCTAATGATCTTACACTAGGTTTCACCTCTTAAGGTCCCAGGACTTCTATATTACCATATTGGGAAACAAACTTCCAGAAATACACCTTTGGGGGACATACTCTAAAAATATCCAAACCAGAGCAGTAATTCTTAAGAGTGTGTTACTTTCTATAACGGCAAAGGTTTAACATGATATACCTTTCTTATTCATTCATATGCTCATTCATTCACTTAAAAGAAGCAATGATTATTCTTGAATATTTTATTACATTCAAGTAATTGTACAATGGGGTTGGCATTCACCAAAGCAGTTTATGAATACTGTGCATCTTGAACAATGTCACTCACCCCTCTCAACCCACCCGTTCCCTTACTTTAATTTTAGGTTACATATTTAAATTTTTGCCTTTTAACAAAGCAGTTTATATGTACAATGCATGCTGATCTGTGTTATCGCTTCAACATCTTCACTCTTCCTTAAACTTCACCCCCAAAGAAGTAATGATTGAACACGCACTAGACACTTTGCTCTGAGGACATATCAGCATGCAAGTCAAAGAGAAAGAGGACTTTTGAACACTAGTACTAGTTCTAGCTCTGGAGAAGACAGCTTGGAGACCTTTGGAGTGTTATCTCATCTTTCTAGAACCGTCTTTTGAATAAAATAGGTGGGTTAAGTGAAATGGCAAGTAGGTTTTACCTCTACTGCCAACTTATAGCAATTGCTAGATCAATGGCTGTCCAGAGCACTTGATTCTGAGTTTCTGTATTCACTCAATGGCTAAGATGGCTAGAATTGATCCTTGGTGTCTAGTATGGGCACATTATGGAGACTGATAGAAATCTTCTGACTTTGCCATACCTCGCTTTCTAAGGCTTCAGAATCTGTGGTGTTTTTTCCCCACAAGAAACCTGCCCTTTCCACTTCAAGGTAGTTTGTTTGGTATGAGAGACGAAGATTATTTAAACTTTCTTACTTTGGATATAGGTTATTCCATTCTTTCTAGTCCTCTCTTGGAATTGTTTTGTTTTGGTCTTAGAAAAGAATTGCAAATGAATTGCATAATATCATTCCCCAAAAGGTTAGTTTGCAATATTTTCTGACATCCTGCTCCATTTTGGAAAGATTAAAAAGGCAAAACTTGACCTCCCCTCATTCAGGGCTTTTTTGGGTAAATAATTTTTCAGTGCAGCCAGAGATGACTGTTTTCTTAATTTTGAATAGATGAAAATAGACACCAATCAACAAACCTTTGGCTAAGAAGAGAAATCCCTTTAACTCACATTTTGCTTCAATTACATTGAGGACAAAGGAGCACATAGCACCCTGTGCATGAATAGATGCTTCATTATTCAAAACAAGCATCAAAGAGCATTCCATCTCCTATAGAAAATATGCAATCATTGTTTAATTCAATGGTAGGATGCAAATTTAAACTCCCATAAGGGGAAAGCTGTTAATGCCATTTAAATTGGTTGTAAATTACAGATAATACGCTGGAGACCCTCGAATACAGATTAGCAGAGTATTGCTTTAGGAATTCAATTTTGCTTTGAACTTATTGTGTATTTATCTATGAAAAATAAAGCCATGAAAGCTTGTTTACAGCCACATTTTATTGCCTATCTTTTTCATTTCTGGAGCAAATATTTCACTTTTAAATGCCAAAGGAGATGGGTTAGTGTAATCTAAGGAAATGCCCTGATGTTAAAGACAGATTAGCACACTTAGAGGCAGCTTTTCCTTCAAAACAAACAAATAAGGGGGGAAAAATCCCTGAGAGACAGTACAACTGCATTGAATAAAGATATCTCACTAGCCAAGTTGTCTATCTTTTGCTTCCTTTCGATTGGTGTCTCTGCATTTTCAAAATCCCACAGTCTCAATACAATCAAGTTTTTCAGAAATTAGAGGCTGTGATTATCTCTTGCTGCTAAAGTATATCAGCCACTTAGAGGTTGTTTTTCATTTTTACAGATTAACTAATCAGGAGTAGGATGCCTGATGGGTGAGTCTTTGTTAGAAGAATGACTCTTTCAAACCAAAGGCCTCTCAGAAGGAAGTGTTAGAAAAAATGGACACTTTTTCAACAAAGGTTTCTTTGCTCCTGGTTTGAAGAGTAGCAATTTCCCTCCCAGTTCATGGAAGGAAAAATCTGTTCCCTTGATGTGGTTTCACATCCCAGGTAGGAAATAGGGTTACAAGGGGTGATTGAAATAAATCAACTTGGAGGCTCATGTTTTCTCTTCTGGCAGCCTGCAGTGTGTGTTGTTATTTGTGTGTGTGTGTGTGTGTGTGTGTGTGTGTGTGTGTGTGTGTGTGTGTGTGTGCGCGCGCGCGCGCGCGAGCTAACGTGCGCGCGCACTCGTGCACATGCACACACACACGTGCACATGTGCGTGTGTGTGATTTGAAGGTATAAAAAAATTGCCATTGATATATACACAGAGAGTGAAGCCAAGCTCCAGAACAATAGAGGAATGCCTAATTCATTATGCCAGCAAAGGGCTCATTACCATCAATACCACATGGAGTTAATCATTTCCAAAGAAAATAATACCAACTTATCCATAATTTGACACCTAAATGGAATAATGTTTTTATTTTTTCTTTGATCTGTCAAAGGCACTTCAATTGTTGCCAGGCCCTCAGTGACATTATAAACATTTCATTATATAGTTCCTATGAATTACACAGACCTTGGAAAATCCTTTAAGGTTAATTGAATTGTTTAAATTCACAGTATTATCTCACTTACTTCTTGTGTTTTTTTTAAAAAATGATTTACAAAATAACACAGAAATTGGCCCTCCTCTTCTTTTCCTGGCTATTTACATCTGGGCTAAACAGAAGATTTTTTTTTCCTCTAGAACTTAAGGAAAAGATGAGAATGAGGCTTAGAAAAAAGATAGTTAAGATTTAGGTAATAGCTGTTCCTGACTAAAATGGGGAGACAGTATAGGATGAGTCTGTTTTATTTCCTTGTTAGAGTTTGGGTCAGAAGAATCCTGTGCAATGAAGAGTCTCTAAATTACGTTCTTAAGCTGTCACTGCCCTTGGCATCTGTCAATCTTCACCCTCTTCAGGAATGGGCTAGACTCATGTGCCTCTTGTTGGCTGCGCTTGGCTGTCTGCCTGTATTGATGATTTTGTGTGGCTCATGAATGCTGTTATAAATATCCAAATGGCCCTTGGCAGAAAAAGGTTCCCCACCCCTGGCTGGCTTGCTGCCCAAACAGTGCCCATCTGTGCCAGCATAGTGATGACCATTTATCTTTTTCCAGTCTCTCTTGGGGTAGGCTTTGGGACATGCACACTGTTTTGGGGAGAAGCTCCAGAACAGTGTTCCAATATGGCAGATGGAAAACACCAGTTTTCTCTAACTCCCTGTAACCTGCTAAGAAGACCAACGAGAGGTGGTTATGGCTCAAGTCTGTAATATCAGCTACTTGGCAGGTTTGCCATTTGAGGCCAGCCAGAGCAACGAATAACTCATGTGATTTCATCTCAGTCAATGGCTGTGCACAGTAGTATGTTATCTGTCATCTCAGCCACTGGATAAGCACAATGGCTGAATGCTGTGGCACCAGCCTGGAACCCCAGCAATGCAGGGAAACACAAATAGGAATGTTGCAGTCCAGTCGAGACATATAGTAAGACCCCTATCCCCCAAAATAGCCAAAACAAGGGTGGGGTGGACAATGCAGTCAGAATCCTCAATGCATGTCCTACAAAATTACGAAATGAAGGGATGGGGTAAGGACCTAATGGATTGGGGAGAAAGAAAGGGGTGACATGGATCAAGATGCATTTTGTTCATAAACTGCTTTGCTGAATGGCACCTCCTTTGTTTAACTACTTAAAGATTTTATATATATAAATATATAATAGATAAATATATAATAGATAAGTATATATATATATACTTATATATATAAGTATATATATATATATATATATATATATATATATATATATATATATCTTTAAAATAGCCAAAAAGTGAAAGAAGGTCTATGAGACAAGGTGGCACAAAGATCCTCAACTGTCCTCTGTCAGATCTCTGGGCCGTATTTCCATATCTTGAAAGTGAGGAAGACTAACTTTCAAGATATGGAATACTAATACTAATACTAATACTAATGTGAGTATTTGCCATGTACCACACCTTGTATTGGACTTCCAGAACAAATGAAAATAAGCCATAACTCTTGCCATCAAGAGGTTCAGTGGGAGAACCAAAAGGAGGCTAGCACAACTCATAAAAGAAATAATGATACTAAATTGCAGTAAGCTCTTACCCCAGGTAGAAACAGAAAGCTGAGAGACAACTAGCTAGATTTAAGATCACTTCTGCATAGCCATTAAGAATGCAGACCTTGAAGCCGGACCACTTAGGCAAGACCTAGCTTCTCCCCTACTAGCGACATGACATTGAGCAAGTAAATTAACCTTTCTATGCTTCAGTTTCTCATTTTGTTAAATGCAGGTAAGCATGGAATCTATTCAGATTATCTAAGCCTTTAGGAGCATGTATAGCATGTGATGAACCCAACACATATTATTCTAATATTATACATTGCCATCAGCCAGAAGGCAATAAAAAAAACTACTAAATGAAAGAGAACTCACGTGTGTGTGTGTTTGTGTGTGTGTGTGTGTGTGTGTGTGGCTAGTATTCTACTTCTTGAGCCCCAGCTCCACTTCTAGTTTTTTCCCCTGGTTAATTGGAGATAAGAGTTTCATGGACTTTCCTGCCAGGGCTGGCTTTAAACTGTGATCTTCAGATCTCAGCCTCTGAGTAGCTAGCAATACAGGCGTGAACTACCAGCAAAACAGAATTCTTAATTAAAATGTTCATGTCTATTATTTTGGGGATAATTAAGGATCAGCATTGTATTTTGTGCTTGTTAGGTATCACACAGTTCATTAACATCCCTGTCCCCACTCAATATTCATAAGAACTGCCATGTAGGAACACTGGGCATGAATAGGAGTGTATGGTCTGGTTAGAGGTGTTATGCATTGAGACTAGGCAAGGATCATTCTTTGATGTACAACTGACACCCAGAAAACACACATGCAGAAGCTTACCATCCTTTTTTCCCATTGGGTGAGATCAGATCATGGGAGAGCAATCCGAATCAAGAAATGTTTCAACCTCACTGACTCCCACTTATGAGAAGGACAATAATGGGGAAGTGGGTCTTCTTAGCTTGGAAATTGGGACGAGGAAGAGAGACCATGGCTGGGGCAGGAATGAAGGCCTTCGTATTAGTGAGTGTCCGCCAGCTTAGGCCAAGTGAGAGCAGCTATGGGTGGCTTGGGATACTTCTGGGAAATGGAAGTCCAGAAAGCCAGTGTGTAGAGACACCCAAGAGACTAGTAGGGGCCTTTATGAGGAATTTGAGAGGAAAGACATTGTGTTAGGTCGTGGAAATACAATACTGAATTAGACAAGGAAACAAGTCATATTAAATACTTAAGCTTGAGACATCCATGCAGAAGAGACGCTCAGACTCATGGGAAGATGAATGTGACAGGAAACACAAACAACAGGCTCTCATGAGACATGGACTTCTTCATGGAGTAGAGTGACTTTCCAAGTACAATTGCCATCACTGTGGCTGATATCAAGCCACCAAAGAAGCTCACTATTCATTCTTTCCACTGTACAGATACAAAAGAGACACAGATAGCCTCAGGTACTTGTCAAATAGGAGAATATGGTATTAGAACTAGGAAGTGATGTAGTTTGCTTAGTGCCTACCTTTGTTGTTTAATGTATTTAACTTTTAATTTATTTAACATAACATATTTCACTTACAAATTTATATAGTTTAATTCTTTTTTTGACAGTCGTGGGGCCTGAACTCTGAGCTTGGCCGCTGTCCCTCAGCTCTTCAGCTCAAGGCTAGCGCCCTACCACTTGAGCCATAGTGCCACTTCTGGCTTTTTCTGCTTATGTGGTGCTGAGGAATTGAACCCAGGGCCTCATGCACCTGAGGCAAGCACTCTACCACTGAGCCAACTTCCCAGCCCTATAGTTTAATTTTTAATAATGACCATGATTCATAAATGGCTAGGTAAACTCCCAACAACTTAATAATTGATCATTTGAAGTTGGACCAAAGTGACTGTGAAACACTGCTGCTTAAGAGTCTCACTGATTACCCCAACTGTCAACCTCCCCAACGGTAAAATGACTCTCTCTAGATCATAGGGGTTTCCTGAAGGTTAGAAGCATATGTGTACATATTGCAAAAACTGTAAGCATCATTTAAAAAGGTTACTATTTTTTTTAAACATTTGAGTTGTCTTTCAGTATTCTTACAGAAGGGATTTGATTCAACAGATCAGTTTATGAGTATAATGCATGTTGATCAATGTCGCCCCTTTCAGCATTCTCCTCCATCCCTGCCAACCCCACCCATCCCCTCAAATTACCTGGTTCCATTTTCACATATGTACGGTGAGTATTATAACTGTATTCTGTTTTTATTTTTTACTTTTTTGTTAGCATATATTAAATGACCAAGAGTAAGGGGTTTCATCATATTCATCATGTATTCCATACATGGATATAATGTACTATGATATATGTCAAAATAAATTCTCCTCAGGAGAGCAGTATAACCCAGTTTGGGAGAGGGCAGTGCTTAAGGCCATATCACCTCACTTTTAACCCAGGCTGTCCTCTTTTTCGTGATGTGATCTTGGGCAGATCCTTATTCTCACTGGACCTTGGCTTTCTCATCCATAGAGTTTCTGGTTTCTGTGAGATCAAAATGAATTAATGTTTTGAAGTGCCCAGAATCATATCTGGTACATGCTGAGCAACTGTAAAATATTGACTCAAATTGTTTATCAACATGAATGACAGTAAGCTGGAAATTCTTCCAGAATCCAAAGGCCCTTTAACAGAGGAGTTCAAAATTCTAGTTTCTAGCCTACTTAGTTTTAAAGACAAGGCTCCTGTCATGGTAACAGATTCGTTACTATGCTAAGAACCAATGCTTTTTAGATAATGGATCCCAAAGCCTATAGTAGAGATAAAGATGCTTCTGGAATCAGATGCCATAGAAACTCACCATAGTAGCTGGGACAAAGAGCTATCTTATTACATGCCTGACTGGCTCAATTATCTCAGTCTTGACCTATCCCGACGTCAGAGCTAGCCCAGGCAAAGGCCCAGAAGTGGAGTGGTTAGCTCCTGCCTCACATAACCTAGTCTCATTTACTCTCTATCCCCATAGGTGCCAAGGCCAGCAGGGGTAATAAAATAGACAGTTGAGATGGGAGAGATGGAGAGAGACAGAATGAGGCAGCAGCCAGCAACCATGGCTGCTCGACTGGCTCAAGGAGTTTACAGTTCTCAGACAAAGTGACGATGAGGAGGAGAGTAGGTGAGGAAGTGGTCAGGTTCTCCTCACCAGGGATGCAGGAGGCAAGTGTCATGACAGACAGAGGAGAATCCAAAGCTGAAGCAAAGCAAGGCTAGTGAACTAGGTTTTGCAAGGCAGGCTGATAAGGCCAGGAATTCATATCAAGGAATTACAACCATTGCAGGGTGTTGAATTGCACATAATGGGTTAGAACGATCATATTTTTCTTGACAGACTAGGATAAAATATAGCATAGACTGCCTGGATGCTCATCAATCCCATTTCCTCTTCCTCAGGGGGTCTCAGACCATATTTTCCTGTGGCTCTTGTATTGGTTTTGACCGATGGTCAAAAGGGATGCAAGCCATTTACAAACCCAATCATAAAATCTCTCTGAGTATCTTCTTTACTTTCTCCTCTCTTCCCCATTTCCTTCTCTCTTCTCTTCCTTCCCAGGGCAGAGCAGAGAGCCATTAGGCAGAGTTTCCTGATCTACATTAGGCAAAAATATAAACAAGAAATACATTTTTGTTTCACAAAGACAATGGGATTTAGGAGTTCTTTGTTTCAGCACCTAGCAAGCTTTGCCTTGACTAATAAAAAGAACAATAAAATGGAATGGAGTGGAAAGGAATATAAAGGAATACATTAAATTAAAATTGAAGAGGAAAGGACATAAACTATCAGTGCATTGCAAGTAGTGAAAAATAAATATGATTTGGTGTAATGTTTGTTTAAACTCATTGATATACTACTCCTCAATATGAATTTTATATTGACTGGCATTGAAACTGCCTGAGAGCTGGAGCGAGGTTTGAGATGGGATTCTAGCAGCAAGCTTTTCCTAAGAGGACTTTGCATCTCCACTCTGTCCTTAATGGAGGTGGTATAGATTTGCTAGCCATTGCTACCCAATAACTATTCCTAGTTGATGTTTGTTATTTGGGTCTGCTTAGTCCACTTCCCTCGTCTTTGGTAATGGTGTTTCAGGTGTCGTCTATAAAGTCTGTGGGTAGCTCTAGGTCTTGGCCTCACCAGGGAGGACACATGTACAAAGTGAGGACAGAGTGTCCCATGCTTTGAGCAACAGTGATTGGTTCAAAGATGAACACATGATCCAACCCACACATCTGTAAGCTGTCAATTCCACGGTAAAATTGGTTCCAGAAAAAAAAAGAAAACGAAAGTGGGAAACAGCTGATCATCAGACTCCTTCAGACTTTGCCAAGGAGAAGTGGTTTCAATCAGTGATGTATATACAGAGCAGCTGGAAGGTAGAGTAAAGGAGAAATCCATCATTCTTTGTTTTCTGTTTACAGAAGATGAAAACCAGATGAATACTATTTAATACTACTAATGCATTTCATGTACTCAACACATATTCTGAACACCTTTGTATGTGTGAAGAATTATATTAGGTCCTACAAGTTGTTATGCAGCAAAGATATTATTGAATAATAACATAACAGATTCTTAGAAAGAGCTGGTGGTGGGTCACTGTTCTTGAGAACCTGTGTTTATTAATCTTAGTCCTTTACCTTTATCTAATCAAGAGGGTACTACTTATCTCTTAGTTTACAGAGGAAGGAAACTGAGGTACAGAGAGATGGAACTAGGAAGAGACAGAGCTAGTGCTGAACCTTGGGAGACTTGCTTCAAGCCTAAGACTTAAAATCATGCATCTACCTTATCATGATCTGTCACCATGCTACGTTCATAGTTTTCCTTACAAAGAACCATCTATAAGTCTCTAAACATCTCTACTCTGAATCTTTTTCTACCAGAACTCAATTTAACAAAGTGTGACTTTGACTTGTCCTTTTATATCACCTGTTGAATATTAGGGACTGAGCGGTTTACCTTCTTGAAATTAGTGTAAACATTTAGCATTGTGTGCAGCTGGAGGAGAAGAGGAGGACCAAAGGTTACTCAGAGACACAGAGACATAGATCTGCCTATTGGTTCAGAACACAGTTATTGGACTCATTGAAAATGCCAGATTCAAATCTCTCATCTGCTATTGTCTAGCCATCTGACCTTGTAGAAGTTCCTGTCCCTTTATCTTGGAAATAGGATGATTACAATGCATCTGATTGTTGCACAAGTGTAATAAAGTAATACAGCGCCTAGAGCCCAGCTCCTCCCAGACTCCAGCTCCTCCTCTTTGGCTCTCAGCTCCCTGTTTGTTAAATGAGGCCCTGGGTAAGATGCTCTCTGAGGTCTCTGCTGGCATAAGGTTGTGTGACTAGTATTTTCCAAATGCTAATTTGGGAATAGCAAATTCCCATTGTCACGGATTTTCTTCTCAAAGAATTATTTTCTGTTGTGTTTCTGTAAGATTGGACTTTGTATGCTGACTTGCAACAGCCAAAGCAGCTTTATGCCTTTGCCATGCGACAGCATAAGTTAGTGCCCATAAAAGCAGTGGAATTCTATATATTGAACTAGGGAAAGGGGCAGTTCCAGGGCCTGTGGCTCTAACCCAAGGCTTTCTAGTCCCTTGACTCCTCTGACAGTCCTAGAGAATGAATGAGCAGAGCCTGTTGTTTCAAAGCAAAGCTGTCCTAGTTTCATTGACCTTTGTCCACTCTGTGGACGACGCCTCACAAACTGATTTCTTTTAATTGTTGGAATGAAAAAGCAAATTCAATGTAAGCAAAAAATAAATAGAGGTTTAAATATGTAACAGCATTGAAAATTTACCCATAATTGTATTTATTAAAGAGCCATTTCCTCATCTTTCTCCTACTTCCTTTTTTCTTTTCTTTTTTATTAGGCCATGGGGCTTGAACTCTGGGCTTGGGCACTGTCCCTCAGCTCTTCAGCTCCAGGTGAGCGCACTACCACTTGAGCCACAGCGCCATTTCCAGTTTTCTGGTGGTTTATTGGAGATAAAGTCACATGGACTTTCCTGTCCAGGCTGTCTTGGAACCGCAATCCTTGAATCTCAGTCTCCTGAGTAGCTAGGATTCCAGGCATGAGCCATCGGCGCCCTGCCTCTCCTACTTTCCCTTCCCTCCAATCCCCGCAAGTTGTACAGATCATTTCCAACACATTGTCTTGTGTATATCACTGTTGCATTGGTTCCCCCCTTCTCCTTTGTCTCACCATTCTGTTGTTCCCCTTCCCTTCCCTAATTCAGATAAATGTATATACAATACCAGGGCACCAACATCAAATACAGTGATAATAGAGGATATATCATAGGGAGAAGAATATAACAAAAGAAACAGTCACATAGTACATTAAAAACAACAACAACATGGAACCAACCCAGATGCCCGTCAGTAGATGAATGGATCAAGAAAATATGGTATATATACACAATGGAATTCTATGCCTCCATCAGAAAGAATGACATTGCCCCATTTGTTAGGAAATGGAAAGGCTTGGAAAAAATTATATTAAGTGAAGTAAGCCAGGCCCAAAGAAACATAGGTCCCATGGTTTCCCTTATTTGCAATAACTAGTATATGTCTGAGACAAGCAGAAAAGGTCAGATAAGTTGATGTTAGGCGAAATGAACCCTAAGATATGTATTCAAATGTTTTTTTTTTCTTTCATGCGATGGTTTCTAACACATTTATAAGATTATTTCTTTGTTGCTGTGTATGTCCCTCCCCCACAGTATAACCTCTGCTTTCTCTGTATTTGATGTCGGTATAATTTGTGGAGGGGAAAGGGAAAAACAAATCGTTTAAATAGGGATACAGGTGGACCCATTGAAACAATGAGATGTACAGGTTGTTATGTTGAAAAATGAACTTTACAACGTTGGTGCGGGGGGGGGGGGGTAGCGGGGAGGATTGGGTGGGGGTTGCGGGGGGAGGATGGGAAGGAATGGGAAGGGGAAACAAAGGAAGAGGCTACAATGCTTGATAAGAAATGTACTCATTATCTTGCCCATGTAATTGTAACCCCTGTGTACAGTATTTTCACAATTTAAAAACAACAACAACAAAGAAAACCTCTTGTGTCCATGTCTTGGAGTTCATTTCACTTAACATCATCTTATATGGCAGCACTGGTGTTTGAAGTCAGGGCCTTGAGCACAAGCTCAAGAAAAATACCTTATTACATAGGCCACACCTCCAGCCCTTATTGTTTAGATGCAGTATCCTGTTTTGTTTTGTTTTTCTTTTCTTTTTTATTCTCAAATGCTGGCTATGGTCCAATATCCTTTTATCTATGCCTCCCAATAGTTGGAATTACAGATGCACACCACCACACTCACTTTGTTGGTTGGGAGAGGAAGCGTCTCACTAACTTTTTGCCCAGACTGGCCTCCATCTGAGAGCCTCCTGGGGTTTACCTCCTAAAGAGCTTGGATTATAGGGTATCCACAACCAGGCTTAATTCTAATAGGTACTCTCATGGAGTATTCATTTGATAAATTGTTTTTTGGGTGCTTTTCATGTAACCATGCTGTAAGTACTAGACAACAATGAACATAACAGCCATGTATTCAGTAAGCACCTTAGTGTGTAAAGGAAGGATGACACGTAGATGTGGAAGAAACCAACAAGAACCTGCTATAAATAGGAGCTCACAACCACAGGCAGAACTTCCATTTCAGTCTAGGGAGATGTTTCAGTTCCCAAGTTCAGGACATGATGAATACCCGAGTTCAACGGAAACATACTGCAGTTTTCCTACAGAATATTGTAAATGTGGGGAGCCTGGGTTTAAACAAATCTTTATGCCTCATTAAAAGTACAAATAAGATGATTGCTTTGAGCTTCAGCATCTTTTCCAGCCTGGAGGGTGATGAAAACAGGAGGGTGATACTATTACATGGGTGTAATTCCCATTATCTTCCCTCCAAAAACCACTTAGAAGAAAATGGAGACCACAAAGAAGCCAGGTGACTTCCACCACTGACAGCCAGTGCAGCCAGACAGATGGCCCAGACTGCTTTGGATACTATAGAATAGAATTCTGTCTCAATTCCTAAGATATCAGAGATACCAATCTTCTGAGATTCTGGGGGATGACTGTTAAACTCATGCATGTTAGCATCATTTAGGTGGCATGTTTAAAGTTCAA
Source organism: Dipodomys merriami (assembly GCF_024711535.1). Lineage (NCBI taxonomy): Eukaryota > Metazoa > Chordata > Mammalia > Rodentia > Heteromyidae > Dipodomys > Dipodomys merriami. The sequence goes on from NW_027204492.1 coordinate 110,858,067, forward strand.
GTTTCTGGGCTGTTCCCCCAATGCTGATCCAGTTGATTGAATGCAGGACCTAGCATTCTATAGTTTAACTAATAATCTCAAAGGATTCAAAGTGAGTGTTGAGAAGTGCATCTTTCAAGGTATTAAACACAGAGAAGAAGGGAGCAAACTGGAGGAAAAAAAGAGGCAGAAGGTGAAAAGGTAATGAAGAGAGGAAGAGGAGATGAGAGGGACAAGGAGAACATGAAGATGGCATCAAGTGCCATAGGCTCCTGGCAGTGATTTCTGCATCAAACAATTGCTTTAAACCTCTGATCACTAGAAATCAGTCTTTCTTTCCTCTAATAAACTACAATAGCAAACTTGCAAACTACATGATCTAAGGGAGTCGACTGAAGTGAAAGAGATTCCCAAGCTTTTTGAAGTCACTTTTTGTGCTGGTACTAGGGCTTGACCTTAGGGCTTGGGTACTGTCCTTGAGCTCTTTTGTTCAAGGCTAGCCCTCTACCACAGCTCCACTTATTGCTGTTTTTGTGTTTAATTAGACTTTCCTACACAGGCTGGCTTCGAACTGCAATCCTCAGTTTTCGGTCTCCTGAGCAGCTAGGGAGACACCAGCTCCTGGCTCAGGCTATCTTTGAGCTAGGTGGGCATTTCTTTTCTGAAGTGGGAGAGCAGGCTAAGATGGGTTGTAAGCACCCAGCAAATCTCCTTGCATGTTACAACTTCTGTGGAATGGAATGACCACTCAGGAGCACTTCAAACAAAGAAGGCTCAGAAATGCTTGACTGAACAGGGTGCATTTCATGGTACAAATGCTCCTTCACTCTTGGTGTGTTCCATTGCAAGTTAGAATTACCCTAGGTCTAAAATGCACTAAATACACCTAGTCTATTGCACTTATTGCCTTGGCAATATGGCACAGTTGTTTCTCACCACGATCCCAGGTTGACTAGGAGTTGTGGATTGCTGCCACTGTCCACCATTATGCAGCATCAAACTGCATATTATTAGTCAGGGAAAAGAGTCAAATTCAAAATTCAAAGTAAAGTTGCTACTGAATACATATCACTGGTGGTGTGTGTGTGTGTGTGTGTGTGTGTGTGTGTGTGTGTGTCTGTGTGTCTGTGTGTCTGTGTGTCTGTGTGTCTGTGTGTCTGTGTGTGTGCATGTGCATGCGTGTGTGCACGTGCACGTGCTGAACCTGGGGCTTGAACTCAGGACCTGGCACTGTTCCTGAGCTTTTGTACTCAAGGCTAGCATTCTACCCCTTGAGCCACAGCTCCACTTGGGGCTTTTTTGGTGGTTAATTGGAGACAAGAGTCTCACAGACTTTTCCTGTCTGGGCTGACTTCGAGCCTTGATCCTCAGATCTCAGTCTCCTGAATAGCTAGGATTACAGGCATAGCCACTGGTGCCCAGTTTGCATGTCACTTTTGCATCAAGGTAAAGTAGAGGATACTGAGGGGTCTATCTCTATCTATCTATCTATGGATATGGATATTGTGTAGATATATAAGTATATATACTTTCTCTGCATATATATATACATATATATGTACACATATATTTATGCACACACAAACATATGAAGCAACATAATGAAATCAACCAAACACCAAACGTAAGTAGAGAAAGGGGGAAGAAAAGGATAAGTCAAAATATGAAAGAGGGGGCAGATTTGCTGAAAGTATATTGTACAAATGTTCAGAACCATTAAAATGGAGCCCCCTTTGTGGTATTAATGTGTATTAAGTCAAAATTTTCAAAAGTAAAAAAATCCCTTCATATATAAAGGAATTTAAGTATTTAGTATTTTTTTTAAATTATAGACCGGAAACCTTCATTTTTTTACCGTCAAGTAATTGTATAAAGGTGTTGTCATGAAATTAAATATTTATGGGCTTAAATAAAATATATGATTACAGTAAAATAAAGTTGAAAAATTGTGAAGTTAAACCAATGTAAGTTGGAGTCCATCTATGTATAAGGCTTCAGTTTTTTGGAAGGCGAATTATTCTTTTTCGAACATACGGCTCTTAGAGTTCCCAAACTAAAATATCTTCAAGGCTACCTCCACCATTTTAGTATTGGAAGAAAATTGACACGTATCTGCTAAACATGCTGAGTGAGTCAAGTTTCAGCAGTGAAAGCCTGACTTTTGGTAAAGGTTCTTCCTTTTGAACATGCGTCAGAATGCCTAGGAAGGTGTGCTGAAACTCTTGGCTGGACCCTATCCACAGAGTGTCTTGTTTTAACAGGTTTGGAATAGGGTGTAAGAATTTGCTGCTGCTGCTGCTGCTCTGGGGTTCGCACTTTGAGAACAACTAAGTTTAACCAAGGTTAAGATCAAGGTCCAAAATGTCTGCAGAACACAATTTATATACTCTCTGTACATCACCTTTATAATAACAATATATTTTATTTAAAAATTATAAATCCTTGTCTAAAAATGGGAACAACAAGAGAAGTTATCTGCAGACAATAGTCAAGAATGCAGAGTTGGGGAGGCTATCCTGAAAGATTAATACTTCCTTAGCTTAGCAGGATGAGCGTTTCTACCTCCTACCTGCATTCTTGCTTCTTCAAGGAAAGTACTTTTTGTTGATACCATAATTCTTCACACTCCTTCAAGATGAAAGTGATGTATTTATATCTGCTCTACTAAAATCTCCCCAATAAAATGGGAAGCTCTATGTCAACCCATGGCTTAGAATTCATGTCATTCCCAGACTCTGAAGAGACTAGACACCTTCATATGAATAATGAACCCTCTGGAGACTCTTAGTTCCACCCCATAATTTTCAATGCTTGGGACAGGCATGATCCACGATCTCATATTTCCAGCCCTTTGCAAGGATCCTGCAGGCCAAGATATTTTTCTTTTTACTGCTTTTAGCATTAAGGTAGTTTTGCTAGACATAAACTTCATGGAACACACTAGTTGAGCTAGAGTAGAATTACTTCTCAGAATACACAAAAGCAACATCTTAGTCTTAGGTCATAAATTAGGTGGTTGGAAAGGAGTATGGTAGCTCTTTGAGGTCACTAGGAGACTTTCTGGGGCAATCTTTACTGCAACAGGAGATGAGTAGCTACCGAATAAGTCCCAGAGGGGACTTTCATTCACATTTCTCAGCCCACTATTCTATTTATGCCATAATGTGCTTCTCCGTTTGCATTCAAAATCTGGCTGGAGCTCTGTACTTTTGCGTTCCCTTTCATTTTCATGTATAATTTATGCAGATATTCAGATCTCTAAAGCATAGAGTGAATTACCATTACAGATTAAGTTAGGAATAACACATTGAAGGAGACTCTCACAGAAGAGTTTTTCATAAAAATTTGAGGGGCTCCCAGGCTTCCATGAGAAGCCCACAATATTACTTTTCTCGTCCTTTACAGAATGTATCTATACACAACATATTTTGTACAAAATTTGTTGTATAGATCCCTTAGGTTAAGCATCCATAGGTCATACTAGGGAGCAATAGTCCCAGTGAGGCAGAAGAGGCTGGAGAAGGAAGAGGAAGAGGGCAGAATAATAAGGAATATTAAAATAACATCCGTCATATTGGCTACTCTAAGGAGAACTCTCCAAATTTAAGTGTTATGCCACATAATAGTCCCTTGTACATGTTCGTGATTAGCAAGTGAGAGTCTTTCCCACAGGTGCTGATTAAGTATTTCATCTTCCACCTTGTAACTTGCTGTCTCTGAGGATCTGAGTCCTGCCCATGTGGCCATTGATAAGGCACATGTCCTTCATAAACCTTAGTCTAGAGGGGCTATGTATCATTTCCAGTCATATTTCAACACTGAGAACCAGTTGCAGAATTACATTTGGAGGGAAACAGGGCCGCAGAATATAGCTACTGTTCATGAAAGCATTTCCTAGGAGCGCCTCCATACCATCAAAGAGTGAGCATGCATTTTTTTGGTGGCCAGCAAGTAGTATTGCTTCCCAACCATTGTGTGTGAGTGAAAACAAATTAAAATAAATGGCAAGGTGCCTTGTGAGGGAAGAGAAGCTGCCAAAAGGCATTATAAAACTCAAGGCATGGGCTGGGGGGGGGGGGGAGATGGGAAGGGATGGGAAGGGGAAACAAAGGAGGAGGCAACAATGCTTGATAAGAAATGTACTCATTATCTTGCTCATGTGATTGTAACCCCTCTGTACGGTATTTTCACAATAAAAAAAAAAAAAGAAAAACTCAAGGCATGTGTAGAATAGGTAGCTGGGATTCCAACTTGGTAGCAAGTGGATGAGGTTTCTAAGCCTCACCTCACAACTTGCTAAAATGAGGAGGTTGCACTCCTTCTCTCTAGCTTTATCTTTTCTTTTTCTCAGCTTTTTGTGTTTTTGTGTTTTTTGTTTTATTTTTTGTTCCTCGGTCGTGGGGCTTGAACTCTGGGCCTGGGCGCTGTCCCTGAGCTCTTCAGCTCAAGGAGAGCACTCTACCACTTGAGCCACAGCACCACTTCCTCCCAGTTTTAAATGAAAACACCAGGGCCAGGAACAATTTCTCACTTCAAATGCATGATTTCGTACTAAGTCTTTGAACCATAATTTAGTTGGTTAATTAGTTTTAAAAAAGTACAAGCAGAACTATTTTAAAATAGTGCAAACATAAAATATTCTATTTACTTAAAACATGTGACTATATATTTATTCACTTAAGTTCTCTGTGTGTGTGTGTGTGTGTGTGTATGTGTGTGTGTGTGTGTGTGTGTGTGTGTGCGTGCGCGCGCGTGCACGCGCATGCGTGTGCGTGCCAGTACTAGGGGTAGAACTCAGGGACTCATGCTTTGCTTGGCATTTTCACTCAAGGCTGGCACTCTGCCATTTGAGCCACTCCTACACTTGGGCTTTCTGCTGGTTAATTGGAGATAAGTCTCATGAACTTTTCTGTCCAGGCTGGCTTTGAGCTGCGATCCTCAGATTTTAGCATCTTGAATAACTAGGATTACTGGTGTGAGCCCTCAGTGCCTGACTTAGTAACTCAATTTTTGCTGGGCATTTTGTTTGAATACAAATCTGATAGAAGTTGTAGGCTTTCCCTCTTGCATGAGCCATAACGAAATGCACTATGACTTCCAATTTCAGTTTCTTGTTATTGTAAAAATGCTGTACAGAGAGGTTACAGTTACATGAGCAAGGTAATGAGTACCTTTCCTATTGAGCATTGTTGCCTCCTCCTTTGTTTTCCCCCTACCGTCCCTTCCCTCCCACCTCCACAACTACCCCCTCCCCCCAATTTCAGTTTCTTAAAAGTAGAACCAGACATTTGTGTGGCAAGCTCAGTAAGTAATCTCTCCAATTTTTAAAAATTCAGTCTTTTACAATTGTTTGGTATATACAGAATTCTATAGCATCTTTTAGCTACCTGTGACTATTGAATTTTTCCATAATTTTAAACTTAGTTTCTTTCCCTAGAAACAACTCTTTATTGGCTCTGATTTCATTCATTTACATGTATAAACTGCTCAATTTTAATAACAAGAACAATGATCATAAAGAAGTTTGGAAACAGAAAAGCGATGTTTAGCCTGGAACTCAAGCAGTGAGGACAGAACAGTCAACATGGTCCCATATGGTATTCACACAGTGGGAAGTCGCCTCTCCATTGAATCCATGACCATCTAGAATACAATAAAAGTGTTGCCTGTGACTGCAGAGCTCTGCTCATCAAAGATGTTACATCTTAAAAAAAATCAACATTGTAAAGATGGCATACAGAGGGGTTATAGTTACATAAGTCAGGTCATGAGTATCTTTCTTTTTGAACAATGTTACCTCTTCCTTCATTTTCTCCCAATTTTTCCCTCCATGAACTCCCACAAGTTGTATAGTTCATTTTCAACATACTTTCAACATTTCGTAAGGCTGTTATAGCATTCTAGCTTGCTCTTTTTGCTCACTTGGTTTGGAAGAAGCCAGTTGTGGTACTACTATGAAGTCATTCAATCAGCCCTATGAAGATATTCCCATGAAAAGGATCTGAGATGAGGCTCTGACCAAGATGGCAACGGAGCAGTAGGGAAACGCCACAGCTCTCTCCAACCAAAAAGAGAGTTTGAGTTCCAATGCTTAATCTCCCCAAGAGACTGACAACAACAAAAAGACGAACACTCAGAGAAAAACCAGAGGCGGAGAATAACAAAAAAAGAAAGAGAGGAAAAGAAGAATTTCAGAACAGAGAAAAGCGAAGACCCCTCCCCCAACCTTTACTGGCCGCGCGGCAGTGCGCCAAGCCGCCGGCCAGCCGGCCCGGCAGGGGGCTGCAGGAGCCCCAGAGACACAGCAGAGACACAGGGGGCCGCTTTCAGATCACCAGGTACTGGTTTGCAGAACAGCAGATCGCCAGGAACAGAGAAACCTACCAGCCGGTAGTCTCCACGAGGATCCCCCCCGACTCTCCACCCGAGCAGAGAGGCTCCATCCCGCCAAAGCTGCTTGGCACCAGCAGCGCGACAAAGGGACCTGTCGGCAGACCACCCGCCCGCCCGATCGCGATCGCAGCGACCTGGCTGGGCCGCTTGGGCCCCAGAGGTACCGCGAAGAAGCTGCCTGAGCGTGGACACTTTTGACCCGACAGCTTCGACAGAGGCAGAGACAGAAAAGAATCACACAGAGCCACCACCGCCCAACCCAGCCCGGATTGCAACAACTGATGACCTACACCACACAGAAACAACCAGCTCCAGGGTGAGTACCCCACAGGGGAAGTGTATCCCTCAAGGGAGACCAGAGCTGGAGGGAATCCCCAGACCCTGACCTAGACTCCCTACCCCAACACCCGGACCACAGGACCCACTAAAACTGGGAACTGTTTGAGAGTTCCACCAGCCCGTGGAGCACACTCAGCTGGCCAGGCTAGAGCAAGAGCACCCCTGGAAGGGAGCTTAAATGCCCAAGCCAGGAACAGCGCCCCTGGGTCAAGACTACCAACAGTAGAAGAAATTTGAACTGTGTCCCCCAGGCTGTATAACCTAGGTGGTATACACATCAGCACAGGCCTAACGAGTGCGCTCCAGGCTGCATAACCTAGGTGGTACACACATCAGCACAGGCCTAGCAAGCGCGCTCCAGGCTAGGGCCGGAACCAGGCCCGGGGATCCGGCGCCTGAACAACACAACCAACTCCTCCCAATTGAAGTAAAAAGCTGAGCATACGCCTCAACAGAGGGGAGAAAACCAGGAAACAACACTCCCCGGGAAGCACGCCTATGACAACAAAAGACCTGGAGGCCCAGGACAAGAGAAGCCCAAACCCCACCAAAACTCCACCCATATACCCTAGACTGGGAATTGGGCAACACAGGCTGCCAGTACCTGATAGTAAGCAGGAGCTCAGACTGTTAAGGCGGCTCAGCAATAGAGTGATAGTCTTGGATGTATGAGGCCCTGGATCTGATTCCTCAGCATCACAAAAGCAAAAAGGGTCAGAAGTGGTGCTGTGGCTCAAATGGTAGGGTGCCAGCCTTGAGCTGAAAAGCTGAGGGACAGCACCCAAACCTAGAGTTCAAGCCCACAACCAGCCCAAAACAAACAAACAAAAACACAACCGGAGCCCATAGCAGACTCCAGTATTTGGGAGAGTGCATCCAGAGCATCTGTTCTTCACAATAGCACCCGTAGGAGCAAACACAAGCAGTCTAGGCTGCTCAACCCTTCCAAAGGCGGGAACTGCCAGCAATCTACAGCAGAGAGCTGAGAATCCTAAGTAAGTCAGAATAGCAGCTGGAAATAGGCTCCCAACAGAACCCAGATCAGGCACAGACTCTCTCTACCAATACAGAATCAGCAACCAAGCAAAGACAGACACACCAAAACAAAATTGAAGAGCAGTCTCCTGAACCTCCATGCGAAAATCACAGAGAAAAATCACAAGGTTTACCACCACCCAGGACAGCAAGCTCACCTCAAAAGCCAGCAGCCACGCAGGGGAGAGCCCCAGTGGGAGCAAAGCAGGAATGGAAGACAAAAGCTACATCCAAGGGTTGCTGGAGGCAATGACTCAAGAAATAAAGCGAGAAATTGATCAGAAATTGAAAGAGCACAAGGATGAACTATCCAAAGAGATACAGGTATCAAACAAGAGATGCATGCAAAAATAGAAGCTGCACAAACCTCAGTAAGAAGTGAGATAAACACCAAATTAGAGGTAATGCATACCTCATTGAGAGGTGAGATCAGTACTCTGAGAACCAACATTGAATCCATAAAGGGATCCATTTCCTCCATGCAAACCACAATAGAAGCCACTGTCAACAGAGTGAATGAAATGGAAGGTAGAGTGTCAGATACAGAAGACAGAATACACCAACTGGACCAAAAAGTGACAGATATGGAAAAATCACTCAAATTAAACCAAAGGGATATTCAAGAGCAAGCAGATAATGCTAAAAAATTTAACCTTCGCATAATTGGAGTGGACGAAGGTGAGGAATTCCAGAGCAAGGAATGCAACACCTATTTAACAATATAATCAATGAAAATTTTCCCCACCTCAAAAACGACCATCTTAACTACATCACAAAAGCTTATCGAACACCCAACAAGCAAGACCCCAGGAGAAACACTTCTAGACACATTATAGTAAAAATGATAGATCTGAATAATAAGGAAACAATCCTGCATGCAGCAAAAATGAAGACGGAGCTATACTACAACGGGAAAAAAATAAGAATTACTGCAGATCTCTCCACACAAACAATGAATGCAAGAAAAGCCTGGGAAAGCACCATACGAGCCCTGAGAGCCAATAACTGCCAACCCAGACTGATATACCCGGCAAAGCTAGCATTCACATTCGATGGAGAACTGAAAACTTTTAATAGCAAAGAAAAACTAAATGAATACATAAACATTAAGCCAGCATTACAAAGAATTCTAAGAGGGGGGACACAACCTGAAGAAAGCAACCAGGAACTGGGGCCTGCCCCAAACAGGTGTTACTCAAAGTCTAACTGAGCAAGCACAGGAGGAAAGGAAAGAAGAAAAACTTAGGAAAACGGAATGGCAGGGACAACAATGCATCTCTCTATACTTTCTCTTAATATAAATGGGCTGAATTCGCCAATTAAAAGAAAACGAACTGAGGACTGGATCAGAAAACAAGACCCATCCATCTGTTGCCTTCAGGAGACCCACCTCTCAGCCAAACATACAAACAAACTCAGAGTGAAGGGGTGGAAAAGGATCTACCAATCAAACGCCCCCAGTAAGAAAGCAGGTGTAGCTATCCTGATATCTGACAAAATAAACTTTTCATTAAAATCAGTACAGAAAGACAAGGACGGACACTACATATTAATAAAGGGAACAATCCAAGAGGAGGATATAACCATCATCAACTTATATGCCCCAAATATTGGTGCACCCAGATATGTCAAACAAATGCTCTCAAACTTACAGAATAAAATAGATCCCAATACGATAATACTAAGAGACTTTAACACACCACTCTCACCAAAGGACAGGTCTACCAACCAGAGGATTGGCAAAGAAGCTACCGAATTAAGAGAGGCCATACTTCAAGAGGAATTAACTGACATCTACCGAGTATTTCACCCTAAAACAACACAGTACACATTCTTCTCAGCAGCTCACGGAACTTTCTCCAAAATAGACCATATCATAGTTCATGCAAGGAACTTAAGCAAATACAAAGGGATCGACATAATCCCCTGTATCCTATCTGACCACAGTGGAATCAAGCTAGCTCTCAATAACAAAGCATACCGCAGAAATTTCTCTAATACATGGAAATTGAACAGCACACTCCTTAACAATGCCTGGATAACAGAAGAGATCAGAGAAGAAATAAAGCATTTCCTACAACTCAATGAAAATGAAAATACCTCACAAAGAAACTTGTGGGACACAGCAAAAGCAGTCCTGAGGGGCAAATTTATTGCCCTCAGTGCCCACATCAAGAGAATGGAGACAGACCAAGTAAATAATCTCATGTTGCAATTAAAACAGCTAGAAAAACAAGAAAAAATGGGACCTAAAGCTACTAGACGAAGCCAGATAACCAAATTAAAAGCAGAGATTAACCAATTAGAAAATCAGAAAACCACAACCAAAATAAACCAAACAAAAAGCTGGTTCTTTGAAAAGATAAACAAAATTGATGGCCCATTGGCTAGATTAATTAAAAAAAGAAGAGAGGAAACCCATATTAATAGGATTAGGGATGCCACGGGAAACATCACAACACGTACCCAAGATATCCAAACAATTCTAACAGACTACTTTCAAAAGCTATACTCTCTAAAGGAAGAAAATCGGGCAGAAATGGATGCATTTTTAGAGAAATACAAGTTGCCCAAACTGAGCAAAGAAGAAGTTAACCAATTAAATAAGCCAATATCCTATAATGAGATACAGGAAGCTATCAAAAGTCTTCCAACAAAAAAAAGCCCAGGACCAGATGGATTCACAGCAGAATTCTATAAGACCTTTAAACAAGAACTAATACCCATACTCCTCAAGCTCTTCAGAGAAACAGAGAAGGAGGGAGCTATCCCAAACTCATTCTACGAAGCCAATATCACACTCATCCCCAAACCAGGCAAAGACCCAACCAAAAAGGAGAATTACAGGCCAATCTCCTCGATGAACACAGATGCAAAGATCCTTAACAAGATTCTAGCTAACAGAATCCAGAAACACATAAAAAAAATAATTCACTATGACCAGGTAGGCTTCATCCCAGAGACGCAGGGATGGTTTAACATACGTAAGTCAATAAATGTAATCCAACATATCAACAGAGCCAAGATCAAGAATCACATGATTATCGCCACAGATGCAGAAAAGGCCTTTGACAAAATTCAACATTCATTCATGCTAAAAGCTCTGGAGAAAATAGGAATAGAAGGAACATTTCTAAAAACAATAAAAGCCATTTATGACAGACCAATAGCCAATATTATACTTAATGGGGAAAAGCTACAACCAATTCTCCTAAAATCAGGAACAAGGCAAGGATGCCCACTGTCTCCACTCCTCTTCAATATAGTCCTAGAACCCTTAGCCAGGGCAATAAGGCAAGAAAAAGACATTAAAGGGATCCGCATAGGGAAAGAAGAAGTTAAACTATCCCTTTTTGCAGACGACATGATACTATACCTCCACGATCCCAAAAACTCCATCCCCAAACTCTTAGAAATCATAAATCACTTCGGCAAAATAGCAGGATACAAAATAAACCCACAAAAATCAGTTGCCTTCCTATACACTGATAATGTACAGGAAGAGAGGGAAATAAAGGGAGCAACCCCATTCACAATAACCTCCCGAAAAATAAAATATTTAGGAATTAACCTAACCAAAGATGTAAAAGAACTATTTAATGAGAACTATAAAAAGTTAAAGAAAGAAATTGCAGAAGACACTAGGAAATGGAAAGACCTCCCATGCTCTTGGATAGGCCGACTTAATATAGTAAAGATGGTAATACTTCCAAAACTAATATACAAATTCAACACAATTCCTATTAAAATCCCAATGACGTACATCACTGAAATACAGAAAACAGTCCAAAAATTCATATGGAACAACAAAAGACTTAGAATAGCCAAAACAATTCTAGGGGATAAAGACATTATGGGAGGGCTATCCATGCCGAACTTCAAACTCTACTACAGAGCTATAATAACAAAGACAGCATGGTACTGGCACAAAAACAGACCCGAAGACCAATGGAACAGAATAGAAGATCCAGAAATAAATCCACAGGCCTACAGCCAGCTGATATTCGACAAAGGAGCCAAAGACATACAATGGAAGAAACACAGCCTCTTCAACTGCTGGTGCTGGGAAAACTGGGCAGCCACACGCAGAAAACTAAAAGTGGACCCCAGCCTATCACTATGCACCAACATCAACTCAAAACGGATTAAAGACCTTAACATTAAACCTGAATCTCTGAAACTACTGCAGGACAGAGTAGGAGAGACACTTGAACTAATAGGCACAGGAAGGAACTTCCTGAACAGAGTCCCAGGGTCACAACAAATTGGAGAGAGACTCGACAAATGGGACTACCTTAAAATAAAAAGCTTCTGCACAGATAAAGCTATCGCAACCAAGCTAGAAAGACAACCAACTAATTGGGAAAAAATATTTACCAGCAATATATCAGACAAGGGGTTAACATCCTGTATATACAGGGAACTCAAGAAACTAATCCCTCCCAAACCTAACAAACCAATTACTAAATGGGCAAGGGAACTAAAGAGGGACTTCTCAAATGAAGAAATAAAAATGGCAAAGAAACACATGAGGAAATGTTCATCATCCCTGGTGGTGAAGGAAATGCAAATAAAGACAACCCTGAGATACCACCTTACCCCAGTCAGAATGTCACACATCCACAAATCAGCCAACGACAAATGCTGGAGGGGATGTGGAGAACGAGGAACGCTATTACACTGCTGGTGGGAATGTACACTCATACAACCACTTTGGAAAGCAGTCTGGAGAGTCCTTAGAAAGCTAAAGATTGACCTCCCTTACAACCCAGTCATACCACTTCTAGGCATCTACCCTGAACAACAGGAACCAATATACAAGGACACATGCACCTCCATGTTTATTGCAGCACTGTTCGCAATAGCTAGGATATGGAAACAACCTAGATGCCCCACCACAGATGAATGGATCCAAAAATTGTGGTATCTATACACAATGGAATATTATGCAGCCATTAGAAATGACAAAATAATGGCATTTGCAGGGAAATGGATGGAGCTAGAAGGAATCATGTTGAGCGAGGTAAGCCAAGAACGAAGAGATAAACAGTACATGGTCTCCCTGATAAGTGGATGATAAATCCAAAATGTTAGGTGATATGACAAAACTAACAGGACTTAAGAAACAAAGAACTCCCACTCATCTGGTTGAACCACTACCAAATATCCCCATGCTGCTGATCACATATATGGTATATAACATGTGAGCACCGTTATATATTACAGACTGTGATAGACAATTTGCTCCAGGAAAGTTAGAATGAACTTGTGACTTTAAACGAGCATCATTATTCCACAATACTGTGAATTACCGGAAATTAAGTAATCACTTAATCACAATAAAAAAAAAAAAAAAGAACCTTGGGGAAGGGAGGGAGGGAGGGGATGGTAGGGGGAAAACAATGGAGGGGGTAACAATGCTCAAGAGGAAGTGTACTCATTACCTCACTCATGTAACTGTAACCCTCTGTATAGTATCTTTACAATTAAAAAATTAAAAAAAAAAAAAAGAAAAGGATCTGAGATTTCCCAGCAGTCAGCAGCAATTGGTTGGTCAGCCAGAGGAATGGACCACTTGAGAAACAGACTGTCTAGTCAGTCAGGACTGCAGATAACTGCAGGCTTGGTTAACATTTGACTGGACTATTAATGAGAGCTCAGAAGCCAGAGCCATCTGGCCAAGCTGCCCTTGAACTACTCATCCCTAGGTTTTGGAATAAAAATATAAAATAAATAATATATCTATAAAAATAGTCAAAATAAATATTTTTTTTGTTGAGTTACCAAGTTTTATGGTGATTTGTGGCCAGAAATAAACAATGAATGAATTTGATTTAAAAAAAAACTGTTTCATGTCTGTCATTTGGTGAACCTTCTGCAATAATGCACTTGATGACTTAACCAAAAAGATATTTAGTATGAATAATCCAAGAAACTATCCTATGTGCATTTGCTTTTGTAGGAAAGCTGGCCATCGGTTTAAGTCCATGAACTTGCAGGAGAAATGGCCATGGAAGGATGAATATAGAAATCTCAGCCTTCTTAGTACAAGACGCAACCAAGCTAACAAACTGAGGCTTGATTTATGTCAGACCACTGAAGCTGTTATTCAAAGCATAACCATTGGTATTGCCTGGAAGCTTCTAGATAAGCAACATCTCACACCCCGTGGCAGAACTACTGAATTCAAATTTGCATTTTAACAAGATCCCACGGTGTTGTATGTATTTCCAAGTCAGAGAAGCACTCAATTCAAGGATTATTTATGTGATGACTTGGAAATGGAAGGGATATATTCTAGGAGGTTTTTTTTTTCCCTCTTTTCCTAGAAGTAGTTTCCAAACCCGACAGGAATATTGGAGAATGAGTTCCTGAACTAGAGCGGGTTAGATTTCATGTCTTTCGAGATGAACTCTTGTTTTAGATATTCTGCTAGTCTATTCTGTCCTGGTCTCCAGTTTCATCCTGAAAGGTGTGCCACACCTGTCCTAGGACCACCAATTCGACATTTCACTTTCTTATGCTGAGGACACATGGTTTTCTGTGACTACATGATTACAAGAAGGCAGGCTGCTGCCTCCTGCTATTTGCATCCCAGAGTTTCCATCACAATGCCTGACTAGAGTGTGTGAGCAGGAAGACAGAATTTTAAAGGACCAAGCAGGAGACTGGAGAAGTCATTAATTATGTTATCACCCTCCTCCCACCCCAAATTTGGTGCTTTCTCTTAACATTACACCTACCATTGCTATTGGTAATGCTCTTTTATTTGTTGAGTTGGGGGTGGGGATGGTTGCTCCCATTAGATTAGATTAAGTGTCTCTCGTAAGGCACAATAACAGATTTGGCTCTGTGGTTTTAGCTGCTGGCTGTGGTTGACTGATACCCAAGCTTTTGACTCCCTGCTGCGTATCTAAGCAGTACAAGCTGCAGTCCATGCATTTAATCTACATGAAAAGAACACAAATTGCACGTTAGCCTTTTGGAGTCCAGTGAGCAGGTCTTTTTCACCCTACCCCACCCCCAGTCTTTGGGTTTCTTTTTGGACAATTAGACACTCTTGTGTGATCCAGAAAGGTTGCAATTTTTCCTGAATCAGGCCAAAAAAAATTTATAGTTTAATTGACTTTGATCTACTCGTTGACTGATCCCTTGTCATTTATATACGGCTCATAGTCTGTGCTTTTTGCAGTCCTGCTGTGCTGTGATAACATAATTCACAAGCACTTGTACCTTAGGCTCTGTGGGGATGGCTTAGGTTGGCTTTTCTTTCTGAGTTTACAAAATTTTAAGACTCCTCCTTCAGAGTTGGGCTGCTGGGGCCTGGGCTGTCTGCTTATGCAGGTGTCTTAAGAAGGCCACTCGGTGAGGCTCCGCCTACCTCTTTGTTTATATGTAGATTGTCCTTTCCTTTTCAGAGGCCTAGGCTATTTGCACTCCGTTGGCTATTGGTAATTCAGCTTTGTGCACCAGCCCTGGATCAAACAATCCACCTAGACTAAAGCTGGGAAAAGAACAAGCATAGCAATCCTACTCTAGCAGAGACCACGAAGATATAGAAAAAAGGATTAACAACTAAGGAAGGGGGGAGGCCCTTTAAAAAAACAAACAACTTTTAAGTACATTAGGTAATGAGTTCTTTGGACCTAGAGCCAGGCTTGTACATATGCATACACATTGTGCATATGCGTACACATGCGTGAATGAACATTTAAACTAAGTCTACAGGAAGTCAAAGTTCTGTCTTTTTTAAATGTTTAACTATTTTATTTGTATCTTATTCACATAGCTCTAATCTTTACATTCTCAAGAAAAGTAAATTATGGGACTGAGTTGATATTTGGTCCCATCTCCAATTTTACTTTAGTGGTTTTGATCTCAAAACCCTTTAGGGGGAGATTGAGTTCTTGCCACTCAAGCGTGGTAAGTAGGCCAGCAACAGCAATATACCCTGCCAGCCTATTAGAAATGCACTATCAGGCCCTACCTCAGACCAATAGACTCAGAATCTGGGTCCCAGGAAGGTTCGTAGGTGGTTTGCACATTGCTATTTGAGACGTGTTGGATTAGACATTTGGGTCTCAATTTTGGCTGCATATTCAAGTCATCTAAGAACCTCACCTTATCAAAAACAAAATTCTGGTGCCTAGCCCCTAGCCCCAGAGGCTGATTTAGTTACCTTAGACTCAATTTCATAAACTCCTTAAGTGATCTAATATGAAGCTAATGGTAAGGATTACACAAAATCTTAGAGAATGACAGGATTCTAATCAAACAATTCTAAGCCTAAATCAGTGCCCCATGGGCATGTCCAAAATGTCCCTGCTAAGTGTCCCATAGGAATCAGCAAGATTCAGTGTCCCAGAAGAATCAACAGGATTTCAGCACAATTTAACTTGATAAGTCTTTATTCAATATTGGTTTTGAGGCCATCTCTCCACACCCCACAGATCCCGTCCAACAAGCCAGAAAGCAAAGCCACTGTGTGGGTAACATACAGTTTTCTGTGTAGTCTCTTGTGGCATCATACCAAAAGGTCACCCAGACACCTACTGATGGCTCCATGGGAAAGTGGGTTCATCACCCTAAAATGTACTCCTTTGTGAAAGTCATAGGACTACCAGCCAGGGGTTTTAAGAATCCATTTCAGAAAACCCCAATTGCACAACCAGGAATGATGTATTATTTTGGCATTTTTCCCCCTAGCATATGTTTAGCAACTTTCTGATCTATATGTTAGAAGAGAGGCAGGTGGTGCTTTGGGAAAGACTTGGAAATGGAAACCATAAACCTGAGTTTGAACTTTATTTCATCACTGAGCAGTTTGGTGTAACATTTGAAATTTACTTTTAAAATTTCACCAATTACAGTGACATCACTTTTGTTAAATTAGGTTGAGCAATAACATAGATGCCAGTCAAAGGTGCCCACATGAAGGCTGGTGTATGCATATTCTAAGCAGAGAGGCCATCCTCCAGAGGCTGTTACTATACCCACTGCTGCCATCTAGATCATCTTGGTTTTGCTAATGAGCATGACAAATGTCAAAAAGGAGTTTTATTAGTGAAATAAATGTCTTGGTAATTACCATCAGGGGTGTTGAAACAAGCTCTCACTTACGAAATGACATGAATTCCAGGTAATGTGGATCAGCTCAAATATTTTTATAATACTTGCTACTCTTACATGAACCAGATGTGAGAATCTAAGGATGTCCTTAGAGGTGACATTCAAGAATTGAACCCTAAGTAGGTTCTTTTGCAACCAGTAGTTTAGAAAGATTTTTTTTTTTGTGTAATGTTGGTTATGAGGTAAAACATAATACTATCTCTGCTCTGTTGTGGTCATGTCTACATTCAAATGAAGATTGCATGCAAGCTGAACCTCATTCACTCAAACATTTCCAATGTTGTAATTAGCTAGCAAAGATATTCTGACAGTTGTGCACAAATAAACGGGCATGGATCAGCTACAACCCAATTGTGTGATTTTGAGTTTTGTATCTTGCCGCGGACCGGGTTCTGTCGGGACGACGGAGGATACCTAGGGGAGGAACCTGGAATAGGACGGGGAGATGGCAAACAGACAACTCACACACATTAGGAGTGGATGCTGAGTGCTGAGTGCTGAGTGCGATTTAATGCAGAGGATAACAAACTTTTATAGCAAAAAGTCTCCATAAGAAAGGGCAAAAGGTTACATAATCTTGCTGCAGGGCTTCATTCTTGGGTGGTCACCAACTGGTTGCCTGATAGGCACTTGTTTCCAGCTTTACCTCTATTTTTAAGAAATACAATGGGTTTCGATGATTGTCACCAATTAACCACTACTTTTTTCTATAGAGGCCTTAACTGTCCCATTAAGATCTTTCCTGTTCCTTCTTTAATAGTAAGCACCAAGGAGACTTAGATTTAGCAAGTCTCTTAGTAAATGAGGAAGTTCTTTCTCCTAAGTAGTTATCTCAGCAATTGCCATACATTCTTTCTGTTCTAGCCGCGCCTACAACTTTTTGTAAATCTTACAATTCCTTCTGGAGTGACTTTGTGAAACCCCCAATACTTTTATATTTACTTATAACTTGTCTACTAGCCTCCATAAGAGGGGTTTCAGGGTAGCACTTAACTCTGGTGAGTTAGTCATATTTTTAAGACACTCATCAGATATTGGAGTCGTCAACACTCTTAAGAAAGAGCTTTGAATAAGGGAACGTTGACAATGAGTAAGTACAATGAGCAGTAGAAACAGTAAAAGATTAATAGGCACTCTTATGAGGAAAAGATAGGCAGAAACACATCTTTTCCAGGGGTTTTGCCAGCCTTTTCCCAGGAGTAGGCCTCTTAGAAGCCCTATTCTCCGAGGTAGACTTCGGTGAAGTCCCAAAACTTGGAGATAGGTTTCTGTAAAGCCCCATTCTCTGAGGTAGACTTCGGTGAAGTCCCAAAACTCAGAGATGGGTCTCGAGGCCCCTATCATGGTCTGATAGATGGTTTCCCATGCTAAGCAGACTCTACTGGGGTCGGCGTGGCAGTATCTAGTCATTATACCTTTCTTAATCTCAGATATTTTATCCATAAAACCCAATAAAAACAAAACCAAAGGATGACCCTAAAGTCTTTTTATTTCTGACTTAATCATTCTTAATTTAAAAACTTCTCATATAGGTTAGAAAGCCAAGCATATTTTGAAAGTAGACTTCAGTAGATCTTGTGCTTGAGCCCTTGTGTTCCCTATACAATCTCATCAATCGCAGTCCCTAATATCTGACTCTCTTTTTCAACAATCCCAAGGCCCTGGGAAACTGCTCATGTTTGCTATTCTCTCTGTATGGTCTCAATTAAGTCTGTGGACTGCAATATGGAATCCTGACAAGGCTGTGAATGTTGCTTAGTTAATAGAATATTCTGGCAAAAAAAAAAAAAAGAGCAGAGTGGAGGAGATGATACTTTACAATTGTCTCACTTAGGAGATTCCTTTTATTCTGAGACACTGGCAATGGGGTTGGTTTTAATTTAACGTTTTCCTTCAAGGGAGGCTAGCAGTGGTACTCATCTCCCAGCGTGGCTTAAATGAAGCATGAAGCCTGATGAGCTCAAGGCATGATGCTTTGTGGGATGAGTCAATGACACCAATTGCAAGAAGCAGACACAAATGATGAGGCTCAGTCACTTGCTTGTCCCAGCAAAGAAGGAATACTGTATTTAATTGACCATTGGTAAGTTATTGTTCTCATTTCATCCTCCCAAAAAGCTTTGCTATCTTTCTGTTGGGGCTTCCCAGGGATTTCTGGCATAGGCCCTTTAGAGTCCCTAATGAAGCCATTGTACTATTCCCAGTCAAGATCTGGGGCGTGAAACAAAGAAGAGACTTGATAGAGCTGTTTCCAGTGCAGTTATTGAACATAATCTCAACATATTGGGGCCAAAAATAACTGAGATCAAGACAAAGATCAAGCTATTGTTGCAGTCTTATGCAATAGCAGCTCCAATGAGAAAAATGCTGGGCAGCAAACCAACAGAGGCAGTTTATCTTAGAGTTTTTCCTTAGAAAAATTCTTCAGGACATCTGGCCTCCAGCTCCAAAAGTATTCCTATTTTGTGTGATCTAATTCGTTGTTGGGTTTTAGCTTCACTGTGTGTTCTTGGTTATGTAAAGGAGCTCACCTTTAAGACAGCATTAAATGAATGGTCCACTTAGGGCTTCTATAGATTGTGACCATGTCTTGTTATACCTGACCATTTAAAATAATGAGAGTATTAAAAAACGTGAACATCAGTAGTCTTGGTTAAAATGTTGTGTCCCGACCCGCAGGACTTAGGGCAATGAACCTAAGTGAGAAGGAATGAAGGGACAAGAGACACAAAGAAGGACAGCAAGACAAGGATTCTGATCAAGCTGCCAAATTTTATTTTTCACACAGGGGTATTTATATGCTTGGAATAAGGAAGCTTTTTCATTGGGCGTAGCAGCTGCAGGATGTTTGCTTAGGGCAATGTGAAAAGGTGGTCAATAGCAGCTACCTGGTCTTTGTTTGGGGCAGGATGAAAAGACCAGATTCTGTAAACAACCTCGAGATGTTCCAGCAAGATAGTCAAGCTTATCATGCAGAGAGACTCCCTTTAGGGCTCCGACAATGTTGTATGAAAGGAAAGGTAGAAGGGGTTGGCAGGTATTTTTTGAAGTAACTGAGATATTTTTAAGGCTTTATCATGTTTCTAACTTGGAGCAAGTTTATTGCCTAGCAGTTATATAAAATGAAAAAGAACCCTTAATTCATATCTTTGATGGAATCTGAATAGAAAACTCTAGTGATCCCAATGTTTTTTTCCCAGAACCAAATGCAATGCTCCTTGAACTTAGGTCAAGATATTTTTCATAGATAGGCCTTCAACAAGTATCTATTGTTTGCCAATTACTGTGTGCTATGGTTTGAATATGTCCCTCAAAGTTCATGTATTTGAAATGAAATCTTCAATGTAGTGGTTATTGGGAAGTGGAGCCTAGCAGCAAGTGTTTGTGTCATGGGGTCACTCCCCTCATGGTGGAATGAGTCAGTCATCCCAGGAGAAGGATCATTCAAGAAAGAGAGCTATTCTCCTTTCTGGTTCTCTCATGCTTTTTCTCTCACATTGTGCCTTCCTCCATGTTAACCCCTTGATCTTACACTTTTCAGCCTCCTGACACATTACAAAAGGGATGACTCAGTCTCTAGTATTCTAAAATAATGGCACAGAATTGTCAGATTGTGCTAGAAGATTAGATGTGTATCTTCAAAAGGAAAAAAAAAGTAAAGTGGCGCAGATATACATTTGTGAAGTACCAGCTACTATCCTGATTTTGAAAGCCATGAGTGATCTTTGATCTATAGGAAGTGCTAAAGCCATCTATCTAGTGGCAAGATGCTGGGAGAAACGAGATGTGAATGCCATGCCATAGAGCTTGAAAGGAGGAATTAGAAAGCCCATGGCGGGGGCGGGGGTGTGGAGGGGGATCAACTTCTTCAACTTTTTGGGATTCCCTTTGAAATCATTCTCGTGATTCTGATGCTCAGTCAGAGTTGAGACGTACTGGATACAGAATCAATGTACCCAGAACACTTCATGCTAAGAGGCTAGAGGGCTAGAAAAAAGAAAAAAGAAAGCCAAGTCCCAGACTACAAGTGATTTATTACAACCAGAGGACACTGTTAGCAAGAGAATAAGAAAATAATAATGCATGTGGGAGGGAAATAACTGAGAAGAAGGCCACTGGAGACAGTGGGTTATATTTTCTATTTTAGAGATAGGAAATGGTATTTAAGCTTATATTAATACAAGCACACTCATCCCTAAGACCTGGACCCAGAGAGCAATGGAAAGCCCACACATGCCTAAAGACTACAAACCAGCTAAAAACTATTAATCAAAACATGTCCATCCTCCTTATTTTGATGACTATCACTTTTTTTGGGTATAGGAACTACCTTATGACTTTATTTTATCTTAGTTATACAGCCACACAAAACAAATACAATATGGGATTGGGGAGTCAACAATCTAACCATGAAGACAAATCCAGACAGATACTTCAAGTTTCAAACATTAATACATGAATAAGTGAAGTCTCACCCACAGATTATAAAATATTTACTTCTTGAAACTCAAGTAGTGATAGAACACTTTCCTCACAGCCTCCCATACACGATGCCTCAGTAACCTCCCTTCCCCTCATAAATAAACTGGGCACGGTGGTGCATACCTGCAGTCTCAGCTACTTGAGAGGCAGAGGCAGAAGGATTACAAAATTGAGGCCAGCTTGGGCCACGTAGATATCTACAAGACCTTATTTCAAAAATAAAAGGGCTGAAGACATGACAAAGGGCTTGCCTTCGTGAGTTTAAAACCCATTACTATTAAACACTACAATGCTGGGCAATGGTGACTCGTGCCTATAATCCTTGTTACTCAAGAAGTTGAGATCTGAGGATAACAGTTCAATCTGAGCAGACAAAGCAGAGATGGTTGATAAACCAACAAAAAACCAGAAGTAGAAGTGTGGCTCAAGTGGTAGAGCTGCAACCTTGACTGAAAAACTAAGCAGAGTGAATAGGCCCTGAGTTCAAGCTCCAGTACTGGCACTTAACAATAAAATGAATAAAATCCTCTAACTATTATTGGAGCTTTCTGAGGGGGCCTTTGCCTTGGATTACAGTAGGTGCCTGGGATGACCTATTTGGCAGCTGCTCCTGGATTAACATCCTCTGTCTGATGTTGCTGCAGCGGAAGTGGCCGTTTTGCTGTGGCTCTAGTTCTGTCATGGTCTTAATTAATAAAAATAATTTTCTACTCTTCCTGCTGCCATCCATCATACTCCCTAGAAACATGATGCAAAAAGGAAGGACTTCCATGTTGGCTTCCCAAGGCCTCACACTTGTCATTGTCAAAATGCTGCTCAGAAATGGTAGAGGAATGTAGGTATGTTGTGGAGTTGAAGCCTAGGAAAGAAGTATGTGGAGAATGCTCATTTCCTGTGGCATCTTCACCCTCTAACGCATAGTTTGGGTACCTTTTGGCATTGGAGTCCATCTGCTGACTGAGATTCCCTTCTTGTTTCTCCAGAGAGGACCAATCTGCTCTAGCTGTCTGAGCGTTCTGCTCCGTCAGGAACCTCTCGTTGGCATAGCTGGGAGCTGCAGCCTGAACATACTGGCTATTGAAAGATAGATAGTATTGGTGTTTCCACATAGCAAATATCCTGTGTCTCTCTTCATATGGAAGTTTGGCACTCTTATTCTGAAACCAGTTACCAATTACATGCACTGGACAATAGACTTTTTTCACCAGTTATTTTTTGCTTGTAAAATCAGGGTACAGTATCTGATGGAATAGCTCACCAAGTTCTTGCAGTTGTTCCGTAGTAAATTTGTGTCGGTGTTTTGTGCATCCTTTTCTCCTTGGGCCACTTTTGGGACCTCTTTCACTGTTAGAAGCCATGGAGGAACTTGTCTGTGAGATGGAAGTAGAGAGCCAGTCCTGAGCAGAAGTCTAATCCAGGGTCTTTCCAAGTGATGAAATGTGAAGCTCTTAAAAATACTCAGTTGCCCACCCTAATCGTGCCCTGATGACTATCACTTTTATCAGCAAGGATTCTTTTTTTTTTGTTCCAGTTGTGGGGCCTGAACTCTGGGCCTGGGTGCTGTTCCTCAGCTCTTCAGCTCAAGGCTAGCGCTCTACCACTTGAGCCACAGCGCCACTTCTGGCTTTTTTCTTTTTTGCTTATGTGGTGCTGAGGAATCGAACCCAGGGCCTCAGGTATGCAAGGCAAGCGCTCTACCACTGAGCTACATTCCCAGCCCTCAGCAAGGATTCTTTTAAGCTTCGAAGTAGTAGGATTAGAATAATACAGAAAGAAAAAATTCCACAGTGAAATAAATAAGAGAGAAGTTATTCTCTTCTGTAAAAAAAAAAAACAAAAAACCAAAAAAGCAATGGAGGCTACTGTAATAGCTTCATAACCTACAGGGTTATCAGCTCTTTCTGTTTTGATGTTCACCTATTCTCAAGACTTGGTTTCTACTTCATGGCCCAAGAGAGCCAGTTCAGTCTTTCTTATCGTATGCATATCTCACCCAGATAAGAAGGAAGAAGGGAAACTGTGTGTTTCTGATTTAAAGGTCCTTTCCAGAATGTGTGAACCGTACTTTTTATCTGTATCTCACTGATCAGAAATTAGTTACATAGCCACAAATAACTATAACTTGTACGTAAGTAAGAATAGTGATTCTGTTCCTAAGTGGGGGAGAGAATGAACTGATTGGCAACAGGCAGTGTTTGCCAAGGGATTGTTGATTTCTAACAACAGAAACTCATTCTTTACAATTTAACCAAAAGGGGAGTTTATTGGATAGCTGTTGTGTGGTTTAGGTCATTGATTGGCTGAGTAATGAGTTAGGCTCTGGACAAGTGAACTGTCTAGAACACCTCTATCAACATAACCCTCAGAACTGCCAACACCTCTAGACACTAAAGTTCTGTCATTGATGATGTATCTCATTTCTCATCTATTCCTGCAGCTTGAAGTCACTCTGTCTAGATCTGTACTGTTCACTAGAGTAGATGCTATGTGTGACTGTAGGCACTATATTGGATAATGTAAATATGCAAGATTTTCCTAACTTTAGAAAGATTTACTGGTTTAAACTCAAAAGTCCTAGACTAGGGTATCTGATCTGTTAAGCTAGCTTATGTGCCTCTTGTCTTGGTAGCCAGAATTCTACCACCAAGATGTGGTAGAACTCACTTCAAATAGGAAAGGGAATTGGGTAGTGGGCAGCTAAAAATACAGAATGTTCTCTAGACACTTACAGATATTGTGATCTTGGGATAACTTCCTCTGTAGCCTCACTTTTGCATTTGTACAATGGAACTAATGATTATTGTAGCTTTAGATTGTTATGAAGATAAAAAAGATATCAAAATTACCAGGACCATTTGGGTTAATAGAGTCTTAGATGTAATCACCAAATGCAATCCGTTTGTCTTTAATTGGGTCCTGTTGTGAACAACCAGCTACAAGAGAGATTGCACAAAATTTGCTGTTTAATGCCAAAGAATTACTGTTAATATTGCTAGATGAAATGACATTGAAAATTACAGAAGACATGATAAGGTTTTGAGGGCCAAATATTATTGTGTCTATGGTTCTTAATACTTCAGCAAAAAAGTAGATGAGACCAGTATGAGAAGACATTACCAAAAGCCAAATCTAAATGATAGATAAATGGGTACTATTATCCTTAATTACTATTATTATTGTTGTTATTATTATTATTGCTATGGTACCCGAGCTAGCTTTGAGCTCCTAGGCTTAAATGAGCATCTTGTCTCAACTTCCCACATTAGTGGGGGTACAGGCACACACCGTTGCACCCATCAATCTCTGTTCATTTTAACATTTTTTAGAACTTATTCAAGCAAAGGAGAAAAGTGTCAGGTCTGTAATGAAAGTTCAGTAGCTCAATTTTCCTTCTTGACTTCTTAGTCTTCAGGGCCTTATTATCTTCTGTAAATACTGAGATGCTTTCCATAATTTTCCCACTCAACCTTCCTTACTTGTCCCAAGACCACCTATTTAAACTCTTCTTGCCCTTTCATTGAAAGGACAACTCTCTGTACCTGAAGAAAGTTTTGAATACAAGGAATTGTTTGCCTGGTAACAGAATGTGCCATATAGAATGATACTTGTCCACAGCACTGATACTTTCCCTTCTGTGCCATGTTATACAAGGACTCCAAGCAAAACCAATGCTCCAGTGTTTGTTTTTATATATGTCAGATCAAGTCCCTTTTCTTCATGCCTAATCTGAAAGAGGTGGGATGGAGAAAGGAGGGTGTCGCAGCTGCTTTTTCATTTGAGTGCATGCCCTTTTGTAATGCATGTGGACCAGAATGGGATGGAGGCTTAGAGAGTTTGAATTATCCCATGAAGATGAATAGTGGGAGGCATGGAACTGGATCTAGAGTAGACTCCCCAATTTTCTCTCCAAGTGGTAGTGGAAAATGACTTAGCAAAAATGGGCTGTAAAACATGTGGCAACAATACAATAGACTGTGAATGCTACTAGGGTGTTGGTGCAGTGTTATAGCACTGGCATGCCCATGCATGCGTGCGGGAGAAGCAAGCGCAGAGCCACGCCGGTCTCCTGCTCAGGAGGATCACTGTCTTCTTCCAAAGGTGAATGAATCTAAGTTTCAAAGTATCTTGTGTACACTTGATATTTCAATACATAAATTCATCTTAACACTTATAACTATTCCCAACAACAGAGATGACCAAATAAGGACTAAATAAGAAACCAAATTTTATATTTGGTAAAGTAAGCAAAATAGCATTTTCCAAACAAGATGTTCATCTAAAACCATAGGCTTGAAATGTTAACAATGAACCTTCTGCTTCCTACAATATGGAAAACTGTGCATGTATGTGTATTTGTGTGTGTGTGTGTGCGTGTGCTTGTGTGTGCATGTGTGTGTGTTTGTGTAGGCATGCTCACATGTGTGTTGGGACTCACCCATTGCACAACAGATATAGGACCATAATTTGAATATAAGATACTCTTCAGGGCATTTCTGGTCTTGGAAGTGGTTGGAGAGATTTCTAAAGGCTTCTATAACTACAGTTCCCCAAATAAAAACCAGTCCAAGTCCAGACCAGAGCAGGGGGAGTATCCTGAGAACAGATGCCAATGGCAACATTGTTATGGGAATACTAAGACTTGAGCCAGCATTGTGGCCAGGATACTAACCTAGGATCCTCACAGTGGCTGAAGGGAGTGTCCCTGACTAAAGCAAAGCTTCTCTGGGAAAGAGAAGCTTTAACTTAGAGTTACAGAATTCCCATAAATTAAAATCAAGCAAGAAGCTTACAATATATAAAGGCAAGCTATTATGAGTCAGAGGCACATAAACAATATATAGTACATTCAGACATACTGTAACAGAGATACAGGGATTGTCAGATACAGAACAGCTATACATAAAATATTTAAAGATAGCCTGGTGGTTGTGGCTCACTTATATAATTCTAGCTACTCAGGAGGCAGTGATCTTCAGATCGCAGTTTGAAGCCAACGTGGGCAGAAAAGTCCCCATGAGACTCTCATCTCCACTTAAGCACTCAAAAACTGGAAATGGAGCTATGGCTCAAAGTGGTAGAACACTAGCCTTGAGAAAATGAGCTCAGGGACAGTTCCCAGGCCCTGAATTCAAGCCCCTTGACTGACCAAAAACATTAAAGAAATGAAAGGTGTATTCCTATAGACAAGCAAGCTACCAAAGGCTAAACAGGAGATGAAATCCAGCTGAAAAGATTGGAAAATTACCTAAAATGCAGCACAGAGAGTGAAACATGAATCTTACTGGGGTTCCAGAAAGAGAGGGAGGGAAGGAGAAAGGAACAGGAAGAGGGGTGTGAAAGAGAAAAGGAGGGGGAGGGAGGAAGATGGAGATAAACAAGGAAAGGATGAAGAGGGAAAAGGAGAGAGAGAAAGAGAGAGAGAGAGAGAGAGAGATTTGAAGAGACAATGGCCAGAATCTTCCAAGAGTGCTGAAAAACACAATAGCACATACCAAGCAGAACATTTAAAAAAGAAGAAATTCATGCTTAAATACATCATAATTCAACTTTGAAATATCAACTGCCAAGAGATCTTTCTAAGGACCAGAGAGAAAAGATAGATCATCCTCAAAAGAATAACAATTCGATTAGCAGTTTACTTCAACAACAATGGAAAACAAAAGACAGTAGAGTATTATTTTCCAATGGCGGAGACAAAATAACTGTCAGCTTAGAATTGTGCGATCAGAAAAATCATATTTTAGGGAAGAGGCTAAAGTGAAGATATTTAGAGATATACACAGAGGAATTTCTTACCAAAACAGCTTCACTAAGAGAGCACTTCCTAAGAGATGCACTTCAGAAAGAATAAAAATGATACCAGGGGATTATCTGAGATACAAAAAGAAATGTTGAGCAATAAAATGTAAAAAGTATCGGCACATGTAAGCATGTAAGCAAACAATATTAGTGAAAAACAAAAACATCAGATTTGTAAAGTCAACTGACATAAATAAAATACTAGATAACAACCACATGTGAATAAAAATAGGAGAGAGCAAAACCAAAACATCTAACATCCTTAAGAATATTATTACAGAGCACAGGTTAGCACAGTTTTCCCATGTAGGGACAGTTTTGCTGGTCATATAGTCTTCATTACAAATTCTCACCTTTATAATTGTAGCATGAGAGCAGTTATAAGCATTATATGAATGAATAAAATTGGCTGTGTTCCAATAAAACTTTATTTGCAAGATGGATTGGATGGATTTTTATCATTGGGACATAGTTCCCATCTTTTATAAAGAAGTTAAAACACTTTAATTTTTGAGTTTTTAAGTCAACTATATATGATTAAATGTTAAGAGCAATCTCTGAGAGAATGGATTCAGAAAAAAGTCCCAATGTGTAAAACAAAATGAAATAAGGAAGCAAATACCCACTCAACAAAACAGAAATAATCCACAAAAAATGGCAAGAACTGAGAAGGTATAGCAGGAAAAAAATCAGGATAAATGGCAAATTAAAAATATGGTGGCTGGATTAATTAATTCTGGGCTGACCAGAAATAAATAAGCAAGCCATGAGAGGGTATGTCTGACCCTCAAGTGCACAGTGCTAAGTAAAATACACCAGTCAGAACAGCCTACATACTATGTGGTTGCAAATGTATGATGTTATGGGAAAGTCAAAACTATGAAGGCAATAGAAGAGCCAGAGGTTGTCAGCAGCTGGGGGTAGAGCTAGGGATGAATAGGCAGAGCATGGGAGATTTTTAGGATGGGAGAAATACCCTGTGTGATACTATAAAGTTGAATTCATGTCATCATACATTTGCCCAAACCAGACCAAGTATAATCCTGAGAGTAACCCTAATGTAAACCATGGGCTTTGGCAGAATAAGGAAATACAGTGCAGGTTAATTAGTTACAACACATGGACCACTTTGGTGTTGTGTGCTAATAATGGAGGAGAATGGGCATGTGTGGGGGAAGAAATCCTGTGGGAGACCTCTGTTCTTTTGTCTCAGTTTTGTTATTCTATGACTATAAAGTGGTTCTAAAAGTAGACTTTACTTTCAAAAAGCAAAGCAAAGGGCCAGATATGGAAACTCATCTAGAATCCTAGCCTCGAGGAAGGTAGCTATCAGTTTGAGGATAGCACTGCTCAAAAGTGAGTGAGATCTCATCTCCACAAACAAGCTGAGTGTGGTAGTGCTTGTTCATCATCCCAGCTATGCAGGAGACATAGGTAGAAAGATTCAGTCTTAATACAGTCTAGGCAAAAAGTGGGAGACTTATCTGAAAAATTACCTCAAGCCAAAAAGGCTGTGTGTGTGTGTGTGTGTGTGTGTGTGTGTGTGTGTGTGTGTGTGTGTGTGTGTGTGTGTGTGTGTGTGTGTGTGTGTGTGTGGCTTAAGTGGTAGAGCCCTTGCATAGCAAGCCTAAGGTTCTGAGTTCAAACCTAAATATCACCAAAAACAGTAAAACAACGATCTACACACATGGTAAAAGAATGGCAAAATAGGTCTAAATATAATAAGTACACTAACAATCACTAATTACCAGAGAATTAAAGTAGCCAGTTAAAGACAGAAGTTGTCAGATAGGATTTTTTTTTAATGGAACTATACATTGATTGTAAGACTTGTACTTAAGACATAAGAATGTAGAAAGGTATAAGATAATAGGATGAAAAAAGATGTACCAGGGAATT
Organism: Dipodomys merriami; assembly: GCF_024711535.1. NCBI lineage: Eukaryota > Metazoa > Chordata > Mammalia > Rodentia > Heteromyidae > Dipodomys > Dipodomys merriami. The sequence goes on from NW_027204492.1 coordinate 110,887,122, forward strand.
AGTAACAAAATAAAGCTACATTGGGGAACATAGACTTTAAGATAAAACACATTTTCAGAATTAGAAAGGGCCACTAAATCATGATAAAAGTTTCAATTCTTCTAAAAGATAAGATAATCTTCTATTTGTCTACACCTAATAAAATTGCCTAAAGTATATAAATATTGGCAGGGAAATAAGCCCATTGGACAACCCTGGGAGCAGCTGATGAGTTTTAGAAGGTTAATGAAATGGAGCACTTAACTAATACAAGTCATAAAATTGAGTGCTCCCTATTCTTAAAAATAGAACCATGCTCCAAAATGGGGTACAGTGAAGATCACCTATCCCCATGAAAAGGAATGTATGTATGGGGTTTTTTAAACTTAAGTTAATTAATCAGAGTCCTAAGGGATTGTGAAGACTGTTGGAGGATTCTTATTTACATAATGGCCCAGAGGCTGGCTGGAATCCATTATTAGATTCCCTGCACGTGTACCCTGGAAAAACTGAGCAGAGCCAAGACCATATGGCTGGCACGAGAAGCAAGCCAGTACGGTTGATTCACAAAGATAATACTCACCCTGCACAAAGGAGATTCACCCAGCCTCCTTTGATTTCCAAGGATGGATGCAAGGAGCACTGGGAAGAATTCTGCAAGGGAAAAACTATTAAAAAAAAAAAAAAGACAATTTTGACGTCATTCATGAATCATCTTCATCTATCAGTCAATTCAGGCTCCAGTGGAAGGGTAGAAAATTAGCCATGGATTCATGTATCTGATTTATTTCTAAGTAGGTGGAGGCCAGGGCTGGAGATGGCAGGAAGCTCTCAGAATGGCAAGTACTGAGTGTGTATGGAGAGGATAGTGGGCGTGGCTTCTCTGGAGAGCAAAGGTGAAGCATAGTGCTATAGCTTTTACTCCCTAGTAGTTAGTGTTTCCCAAATTCCTTCTCCACCCTTCCCCCCCCCCCCCTGGTCTTTCCTCAGCCTCATTCTGTGTTTCTGGAGGCTGAGTCTTGGGCCTGTCAGCAACATCTCATTGCAGATTCCATCTGCACTCTAGATTTTATAAAATTTACAGTTGAACACAAAAGTAGGTTCACAGCCTGAAGTTGCATCGAACATGGTTAAAGGTTTATCAAAAATGGAACTGAGTAACCATCTTATTTTTATTACTTAATAAATCTTTTTATTTCAGTAGCGAAGATGGTACAGAGGTTTCTATTCATTACCATGCACAGTTGTGATAATTCAGAAAAGAAAACCAGATATTTCACTAGTAACTAAATTCCAATTTTTAGACTTAGCTGTTTTTCTACAAGTACTTGATTCTTTATGTTCCAGGGATCATAATGTGGTGCATTACCACATTACATTATCCTTAGCACTTTCTGGGCTGTGATAACTTCTCAGACTTTTCTTAATTTTCATGACTGTGGCAGTTTTGGGGCGTTCTAGTCAGGTATTTTGAAGGATGTTTCAGTTGGGCCTGGCTGAGATTTTCCTCATGATTACATTTGGGTTATGGGTTTGGGAGAAGATAAGCACAGAGATAAAGTACCATTTTCATTCAAGGGTACATGCTATCTATATGATTTATCACTGGTGATTTTAACCTTGCTCAACAGAACAAGGGAGCATTTGCCAGGTTTCTGTACTGTAAGTTACGATCATATTGTATAGTGCAATGCTGTATAGAATGGCAGTTCAACATTAGATGCAAGAGGTGGCTGGTAAGGAAAGGAGGAGTTACAGGAGGAGGGGGAGGTGCTAGTGGACCTAAACTAACTGGAAGAACAAGCAATAATGAAGGCTGAAGAGGTGTCTTCAGCACAATTGCTGAAGACAGGAGAAAGCTAAGCCAAAAGATGTGTTAATGATAGGTATTAACACAACATGGTATATGTGTGTGCTTGTGCTTGTGTGTGTGTATTTGTATGGATAGGAATGGAGAGATATCCAAGAGAATAAACACTACAAATATGTGCCAGATTTTGCTAAAAAGAAAAATTGAACTTATAAACCTGGATTCATGCTTTAACTCTGGTATTTCTTACCTATATAGTGATCTTAGGGAAACCACAAATTTACTTCTCTAAACTTGTTTTCTCATCTGTACATTAAGGTATATGTTAAGTTTTCCATCACTGTAAAAAGAAATACCAGAGGCAAATCAATTTGTAAAGAGGAAAGGCTTATTTTGACTCACAATTTTAGAAGTTTCAATCCATGTCCCAAATGCCCTCCTTGCTTTCAACCTGTGGCAGGGGTATTGGCAAAGGAAAACTGTATGCTCCATGGCCAGAGAGATAAAAAGAGAGGAAGAAAGAGGGGCCGGGGTCTTAGTATTTCCTCTGAAGGGGATGGCCCAACTTGCTGGAAGACCTTTTAGAAGGTCTACCATCTCCCAATAGTCCCATGATTTGGGAACCAAAACTTTTAACACATGAATCTTTAGGAGACACTTATCCAAAGCTGAGTAAATCATGATAAGAATAAAAGGATATATGCCTATTTCAAAGAACTTCAGAACTCAAACCATAATTTACAAATGGAAGGACATTGTGAGATGGCACAATTAGGGCATGGAGTTGGTTTGGGGAGATTGAGAAGAATTGCTTCTTCCTTTGCTTCTCTGTCCTGTTCGGTGTCTCTAATACTTAGTCTCATCCACTGTATCGCCAGTCTCCTGGTCCTCTGGCATCCAGTTTTGTTTGACCAATGGGAGATGTCAACAGTAGATTCAAGTATGGTCAGAGACAGAAGCCTGCATTTCCCTCCCTATTCTTTCCCTGCCTGGGAATCTTGTTTGGTAGTATCTGAACCGCTCCAGGATTATAGATCCCACTCAGGAGTCCCTTTGTCACGGCTTCAGCTCTCACCAGGCTCAGTATTATTTCCTTCCTTAATGGTAGTAACTGTTCCCTGTTCTTGCTTGTTCCTGAGAGCCATGCCATTCTGGTTTATCCTCCTGAGTTCATTCAGGATGATCTTTTGTTGAAATATGGCGTGTGTGTGTGTGTGTGTGTGTGTGTGTGTGTGTGTGTGTGTGTGTGTGTGTGTGTGTGTGTGTGTGTGCTGGTCCTGGGCTTGAACTCAGGCCCTGGGAACTATCCCTGAGCTTTTGTGCTCAAAGCAAGCACTCTACCACTTGAGCCACAGATCCACTGCAGACTTTTGTGTGTGTGTGTGTGTGTGTGTGTGTGTGTGTGTGTGTGTGTGTGTGTGTGTGTGTGTGTGTGTGTGTGTGTGTGAATGTGTTGGGGGAAGGATGTTTAATTGGAGATCAGAGTCTCAAGGGACTTTCCTACCTTGGATGGTGTTAAACCAGGATTCTCACATCTCAGCCTCCCAAGTAACTAGGATTATAGGCTTGAACCAACAGCCCAGCAAGTGGCTTCTTTTTTATGTTGATGGCATTGTTTAACATAAGAAGAGTTGGTTATCTCAGTAGTGACAAGCTATCACCGGTGGGGGGGGGGAGGTGGAGAGAGAGAAGGGGGTAGCTGGGAAAGAAACAGACACTTGGAAGGCTGGGGAAATGGGCCCGGCATTGCTTCAAGAGCAATAGGAATAGAACCTTAAGAATGGGCATCTTGAAGCATTTACAGATGATTTGGATGGTCAGCAGAACTTGCCATCATCAAGATGAAATAAATATAGGGCAGCAGTCTTCTGAAGCTTGCCCCTCATGTGTTTTCTGTTTGCTTGTTTTGAAAGACCTTGTTGGCACAGCAGTCTGAGCATGGCAAGGGTTTGAACTTGAAGGGGGCTCCCAGTTTTTGTTAACCTTTAACCAAGAACACAGTTGGAGAAGAGATAAATTATCTGTTTAAGGAAGAAGAAGAGGATATGACTGGGGCACTCCTGTGAATGACCCTGTGACCCTTCCCTTAAAAGGAGGATTGATGGAGAAAAGGCTCCCCCACACACATTTTCTCTGCCCACTAAAGGTGATGTCCCAGGAGCCCTAAGGAAAGGATAACAGGGCAACTTGATAAATTAAAAAGGATATGAATCAACTAAACAAGAAGGCATTTATCTAAGACATGTAAAGCACCTCAGAAGACAGTGCTAATCTGCTAATGAAAATATTGTTATCTAATTCATCATTGGAAACAGTTCTTTCAGTCCCAACTGCCTTAACCATTTTATTAAACTGCTTAGAAAATCAAAGTTCTTGGGATTTGTCCTGCAACGCCTGCCTATAGGTCAGGAAATGGTGACAAAAGGGATTTAGGTGAAAAGAAACAGTATTTTGCTTCAGGTTGTTTTTTGTTTGTTTGTTTGTTTGTTTGTTTGTCGGTCGTGGGGCCTGAACTCTGGGCCTGGGCGCTGTCCCTCAGCTCTTCAGCTCAAGGTGAGTACTCTACCACTTGAGCCACAGCTTCACTTCTGGTTTTCTAATATTTTATTGGAGATAAGAGTCTCAGGGACTTTCCTGCCCGGGTTGGCTTTGAACAACGATCCTCAGATCTCAGCCTCCTGAGTAGCTAGGATTACAGGTGTGAGCCACCAGCACCCTGTTTTTGAAACATGGTTTCGCTGTGTAGTCCAGACTGACTTCAAACTTTTGATCTTCCTGCCTCAACTTTGTGTTCCAGACTTTTGAATGCCTAAGACAATGACAGAAGTTGTTCAATTAGAACTTGTTTGAATGTGGTATGTACTAAAAGCTAGTAAGGCAAGGGACTAGTTTAGACTCCTGAAAGATTACTAGACACAGGGAAAATGGAAACCACAGACTGAGAATTGGATAGCAGAGCCATAAGAAGTTAAGAAGCATAAAATTGAAAAATATGCATAGTCTACTACTAATACTGTATCAACATAAACTCCCTTTGTTGTTATTTCTGCAGAACTCAGGCTTTCCTCTGGCTGGGCATTGAGCCATGCCTCCATCCCATTGCCGGATAGTTTCACTTTTTTTTTTTTTTTTGCCTGGGATGACCTGGATCAAGATCCTCTTATTTACACTACCTGCCATAGCTAGGACAGCAGGCATGTACCACCATACCCAGCTTTTTCTATTGAGATAGAGTCTTGTGAAACTCTCTGCTTGGGCTAGCCTGAAACTGGTATCTTCTTGACTTCTGCCTCCCTTGAAGGTGGAATGACAGGCATGAGCCACTGGTGCTCAGCCCCAAATGCTGGGTTTTACTATCCTACTGCAATCACATAAGCCATCCTTGGGGATAACTGTAGATTGGTACAGGGAATCTATGTTTTATTTTAAGTTTCTATGAGTCCATAATTAATTCAGAATAAAGTGGTTTTACTATTCCCATCCCCAAGCAAATAAAAGCCACTGGGGAGTGGTAGTGAAACTGTCTCCATGGACTACAATGAATACTGTATTTGTATGGGTCTTCTAAGATGTGTGAGGGGAGGAAGGGCATGTCTTGGGGCTTGAACTCAGGGCCTGAGTGCTATCCCTGAACTTTCTTTGTCCAAGGTTAGCACTCTACCACTTCTAGCTTTTTGGTGATTATTAATTGGAGATAAGAATCTCATGGACTTTTCTGCCCAAGCTTGAACCATTATCCTCAAGATGTCAGTCTCCTGAGTAGCTAGGATTACAGTTATGAACCACCAGTGCCTGGCTTCTTATGTTCTTTAATGTTTGTATGTGTGTGCGAGCACGCACGCATGCGTGCGTACGTGTGTATGTATGTGTGTGTGTGTGTGTGTGTGTGTGTGTGTGTGTGTGTGTGTGTGTGTAAAATGGGCCTTGAACTCAGGACCTTACACTGTCTCTTGACTTTTTTTGTTCATGATTGGTACTCTACCACTTGAGTCAAGCCTCTAGTTCTGGCTTTTTACTGGTTAATTGGAGATAAAAATCTCTCAGATTTAGCCGCACAGACGGGATTCCAAACTCAATTCTCAGACCTCCTATGTAGCTAGGCACCAGCCATTAGTGTGCAACTTCTTCAGGTTTTAAAATACTTTGCACAGAGACTAGCTCATAGTTGCTCCTTTCAATAAAATGTTAGGTAGCAAAGTTATACAATTGTCCCTATTTTACAGATGAGAGGACTGAAGTCCACAAAGCTAAAGTCATTTGTCATAGAAAGTAAACTTCAATGGCAAGGCTCCTATGAACATCTTTGAGTTCCAACTCAGCTGGCCAACTCTGGGTCCCCAAGACACTGGCCTTGATAAAAAGGATTTAAGTATAAGAAACTTACTTTGGAGGGTATGCTGAAAGCTTCCATGGAGGGTTAGGATAGCATGGCGGGAAAATATGCCTTATGAAGATGATTTCTGTGGGTCCCTGCGCTTCATCCCATTGAGGTTTTCTGGGAAATTTGGGAGAGCATGCCTTAGAGTCTTAGTCAGGATCAGTGAAAACTGCTCTACCTCCCACACCCATCCAATGGTGAGGGTAATAAACAGTCATTACAGCAATATGCTCAGCATATTCTGAAGAGGTTTATGCACAGGGGATTATGGGTCAAACCACCTCAACCAATGGCAACTGTCTCTTTGCTCTGTTACCACACTCCAATCTTGCTATCACCTAGAATGTTTCCTCTTAGGACTTTCTCCAGCCACACACATGCATACTGTGATAAGCAAGGTGAGAGACAGGCCCTTACCTTGCTTGGGGGTCAGGCTCAAAGACAGGAAGAACAACACAAAAAGATATGCACATGTTGCTGTGCAGTTTACACACCTAGATTTTTACTAAATTCTTCCAAAATCAAGATTCGCAGGAACACCTATTAGTGTTGTTCTTCACTGGCATGGAATGTACGTCAGAAGTCCAAGATTAGCTGGTTTTTCATTCCATCAAAATAAGCCCTGTGTACCTTTTAGAGATTCCTGTTCAAGTCCATAAACATGCTCCCCCCAAGAGCAAATGGCAAAGCAGCAGAAGTGTAGGCAGCATCATACTTAGGTTGGCAGGTACTAGAAGACAGGAATAATGAGATTCTCACCCAAAAAAGAGCCCAATAGTGTATGTGTGTGTGGGGAGAGGTCACGTGATGGTGGGATAAGAGGGTTTGCGCCTGGTGATTGCTGTCCACTGAGGAATTGATTTGCCTCTTTCCTTATTCGTATGGTATTTCTTCTCCAGAGTCTATCTTCTCCAGATATACTCTTCATCTCTGTGGACTAATTTAATCATTATGTACACGCTTTAGAAATTAGAGCCATTTCCCCTATTCGTGCCAGAAATAGACATTGCAGACATTTATAACTCTCAGTCATTTTAATCCAATCATCTGCCCAAGTATGTTCCCAATTAGAGCCATTTTGCTCTGTGTTTGATACTATGAAGTGGAACACATGTTCTGATCTTATAAAACATTTGACATAGCAAAGGTATCCTGTGTTTCCCTGTATTACAAGAATGTCAAAGCAGCTGATGGAATCTTTCTTCACTATATGCCCAGCCATAAAAATCTGACCCTTGAATTAAAATCAAATAAAAATATTCAAGGGATGTAATGCCCTGAAATATAGATTCTTGTTGTCACTAGCAGACTTCCACAGCTTTAATTCATTACATCTTTAAAGTTTTTTTTTCATATTTTAAAGATACCATATACTTGAGATACCGTGAATTATAAAATGGTTTTCCATCTTGAGTATGGGTACATCATTTTTTTTTCTCCTCCTACTTAGCCTTGATTCTTTTCAAATCATCACCATATTCTGGCATTAATTATATTATATTACCTAAACCTATGTAGAAGCAAACATAAAACCACTTTAACCTAGAAACTGCACCTGGAGTTATTATCATATTTTACGTTCATGCTTTTCATGTGTGTGTTCTTTTAGCCCCCAGGGCTTTCCTCCTTCCATTTTCCTCATCATAAGCATTGTTCATTAGAAGTCCATCACAATTTCCTAGGCAAAATACAGATCTGCCTTTCTTACAAAAATAAAATGTATCCATACTCTGCAAACAAAAAAACTTGGTGTAAAGCAAATCGCACCAGGAATCAGTTGGTGTCACAGCAATGCAAAAACTCAGCCAAGGTTTCTTTCCAATGGTTTACTACTAAGTGAGTGCACATGGATGAGTGAACACTAAATGAAATATGGAAACAAGGTCCTCAAACACAATGGTTGTTTGTTTGCGTGTGTGTGTGTGTGTGTGTGTGTGTGTGTGTGTGTGTGTATTTGGTTGGTGTATTTGGTTGGTTGTAGGGCTTGAACACTGGGCCTGGACGCTGTCCCTCAGGTCTTCAGCTCAAGGCAAACACTCTACCACTTTGAGCCACAGCACCACTTCTGGTTTTCTGGTGGTTAATTGGAGATAAGAGTCTCATGGACTTTCCTGCCTGGGGTTGGCTTTGAACTGTGATCCACAGATCTCAGCCTCCTGAGTAGCTAGGATTACGGGTGTGAATAAATATTAAGTAATATCACCAATGCCTGTTATTTAACTTAAGTAAGTCATTGGGAATGTGATATGACATTACCAATTCTGTTTTGCCAAGAATCAACCCAACCATAAACCATTGCTATCCATTTGTCAAAGAAAGGCCAAATCAAGAGTCAAAAGAAATGTCTCATGGCAGCCGGACTCAGTACCTGTAAATATAGCAACAGCTTTCTGAGAAGGGTGGGTCTTTGTCTTGAAGACACTCAGATTCTTGAAGAAAAGAGAGAATGTGATAGAAATATAGAGGGAGCAAGGGGAGCATCTCAACCCCCCTCCCCCTGCCACCTTTTGGTTGAGAGCTCTCTACCTAGAAGCCTATAACCACAGTGGTTCTAGTAAGCACAGCAATTATCTTCAACTCTAGACACAGATCCTTCTCAATTTTAGACCGTTGGAATAGCCTAGTTTTAAGGTTTTGCTAAATGCTTTTCTGTTTGAAGCTATGACTTCTAGGAGAGTGAACAAGTATGGCGTATACAAGTTCAATGAATGTTTACCTGTGTCTGTACCTGGATGATTAACCCTTAGATCAAAATTAAAATCATTTCTGGCCTCCCAAAGGACTCACTGAAGCTTCCTCTACCCTCTGCCTCCACCATACCCCCAACACTATTCTGACCTCTAGTGCCATAAAGTAGAATTGTTGGATCGTAGGCTGTATGCGTGTTTAGTTTTAACGAGTAATGCCAAACTTTTGCAAAAGTGTTGAACCAATTTACAGTCCTAAGCAATGACTTTTTGTTTGTCCAGATTCTTGGCTGTTGGCACTAGAAGTGCTCAGCTGCTCTTCTTTTGCTATTTGCTTGACCTAAGCCAGGGCCAAGTTTTCATCACCCTTCTGAGTTTTTTAATGTTGTATAACTCAATATGGCTGTCATTTGTCATTTGCTTTATGGTGACAATGGCAGAATGAGTGATATGGTGACATGCTGTGATTCTGCAGAGAGTGTGGGTGTTACTGTAACTTCCATGGTAAGTTATAATGAACCTAAACAAGATTATCTTAGCAACTCTTAACAAATCCTGACCTGTGCCATTAATTTATGAGACCCCAGAGCTAGAGTGACTTCTTGTGCCTCGCAGATAACAAGAGGAATAAGTTTTAGAGGTCCCCAAGAGCTATTTGGAAAACAGAGTATTTTAAACCTGAAAGAAATGTGTAGGAGGGACACTGTCAACGGAATGTCATCATGCAGGCCTTCTTTCAATATAAACCAGCTGATGGTGACTCTTCATTTTTTTCTTTTTCTTTTTAAAATTATAATTAGCCTGATTTTTTTGTGTTTCAGCTTTTATTCAATTAATCTTAGAGAAATATGTGCTTTAAAAAGTCTGGGCACAGCTGAGAGAACGTGTGGGACACAAATATTGTGTTTGGTATTCATGTCATAGGCTATTAGTGCCATTTGTTTAGAATTTGGTTTTATTTTAAACATTGTTTGAAGAAGAAGAAGGAAAAAAAAACAAGAAAGAAAGAGCAAAACGCCAAGTGGCAGTTTATCTGATTTGCTAAAAAATATTGCATTTAATATCATCTTTTTTCCAGGGATTTAGAAGGGAAATAAATAATATAAATGCCTACCAGAGATCATCTTGACATTTTTCTGCCTCCCACCAAACAAAGAATGTAGGCTTGATGTTGTGAAGTGTTGTCATGTCTGGAACTTGCTCTATAAACATCCAGCAAATGAGAGGAGATGTGGGAGGACTGGCCAAGTAGAGATAATTGTGGAGACTGACTGATGAATTTCCAAGAGTCATCATACTATTCTCTCTTCATTTGTGGTTCTCAAATATTTCATAAGAAAAATAATTTTAAAATTATATCAATAGCAACACATATAACTGGGTCACTAATATTTAAGGGGTATGGAACAAGCAGAATTCAAAAAGAAACATGCACATATGAGCGTAGGCTATCTATCTGCTAATATTAGGGGATTAAGATCATGGCATTGTGATTCTGTGTTTAGAAATAAACTTGACCTTCTAGAGATATGTCCTAAAATATTTATGGGATGGAGTTAGGTGTTATCTGATTTTTGTTCAAGGTAATATAGGGAATGGAAGGGAAAGGGTTAGACTGACCAGTGGTAAAATAACAACAATTGAAAATGTAAATGAAGGACTTTTGAAAATTGTGCATGTTGTTACCTGGGAGGCGAAAGAAGGAGTTCGGACTCTGGGGTCTCAGAAGGTAGTGACAAAGGCCATAATTTGTCAAGATCTACCACAGACTCACCACAGAACCCATAGTAATACATATACTAATCATGAAATCACAGTGAGTCACTAATAAAGAGCCATATGGGTCCATACATTGCTCTATGTATCTTTGTGTATATTTAGAAATGGAACGAAAAATCATTTGTGTATATGCAAAGGAAACAGCTTAGGACTGAATTTGCAGGCTTGTTTTTCTCTTCATCCTTACATTATGGAAGCAACTATTGAATTAACCATCTCTGAAATTATCTTTTCATTTGGGAGGTACATTGAAATCATAAAAATTAAAAATGTCATCCTATCAAAGGTAATTGTAGGGTTTAGATAAGTGTCACTCAGTGAACTAAATAATTTTTGTGTGTCAGGGCGGGGGGGGGGGGAGTCGTGGGGCTTGAATTTAGAGCCTGGGTGCTGTCTCTCAAGGCTAGTACTTTACTACATAGAACCACAGTACCACCTCTGGTTTTCTGGTGGTTAATTGGAGGTAAGAGTCTCACAGACTTTCCTGCTCTGGCTGGCTTCAAACCTCGATCCTCAGATCTCAGCCTTGTGAGTGACTAGGATTACTGGTGTGAGCCACCAGCACCCGGCAATAAATTCTTATAGCTACAAGTTTCCAAGATGAAAAACTGCCCAGGACCAGGGCTTCTGTACTTGTGAGGCAGGCCCATTGGGTTACCAAAGGGTGAGCAGGATAATGCAAGGATAAGGCCCAGCCACCAGCTCTGTCTTCTCCAACCTACTTCTTTCTTCTTTTACAAGTCAATCTAGGATTGAGTTATCTTCCTTCCTTCCTTCCTTCCTTCCTTCCTTCCTTCCTTCCTTCCTTCCTTCCTTCCTTCCTTCCTTCCTTCCTTTCTTCCTTCCTTCCTACCTTCCTTCCTCCCTCCCTCCCTTTCTGCCTTTCCCTCCCTTCTTTCTTCCTCCTTCCCTCTTTTGCTCTCTCCTCTTCCTTCTTCCCTCTTTCTGTCTCCTGTCCCTTCCTCTTCTCATCTATCTATCTATCTATCTATCTATCTATCTATCTATCTATCTATCTATCTATCTATCTATCTATCTATCTATCTATCATCTATCTTAGATCTTTCTTTCTTTCTTTCTTTCTTTCTTTCTTTCTTTCTTTCTTTCTTTCTTTCTTTCTTTCTCTCTCTCTCTTTTTCTTTCTTTTCTTTTCTTTCTGTCAGTACTATGTCTTGAGCTCAAAACTCAGGCCTTAAGCTCGTACTTGGCTTTTTCACTAATGGTGGTACTCTACCACTTGAGCCACAACTCCAATACAGCTTTTTGCAGGTTAATTGGATTTATACTCTCAATGGTTTTTCTTCATGGTACGACTTTGAACAGCGATCCTCAGATCACAGCCTTTTGAGCAGCTAGGATTACAGAGGTGAGCCACCCCTACCCAGCTTGTATTTTCTGAGTTAATATCAGAACCTATGGCCTAACTGCAGATCATAAAACTGAGCAAGGGGTAGTATATGCAGTGGTTAAGGACACTGGTTCTAGGGTCCTTGTATTTAAACCCAGAGATGTGAGAACTTGGTAAGCGATTTTACTTTCCTGAGCATTATCTTCTTCATTTTTAAAACAGGAGTGATGAAAATAATGCCCCCTAGTCATGGACTTCTTGTCAGGAGAACTGAGGGCAAATACTTCAAACAGGACCCATTACATTGTCATTAGTTGTAAGTTGGTCTCTCCTAAAACATCTCTGAAAATAAGATCCCTTTACCCATGCAGCAGCAGGGAAAAGCTCAACTAACAAACAGCCACCTTTTTCATTCTTTTCTACCTGAAGACTCCTAACCAGAGGATCAGCCATACTCACTGCAGGGAATTCTGGGAGTAGAGTCTGAAGGTGTCATTTACAAGTCCATTTCCAGTTCAGTGTTTCAGCTTAAACCTCCTCCCCACAGTTGACATCTAGAACCACAGTATATGTTTTATTTTAGAAATAACAATAAACCCTCATAATATTTTTTTGCATAAAGTTGGAATTTGAGATCCTCTGGATCTTGCCTTTCAGTTTGACAAGTATAGACACGCAGCACCATTTCATTTATGAATTTCCCAGATCCTCCATCCAATCTTTTAAACAAGGTCCTCCTTAATATCACCTCTTATCCTGTGATAGCCATTTCCTCGCTTTCCCTTACAACCTTCTCTGGGCAGGATACTGGGACTTACCTCCTGTGCTTGTTTCCACCTTTAGTGAACCTTCTAGTCTTTGCCTGTTTAACATTGCTTCTCCCTACCTAGTACTAGAATTGATCTTTCCTAAGTGAACATACTTGTGGTTTTCATGGCACTAGCCCTGTCCTATACATGGCCACAGGATGCTCTCTGACCTTAGTTTTGCACATCAGAGTACTCGAACCCTAGGATACAGGGCTTAGCTGAAGAAAGGGTATGTAAGCCTTATTGGCTCAATCACCGTGTTCACTGCAACTTTTCTGCTGGAGTGATCAGGAGACAAATAAGCAAAGAACCACAACTCCCTAGTGGGGCTGTTGATCCAATTGATATGAATTGCAGACTTGGGAATTTTCAGAGGCAGTCATAGCCAAGAGAGTCTAAGATATTAAAAGAAACACAGAAGCCCCAATTATCATGTAATGCTCTGAGATTAGCTAAGCCTGAAGGTTGAAGAACCAAACCCTGAGCTTTTTGGTGCTTCAAGCCAAAGGTCCTAAGTCCTTTTTACATGAACTTGTCTGTATTGGTTTTGTTTTATGTTGTTCTGTTTGTCTCTCACAAGTGTCCATATGCTAATGACTTTCAAAGACACATCTGTAACCAGGGCTTCTCTCCCAAGGAACTCTCATAGAAATAACTCTTAATTAAACAACCTCCACACAGATGTCTCACAAAAATTCAAGCATATGTTGTTTGCTAATAATGACCATTCTAGTCACACTATACATTTGCCTTTACTTATAAATGTTTTAAAATATTCACCAGAATGTAAACACTATGAGGACAGGAATATCGCTTGTTTATTCATTGTGGAAAGAAAAGACAATAAATGTTTGTTAAAGGAACGAATGAATCAACAAACCAATGAAACAACTTTTCTTTGAGCTCATCTACTATATGCAATTAGTAGAATAGATTTGGACTTATGAGTATCTCAGATCTCATATCTGATCATATACCATACTCTACTGCTTTGTTTAAGCTTAAGTTGATTCTTGTCTGAACCATTGCAAAAATCCCGTAAGCTCAACCTTCATCTACCCTCCACACAACTACTAGCCTCTTTCAAAATGGAAACCAGGTTTGATTGTGCCCCTGTTCATATCCATCAATGACACTATAGAGTAGTCCGGATTGAATCTTAGCTGACCTCCCTTTCCAATTTCTTCTTTACTATTTCTTCTTTTCTTTTCTCCTCCCCTCCCTTTCTCTCCCCCCCCCCTTCATGCAGCCATTGCATAAGGAATATAGGACCACCTGGGGTCTCCCAAATTCACCAGCACTTTTCCTGCCTCTGTGTCTTTGCCCATGCTTTGCTATCCTTCTGTGGTCCCCTTTTTATCTTCCTAATTACTCTGCAAAGCTCATGTCCTGTCCTTCCCAAAACCTTCTCTAGTCTCTGTCTCTTCATTCTAGTTTAGAATTCCCTCCTCTGTTCACAAAGTTCACTGCATACCTTTTTTCTTCCAAAGTACTTAAATGGAACAGGCTTATTTTATTGCCAACTGCCATCTGCATGATATTTTATTATACTCTTGGGTACATGCTTAGACTACATTTCCCAGTCTCCATTGCAGCTAAGGATAGGATGGTCATATGCCTGAGCTCTGGCCAATGGAATGTCAGCAGAAATCATGTGTATTGCTTCTGGGCCAGGCCCATACAAACCTTTCTACTCAGCTGAGTAGAAAAGAGTAAGGATCCATGGGGAGGGACAGTGACTAGGTGGATGGAGTCACTTGTACAACTGCAACTGGGGCCATTCCATAGCCTAAACTAATAGAAGAAAACAAACAAGAATTCACCCCAGGCTGACCATTGGGTTTGGACTTCCCGCCTTAAACTCTTTGCTATAACTTACTGTTCAGCTTTCAGGTAGTTGTTGGTGCTATTGCTGCTGCTCCTCCCTCTTCCTCTTCCTCCTCCTCCTCCTCCTCCTCCTCCTCCTCCTCCTTCCTCTTCTTATTTGCATCTAGACCATGGGTTTGGGGGAGATGCTACGTAAAGGGTTTATTCCATAATTTTGGTAGCAGCTCCTTTGGTCATCTTGGTTTTAATTTTTATTTATTTATTTAAATTTAATTTTATTGTCAAGGTGATATACAGAGTGGTTACAGTTACATTATTTATTTCAAAACATGGTCTTTCTATATATCCCACTGGCCTTGAATTTGTGATCCTTCTGCCTTAGCCTCTCAGGTGCTGGAATAACAGGCATGGGCTACTATGCACAGCTCTACCATCTTGTTTCTTTGTTGTTGGTGGTGGTTGTGGGGCTTGAACTCTGAGCCTGGATACTGTCCCTGAGCTCTTCAGCTCAAGGTGTGTGCTCTACCACTTGAGCCACAGTGCCGGTTTTCTGGTTCATTGGAGATAAGAGTCTCATGGACTTTCTTGCCTGGGCTGGCTTAGAACTTCTATCCTCAGATCTCAGCCTCCTGAGTAACTAGGATTACAGACGTGAGCCACTGGCACCCAGTCCATCTTGATTTTTTAAATCCAAATTCCTGTCTGGATACTTGGCTGATAGTGGATCTTTAATAATTTTTTAGGTGGGTTAATTAAATGTCCAGACTCATAAGATTGTGATGAAAGGATGCTGTTGATCTGATTGACTCTCTCTGATCACTAAACTCATGATTTCGAATGTTTTTACTGCTCTGATGAGACAATTTTATTCAAGACATAATAAAGACATATATAAGCTAGGAACTCGTGGCTCATACCTATAATTCTAGTCACTCAAGAGGCAGAGATCTGAGGAACACATTTCCAAGCCAGACTGTTACCTCCAATTAACCACCAAAACGTCAGAAGTAGAGTTGTGGCTTAAGTGGTACAATGCTATCCTTTAGTGAAAAGCTCAGGTACTACCCAGGCACTAAATTCAAGCCCCAGTACCAACCCAGTCTCTCTCCTCTCTCTCTCTCTCTCTCTCTCTCTCTCTCTCTCTCTCTCTCTCTCTCTCTCTCTCTCTCTCTCTCTCTCTCTCTCTCTCTGTCACACACACACACACACACACACACACACACACACACACACAGATACAGTAGTGATAGCAGGCATGAGGAGAGAATGGGTTTGTGTAGAACAGTTTAACTATCCCTCTTTCATCAAGTTCCTGCAACAGAAACACTGGAGTAAAACTGAGTCATGGCTTAGGTGGGAGAGTTCTCAAGATCATTTTTGCCCCCTTCCCTTTTATTTGCACACGTTCCTTGCTTTTCCCACCTGTTTGACCAATCTCAGCAGCTTCTACTATTAATTCTAAGCCCTTACTGCTCTGCCACTGGCTCATTCAGAAGCTAGAAGTCATTGAATCTGAACTGATGGCTCACCCTGGTTCCCTTGCTAGCATTTCTATATGGGGATAACATCTTCAGCTCCTTTCTTACAATTGGAATTTTATCCGCATGTTGCTTCAATGGCCTTGGGTTGGGCTATCCATGTCATGAACTTGGAGTGGTGGTAACTGAAAGGAATCCTTCACCTCCATCCCAGGGGATCATGCAGAGGCAGGCAGGCAGGCACAGGAGAAAGATTATTGCAAGGATTATTAGAGGAGCCATATTTCCCCCAAGAGGGAGCACATGGCACCTGTCCCTATTCAAGTAGCAGAAGGGTCTGCAGGCAGGAAGTGAGGTGGGTGGGTGCTTGGGTGGGTCTGGGTGGAGAGAAGGAGGGGCCAGATATATGGTGGGAGGAGCTCAGGCCTGAGTGGAGCTGAGGACCAAAGTTGGGCATAATGCTTACACTAATAAGATTCATTTTTACCCAAGAGAATGCCTGGATCTTTCACAGAGAATCTCTGATATCCAAGCACTTCTCCCCAAAGATCACCATGGTATTGTAAATCATAGGTTACTCCTG
This sequence comes from Dipodomys merriami, assembly GCF_024711535.1. Lineage (NCBI taxonomy): Eukaryota > Metazoa > Chordata > Mammalia > Rodentia > Heteromyidae > Dipodomys > Dipodomys merriami. The sequence continues at coordinate 110,903,800 of NW_027204492.1, forward strand.
GTGAGCAGCTGCCATTTTCCCAACATCCACTGGCCTGGATACTCCAGCATGGTCAACTTTGCACGTGCTTGCTACAAAACCCTCCACAATGACAGTGTTTGATTGCCCCTATTGTACACATCAAATCAATTGGATCGATTTTCTCAGGAGAAACTGCCAGCAATATCACATGTTGAACACTGGGGCAGGAGTAGAAAATGATGTCATTTATGTACTAAAGAAATTGCAGTTGACTTTTTGAAACTTATAGCTGCTGCATAGATGGTTTTGGTGTGAGTCCTAAGGCCTCAGTAGCATTCAGAGCCAGTGTGTGGCTGAGTGGTTTTTTTTTAATTTAATTTTATTTTATTTGTGAACATACTGTATGTAGCTGAGTGGTTTTGATGCATGTGTGCTTTGATGTATTGAGGCCTGAACTCAGAGCCTGGAAGCTATCCTTGAGCATTTTTGCTCCAGGCTAACACTCTGTCACTTGAGCTACAGCTCCACTTCCAGCTTTTTTGATGGTCAATTAGAGATAAGAGTCTCATGGACTTTCCTCCCTGGGCTGGCTTTGAACCTCAGTCCTCAGCTCTCAGCCTCCTGAGTAGCTAGGCTTACAGGCCTGAGCCTTGAAACAATCTTTGTTGTCATGTACTGGGTTAAATAGTGTCACCTGCTGAAAGTTCATATTCATCTTGAAGTGTGGTCTTATTTGGAAATTGGATCTTTGCAGATATAACTAGTTCAGATGAGGCCATAGTGGTTTGGCTCTAATCCAATAAGCAATGGCTTTATGAGGACAGGAAAGGACACAGAAACACACAGAAAAGGTTATGTGGCAACTTAGGTGTCTATAAACCAAAGGACTCATTTCAAGGCTTGTTGGCCACCATAAAAATCTCGGAAGAGGTAAAGAAGGATTTTTTTCCCCTAGAGCCTTCAGAGGAAAGTGCCTTGCTGACACCTTGGTATTGGATTTCAGGCTTCAGAACTGTGGGATTTCTGTTGTTTTAAACTACCCAGCTTGTAGCTTGTTGTTGGGGCAGCCACAGGGCATTGTCTTCTTGCACTGTCCATTATTTACAAATTCTCTAAGTCTCACAACAGTGAAAGAAGCATAGTGTTGTGGTTCAGTGTAGTGATTCTGGTACTTAATAGCTGTATGACCTAGACTTCCTCCACTGCTCTGTGCCTCAGCTTTCCTGACCTAGAAATATGGAGCAGAAAACAAATAAATAGATTGTGCTAAGGGCATATATATGTGCTTGTTATGTAAAAAAATAAAGAGAAAGAAATCCATTGGAGGTAAAATAGCTATGTGAAGTGGAAAAGAATTTAGATATGAGCTAGACTTTCAGGATTTGGGGGAGGCTAACCAAACTCTATCCAGGAAGTATAAAAGGTGAGCAAAGGCTTGCTGGAGGTATAAGGCTAGCAAGCAGCAAGGCCTCCTGACCATTTCTCTGTGATGGTCAGCACCAAAACTTACGTTTATATATGCATAAAATCAGTAGACTACTTACAGCTAGATCCTAGAAACCACTGTTTCAGTATCTAAAGCCCTCTGCTATATGTAACACAGTCCCAGCACCTGTAGAGAAACTTTGGCTTTGAGAAGCTTTTCCAACTTCCATGTGGATTCTGGCTCAGATTTGCAGTGGGGACCACAGTGCATTCCCTTTTGGTCTAAGGAACATACTTTGACTCAAGAATGCTTGCTACTTAAAATGTAGCTCACAAACCAGTAGCCTTTGCATTGGTTGAGAACTTGTCAGAGACATTAAATGGTAGGTCCCTTACATCCTCACTCTGCTGGATAGGAATCTGCACTTAAACCAGGTCCTCAGCTGAGAGAGACACATGTAACCATTTGAGGACTCTGGGTAGCTCAGTTTGCTAAAGGAGTGATTTACTTTGTTCTCCCCTTTAGATGGTCACAAGGAACCTTTTAAACATCCAGATGCATAGCCAAAGCAGCTTGATTTAATAAAAACCTCTGCAAGTATGCTGGGCACTAGTGGCTGATGCCTATCATCCTAGCTACTCAGGAGGCAGAGGTCTGAGTATCATGGTTCATAGCTAGCCTGGGCAGAAAAATCCGTGAGACTCTGATCTCTAATGAACTACTCCAAAAAAGTCAGAAATGGTGCGGTGGCTCAAATGGTACAGTGCTAACCATGAGCACAAAGAGGTTCAGGAACAATGCCCAAGGGCCTGAGTTCAAGCCCCAAGACTGGCAGAAAAAAAATCTCTGCAAGTGGAGCTCTGGGAAATCAGGCCTGCCTGGGTTCAAACCTTGCTTTGTACCACTTGCTAGGATGGGATGATAAGCAAGGTTCTTGATCTCTCTTTGCTTCCCTTTCTTTAAAATGGAGACAGCAATATCATTCATCCCATAGAGTATTGTTGAGGACTAAATGAGTTAGTGTGTGGGTACTCATTTGAGTATTTGACATATAGAAAGTGCTATTTATTTATTTATTTATTTATTTATTTATGTATTTATGTATTATGTATCTCATTCTCTCTCATGGGGAATTTTAGAAGGATCCTCACTTTCTTGTCCCCTTACCCCATCTTGAGTGCTGGGTTTGGGGGGCTGTACCTATACCTGATTAGGTGCTCAGTAAATCTCTGAGGAATGCATGGCTGATTGGTTACAATGCCCCCTTGCATGTTCAGTGGAAAGAAATAATCAGTCAGCTCTTGAATTAGGTTAGGAATATGAGCATCTCTTTGGGTTTGAGTTGAAAGAGAGGTCTCCCTGGATGTGAGACTCTTGGTGCTAAAAGCAAAATACCAGGCAAACCAGGCTGAGACAATGGACCTAAGTATGGCTACTACTCGAAGGACAAGTTCATTTAAACACTGTTTTAAGTGTAGTCAGGCTCAGAGAGACTAAGAGTTCATGCTTTTCCTCCTATGTGGAAGCGAGATGTAAGTATAAATCCATGTACAGAGTCGTGTACATAGATACCCAAACATATGGGCTAATGTATAGTATATGCAGGGGAGGATTGCAATGTCAAAACTCCTTCAAACAACTAACTTACCATTTAACTATATGAACATCAGGAAGCTGGAACAAGTATAGTTGAGAGTGGAGAAATAAAGGGGAGCAGAGGAATGGAGAGAGGAAGAATAGGTGAATATAGTCGTTATATTTGATGTATATATGTGAACATGGAAGCAGGTAACCTGAAGGGATGTGTGGGGTCAGGAGATGGGAGGGAATGATGAGAGAGGTGACCTTGATCAAGATGCAGTGTACTCCCAAGCTGACAGGTTGAATTGAAACCCCTTTGTACAACCACTTAAAAGATAATTTTAAAAAATCCACTATTTTGAAGGTATCATAAGGAGAGGTCATGAGTCCAATTCACTATGGACACGTAGTAAAGGTAATGACAATGACAATTCATTTCTTCGTTATGATGTGTGTGTTAGTGTATGTGTGTGCACATGTGCATGTATGCACATGTTCTGCATGTAAGCTGGAATATAGTGGCAGTGTAGTACCTCCTATGTCATGTGGTGAGCAGTTTTTGTGTGTCACAGAAAGCATCAGATGACCTACATTAAGTCTTATGTATACCATTTAATACCTTTGTAATATTGGGTAGGCTTCTTAGCCTCCATATATGCATCAAGTTTTCTGTCTGTAAAATCAGGAGAACAGTAGTAGTTTTCATCTTTTAGAATTGTTAGAATAGGTATGTTCAACATGTGAAACATTTAGCAGAGTGCTGGTCACTTAGTAGAGATTCAACTGATGTTAGGAATTATTATTATTGCTAGCATTATTAACACTGTCAGGTGACTTATAACCATTCTCTGCTTCATTTTCCTTTCTCACATCCCAACCTATTTTCTTTGCTCTGAACGCTCTACACCCTGGCTTCTGTTTCTCCTCCCTTCCCCACCAGAGGCTCTATCAACTATTCTATAGCTTGTATGATAGCTAAGCCCCTCACAAAGATGCTAGGTGAGAAAGACCCCAGGGGGATTGAACTGCAAGCCCTCACCTAATGAAGAGTGACTATCCAGAGGGGTATCTTTCCCTAATTTTCACAAAGATCACATTAGTGGTGATGCTTGCTTGTCAGTGATCTAAGGATGAGTAAGAGTTTACTGATTCTATTTCAGATCCTATTTCAGATTCTATTGCAGATTTCCTAGCTGTTCAGGTCATGCTAACCTCAAACTGCATTCACTTCTCAGAAAGCATCTATACAGACCAAAATAGGAGGCATCTTTCCAAAAGGATTCGCGAATAAATGTTTTTTGTTTATTCATGTCATTTTTTAAATATAAAGCTAAAACTACTTGACCTAGAACAGCAGGAACAAACTTTTAAAAATATTTTTTCAGCACTTATGATAACAATAGTAAGAACTATGAGTAAAATAATCTGATTTTAAAAGATTATACAACTCAAATGGTGAAATGGTAACTTGTCTGTACACCACTTTAATGATAACCATAAAAATTATATTGCCAAAATGATTATAGAAGATGATTTCAAACTATTATACAATATGTAGAAAACTAATAGTTAGGGACTATCTTTCACAGTTCACCACCAAACAGAAAACTAACTTCATCTTAACTTTGAATTGTATATTTGAACATTTTGTCATATATCACCTATAGGCATTTATTTTATATCTAGCCAAATACTTTTTTAGATAGTGGGAAATTATGGTGTCGATTTGCTGAACAGGTGGACAAATAAGGTTCTGTTCCTGTCAGAACGTGCCCTTCTGTCTTTCTCAAAGTTACCTACCTGCAAGTTCAATCTAGGTCAATTGTACAAGCCCTATTATGGAACATTACTATAAAGAAGTAAATGTCTGGGGCACCAGTGGCTCATGCCTGTAACCCTAGCTGCTCAGGAAGCTGAGATCTGAGGATCACAGTTTGAAGACAGCCTGGGCAAAACAGTCCATGAGACTCTTATCTCCAACTAACCACTAAAAAGCCAGAAGTGGAGGTGTGGCTCAATTGGTAGAGTGTCAGTCTTGAGTGAAAAAGCCAAGCAAAAGCAGGGCCCTGAATACAAGCCCCAGTATCGACACATACACAAAAAATCCAAAATGTATATATCTGCTGCCTATTTCACCACTTTCTCAAGGGCAGTCATCTTTGAAATGGCTAGAGGCAGCATGAATAAAATGTATGGAAATTTGAAAGAATGAACCTTGGGGTTTGTATATTGGAATGTTACAGAACTGAGAGAATTTACCAACTAAATCAGTGATCTATTGACCATAATCCCAAATCGGAAACTAGAGGATTGTTGTTCTGATTTTCAAAAGGGTGAAGGAAGTAGACAAGTCTACTGAGAAATCAAGCAAGCTTTGCTAGATCCTGAGATAAACAAATTGCTTTTGAAGATTTAGAAAAGAAAGTACAAAGTACTATCCATTGGCCTGGGATTGTCAATCATAATTAGATGAGACTAACCTAGTATGGAATCATATTAGTAACTTCTCTGCTTCCTTCCTCTAAAAGAGTAAAACCATTTTCCCTGCTCTTCTTTGTTTGTTTGTTTGTTGTTGGTCAAGAAGCTTGAACTCAGGGCCTAGCTGACCCTGAGCTTTTTTTCTCAAGGCTAGCATTCTACCACTTTGATCCACAGCTCAAATTCCAGTTTTCAGGTGTTTAATGGGAGATAAGAGTCTCATGGATTTTCCTCCCCAGAATGGCTTTGAACCATGATCCTTAGATTTCAGTCTCATGAGTAGCTAGGATTACAAGCATGAGCCAGCAATATTTGGCTCCCCTACTCTTGACTGTAGGTTTATCTATGTTCTGTGTGTTGGCCAATAGCATAGGTAGAAGGGCCTAGGCCTTTGCAAGCCTTCTACAGTTCCTCTCTTTCTCTTATGCCTCTACCACTGCCATTATCATTTGTGCTGGGTAACTTGCTTGTCAAAGGAGGAAAATAGGAGATATGCACAGCAGAGCCACCATAGCCACTTTAGTGAGAAGTGGAGCCACATGGCTATATACAGCCAGCTTACCTTTTTCAAAAATGCAAAACAAGCCCAGCAGAGATGAGCAGAGACCTATGCCCATTCTCCTGCATGTACTAAACACTTATTTTATGTTATAAGCTGTCACAGGGTTGTCAATCTGTGAATGGAATAGAGATGAATACCAAAACAACACCTATTTTTCTTCTTTGATTGGTAGACCATAGCCCAAAGTAGATGGCACTGGAAGTAAATGTCAGCAAATGAAGTAAATTTTGTTGCTCTAACCTTAGAGATCAAATGGAGAATCGTAAGGCAGTCACCATTAAAATTAGCATTAGTGTCTGAAGAATAACCAAGTGCTAAGTAATATAGTTTTCTAGTGGAGCAGTAAGTTGTTTCTTGGTCTTATTCAATTTGCTCTTTTTCATCCATGGTTTGAATGAAAGTGTGGATACCACATATCAAATATATAGGAACTTAGACAAGTAGCAAATGTTTTTTGGCAATACTAGATTTTCAGCTCAGGCTCTTGCACTTGCCAGGCAGGTGCTGTACCATCTGAACAACACCCCTAGTCCATTTTGCTTTAGTTATTTAGTCCCAGGACCACAATCCTCCTATTTACCTTCCCATGTAGTTGGGATGCCAGGCATACACTATTGCACCCAATATTTATTGGTTGAGATGGGTTCTTGTGTTTTATTTAGACTGCCCTCAAACTGTGATCCTACTGATCTCAGACTCCCAAGTAGCTAGGATTACAGGTGTGAACTGTAGCACATGACCACACATACTTGAAATGTCTACTTAATATTTTTCCTACCAAAATTGATATTTATTCAAATAGTAGGAAGTGAAACTACATTTTAAAAGAAATAATTTTTCCTTCCTGCATTTTTCTTCTCATTCTGCTTTTTTTTGTGTGTGTGATGGCCAAGGCTTAGATTTGAACAAATTATCGAAATTACTCACAAACATTTCCCTTCCTGGCTTTTGTTTCCAAAAACCTCAGCCTCTTCAGGAATTGTAATGTGATCTTAGGGAATATGATTCAAGAGAATGAGTACTTTTGAGGAAAGCAAGAAGAATTTACCAAAGACTGAAGAATTCCTCTGGCTAGGGACAAGATCAAAGTCTGAAAACCTGAAGAACCACAGGAACTTATACTTTGCATCCTGACAGCTCCAGGATAGGAGGTAGATTTCAGACAACTAAGGGAGGAAAGCTAAACTATGGGCTCCTACAAGCCAGAGCTTTCTCAGCCCCAAGCATAGCCTAAAAGCTACAGCCTCTGAGTGGCTGAAAGGCTTCTGTGGGTTAGATCTGTGACTTACTAGTGATACTTCTGGAATGCTTAAATGCCAGAGCATCACCCTAATGTCATAGAACTGCTTTGGCACACTCCCACCAATGGTGGAGAGGGCTCAAAAACAAAATTTCCCATCAACTTGGCAGGATAGAGGTAGACATTGCATTGAAAATAAGCACATGCAGTGTTTTTTGCTCACCTGAATTTCTGGTTTGAGATTTATGTCTGCTGCAGTAGGAGAAGGCAAGTTCCTATTCTCAAGTAGGAAGAGCATGTACGTTCTTGGAAAGAAACCCGAGGTGTAGAACAGGTACCTCTAGGTGGTATGGCAACTAGTGTATAGTCAGTATAGTAGTCAGTTGGTTGGATGGGTAGAAGACGGTAAAGAACAATGACTTTTGTCATTGAGAAAAGATTTCTAGTTCATCTCTGCTGTTTAATCTTCTTGTACCTTTAGCCCAAAATACCATCTCCTTGGGCCTCAGTTTAGCAGAAAGAAAAATGAAAATACTGAATTAAGTCAGCTCCAAGGCTCTTTGGCTTTGCTCTCTCTTCTCTCATGGCAAATTGGGTTTCTTCTATGCTGAAAATGAACTATACCGGCTGGTCATCAGTGGCTCACACCTGTAATCCTAGCTACTCAGGAGGCTGAGATCTGAGGATCGAGGTTCAAAGCCAGCCTGGGCAGGAAAGTCCGTAAGACCTTTATCTCCAATAAACCATTCAGAAAACCAGAAAGTGGAGCTGTGTCTCAAGTGGTAGAGTGCTTGCCTTGAGCTGAAGAGCTGAGGGTCAGCACCTAGGCCCAGAGGTCAAGCCCCATGACCAACAAAAAAAAATGAACTATATAACTTGTGGGTGGGGATGGGAGGGAAAAGCTGGGAGAGAGTGAGGGTAGGGGTGACATTGTCCAAAAAGAAATGGACTCTATCACCAGTGAGCCACAGTGATCTTGGGCTGGCATATTTGAGAAAGCATCCTATACTGGGACAACTAGCATTCCTGCGTGGGCTACAAATGTGTCTTCTTAAAATTTTATTTTATTTTGTTGTAAAGGTGAGGTACAGAGGGGTTACAATTCTATAAGTAAGGTAATGAGTACATATCGTTTAGTCTGCATAGATACATGATTTCAAATGTGGTGCATCCATTCATGCAGATTTAATTGAGGGAGGGATGGAAGGTGATGAAACCCAGTTTGCTCTTTTATGTCTGGGGCATCCAGTGAAGATGGGCTTGCATACCATTCTCAAAGGGCCAATTTATCACCCCAGAGAGCAATTTCTCGTTAACTGGATGTCAATAGTGCTGGGAATTGGCTAGACCACCTCTGGAAGAGGTTAAATGACCTTTTAATCAACATGCAAAAGAATAAAGCTTCTGTTCTATTATGACATAACAACCTTGCTGATCCAACATCTTATAAAACAAAGGAATTCTAACTCTACCTGTGTGATATAACCAGCACCATGCCCAGGGAGCTGGAAGACTGGAAGGAGTTTTCTGCGGCTGTTATCCAAAGTGGCATAATTGATGTGGATGCACTGGCTTATGGCTAATGGTCTGTGTTTAATTATCGAGGCAGTGACACAAGGCCTTGAGGAGGATAAGGCATTAACCAGATGATGTGCCACTTTCTCAGGAGATTGCTGAGTGACTGGATGGAATCAGACAACGGCAAGGTGGTCTAATTCCCACATTCCTGAAGGGATTTGAGGCTAGTCCCCAAGATGCACAGGGCTGTACTTTAAGATATGTCTGTACTCGCACCGACAAGGTGTCCTGAGAACAGTCATACCTAGGCCCTAGATAAAAGTATTTTGAAATCTACTGCTCTAGAAATCTATTCCTCACTTACCCAGGGTGATTTATGTTGGCATATATTCAAAATTCATCAGTCAGATTGAGAAGACGTGATGTTTTCTCTTGTTTCAGTCCTTAGAAGATTGAAACAAACAAGCAACAGTTTCCCCGCTAGCTTGAAAAATAACAATAACCTTATAGAACTGCATATTAACTCACCACAGCCATTCTCAACTTTTAGTGATAGTATCTTCAGAAAATATAGTATTTAGCTGGCTTGCCAGTTAGATACTACATTTCCCAGCCTTCATGGGAGCAATGAGAGACCATGTGACTGCATTTTAACCAATAAGAAGAGAACAGAAACACTGTGTATAATATCTGGTTCATGTTCTTAAAGGAAACGGCTCCTGCACTTACTATTTTCCTGTCCTGTGGGAAAGAACAAGGCTTTGGTGATTTCATTTCAATCTTTAGATAAAGGAAGGCACCCTATAACAGAGAAGGAACCTGGGTCCATACACTTGGGATTTGACTATTAGATCATAGTAAACTATATGGTAGTACAACTAGGTCTTGTTTACACCTCTGTTATTTGGGTCTCTATTAAAATGAATTGTGAGTTACAGGAGTGAATCACCTTCCATTTTGAAGACATTTCTTTCATAGATTTTTATCATTTAGTTGTACAAGACAAGCTGTTGAAGTGAGCAGATACTGGTCAGAACAGCTGCTTGACAAGGGAAGAAACGGAAGCTCAAAGAAGACATATAAGCCGGGTGCGGGTGGCTCACACCTGCAATCCTAGCTACTCAGGAGGCTGAGATCTGAAGATTGAGGTTCAAAGCCAGCCCAGGCAGCACCAGAAAACTGGAAGTGGCGCTGTGGCTCAAGTGGTAGACTGCTAGCCTTGAACTGAAAAGTTGAGGGACAGGAGAAGGAGGAGGAGGAGGGGGAGGGGAGGAGGGGGAGGAAGAGGGGGGAGGAGGGGGGAAGAGGGGGGGAGGAGGAGGAGGAGGAGGAAGCAGGAGGAGGAGGAAGCAGGAGGAGGAGGAGGAGGAGGAGGAAGAGGAGGAGGAGGAGGAGGAAGAGGAGGAAGAGGAGGAAGAGGAGGAAGAGGAAGAGGAAGAGGAAGAGGAAGAGGAAGAGGAAGAAGAAGAAGAAGAAGAAGAAGAAGAAGAAGAAGAAGAAGAAGAAGAAGAAGAAGAAGAAGAAGAAGAAGAAGAAGAAGAAGAAGAAGAAGAAGAAGAAGAAGAAGAAGAAGAAGAAGAAAAACATATACACCTTCATAGCTGCAAAGACACACCTTGAATCTGGGTCTTCAGCCCCCTCTCCCAGCACTCATGTTACAACCATACTGCCTTTCTTTCCACAAAACAGGGTCATGCACAAGTAGAAAATCTCTACTCATTGAAATTCATAATTCTTACTGTTTGGATTACTTAAACAGCCCATCCTCATCCAGCTCTTCCCTCCTGCTCTCTACCTTTTATAAACTTCTACAAACAACGAAAACAAAAAGCTCCATATAGCACTATTCTCTTTTCTTTTCTTTTCATTTAAAGTTGATGGCATTGCTTACAATGAGAAGAGTCTGGGGTTGGGAAGGATGCGTGTGTTCAGTGGGAGGAGTATTTTATCAATGACATTGTTTAGAATTGCCAGAACATTGGGGTAATAAAAAGCAGAGCAACTCTTAGTCAGTTTTATTATTGTTTTTAAATACTCTACAGACCACAAACCCCTTATTGCTTACACTCTCTTTTTTATGCCTACCCAGGACCATTTCCATCTTGCCCTCTCAATATACCACAACATAATGATTATGAAGGAAAACAAAATGATGACATAGAAAATTCAATTAACTTCGACTTGCTCTCTTTTATGTGTATATATATCCAGGAAGTAGCTGGCATGTTTGTACCAACTGCCCACCTGTTCCATTTAAAAGAGCTTCTGTAAAGAGAAAAGTGTGTCTGTTTCCTTGGCCTTTCCTTTCCTCTCTCTTATCTCCATAGTTACATAGCTCTCTCCCTTATTCCCTCCCTCCCTCTCTCTTTATCTCAATCTGTCTCCGTATCTCTGTCTCTGTTGCTCTGTCTCTGTCTCTGTTTCTCTCTCTCTCTCTCTCTCTCTCTCTCTCTCTCTCTCTCTCTCTCTCTCTCTCTCTCTCTCTCTCTCTCTCTCTCTCTCTCTCTCTCTCTCTCTCTCTCTCTCTCTCTGCATTAAAAAAAACTGGCATCTTTCCCAACTGAAATTGATTATAAAGGTTGGGAGAGATGGTTGAGATCTTCGGCTTGATTCCCAGGGAAGTTGGCTGTTTAAAAAGACAGCATTGACAGCTGACATAGTCTACAGATGGAAAGGCAAGTGTGGAGATTCCGTTTCTTATTATGGAATCCATGAGTGACTCACTAGTTTGGGCTCTTCCTTGGAGGAATATGGAAAGATAAGTGTCAGGGAGAAGTCAGCAAAAGGTTCTTTCCTCAAAGATTTTACCTGACACTTGCCAGATTCAATACCAACTACCAATTACATTTTCATTTCAGATAAACAACAAATACTTTTCAATATGTGCGTCTGCGTCCTCAAATATCTCATGGGATATAGTTACATCGAAAACACAGACACCTAGTTATGTTTTTCAATTCAAATAAACAAAGAATACTATTTTTTAGTGTAACATGTATCCCATGAACTATTTGGAACAGATATATGCTTAAATGTAATTCGTTATTTCTCTGAAATGTACATTTTAACAGGGAATCTTGTATTTTTATTTGCTAAAGTTGGCAGCCTTACTTAACAGAAAATCCAGTACAATTTTATGACATGGTTTCTCTTAATTCAAACGAAGCCAGTCTTGCCTTTCTCTTGAAGAATAAAAGATTGAGGGGGAAAACATTGGACTTGAACACAGGAGACTGAAGTTGGAGTCTTCATCTGCCAACAATTGGCTGCATGAACTTGAACAAGTCCTTGCCCCTACCTGAGCCTTAGCTTCCTAAAATGAAGATATTCCATGGTCCGATGGGATGATTCTGTAGTCATATGTTCTTTCCATGCTTCGAACATTATGATGGAATTCATTTTCTCCTATAGATTGTATACTATGTGTGTCCCCCCCCCCCACTGGAAGCCACAAGTGAAATTTTAGAATTTCTACTGGCCATATTTTAGAAAGAAAAGACACAGTTGAAAGTAATTCTAATAATACATTTTAACCACGTTGAAATAGCATTTCAGTTATATAATAAATACAAATTTATGAATGTGATAGTTTACATTCTTTTTGGTACTAGATCTTCCAAATGTGGTGTTTGTTCTTAAAGTTTGGGCCATGCGTATTTAAAGTACCAATAGACACATATGAATCAATGACCACCATATTGAATAGCACAGAAGTAAGATAAACAGATAGATAAATAGATGCATAAGTAAATTTTAGAGAGGTATTCATGAATAAGAGATTTATGGAGAGAACTTTTAAACTGTTATACCATATTCAAAGGCTTTTGAAAGTATACAATTGATCCTTATTATTCATAAAGTCTGTATTTGTGAATTTTCCTCCTTGTTAAACTATATTTGTAACCCTCAAATTAGTATTGGTCATTTGTGAGCAGGCATAAGCAAAGGGCTGAGAGAAAGTTGAATTACCCAGTACACACATTCCCAGCTGAGGTCAAACAAGATAACACTCTGATTTCTCATTTTATCTCTTAGAGTATAAACAAGTTGTCTATTTAGTACTATGTTTTTCACATTGCAGTGTTGTTTTGTGTGTGTGTGTGTGTGTGTGTGTGTGTGTGTGTGTGTGTGTGTGTGCACGCGCTGGTCCTAGGGCTTGAACTCAGTGCCTGAGTGTAGTCCCTGAGCGTTTTTGCTCAAAAATTAGTGCCCTACCACTTGAGTCACCTCTACTTCTGGCTTTTTGCTGATTTATTGGAGTTAAGAGTCTTATGGATTTTCCTGTCCAGGATGACTTTGAACTGTGATCCTTAGATCTCAGCCTCCTGAGTAACTAGGATTACAAGCATGAGTCACTGGTGCCTGGCTCATTTTTGTGCTTTTTTTTTGGTGATTTCACTGTTTAAAATGGATCCCAAGCAATTTATATAGTTCTAGCCATTGTCCCCCTATGTACAAAAAGGCTATGATGTATTTTATGCAACATCATGTTTCAAACATGTTTCAAGCTCCATCCATGGAGGCGTTGTAGCTGTTAACTATGAGTTCAATGTTAATGAGCCAACACTATATATTACATAGGGTATCTTTAAACATAAACACACATAAAATAATGTTATTTGTTCACCCCGAAAAATGTTATGACCAGAGATTTCAGCCAGGGGTAATAATTCCACCTTCATCAAGTGAGTGTTCTTGGTAATTCGTATAAATCATAATGAATGCTAATAATGAGAATCAACTATGCTTTGTTTTTTTGGAGTAGGGTTAGATTTACAGAAAAATTGAATAGATAACTAGAGCTTCCATATATCCCCTGCACATACTTTCCTTGGTACAGATTTCTTAGACTGGTATGATACATTCGTTGCAGTTAATGAATCAACATTAACACATTGTTATTATTAACTAACAACTACAGTTGATTCAGATTTCTTGGATTTTACTTAATGTAAGTCTTCTGAATATCAGGACACCATACCATATTTTGTCATCACATTTTGGGGGACTCCTCTTGGCTATACCTATTTCTCAGACATTCCTTGTTTTTGATGACCTTGCTGGTCTCAAGGGGTACTGGTTGAGTTATCTTGTAGGCTATCCCATCTATGGCTTTTTGATGTTTTTCTCATAGTTAAATTGGGGCTGCGGGGAGAACAATCACAGAGAGAAAGGGCTATTTTTATCATGTCCTATCAGGAAAACATCATCAACATGATTTATGACTGTTGATATTGGCCTTGGTCACTTGGAGAAAGCAGTGTTTGTTAGATTTCTGCACTGTAAAGTTATTCTTTTGCCCTTTTCTTTCCCTACTGTGCTCTTTGGAGGGAAGTCATTATGTGTAGCCCACCCTTTAAGGAGTAGGGAAAATCTGGTCTACCTTCTGCAGAGCAGAGTAGCTACATAATTTATTTAGAATCTTTGTGCATAAGAAACTTGACTCTTCTTGCTTACTCATTAATACATTTAATAATTTCACATATAGTATATGGGCTCAGTGATATTTATTGTATACTTTGGTTATAATCCAATACTATTTTTACATATTTTGTTGCTCAGAGGCACGTTTCTACTTTAGAAAAAAATTGGTATTTAGAACAAACAAATTAGAATACACTCAGATTCATTGCTGGAAGTTGAACTATTAAGTAGAAGACTGAAATCCTTGATGTAAATTAATCAGTTTCTTAAATATGCATGTTACTAATTCAACTTGGGCTAGGTGTCACAAGAGAAGCCCCATGAGGTTGCCTTTTAGTATTTCTTCTTCTTCTTCTTCTTCTTCTTCTTCTTCTTCTTCTTCTTCTTCTTCTTCTTCTTCTTCTTCTTATTATTATTATTATTATTATTATTATTATTATTGTGAAAATACCGTACAGAGGGGTTACAATTACATGGGCAAGATAATGAGTGCATTTCTTATCAAGCATTGTTGCCTCCTCCTTTGTTTCCCCTTCCCACCACTTTCCATCTCCTCTCCCCCACCAAAGTTGTAAAGTTTGTTTTTCCACATAACGACTTGTACATCTCATTGTTGCAATGGGTCCACCTGTATCCCTATTTAAACAATTTGTTTTTTCCCTTCCCCTCCACAAACTGTACCAACATCAAATACATGAAATCAGGGGTTATACCATGGGGGAGGGACATACAAAGCAACAAAGAAATACCTTATAAATATGTTAGAAACAATAGCAAGAAAGAAAAAACATTTGAGTCCTTATCTTGGGCTTCATTTCAGGAAGGACTCTAGTTATGATTCAGTTAACTCAATTGTCTCTGTTTCATCTTACATTTTGACATAAATCCAGATACACCAGAGCATATATACCAATAGCTGACATTACTGAGGTTTCCTGTGTGCTAGACTGTCTTCTACCTGTTTAACCTGTATGAAATAATTTAATCTTCAAGGTGGTCTGAGAGGTCTAATAATTTAACCTAAAAGGTGGTCTCCATTTTACATATGGAGATACTGAGTCAAAGAGACATGAAATCACTTGATCAACATCATTTGGCTTGTACCTGGTAGAGAGAATTCGAACTCTGGCAGTGTAATGCCAGCAGCTATTGCCTCAGTGTCTACACTATGTAACATCAGTTTGTAAAACAGTGTCCTTGTTGCTAGTTATTACTATTCCTTCTCAATGTCAACACTGGAAAGAATAGTCCGTTGTCACACTTGGCACGTATTTTTAAAGTTTCTGTTATAGAAATGGGTCATAAGAGAGGGAGCTGGGTATGACAGTGTACATCTGTAACTCCCGCACTCAGGAGGTTGAGGCAGGAGGATGATAAATTTGAGGCCTGTGTGGGCTATACAGCAAAATCTTGTCTCACCACCTCGCCCCCTCCCCCAAAAAAGAAGATTAAAAAACTGGGTCAGAGAAAACTATGAATAAAGTCTACTTTCTTACTTGACAAGCTCTCTAAAAGCAAAATTTGCCTTTATGCTGATAAAATCCGTATCACAGACACAAGAGATGGTCCAATGTTTTAGCAAATAAGGAAGTACAGGGTACCTGTCCAGCTGAGCTTAGCAACTGTGACCAGGGCTTGCCTTGTTCAGTACTGACCAACCTTCCCAAACTGCTGTAAGATTTCCTAAAAAACACCTTGAAAAGGGTACATATCTCTAGGAAATATGTTTCTTATTTATAAAATGGTTAGTGCCTTATCTTTCTACATATAATGCCTACGAATTCTACTTCCTGTCCAAGTGAGGGGTTCTAGGTAGAATGTTTTTCAAAAATGATGATTAAAAAATAGTCTTTGATACTGGATGCCAGTGGCTCAGCCTATAACCCTAGCTATTCAGGAGGCTGAGATCTGAGGTCCAAAGCCAGCATGGGCAAAAAAAAAAAAAATCCATCAGACTCATATCTAATTAGCTACCAAAAAAACTAGAAGTGGAGATGTTCCAGCCTTGAGCACAAAAGCTGAGGGACAGCATCCACTCCCTGAATTTATGCCCCAGGACTGAGATGCTGCACATGCTCACACACAGGCACACGCCCAAAAATCAGTCTTTGAAAATGTTATGATTGCCTCTTCCATTCCTGCTGTAATTGTATTTGTTATGGTTATAGTAGAATATAAGTAGATTAATTTGCTAGTTGTTGGTTTCAAGTTAAATGCCACAAGTTCAATGCTAGGGTTCTTACTTAGCTCATTATTAGCCTGTAGTCTTCCACTGACACCCCCTGTCCCCTGAAGCCCCAGTTCCTTCCATCATGCTCAGGGCATTCAGAGTCAGTGGCTGGGCAAAAGAAAAGTATTCAGAAGGCATACTAGCTGCCTAAACACCTTTGTTCTCTAGTGTAAAGTATATTTCAACTCATATGCCACTGATAACAAGTAACCTTCTTGTAGTCATCCTTAGGGGGTTTAGGAAATTGCCACCCTGGCTGCATAGCTGTACATCATGGAGATGAAGACCAGTTTTGTGAGTCCAGCTAGTCATTTTTACTATGGGAACTATAGATGTGTCTCAGATTGATAATGGGAGTAGAAAAATTGGTGGGGGAAGCCTATGGTGAGGGAGGGGCATCTGCTTCACACTTGGCTGATTTGTGTCACATGACCACAGCTGTCACTGGCTACTGACATGAGAGGAGAGCTATCATTGCACAGAGATCAGAGGTTGAGAGATCATTGGGGGAAATCCCAGTCATAGATAATTTGACTATGAAAAGAGCAGAAATAAAAGTAAAATGAATGTGACATATAGAACAAATAAATAGAAGAAGTGAGGTGGTGGGATTGTTTATCCACAGGCGCTGACTTGGTTAAGCAACAGAAAAATGCCTTGACATTTCAAAAAATATAATACAACCCCCAAACCCAGATGCTGTCTAGCTGCGTGACCTTGTCCATGACACTTGGCCACTCTGGGGCTTAGTTATGCAAAAATGCTGATGTTAGCCCAATTGTTTCAGAAGTGTCTTCTGTGATCTTATGACCTATGAACTATAGAATGGTAATGAGCACTTCCAGAGGGCTCAGAAAGGCCTCCTGTTACATATCTTGATTTGGCTGGTAGTTATACAGACGTGTTTATGTTGTACAATTTTATTGAAGTGTATACTGATGATTTGTGCACTTGTCTTTGTGTATGTTATTCTTTAATTTTAAAAGTTTACAAAGGGGAAAAAAGCCTGTCATTTTATCCATTCTTTTTTAAACATAGAGCGTAACATAATTTCAAGATTCAAATTCAGGGGGCCAGACATACATGAAATTCAGACAGCCTTTGCTGAGTATTGTCTAAGGCCTTCTTGCCTTGCACTTGGTGTCCACGGAATGGAGGAAGACATATGCCTGTGTTCAATATACTCCAGCTTTTCTAGAATACATGATTCCCAGTGAAATTCCCAGTGAAAGGAGGAGCCAAGGCCAGATGTGACTATAATCTTTTAAGTTTGCCATCTGGCTTTTAGTAGCTCAGCAGGTCTCTTTTTTGGCTGGCCATCTCAACTTCTTACTCCCAGTCACACTTGTAGGCCTCTTTCAATGGCCCCTGCTTTCATGTAGTTCTTTACTTAGTAGTTACGCTGTTGCTACTATATGACTTCATCTTTGACTACATCAGATTGGGCAGAAACCTAGAGGACAGCAGATCTCTGAGATGACCAGAAGCCAAGAGGTGGCAAGATGTAAAGGCTGCATAGAAATAGAGCTGATGGAGATCAGCTGGGTAAAACCCATTAGCCCAGAGAGCTTGTATGTGATACAGATAGAGTCCAGCAGGGAAGTGAGAGCAGTAGAGAAAAGATGTCTGAGGAAAGGCTGGCAGCAGACATTAAGGAAGAGGAGCCGAAAGTGGCTATAGCTATGATCAAATTTTGACTTGGTAGACACTTAGAAATTAGCAGACAAGAAGGTAAGGCAGTTGATTAGCAGAACAGACTCATAGATGAAGGAATTGGGTCATGGAAATGGAGGAGCCCAGAAATGGTAACCACTAAGCCATAGGCTGACAAGGAAGAGGCCCAATTAACTCTAAACCAGGTCCCATGAGGCCTCCTACCACTCCAGCTTTTCCTTTTCTTTATCTGTGCCAGTCCTGGCACTTGAACTTAAGGCCTGGATGATGTCCCTGAGCATCTCTACTCAAGGCTAGCTCTCTACCACTTGAGCCACAGCTCTACTTCTGGCTTTTTTTGTTGATCAGTTGGAGATAAGAGACACACTTTCCTGCCCAGACTAACTGGACCACAGTCCTCAGATCTCAGCCTCCTGTGTAGCTAGGAATACAGGGGCGAGCCACTGGTTCCTAGCTCCCTCCTTTTCCTTTTAGGTATAAGATTCTTGATACTTTTGTTCAACCTCTGACTTTCTCACAGAAAATAAAGTTAATAATAGTGCCCACTTCTTAGCATTTTGTAGAGATTAAACAAATCAATGCATGAAAAACATGTGGAAAGGTGCTGTCTATCTACAACTTTAGCTTACTAAATATTTGTTTCATTGATAACAAAGAAAATGCTCACTTTTACATGGGTTATTTTTATTTGAATTCAGGGCTTTGTGTTTGCTAGACAGGTGTTCTACCATTTTAGCTATGCCTCCATCTCTTTCTTCTATTTTAATTGATATTTAGACGTATTTGTTGGAGACTGGCCTGCTGGACGGGCCACGTATTTATGGGGTATAGTGTGATGTTCTGATACATGTATAGATTGTGCAGTGATCTGATCAGGGCAATTAGCATACCTAATCGCTTCCTCCATATAGTTTCTTTGTGACAGAACATCCAAAACCTTTGCTTTTAGCTACTTTCAAATAAGCAATTCATGATTGCTAATGATTCAGCTATAAAAAGCATGAAATAAGGACTGGGAGGGTGACTCAGTGGTAGAGCGCTTGCCTTGCATGCATGAGGCCCTGGGTTCGATTCCTCAGCACCACTAAGCAAAAAGAAAAAAGCTGGAAGTGGCGCTGTGGCTCAAGTGGTACAGCACTAGCCTTGAGCTGAAAAGCTGAGGAACAGCACCCAGTCCCAGAGTTCAGACCCCATGACTGGACCCCCTCCCCAAAAAAACATGAAATACTATCATCTATAACATAACATTAGATTAAATGAAAATAAGCCAAGGAGAGGACAAATATCACATATGTTTTCTTAAATCCTCAGGCCCCAATCAGAGTGACTTTCCATCACTTCCAAACAAAAGAAAACAAAATGAAACAAACAAAAAAAACCCCTAGCTGGTATTTTAAATTCCAAAGCACATAGATCAATATAGATTCCATAGTAGTCTTATCTCCATGTATAGCTTCTAAACACAGGCCAGCTCCCTCCCTTGGGGCTAGTTTGGAGATGATTGTTTATTTTCTTACGTTAAGTGGCTTCACCATCCTGTGAAGGCAGCCTATTGATGCTTTAGGCCCTAGAGAACTTGTAGCGAGCTATAAGCACAGAAATCTTGCAGCAGGGCCAATCTGAACAACAGAGAAGGGAGATGTACTGGAGATACTGATGTAAACGTAGAATGCAGAAATGCTGGAAACCGTGTGTTCCATTGACCCAATATTCTATTCTATGCCCTTCTCAACTGGAGCACTGTCAATTTGAAGCTTGTCAAAATGCTGACTTGCCAGGACCCCTGGGAGAAGATAATTGGGCTCCTCTAGGAGCCAACCTGGACACAAAGACTCAAGTGCATATAGCTGATTTAAGGGTTGATCTGAGGCAATATTATAGGGAAGCAGGAAAGACAAGTAAAGGAAGGTAGCCAATAAATGTTATTGATATCAAGCCAATTATCACTGTGGGTAAGTGGAATTAATCCCCAGCACTTCTGGCCAGCCACATAGGAGAGCAATGAGAACCTTAGGGGGCCGGAAAAGGCAAGAGATTGTGGGTTCTGGCACATGATGGTCAGGCTGGAATGCACTGAAGCCGTCAGGAGGAGGGGGACATAAGCAGAACACCAACAGTGTCTGACAGCATAGCCCAGGCCTCCTTTTAAATGGGTAGGTCTGCACTACTAGGGATCAGGTGCATCTCACCAGCCATCCTGACAAGGAGCAATTCTTCATTTTCCAAATCACTGGGGTTGAGATAAATGTGACAGTTCTCCCAAAATGGTAATTGCATTTTCCTGGAAATCAACCCCGATTTGTTTATACGCCACTTGCATGTTACAGCACAAAGTACGTGCAGATCTTGAACATCTTGAAAATGCTGTATAGGGACCCAGCACAAGTCTGTTCACAGACCTTCCCAGAAGATACCAAATGGTATCTTATTTCCTTCTTTCAAGTGCATGTCACCAACAAAAGAACCCTACATGCTGCGAGTGGTGCTTTGCAAAGCTGTCACAGCAGGCTATAGACATGAGATTCTGCCAGTAGAAGAGCTGGCATCTTTTCTGCAATGTGTCAGTGGCACAACGGATGAATACTCCGGATGGGAAAGGATACTATTTTAATTCACATGCTATTGCTACCCGCTTTGGCTGGTTTACCCAGAATGCCCCAGATACCTATTTGAATGGGACGTGTTCCATATTTGTAAGACAGACCATCTTGTGAAAATCGGTGTTTTGTCACTCTCCTGAACAGTGTGAAGTTAGGAAAATGGCTTGTGTGTCTTGTTTGTGTTATACAATCCTAGCATTTTTTTCTCCCTGTCTCTTTCTTATCAGCAGTTTTCTCAAGGGAGCTGAGAAAAGCCAAAAAGATCCTTTTCACAATTTTCCAGATCTATTCAACATGAAAAATATAGCCTTCTGTTACATCTTAATTATTGCTCATAAAAAACTATAAGTAGTGTTAAGCCATACTTCTTATATATTATTAAAAATGATTGGCAGAAATTTGAAGGCTACCAAAAATCATTCATCTTGGGAAATTTCTTCTTTTTATTTTTCTATTAGGGTGTTAATCTGTTAAAGTAGTCCTTTCAACCCAGCTTAATAGTCTGATTTGCTTTGGACATTACTTTCTGATGCCACGCAATTTCTTTTTATAGGCTAAATGTTATTTTGTAACATATTTCCATGCATTATCAAATAAATTATGTTTTCTAATTCATTTTTATGTGATGAATGTTGTTTATAAGACATTCAAATTTCCAAATATAATTTGCATGCATAGAAGCATTTACAAGTTCAACAATAAATAAAATAATATAGTGCAACAAAACTGTAATTTATGCCAAGAATATATTGGGCAGAATGCAGAGGTCATTGACTTTGATCTTTATTGTCAAACTACTGTGTAACATTATCACAAAAAGTGAGGATATAACATAGAACATATCTTTTGGGGACTAATTGTATGTAAATTATGTAAAACAGATAAAAAGAGAGATTAAGGATTCTTTTTGAAATACTCTAAAGGATTGACAGCAGACTTTCAGACAGACTGAGCTCATGGGTACTAGCTGTTCTATTACTAAC
Organism: Dipodomys merriami; assembly: GCF_024711535.1. Lineage (NCBI taxonomy): Eukaryota > Metazoa > Chordata > Mammalia > Rodentia > Heteromyidae > Dipodomys > Dipodomys merriami. Next base: position 110,925,477 of record NW_027204492.1, read on the forward strand.
ACACAGGATAAAAGAGAAATCTCCAAGTGCCTGATAGGAAGAAAAGAAAATCATATCGTAAGGCCGAACAGTTGCCCCAGATGCACACGAAGACTTTACACTTGGATACAGGCACCATGGGCAGAGGGTTAGAAACAGGCTTCAGGCCTTAATAACATCTTAGACAATTGTCTCATCCAGGTTCCATCAAGGGGATTTATTAAAGTTATTAGAGAAGCAATCCAAGTTCAGGGGATTTATAAGGATGCTTGTGTCTGGATCTATGGGTTGAAACAAGTAATTTTTAGGAAATGGAAACCTAGGATTGCACTCTACTTGATGTAGAATTCTAATTTACACTACCTGGGCAGTATAATTTACTTACAGGTGTAAGACTCAGGAAACCCAAGTGAAACAACTAACCCCAAAATGGATCTAGAACCCTTGATGCCTCCAGGATTTCCAATGAATATAAATGTAAAGTCACTCTGTAGGTCCATTTTCACTACTAATGATGGACAGGACTCCTTTAGGGGGAAACAACTACTCTAAGGATAGTTGTAAATGCATAGGAAAAAAATGTAACCATTGTGAGGAGCAAGCTAGAAAATTTACCAAAGAGGACAACTAGCATCCCAGCCTAGACATAACAGAATAATTATAAGGAGACTATAAAACAAGCACATGGGGCTGGGAAGGTGGCTCAGTGGTAGAGTGCTTGCCTTGCATGCCTGAGACCCAGGGTTCGATTCCTCAGCACCACATAAGCAAAAAGAAAAAAGTCAGAAGTGGCGCTGTGGCTCAAGTGGTAGAGTGCTAGCCTTGAGCTGAAGAGCTGAGGGACAGCACCCAGGTCCAGAGTTCAGACCCCATGACCGGACCCAAAAAAAAAAACACAACCAAGCATATGATTTTAGGTATATGATTTTAGAGAGAAGAAAAGCCATTATGAGAGCCTAAAACAAAATGAAAAATATCAGAAAGATTTGAATAAGAATGAAATGGAAGTTCTGAAACCATGAACATTATTGGATGGGTTAAAAGCAATGTAGACAAAGGTGAAATGAAAATTCATAAATTACATGATATACGTGAAGAAATTACTCAAGATAGGACAGATTTGGAGAAAGTTTCGACAAATGTCTAATCAAAGTCATAGAATGAAAAAAGGAAAAGTAGAAGCAATATTCCACAAGATAGCGACAGAAAGATTTCAGAACTTAATAGAACATGAGTTTCAGATAAACAAAGCATATCATGTGTCAAGCAAGATAAATGAACACCAATCCACATCCAGAAAATGTGACACTATATAAAACCCAAGGAAAAAAAAAGAGAAAATCTTAAAAGAAACCCATGAGGGGAAAAAAATCCCAGAAGACCTGAAAAGGAGCCATGCAGGTTATAATTCAGTCTCGTGGTCACACCTAAGTGCAAAAGAAGCTGAGAAATGTGGGTCAGCTGTGTGTCCAGGAAGAAGAAATTGTGAGTTTTGGAGACAAGGTACCATTACAGTATAATTATCACCTTCAGAATGCTGAGTTCAGACTTATAGAAAAGGAAGGAAAGAAGAGGATGTTCTTTGGAGATGAGACTTTTCTGTCAGGCCTCAAACCATACTACTCAAAGCACTGGAAAATTTCCTTCTCTGAAATCATTTTCACTATGTTGTTGTAAATACCGATAAAAGAATTCTCCTAGCCGGACTGAATACAGCATGTGCTGGATGTTTAGATTGTCTTCTTAAGTTCACAGAGTGCAAAATTGGGTTTTGTTTTCATGCATGAGCCTGACCACTGATACAATAATGAATTTATAGTAGCATAAGATGATACTTGTTGAACTAGCCAGGTGTCTTGGTCAATGCAACAAGAATAAGGAATGTCTCATTTGTGTGGGTCACATAGCAGAAACTCAGCAAAAATCTATTGAGTTCATTCACCTATTCTCTCATTTAACAAACATTGATCTAGGGCTATTGTTCTATGTTTGCCCTGTCTAATATGACATCCAGCAATCATATGTGACTAATTATTTAATTACTTGGTACTAAATAAAATCTACAAACTCAGGTCATTATGTTTGAGTGCTCAGTAGACACCAGTACGATAGAACATGGCCCTGAGATGTCCTTCGAAAAGCTCATTTGATCAGATTGACACCAAACTGGAAATGAGTCCAAGGTGAGGCCCATTGCTTGGTACTTTGGTTGTGGGGCAGACTCTCCCCATATCTTCAATCAGCTCTTCTTCCCTCTTGCAAGGGAGGTCTGGGGAAAACATCTTAAAAAGCTCCCATGTGATTCTGATGTCTACTGTTGTTGGGTCTTCGTCTATCCCACAAAAGATGGACGGGGTCCGAGGAAAGGTAAGTGCAGCGCTCGCCCGTTCCCTAGCCTCCCTCAGCCCAGGAGACAATCAGACACAGCAGGGAGCCAAATCCAGCAGGTAGAAAAACTCGTTTATTAACAGAGAGCAGCCCCTTTTAAAGACAAAAAGGGTGGGTGGCATGGTAAGGGAGGAAGAGGAACCAATCACTGTCAAGGTCACACCCTATCATTCACCTGAGCCTTCACGGGCTGGTTAGGTACTGATCAGAAGATCAGTTGGGGTCTGCCCACTCTACTCTCTCCCAGAGCCATCTTGGCTGGCCACGTGCTCTTCAGTAAATTAGGCTCTGCCCACTCAACCCCCTCCCAATGCCATCTTTGCTGCCCATGTGCTCCACATACTGTAGTTTAGGAAAAGTTATTTTTAAATATGGGCAATTTAGGACCTCTGGGAAGAGACATTTATCAGTATCTGGAGACATGTGTCTCACTTGGGGGATAGGTGCTACTGGCATCTATGAGTAGAGGCAAGGGATGCTGTTAAACCTCCTACAGTGTGCAGAACCAAAAAATCATAAATAATGGTAGTGTTAAGTATCAGTAGTGTTGAGGTTGGCTCAATCTGAGTGAGACACTAAAGGTCTGTGTAATCCTCTATGCCAACCTCATCTCAATGCATTGAGTTTCGTTTTTAAGAATCTGGAGAGTTTGGGTCCACCAAGTTCCATGGCTTTCAACAAGGCTACTTTGCTAAGAACCATGGGAAGTGTCATGCCATGGACTGTTTGGAGCCCTATGGCTTTGCTTCCTATCTCTTTCCCACAATTGTCATGCTGCCTGCTTTCAGCCCTTCTCAGAGGGCCACAAGGTTGCACAGGTGGCCAGGGAGCCCTGGTGTGTCCACACTGCTTTAGCTAATGATGACACAGTATGACCCCAATTAACCTGCCATATCTATAGGTTCTGCATCTGCATATTTGCCTAACTATGAATTGAATGTTCTGAATTAAATTGCATGTGTAGTGAATATGTACATATGTTTTTCTTATAGTTATTCCCCAAACAATACAGTGTTTGCAACAATATCCATAGCATTTACTGCAGTATATATCATAAGTAGTTTGGAGATGATTTAAAGAACATGGGAGGCTATGTATATATTCTATACATATTCTACACTGGTTCGTATTAGGAACTTGAGCATGTGTGGATTTTGGTGTCTTCAGGGTGGCATGAAATCAGTCCCTTGTGGATAATAAAGTAAACTGTAGTTACCAGATCATTTCTACTTTGGTATACAGGAATGTTAACTTCCCAGACTCCCTTGAAGTCTGCTTGGGTCTCATATGACTGACTCCTGGGTCATGAAATATGAGTAGAAGTGACACATGCCTTTTCGTGGATTTGCCTCTGGGACAGTAGGGAAGGCATCAGTGAACTCTCATGGCCCTGTACAGAGAAACCTACAGTAGTCAGGGTACTGTTTGAAGAGCCCACAAGAAGAGATACTATGAAGGAACAGAGTTGCCTTAAGGCTAAGGGACCAAAGGAGTCCTAGCTGGACTTTAAGAGAATACATAGTATATGTAAGAGCCTGGGAGAGGACTCAAGCCCTGACTTGCTGAATCAGACAGGGTGGAAGAGCAAAGACAGTAGGTGAACGGGGGGGGGGGGGGGGGGGGGCAAGTGACAAGGAGAGTGGCAAAGACCTGGAGTATCTGTGACTCCCTGCCCATAGACTCCACCCTTGAGAATTGTGGGTAGAACTCTAAAAGGGACCTTTTACAGACTTTCCCCATTTTATTTTAAAATCATTAAAAGTTAAGAAAGATGAAAGGAATAATAGAAATAGTCTTATAAATCTTTAGCCAAGTGTCATAATGTTTCTCCTTATGCCCTCTCTATATAAACTCTCTCTCTCTCTCTCTCTCTCTCTCTCTCTCTCTCTCTCTCTCTCTCTCTCTCTCTCTCTCTCTCTCTCTCTCTCTCTCTCTCTCTGTAGGTAGCAGATTGAGCATAAAAATTCATTCCTGTCTCTTAACTATTTCAAAATGGTCACAAATTTGACAAATAGGTCTGCATCCTACTGACACTGAAAACGTCTGATACCTTCTTTACTTTTCTTCCATAAAGTCTTCTAAGATTACTTTATCATTTCTTTGATCCAGACATGGAATCAGCCATTTCTCCAGGCAGCCTGGTTCTTCTTCTTGAGAAATGGTGTTTAGAAATCAAAATATGCTCATTATGTTCATGTTACCAGGATGTCATTTGTTCAGATCATCCCAATGGACAGAAGCAAACATGTTTGAAAAACTATGTTTATGTTAATATTTCTAATCCATATGTATCATTATAGTTTTTCTTACTGTCTTCATTTTATATTTCTATCTCTTTTCATCTCATAGTGAAAATAGAGACATCTACTGCTAAAATTTTATTATATTTCTGTCCCTAAAAATTAATGCACAGTTTTAAAATTACAATACTGTTGCAAACATAAACCTGTTAAGTACATTTTTAAGATTTCTTTGCTGTTTTCTTCTGTCTTTATAGTACGGCCTTCTAACATTGTACAATCAATATTGACTTAATTATTGAAGTTACTTGAATGTTTTTGTGTGGGTATGTTCTACTTGATATACAGGTAAGCTCATTTTTTCTATTTACATAAAATTGGAGGATGTTCTTTATGTGTATTATTTTCATTTAGTTAGATTTTGATTATATAAAACATTCTCATATTTCAAAACTTCATTAAAAGTATACTCAAGGAGCCTCCCTTGTCACACTCTAGCTTTTCCACCATGAGGTAGAGCTGACCATTTCAATCATTTCTGACTTATCATCTCTTTCCATTTTGTAAAAATAAAAAACATCATATGTATTATAACTTTTTCTTAAAGTGTATCATATACCTTGCTTAATATTTTACCTTTTAAACTTTATGAATTCCCATATCCTCTTTATAGTTATCTTACTCCATACTATAGTACTGTTATAAAGTTTTGTAGTAGCTGCATAATTTATTCAACTGTAAAGCAATGAACATTAGTGTTTTTCTAACCCTTTGTTGATAGAAATCATGTCATAATGAATAGTTTTAGATATCCAATACTTTTCCATTTATGGAGGCATTTTTTTCAAAGAGAAGTTGTGAAATTAACATGGTGGGTCAAAAAACAAATGTAAATTTAATTCTACAACCTCTTGCCAAATGCCTTTCTTTTGAGGATACAGCATATTCACCTACAGGAGCATGCCTGCTCCAACAGTGGTGCCAGTACAATGTTTTGTTAAACTTAGATCTTTTCCCAAAGGATGGGCAAAAAGTGTCACAGTGTGGTTTTAACTTACAAGTGAAGTTGGGCCTATTTTGTTATATCTAAGAGTCAGTTGTACATCTTTTTCTATGGATATTTTATATCCTTTTCTGTTGTGGTTTTTGGCCTTTTACTTCTTGATTGGTAAGAGGTCTTTATATATATGAAGAGAATTATTTCTGTGAGGGGCCTCTCTAAACTGAAAAAGAAGTTTTAAAAGTAGCCAGATGCCAATGGCTCATGCCAGTACTTCTAGCTATTCAAGAGGCTGAGGTCTGAGGATCCTGATTCAAAGGAAAGTCCATGAGACTCTTCTTTCCAATTAACCACCACAAAAAGCCAGAAGTACAACTGTGGCCCAAGTGGTAGGGCATAGGGCACAGAAGCTGAGGGACAGTGTCCAGACTCTGAGTTTAAGCCCCAGGACAGACACCAAAAAAGTGGGAGAAATACAGAGATGATCAATGAACAAGTTGGAGAGAACTAAGGAGCAATTAATTCAAATGCAGACAAATAAGAAGGATGGTTTTTTTTTCTTCTGTATTATGTTGTTTTGGTTTTCTACATGGAAATTCAGTGTGAACAGAGCTGTGACATACTATATATGGCTGAGGCTCCAGACACATTTTATTCCAATGGGCTTCTGTCCTGGACTTCCTAAAAGCATTACCTGTTGCTGATACAAAGCAAATTTTCCACTTTTATTCTAAGAACAAGATGCTGAAAACTTCTGAAGAAGAAACATTTCTAGTTCTTAAATATATTAACTGGAGGCCTGATGAGAAGATAACTCCAAAAAGCCAGGTGTCTTATAACTAACAGTAACATTTTATTGGCCTTAATTGGAATTTGGAGGGGTGTTTAAAGTAGAAAATAGCAGGAGAAAAAAATGTGGAACTCAAACTATTGTCTCTGGATAAACATCTTGCAGCAATGATAACTTGGGAATGTTCTGAACTTAGAAGGTTTCAGGGCACTCAGTGATGTTATTTTACAGAGTTTGCACAAATATTCTCTTTGATGAGAAATAAAAGGGCCACAGGCCCATAAATCAGCCACATGAAGTCAAGCAGTTTGATTCTTCCCTTGGATCTTTACTGAGGCTATAATGTTTTCTGAGAGAGGCCTTGAGAAGTACACATCCTAGAGTGAGTATTTCAAGCACCACTTTCAATCTCAGAAAGAGATGGCCATACCTTGGAAAGCAGCCATGAGAACAGGTCCTTTGGATATGCTCAGGAGACTGCTCAAGCCAACCTTGCCTGTAAGAGAGGTAAAAGGCAAAAGGAGAGCCCAACAGTGATGATGATAGCAGTTCTACTGGCATGGTAGATGAAAATTGATTGCAGTGGATTAAAAAAAAAAAAGAGTCCTGGATAAGTGAAGGTGTAAAGTACAGACCACATACTCCAGGAATTCAGATGTAAAAGAGAGCAGGAAATCAAAGCAGTTATTGGCATTACAAGAAGAGTTGAGGAAGGTGTTGTGATTTTTTTTTTTTAGGCCATGAAGATGTCTTTGTAAACAGGTCCAGTTAATGCAGAGGGGAAACTGATAATTGCTGGACTAAGGTCTTAAGCAAACAAATGAATGGGACTTCAATCAATCTCCCAAATTTTTTTGCCCTGGCCAGCTTCATACTGTGACCTCACATCTCAACCTCTTGAGTGAGAATTACAGGCATGAACCACTAGGACCTAGCAGAATCTACTCTATTCCCCTTCCTTCCCTCCTGGTCCTTCTCCTCCTCTTCCTCCCTATCTCCCCTCCCTTCTTTCTCTTTTTTTTTGAGACAGGACCTTTCTAAGTAGCTCAGATTGGCCTTAAACTTATTATGTAGTCCAGGATGGCTTTAAATACATGACCCTTCTGCTTCAGCTTCCCAAGCTCCAGAATTATAGGCATATACCAACATTCCTGGACCCATCCTAAGATTTTTTTTTACAACTTTACCTTTCAGAGTGGATCCTGATAAAACACAAAAACAAGTACCAGGATCTTGTAGCCTCAATCCTTCCAGAGGACAGGTCTTTGTACCCACTCCTCTGACCTTTGGTGATTTGGCCTCTCCTGGCCTCATGTTCCCTAACTCCACTTTCTGATTTTACTGACCTTGCCCTAGGATGGAGACTGGATGGAATTTGTGGGGAGAGGGAAGAACAGGACTAATTTCCTTTGTGGCTGCCCATTTCTGGTAGAGTGTAGATGAAGGTGGTTGAGTTTCATTGGACATCCTTGAGTATCTCAGGGGAGGGTGTGGGAGTGGCCAGTCCACCTCATGTTGGCAGTGGCACAACTTAATAGAGTCTGAATCTTGGTTAGGGCAGGCATTTTGCTCTCCCTCAATCCAGATACCTAGGATGCTAGGTACCTGGTACCGTACTATGTCTGGTAACTAGTATGCTATAACCTTGGTGTGAGGTTTAAAGATCCCCAATTATCCATTTGTCATGGGAAGCTTGGCTGACTTCTTTGGAGGTTCCCCCGGTCATGCTGCCCCTATCTGTGACAGTGAGTTGATCCAGTATTTGGGGAGAGAGCTGATAGCCATCAGGCCCAAGTGTCTGTGGGGTACAATTTATGCTAATAAGTTAAACCTTTCTTTTTTACTTGCTATTACCTGTAACAGTATTAGAAAGAAAATAAATGTACTGTGACAAGACACAGAGAGAGAGAGAAACAGAGAGAGAGAGAGAAAAGAAAGAGAGAGAGAAATTTCCCCCTGCTTTTTAAAATAAGAAGCCCCATAATTTCATTTTATGTCAGGCCCCACAAATTATATAGTCAGCTCTATGTCATTAAGACTTCAAATGGAATGAACACATCCTATGTGCCAGATAGTGCACTGAATGTTTTTACATAAGCGATCTCATCTGATTCTCTTGGAAATTCTACCCTAATGACACTGAAGGAGTGAATCCTAGAGAGATGACTGTGGTAAGAACCCAGAAGGAGTGAAATGACCTTATGTGCCTTCCCTTCTTCCAGAGGGATGCTGGAAAATGTTGAGCAGCTCTTAAAATTGGTAGCATCTGCCAATTTCTATGGAATAAATACTTCTATGTCTAACTCCAAGCTACCAACAGGAGAACTTTGGAAGAGGGGTGCACAGCAGCATAACACTGTGGAGATTTTTTATGATACTGATAAGGAAACAGTTCAAAAGTCTTCAGAAGTGTTGAGAGAATGGACCAAGTGTTAGAGCACCAGTGTAACAGGCAAAATCAAGTGAGTGTGAGGCATGAGTTCAAACCCCAGTAATGCCAAGAAAACCATCTTAAGTATAGATATTTCAAGGCAGAATAATATAGTTAGTGAATGATAGACTTTGAATAGTTAGAAACTTATTTTTAATAAAATATATATAATTATATGATTCCTCAACAACCAGGCTACTGTAGCTAACCTGACAGTAGTTCACAGACCTACCTACTGGTGCACAAACTGACAGGGTTGTCCCAACAGTCTCCAAAGGGAGTACATTTATGGTCAAAGATAAGCTACCAACACTGCTTTGTAAAATTTCGGTACTGGGGTTTGAATTGAGGAGCTGATGTTTTGCTAGGCAGGCAACTCTTATCACTTGAGCCACGCTTTCAACCCTTTTTGCTTTTGTTATTTTTCAAATAGGGCCTAACTTTGTAACTGGCTTGACTTGAACTGTGTTCTTCTCATTGACACTTCCTGTGTAGCTAGGACAACAAGTCTCCACCACCATTCTCAGCTTTTTATTGTTCGATATGAGTTCTCGTGAACTTTTCGACTGAGCTGGCCCAAAACCACAATCCTATCAATCTTGGCCTCCTGAATAATGAACCATCGGGCCTAGCTTTACTGTTAGTTCATAAACTTCCTCCTTCTGATCCATCAAAATAGTGACATAGCTACTCACCATCTTTCCATAGAGGTATCTGAGTTATCATCCCTTCCTATTTTACTTTTTCTTTCTTTCCATTTTTTGGCTTGTCTTTTTCTTTACTGACTTCTCTGTATTCCAGGCAATTACTTTCCTGTTTCTTTTTAACCTCTAAGCTTGGGAGTGTCCCTAGCCTTAATCTTCTTGCCTGTCATTCCATCTCACTATCTAGATGATTTTAGACCCATGGCTGAAAACACCACCTGTGTATATTGACATTTCCCCATGTTAGCACCTCTAGCTCACACCTCTCTTGCAGTCCATACTCCTATGACCTGCCCACTGCACATCTTCATTTGATGGTTGAATAAGTATTTCAAACTTAATATGACAACAGAGCTACTGATGTCTTCCACAGACCTATTTCTGTCTAGTGTCAACATCTCACTCTGCTCCATGACAATCCCACCCTTACTGGTGCTCAGACAGCAAAACTTGGAGATATTGCTGACTCTTTTCTTCCTTTCATACTCCACATTCTATCAATCACTGGTGCTATATTCAAAGCCATTGCAAGCCCACCCCCTGTTCTGTGTACTGCTGCCACAGTAGTCAAAGCCACTGTAATCTCTGGCTAGGATCATTTTCTTTGTCTCCTAAATGGGACCTGGGTTTTCTGCTCTTCCATCCTCACACAAGAATCAGAGCAACATTTTATTGTAAGGCAGAGCAGGTCATCCTGTTCAAAACTTTCCAGATCGCTCAGTAAAACAAATCAAAGTTTTTACTGTTTTCCTGCAAGACCTTTCATGAACAATCTACCCCTGCTGTCCTTCCCTTAATTTCTCTTCAGCCACTACTCTCATTGCTTATTCTGTTTGACTCAACTATCCTTCTTGCTGTTCTTTGAACATTATAAGCTTGGATCCTGCCTCAGGGACTTTGCTTTTACCTTCCTGCTGCCTAGAACATGCGTACCTGAATATCCAGCATGGATATCATTTAGGTCTCTGCCCGAATGCCACTTTATCAAAGAAGCTTTTTATTGATTATTCTTTGTCATTTTCAATCTCTTCACCAACATGGTCTTTTCTTGTAGTTCTAGCACCATTGAAGACACAGCAGCTTTATTTATTTATTATTTGTCCACCTCTACTAACATGTAAGCCTCTTTCTATTCATAGCATCTGGATAGATGTCTGATACCATGTAAGTGTTCCATAAATATGTATCCACTTTCCACTTAAATATTGATTGGCAGAATTTTGTTCACGTGTCTGCTCTCCAGTGGCAAGGGATACTGGGAAAATAAATATGTTTCGGCTTTTTCCTTGAGGAGAAAATTCCACCAACTTAATGGAGGATTTTGAAAGTTGCTCAATAGCCACCACTTATAATTTCCACATATTTATGAGGAAATTGGCATACAGAAACCTTCTGTAGTCTAATCTTTTATAGCTATATCTACTACATCCAAAACTGTTTTTTTTAACTCCCCTAAAACTTTCCTTAATCAAATGTATCAATAATTCAGACTATTTATGGCCCCTTTTAATCAGTTCAGCTTCTATTTAATGTACCTACAGAATTCTAATGATGTCCACAAGCATAAACATGTTTCAGGAGGACCAGAGCAAGGAAGAGAAATGGGGGGAGTGAATAATATCCAAGTACATTGCATCTATGTATGAAGATCGCATAATGAAGTCCACTAAAAACTGTTAAAAAAATAGGGAAATTGGGAATGGAGAAAAGAGAGCAATAAAGGAGGCTTATCTGATTAATATATGCAAGTGAAATAATATGGTAAAAAACTCCTTTATGCAATTATTATGAACTAGTTAAAAGAAGGTTTGGGAACAACTCAGTTTACTCTTTGTGGCATGCATTGCTCAAGCAGCAGGAACCGAGCTATTCTGATAGCTTAGAGAAATCCTCTAGCCCTGCTAATTGTGGGCTATGAGTATCAGCCATTGTTTCCACTGGAGAACATTGATTAATCAAGTAAGGGGAGATGGATTAGGGATGGTTCTTCATGCTTTCCTATCATTATTATGAAGATAACAACTTTGCATTTAGTGTTTATTAGGATTCCTTTATTACATTGGACACATTGGACTCTTATGTACTGCTACCACCACAATTCAAGATGAAAAGCTGGGTCTTCTCTCTTTCTAACTCTTTCCTGACATGTCTACCTATTGCTATTTAGAGGAATACCTTCTGAAATGGTCCAACTCTGAAATAATCTGATTGCAAACAGGATTGAGCACATTTAGAATGGAGAAATTATATAGAAATGTAACATTTATCATTCAACCAGACCAGATTTTAGTGCATATAAAGGGAGGTTCTATGAAAATAGCAAGGATGGGGCAACAAGTGTAAAACTTGGAACATCTGCACTGGCACTAATAGAACATCTGATAACCCTGCTACTGGTACGGCAAATTTCTCCAAAGTTCATGGAGAATCTCATGGGGATTGTTAAATAGTAAATGTGATCATATATGGAGGAGCTTAGTCATTTTAGGACTGAGATAAACTGTTTTGGTTCTGATGCTGTTACATTTCAGAAGGACAGATTGCCTGGGATAAATACACAAGAATACTGTAAGCCTATCTGGTAAGATTCTAGCTCACATCTGGAATACCAACATCTGGTTCTGGTTCCAACTCACTGAGTTCTGCTATGTACTTAGACTATACCAGCTGGAGAGCTGGAGAGTAATGGATGCTACTTTGTTTGTTCTTGAATATGCCATACCCTGCAGTTTCATTGTGCATTGTATAAATCCAAGATTGATGAGGTGTACCTGAAGCAATAGTTTGCGTCTTCCTAGCTCAGGTGCCAGATTATGTAAGTGAGTGAATTTTCAGATGATTTTCACTTCAGTCTCTGCAGCAAACTGAAATCCAAGGCCAATTCTGCCCAACCCAAGCCAATCTTAAGTTCCTCACCCATGGAAACTGTGAGAGATAATAAATGGCTTTCATTGTTTGAAGCCACTAAGCTTATGGGTGATTTGCTGTCCATTAATGAGTAACTAGAAGGTAGCCGGGTGCTATGTCAGCACATGGATCCATTGGTCAGTGAATTTCATAAATTGAAACTTTAAAAGAAAGATCAAGGGCTGGGAAGTTGGCTCAGTGGTAGAGTGCTTGGTTCACATGCATGAAGCCCTGGGTTCGATTCCTCAGCACCATATAAGCAGAAAAAGCAGGAAGTGGCACTGTGGCTCAAGTGGTAGAGCACTAGCCTTGAGCTGAAGAGCTGAGGGACAGTGCCCAGGCCCAGAGTTCAGCCCTCATGACTGACAAAAAAAAAAAAAAAAGAAGAAAGAAAGATAATAATGAGCACAATAATTTGGGTGGGTGCAGGCGCTAAAGACTGAATCAGAGACCAACACATCTATTTAAAAGGTCAAGTGGAAAGTGGATGCTGATGGCTCATGCCTGTAATCCTTGCTGCTCAAAAGGTTGAGATCTGAGGATTTCTGTTCAAAGCCAGCCCAGGCACGAAAGTCCATGAGACTCTTTTTTTTTTTTTTTGGGTCCGGTCGTGGGGCCTGAACTCTGGGCCTGGACACTGTCCCTCAGCTCTTCAGCTCAAGGCTAGCACTCTACCACTTGAGCCACAGCCCCACTTCCGGCTTTTTTCTTTTTGCTTATGTGGTGCTGAGGAATCAAACCCAGGGCCTCAGGCATGCAAGGCAAGTGCTCTACCACTGAGCCACCTTCCCAGCCCCTCCATGAGACTCTTATCTCCAATTAAGCACCAAAAAAGCTGGAAATGGAGCTGTGGCTCAAGTGGTACAATGCTAGACTTAACCAAAATGGCTCAGGGACAGTGCTCAGGCCCTGAGTTCAAGTGGGAAAGGAAAGAAAGAAAGAAAGAAAGAAAGAAAGAAAGAAAGAAAGAAAGAAAGAAAGAAAGAAAGAAAGAAAGAAAGAAAGAAAGAAAGAAAGAAAGGAGGGAGGGAGGGAGGGAAGGAAAGAAGGAAGGATGGAAAGAAGGAAGGAAAGAAGAAAGAAAGAAGGAAGGAAGGAAGGAGGGAAGGAAGGAAGGAAAGAAGGAAGGAAGGAAGGAAGGAAGGAAAGAAGCAAGCAAGCAAGCAAGCTGCTCAAGGGGAATGAGTGATCCTAGAGTGTAGCCTTGGTTTTCCAGGTTCTGCTCATTCATGGCTCTTCCATTTCAATTTTGTATTATATCCATCTATTACTTTTATTAATTTATTATATTTTCAAGTCTATAGTTTCCTCCTCCTCCTCCTTTTTTTTGTGCTAGTCCTAGGGCTTGAAATCAGGGCCTGGGCACTGTCTCTGAGCTTTTGTGCTAAAGGCTATCAACCACTGGAGTCACTTCTAGCTTTTTGCTGATTAGTTGGAGATAAGTCTTGTGGACTTGCTTGCCTGGGCTGGCTTCTAACTGAGATTCTTAGATCTCAAGCTCCTGATTAGATTAGGATTACAGGAGTGAGCCTTTGGCACCTGATTATTTCTTCTTCATGTCCCCTTTCTTTTTCTTTTTCTTTTTCTTTTGTGCGAGTACTCTAACTCCAGGCCTACCACTTTTGCTTGTGTTTTTCACTTATGGCTGGTGCTGTACTATTTGAGCCCCACCTTCACTTCAAGGGTTTTTTTGCTGGTTAATTGGAGATAAGAGTCCATGGCTTTGTCTGCTGGAGCTGGCCTCAAACCACAATTCTCAGATCTCAGCTTCCTGAATAGTAAGGCTTATAAGCGTGAGCCATCAGCACCCAGCTCTCTTGCTCCTTTTTTTTTCTTTTTGCTAAGAATTTCTTTTTCATTTGTTTCAGTTATATTTGTAATTGCTTATTGAAGTACTTCTATGATAGCTGCTTTTAACTCTTTGTTATATAACCCTAACACCTCTGCCCTCTCAGTGTTAAAATCTATTGATTTTCTTCTTCATTTAAGTTGAGGTTTTCCTTTGTGTGCCTTTTCTTTGTATGATAAATGATTTTTAAGTTGAAACAGACACTTTATGCTGTGACACACTGGATCTTATTTAAACCTTCTGCTTTTGCTCACTTTCTCTGATATTGTTTTGATCAGGGGAAGTTGGAGGACTACCTGTCCCTAGAAGGCAAACACAGAAGTCCAAGTTCCCCATTAAGGCTCTATTATTGTCTGAAAGAAGTTCCAATTCTTCAGGTAGCCTCCAGCATCCTGAGATAGAGGCCTCATTATCGCTGGGTGCTGGTGAAAGTTCTAACTCTCTAGTAAGCCTCCTCTGACAGCATCCTAGTGGGAGTAAGAATCCAGGATTCCCATGGCAAGTGTGTTTTTTACTATCCAGCAGTGATGAAAGCCTCCTGACACTACCCTGGTGAGATAGGGTCCCTCTCATAGCTGTGCATGGTAGAAATATAGACTCCTCACTTGTCCTTTTCTGGTGTTTCTGGGGGAGAGAATGGGCAATGGTTGTTCCTGTAATATTTGGCTGGAGTAGAGTGGTTATTTTGTGACAGTACTTTCTTTTTTGTTTCTTTTTGTCAGTTGTAAGGATTGAACTCAGGGCCTGAGCACTATCCTGTGGGCCCCCCCCCCTGTCTTTTTGTTTCTCCACGCCAGTGCTCTACCACTTTGAGACACAGTGCCACTTCCTAAAAGTTCTTTCTTGTTAGACACTTTCCCAGTACTTTGGCTAGAGAAAGCTAGCTTTTGTTTAGGTTTATTTTCTTGTCCACTCCTGTTAGTGTTACCAAATTACCAGCTTCCTCAGGACCAAGTCTGGGATTGACAGAACACAAAGAAAATGCACAGAAGTCACTTGTTGTTCTTCAGCTCCTGAGCCACAAGAAGCAAAGTTCATCTCCCTTCTTCTCTCCCCATTTCAGAATATTCTGTGTTTGTTTTATACATAATACTTATGGTCTTCAGTTGTTTTTTTTAACATGGAGATATAGAAAAGTATGTGTATTCCATCTTCTTGAAAAAAGAAGTCCAGGGATTTTTATATAAATGTGGAAGAACTACACTTTGGAATGTGGACAAATGAATTGTGATGGTAATCTTTATGAAACCGGGTAGAATAAATACCATCTGCCTAAGAGGTCTCTAGGAAGTGAAGCTCCATATTTAAGTGGATTCTGGATGATTGAGTGAGAAGGCATAGAGCTTGCTGGGGGAGGAGGTGTGGGAGTTCCAGGGGACATCATGGAAGGACTGAGAAGGATAAGAAGAGCAAGCCTGGTGAAAAGTAGCGCAAGAAAGGAAATCATTAGTTAAGAGCATAGAAGGGGAGATGGGACAGAGGGGCTTAAAGTTGAAGGGTGACACAGATATGACAAGTTACAATGCAATAAATTTACACAACGAAAGTAAATTTACACTCTTTAATATTGTCCTTTCTACACCTCACCTTAGCAGTCACAGGTAAGTTTGAATCTCACAAGGCCTGACCAGGTATATTATTGGCTTGTTTGTGGAAGAAAAATGACTTCTGCTAACAACAGGGTACATGTCAATAGGAACAGGAATGGTATCTGTGCAGTGTGGGTTTCATTTCCTTAGAAGCATACCCAGCTGTAGTACAAATAACCTCAAATGGAGGATGTCATTTCCAAAGTGTTCTGGGACAGCAGATGACTAAGCATTCACCCAGACTCCACCCATTATTTTGTCATTCTAATAAGGTTTTTCAGGAGGTATGATTCCTTTTCATCTAGATGTTGTTGATATATGTGTGTGTGTATGTGTGTGTGTGTGTGTGTGTGTGTGTGTGTGTGTGAATAGTTGAATACTGAAGTTGTCACTTTAAAAACAAATTATTGTCACTATAATCATCATCATAAATTTATCAAGTGCTTATTAGATGTCATGTACTGTTCCAAGTACTTGATATACTTTAAATCATTTAATCCTTCCAATGACCCTATAAGACAGATACTAATTATTGTATTAGCTCTTATTTTATGCATGAGAAAACTGGGGATGTGGTAAGAGAAATTAGAAATATGTTCAAAACCTCCATTGAATTAAAAACTGGCAACAGCCATCTTCTCTGTTACCACATCCATTACAAGAGAATCACAAAGAATGATGTTTTCCAATTCTTTCCAAAATAATTACTACAATTCAGTTCTTGTATTTATTTCAGTTGCCAGGGTAAAAAGTGACGAGTGCTAATCTTATTCCTTTCATCCTTGACAATTCACTTGATCTATTAGCTCTATTTTTCCTGCCTCCAGAATTGGGCCAGTCATACAGACTCTTACCCATCTAGCCACAGAGAACAAAAGCAATAAGATCTTATTGCAAAACATTTTGGAAAAAAATGAACTTGTACTAAACTAAACTATTATTCAACCCATAAGAAGCTGGTAAAGAAGAAGGAAGGAAAGGAACTGGGGAAGGGGGAACCACAGAGGGGAAGACGGCTTGTCTAATGAGGTGGAACAGAACAGAATAAAGATTCAGGGAGATTTGAAGATGCCAGGTAGCATCTACCCCTAGGTTGGCTTTAGGCTCCTTCAGGCAGAGCCAGTGGCAATGTTGGTGCCTTGTAGATAGCTACATCAATGTCACATAAGAATATGGGTCATCTAAAGAAGTTCTTTGGACTTTTTCCCAAGTCTTCAGCCTTATCCTTCATCTTTCTGTTTTGTGCCCATAATTGGAGGTTGAACTGATGGTCTGGACACTGTCCCTTAGTTTTAAATTTGAGGCTGATGCTTTATTACGTGAGCCAAAGTTCTTCAGGTATTTGGGTAAAGAGTCTTACAGACTGGGCTGGCTTTGAATTGTAATCCTCAGATCTCATCTTCTTAATTTTCTAGGATTACAAACATGAGCCACCAGTGCCTGGCTCATCTCTTCTTTCATCTTCTTTATCAAAGGAGCTCACAAATTATTTTCAAGTTCATCCATGTTGATTTTGCTTTACACAGAAATATGCCTAAGCAACTCTTTTAGAGCAAAAACTCTGGCCTATATGCTCAATGATGTGTATGTGTGTGTGTGTTTGTCCTTACAGCAAAATTCTTTTGCTTGATGTTGAATCCATTTCAAACAGATTGCATTCATCTTCACAGAGGAGAGAAAAAGAAGAAAATCCAATGTGATCTTATTATAAACCATTTTTAAACATTGAAAATTCCCCCTTAATGATGTACTTCCAGGGTGGGGCAAATTTGGATCCTTTCTGGGTCAAAACTATAAACAGAAAATTCCTCACTCCTGGGTTGAAGGCCATCAAGGATCAACTTACTGTCTGAAAATTTGCAGATTCTCCCATCAAACTGACACCGACTCTGAGCAGACTTGAGGCTTTCCATGCTGTCACTTTTTAGGAAAACTTGAATAAGAGCAGTCTAAAGCACAGACTCCATGTGTTTGCCTCTGTCTTCTTTCCTGAGAGGAAGGCTGGTCCCTGCTTCTCACCAAAATATAACCTCTCAAGATACATTTCTCCCCTCACCTCGGTCTGGAAAGAATAGAATAAAAATAGAATTTTAAACAACTGAAACAAATTGTCCTTTCTGCATCCTTCTCTTCCCCTGCCCTGTACCCCGGCATGGACTATATTGCTGATGGTTTAAATAGTCTTAAAGTATAGTTTTTCCATTTTGCCATCTCTTCACTCACACACACTCAATGACTCCCATTTGCCCGTGAGATACAGTGCAAAATCCTTTACATTTGTATCTCCCATTCTTCTGTTACATAATCCCATCAGTATAGCATCCTCTTTCTCCGGTGCTATTTCTCTTAACATCTTCCTCATGTCAACTGTTGACAGCTCTTTCGCTTTAACATATCAATCGGGGAGGTGGTTCTTCTAAGTCTTTTTTTTTTTTTTTTGGTACGGTTGTGGGGCCTGAACTCTGGGCCTGAGCACTGTCCCTCAGCTCTTCAGCTCAAGGCCAGTGCTCTACCACTTGAGCCACAGCACCACTTCCGGCTTTTTTCTTTTTGCTTATGTGGTGCTGAGGAATCGAACCCAGGGCCTCAGGCATGCAAGGCAAGCGCTCTACCACTGAGCCAACTTCCCAGCCCCTCTTCTAAGTCTTATCTCCAGGCCACCAGCATGAATAGCACCCTCCCCCCAATCTGCTGACTCAGAATGTCTGGTGTTGGGAACCCCTAATCTGATTTAACAGTCCTCTACTTTTGAGAACCCTTTAGTCATGGATATTTCCTCTTCTTGGATGCTTTCCTGATCATCACAGCTTCTGTTTAAGCTCTTGACAGGCTTCCAGGTTTCCTTCCCTCATTTGGCAATTACTTGCTATAGGCAGCCTTGTTGTGGAAAGCTACCTTATAAGGAAACCAAAGAAGATTTCTACCCTTTCTTTCTCTTCTTTCTTCTTGATTTCCTTCTTTTCTCCTCTCCATCCCCCTCTAACCATTCCTTATTTCCTTCTTTTCTTATTTCCCTTTCCCCCTCCCTTCTTTCTCCCACATCCCTCCCCTTTCTCTCCTCCCCTTCCTAAGCCACCTTTAGGCCTAGCACAGGTAGAAAGTCAGCAGTTCTTTGGCTGTTGTTAAGTGGCTGCCCAGAGTTTACGTATTTTAGTAGTGTCTTCCTCCTAGTTTTGAAGTCTGCAAGAAAGACACAACCACCCAAAACTTGTCCTATAGTTCCCATGGCAGAAACACACCAGAAGTGATGGCTCATAGTCCTAATCCTTCTGGCATTTCTTGGTGTTCAGTATTCTAGATACACTGTAAAAAATGAATACAGAGCACTGACATATCAATAACTAAGGCAGGTCCCAGGAAATCTTGATATAGCAAACTTTACTGGCTCCATTAGAGAAAACTTACCCTTTTTGAATCCACTTAAAGTGAGGACCTCGAATGGAGACCGTCTCGCCTCATTATCTCAGTATCATCTCCTTTTAGCATTTCTTCCTTTCCCTGCATCCTATGAACCTCATATTGTGACAATGCCATGTATAAGAAAACCTACTTTTCTTCCTTTGTTCTTTTTTTGTGCACTTTTTTTTATTAGCATCATCTAGTTCTACCAAGGGTTTCATTTCAACATACCCATATGTATATAATGTACTTTGATCAAACTCAGAGCCTTGTGCTTGTTAGGCAAGTACTCTATCACTCTATCTACACAAGCCATGCTCCAGTCCTTTTGATTTTAGTTTGTTTTTCAGATATGGTCTAGTGCTTTTGACTAGATCATTATATTTACATTTCCCAAATAGCCTGCCCCCCCCCCTCTCTCTCTCTCTCTCTCTCTCTCTCTCTCTCTCTCTCTCTCTCTCTCTCTCTCTGTGGATGGGGGGCATTTTAACTCGGAACCTTGCACTTGGTAGGCTAATATTATAATGCTGAGCCCATCTTCAGCCCTTTTCTGTGCTAGTTATTTTAAGACAGGGTATCATTTTTCCCCTGAGCACATTCCTGGACCATGATATTCCCATTCTATGTTTCTTGCTGTAGCTTAGATGACAGATATATGTCACAATGCCCAGTATCTTCCATTGAGATAGTCTTTTTTTCTGGTTGTGGGACTTGAACTCTGGACCTGGGTGCTGTCCCTGAGCTCTTCAGCTCAAGGCTTACTCTACCACTTGACCCACAGCACCATTTACAGTTTTCTGAGTGGTTTATTGGAGATAAGAATCTCATAGCCTTTCTTGCCTGGGCTTGCTTTGAACTGCAATCCTCAGATCTCAGCCTCCTGAGTAGCTAGGATTACAGGTGTGAGCCACCATGCCCAGCTCGAGATAGAGTCTTATAAATATTTTTCCCCCCCAGGCTAGCCTGGAACGATGTTCTTCTTCATCTCAATTTTCTGCATAGCTGGATACCAGGTGCACACTACTACACTCAGTTATTGATTGAGAGGTGAAGATAGTCTCAAGAAATGTTTCCCTTGGCTGTATTTGAACAATAAATACCCATGATCTCAGTCTCCCAAGAAAGTTAGGATTTCAGACATGATCCATTGTGCCCAGATTTCTACTTGTTTTTGAGGTAGGGTCTCATTAACTTAAGTCTGGACTTGCCATGAACCATGATCCTCCAATCTCTGTTTCTTGAATACATGGAATTACAGATATGAGTCACCATGTTCAGCCTTGAAACCTGCTCTTAAATGCTGTGACTCCCCAAAAGAAGTTAAGAAGGAACCTGATAGCTAGAAGTCCTGTGAAAGCATAGGGAGAGGATCCTTTGCATACCACTCTATGGCTTGGGTGTTTCAACAGGATATGTTAGTAGCTCTTACAAATCATTTTGAGATTCCAGTTCAAAGGATTGAACCCCAAAGCTTTTTTGATCCAAGGAGCTATTTCAGTAAATATATTTTGGCCAAAAATAGTTTGGCAAAAATGTATCTTGTAAATTATATCTGTGTTATATTGCTCTAATGTATCTGTGCATAATGAAGCAGATACACAAAATGTATTTTGAAAGAATGAGTAAAATGAGGTGAATAGTAGTTACTTATTAATATCTTAAAGGTATTTCCAATTAAAATATTTTATTAGCTTTAAGTAGTTTACAAGCAGGATTCAAATTAATATGTCAATTCTCCTCTTCCTCCTCTTCCTCCTTCACTTCCTCCTCCTCCTCTTCCTTCTCTTCCTCTTTCTTTTTCTTTTTGAGACAATCTTGCTAAATAGCCCAGATTGGCCTTAAAATTGAGATCCTCCTATTTCAGCATTCCAAGTGCTTGTATTACAGGATAGTGCCACCAGGCCTAGCTCTACCATCATGGTCTCTCTTCTGGCAGTATTAGAATTTTGAACTCAGGACCTTATCATTGATAGGTGAATACTTTCATGCTAAGACATGCCTCTATCCTCATTTTAGAGTAGTTGTTTGCGAGGCAGGATCTTACATTTTCTTGAAGTGTGCCTGAGCTGTTATTCAGCTCTTCATTAAGAAAGGGTCTTTTGAACTTTTCTGCCCAGGCTAGTCTTGAATTGTGATCCTCCTCTTCTCAGCCTCCCAGGTAGTTATTATTGCAGGCATGGGCCATTGGTGCTCAGCTTTGACTATTATTGTCTAATAGCATAGGAAACAATATGTAGTTGCAGAGAGGATGTCTATACTGACAGACAGTGGCAGAGCTCAGTCTTAGAGGTCATCTGTAGGAGATTCCAGTGTAAGACTCTGTTTCCAGGCTTGCCTATAGGGACACATTTTCTAATTGTTCAGGTGTAGTCAGTATACACTCAAGAGGCCTGTAATTCTAGGGACCAAACACTGAATATCACATATATATGGAATGGGATGGGAGAAATTGCTTTCACATAGTCTCTCTGAGAGTCCTAAGCAGGATAGAATCTTGGAAGCAGCAAAGTAGTAATATGCTCATCACCATTCATTCCCTTTGTTGGCTTTCTTCCATTTGTATATCACTTCTCTACCCCTACATGGTACTTCCCAGGTTAACATCCCAAATGAAATAATTGCACATAAATCTTCAATTTGGGTTCTGTCTTGGTGATCCCCCAACTGAAGATAATTATTAATAGTATATTTTCCTTTTTTCATTAATCCAATTTGAATATCATTATTTTATGTGACATGGCTCATGCTGGTCTCCTACTAGCATAGGAGAAGTGTCGGGACTATCATTGTTTTCTGGTTTGGTATGTTTGCATTAATGTAGTATGTTGACCCATGGTTCCTTCGCAGAGATATTTAAAGTTCTGTACCTATTTTAAGAGGGCTACTCATCACAAATGGGTAACATAAGTTTGAAATTGTATCTAGTCTGGAAAATATAAACTGTGAGACTTTGAAATTTGCTGCAAATGCAATCACAAGAGGGTTCTACTCTCAGTTGTTCCCTTGTAAAATGTTCCCTCCTTCCCCAGGACTCCTTCAAACCTATAGAACCTATACAACCCTCTTGTACAGACAGAAGGAGGGTACTGGTGTATTAAGTAGCAGAAAAACTGTATGTATGTATATACGTATGTACATATGCACATATGTATGTATCTAATCTTATTCATTCTAACACCCAACGATTATACCCTCTGAGGTCTGACCATTTCACTTTGGAGACCATAGCTCTAGAGCATATAATGCCCTGTCTAAATAGCCAAAGTCAAATGGAGAATTGAGGCCAATACAGAATGTACTAACTATGGGTATCACTTACCTCTGGGGGGTGGGGTAGAGGGGTATAGTAGGTTGGGAAGTATTCCATGACTTGATATCCATGAGTTTTTTAGTTTATTAGTTCTGTGTCTTGTTGAGAGAAAGAGGATTAATATGCCCGAAATGTGGACATGAAAAACAACACTAGAGACATTCGAAATGTTCTTTACTGGATTCAAGCACAGTTTTGATCCTCAGTGAAGAAAAATAATGAGATTTGAAGTGGAAGGAGTCATTTTAAGAGATACTCTGGTCACACTGAATACGAGTGGATTTTTTTCCCCCTTTGGATCTCAGGTGACACAAATGTATCACACAGTGGAAAAGAGAGACAGTCTCTGGATGGCTGCCCAAAACAGAACGTCTCTTTGCTATTGCATCATGGACTATTTAGAGGGCATGGCAAGAGAGTGAACGTGGGGAAGCTGGAATTCTCACCATCAGCAACAGCACTCACTGGGCAGAGGCCCTTACTTCACCTCAAACAGATGACACTAACAAGGACAGATTTGCAGGGTAGAAGGAAATTGTGATCATGGTAGATGTGTGGGGTCTGTAGCTGCCATCCCTGTGAAGTCCTTCCAGGGACATCTAGGAATCCTTGTTTGGAAGAAGGAGAACTTTTCCAGAAAGCTAGAGACTCTGACTAAGCAACTGGAATTAAAAAACCAGGAAGTTTGGATTTATTTTATCTCATTTATGTCCCCAGAGAAACATTTAGTTTTTTTTTAACTATCAAATAAGCAAATGATTCAATTTGTATCAAATCATTTCTCTCCTTTACTTTGGCACCTGCATAAGGGCTGCACTGCAGATAAAATAACAAAAGATTTTTTTTTCTTGGTTGTGTGTGCTGGTAATGGGAACTGAGCTCTGGGCCTTCCGCTCTCACTTGGCTTTTTCTTTCAAGGCTGGTGTTCTGTCACTTGAGCTACAGCTCTACTTCTAGCTTTTTTGGTGGTTAAAAGTCTCATAGGCTTTTCAGCCTGGGTTGGGCTCAAATCGTGATCATCAAATTTCAGCCTCCTGAGTAGCTAGGATTACTGGCGTGAGTCACCAGTGCCCAGTGACAATAGCTTTTCTAGGTTGTTCTCTTCACAATAGGACAGTATTTATGAAGAGGAAAATTCAAGAGCAATCACTTGAAGGATAAATAAGGAGGGGGGGCTAATAATGATAGTGTTCCTTTGAAGCAGATTTGCAATAACAGACTTACCTCTGTTAGGTTTTTAAAAAGAGGTAGGTGAGTAAGAACCGCACCAGCACGCACATGGTATTCAGATAAGGGGTAGGTTTATTCAGTAGACCTGCTTGGACCGGGCAAGGGTGGCACTCCACGTGGCTGGGAAAGGCCTGGGAATGAGAGAGAGCTGGGAAGAGAGGAAAGAGAGAGAAAAGAGCAGAGAGAGGGGTAAGAACAGTAGCACTCACGTGGTATTCAGGTAAGGGGTAGACCTGCTGGGACCAGGCAAGGTTGGCACGCCATGTGGCTGGGAAAGAGAGAGAGCAAGAGAGCAAGAAAAGAGCAGCAAGAGCTAGAAACGAACAGAGAGAAAAAAGAGAGAGTCTGGGCCTGGGCTAGCTCTTATGTAGGGTATGGGTGGGGAAAGGTGTGGCCACATCAAATTCAGATGTGACCTCTTACAGGTGTCCCAGTTGCCTAGATAACGCAGGTACTGGGTGGAGACTTTGCTGCGAGGAGGGTGGAGTCTGCTCGCCATCCAGGAGCGGACCTTACAACCTCCTGTTCCCTTGAGTTGCAGAATTACAGATGGGAGAGCGTGCCTTGTAATGAATGCTGTGCTCTGTGTAATGAATTCTCTGTACATCATTTAAATGATATTTTGTGGACTTGGCCCTTCAGTTTCAAGTTGACTGAACTGTGTCCTAACAGACTAATTTTTGCACCTGTAATTTACAACTCTGATCACTCCTACCCAAATCTATGCCATCTCACCTCTACATACAATCATGATTTACTAGCTCAGCTGCAATGTGGGGACTCAGCTTAACAAAAAGCATCATTACTTTTTTACCATGAATACTATGAGACATGCAGGAAAAAAACCCTTAAGACCCCTCATCTTTTGGAACCAGTTATAATTCAGGCAGAAGTATTAGCTTACTTAAAGACAGATAACTTTGGAAATTTGGTTCACATTTTTAGGAAGCTGGGAAGTCATTTAAGGTGTTGAAGGAATTTGGGGGTGGGATAGTAGAGTTGGCATCTCAACATTGTGAAAGTAATCATCAGCTTTTCAAAGCTACTTTATCTCCAGCAAGTGTTTCCTGAGGTTCAATATAGTAATTAATCACAGGCCAGTTGTCAAAATACATAGACTTTTTATATTGGATAGCTGAATAGATATAATTTTCATTTAAAATGTTATCTGCGGTTTGGCAATATTTGAAGGTAGTTTCTCTACAGGGCATTTTTTTGTGGGGAAAGGGAGATAGGGAAAGCTCTCTTGTCCTGAGCTTGTAAAGGATTCTTAATCCATTGTACAAACACGCTGAACTAGCAAGTCATTAGCTTTTCTCTGAAATCCTGTACATACTACTGAGAACAAATATTTAGCTTACATGCATTACACCCATTCACATGGGTGAATAAAAGGTAGGGAAATTTGACTTATAAAATTGTTATGGATAAATTCTAGAAGTGAGAATCTTAAAGGAAGGTTTCACTAATATGTCACAAAATTATCGAGATGCCAATAATAACTTACTGTTTTCCCTCTAAGAGTAAACACTTCACTGGTAATTATCATCTCAAGATGAATTCTTGAACATTAATTAATTGCCCTTCAAGCAGTATGAGAAAGAGTCAATTAATAAGAGGCATTTAATACTAATCAAATATAGGAAACATTTGTTTCTATTGAAACTCTTTGGTTATATGTCACATAGGCAAAAGATTTACTTTACTATTGTCTTATATCGTCCAGCAAATGCTGTGTTTAGAATTTGAAAGCCACGCCCTGGGAGCCAGTATTCTATTACCATTATCTTGGAATGTCATCATCCTGAAGTCTATAACTATCCTGTAGCCAAATGCCCAAGCAAATTTAGGACAAGCAACCCCAATCACTCCGTAAACACATGCAATAATATCCCCTGTCACCTTTTAGCACTCTTTGTTCCCTTGGCTTCAAATGTTCAATCTTTCTAATCTCTTCTTTACCTACACTCAATGGCATAGCTAATATGATTGACACCCAGCAGGGATTTTTTTTAAGATGCCCTTTCTGTGTCCTAATTATTTTAGTATCAATCATATAATTTTAGTAATCACTTTGGATAAGATGACTTAGACCCATTACTCTCTCTTCCTTCCTGCTAAACATATCCATAAGCCCCAGAGTGGGGGAGGTAATGAAAGAGCACTCAGAAAGGAGGTAGAGTGAAGTTTAAGATCTTGGGACAAATGGAGCAACACAGTAGTGGAGTATCTTATATCTACTCTCCCAAACTGAAGAAAGCCATTCAGGCTTGGCATTTGAAGACCTTCATTGTGGCAACCCAAGGCCACCTAGGTGGGCTCATTTCTCTACCGCATGTAATAGCCCTTCTGGCAATGCCAGGTGAGCCTACCATGCTGGAAAGGGGAGGGAGCAGGAGCCTCACTAAAACCAATCAAATAAGTCAAGTTCTCTCTTCCCATGCTAGACCTGGGACACTCATCTCTTGCTGAGGAACACAGAATGGCAGGGCTGGCATGAGCAAGGAAGATTCTTCTGTATATGGCAAGCTTTTGGCTCAGAAAATATTCTCGAGCCTTATGAATCCAAGACTCCCTTTCTCCACCTTGAGATCCTAGGTAGTTCTGCCCCTAGAAATCAGTGGGAGCCCCAGTATCTCCAAACCAAGCACACCAGCAGGCACTGCAAAGGCTTGGAGAATTAAACTGTTATTGAAACTATAGTTCACTAAAGTCAATTAGGACCAGTGTGCCAAACCTAAACAGAACGATTGTCTGCTAAAATAAGGTATTTAAGTAGTACCTAGAGTCCTAACATAATAACGAAGATGTCCACAATATAATTGAAAATTTCCCATCCTATCAAGAGCTAAGAAATCACAACTTGGTGTCAACAGAAAGAGGAATCAGATGCTGGAATTATCTGACAAGGGGTTTAAAGTGACCATAATTTAAATGCTTCAAAAAGCTATAGCTATTTCTTTTGAAATAAATGAAAAAAGAAAATCTCCGAAGAGCTACAAGTTGTAAAAAGTATTAAGTAGAAGTCTTAGAGCTGAAAATATAGTACCAAAAGTTTTAAACTCATTGATTACACTTGATAATAAAGTAAATAGATCCATAGATAGAATCAGTGATCTTGACGACAAATAAAATTTCACTTATTTTGAGGAATAGAAAAAAATGGATTGGAAAACAAATGAACATATCCAGAGACCTATGCAACCCCAAGAATGATGCAATATTCATCATCAGATTTCCAAAAAGAATTAGAGAAGCCACTGGAGCTAGAAGAATACTGTAACTGAAAATACTCCACATTTAACAAAAGCAAATGCGTAGATTCAAGAAACTGAGCTAGTTCAAAGAAAGTCATGTCTAGCTATGTTAAATTCCTGACAACTAAAGGCAAAGATGAGACCTTGAAAATAGCCAGAGGAAAAAATTGATGTATTCTGCATCAAGTAACACCAATTCGCAGGACAATGAATTTCACATGTGAAATCATGAAGGCCAACCTTGAAAAAAAAGTTGAGAAAGAAATATCAACATAGAAAATTCCTCAGGAATGAAAAAGAAATTTCCTGAAAATTCAGGAAAGCTGAGAGAATTTGTTGCTATTTGAGCTATACTTAAATATTGGCTCAAAGAAATCCTTCAAACAGCAAGGAAGTTCTAAAAGAAGGAAACTTAGAACACACACACAAAAAAAAACAACCAGAAAGAGAAAAAATGTGGACTTATCTGATACTCTATCTTTCTTACAGGTTCCTATAAATGGTATTTGATGATGAAAATATAAGTAATAATACTATGTTCTATTCATGACAATGATTTTATTATAAAATTGCTTTTATTTGCATATATTAATTATACAAGAGAATTCCATTTTGATATTTCCACATACACATATAATGTACTTTGATCAAATCTACCCTCTTTGTTATTTTTCTATTCCTTATCCTCCTTTTAAAATGATTTATCAGACTTCATTTTTCTATGTTTTATTTGTAAGAATTAATCCAATCATATTTTCCCTTTTTTATACTCTCCTTTTGCCTTCCCCCTTCCACTCCCAAATAGTCTCCTATTTTATACTTGTAAGACAGGGGTATTTTAAAGCAATGGGATTCAATGAACCTAAAAGAAAGTTTATGCTTTACTTGAAATGGCAAAATGTTGGCACTAATAGATTTCTATATCTATGTTGTAATACCAAGAGAAAACATTAAGAAGGTGGTATGAAGAGATATAGCCAGAAACTTTATTACTAATTCGGATGGACTCCTCAAAAAGTTAAAGTAAACTACATGAAGGCAAGAAGAGAGAAATGGAAGAGTGAGAAACAGAGGAAACAATGATAGAAGCAGATCATAAAATAGCAGATGTAGACTCTAACATATTGGTTGTCTTAAATGTAAATGGTCTAAATGCACTACTAAAAAGGCTGAGATTGGTAGGAAAGATCTAAAAAATTATTCAACTGTATGTCGTTTACAAAACCACATCTCAAGTTCAATAACATAGTTAGGTTGAAAGTAAAAGGATGAAAACGTATATTCTATGTAAACATTAATTAAAACAATTTAGAGAGACGATAAGACAAACGTTGCCTCAAAAACAATTTCCAAGACAAAAAAGGAATTCCATGGTCCTAAAAGACTGAATATATGGATAATATGCATATGCTCAACAACAGAGCCTCAAAATGAGGTATCTCTAAATAATCTATGTGTTTAAGAACATGTCTCAAAGAAAACAATTTTTGAAACATATGGAAATGAATTAAGAGAAAAATATTAACAGAACAAAATGTGTGGAGTCCAGTTAAAGCATTGTTGAATGGGAAATATATGGCATCAAAAACTTACATAAGCAGAGAGGTCTTGAATTAGTAAGCTAACTTGCTCCTTCAAGAAATTAGGAAAAGTAAAATAAACCCAATTCAAGAAAAAGTAAAGAAATAATAAAAGGCAAAAATCAATACATAAAAGGATAATAGTAAAAATTAATGAAAATCTGGCTCATTTAAAATAGTACAAAATTGTTAAATTTTTAGTATCATAAAATAGAATAAATAAAAATAGAGAAAATAAGGTCTCCAAGATCAGGAATGATAGAAAAGATATCATTACAGATATCATAGGCATTGGAGGGAACCCTACAATTTACATGAGTAAATTTAACAACTTGGAGCAACTAGATGAATTCTTCCAAAAATTCAAAGTATTAAAACTCAATCAAGATGAAGCAAATAATCTTAAAGAGACTCCACATAGAGCTCCCCTATGACCCATCAATCCCACTTTTGGGCATTTACCCAAATGATCACAAACAAGACCATACTAAAGCTACCAGCACAACTATGTTTATTGCAACATTATTTACCATAGCTAAGATATGGAACCAACCCAGATGCCCCTCAGTAGATGAATGGATCAAGAAAATGTGGTATATACACACAATGGAGTTCTATGCCTCCATCAGAAAGAATGACATTGCCCCATTTGTTAGGAAATGGAAAGACTTGGAAAATATTATATTAAGTGAAGTAAGCCAGGCCCAAAGAAACATAGGTCTCATGGTTTCCCTTATTTGCAATAACTAGTGTATGTCTGAGACAAGCAGAAATGGCCAGATGTTAGGTGAAATGAACCCCAAGATAAGGACTCAAATATTTTTTCTTTCTTGAGATTGTTTTAATATATTTATAAGATGATTTCTTTGTTGCTTTGTATGTCCCTCCCCCACGGTATAACCCCTGCTTTCACTGTATTTGATGTTGGTATAATTTGTGGAGGGGAAGGGAAAGAACAAATTGTTTAAATAGGGATACAGGTGGACCCATGGCAACAATGAGATGTACAAGTGGTTATGTCGAAAACAAACTTTACAACTTTGGAGGGGGGAAGGGCGATTGAAAGAGATGTGAAGGGTAAACAAAGGAGGAGGCTGCAATGTTTGGTAAGAAATGTACGCATTATCCTGCCCATGTAATTGTAACTCCTCTGTACAGTATGTTCACAAATAAAATAAAATTAAATTAAAAAAAAAAAAAGAAATATACTCATTACCTTGCCCATGTCATTTTAACCCCTCTGTACGGTACTTTCACAATTAAAAAAAAAAAGAAAGAAATTGAGATTTTAAAACTCCTTTATAAAGAATGTCCAGGCCCAAACAGGCTTGTTGAAGAACTCTACCAAACATTTAAAGAAAAAACAATAATGTCAATTATACATTATCTTTCCCAGAAAATAAAAGAGAACAGAAATATCCAAATATACAGTATGAGGCAAATATTATCTTGGTAACAGAACTAGAGAAAAAGTACAAAAGAAAACTATGTACCTATATTGTTTGTGAGATTAGACACAAAAATCTGGATGAATACACTGTGGAAATTATTCCATATGTAAAAGGCTAAATTAACACTAAATGATAAATCACATTTAATTCACCATACCAACACACTAATGAAAAATATCAGATAAAATTATTAACTGATTTGGAAAATTTTTTTGACAAAATTCTCTATACCAGGCACTGGTGGCTCACACCTGTATTCCTAGATACTCAGGAGGCTGAGATCTGAAGATCATGGTTCAAAGCCAGCTGGGGCTGGCTTATCTCCAATTAACCACCAGACTATTGAAGTGGAATTGTGGCTCAAAGTGGTAGAGCTCTAGCCTAGAGCAAAAGAGCTGAGAGACAGCACCTTGGTTCTGAGTTTAAGCCCCACAACTGACAAAAAAAATCTACATACTTCATTATAAGTCTCAGCAAGAAAAAAAATACTTCCACTTGAGAAAGGGGATCTAATAAGGAAGCTACCCATAACATCATGCTTAACAGTGAAAGACTCAATTCTTTCTCCCTAAATCAGGAACAAGGTAAGAATCATACTCAAGATACTACCAGAAATTCTAGCTGTTGCAATACCACAAGAAAAGAAAATCAAACCGTATGTTGAAAGGGAGAAATGAAATTGTTCTTATTTGAAGATGACATTACTTTCTATATAAAAACCTTAAGAATTATATTACTACAGTTTATGAAGATCACAGAATATAAGATGAACACAAAAACACAATCTTTTTTCTATATGATGACAACAAATATATGAAGAAAGAACAACTTACAGTTATTCCAAAGAAAATGAAACTTAGAGCTAAGCTTAATAAAATATGCCCAGAATTTTAGCACTAAAAATTTCAAAATGCTGATGAAAGAAATAAAAGAAGATCTGGTGATGCATCCATACTCACCAATTAGAAGACTCACATAATAAACATGCCATTTCTCTCCAAATTAATATACAGATTTAAAATAATTCTATCAGAATTCCAGCAAAGATTTCTATAAGTATAGAAAAGATTATTAGGGCTGGGAAGGTGGCTCAGTGGTAGAGCGCTTGCCTTGCATGCATGAGGCCCTGGGTTCGATTCCTCAGCACCACATAAGCAGAGAAAAGCCGGAAGTGGCACTGTGGCTCAAGTGGTAGAGCGCTAGCCTTGAGCTGAAGAGCTGAGGGACAGCGCCCAGGCCCAGAGTTCAGACCCCACGACTGTACCCCCCCCCAAAAAAAAGATTATTATAAAATCCATATGGAAAAGCAAAGGAACTAGAATAGCTAAAACTACCTGGAAAAAGAAGAAATTTAAATTTTATTTATGCAAAATAATATTCCAAACTTGAGATAAAAAGCAAGTGGAGAATTTTTTCCATTATTATATAAATTTATTTTTGTTAAAGATACATACATATTAATCAGATGTGAACACTATGATTTAACTCAAAACTGGATAAAAATAAAATGACCATTCCCTTAAAATTGTCAGTAGTAAGCACACACACACACACACAATGGCACCCTTCCTAGTGATCAGAGAAATACATTTCTTACAGCAAAATGAAATAAATAGCACTCATGAAGCATGTCCTCTCAGACCACATATTTGGAGTGGTCAGTGGAATTCTTTTTTAAATCAGCTTGGCGACATGAAAATGTTTCTGTGTCTGCCTCAGAAGTTTTATCACTGTGTATTTATTCTGAGAGATAACTATTAATGCAAGTATTTATATATACCAAGATTAAAAACTTTAGTGTACTTTATAACAACTGAGTTTGGAAATACCCTACACTTCCAAGCATAAGTATATGGTAATGAACCTTCTTAATACAATTATTTACAACTATTGAAAATATTTGTTATGATTAGGTAATATCATTAGAATGTTGTGGGAAAGCACTGATGTACCAAGAGCTGGACTAAAATTATATGTAATAGTATTTCTGTTGAATAAATACTCCAATGAGAAAGCACTTGAACAAAATATACAGATCAGTGAAGGTAGTTATGTCTGAATGTTTATACTAAAACTAGAATAACCTATTATTCTTATAGGTGATTTTAAATCAGCATTATAATAAGCATTTTAAAGACCATATATATTCTCCAGATGTTCTATATTAATTGTGACTTTGTTCTAAAACAATAATTTTGTATTTTTGAAAAGGTCATCTCTAATTCATCTAAAATGTTTCTTCGAAAGTACGGATCCATCTAACATAGAGAGAGAAAGTAAGAGGGAGAAGGAAAAGGCGAGGGAGGATGAATGAGAATACATTCAAAACGGTGGTTCAGTTTATGTATCAGTCTTTTCAGGTTTGTGGACTGTACATTTCAGGCTGTCAGTGGATGATGTGCACAGCAATGTGGACATCAGGGATTGGTGGGGACCCTTGAGTGGGTTAGGTTGCCATAGTAGAGCTATATATCCAGTGGAAAGCCTGAGGGCTCTGCAGAGAATCAGCTCCAGAAGTCTGGATCTACCACTGGGACTCATGTGGAAAGAGATCATGGAGACAAGTGAGTGACTGGTGAAGGCTATGGCTTTGTGGCTAAGTGATGCCCAGTTTACTCCCTCAGGAATATGAGCAGCTTAGATAGATGAGTGAAGCTAGCTTCAGCATAGACCCAACACTCCAGTGGTCAGATTGACCAAAGATAATCCTGAGGGTGGCAAGCATTAGACAATTTGTTTGAGGGGCCAAAGTGAGCAGAAGTCAATGGAGAACAATCTTGTGTGAGATAGATTAGATGTTTACCTGGTATAAAGGAGGTACAAATGTGACCACTAACACTCCTAGCCACCTCATTCCAGACAAGAGAAGTTTTACACTTGCTCTCTTTTCCTCCCTTGATAAAAATGCTTCGAGTTCTAGGAGTTGGAATGTAGCTCAGTGATTGAGCTCAAGCTTACTATGTATGAAAGTCCTGGTGAATTCCTCATCATGACTACCCTTCATTGCCCTCTTCATAAAAATCTGTAAATTGAGAAAAATCTCCCAAAGAAGAATGAAATGATTAAAGTTATTCAAAGATGAATAACTTTGACACTCCTTTCATCTCTTGAGTTACTGGGAGAATAACAGGGAGTCCATGAATTGGGACAAACCTAACCAAGGTTTGCACATGATGAAAGTTGTGTCAGAGACTATTTGGGAAACTGACTACCCCACTCCTATTTTATTCCTACAACCATGTTAGCAAGATCAGACAGGCTGTTATCAATGGGGAAAATAATCACCTCCAAAAGCCCATGGGTTTGATGACTGAGAAAAGACCTCACCAGCTCTTCTCCCAAGAAACTACTGTAGAGGCATAATCTTGTACTCACCCCAGTGCCAGACACAAGAGGACTGCAGTTTGGGGGCAATTGAAGATATGTATAGGTCATTGCTTATTATTCTCTTTAACTATAACACTCCTGAACTGGAGTGTCTCGGCAATTGTTTTATCATCTGTTTGGGATTCTATTCTAATACTCACTACTCCAGGGAAATTTTGTCAAATTTTCCTTTCTTACTCAGAGATCAATCTGGCTTGTGTATAATTGAATTTTTAAGAAAAGAGAGATAAGTCTGGAAAAATAACAGGACTTGGCAAATGTGAGTGTGTGTGTGTGTGTGTGTGTGTGTGTGTGTGTGTGTCTAGTACTTCTGCACACACTTCTCTTAGCTTCATTCTTCCTATCAGAAAGCTGGGTTATGTGGGGACATTTCTGAGCTATCCAAGCCCTTCTTCATGTGCCAAGATTTCAACTACATTTATGCCACAGTTGGCACACATGTTCCATGCAACAAAGTAAGTCATTTTCCCCAAAACTGGTCTGGTTTTATCTGCTACTTCACTAAATATACTGCCTTAGTATTTCATGCCTTAGACTCCAAATCTCTATCCTGTGTGTAACTTCTTTTCTGGCCTTTTGTTGATAACTTACAGAATTTGCATGGACTGTGTCTCATGTAATCTGGCTTCTCACTTGGCTTATACAAGGCTGTCTGCTGATTTGGGCAAACTCTAGTAGTCTCAGGTGACAGTCACATGGCTTTAATGCCAAACCTAGTCTGTGAACACTCTCCCTTCATTTGGAAAACATTAGGTATAATGCTTGTGGGAGACAAGGTATATCAAAGCCCATAGGCATGGAAGACCAAGCAGAAGCATTTAACAATTACTTATTGAAGTCCTTGTACATGAGAGAACCAAAGTAGATTCTGTGGCATATGGGTCTTCCCTGTTGTCCAAGGCAGGAGTGTGCCTTGAAGGTGCTGATAGGCTGAAAATCACCATGTGAGCAGCTGGTCTTCCAAATTTAGCAGAATTATACACCAGTTTATTGCCTTCATTTGTCTTTATTTTTAAAAATTTATTTATTTTTGTTGGTCGTGGGGGCTGAATGCTGGGCCTGGGTACTGTGCCTCAGCTCTTCAGCTCAAGGCTAGCGCTCTACCACTTGAGCCACAGCACCACTTAAGGCTTTTTTTCTGCTTATGTGGTGCTGAGGAATCGAACCCAGGGTCTCATGCATGTAAGGCAAGCACCCTACCACTAAGCCACTTTCCTAGCCGCTCCTTCATTTGTCTTTAAAGGCATATTATGACACTTGTTCCTGATTAACTTCTTTCTTAACAATTATTTTGTAGGATCATGAGTCCAACATGACTTTAGTTCTGGGAAAGGACTAAAACAAAGCAAAGATAAATCTGATATGGCATCTTACAAAGCTCTCAATTGCCAGTGATAGATATCTCTGCCTCAAAGAAACTAGAACCATAAAGCAACATAGTAATTCATAAAACAGTGTCCCGACCCGCAGGACTTCAACGAGGGCAGTGAACCTAAGCTAGAAGGAATGAAGGGACAAGAGACACAAAGAAGGACAGCAAGACAACGATTCTGATCAAGCTGCCAAATTTTATTTTTCACACAGGGGTATTTATATGCTTGGAATAAGGAAGCTTTTTCATTGGGTGTAGCAGCTGCAGGATGCTTGCTTAGGGCAATGTGAAAAGGTGTTCAATAGCAGCTACCTGGTCTTTGTTTGGGGCAGGATGCAAAGACCAGAGTCTGTAAATAGCCTCGAGAGATGTTCCAGCGAGATAGTCAAGCTTATCATGCAGATAGACTCAACTTTTGGCTCCCGACAAAACAGGATGTACAGGGCCAGCTGATTCTGAAGTTGGTTGTTCTAGTGGTTCAATGACATAGTTATAGTTGCATGTTCTTCTTCTACTGGCTTGTAGGCCTTTGGTAGTGTCCTCATTCAAGTTGATCAATAGTATGGTCACTTGTATCATGATTCTGCTGTTAGCAGCAAGTGGGGATTACATTATCCTCACATCCATTGGGAGAGAGAGGGATGCCCTCTTACAGAGTGAGAACTTGCCCATGAGCCCCCAGCAAATCTTTCATCTCTCTCACTCAAATCATAACACCCTAAAAGCTAAGATCCAATTCTAGGGAGCATAAGTTTCACAGAAGGATGGGTATCTGAACATGCATGTTCTGCTAGGAAAGAAAAATTGGAGATACATGATGGAATGGCCACAATTCTCAAAATTCTCAAAAATATGAAATGAAATCCTTGACAAATTGTGAGAACAGAGCTACATTTGGATTCTGAGGGACTGCAGTACAGGGCAGGGATGCCGCGCTATTATTCTTTGTGTTCCAGCATAGCTTAGTTACCAAAAGTACTAACTGATCAGTAAATATCTACTTATGGCCTAATTGAAGGGCCACCTCACAAATCCTATAATCCGGTCTTGGTTAATTTTATTCAAAGGGTTTAAGAAGTCCTCAAAGGAAGACCACTGAAGCCCCCAGCCCTCATTCCCACAGACCACACCAGACATTGTCATTCTGTCCCATGTCAGAGCCTTGCCCTTTCTTTGCAGACTCTAAATATCCCTACATAAAAATGTCATTTGAGGGGCTGGGAAGGTGGCTTAGTGATAGAGCGCTTGCCTTGCATGCCTGAGGCCCTGGGTTCAATTCCTCAGCACCACATAAGCAAAAAGAAAAAAAGCTGGAAGTGGCACTGTGGCTCAAGTGGTAGAGTGCTAGCCTTGAGCTGAAGAGCTGAGGGACAGAGCCTAGGCCCAGAGTTCAGGCCCCATGACCCGACCTCCCCCCCAGAAATGTTATTTGACACTGGGCTGTTTCTCTGAATGCTTTCTATTTTTTTCTCCCAACCCTGACTTTGAGTTCTTCAGCTAACTCTTGCATTTTTCTCACCATGTATCCCTTTGCATTGGCTTTATTCAGCATTTGTCTTTTTGCATCATGATTGTGTTTCCAAACGTCTACTTCATTCTATCAGCCAGAAACTATTCACCACCAAAACCCTTGAAAATCAAGTTTCGACTTTAGGTATGTTATTCAACTTCAGACAACAGCCATGAGCACTAACTTGGGGCTTTCTGGAACACTAAATATATTCATACAGGTCAAATTCAATCCTGTTGGGGTTCCAGAGGATGATGATGGGCTTGGTCACCAACTCAATTCATGTATGTCTTCTGTGGAGCTCATTATAAACCCACTGGCTCAGCTGGATACCTCTGGCTCATTTTCCTAACTGCTCAGGAGGCTGAGATCTGAGAATCAAGGTTCAAAGCCAGCTTGGTCAGAATAGTCTATGAAACTCTTATCTTCAATTAACCACCAAAAAACTGAAGTGGAGATGTGGTTCAAGTGGTAGAGTGCTAGCTTTGAACAAAAAAAGCTAGGTTCTGAGTTCAAGCCCCAGGATCACCACACACACACACGCACACACACTCTCTCTCTCTCTCTCTCTCTCTCTCTCTCTCTCTCTCTCTCTCTCTCTCTCTCTCTCTCTCTCTCTCTCTCTCTCTCTCTCTCACACACACACACACACACACACACACACACACACACACTGTCTCAACCTATACCCAGGGCCTTGAACTCCAGATCTACTTTTCCAAATGCTTTCCAGATATCTCTATGTGAATACCCATTGTGCCCCCTCCAATATGATATGTGCTGACCAGAATTCACTGGAGCAGATGCTGATGGCTCCACCCACATTCCTAGGATCCTACCATTTCAGTATGCTTCTCGGGCATCCACCATGGCTGAAACAGCTATGGTGTACTTAAGAAGGACCCTCTGCCAATTCTGGATGCCAGATGAGAATCTTTAGAAATTCAGCATACCCTAAGCAATTCTCAACTACTCTCTGTACCACTTGAATGGCCAAGAGATTGTCCATGGGACTAAGCTCTGGTTTCCTACAGTGGAAATTGGCCCTGATGAAATACCCTGATGAAATATCATCTCTGTCTCTCTTCCTTCCTTCCCTACAAGTGTTTCCTTCACTTTCCAAATTAATTTTCTACACTTGAGTCTTTATCTTGGATTGCTTTCCAAGGTAGACCATAACATTCATCATCTCTAAACTCAAATCTGCTTCTCTTCTAAGGAGCCTCTATCTCAGTGACCACAGCCAGCCAACCCTATTACCTGACTCAGCCATCCTCCTGTTTTCCCAAAATTAAGCCCCATTGATGTTACCTCCTGAATATTTAAGTTCCTACTCTTTTTTTTTTTTTGATCATGGGGCTTGAACTCTGGGCCTGGGTGCTGTCCCTCAGCTCTTCAGCTCAAGGCAAGCGCTCTACCACTTGAGCCACAGCGCCACTTCCAGTTTTCTGTGGTTCATTGCAGATAGGAGTCTCGGACTTTCCTGCCTGGGCTGGCTTGAAACTGTGATCCTTAGATTTCAGCCTCCTGAGTAGCTAGGGTTATAGGTGTGCACCACTGGCTCCCGGCTAAGTTCCTACTCTTCATCCCTACCTCACTACAATTCCTGGGACATATTTTACCTCCCTCCAATAAGCCCTTCACAAAACCCAACATTGATCAATCTTCACACAAATCATTCCTTGCCAACTCCCTTGCTTAGTATCCTTCAAGCCTCTGTTCCAGACCTACAAAAATATTTGCAGCCTCTAGAACATGCTCTGCAGCCAAGCTTCAGTGCTGGCTATTCCTTTCAATTATGAGGGCTTTCCCTTACAAGGGGAAACTGTCCATCTCTCAGCACTCAGTAACTGTCACCATCTCTGTGCCATTTCTCTTGACATCTCTGTCCCATGCCATTCTCCACCCTTCCAGAACAGCCATGGGCCCTCTCCTTACATGTTCACCTAGTCCATTTTCTAACTCATTGTGTGCCATGTGGTATCACAGTGAATTATTAACAGATTATTTACTCATCTGTGAGCAAACTGAGGTCAGCAACCATATATTAACCATCTCTCTAACTGAAGAGATGACTGGGTAACCAGTAGGTGCTTAATAGATGTTTACTGGATAAGCACATGAATCACTCATCTGGTACACATGTGAAAGCTAGATTATGAGGAGATACTGTGTTAGAAAAGCAGAGTATAGATGAAAAAAACTTAGATAAAAAAACTGAGATGGGAAATGTCTTGATCCTTATTTTAAATAATTAGATATTAAAATTATAGGCCTCAAAAACCATGATGGGAGCTTTTGCTGTTCTTTCTTGCTGTTTGGGCAGGTCCTTTTCTCTGTCTATTTTCTTAGGCAATCCTTTGACTATATGAACATTTGTCATCCATTTTAATGTCTCATTTCTGTCCCAAAGCACGCTCTGTCCCCCTCTGTCCCCTCCCCCAAATCTAGACCCTCTCCTGTTCTCTTTTTCTTTTTGAAAGGGTAGCCATGATGGAAATGCAGAAGGAAGGGTATAAGTATACATTTATTTGGGAACAGAGGTTATGATACCCATTTATTATCTATTACTCTGAATCAATGTAAGCTTTTCCGAAAACATATGTACTTTAAAGAAGAACAAACCTGAATCACAGCTGCCAACAAGGATCAAACATTAACTTAGGATTATGATGAAACCGAGGATTATGAAGAAGCCAATAAAAGAAAGGCTAATAATTGCCCTCCAGAATATCAATCACTACTTCATTCCCATATATACCCCCTCAACACACACAAAACCTTTATGGATCTCTGCCATAAACTTGCCCAGTTATAATAACCTAGCTATGCCTTTAGTTGTATTCAAGCTATGTCCTGGCAACTGAGACTTCCCATACATGATCCAAGAAGTCTGAAGGGTTACAAGGTCTATAGAGAAAGTCGTTGGTTACTAGAATGATCAAAGTCACATTCATAGGCAAATATTTCCGCAGGTATCATCACTTGATCTGAGCAATTTATTTCCCAAACAAGAGTTGGATTTGCTGTTAATGCTTGTCATGACAACTTCTCAAACTTGTATTTCTTTCTACTCCTATGTCTATTGGGGTCTTCTTCATTTGACTCTTCTTTGTCAAAAGAGGAAATTCAGAATGGAGTATTGGTACCACTAGGCTTATTTGGCGCTAGGCACCAAGTAGACACAATTTTAGAGGCTCTAGAAATCTTTTCTAATAAAAAAAAGTCACACAAAAGATCTTTTGGTTTGAAAAATGAACTTATTAATATATTTATTTTTATTAAAATGCAACTGTGATATGTAACTTGTAATATTTTTTATGGAAGGAAGAGTCCACAAAGGCAGAAGTGTCCACAAAAATCATGACTTGGCCTGAAGTGCCATCACATTAGGCTTGCTTCACACCATGGGATCCCATTACAGTGATAAACTAGCCCAGAGGAGGCAGTCCAGGCATAAACCCTCTTGTGGCCACTCTATATTCTACTAGAGAGAAGTAGTGATTAATACACACAGTGTGAGATTTAAGGGAGTGGGAGGGGGTGTTAAGCATGCAAAGAACAGCTAGATTCATACCGTTCTTGGTCCTGATGAATATAATCCCACCTCTGCCATTCGGCAATATCTTCATCCTGTTTTGATTAATAGGTGGAAAAAATCCTTACATCTAGGAGGATTCATTAAACCAATGCAGCTGCTTCCTTTTCTTTGTTAAAATCATGTTAAGAATATAGGTTTTACATTTTTGAATGATCAATAATACTATAGCTATCTATTATGTATCTGCAGGTCACTAACCATACACTTGTCCGTCATCTTTGTAATTTCACTTGGTTGAATTACACATTGTCTGGCAAACAGTGGGTGTTTAATAAACGTTACTTGAATGCATGAATTTCCTTGCGAATAGAAAGTAGTTTCTATCCGTGGGTGAATTTTATCTGCGAAAAATCTTCGAACTGTATCCCAATCGGCGTTTTAGGTCGATGGCTGGTCCCTTCCACCTCCTTGCCTCTGTCCCTCCAGGGTTCTGCTCCCCTTTTCAGTTCATTGGGGATCTGGAATGGCCCCAGCTCTTCAAGCCTTTCCCAAACGTGTCCCCTCCACATACCCTTCAGCTCCCAGCTCCCCTTCCCCCTGCTACCCCATGCAGCGCACAGCCACACCCTCTCCGTGGGCAAGATCACCTGTCCCTCCTCTGCCACCGCCTCCTCGGGTACCCTTTCGTCCCCCCTCTGCTCCCCCTCCTCCGCCACCTCCCCCAATCCCTCCCCTTCCCCGCCTCCTCCCACCCCTTGGTGTATATAGTAAAGGCAGGGCGGGCGCTGCACGCAGACACACACACTCGGCAGGACACGGGCGCGCACACGCTCACGCACAACCCGGTGGCGGCGACAGCGGCGCTCGGTGACAGCCGGCGGCACACGGAGGCTCCCTCCGCGGTGCACCCCCTTCAGGCGGTCAGTGGCGAGGCCAGACCACAGAGTTCCCTCCGCCCGCGACCACCCTGCGGCTTCCTGGAGGAGGCGGCGGCCCCCCAATTGCGAGGTAGTGGCGACCCTCGCGACGCCCCCCTGCGGGGCCGGGGTCACCCCCGCGGTTTCTCCCCGAGAGGACCAGCCACCCGGACCCAGGGGGCGCGCCAGGCTGGGCCCGGCGCCCGGGGAGGGGCCTGCGCCCGGGGGCCGGAGGGCGCCCGGAGGCCGGCCAGGGTGCGCGCGGCGGGGAGAGCCGGGCGGGGGCGGGGACGCGGGCTGAGGCTACGGTGGATGCGGATGCGGCGCGCCTGGCCCCTGGGCTCGGGCTGCGGAAGCCGCCGCGCAGTAGCCGGTGGGTTCAGGGACAAGTCCGGGAGGCGGCGCTGGCTGGTGGGGGCGAGGGTCCCCGAAGTGGGTTTGGGGGACGCTTACCCGCACGCTGGCACTGGGCGCAGAGGACGGCGCAAGGCACATTCCGTGCCCGGGCAACTCCACCCCGGCTTGTCTCCAGCTCTGCCATCCTGCCCCGGCCCGGAAAACCCGGCGCCTTCCAGGCCCTTCGAAAGATGGATTCTGTTGACGTCTCTGGCGGCCCTGGCGAGCTGGGTGGAAAGTTGGGTTTTGCCAGATTGTACTGGGCTCTTCTTTGTGACACTCAGCCAAGCCCCGTATCCCCTTGGAGCCGGGTGAGTGTGCATTGGCGCCTTGGGAACCCTGGTGTCCCCCCACCCCCATGCCCAGCCCCGGGGGTGGCCGCACCAGCTTGGGCTTTCTGCCATGTTAAGCACCAAGCAGTCTTCTCACTGCATTTTTTGCATGCGATTCAGTGGCGCCTTTTGCTGCGGAGGGAGTTATTGACTGTCTCCACATTGGCTTTTTTTGGGGGGGGGGTGTTGGGGTTGTGTTCTGTGTTTGCTTGTTTGCCATTTAAAGCCCGACTATTGTTCGGAATAAGCTCCGCCTGGGTGGGGAAATGGCATCCCACCACAGTTGCTGGCGAGGGGTAGAAATGTTGCCAAACAGCTGCTGCTTTGTGTTTCTCTATCAGAAGTCCCTGAAGTAGGTTTTGGGCACGACGGATAGATGGAGCGAGGGATGGGGCACGGAGGACGAAGGTGGCTGTGGCAGAGCGGATTGTCACCCACCCCGTGGGCACGCAGTCAGTCTCCCTGCCTGCCTGCCTGCCAAACTTTTATGAATATTCCTTTTGTGGGCACAGGGAAGCCTAATGAATTTAGCTGCTTTTCTAAGGAGCCACGATCTGGCTTTAACAATGGTTTGGGAACTTAATCAACGAGAGGGGAGAGGGTGGGGAATGGGGGGGGGGGAGAAGAAGAGCGGCTGCTGACATCCATATCGGTTATGTGGCTGCTGTTTGTAGAGTCAGGTAGAAGTGGGCAGGGCGGGGTGCCGTCTAGGTGTCCGCATTCCCCTAACTGCTGGGAGCTCTGATCCATGTACATTGGTGCTACACCGCCCCCCCCCCCCCCGCAACCTGGCAGTGGTGCTGGAGAGGCAGTTTGTGACAGAGAGAGGGCCAACCTCCCTCCCTCTCCACCCCCCCTCCTCATCTGGCGTTTTTAAAGATGTGTAAATATTTTGCTGAGGACAAGTGACATCAACAGAATGCTATTCCGCAGAGCCCGGGTGTGCAGCGATGATAAATAGATAGAGCCAAACAAAGTTTTGATAACCGCCTATTCTCATGGCTCCCTCGGTTTCATTTGGGTCTTTGTTTTTGTTGGTTTAGCATTATCTCCTGTCCTCTGCTGTGATCCCTTGATTTAGCCGATTCTTGGAAGCTTCTATTCGAGAGAAATGCAGCCAGCAGGGAGAAAACAATTCTTAGCCTTTTCCTGTATCAGGCTAGGTTCCCCTAGTCCTCTGCTCCCTTCTTTCCTTTTTCTTTTTCTTCTGGAGAGGCAAACCGGAGGAGCTGTACCACTTGCAGAAGCCTAGGGTGAGCTTAAAGGTACAGAACCCTAAGTCTGGTGGCATCTCAGATTTTCTGCCAGAAGCCTAGAGAAGCCAATCTCACTCCCAGACACTTTTCTTTTCCTCCCCACATACGTTCAATATTGGGCACATGGACACTTGCCTCTCGCCCTTACACATACCCTTTAGAGTTTATGCCTGAGGTGACCCTTGGCATTGGGAGCCTAATCAGACTTGAACTTGGGGGAAGGAGGGGTGGTATGTCTGGCTGTTTTGGCACTAGCTCAGAGGACCATCCAGCCACCCAGGGGATTCCTTTATTATTCCGAAAAACCCTGAGACCTCCTGTGGTGATGTTTGTCTTCGGGAAAACCTGCTCCGGAACAAAATGAGAACTGGTTTTTCCATACCAGTTGCTGAGTTAGGCACTAGTTGGTAGGCAGTTGACAACAACTTGGAAATAAATTGCAAAATCTTGCAGCTAGAAAACAGCTACTGGAGACAGGGCCATCAGAACAGCAAGAAAGAACAAGAAAAAGGCAAAGGCTGGGAGGCATGGCTAGGAGGACTCTATTTGTAGCAGAGAGCTCTCGCTATAATGAACTGGAAATGGAGGGGAGGAACTTCCCCCCTCCCAATCCCTTTACCCAAATGGCGATATTCTGTATGTACAGATAGCCACACAATATGTGCTCCAAAGCCACAATAGGAAAATAGCAAGTGTCTGCTCTCTGGTTTCTCTCCTGACCTTAGATTTGGGGAGAGGAGAGACTGACTGGCTAATTTAGCCAAGGAGCTAACATTTGTTGTTGCCCTCTGTCTGCCAGGTACTTCCCATGTGAGAAACCTTCTTAGGTGACCCTGTGACCCCTATGAAGCATTATTTTACAGATAATGCTCAGAGAAATTTCCAGTCATGAGTCTGATTCCAGACTTCAGTAGCTGTGATTTAAGGAGGCAATATGTCCCTCTGCCCCTGCTCCAAGTCTCTTATTTATTTCTCCCAAAGGCCAGAGCCCTCAGCCCATCCCCCTTTATGAAATATGGTACTAATCCGTGTGTGGGGTGGGCTAGGGGAGGAAACCTGCCAGTGAGGCAGCCTGGTCACTGGCGATGAATAGTTAGTTATGTGCCAAGTTAGATAGATCCCAAACAGTCCCTAACCATTTCAGATAGAAAATGGTGGTGACCTTTTTTCATTTAGGAATCCCCCAACAATCCTACTGTTGCTAAATAAATGGAAGCCCAGTGAAATTACCAAATGATAGAGACATACCAGAAGGAATGGTGGTGGAGAGAGAGATGTAAAGCATTGCCATAAGGAGACCTAATGGGGAGAAATCCAGAGATTTGTAGGTTTGGTAGACACCCAAGAGTTCTTGGTATTCTGCTACAGTTTGAGCCCTTAGCTGACACTGATTTAATCCTCATGACATCCAGAGGAAATAGGCAGCAGTAATTGCATCTTACAGATGAGAAAAGAGAGGTTGGGACAGGTTAAGTGATCAGCCCCGAAGTCCTTGGTAGTACAAAAGAGTGGGTGTGGTATTTTTCCTAACTGTCATCCCTCACAAGTACTAAATAAAAAGAAGGGTTCAGGGGACTTGGTGGTATTTATCTTCAAAGCAATGCCATGCCTCCTTTCCAACAAAGTGGTAGCCTTTAGCCCCCTAGAAATTCGGGAGCCACTGAAGAGCCAGAGTTTGAATCCTTATTATGAGAGGCTTCTGACTGCCGCCACTCTGATGAGAATATGAGAGGGATGTGAGAGGCTGAGGCTCTCCAGGTGGGGAAAGATGGCTAATTGCACTTTCCCCACACAAAAAAGACTGTGTAGAATTCTGAATGAAGCTTGATTTGGGGA
This sequence comes from Dipodomys merriami, assembly GCF_024711535.1. Classification (NCBI taxonomy): domain Eukaryota; kingdom Metazoa; phylum Chordata; class Mammalia; order Rodentia; family Heteromyidae; genus Dipodomys; species Dipodomys merriami. The sequence goes on from NW_027204492.1 coordinate 110,970,128, forward strand.
TCAGGGTGACATCCTTGCTGTAGAGTTGGCAGCACTTGTCTTGGGAGAATGCCTCTGATTGCCACTTTTCCCTCCCACCTGATCATCTGTCTGGGTGCCCATAATCTCGTTCTTTCCGGACTCAATGCCTCTTCTTCCCAGCTCACAATTTTTTGATGAGCCTCTTGAGTCTACTGCTCCTCAGTGCTTTGCGGGCAGCTGCTGAGGAGGGGATTTGGGTGGTCACATGAGCGCTTTTGGATTTCATACATGAACTTCCTTCTCCATGGGGCCAGGAACACATACAAGCACACATATGTACCATAGGCGTGTGCAATTTGATCACATTTCTATATCAGATTCACCAAATTAGATTGCAAACCTGCAATTGTGAATGAAAGAAGGACACGGTGATTTTGTCTTTATCCCATCCCTTGCCCTGAACAATCTGGCACAGCTAACATGGAGAAGGCTCAAGCAGTGGATGCTGACAGCAGTGATGGCACTTACAGGATGTCCCACCGCTGTGGGACCGCCCTACACAGTATAGGCACGGTCTATCTTTGTCTAATTAGACTGCTATAACAAAAGAGTTCAAATTAGGTAGACTGTGAATGACAGAAATTTATTCCTCTCAGTTCTAGAAGCTGGAAAGTCCAAGATCAATGTGCTAACACACTCACTATCCAGGGAAGGCCCATTTCTAGATTTCTAGATGGCAACTTCTCATTGTGCCCTCATGTGGCAGAAGGGGTAAGTTCCCTGGGGTCTCTTTTATGAGGGCACGAATCTCCCTGCTTTCATGGGCTCTGCTTTCATGATCTAGTCACCTCCCAAAGTCCCCACCCTTCAAGAACATCACCGCAGAGATTAAGATTGCAACTTGTGAATTGGAGAGGTGGGGGACACAAACATTCAAGACCGTGGCAGATAGATTCCAGGGCTTTTCATACAAGTCCATTTTAATCTCCATTCAAAGGCATTGATAGGCTTCTAGAATATCCCAATCCAGTTTCTGCTGTTCTCAGGAGCTCTAACGACTCAAGAACTATAGAGAATTGTGGAATACACCCTGCTCCCATCTGTCATTCTTATTCCCATAGATTTTTAGTCTTTTATGCCAGTATTGTTTAATGGGAATTCCTATAGGAGTGGAAGCATTGGGTATCTGCACTGTCCAATGCAGTAGCCATTAGCTACATGTGGCTGTGGTATCTTTGAAAGGCAGCTAGTCCAAATTCGAATATTCTGTAAGTGTAACTGGATTCTTAAGACTCAGGACAAAAGAGAGTACATCATAGCTCACTAATAATTTGTATTGATTAGGTAGTGAAATGATATTTGGAAGACATTGATTGAATGAGATGTAGCGTTATAATTAATATTGCCAATGTGTTTTGAATGCGCCTTTTAGAACATTCTGAATTCTGTATTTATTTCTATTAGAAAACCCTGCTGTGGAACACACTAACTACTGTGAAATCACAGCCCCTGCAGATGTACTGGGGCATGAATACCATCTACCTCAATGGTAGACAGGAGGCATATAGCTGACTCAGTAGCTACAATGGTCTGGCATCAGATACTTTTGCTTTTCAATGGCTGAGAGCAAGGGCAATGGCTAAGGTGCCATTGGGGGGGGAAAGTCCCCATCAGACCTACCATGTTCATCGCATATTCTGTAAGTGAGTATAGGCTCCAGAAACCTAATAGAGAAAGCAAGGCAAGCTGGCAGAAGAAAATGCCCAGCTGGCTTGGACAAAGGAGTCCTTTTCCTTTCCTTTTTTCCTCACACAGAACACCCAGCCAGTACGCTCTTCCTCTGGAAAGCTGTCTCCTGCTTGAGCTATTGATTTCCTTGATACCCACCATAATAGCACCTTCAAAGAATAGCCTTCCCGGGATTCTGTGCTTGGAGAACAATGTCCCAAATACACACTCTAATGCTTAGGTGGGTTTATTTGGGGCAGGGGCGAGTGTTAAGAAGACAAAGAAGATGCACATAGTCAGTTCTGGATAGCTTTGTGGGAGCAAGAGCTAGGACATCAATAAATGTTTCAGTGAAGGAGACAGAATATGTACCCAACCCCCCAATAGTGTCTGCTGCAGATGATACCTAGGCAAGGAAAGTTGAGCGGCATGGGAAAACAAGTCTACCTAGCTCTGGGCTATCCTCTCAGTCATGGCCCTGCATTCCTGGGCCCTTCCCTGGGTGCTGGACATGACATGAATAGAAGGGAGGGATGGAATAATAAACTTGGGACTGTGGTGATTTATAGGTCAAGCGCTGTGGCTCTGGCTCCTGAGGGCGCTGCCCCCACAGGGAACCCTTGGCTGACCTCCTTGGGCTCCTCAGAAGGAGCTGGTTTTATTTCCCATGGCAGAAGCAGACTGTTTACTGGAGCACAGGAAGAATCCGACATTCTGGCGAAAAATAATTCATTAACAGCCAGGGTATTACCCGTTCTCTGGAAAAGCTGCTCCAGCTGTACTAGAGCAACTGTTCTTTTTCAGCACCAGAAGCAAACCTCTCTGGCAGCCAAGGCTGGATGTGTTGGGGGCATTGTTGATGTTGTTGTTGTTCTGGTTGCTTTTGCTTTTGTACAGATAGCCCACTTTATCTTATAATTCAGAAAAAGGAACAAAGGCTCGGAAGGGTGGAAATGATGTTGCCATCAGACAGTCTTGCCTTTATGATGACTAAAGACCTAAGATGGCTCTAAGAACATAGGGTTAGAATCTTTTTTTTTGTTTTCCTGACCATTGTCTGCCTTAAACTGAGGACACTGCTGAGCCACACAGAATGTTCTGGAACTAAAGGGATTTAGCACATCACAGCACCTTGCTCTTAAGAGCCTCCGAAAGCAATGGGTTAAAGGATCCCATCTCCCCTAGTACCACTACTACACACCAGGCAGAATGTCCTATCTTGGCTGTGTGGAATTCTTTTGCTTACTATTAATTGGCACAGTGGGGCCAAAGTATGTGATTCATCATCCCAGTTTTGAGGGCATTTGGAAAGCCAGGCGAGCATAACCAAGAGAATAGGCGGCATGTTTTTCCCACTAAAGAATGATTGAATCTACATAAATGAAACGAAATGATTCAGGAAGCTTTTTATGCTCTAGGATAAAAATCTGCTTTCAAAAAAGGTTTTGTCCATTTGTTTTCTTTTTAATGCCTCATGCTCAGAAGTGTGTACTTAGCTAGCAAGAAATGAGAAAGAATGGCATTTTCTTGGTTTAGTTTTGTTTCAACTCTAATTGCAAGTTAAGTAAGATACAGTATATTGATTTTGGTTTTGTATGGAACAGAACTAGATAATCATTTTCATTTTATGAGATACTAATTTCCATCCATTTAGACCGATGAAATATGCATTTTAAATGCCTTGTCATCATCAAAGTATTTCTTGGATGTTTCTAGATTCAGATGGAAAACCTAATTATTTATATGGAAAAATTAGGAGCTATGTTCTTGGTCCATACCTAGACAAACTCACCTTAGATTTAGAAGCAAATGAGGACTTTCCCTATGGCCAACTGCTAAGATCATATATGTTAGAGGCAAATCGTATTTGGCTTTAACTGTCACACAGTTTCTCCATCCTGGCCCCACTGATATTGGGACAAGACCATTTTTGTTGTTGTTGTGGGGGACTTTCCTGTGCACCGCAGGAAGTTCAGCAGCTTTTCCGGAACCTACTCACTAGATATCAGTAACATCATCTTTTCCTTTCTCCTGGGCTTTCCCAAATGTCACCTCTGGAACAAAACCACTGTAGTTGATATAGACCAAAAACTAATAAGTAACTTGTTGTCTTCAGAAAATTCAATTTGAAATAATAAAAACTATAGTCTCTCCTCCTGCCTTTTGTATATATAATTCATGAGGTTGATTAACACTTTGAAACAACTCAGATGTCTGATTTAATTCTAAGGTTGGTGGAAGGGTTTTATAAGATTGTATAAGCATGGCGATTTTTTTAAGGCAAGTAACTGATTAGGTCATAGGTAATTGGAGTGGGTGGGACACATTATAAGAATTAGCAGCTTCTCTGGTTTTTCATGAAGATAGCAGGCTTATTGCTCTCTAATTTCTCTTTTATATACACCTGATTCCAGGAATGACTTCAAAGCTACCAGGAAGTTTCCCCCTTCTGTACTGTCATTTTTTTCCCCCTGTAGCATCTTTTTTTGTTGTTGTTGTTTGGGTTTTTTGGGTTTCTTTTTTCCATTGTGGGGCTTGAAGTCAGGCCCTGGAAGCTGGCCCTAAGCCCTTCTGTTCAAGGCTAGTACTCTACCACTTTGAGCCACAGCTCCACTTCCAGTTTTCTGATGTTTAATTGGAGATAAGGATCTCATGGAATTTCCTGCCAGGACTGACTTCAAATCCAGATACTCAGATCTCAGCCTCCTAAATAACCAGGATTACTGGCATGAGCCACCAGCTTCTGGCTCCTGTAGCATCTTAAGCCTAAGCCAATTCATTTTGCCTGTTAGTGTCCTTGTGAATGCTCTGTCTCTAATACTGTAACCAATTCAGTTCGGCTGGAGCAGCCCTCTTGTTCACTGCTACTTCCCTCTATGTTTTCTAGTACTGTTGAGAGAGAGAAAGTCAATTGTGAGGAGATGGTGTATTTTTCACAATTATAGACCATTCACATTCAGGGAGCCATTCTGCACCCCTCCTAATTTTGTTTCCTGTTTACTCACTTGTTTCCTTGCAGTAGCAACTCTGCTTCAGGAACTGCTCAAGAATAGAGATATCATTAGAGCTCCTTTGGGTAGCTAGACCCTGGTGAGGCCTCCAGGCAATAAGAATTGATGGTATAGTGCTGCTGAGATGAACCTCGAGCTATCTTCTTCTTGGGGGGGGGCAGCGGGGGCTGAGAGGCTGGAAAGAAGGGATAAGTGCACATGCAAGTTATTGTGAAGAGCAACCCTGTGCTGCCCGTTGATAGAAATAATGAGCATGTGCGTGGAGAGAGAGGGACAGCAGTCATGTGGAGCCCTTTGGACACAGGGAAAGAGTTCCTGGGTCATTTCTGATCATCTCTCAGAGGGAGATGGATGTCAAAAGATGTTGGTGAGGGAGGGAGAGATAGACAGGTTCTCAAGGCAGAAATCAATGGAGGCCACTTCATTTTGAAACCACTCAAGCTCAGCTGACCTTTTCCAAAGAGTGTTTGAGGAGTTCAGTGTCACGTGCACAGGGACCCCCAGCAGACTCAGCTGGTGAAGAAGGTTAGCAAGGTGAGAGTGTTTGAGGATTTGCCAACTCAACAATGCACTTTCCTTGCTGAGTTCAAGCCTCCATCAAAGAGGGGTTTGAAGCCGGGTGCTGGTGGCTCACCAGCAGCTCAAGAGGCTATCATCTAAGGATCATGGTTCAAAGCCAGCCCAGGCAGGAAAGTCCGTAAGACTCTTATTTTCCAATTAACCCCCAAAAAGCTAGGAGTGGAGCTGTGGCTCAAATGAGAATGCTAACTTTGAGCACAGCAGCTCAGGGACAGAGCCTAGGCCCTAAGTTCAAGCTCCAGTACCAGCACAAGCACAAAAGGGGGGTCGGACAATTCCTTGCCATCATGAAGGGAGAAAATGAGCTGGCAGGAATCCACAGTGTGCTCAGCCTGAGTGGATAAATAATTGATTTGCAGCACGTGACATTTGGTCATTCTGAGTTGCCAGCCTCTTGCAGGCTAGGGTTTGGGTGATGGTTGCGACACTGGGAGAGGAAACAGGATCATAAATCTGGGCTTTGGAGGCCAGCCTCGTGGTACAGAGGCCACCGGGGCCGCCGCTGTGTGCTGCAGAAGCAAACAGACAGGTCCGAGTGGTATGTTGTTCCTCAAAATAATGGCAATGGAAATGGCTGTGAAAAACATTTAGACCCTTGTCATAAAAATGAAAACAGTCTTCCTGCTATAGGGAAAAGCTAAATAAACTCTATTGCAGCTGTATTAAGTAGAAACAGATTTGAAAATCGGGTGCTTTTTTTTTTTTCCTTCTCTCTTTTGAGACACTTATTTATAGCAGGTTGGGCAAAGGCTGCCACTATCTTTTGTGACTCCGGAAGAGTGTTTTCCAGATGGTCCTTGCTGTTTTTCTCTTTATTAAGCTTAGTTGAACATGGCCTTGCTTGCAAAGGGTCATAGAAGCCAGTGCTATTTTTTTCAGATTACAGCGGCCATTGATTGGCTAACAAATCAATGGATGGGAATGGATTGAGCCTGTGCCAATGGATTTCCTTTTACATTTTATAAACGAGGGAAAAAATGTCAAGGAAAGCTTAAAATAGGAGTGCTCTTTTGACTGTGTACAACAAAGTTTTGAAGACCATTCGTGACTACATTCCCTATTAATTTACATTTATTTCCCCCCCTAAAATAATGCTCTCCTCTTTGCTAAAACTCTGCAATGTTACTGTTTCCTTTCCAACATCTAAACAATGTCCAGATACATTTTAGATTGAGCAATTAGCTCTGGCTGCAATTTCCTTTTATGAAAAAAAAATCACTAACCCTTTAGACTGAATGTGAAATTACTGAATGTGAAAATATCGATGTGAAACCATTTGCTCTAAGATCTTTTATGGCTTATCAATTGCATTGTAAGATGGTTAGAAAGGGCTGCTTCCGACTTTGCAGGTTGAACACACCCATACCAGAAACTCTGAGCTCTGTATGTGCTTTTTAGGAGCTTGGTGGTCAGCCTTAAGGTCATTAGAGCCAAGCTTAAAGTCTTATTCACCAAGAGAATCATCTGGGAATGTTGCAGAAACCTGTGGTTCCAAAGCCTGCTTGCAAACTCCTGCTGGCATGGAACAAGTTGTTTACCCATTCATAGTGAAATGGAAGAAAAGTGAAAATGCAGTGAGCTTATATATTATTTTTGTTAGGCCTTTTTTCCATTTTATAGAACTTCCTTTTGTGCTAAAGTGGTCTTTTCCACATTTCTTGGTATTGAAGTTTCTTTTTATAACTGATCAAGATATAACGGGTGACCTTTCTACTTAAATATGTGTATTTGACAAAAGGTCAAAAGTTGCCTTATGTTTGGATCCATCATTTTAAGAAACTAGTACTTATCCATGACACTAGGTCTGGGAGTCAGTCTTAAGATCCATAGAGCAGAAAACAACTACATCAAGGGTCCTGGGGCTACTGCTTTGCATGCCTTAGCCAACTCTTTGGAACCCAGAGCCATAGAGAACTAACTTTTTCCAAGGACTGTGTGAAGTATAGAGTCATTTTTTGAAGAGGAGGTTGAGAGTAAAACTGGCCCATTTGGCAGTAAAATCTAAGCATGTAACCTCACCCCTTTTCCCCTGGTTCCAGTGTCAGTGTTGCTGCTAGTTCTAGTTCTCATGAGCTTAAATCCTCTTTATCCTCACCCCAGCCTTGCCCACCTCTACCATGGGCACAGCTTCAGAAGCACCTGGCTTGTGTGGCCCAGCCTCCCTGCTGTTCTGCCTGATTCTCCCTTAGCTGCTATTCTATGGGCCTGTGTTAGCTTCCTCCTATTAAAGTTAGTCCCTAGTCTCCTTCTAGCTCAAAATAGTCAATGACTCCCTATTTCTTGATGACTTGAAATCAAACCCCATATATGAAATTCTCTTGTCCTAGCCCATTCTCCTCTCTCAATGAGCACAAACTACCCATCCATAGAATATCATGAGAGGTCATCTTGAGGTTGTACAAATGTTTTGGACTTAGTATTTTTTTATGTGTGTGTGGAGGACGGATGTTGGTTAACAAGAAGCTTACAAGATCTCTGGGTATCTTCCTAGATGCAAAAAAAAAAAAAAACTGAAGCATGAAGACTAATATAATACACTGTCCAATAGACTATACCATTAGTGGATGTGAAGGGTAAACAAAGGAGGAGGCTGCAATGCTTGGTAAGAAATGTACGCATTATCCTGCCCATGTAATTGTAACTCCTCTGTACAGTATGTTCACAAATAAAATTAAATTAAATTAAAAAAACAATATCAAAGAAGAAAGAAAGCCCCTCAAAAAACAAGGTTCTCTGACGTCTAACTACAAATCTCTTACTGCTTTGAGTTGGGACCCCTACCTAGCTGGTGCCAGCCTTGATTTTGAATGCCAATACTAGCTTGTCTCATTGAAAACAAAGCCATTTGCACAAGCCCTGGAATTTGCATTTGAAATATAGTAGATGTAGACAGTGCAGACTGTCTGTCCAATTCCTTCTGAAATGTCTCCAATGATTACTCATAAAATCACAAAAGCAACATTACCTATCGTTTATCAAGCTCCTGCTACTGGTTGGGCAGTTGTACCACAGTGATTTAAATGTATTATTTCATTTCTAGGAGATGGATATTTTAAGCTCTATTTCATAGAGGACAATTCAGGACTGAGAGCAGGTTAGTAACATATACAAGGCTATCCAGCTTATGGGTAGTAGAACTGGGATTTTTATATAGCCTGACTCATAGAACTTTATGGATGGAAATGTCCTTCACTGTCCAATAGAATAGTCACTACTATTGAGTAGCTCTTGAATACTAAAAATGTGGCTAGTATGATAAGGAGCCTAAAGTTTTCATTTGCTAAATTTAAAATCAGTTTACCCTATGTGGCTAGTAGCGACTGTTAGATGGAGCAACTCTAGAATGTGCTTGTTTTCTAAGCCCATTCTTCCTATTTTCTCTCTGCTTTGTCTACTCCATGTCTCACTTCTTTCTCCATCTAATACTTGCTTTTTCCTCCAAGGCCTGTAGCATAGTGGTTCTCAAGTTGTAGTATGCATGCAAATGGCTTCCGCATCATGAAGGGCAGTGGTTGCTGGCTCTAAGTAGCTGGGAGAAGCTAGTATGTCCCTAGAGCTGACCCTCTTTAAGTCTGACCTTTATTTGAATGACAGTTGAATCTAATGAGTCCTCTCGCAATTATTCTACAAAGCATTAGTTTTTTTTTTTTCTGGGGGGTCAGGCTGGGGCTTTAACTCAGGACATAGACACTGTCCCACAGCTTCTTTTCCTCAAGGCTAGCACTCTACCACTTGAGCCACAGTGCCAATTCTGGCTTTTTTGTTTATGTGGTACTGAGGAATCGAACCCAGGGCTTCATGCATGCAAGGCAAGCACTCTACCACATTCCCAGCACCAAAGCATTAGATTTTTTAAAAAATATTTTATTAGCATATATTATTGCACAGAATGAGAACTTGCATTGTGATGTTTCTCTACATGCATATAAATATACTTGGATCAAATTTACCCCTCCTTTAGTCTTCGAAATAATTAATTTTAGTGTGTGGCTCCTTGGGAGAGCATAGAGAGCCAGGCACAGGGCAAAAGAAGAAGCATGATCTGTACGAATTGCCTGCATGCCCTGGTGATTTAAGGTAAGCCTTGGCAGAGAGAACCATTTGTGACCCTTCTGTGGTCGCCATGATTAAATGGGGACAGAAAAGTTAACTAGGAAAGAAAACAAGTAAAGCCAGTAAGACAGATAATGAGCAGAGTTCTCCATTCTACTCCTCTACCCACCCCCCTGCTTGTTTCTTCATTCTAATTAGTATGTCTGTGCCTTCAAAGGGCAAAAGCCAGATTCCCTGGTGCAGGCCTAGAGGCTGACAAGGCACAGAAAAGTCTCTGGAAATGGGCTGTGATGTAGGCCACCTTGACTCTTGACCTCAGTTTTAACCATATTGAAGTTTATTCTTGTGTTTCAAAAAGTGCAGGTACAAAGAAGGAGCTAAGATGCTTCATCAAAGTGGCTGCTAAACTAGTTTTTTTTCTCCTCCTGATTAGTTGTAAAATAAAATAGTAATGTGGGATGGCTTTGTTCTAAGTGTGTACAAATCTGTTTTTTTTCCCAGAGAAGCTTTGCTCCCACCCCCCTTTCCTCTGTCTCGCCTATTTTTTTCTTTCGTGTGTGTGTGTGTGTGTGTGTGTGTGTGTGTGTGTGTGTGTGTGTGTGTGTGTGTGTGTGTGTGTGTGTGTGTGTGTGTGTGTGTGTGTGTGTGTATTTGGTTTTCGTGTTTGGAGAGCAGAAATCATGTGTCTTTTTTGTGGCTTGGTCTCAAACCAACATTCATTCTCTTGAGCCAGGCAGCACTTCCTAAAGCTCATTTTAATCACAATCTCTGACAATGCAGCCCTCCCCGGCTCCTGGCGGTAAACCCATAGTACTTAGCTGAAGATAATATCTTGGATTTCCCCCAGTTTGTCTGCTTCCAACAGCCAGTCTTCAAAGGCCTGAAGTCTTGAAGTCCCTCATTAGCATAGTGGTATAGCACCATTAACTGATGGCAAAATGTGAGATGCATGTGCTTTGAGGTCTTCCTGCTACCTACCTACAAAAGCTCAGCAAATCTGAAAACACCTGTGAAAAGCAGAGTCTGGCTCTCCGCTGTCTTTGTTGCAATTACTCACCAGGGGTCCAGCCCACTTTCCTCTTGTCAACACTGCCAGCTCTCAGCCCCGTTATGGGGAGTTGGAGCACGGAACCCTTTATTCCTCATCCCTATGGGATGCTTCTGTACTTTCCAATCTGTCATTTGCCTATTTCTGTCTGCAGAGGACTAGGCCTGATGCATGGGCATTCCTCATCCCTCTTCACTGCTTCTGTGGTTACAAGTCAAGCACTTCACACCTTTCAAATCCAAGAGAGTAGGATTTAGTATACACACAACCACTGAAACCACTTTTTAGGGACAGCTATTTTCATTTGTGGACAGGAAAACCAAAGTGGCACTTTGATCAAGACCTTGGACTTCAACCTGAGCACTTTCAAGTAGTAGCATTTTTAACGTATATGTTTGTTTTGTTTGTTTTTTAAATCAAAATGAACTGGGCTGAGGCCTGCCTTCTAGAGAAGGGATGAGGAAAAATAAACCAAGGCGGGGAGCAGGGGTGGCAAGGCTGGTGTCTGGATCCCAAACGAATTTAGGGCTTTGACTTTGTGGGACTTGGGAATGGCTGGTAACAACAGTAAGTGGTCATCACCTCCCCACCCCCGGGTTTTGTCTTGTAGGTCCTTTGGTGGGCCAGTATGGCACCTATGCCACACTCTCCTTTTGCAAGCAGGGATGGTGGTGACCTAGGTCTAGAGGAGTGGCTAGAGAAATCTTAGGGTGGATCATGTTACCTACTTAGCACCCAATTCTGAAGAAAATGTGATATAGAGAAAAAATGAATGGGTCAGAAAGAGCCTTTTTAAAAAAGAATCCCAAAGTGGACTGATAAAGTCATATCTAAGAGCACCTTGTGTTAGCAGTTTTAAATACGCTTTACAATATGTACACTTGCAGTAGGTCAGAGTCTTTTAGCAGTAGGAGATGTAGGGTGATCCTGCTGGTCTAGTCCTTGGGGTTGGGAGGAGGGATTTGGCAAGAGGCCTACCACTAGGGTAACTAGCCATCTGTCCTGTTTTGCCTTGGATTGAGGGGGTTCCTAGGACATGAGACTTTCAGTTTCAAAAGCCATATAGTCCTGTACAAACCAGGATGAGCTGGCTACGCCCTTGTTAGGACAGGCATTAGCACATGGACAGCTGAACTGGGCAGGGCCAAAGCAGTGGAGACAGTTCAGCCTGAGGACTTGGCATGAGGATGCCACCACAAAGCAGAAAGGGAGCTTGGTACGAGAATGCAAGAACATATCTAAGCCCTTCAAATAGCTTCTCTGGTTCCAAATGAAATACTTCTCTTAAAATAGAAGCCTGAGAAACTCCATTCTGCCTACCCGGAAGCTAAACTGTGTTTTGTCCTCTTTATTATCCCACCTATCTGAAGTCCTTCCTGTCTGGATATTGCAGATGAATTTCAGGGGAAGGACCAAATCTTTTGGGTCTGCCAGAATGGGGGACTTCAAAAAAAATCCTTAATGGACAAGGAAATAGTTTAAAGTGGGCCCTGAGTAAGAAAAACAGTTTCTGAACATAATGTTTCTACATCCTTTATGATCCTGATTAGGAAAATACTATTTATTTATTTATTTGAGCAGCAGAATGCAGAATCATTGGTAGCCTTAGACCATTCAGATCTTGATTGCCAAAGTGTAGTTCATTATTCATAACTTGAAACCAAATTATGATTTTTAAGTCCTCAAAAGCTTCCACCTTGTCGCAAGTATTTCTCTTGCAAAGCAAGCCTTATGAATGATAGGGACAGAAGAGGGCTTGAAATAGGAAGCTAATACAAGCGATTTTTCCCTTTGAGGCTTAGTGTGAGCCTTTGACTACATTAAAAAATGAAGTCCCTTGCCTCCAGCTGAGTGCTGGTTGGTCATGTCGGTAATCCTGGCTATTCAGAAAGCTGAGATCTGAGGATTGTGGTTCAAAGCTAACTTGGGCAGTAAAATCATGGACAGCACCCAGACCCTGAATTCAAGCTCCAGTAGCGGCACATAAAAGGTACAGGCCCCCCATTTAAAAAATAGAAGAGAGGAATTTGTATGTATTCACTACAAAGAAGTAATAATTGCTTGAGGAGATGTATATATTTACAAAATGTATTGAAGCATATGATACTTCATTAATAAACACTTTTTTGGTGCTTATCCTGGGGCTTGAACTCAGGGCCTGGGCACTGTCCCTGAGCTTTTTTGTGCTCAAGGCTCTACCACTTGAGCCACAACAGCTCTACTTCCAGCTTTTTGGTGTTTTCTTGCAGATAAGAGACTCATGGACTTTCCTCCCATGCAGGTTTTGAACTGTGATCCTCATATCTCAACCTTCTCAGTAGCTAGGCATGAGGCACTGAGCCCAGCCAGTATGAACACATTTTCTATGCATCAGCTAGAAAGAAAAAAAGAAAACATTCAGTAGAGAGAAGTAACATCTAGGGACAACAGTTTGTCTCTCTGTGGCATCTGAACCCTCCTCAGCAGGAGAAAGGAGTATAGGCAGTCATTCCGTCCTAGAAACACTTCAGTTTAGAGAAAGGAGAAAATAGAAGGTGTGGAAGAAAAAGCAAGAATGGGGTTCTTTTGGCCACATGGTCCAGATAGTAAAGGAATGAGGAAAGGCCCCAATGAAACTTGGAAGACTTGGATCTTCGGAAAGACTACCCTTTAGGGCACTTCTCTGTCCTACAATGAATGTGTGTGAAAATTAGTGTTGGCATTTTATTCATTAGTGAGACCAGAATTGCCCACAGTATATTCTTCCCCATGCATAAAGGGTATGATGACTGAATAATAGTATTATTACCTATAGTCCTATTTAATAATAGTATCAGCCTTTTAGAAAGAGTTTCCATTTCACTTATACTTTGAAGAGGTCAGAATTTTGCCAGATGCTGGTGGCTCACACCTGTAATCTCACTACTCAGGAGGCAAATACTGAAGATCAAGTTTCAAATCCAGCCTGAACAGAAAAGTCCCATTTCCAGTTAACCACCAAATAGCCAGAAGCAGAGGTTTGTCTCAAGTAGGAGATTGGAAATAGGAATGTCTTCTATCTTTAATTAACTAACAAATACCCAGAAGTGGAGGGTACTAGGCTTGAGCAAAAAAGCTAAAGGATAGCACTTTAGCCCTGAGTTCAAACCTCAGTCAATACTAGCACAAAAATGTCAGAATTTTAAGCACTGGAGCAACACAGTGTCCTCTTCTCCAGGTAATGCTCGGTTTGTAAAGTCAGCTATGGAGCTTGGAGAAGTCCTAAAAATTACATAACATGAATTTTTAAATTTTTAATTAATTTTTATTGGTATGATAATTTTTATTTTTATTTTTTATTGTTATGATAAAGATAATGTATACAGGAGTGACAGTACATTTGTCAAGTAAAGAGTCCATTTATTTTTGGACAATGTCACCCCCTTCCCTCGGTCTCTGCAGTTTTTCCCTCCTGTTCCCACTCACAAGTTATATAGTTGATTTTCCACATAGTATCCAGTGAGTGCCACTAATGCATTTATTCACCCTTTGTCCCTCCATTTCTGTGCCTTTTCTTACCCTTCCAACCCACCATGATTTTTTATCTAAAATCCTACCATAGTGTCTATAGCCATACCATACCTGAATGTGCCTAATCTCATTTAAAATCCTAACATACAAGCATGCATATATACCTACATGCATACAAAAGAGTGCAGATATTATTAAGTATACAGCTTGAAGAATTTCCATTTATGACACACCTATGTCACCAGCCCCTGGATGGAGAGACCCAGATTGTACAAACCTCCAGAATTCTTGTGCCCCCATCATTGTTCTCCCCCAAAGTAGCCACTCTTTCCCAACAGCCTAGATTAGCTGTGTCACACAAGAATTTTAAAGTTGTTCCTTTGTGCATGAGTACTCAGAAAGAAAAAGTCCTTGTAGTTTCTTACAAGAGATGGAAAGAGAAATTCTGTAATGGTTTCCTTTCTCTGGCTGCTCTAAATTAAGGCTATTAAGCTGGGAGTTTCCAAGCTGGGCTCCTGCTTATACAAGGGTTGGGGTGACCCGTCTCCGCTGGCAGGGATAATGCCTAGGCTGCAAGCCAGTCACCTGCTCATGTCTTTGCCTCTGCCAACAGAGCCACCAAGCTTGGCTTATATCTTATCAAAACCTCTGTCAGACCTTGGAAAGACACATGGCCAGAAGCACTGAGGACAGACCAACAAAATGGCTGTGAGTTTGCTGATTATGTTGGTTTGTTTGGAAAAGAAGGCTAGGCCCAGCCACTAAAATAGTATATCTGAGGGGGACATTTGTCTCTAACTTCCAAACGAGAGTGTGATTGATTCACGTCACTTCCTTGTGGGTCTCAGCACATTTCTTGATGTGATTTCTATCCCCTTTCCTTTTTGCTGGAAGAGGCAAACAGTACTAAGGCGGGAAGAAAGCGATGGAACATACATCGTAATGTGTCTGGAGCGGCATCAGAAAAGGACTTATTTGTTCTCCTGGGCTACGGAGTGCCGAGTGATTGAATGCTCGCCAAGCTGTCAGTTTTATGAAACAAATTCCCTAACCCCCCTTGGCCCAGAGCTTTGCTCAGCCTGAGATGGAAAAGAAATAACTTTTAATAGAAAACTCATTGCTAAAATCTAAGATAAGATTGCATAGTTATGTCTCCCCTAAGAATAAAATGAAATATTGAAGCAAGCATTTGATGGAGGTGGGGGGGGAGGGACTCTCAGGAAACCTTATTTCTCATTTCTTGGTTAACAAAGTATGTTAATAAAAATATTTAGACTTTTGTGGTACATAATGCATTTTTATTCCTGGTGATCTGGTCTGTTTGTATACACAGATGTTTCCTGTGGCCCTTCTATCATTGCTTCTATTTTTTTTTTCTGAAACAATATTTCTAGCAGGAAGCAGAATCTTATGCTAAGAACCCTAGGCCTCTCACAGACTCTGTTAGTTTGAGAATATTTTCATTTGTCACTTTAATACATGAGGGCATGGGGTGGGAACCTCCTTTTAGTCAAGAACGTGGAAAATAATTTTTAATAAGAAGCTAATGCAAGGAATGTATTCTGTCGAGACATTAGACAATTCTTTCTTGGCTTCTAGATTAGACCTGAGTGATTCCTCCAGGCATGCTCATTGCTGAAAGGCTGCGTGGCTTTTCTGTCTCCTTTCTCATTGTCAAAGCCACTGTGAGTAATGCCTGCCCTTTCGTCCAAACCCTCAGTGTGTTCAACAGGATTTCACAGATTTTTTTTTCCCAGAGCATTGTTCTCAGAGCTGTGGCTTCATTTCCAGCATCAGGAGCACTGGGGCAGCCCAGCTCTTCCAGCTCTTCAGCTCAGTTTCTCTGTCATTCTTAGGAGGCCATGGAAGTAAATTAAAATAAAATCCACAGGCGACTATGCTAAGGAAGGAAAATTAGGTTTTACACATCAGCACTTTTCAAAAAAAAAAAGAGAGAGAGAGAGATGAACCTGTCTTAATTGAAAAATGGTGTAATGCCCTAATGAAAAATCAAGCTCAGGATTAAATCCTCCATATCTCAGTGATGAGTATATAGTTCCTCCCGCAGCTCCCCCTATGAGTGAATTCTGCAACAATCAGGCAGTGTGTTGAAATAAGATATCATTCAGTATTACTGCAGGAGTGACACATCACCCTGTCTGGCTGACTTGCCAGATGCTACCTAAATGCCAGGACAGGAAGGGATGGAAACACAGGGACGTCTCTTTCTCTGATCCTTTGGAGTTTGATTTTCTTTATCCTTGGAGTACATTTTGTTTTTATATTATCAAAGAATTAAGATTTAATTTTTCCAAACATGGAAAGACGACAAGAGAACAAGTATCATTTGCCACCTAAACATTGCCGCTCACCATTTTTGGTTCATGCTCTCTGAGTAATTTCCTCCTATATATCCTTTATTTTATCCTGGAGTTTGAAAAGTATATCTCACAATTCAAAGTTTTCTTGTGCTTACATCAATTTCTTTCCAAACTCAGTTAACATATATTTCTCTATTCATCAACATGAAGAATGAAAAGGTTTCTATCTCTGCCTGTTATGTGTGACCAATTGTTTTAGAGTATGTCTCCCTCCTTCCACTGCCAGTCACCTAATGTTATTTACAGCTGGAATCCCCCAGCATCTACAACACCACTTGGCACCTAGATGTTGCTTAGTAAATATTGTTAAATCAATAACTGAATAATAGCAGTATATACTCACATTAGTACCAGCAAGTGAGCATTGACTATTGAAGGTTCTGCCTTCCCAGCATCCTTTGTTGTCTTTCCCCAGCAGTCAGATTAGGCTAACAGATACCCCAGGCTTTGGAGCTCAACAGGCCAAATTGTTTAGTCTGCTGATTGCTAACTACATAATGGGACAAATGCCTTACCGTGTCTGGGCCTCAGTGATATTTCTGTACAATGGGCCTGGCAGGTTAACTGATAAGAATGCATAATTCCAAATATACAGGAGATATCCAACATCTCAGCTACTAGTGTTTTGCCTCTTCTCTTTTGAGTGACAGTGTGAGAGCCCTTGAGATCCTAGAGTGTTGCCTCTCTCTTTCCATGTCCAGTTGTTTCCCTCTATGAACACAGGAGGATTTCTGGTGATTTGCTTCATGCTTCTGTATTGAGTAAATCAGAAAAATTGCCAACAATTGAGTGGCCTTTGTAATAATCTGTTCCTGTGCTTCTCCTACAACAGGACAGCTGCTGTGTTATAATTGTGTGCGCCCATCGCTCGACAGCAAATGTGTCTTCTACCTTGGTGTCCTTACATAGAACCCACAATGTTTATAACTTAGGAATCAGTAACTTTCGAGTCAATAGGTGAATAAATGAATGAACAATTAGTGTCATATTGTCCTCATCTTTGTCCCTTTACCAACCATATATGGACTCTCCATAATCTCTCAGATGAAAAAAAAAGCAAACCAAAGGTTAGAATTCCATCTCCAGCTTTCTGAATCTCTAATATTCTCCCTGACAGAGACATATAAGTACTGGTTCTGCAAAGTGCCAGCTTAAGGGAGAAAAAAATGACACTTGCTCTTAGTTGCCATGATTAAGCCCGGGAATTCACTGGCTAGCATATAAGGTTCTTGGGGATGGGGGAGTGACAATATATGCTCAGAGCAGCTTCTTGTCTGCAGCTTTTAGTTTGAGTTATATGTGTGTTGGCATCTCTTTCACACTGAATCTGATGAGCTGGCATTTATTTTTGACAGCATCTCAAATCTTGTGAAAGTCAGAGTAGGTATGGCATTGTTTTTTAGGAATGTCTCAGATGGTGGCAGGACAACCTTGATAATCAAAGAGCGTGTCTTAAAAATATCTCTTCTCAGAGGGCTTCCAAAAAACTAAAATATCAGCACAAAAAAAAAGAGTTTTGGAGTTTCCCAGAGCAAAGGATTTTTTTTTGAGCATCAGCTTTTTTGCAAACTGAGCTCAAGTAAATACAGAGTCATTGAGATGAATGCTCTGTGGCAGTGATTGCTCATTGTTCTGGACACTCAGCTCGACTACATTTCCCAGTTTTCCTTAATGTATGTGTGGCCACGTGTTTGATTTCTGGCCAATGAGATGGAAATAGAAACCTTTTCCCCAGTCCTGGTGCCAGTCCTGAGGCTTGAATTCAGGACCTAGGCATTGTCCCTCTGCTTTTTTTTTCTCTCTCTAAAGGCTAGTGATTTATCACTTGACAGTTCTACTTTCAGTTTTCTTAGTAGTTCATGGAGATAAAAGTTTCATTCACAGACTTTCCTGCCCCGCTGGCTTTGAACTTCAATTCTCAGATCTTAGCCTCCAGAGAAACTAATATTACAGACATAAGCCACTGGTGCCGGCAGGAATAGAATGTTGTATGCACTTCCAGTCCAACCATACAAACCTTCCAGACCCTACCCCCCACCCCCAAGCTCTTTCCTTATCCATTCACTGTCTGGGATGGGACAAAGCCTCAGAGTTACCTTAGAAGCCACTGTTAAAGATGACAGAGATTCTTCTACCTAGCAAAGGTCATTGCATGGAACAGAACTGCCTGATTGGGAGCATCCATCTTGGACCATTACACAAGAAATAAGCTTCCATTATTGAGCTATTACAAGTTTGATGCTATTTGTTAGGCAGCATATCATGCTTTAGCTAAATCACACTCCCTGGCCTTTGTTTTGGAGTGACTGACAGTTTTCAAAGGCCTTTTATCTATCAGGGATGATAAGGATGATAACAATGCTTTCAATAGCCCTGCAAAAGAAGCCTCATGTCACATCTATAAATACAACTCCAAGTGGGCAAAGGGTGTCATGGCCACTTAGGGTTGGTATATAGAGTGGCACCTGGGAGGCTGGTGTTGACGCTTTTGTTGGTGGAGGAAAGGGGGAAGGGTGTAGGGAACACAGCTAGAAAACTGGACGTACTATTTAATCTTTCTCTGCTTGGCCTCAAGCCCCAGCTGCCTCTGAGAACAAGTAACCTGAGACTTTAAAAAGAATGGATGGTAAAACCAGTGGGCACGTAGGGAACACATTTCAGTCTCTTAACCTGTATTTCAGTTTGGAGAAAGTAACACATATTTTAAAAAGACACATTATGGACATGTAAAATAAAGGGACAACCTTCTGTAATCTTGTTTTTCTTTTTCTTTTTTAAATAGTTGATGCATCCTTGGTTATGTTCTTGAAGTCCTTTTTTTGGTATTGGGTATTGAGCTCAATATCAGGGCCTATATACTTGCTAGGTAGACACTCTACTACTTGAGGAACACCTCCAGGCTTCTTTGGGGGTGGATTGTTTCTTGCTTTATGCCTAACTGGCCTAGGCTGTGATCCTTTTACTCTTGGTTCCCCAAGTTGCTGGAGATGATAGGCTAATACTACTTTGCCTAGCCATTGTGCTTAACCCCAAGGCTGAGATTACAGGTGCCTCCACTGCACTGAGCCATTGAGTGAGATGGAGTGTCACAAACCTCTTTTTTTGCCCAGGCTGAGCTTGGGGCCCCTCACCAGTATCTGCCTCCCAAGAGCCAAGAACAGGTTTGATCCCCCAATCCAGTTTATTGTTCTTGGGGTTCTTAACACACGCACACACACACACACACACACACACACACACAACCTTTAACACACACATAAACCTAGTAAAAATTAGCTCACCATATATATATATATATATATATATATATATATATATAAAGTGTTTATTTTGTCCCATCATGTGAATTTTTTCAATTAGTTTTGCTTTAACTAAATTCCTTAGACATTTTTGCTCTACATCAAAATCATACAAATCTTTGTCACCCTTTGCTATGACTGGGTAATATTTTTGGTAATAATCTGTGATCATCAGTCCATTTTGTTATTTTTAATTGCTCTAATCAAACATGTTTATGCATATATTTTGGGTGAGAGATTCCAAAGAATGAAATGGGGGCACTGATTAACAGTTTTCAAATGTTAACAAATTAACATTTGGAGATTGTTTTGTTGTTGTTGTTGTTATTGTTGTTGTTTTGGTAAAGGTCAATAGATATGAACAGAGACCCATTATATTCTTAGTTGTTCAACTGAAGGAAACAGAGCAGTGGAAATAAAAGGTTTCTAGAATCTTAGAAGGATGCCACAATGCTGTAAGCCCTTGTCAATGACTATCAGTGAGGAAGTACTGTTAGCCCAAAGGCTTGAGGGTGGCACCTTCTGGATGTTAGCTGCTTGCTCTGTATTCTCCTGACAAGGAAGCCAGAATTGTCTAGAAAGTCAGCACTCTGCATACCCAGGGACGCAAAGCAAGGTTTCTACTAGCAGTGGCCCCCAGGACTGAGAAAACAGGGAGTGGGGGGAGCAGGGTGTCTAGACTAGATGACACTACAAGATTCATGCTGGGCGTAAACCTGATGTGCCTGGACAGCTTTCAGGGTGAAGAGGCAGCTCAGGCAGATGTCTTTGTCTGTAGGTACAGCTGTATGTGCTCTGAAACATCCCTGTCTATGAGGAATGTTCCTGAGATGATGATGATGATGATGATGATGATGATGATGATGATGATGATGATGATGATGATGATGACGATGACGACGACGACGATGACGACAGTGGCTATGGTGGCAGTGGAGGGAAATGATTACCCAGATAGTGCTGACACAGCTCAGAGCTGACCCTGTGAGGAGAGGGGCTTGTCTCTGCTCTGTGTGTATGTACATGCTCACTTACACTACATGCTCACTTACACGGGTCTGTGCAGTGTGATGGCATTGTATATCTGAATGTGCTATGTGGGTGATGTGGACAGTGCTATGTGTGTGCCCATGTCAAGTGTGCCACAGTGGTAATATGGAATGTGAGTGTATATGGTTTTGCAGACATGGTTGAGGGATGGGATGGCTGCAGATATGATGAGAGATATGAATGTGTGTGAATTGTATGTGTGTGAGTGTGTGAGTGTGTGTGTGTGTGTGTGTGTGTGTGTGTGTGTGTGTGTGTGTGTGTGTGTGTGTGAGAAGGCACTGATTTAATCCCTCAGATCATTCTTGGTACCCACTAGATGCTCTGTGCTCACTTTGAGGTTTTCTTCTACCTTTATCATTTCCTGTGGCAAAAATGCTAGCTTTACCCAAGAGAACCTTTTCAACCATATTCTGCCTCAGGAGACCAAGCTCTAAGGTTTAAGTTCCCACTGATCACAATGAGAGAGAGAGAGACACACACACACACAGAGAAAGAGAGAAAGTTTGAGAAAGGCAGTGTTCTCTAGAGTAGATTGATCTTATTATTCCTTTTACTTACTCTGTTATCCTGTTTAATCTTCTTACTAAGTTATCTTTGGTACATAGAGTAAGATATACAGAGTACAAAAAATAAGTGCTAATGCATATGCATATGTGTTCAGCCATTGAGCTGAATACAGTTTCAGTACCCCAAAAAGCTCCCATGAGTCCCTATCTAGTGAAAAAATCCATCAGAACAAGCAATTTTCCAACTTCTGTCTCTATAGATTCATTTTTTTCTGGTCTAGATTCTCATAGGAATGGAATCATGAATGTAGCCCATTGTGTCTAGCTGTTTTCACTTAGATGAAGCTTATGAGATTCGTTCATGTTGTTGCCTCTATATGTAGTTCCTTCCTCTTTATTGCTGCATAGTTTCTTATTGTATGGAGATATCGCTGTTTGTTTATCCATTTTCCTTCTGATGGACATCTGGGTAGTTTCCAGTTTGAGGCTATTGGAAATAAAGCTGCTATGACTATTCTTGAACATGTCTTTTGGTAGCCATATGTAGAGCTGTCTTAATGTTGCCTGTGATAGAATTTGAGAAAGATAGCGCTTGTAAAAATAACCCTTTGCCAAGAATCAAATAGCAACAACAACAACAACACTCCCTCCCGCTAAGCATGTCCCAGCAGGCTTCCCTGGAAGAATGAAGTAGTCAGTTGAGGTTTATATTTGATTCTGACTGCTTCTTGTTCTAGGAGGGAAGGCCACTGTCCATTGGGAAGGGCATGGGGCTCTCCGGGATGCAGAACTCTGTTGCAACACACACATCAACTCTCAGGGTTTCAGTATTTATGGAGCCAGGATTCACAGTGATTAAATTACTACTTGGAGGTACATTGGGGTCTTTGGAAGGGCCACTGGCTGCTTTGGGTTCTGTGGGTTGTGGTTTGGGCTTCAGTGCCAAGATTTGCCAATTCAGTACAGAAGATTTCTAAAGACATCCAGTTCTCTCTGCAAGAGTTCTGGACTTAGCAAAATCCAACTTGATGTCCATCCACATGACACCAGGGGAGAAAAAAATTAGGGCATAAAGAAGAGGAACCTTCAGGCCTGCACCTGTACAGTGGTGGTTTTCAGACTTTGGAGAATCCACAACGCCTAACTCCTTGCCTGCCTCTCTCTCTCCCTAGCAGAAATTCTCTTACAGGCCCCCAGCCTTATGATGCACTCCTGCAGCTCTCCCCAAGGCCTCATAATTGGCCCTGAAGACACGGATGGGGCAAGCAAGAGGTTTGGGATCTTGATTCCAAGAGCAGCTCTTAGCCAATGTCACAAAGGATGCTTCGTCTTCCTCCCACTTGGTGGAGGGAAGCCTGAGGTTAGCTCTGGGGGACATGGAGTTTCCATTGGCCACAGCAATTAGCTGCCCATGAATGGATCAGCTGCCTTCCCTTCCTGTTCATGTCCCCACTCTCCCCATGGGCGCTGCCCAGGATCCCCTCCTACATACACGATATGCACCTGGATCTTGGGTCTCAGCATTTAACTTTGGTGGATCCTAAATTCGGCCGTGCCTTCCCCCTCATGGAGAATTAGTCTCGGGCACATGCATTAACTGTTTGGAAATTTTACAAATCCCATAGTATCCTTTGTATCTCCTGCTCTAGGGTTCAGCCAAGCCACAGCCAGGTGTCTTTGCTGTAGAGAAGCTTGTGATTAGGAGCTGGCCAAGGGGAGGACATGAATAAACACTGTTTACTATTCAAGCTGCAATGAAGGCAGATAGCCTTGGTCCCATTGCTTCCGGGTTGCTGTCATTTTCAATACTGGGCAAGATGAATGTGTAACTGCAGAAAGGTGTGGGGAATTAGAATCATGTAAGACATGAAGGGAGAGGTTTAGAGGGAGTGGAAGGCATGGTGTGGGAGTAGACATTGCTATTGAAAAGGATTCTAAGCTACTGCCTGGCCTTGAGGAAAAAGGCTTATAAAAAGATTGAAAAGGAGGCCAAGCACTGGTGGCTCATGCTTGTAATCCTAGCTACTCAGGAGCTGAGATCTGAAGATTGTGGTTCAAAGCCAGCATAGGCAGGAAAGGCCATGAAACTCTTCTCACCAACAAACTTCTCAGAAACAGCTGGAAAGGGTGCTCAAGTGGTAGATCACTAGCCTTAAGCAAAAGAAGCTCAAGTACTTGGGTCCTGAGTTCAAGACCCAGGGCTAGTGTGCATGCGTGTGTGCACGCACACGCACACACACACACACACACACACACACACACACACGAGTGAAAAGATGACATGACATGAATTATATCTCTAGCATGGTAAGTTGGTTTCCTTTCAAAATAAAACAAAGTGAAATAGTTTTGGTTTGTCCAGGACAGGAGACTCTTGAATGATATTTCTTTTTTCTTCTGAGTTTCAAAAGAGCAGTTGTAATGGTACGTGTGAGCATTTTTAGAGAATTCCTAAGGTGAATCCTTTTGGGAAGAAAAGCCATAATGCATAAAGCAGTTTTCCCAGTTCCTTCTTGATCTTTCCCTGGAGGGCTATTTTCCTACATAACTTAAGAAAGAGAGAAGAGGAGGAAGATGGAGCTCAGGGTAGCAGGATATAGTTAGCTATAACATTTGATTAGAGTTTCAATTTGTGATGTGGCACCTATATCAGTGGGGCCAGGGTAATCTGGATGCCTATAGCATTCAAATCAGGCAGGATGGCAGACTGCACAGTTCACTCATCGTAAGGGAAGGAAATTTAGGACATGGATAAAACCCAGGTTACGGTAGGATCATGAATGCTGGCATGAGCATGAGTTTGGGTTTGGAAGGGCTACAGTTTGTCTGGTGCCTCTCACCACCCTGGGGCAAATTTAGAAGGACAGGAGCTGTTTAAGTTATTTTCTATTAACCTTTCCCTAGCAGCTGTACTTGCCTGATCTGATCCAGCACAACACCACACACATTTTCTAATCGTTTTTTCTGTTTCACTGATTACAGAATTAGAAGCATCCACTGTCTGATAAAAGTAGGTCATGGGAGTTCCTGACTCTGCTATGTTGCTAATAGATTTCTGAATGGCAGTGTACAGGCGCCTGAATGTGACATTTAAGCAGAAGAACAATGGTGATCACTCACTGCTGATTTTGCGCTTGAGTCATTCTTTTCTCCAATAGGAGCCTGCGTGGGGGAGTACTCACAGATTACAGGTACTGGGGAGAAATTAATGAGGCTCTGAGATGTTCATTGGAAAGCAAGTAAGTTGCTTGTTACTAAGGCCTTATCTTTTCAGACCCCCTCTTCTTGTGGCTCTCCACCACTTGCCTTTCTCAGCAAGGCTCACTTTCTTAGACTACTACCCCAGAAGCCATTTCTGTAGTTCCTGCCATAGTGACTACCACTTCCTTCCATCAGTGCATCTCCCTGCCTGCAAGGCTGCCTTGCAGTCCAGAATCAACATCTCCCCACCCTTACCTCTTCCTTTTCCCCACCCTCTTGTGTTCTTCTTTTGACTAGTTTTAGTCTCTTCCCCAAGATTATTCCAGCTTTAGTATACTGTAGGCCTCACAGACCTGATAGAAAATAAAGCTGTTTTGCTTCCTAATAAAATAGTTAAACCTTTAATTTTCTTCCAGGAAAAAAAATTGAGTCAATGATAAAGTCTTAGACCTTGTCAATTTTACCATATGAGCATTGCTGTGGCAAATAATTATTTACATAGAGCATGCTGTGGTGTCTCTCGTTTGTTCTCTCTTCTTTTTTTGTTGTAAAAATGCAAACAATTTTTAACTGCCTCTTTCATCTAGCTCTAGACAATGGTGATCATAATCATGTCTGGTCCAAACCTATTGCTTATATGTGATCGTGTTTAATTTGAAAAATAACAACAGTGATTTCTTTGAAGTCTCCTAATCACTCAGAGCTATGCTGCCATGAGGTACCCCAGGGTTGAGAATTTCCTAGGGGAGGAAAATGAATACATTAATGTGAAATGACGTAATAAAATCTTCTTAAATAACAACTGGGTATAAATAAATTAACATATGCATGACCTTCGAAATGATCATGTATGGAGGTGAATCCAGTAAACAGCTGGCTGGGTACCTGCCCTTGACTAATAGGCTGAGAGATACAGCTGCTAGGAAGGCATTTGAGAGTGAATCCTCAATGCAGAAATCTGTTTTTTATAAACACACACACACACACACACACACACACATAAGCGCATGAGCACATGTTTGCATGTGTGCATGGACATAACACACATACACACATCTCCTTCATTGGACAAACACTCCTTTTATTGGGATTGACAGCATTGCCTTTGTTGAGCATACATTTAACAAATGAGATTGAATAACCACCCCACTCAGTTTCATCTAATTTAATTTGACAGGCAAAGCAGGTAGGTAGAATAATGTATTTACAGAGAACGTAACGATTCTTTCCCCAAGGTTAAATGACATGGCTTTCTGCATCAGAGTTAAAGCATTATCTCCTCCCTTGCTTTTCTATTTTTCTTGGGTTTCACTTTTGAAATTGAGATATAAACTAAGTAAAGCAAAATTATCTTAAGTATACGTGTTAATACAAGTTTGCTGCTGTATTCATTTGTAAAACCACGTTCAAATCAGGATATAGACTATTCCTAGCTATACCTTTCTCCAATCAAATACCAGACATCTAAACAAAAAAGATCATTTTTGTCTGGGTTTAGGCTTCATAGAAAGTATGCGCTGGGTGTGAGCCTCAGGTGGTATAGTGTCTTCCTAGAAAGCACAAGGCCCTGAATTCAAACTACAGTGCCACCACCAAAAAAAAGAAAGAAAAAGAAAGAAAGAAAGAGAGAGAGAGAGAGAGGGAGAGAGAGAGAGAAAGAAAGAAAGAAAGAAAGAAAGAAAGAAAGAAAGAAAGAAAGAAAGAAAGAAAGGAAGGAAGAAAGAAAGAAAGAATAGCATATTTTACTTCTTTGCCTGGTTTCCTTCACCCAGTGTGACGATATATTTGAGGCTCATCTATGTTGCTGCAAGTATCAGTTTATTCAGTCTCAGTAATTGCTCTGTACTAATTCCTTTATACATTATAGCAGTTTATGTACTGCCAGCAGGTATCTGGGCTGTTTCTAGGGTATCTCTTTGCCTTCATTCTTAACTAACACTTTCTAGATAGCCTGCAGAAGGGAATCCTAGAAATAAGCCAGAATAATAAGTCCATTGTTGAACTTGTTCCAAATTGGTGGCCAAATCCATTTGCCACTGCATAAAGCTTTCTAGACTTGAGGTGATGGGACTAGCTTGGGTTATCTTTCCATCAGGACTCAAGGTTGTCTTAGCCCATCCCTGACAGCAATGTCCAGTGAACTTGATAAGCTCTAGTGCCTCATCTCCTCTAACCCTGATAAAGGGACAGGTGGGTGAGCTTAGGGAACAGATGGCAAATGGGACCTGGGGTGGTTTGCAGGCATCCAGGAAAGGAGAGGAGCAGCGTCTCGTCTGTAGTGCACAGGTATCTGGCACCGTGCCTGCCTTTGGGCAGATTCAAGGATGCAGCTTCATTTTGGCTATCTTCGCAGATCATCCTGACACTTCCTATTTTCTCAATGTGGGAAATAAACTGTTATGGCCTCTCATAAAAAAGCTGACCAGGCAGTATGGCTAGGGTAGGCATTTGTCATTAGGCAGAAGCAGGACATGAAAGGATGTCACCTTAGAAGGCTGCCCACATCCCACCAGCTGACAGGCATGCAGAGCAGCTTTAAGTATAGGTGCATCAGGGCTGGGAGCTCCTGGAAGGGGTGAGGTAGAGCTGCAAGCTCAATCTGATGATGTGGAGCAGTAACCTATTTCATGGTACCTCTTTGGCATTGTCCTAGTTCAAGCACTGGGAAGTTTCTCAGTCCTAGGCAAGCCAAGGTGG
The DNA here is from genome assembly GCF_024711535.1 of Dipodomys merriami. Classification (NCBI taxonomy): domain Eukaryota; kingdom Metazoa; phylum Chordata; class Mammalia; order Rodentia; family Heteromyidae; genus Dipodomys; species Dipodomys merriami. The sequence goes on from NW_027204492.1 coordinate 110,997,131, forward strand.
TTGATGGCCCTAAGAGTGATAGCCCTTTTCACTCTCTTGTCTGTGAAGTCAGTTAATAAACATCAGCTGATTTCTATTATAGACCATGCACTTTGCAAAGTTTGTACCTGACAAAGCCATAGTGAGCACTGGTGCCTTCCACAGTATTTCTTTTTTAGACACAGGTGAGATTTAAAGAAATGATTGTAACAGTGCAATAATTGCCTCTGCAGGGATAATAGAGCACTGAGGGCTTTAATTGGGGAAATGCTGGAGGCTCTGGGACAAATGGGGAAGCTAATCTCCTACTGCTTTGCTTTTTTGTCAACTAATTTTCATTTTTTAACATTTTTATTGTTAAAAGATGATGTACAGAGGGGCATTACAGTTATATAAGCCAGGTAATGAGTGCATTTCTTTTTGAAAAGTTTCATCTTTACCTACATTTATTCCCCATTTTCCCCTCCTGACCCCCCACCCTATAAATTGTATAGTTCACTTTCAAAATGGTATCTAAGTGAGTATCACTGCTGCTTTTGTTCACCCATTCTCTAACCATTTCTACGCTACTGTTTCTTTATCATCTTTATCATTTTTTAAAAAAAAAAATTCTTACACTTGAACTCAGGACATGGGCAGGTCCTTGAGCTTTTGTGCTCTACCACTTGAGCCACAGATCCACTTCCAGCTTTTTAGTGGTAATTGGAGATAAGAATCTCATGGATTTTCCTATGCAGGTTGGCTTCAAACCTTGATACTCAGATCTGAGCCTTTGAGTAGGATTGCCTGGCTGGTTCTTTATCTCCTTAGCATATGGGGGAAGTTAATCCACTACTAGTTCTTTATCTTCTTAACATATCTACAGATTTCTAGAGCTTTGTAGACAAGCAATTTACACCAAATTCTGATGTACTCATAATGACTGTGAAACAAAGAAGGTGGGTGGTAAGGAAGCAGACAGACTCAGTCAGCTCTATGGATGAGATGCCTTCATGCTGTTTAGATCTCCAGTTGCATAGTCGTATTTCTTCTCCTTCTTGGAGAGTCTCTATTGGTGGTGCAGAATGGTCAGTGCGGTGAACAGGTCTTTGACATTGTCCATGCCCGTAAATCCACACCAACTAGCATGTCCTGGTAAATCTTCTGCATCTTTTCAGATCACATAGATGCACTAGAGGCAGGCAAAGAGGATGGACTGGGGTTAATAATTCAGTATGTTTGTAAACATGGCTCCAGGGTTGAACAGCTAGTGCCAGATTTTCTGCATGTTGTGTTACGCAGAACGGCATGTACTTCTAAATATCTAAAGCTAATGGACATGTACTCTTGCTTAAGAGGCCTAGTAACTGTTGATTTTAAAAAGCCTTTAATAAACTAGAAATATATGGCAACTATTGTAAGAGCTAAAAGGCTAGTCCAATGCAGGTTCATACACTCATACACATATATAACTGAGTATTTTACTTTCTTCCCAGCAAATATACAGTGAAACAAATCCCCTCCCCCAACTAAAGCCCTTTTCTCCATGGGAAGGTCCAAACATTTAGTCCTGTATCAAAGACACAGCCAAGCAGGACAGACCTGGAATGTTAGAGTCTTTCTTGTCTTTCTCAGCTTCAGCCCGAGCATACTCACCATGTTTTTGGAAGGTGGTTTGTTGTTTAGTTTTTTGTTTTTTTGTTGTTCTCCCTTGATGTCTGTAAAGATAGTTAGGGATCATTGTTATAGACAGGATTTTTCATTGTTAGAAAGAGTACAGATAATCATTGGGTAAATTTCTTATTATTCTTTTCTCTACCTTTGCCATTATGCAATGCAAACACAGATCTTCTCAAATCATCTTTTCTCTATCACATGGAAAGCAAGTGCCCCACTGGCCCCCTGCTCTGACGCCTGACCTTTTCTGGGTTCACAACTCTCATGCAGCCCTTTCCTAGAGCATGACAGGTGGAGGAGGATGGCACCAGCCTCTCCTGGATGACCTCTGAGCTTTCCTTTGCACAGAAGCAATAATGGAGGCTTATCCATGAGGAACGAAATGCCTCATCCTCCTACAGTTTGATGATGCCTTCCTTTGTAGTATGTTCAGCACGGCTTGGCCTGATTTATGATTTTTTGCCATCTGGTTTGTTTCTCTTGTTGTTTTGTATTGTTTTAAATCTGCTCGGGGCCATCTTTAACCAAGTCTTTTTTTAAAAAAATACAAATTATAAAAAGCAAATCATAGGAGTGTCATTTGAAGGTTAAGGATGAAAGAGAAGCTTAAATAGGACTCTGATCTTCCCTGTGAAGTCCAGTAGCTAAAAATAAAGTTTCCTTTAACTTTGTTGATTACATAATAGACTGCATTCTCAGATGTGGACGCTGTGGAATGTCGCAGTTGTTCAGAGAATTCTTGTTTGGGTTTCCTTAAGGATTCTGTCAAATAATTAAATTCATTCAGATCATGGTCGAGCACCTATTGGGTACAAGCCATATGGCTGCATATTCTTGTGTATACTTTGTGATGGTGGTAAGTTTTAACCAGAGCCAAGATTTGCTTTTCATCTGGTCTAGGCTTGGTTTTTCTCTCTAATAAGCCAAATCATTCTTTCCGAAGGCAATGTGGGGTGAGAAGAGAGTTGGGAGGAAATCCTGTAGGAGGAAAGGATGGAGTTGGGTGGGGCATCATTGTTTTCAAGAGAAGGTACTATGGGTATTGGGTGCCATCTCTGTTCTGGGAAGCCATGAAATCTCAGTGACCTGGATAACTATGTCTAAACCATGTTCTTATTAAAACCAGCAGTTCTGACTTTTCCAGACAAAGAAATTTCTGAAACAATTCTGGAAATACATTCACAAGAGTGGAATTCATAAATGGAACTGTACAGCCATCCACAGCACTGTTTAGACATAAAGTTGGATGAGCAAAGGGGAATTTTACAAGTATGAATTCAAAGCTTTTAAATGAACTTGTCTAATTGGTAGTAATGATGTAGAGCATCTTGCCAGAAGGAAAACAAACCTCATATCTAAAAATATCTCTTAGATGGACAAACAAATGCAGCTTTAAACAATGCTTACAAAACATCTTGGTTTCAAATTTGGGAACAGACTTAAAGATTATGGGTTAGTGGCTGGCACTAGGTAAGGTAAACTGTTCCACATAACTTAGAAACTTGGTTAAGAAGTTTTTCAGTCCATCTGACCTTAGAGTCACCTTCAGAGAGTTTGGGATCTGGGCATTCCTGGACTGCTGCAGATCTTCTCGGTCTGGTTTTTAGGTGTCAAATGGAGAGTCTTTGTGCCCAGGCAGCTCCTCAGGAGATTCTGAGTTTGAGAACTGTTGACCTGGTCATTTCTCTGGGTATAATCCTAGCTTCACAATTGTAAATTTTGTTTTTTGTCACCTAGAGGAGGAAAAAATAGCATCTTAGTGTGTCCCATTGGCTCTAGAGAGTATATTTATTTATTAACTCAAGCCAACTCTCAAATCCCAATCTACCATATGATATACCTTCAAGGGACTGCAAATCAAGTCATATGTAGTGCATCTCGAGATTCGTTTGTATGTCACCAGTCAAGGTCAGACCTTTACAGTGTACCTCACTAGCTAGTTCTCCCACTCTTCAAACCCAACTCTGGCCCTGAGTGTGTGTGTGTGTGTGTGTGTGTGTGTGTGTGTGTGTGTGTGTGTGTGTGTGTGTGTGTGTTCCATAAAGAACAGTATAAATTTTCTTGGGTTCTGCTGTGGGGTCACGCCTGGAGAGTCCTTATTCATCTTGGCTAGGGTCATCCAATTCCACTTCCTCCTCCAGAGACCTCTATCACATTTGGAGAAGCTGGACAGTTTTGCTCTGGTTTGGCATGCTTGAGGAGAAAGCAAAGGTAGGATCATTTGTTTCTGAATCACACATAGGTTTTCCTTCATCTCTAGAATGTAATTAAGACAAAGGGCTCAAGGAATACCAAATTCCAAGCCAAGAGCATTAAGAAGCTGCCAAAGGAAGTGGGTATTAGCAGCCTCTGTTCTGTGCCATGTGGGCCAGAGCTGCTCTCAGCTTCTCAACAGGAAGGAATCGCTTTTGTTCTAGAGAGGGAGGCAGGCAGGAAGGTCCTTGTCTGTTCCTTGCATGTTTTGTAGAGTAGATCAAGATTCAGGCTGGCATTTCTTAGATGCTCACAGAGAGGCACTACTGACATTTGAATTTGCCTCATTCTTTGCTGTGTGTGTGGTGGGGAGCATTGTAGGATGTTTAACCATATCCCTGGCCTCCTTTCCTCTCAGTTATGACTACCAAAATGTCCCCTTGGTGGCAGGGACAAAATGATGCCATATTGATCACTGGCCTATAACTATAGTAGAAACAGAAATGGAGGAAGAGGTCTTCTGGGTGGGGGGGGGGGACAGAAACACTAGGTTGGGAGTACTGGACACTCCTCTAACTTTTTTTGCACCCTACCTTCCCTTAGCTAGCACAGGTGGAACCAGAAAAGAGTGTAGAAAGTACCAGGTACCTCACTACTCAGGGTTTCCTAAGGGATGAAAATACAACTTCTTCTTACCCATAGAACACATTGCTGTGTTCTATACATACCCGCTATAGCACAGGCTAGTGGTTAAAAGCATAGACACTGGAGCGCAGGCTACAGTAACTTCGAGGCTCAGCTCTGCCACAGGATAGAAAATTTCCTATGCTTTCATGACTCAATTTCTTACCTGTAAAGTAGAGGTAACAATTATTGCTATCTTGCAGGGTTGTTTGTAAGGACTATTTGTAAACATTTAGTAGAATAACTGGCACATAATGAGCATTCAAATAACTGTTTTATAAATAGAACCTAAGTAATCTGAATGGAAAAGCTCTGTTAAGTACAGCCATTGAACAAATGTTTATGGAGTGCTGAACCCTACCTTCCTGGGCTTCCAAGTCTGGCCATGGACCAAAAATAACTTAGATAATCTTGCAGTGTCCTACAAGATCAAGGTGCTCATTCTCTCCATCTCAGCACTAGGGGGTGCTGTGGGAGCAGAGCCCACTGCTGAACCCAGGTCCTTATATAGTCTCAAAATCAAGAGCTCTGTTTTCCAGTGGACCATGCCATTTGGCCTGAATATTTCTATTATAAGTTGAGTGGTCCTTTGCCATGAATCTGGGTTCATTCTGTGTAATAACGACTCAACTCCATCTATCTCCAGCTACAATCAAAATGATTTGAGCCTGTTACTCAATATTTTGTGCTACCTCAATGAGAAATCTGAGGTATACCATCCTATGTGTATGCAAATTGGGAGCAGTGTCATCTCTCTGACCATTCCCCATTCCTTCCTGTGAATACATATTCATGAAGCATCATCATGGTACTCACCAGGTGTGTAATACTAGGTGCTGTGGATATATGTGGTCCCTGGCCCCAAGAAGCTTCCATTCCAGAAGGAAAGTAGAAAAGATAGACTATGAATAATAAGCAAAGAAAAAAAAGGTTTACAAATGTTTATGCACTGTAGGAAAAATATGCAGAGATGGATTTGAGAAAGAATACTTAAGATGGGGATGGGAGCTGTTATAGAACAGGAGATTTGAGACTTAAAGTCTAGCTATGGGAAGGTCATTTGAAGCTGAGGATATAGCCAGTATAAAAGTCCTGAGGTAGGAAACAGCACAAGAGCTTTCAGGAAAAGTATTCTGAGCAAAGAGGAAAGTGGTAGGAGAGGATAAAAAAGAAAGTAGGCTTTGTAGGACTTGGTTTTCATTTTAAAGTACAAGATGGCATTGGAGAGGGTTATGGAGATGAGTAAAGCAATGTGGTTTATGTTTTATAAGAAGAGGGAGTGGTTAACTGTGTTAAATACTGCTGATAGGAGTAAGACAAGGGCCAAGACGAGTGGCTCTGGTCTCAGGGAGGTCAACGAGAACTTAGCAAGAACTATTGCAAAGGAGAAGTGGAGAAATAGAGAGTAGCTGCTTTCTCTGCCTTTTTATTTTAGAACACACAGTTCCAACAAGAAATCAGCATTTGTATTTCATAGGATCAACAATTCAATAACATTTCTTAACACTAGTTTGGTCAGTTTTCAAGGAATTCCTTGGTTTTAGTTCCTCTTCAGTAAAAGATATTGTAATGGTCACAGTGATCGTGGTGATGTCATTCTTGATACCCAAGATGTCACATTTGTCTATCACCCACTCCTTTGGTGATTTGCTTATGTGGGTCAATATCAGACCAGTTACACACACACACACACACACACACACACACACACACACACACACACAGAGGCATGCATATATAAACACACACACACCCTTGGCCTCCTTCCATCTGTGACCTTTGTTCATTGCAGAATGCCTGCTCAGGGTGAATGAGACTTGGCACAACTCCCCAAGTCTCTTACAAATAGCCCATCCAGGGCAGAGAGGCGCAAGCTCGGCCTCCTTGGGGCCATATTCTAGTGGCTATTCACTGAATGGCCTTTCATTTTGAAAGCCCACCCAAACCCTTAACCTTCCTTGAACTTTTAAGCCCAAGAATGGTAGGAAATCCTTCAGCATAAAGGCTTTTGACAAAGCATACCTAAATGTTCACGTGGTGAAAAGGGACTGTAGAGAAAAAAAGTATGTTTAGCACAAGCTTAAATATGACCATGCTTTTTATGCGGTCTCCCGCAGCATTTTGGAACATAGACATTTTTCCCTGACTGATTTTCCCTTTGATTTTTTTTTTCTTCCATGGATTTGATTTTGTAACACAAGAATAATATTTGTTCTGGAATAAAATCTTATAAGTGGTATTACCCAGAGAATGTTTTTAAATTTAAAGATGATTCTATTTTCTCTTAAGTACCAAGAAATACATACACATACAAAACAGCTAATAGCTTTGGATAGGATAGTTGGCTGTTTTAAAGGCATATCTAGAAATTTTGTTCTTCTTGCTATCAGCCCCTAATTCAGAACCAAGTGATGTTAATGTGATAGCACACCTAGAGGGGAAGGAGATATTTAATCCACCTGCATGGTAATGGGACATTCTATCCTAAAGGACACATCTGGGTTCTTGTTTGTTTTTGCGTGGGGAGGTTGGTAGTGGTGCTGTTGTTTGAACTCAGGGTTTTGATTGCTAAGCAGGCACTCTACCACACTTAAGTCATGTTCTCAGCTCTTTTTTGCTTTAGTTATTTTTCACATAAGGTCACATTTTTTTGACCAGGTCATCTTGGACCTTGATCCCCCTGTGTACATTTTCTGTGTACCTTCGATGACATCTAAATCCCACCATACCCAACTTCTCATTGGTTGAGATAAGATCTTTCTAACCTTTTGGCCCCACTGGGTTTAAACCATGATCCTCCTGATTTCAGTCTTGCAAGTAACTAGGATTATAGGCAGAAGCCACAGTTCCCAACTAAATCCTTGATTCTTAACAAATGACAAATAGATTTACCCTAATTGTGTCTTCAAGATGAACTAAATGGCAGACAAATGTACCCCATGTTGGCAATGTGTTTGTTTTTAACTTCCCTAAGTTAAATACTTGTTTTCAATGTGCTCAAACAAGGCTTGAAAGTGCTGACACCTTTGCTCTTAGCACTTGGCAAGACTGGGTCCCACACATCATTAACCACACGGGAGCACATTCTGCTGTCAGATGATCCTGGAGATGCTGAAAAGGGGTTGCTCTGCTCAAAATCAGACACCAGGCCCTACCTGAATGTCTTCCTTAAAGACTATCAGTTTCCTTCTACTCTGAAGAGTATCTTTCATCTTAGGCTATCAAACTCCTGTCTACAGTGAATTTTTATCAGAAACTCTGTATGGATTCCAAATCCTAATGAAAGAACTATGATGTGGTCCTTGCCTGAGGGTGTCATTCTCTTATTTCCCCAAGGAAGTGAGATTGCAAAAACATAGTCATCCTAGAGTATCCACTTTACCCTCTTGTAGCCCACAGATCTCTCTTTAATCAGAACTTCAGGCATTTGGGAGGAAAGCCAGCTGGGGACTGCATTTCTTTGGGGTGATTCCAAGAAGCAGATTTTCTGGGTCAGTAAGTATGAATGCTTTCAAATTGCCCTCCAGAAAGTTTTTAACCAATTTACTTCCTTATCAGAAGACATTTGTTATGGTGCTATGTTCATTCATTTATCCATCCATCCATCCATTATCATTCTTTTAATGATTCAAACTAAGACTGTGTAACACAGTGGATCAATTAAAAAAAAAAAGTTAATAAACCCTATCCTAGATGGGACATGGTAGGTAGTCTCTTTGGCTCTGTGAAGAACATGAAGATTGTCTGAGCCTTCAGAGGCTTGACCAAACAGGATAAGATCTCTATTTGTATAGTGAGAAAAGAGATTCAGACTAAAGAGAAGGGGCCCCTATCCCTTGACTACATGTGGGTATCACCTAAGGAGCTCTAACAAACCCCCAGGCTTGGGCTCAACTGTGGATGATTCTGAGTTCATTAGGCTGGGGTGTGGGGTTGTGGCTTGGATATCCAGGTCTTTCAAAACTTCCTAGCTAAATCTCTTGTCCAGGCAGGATTGACCGTCCTTTTACATTCTTTTCCTTGGGAAATTTGACTTAGTGAAAACTCTTCATCAAGTGTTGAGCATGATGGCACAGGCTTATAACATCAGCCACTTGGAAAGCAGAAGAGAAGATTTGGAGGAATGGGGTTTTAAGCTAACCTAGGTAAAAAGTTAGTGTGATGCTATCTGAGCAAAAAAGCCGGGTGCGGTGGAACATATATGTCATCCCAGCTACATGGAAGCCACAGGTAGGAGAATTGTGATCATTCTAGGCTGGCCTAGGCAAAACCCTGGGACTCTACTTGAAAATGAACTTTAAAAGGGCTGGGGTTGTAGCTCAGGTGGTAAAGCACCTTTCTAGCAAGTTTAAGGCCCTGAAATCAAAACCCAATACCTCCCAACCAAAGCAAACCAAACAAGCAACAACAAAAGAAGGCCCTCCATTAAGCCCTCACCCACCACTTTTGCTCTTGACTCTACTTGTCACTTAAGACTTGCTGTTAGTTACTGTTCCTCCACACATCTTACCCATTGCTGACCCCAGGAGGCCATGCCTATGGAAAGACTGCTGAGAAGTTATTGCTGAGTTATTATAATTTCAGATATTGTTCTCACCTTATTTACTTACCATTTCAAGGTAGGTATCCTTTGGCTTCCTATCTTTTATTATTATAACAATATCTAACCGTATGGATTGCTTGCCATGTGCCAAAAACAGTTGTAAGTGGTTTTTGTGCTTTACCTGTCACATTAACCACCCTGCAGCATTTTTGTAGGATTATTATTCCTTCCCATTGTACAGATGAGGAAACAGAGGCATTCAAAAGGTAAGGGCATTGCTCATGCTCCCTAAGTCAGTTAGCAGATGAACCTCTATCTCATTTCATTAAGGAAGGTCTCTTCTCTACAAGTTGGGAGTGTTTGTCTCAGTGTTGGGTCTTCATATTGTGTTTTCTTTCCCAAAAACAGAAGTGCAAATGAATGAGTGTGCACATGTGAGACCCACCCGCTTTCACAATGGCCAATGGCAAAATTGCCTAAGACAGATTGCTGAGGAAAAGAGTCATCTGATTGCTTATCAGCCAGCAGGTTTAGTCACTGGACTGAGTTGTCTCAGTCTTACAGAGAGTAAGCTCAAGTAACTAAGAGCATGTAGTTCTTTCTTTTGGCAAAGGATGCCACACTCCTCTGCCATTAGCACCGACATATCTACATCCTCTCAGACCTGTCCTCAGAAAAAAATAGAGGCAAAAAATATCTAGGTGTGACTCAGAAACAGCCTCATTTCATCTGTCTTTGAAAATATATTGAACTTCTCAGCTGCTTATTTTCCTAGAAAAGTCAAAGATTCTCAGAAGTCAGTAACTGTCATCTCTTGAGCTAGTGAGTAAAGGAAGTAAGAGATTAGCTAGCCAAAGGGGAAAACAATCCACTTATCCTGAAGTTTTAATAGGGAAGGCAGGTCAGGCTCACTTAAACATCATTAGTCATGGGGCACTTACTTGTTTTTATCTTGTACCCAGCTCACAATTTCAGAAGAAAGAGAGAAAGGGAGCCTCTATACCTATGACCTTTCTAATCTACATCATTAAGAATAAGAACTTGTCATCTGTTGAACTGAAGGGATGCTATTAAAATACATGCAAAATCATTAACCTACTACTCAGTTCTGTGAAAGTTATTAAGACATATTCTTGCTGCTTCTTGTGAAACCATAACATTCAAGTCAAATTTCAAAGAATGTCACTCGTATATCTTTTATTTTCTCTTGAGAATAAATATTATCTATGATAAGAAAAATAATTTGAAAATAGTCACATGGATTTTGACATGGCCCTAAGGAGTTAGACATTAAAGAATGTCAGAATCCTAATTAGCCTTCAAATCTTTTGTGTGGAAAAGAACTTATGCATGGAAGAACACCATTTCTCTATACTATTTGTCACCTCATTGCCTGAAAGCTGCCTGGAGGCATTTCGTGGAATTCAAGTCATTTGAAGGTACACAGAATTCTAACTATAATCCTGCTCTTAACAAAACACCTGGCCTAGGGAAGCTCACCTTTTCTGCACCTCTATTTTTTTCACATATAAGAATGGATCAGAACAGGTAGACTTTATAAGGTGAGAATTAGGAGACTATATATGATCTAGACTCTTCTACCTTTCTTTCTTACTGCTCTGGAACTTCTTTCTCTTCCTCTCCCTCCTCATCCTCCACACAAACATACACATGTACACACACACACACACACCACACACATTCCCTTTCTCATCTATGGTACTTAGAGTACCAGAAGGCTATCGTGCCATGACATTCCCTTTTCTTCTTAAAGGTTTTTGCTCAAATGATTCCACTCCAGCTAGGCCTTTCCTAATAACCCTCACAGAAGTAGTCTCTCCTCTGGCCCCACTCCCTGCCAAATTTCAGTCCACTGACCCTAATTTACATTTCTTTCTTAGTGCTTAGGACCACTGAGTGTATAATAAGTCAGAGGAAAGAGCTAAGTCAATATAACAGAAAGCCCAGGGAAAGACTGACATATAATGTTCAGTAGGGAGATAGCTTCACTAATCTTTATTTGATTATTTAAAATTTTGCAATATCAAAAGTAAAACAGCTTGGTGTTGGTGGCTCATACATATAGTCCTAGTTACATAGGAGACAGACGAAGATGGCAGTTTGGAGTCAGCTTGTAAAGGAAATTCCACAAGACTCTTATCTTCCATGGATGTCGCCAAAGGGAAACACTACTACACTGTTGGTGGGAGTGCAAACTTGTTCAACCACTCTGGAAAGGAGTGTGGAGGTTCCTCAAAAGACTACACATAGAGCTCCCCTATGACCCAGCAATCCCACTTCTGGAATTTACCCAAACGATCACAAACAAGGCCATACTAAAGCTACCAGCACGGCAATGTCCATTGTGGCATTATTTACCATAACTAAAAACTAACCCAGATGCCCCTCAGTAAATGAATGGATCAAGAAAATGTGGTACACATACACAATGCAGTTCTATGCCTCCATCAGAAAGAATAACATTGCTCCATTATTAAGGAAATGGAAATACTTGGAAAAAATTATATTAAGTGAAGTAAGCCAGACCCAAAGAAAAGTAGGTTGCATGATCTCCCTCATTTGTAAGAACTAGAATATGTATATGATATTCTTAACAGGGATCTCAATAATCTGACTGCTTAGTGATAGGACCATATATAATAAAGTGTATCAACATGAACTTCAATATATGGAAACAAAAGGTTCTTATTAGACCCTCTATGTAGTTTGTTCTTTTTTTCTATTGTTTTATTTTTTCTTCATTTCTCTTAGTGTTTTTGTACCACGTGTTTTGCATATAAGATTATGTAGTATGTAGAAAGGAAAGGGAATCACAGATACAGCGGGACAAAGATGAACCAAAGCAGCATAGATGCTATGACACTATGTTGGATATGAACATTACAACTTGAGGGGAGGAGAATAGGGAGGGGTAAGTTGGAGATAGTGAGGGATGAGAAGCAATAATTAAAAACAAATGTACTTATTGCCTTACTTATGTAAATGTAACCCCCCTGCTCATCACCTTTTTGATTGAAAAAAGAAGACTCTTATCTTCAATTAACTACCAAAAAAGCCAGAAGGGAAGTTGTGGCACAAGTGGTAGACCACTGAGCAAGAAAGTTAAGAGCCAGAGTGAAGGCCCTGAGTTTCAGCCCAAGTACTGATGCATATTTGCATGTGTACACACATGTACACGCACAGATACACAACACATACAAACCATTTTTTAAGTAAAGTGGGTCGTGAATAACAAAGTATCCTAAACCATGGATTATGATTGTACAAATTCTATGCACAAGAGGTACAAACATAAAAAAGAAAGCTAAGGGCACCAGTGGCTCATGCCTGTAATCATAGCTATTCAGGAAGCTGAGATCTGAGGATTGCGGTTCAAAGCCAGCCCTAGGCAGGAAAGTCTATGAGACTCATCTCCAATTAACCACCAGAAAACCGAAAGTGTCACTGAAGCTCAAGTGGTAGAGCTCTAGCCTAGAGCTGAAGAGCTGAGGGACAGCACCCAGGCCCAGAGTTCAAGCGCCACAACTGAAAAAAAAAAATGTGAGCCAAAGACTTGATTTGCAGGAATAAATTGTTTGTTTTTTGTTTTGTTTTGTTTAAAAAGAAAGCTAATCTGGCCAAAAGAGGTTTCTTCTGACAAAAGGTTCGTACCCAGTCTGGAAAGACCCTTGGAGCTCAGGTATAACTCTGATGCATATTCTCTAGATATCAGGCAATTTCTTCTGCCTGATTTCAACAGATACAATTTTTCTTAAGGCAGAGAAACTGCCACATGGAGAGGCCAAGTCACTTTCCTAAGACCACCCAGTTCTCATGGAGGCAAGCCCAGGATTTCTGTATAGGCCCGACTCACAAGTTTATGCCTGTGCTGGTTCTGCTAGTTTAGGACTGAATATGGAGAATGTAGAATGTTTGAGACCGTGGCCAGCCTCCTCTTATGAGAGAAAGAGAAAAATTCTCTCCATCATACAAAATAGGAAAGGAGACCTCTGTGTTCTGTGTGTGTGTGTGTGTGTGTGTGTGTGTGTGTGTACTGGGACTTGAACTCAGGCCTAGGGAACTATCCTTTAGCTTTTTAGCTCAAGGCTGGCATTCTATCATCACTTGAGTCATAGCTTTACTTCTGGCTTTTTTGGTGGTTAATTGGAAATAATAGTGTCATAGGCTGCCTGCCTGGGCTAGCTTCAAACCCTGATCCTCAAATCTCATTCTCCTGAGTACCTAATATTACAGGTACTCAGACAAGATCTTTGCTTTTGAGAAGCTTCTGTTTTTGCTCTCCAATAACACTGCATCCCTGAGACTCACAGGGGTCTCAGTAACAGCACTGGGAAACCCATTGCACAGTGGGGAACTGCAATTGTTGTCCAAGGACAAGCACATTTTGGATTTTGTTTGCTTTAATAGTCCCTCTTCTCTCCCAAGTACAAATATGTTGGCATTTCTTGGAAAGCAATTTTGGCTCAAAGCCTAATATCTATCCCACGCTTTCAGGCCAGCTTTCCTCTGTTACTGCATTTTATTTGTATTTGGGAGCTGATGCTACTTCTTTTGTGCCTGCCTGGTACCTTGAGCTGTTATTACTTCCTTTGTGCCCGGCTGGTACCTTTGCCTTGCCCCTTGTCACCGGCAGTCTCTGTTCTACTTCCTCTCTTTCCTGTCCCCTCCTCACCTTGGACCCAGAGTGGTCAGAATCCATGGTGTATGTGCACAGAACTACTCAGGGATTTTCCCCTTTTCTTATTTTGTCTTTTTAACTGAGAAGAAAATTAAATGATTCATAAATGATCAAATGAATCATTTGACAATTGTTTGCATCTATGTGACTACCACTTAGAAGAGGCAAGAAAGGAACTCTGTCACTCCAAAAAGGTTTCTCAGGTTTGTGTCTAATCCTTTTCCCCTTCTCTCTATCCAGAACAGCCATTTCTTGATGTCTAGCATCACAGCAGAAATATTTTTGCCTATATTTCCATTCTGAAACAACAAAAACCTGTAGTAAGTACACTTTTGTATCTGGGTTCTTTTACTCACCAGTGTCTGAGCTATCTGGATTTATTGTTTTTGTTGATGAGTAGAATTAATTCTATTATATGGAATAAGCACATCCTAGTTAGCCTGTGGCCCTTATGAATAGAACTGCTGTTTACATCTGTGTACAAGTACTTGGGTAAATGCATGTTTCTGTGTTTAGGGAAAGACTTTTACCTACGAGTAAAATTGCTTTCCAGGAACCAGGGAAGGCAAATATTTAACATTATTAGCAACTTCCAGACAGTTCTCTGTAGTGATGGTACCATTTTATGGATAGTATGCATGTGTTTTATTTTCTCCATATTCTTATCAACTTTTCATGTATGATATCTTTTAATGATAGTCTTTCTGATGTATGTGATATGGCTAGTTAAGGTTTTCTTTTTTTATTTTAAAGGGTGATTTACAGAAATTTCAAGCATGTTCATCAATGCCAGCTCTTATTCTTTGGTACTATAAGAGGGAAAACAGGTATTAAATTTTCATGGGCAAGAGATTTCCATTCATCTTACATTTCCCTAAAGCAATCTTTCTAGCCCTAAGGGCTGTGTGTAGGCTGCTGCAGGGCAAGCTCAAGGCCAAAGCCTTCAGGAAAGGGAAGGAGGAACACTGGAATCCAAGTGGAAGCAGAGGGGCCTCTTCTTAGGGAGCTTAGAATCACACTACAACAGCCTCAGGACAAGTCTCATTGGCAAATGATACCACACAAATGCAGATACTTTAATTTAACAAGAAAGATGTCAGCAGGCACAGATCAATTCATAAGGCTGTTCAAGAAGCCCCAGCAGGCTATCATTTCAGCTGCTGGAACCACTTACGGTAGATATGCTAACATTCCCAAGATGGAATTTGATTACCTTCTAGTTTGCATAGGAAAATCTCCAAAACCAGTTGCCAGTCACAGAACACTTAGGTGGCCAGAATTGGAAGCAGGTCCAGGGCTGCTAGCTCGTGGCTTCCCTGGCATCTCCAGTCCTGTCTTCACAAGGGTGGAGACTGCCTGTTAAATATTTCACCCAATCTATAGTAATTTTACCCATTTCTTACAGTCACTATCATCCCAATTAGCTAGCCATCAATTTTATCACTAAGAAAACCTTGCGAACATTTCTGGTGCTGTTTAGCCAACTCTCAAATACTGATGGCATTGAAGAGATAAGTGGGAGCCTTGGGAGCAGACTCAGCATGTGGCATATGATGAGGGCTGTTGTGACACTTGATTAGAGCAGTGGCTGACTAGGTTAGAGTTTTACCTGGGTCAGACAGGAGATAGCCCTTTAGAGGTATAGATCCCTCTTAAGGTATTACAGATATCACATCCCCCAGTCAAGTGTTTCTGGAGCCAAGGAGCTTAAGCATAGGAGAAATGTATAAGTCTTGTTTGGCAATCTCTGCCTAGAAAATCAATTCCAAGGGCTGAATATTGTATCACATGCCTATAATTACAGCTACTTGAGGGGAGAAGGTAAAAGGATCATGGTCCAGGGCTGATCTGGGCAAACGCATGAGACTCTATCTGAAAAAACAGAAAAACAAATTTTAAAAAAGAGTAGTGGAATGGCCCAAGTGGCAGAGCTCTGAGTTCAATCCCTGGTAATACAAAACAATAAAAGGGGTGTGTAGGGAAGAAATGAAGGAGAGAATATCAACTAAGTAAGGCACAAAGGGAAAGCCTTCTTATGCCTGGAAGCCATAGGTGGTGAATTCCCTCCAAGGCAATCCAGAGGAACCTTTCCTGCTGAGTCTACTGTGGGGTAAAGGACAGAAAACCAGGATTCTCGGCTTTACAAACAAGGAAAATAGCAAAAAGTGCAAGGAGAGAAGGGGATGTTGTTATGCTAGCAGTTTTCTCTGGTGAGAAGCCCAAAATGCCTGTTTTCTGCATTTCTGTTTGTCCATGTGGTGCTTATGGTCATGATGCTTCACTCTCCATAGGCCCTGGTTACAACCCAATGACATGGGCAAGAACACATGGGCAAGACTGTCTGTCCCAGTTCCCTCTCTTCTTCCAATCTTGAATTCCAATGGTACACATTCTTTCAGAGGATATGTAAACAGTTAACCACCAAAGACTAGTAAACCACATTAATAAATTGACTCAAATCATAAAAAATAGTCAAGAATATCTGGTGACTTGATGGCAGGAAAGTTAGCAGGTGAAGGCTTGAAAATGGACTCTGAACACTAAGGCTTCCTTTGTAGTTCTGGTTTGGGGCCAGTGAACTTGAGAGGCTAAACAGAAGCTCTCACAGTTTCCCTACCCCTGCCTGGTACATAGAGAAGATCCTAGGATGATCTGTGCTACGGAAGGTAGTTAGCTGTTGCAACTAATAAAGTGAATGGAAACTGAAGCTTAAATGCAATAGAAGTTGATTCTCACTCACACAAAGCCCCAAATGGGTGTTCCTGATGGAAAGTAGCCCACCCTGAAGCCATGATTCAGGCATCTATGCTCTCCCATCTCATGCATCTGTTGTCATCAGGTAATTTCCAAAAGATCCTCATGCAGCAACCTGGAACAAAGTGCAAGGAATTGGAATATTACATCTAGAAGGAAGGATTGTAGGAACCAGGTCTGGAAGTAGCACACATCACCTCCACCCAAGTCTATGGGCTAGCACTCAGGCACTTGACCACACCTAACTACAAGGGGTGAGAACTACATTTCAGGAAGAAGGGAAATTTTATTCAGCCAACCACAGATGAAATATTCCTGGGAAAATTAAGAATGAACCTCTACCCATGATGCAGACTGGTCCTGAGGCATAGTCTTTTTACTCTTATAAATGCTTGAGTTAATCAACTGATGAAGGTGAAAGGTTTATTTCTTAAGATTTTGGTCCTTCATCAGTTGGACCTGCATTGGTGCCCATGGCAAGTTTGGAACATGGAATCTGTGGAGAACAAAACTATTTATTGCATGGCTGAGAATTGAAAAGGAAATGAAGAAAAAGTGTTAGGATTCTGTAAGCCTCTTCAATGGCTTGGATGACTTCCCATTGGGTCCCACCAAGCAGGAGACTGACTAAGCCTTTAACACATGGACCTTTAGGGTACACTTATCTGAACCACAAAACAAAGAAGCCAGAGTTGACCTTTGAAAAGAAAGGGGACTGTGTGATTCAGGCTGTGTCCTTCAGAGTCCAAGAACCACTGGTGTCTGAAAAGGAAGTCCAGTCTGGTGAAGCCAAGAAAGCAAAGCTAGGCAGGCCTGTTGGAGATACAGAAAAAGGCAGAAGAATTACACTTTCTTATTAAAGCCAGAAGAAACTCCCTACTTTCTTCTCTTCCCTACCCCATGCATATGATCAGAAACCTTTGCTCTTCCGGTCTTCCACTTCCCCCATACCTGCCTTTCCTGCAGCAAACATTGTTTATGTTTTGCAAAGCTCTGTCCTACCCTGCCATCAAAATAACTTTACTAGGGATTCAAATCTCAGTTGTACAGGGTAGAGGGAGGATGGGAAGTAGAATCCAACAAAGCAAGTCACCCAAGGTGGTAGCAATCTTCTCCTGGTTGTTGAGAAACTGAGATGAGAAATTGTATAGTCTCTAGCAGGCTACCTGTCACATAGCAGTCAATGTTTAGTAAATGTTTTATTATTATCTTCCTGTGAGTGAGTGTGAGAGGCAGTGAGAAAGAAGGAATGTGAAGCTAACAAAGCCCTGCAAACTAAATTACTTCTTCCTTTCCTCCCTCCCTGATGGTCTCCCTATCCCATGAATCGAAGCTTCTTGCTCATTGGGATTTGTGAATACATCAAAGTGTCCCCTTCTCTTCTCTAATTTCTCACAAGCCCTGGCTTCCAGCTGCCCAGCCTGCTGGCCAGTCCTGGACATACTTATCTTTGTGTGCCTTTCCTTGACTCCTGCACTTCTGGAAGCCCCTCCTCCATTTTGCCATCTCCACCACTCAAATCCTGCCAGTGTCTGACAAAGTCCTTTGCACAAACCTTTTCAGTACAGGTTTGATGATGAGAATTCTGAGGAAAAGTAGCTATACTAGAGCTGAAGCCATTGTGAAAGAGGAATTTTCATGGACCCTAATTTAAGGCTCACTGTTGACTATTAGAAAGAAACAGGTGGCATTGTGCCTATTTGGCCACTGTGTGTGTGTGTGTGTGTGTGTGTGTGTGTGTGTGTGTGTGTGTGTGTGTGTGTGTGTGTGTGTGTGTGAACTCTTCCCCTAAAGGAAATAGAAAATAACACCTATCGTCTTCACTGCCAACTAGCCAGATGTTATACAGCCAACCTTTTTCCTCCCACCCAACTTTGTATTGTTTGTGCTATATTAATTACAACCATGATAGTTGTGTTAAGATAAATATAGTGAAATTTTAGGAACTTCAAAGAGACTCACCAGCCCAAAGACTCTGCCAAGTGCGTTGTTCTGCTCTTGAGAAAGCTGCCTTGAGGCAGAAGGGAGCTTTTGAGAAAACAATTCCAGAAAAAAGTCTTCCTGTTGTTTTTTTTTTTAAGAGCACTCCTCACCCCCTCCCTGCATTGTCTGTGGTATTTCTTAGGTCAAGGTTATTATTTTATTTTTATTATTAGGTAGTATGCAGCTGATGAAGTAAGGCAATGTTTATTTATTGTTTCTTGGTCCCTGAGTCGGAACATAAGATCACTACCAAAGAAACTCCCTCTGTGACTCATCCCAAGAACATCTTGCATTGCAGCCAGCACAAATATGATTAAAAGAACTTTCTGAAGGGTCTCAGATATATTGCCACAAAGGAGCACATCTGCCAAGCTGGCCATCTCTTGGACATCCTGCTTTTGAAAGATAGTCATCTCTGACCTCCTTGTGTGCCTTGTGCTTTAGGAGATCTCCTGTCATACTCCTCATGAGATCATTCTGCTGTGGTGTGGACATTGTTATTATAACATGGTGTCTTCTTCATATGGTTCATAGAATAGGCCACCTACTGGGGAAACACCTGGTCCTAGTGTCTTAAATTAGTAGCACTTAGGAGTTTGCATAATAGTCATCGGAATTTTTCAGGGCATGCTGCTGTAGCAGACATTGTGGGTACCCTTCCCCTCAGACTCATCTCTGCACATCAAAGGCTGCTTATTGCAAACACTCTCTTACTGCAACTCTCCTTGAGGATTTGATTTGGGATTTTTGTCTCTGGAATACACTAGGCCTGGACTAGCTAGAAGTTCCTAGGAATGAACATATCCTCCAAGAGCAACCTTTGACCAGAGATGGATGACAGTGGGTGACTAGATGCTCCAACTTCCTAGACTCTCAGTTGTCATAGCTCTGAGGAATATGTCCCATATTGTCTGCCAGTAGAACTAAACTCTAGTTGCCACAGTTAATAACTTGCTTAATATATTGGCTTCCTTCCTTTCCTGTCTTACTGTTTCATAGGGTTTCCACCATACAGTCTTCCAACCATAGGGTCTAGCTTAGATATCTAGTCAGTTGTGTTCATGCACAATCAATAGAATCACTTTTTGCCTTCCTCACCATTGTCCTTATCACAGCCCTCACCATTGGCAATGGTCATTGACTTTCCATTGGGGCTTGTGGTAGCCCTCATATTAGCAATGCTGTAATTAGAGGTGAAGCCCTTTGAGAGCCCATAACTTCTACATGGAAGCTTGGTCATGCAGAAGCCAGAGTTTCAGGCAGTAGCTAGTTTAGTTAATAGGGTCCTGTGATGTGATGTGAAGATAACCCTGGATCCTGCTAAAATCTCTGCACTGGGAAGGAAATTCATTAGAGTGAGCAATAAGTGTTTGCTGATTGATACCAATACAGGAGTGAATAACTGAACCATATTCATGTCCTTTACTAGTGCTTAAGAGTTAAGGCCATGTCCCACTCAGTGTTTTTTGTTTTTAATGGAGCCAGCAAATGTGGTCATAATTGTAAGCCTGTCTTTATGGAGAGACATCAAGATGGTTAGGAAGGTTATTCCCCATGATTGGTGTTGAAATTCCTCAATTAGAGTTTCATTTCTTGGTGCATAGCTTTATCCCTCCTGGATTGCATTTATTATGCCAATAAAGGAAGCATAATGCTTGAGATTTATCAGTCATACACCTCATTGAGAAAGTCATGCGTCTCACTGAGGAGGAGTCTCTCCCATTCTTTCTGGAAGGTACACTTTTGATGGAGGGAGCCCGATTCTGACTGGCAGAGGAAGGACTAGAGACAGACAAATGTGGAGATCAGATCCCAAAAGAAGATGAACTTATATAATATAGTTTTCTTTTCCCTAGAAGTGACAGCATAGCCAAGTCACAGATGAATGTGTTTAGCGATTTTTTTTTCAAAGCATGGGAGAAGTTGTACCAAAACCTGGAACAGCTTCCTTATGCACCTGTAGTACTTGCATTTGTGAACAATATTGTTTTTCAACATGCCCTCAATATGCTGAGACGCTCCAGGCCTACTTTTTCCTCCACACACCACGCAACAACCAAGCTGTTGTTGTATCTTCACAGACATCCCTAGTGGCCAACTTAAGAGCTCTCATTCCAGGATGCCTTTGAGCCATCTCCCTCATTTGGATCTATACACACTTTTTAAATCTTCTCTCTTTATGTCTTTTTATGGCAGAAAAATCACTTTGTCTTTCCTCTTCTCCTTCTTGCCCTCTTCTTGTTCTCCTCTAGTCCTCACTTGTTTTGTGAGGAAATGACTCTGATCACCACTATAGTAGGGGAGGAGAATGACATATATTCTTGTTCAGAGGAGAAGGAAAACAGAAGGATCTGAAATGAAATCACGTGCAGCCAAAGAGCAATAATTTCAGGACCCTTGAAAGTGCTTGAGTCTATATGCCAGGTACATAAGACTCTCGTTCTCTTCTTTTCTCTCTCTAACATCCAGTAATAGGGGAAATTTTTGTATTTCACTATCTTCCTACCATCTTTAGTTTCTAATATTATGAATGCCTTGCCTTTCATTAAACATGTTTCATGTTTCAGCTCTGTTGGAGTTGTGCATTTGAAAGACTGGAAACCCCACCATCATGTGTAACACTGAGTCTATGGTGTATGTCTCTATTTCCTAGCAATTCATTTTCAAATGAACCTATGAACACATATTTACAAATGTGCAAACCTATTCAGATGCTAACGGAGTGTTTCTGATGTTCCTGAGGATGCTAGGAGCACATATGGACTATGACTCTGATGAGGAAGATGATGTTAATGATAAAGGGACAAAGATGACAATGAGAATTGTGGTCATGGCAGTGACAATGATTAACAGTGATGTTGGAGCCATTGATGAGGAGGAGAAGCACAATGACCATAGGTTTGGTTTGCTGGGTACTTTCCCTATGCCAGGTGCTATGCCAAGTACCTTACCTCAATTAGCTCCCTTAGCCAGTCATTATAATCTCCTGTGATGCGGCTTCCTTTTTTAATACTCACCTTATACAGAGGGAAACTGAGGATTGCACAGCCGGCAAAGTTAGCAGAGCTCAAGTTTGAATGGAGGCCTGTGTGGGCTCAAAACTTTCACTCTTAACCATTGCCACGAAGGGCCCAGCACCCAGTGTGAGCTGGTACTGTGTCTGTGCCAGTGCTTAGTGAACATGCCAAGTGTTTCTCACAAGCATTAGGAGAAGGGGGAAATCTCAACTTCAGTGTTTTGTTCTTTAGAATTCTGTACCCCTTTCTTCCAGTGAACCCCTCAGAGGGCCTATTTCTGAAAAATGTCCTACTGATGACACAGGATTATAAAGAGTCTTTTTTTCCAGAATCAAAATGTAACCTTTGTATCTGAATCTAATTAGAAATATTTTCTCTTCCAGAGGCAGGTTTTTCCTCCCCTTGCTTACAGATTTAAGAGGTTTGTTGGTTGCCAGAGAAAAAGTTCCCCAAATGGTAACTCTCCAAAATGATAGATCCTGACCTGGGGACCTTCCACCTCACCCATGCTTCTGGATGCATGGCCCCTCTGGCTCTGGCTTCTGAGGCCGTTTGAGGGCTGAATGTCTGGAAGAAAATTTTAGGGTCTCAGGTGACTTCAAGGACCAGCTTGGTGATTTGTACAGTCTACTGTCCAGGTTGAGGGAAGCATACCCCTGCCAGCCTCTTGCTTGTCTCCTGTGGCACTGTAGTATGCCTCTTGCCTTCCATCGCAGCATAAGAACAAGAAAAGCACTTCTTTCCTCTTTATGTCAGGAGCAGCCCTCCATGGAAAATGAACACTTCTTGTTTTGTACCTTCCAGAGGTCTGCATCAAATATGGGCCTTGAGGGAGCTCTAATAAAAGCAGATGACCCTGGAAGAATATGGATCTGATTAATACTCTGGGAACTGAACCCAGGGAGAAGGCAATCTGCTTTCTTCAGAGAAGTGAGGCCAGGTGGGAGAATAGGAAACCCATGGCTGGCACACAGTAGGTACCTAGATGGTTTCCAAAAGAATGAACAAATGAATGGCTATGAATCTAGTTTTCCTGTTCCTGCCTTACACTCAGGTCTGTGTGACCCCAGTAGCCATCACAGGTCCTTTGGAAGTAAGCTAAAGATAGTCTGGAGAGGAAATAAGACCACAAACACAGAGACAGCTGACAGAGAAAGGAATCACAGTGCCTCCCTCAGCCAGTCTCCCAGATTTCTCTTGAGCTCTAATAAAACCCAGCAAAATCTAAGGAAATCCAACTGGTGATTCTTTGGCTTTCTCCCTCTTTCTGCCTTCACACTCATGCCCACCCTTCAGAAACCACAGAAATTCTTCCTCTGACATCTCTGAGAATGCTGGATCTGACTTCTTCCCTTATCAGGGAAGCACCACTTGCTCCTGGAAAGAGATGCTGAGTTTTCACTCAGGACAAGTGCAATGGCCATGTTATGGAAGAAGAGCATAGGCCTAGAGGTTTAATATAGCTTTTATCCAATCATAGAAAGTTCATGGGTGCCTTAAATCTTTGACATCTACTCCAGTACTTTGTCTAGTAGGGTATTAGACAAGTCTGATTAAAGAGTATTTATCAAGATCCTCACTCATAAAAATCTTTGACATTTTGGTGTTTGAACTAAACTATCTCATACCCTTTGTTATTAGAGGGTGGTTACAATAGAGATGCTCGAATTCCAGTGTGGCTCTGGCCAGTAGATTGGGCTCAAGGGCTCCTCAACAGCCTTTGACATTTGAACCAAAGGTGATGGATCAAGTCATCAGCTTTGGGGAAAGGATCACAGATCTGCAATTCAGCATTCACTATGCTGGAGGAACTTGCATAAGTCACTTGATCTCTGAGCCTCAGCTTCTTACTCTGCAAAACAAGAAATGTAGACTGAGCCAGTGACTCTAATAGTTGAGCAGAGACACCCTGGAATTCTTACTGAACTATGAGAGCTTCTTCTCTTCTGCTGAGTGCTAACCTTTTTATTCTTGAACTTCTATCAGAAACAAATACAACACCCTTCAACATACACACACAAATATTATTGTATTATTTGTTTCCTTAATATTGATATCTTTCCAGGCACTGGTAGCTCACCCCTGTAATCCTAGCTACTCAAGAGGCTGAGATCTGAGGGGCACGGTTCAAAGCCAGGCTGGGCAGGAGAGTCTGTGAGACTCTGATATCCAATTAATTAACAAAATAAATTGAAAGTGAGTCTGTGGCTCAGTGGTAGGGTGCTAGCCTTGAGCAAAAAGCTCAGTAACATTGCCCAGACCCTGAATTTAAGCTCCAGGACTAGCACACACAAAAAGGAGTTATTCCTTACATATAACATAAAAATAGAAAAATGATCATTTAAAATGATGAGATGATAAAATAAACATAAACATTTTTCCATATATATTTTGATTGTAAAAATACTGTACAGAGGGGTCACAATTACATGAGTAGGGTAATGAATATATTTCCTATCAAGCATTGTTACCTCCTCCTTTGTTTTTCCCCTACCATCCCTTCCCTCCCCACCTCCCCAACTCCTCCCTCCCCCCATATAAATAATTTTTATGGCACCTTAAGGTATGGACTTTCCTCCTTTCCTCAGGAAGATCTTAAAGCCCTTGGTGTCAATGGCTAGTTGAAGTTACTGCACCTCTCTTCATCCTTGCTTCACCAATATCAGATCAGGCCTAATAGTGCACTCTGTTCTTTCAACTAGGACTTTCCCATAGCCACTTCCCATCCTCACAAATAATGGTCTCTGTTAATCTCCCTGTGACCACTACAGTTTTAATAGATAAAGTAGTGTTTGGGGGACCTTGTTTCCAATGTTAATGTGAATAGTCATATTCTCTTGGGAGAATGAGTAGATATCTGCATGTAAAAGGCAACCAACCATAAGGCCAGTGACTATTTTGTGTATTCTTCATATTTTAACCAATTTGGGAATACATTCATGTGGTAATTATGTTCACAGCACTGTTGAAAAAAAGGCCCTGTGCTGATGTTTAAAGCTCAGAAAATTTAATCACTGGCGCAAGTAATTGACAATTATTGCATCCTATGGGGAGAGAAAACCATTTTTTACCCAGTTGGAATTACTTCTTAGACACTGAGTGTATCCTAGATCCTGGATGGTGAAACCATATGTACATTGTATTAAAGGACAAAAAATTATGCTTCTCTTGTTTGGCTCACAGCAAGTAGCTAGTGAATTTTATACAGAATTAGGTCATTCATTGAGGATGTAAATATTGGATAAAACATAGCCTAGAATAGTGTGGATGGCAAGGGATGGAATTCTTAGCAGAGGTTTTTAGCAAGGCTTGCAAGAAGGGACAGTGACTACCTCTCATGGTGTGGGGATCCACGCATGGGCCACACACCAACGCTATAGAGAATGACAAACCACAATAGCATGGTGGTCCTGTGTGATTTTTTTTTTTTTGTTAGATATGGGGCTTGAACTCTAGGCCTGGGTGCTGTCCCTTAGCTCTTCAGCTCAAGGTGAGCGCTCTACCATTTGAGCCACAGAACCACTTCTGGTTTACTGATGGTTTATTGGTGATAAGAGTCTCATGGATTTCCCTGCCTGGGCTGGTTTTGAATTGCGTTCCTCAGATCTCAACCTCCTGTGTAGCTAGGATTATAGGTGTGAGCCACCGAGTATTATCGCTAGATGATAATGTCACAGTGATGTTGCTTTGTGAATGCATGCTCTGTGGTATTCACACAATGATGAAATAGGTCAATACTGGTTCTCAGAATGTGTCATGGCAGCCAGGCACGGGAGGGTGGGGCGGAGTGTTCACACCTGTAATCCTAGCTACTCAGGAGTCTGAGATCTGAGGATCACGGTTCAAAGCCAGCCTAGGCAGGAAAGTCTGTGCAACTCTTTTTTTTTTTTTTTTGTGAAAATACCGTACAGAAGGGTTACAATTACATGGGCAAGGTAATGAGTACATTTCTTATCAAGCACTGTTGCCTCCTCCTTTGTTTCCCCTTCCAATTCCTTCCGATCCTCCCGCCCCCCCCCCCCCCGCACCGCCCCGCATTGTTGCAATGGGTCCACCTGTATCCTTTTCCCTTCCCCTCCACAAATTACACCAACATCAAACACAGTGAAAACAAGGGTTATACCGTGAGACTCTTATCTGCAATAAACTACCAGAAAACCGGAAGTGGTGCTGTGGCTCAAGAGGTAGAGTGCTCTACTTGAGCTGAAGAGCTGAGGGACAGCGCCCAGGCCCAGACTTCAAGACCCACGACCGACAAAAACAAACAAACAAAAAAAGAATGTTTCATGGCAAATTATTTAAGAAATTACTATTTTAAGGGAAGAAACCAAAATCAAGAAGAGTAAAGGAAGGGTAGGAGAAGGATGGGTGAAAATGTTGAAAGAGGTGACATGGATCAAGATGTGTTGTATTCATAATCTGCTTTGTATGACTATTTAAAGATAATAATGAGGGCTGGGAAGGTGGCTCTGTGGTAGAGTGCATGCCTTGCATGCATGAGGCCCTGGGTTCGATTCCTCAGCACCACATATGCAGGAAAAAGCCAGACGTGGTGTTGCGGCTCAAGTGTAGAGCGCTAGCCTTGAGCTGAAGAGCTGAGGGACAGCGCCCAGGCCCAGAGTTCAGGCCCCACGACTAACCAAAAAAAAAAAAAAAAAAGATAAAGAGAATAATGAAAAACTAAATTACACAAACCAAAATGTAGAAGATCAAAGTGGGTCACATTTAGAGTCTGCTGGGGCCCTGACTCCTCCAAACACCTCAAGTTTTAGAGGCTTATGGAAGACGTGAAGCTTAATCTAGATCAGGAGGTGTGCCTTCCTTCCACGTGACCTCACTCTAATAATCCCAAGAGCTCCACAGGGCCTTCGAGAACCAATAGCCACTCAGATTGAGTTGCTATGAGCCCTCCCCACGTAATCACTTTAAACATTTGCTACTTTAGACCAGGGGCCTTGTAGCCATCTTATAACCTAGAAGTAGGTTGAGAGGATGCTCCACCAGCCCTCCAGACACACAGTCAGAGCCACATGAGGCTGCATTCCTTAAGGACAAGAATTCCAGTGAGGAGGACAGGGGAGGGCCTGGGGAGGAAAGGGTTATGCTAAGGCTCGAGTGAGGTAATGCATAGGAAGTTCTCAGCACCTCTTCTCAGTACATGTTAATACTTGCCTTCTGTGAGAGGAACAGAGGCCTGCATGAGACAGCCTGCCCCAGCAAAGTACCCCCCACCTCTATGTAGGAGGGTTCTAGAGCAGTTAGTAGGCTTACATCTGGACCAGGCAGGAAGAGAGAGGCTTCCAAAAGTGGCACACACATACACACATACACATGTGTGTGTATGTGTGTGTACAAGAGCACTTATGCCAGTATTGGGGCTTAAACTCAGGGTCGAGGAATTTTTAGTGTTTTTTTTTTTTTTTGTTTAGATGTTTTTCAGTCATGGGGCTTGAACTCTGGGCGCTGTCCCTGAACTCTTCAGCTTAAAGGGAGTGCTCTACCACTTGAGCCACATTGCCACTTCTGGTTTTCTGGTGAGTTTATTGGAGATAAGAGTCATGGACTTTCCTGCCCGGGCTGGCTTTGGACTGCCATCCTCAGATCTCAGCCTCCTGGGTAGCTAGGATTACAAGCGTGACACACCGACACCTGGCTTTTAGGTTTTTTATTCTAGGCTGGCACTCTATCACTTGAACCAGATTCACTTCCAGCTTCTTATTCTGGTTAATTGGAGATCAGAGTCCATGGAGTTTTCTGCCAGGCTGGCTTCAAACTACGATCTTCAGATATCATCAGCTCTTTGAGTAGCCAGGATTGCAGACATGAGCCACTGGTGCCTGGCTGGGAAATGTGTCTTAACTTCTACTGCGTTGCCTTTCACCATCAGCATTTGTCTTGCATGGATGGCCGGCCACAGGTGACCTCGCTGGCCATTGCTGTTCTTGTCCTCATCATTTCCACCCCACCTTCCCTTCAGCTTTTTTAAAATCCCTCCCTGAGGGTTCTGGATACTGGGAGGGACAGGTTAGACTCTTTGGGGGGAAGAGGTTCACCTGCGAACCTCTTTAAGAACTGTGTGTCACAATGAACATTGGGGCGGGGGGGGAGAGGGAGGGGTAAGTGGGAGAGAAAGAAGGATGGAGTAACAATGATTAAAAGCACATTTGCTGGGCTGGGAAGGTGGCTCAGTGGTAGAGTGCTTGCCTTGCATGCACGAGGCCCTGGGTTTGATTCTTCAGCACCACATAAGCAGACAAAGCCAGAAGTGGTGCTGTGGCTCAAGTGGTACAGTGCTAGCCTTGAGCGGAAGAGCTAAGGAACAGTGCCCAGAATTCAGGTCCCATGAGCAACCAAAACAAAAACAAAGAAAACACAAATGTACTTATTGCCTTACTTACGGAACTGTAACCCCTCAGCCCATCACCTTCTCAATAAAAAAAATAAAATAAAATAAATAACTTTGTGTCAGTACCACAAAGAATTGCCCTGCTGGTTTTTTCCACTTCTTCTGACATGCCCCCTTGTACTGACAAATGTGATCAAAGACGAGTGCACCTTCACTAGATTATAACCTCCATGAAAGCAGGGACCTTTGTCTCCCTCACAGTTTCAACTCTGGACCTCAGCAAAGTGCTAGCATGCAGTGAGCATTTAGCAAATGAAGTACACATGCTGGCACACATGTCCAAATGAGGGATGTGTTGGAAGGGTGATGTTTTCTGGGCGGAATCAAGAAGCACTGATCTTGGGCTGAGCAAATCACTCAGCATCACGATAAGCATGATATCTGTTCTCTGTTTTGTTTTCTTTTAAAAATTATAGGCAATGATTATACCCTATCCCCCACCCCCCAAAAAAAAGAAGTACCCTTGACCGGGGGCAAGCCCCTTCAGGCTTTTGGGAAGAAAATTGCTTCCGGACTCTGCTCAAAGGGGATGACTGCGTTGCATGCTGGGTCACCTTGTGGTTTCCAGAGGCCATGGTGCCCATAAGAAGACAGGCTCTGGAGGCATTCCAGTGCCCCCTGCCCAGGTCGTGACCCACCAGTTGCTCTCCACAAAGGTGTTTGCGCAGTATCCTTCCCCTGCTCACGCCTGCCTCAGAGAAACTCCCCTTGTTCTGTGCATTTGACATACGTTGATTGCCTGGTGATATGATGGAGTTGTTCATTTGTTAAAGCTGCCTTTCTGTAGCAAGATATTATTTGTTTATTTCTAGCCCTCTGGGGTGCTGAACCACCTGTCTTTCTGGTGTGAGAGGCTGTGTTGACGATGTGCAGGGGAGGAAAGGAGGACAAGATGACCACAGGACTCAAGTCTACACAAGCAAGACAGGGAGGTCAAGAATCTGAGTTGCCCCAGGCTTGCCTAGGGAAACGGAGGATTATTGAATTATTATTGAGCCCAACCAGACTCCAGGGCTGCGCAGATCCCTGAGTTAGACATGGTGCCTGCCTTCTCCATGGCAACAAGGCTAAATATGGACGCGTTTCCATGGAGAGCCATATCACAGCTGCAGCCTTGCTTCCTCCAGGAAGCACACTTGCTGGGTTCCCTTGGCCTCACAGGAGGTGGCTCTGGGTCTTGGGGAAGTGCCTCAGATATTGTGAAAATGCCTCACACTTTGGAGAAGTTTTGGTTTCTAGTAACCATTCCATTTCTCCGGTCTTAGACTCATCTACACCCCCTCCTCTAGGCAGTTGATGTTGGGCTAGGCCACAGGTCAGACAGATGTGATGATTGGGAAAGTGACACTGGAGCCAGCGATCATTTCCTGCAAGTCATCCCACCTTCACCATGCGCTAAGGAGTGGCTTTTCAGGAGGAAGGAAGCTGTCACTGGTCAGAGGGAGCTAGTGTGTAAATGTACCGTTGTTCCACTCGGCAAATGTCCTTTGTGAGAATTACTGCTCCAAGGACTTTTTGAAATGCTTCCTGAGCATTTCCATAATTTAAAAATAATTCCATAATTATGGCTACAAAGAGATATGTGATGTCCCATTCCATATTCATAGAATATTTAAATGTGACAAGGTTTCATTTTTCCTTAAGGGAAAAATAAGTCTTTGCTGCTTATTAGAATGTGAGTGAATGAAATCTTTGCATATCTTAAGGGTCTGACATAACAATGGGCATGGAAATTTGTTTTTGTTGAGGGCTAAACATGTAAGCTGAGTATTAGACAAAACCCATTTGGGGCTGGGAAGTTAGCTCAATGGTAGAGTGCTTGCCTTGCATGCATAAGTCCCTGGGTTCCATTCCTCAGCACCACATAAGCAGAAAAAGCTGGAAGTGGTGCTGTGGCTCAAGTGGTAGAGCACTAGCCTTGAGCTGAAGAGCTGAGGGACAGCACCCAGGCCCAGAGTTCAGGCCCCACGACTGGCAAAAAAATAAAAATAAATAAAACAAAAAACATCCCATTTAACATTTAACAGTGCTTAGCTATTTGGAGACTTCATGACTTCTGGGTTTTTATTAAACCAGGTCTCTCTAAGCACAGCAGAGTATATGGATTGTGTTCGTGTATATTCGGCAATCTCTAGAATGCTTATGTCTACCTAGCAAGCTGGAATGTGCTCCCGGTTTAACTAAGCTATGGAAAGTCTTCGAGGGGGGAGCGCTCTGGTGGTAATTACCGTGTCTTCAGGAAGATTCATGTTGTATGTACTGTGTTGCAGGCCAAGAGTCATCAGAGCTGAGTGATGGATGACCTGCAGTCTCAGAACCTCTCCATGGACATGACCGACTCCCCTCCAACCTTGGCCAATAACAGACTGGAGAATGGCATGGCCCAGCTGATCACCACAGAGGCCTGGAACATCAACTCTACTGATCTGGTAAAGAAGGCCTTGGTGACTGTGCCAGCCCCATCCATCCTCAACCCCCCTGCTGAGTCCCAGAGCGGCATGGCTCTGAAGGTGGCAGCCACTGTGCTGCAGCCCCTGTGCCTCGGGGAGAGCCCAGTGGTGATGCCCATTCACATGCAGGTAGATGGCGGCTCGGCACCAGAGCTTAACCCTAATGCCAATGCCACCTACGTCATGACCACACAGGGCCCCGTGCAGCTGCCTGTGGTGTTGGAGCAGCACGTTTTCCAGCACCTCAACTCCCCACTGGTCCTGCCACAGGAGGCCCCGTGCTCCTCCAGTGCTATCCACAACAACCTCTTCCAGGGGGCTGAGGACCCCGAGGCCCAGCCCCAGCTTCTGGACCTGAGGATCCCCAGCCAGCCACAGGAGCCTACACTGCCATTTGAAACTGTGCTTCAGAATTTATTCCCTTCCCAGGGCTCTCTTGGCCCCCCACCCTGCCAGCCTCCTCCTGGCTATGCCCCAGTGCCCCCACAACCATTCAGCTCCCCCTTGTCTCCCTTGGTCCCACCAGCTACCCTCTTGGTGCCCTACCCTGTGATTGTGCCATTGCCAGTGCCCGTCCCTATTCCCATCCCCATCCCAGTACCCCAGAATTCAGAATCCAAGTTCAGCTCCAGTTTCCCCAAGCCTCCATCTTCCTTCAGCCTGCCTTCATTTAAAGGCACTCAGACCTCTCTGGAAAAGGATGAACTGAAGCCCCTAGACATCCTCCAGCCAAAGGAGTACTACCAGCTCAGCCGCCACACCGTCATCAAGATGGGGAGTGAGAACGAAGCCCTGGATCTTTCCATGAAGTCAGTGCCCTGGCTCAAGACTGGTGAAGCCAGTCCCCCAATCTTCCAAGAGGATACAGCCCTAGACCTGTCACTGGCAGCCCACCGGAAGTCTGAGCCTCCCCCTGAGACATTGTATAACAGCAGGGGGCCCACAAACCCAGGTCACCCTGTGATGGAGAAACTTCCCAGTGGCATGGAAATGCCCTTTGCCCCTGCCATGGCCCGTGAGGCTTCAGCCATGATGGATAGCCACAGCAGCAACAGCAATGCTGTGGAGATGGTCAGCCAGCCCAGCTACCCCAGCAGCGACGTCAAAGCTGAAAATAACACTGAGGTTGTAAGCGAATCCCAGGCAGCCAAGGTCATTGTCTCGGTTGAAGACACCATGCCTACCATCTTCTGTGGCAAGATCAAAGGCCTCTCAGGGGTGTCTACCAAAAACTTCTCCTTCAAAAGAGAAGACTCTGTGCTTCAGGGCTATGACATCAACACACAAGGAGAAGAATCCCTAGGTAACGTGGAGTCCCATAGGAAACCCATCAAAAACCGGGGCATAAAGTTAAAGAAAGTGAACTCCCAGGAAATACATATGCTCCCAATTAAAAAACAACGGCTGGCCACCTTTTTTCCAAGAAAATGAATAATGGTTTTGAAATTTTTTTATGATTATCATATGGGAAAAGGTGCATTGGTTTTTTTAAAGGCATTTAGAACAAAGTATCTTTGTTAATTGTTTGGGGGAGTAAGTGGGAAGCAGAAAGGTGAATTGGCTCTAGAGGCCCTGTAAGCTAGTATTATTTTCTTTTTTTTTTTAATTTTTGACTTTTCACAAATGAGTAAATAAGAGCAACCTATTTTTCAAGCAGATTGCACATTTTTTGCAGCTTTAATGGAATATTGGGTGAATCAGAGGGGGTTAAAAAGCTATTTTCCTTGCCACAAAGTGCTTTGATGATGTAATACCTAATAAAGGGTAGGATGAATATTTCACAATAAATGTTTGTTTGCACTAATTGGTTGCTGTATTCTGTCATTTAAAAAATTTGCGTGCCAGGTGCTGGTGACTGATGCCTATAATTCTAGCTACTCAGGAGGCTGAGATCTCAGGATCACTGTTCAAAGCCAGCCTGGGCAGGAAAGTCCATGAGACTCTTACCTCCAATTAACCACTAGAAAGCCGAAAGTGGCCCTGTGGCTCAAAGTAGTAGAGTGCTCACCTTGAGCTGAAGAGCTGAGGAACAGCACCCGGGCCCAGAGTTCAAGCCCCACAACCGCCAAAAAAAAACATAAAAGTGTGTTCCTTAATGGCATGATTTCTTATAGAGCCGTAAGTTATCTATGTTTAAAGACCCAAGCTCTTCAGGCATACTGAGAGTTATTACCTTAGGAAAGGACAATTAAGAATATGTATGGCCTTGGCGGAGTCACCTCACCTCTAGGCCTTGAGGTTTGTTTAATTTGTAAAACTGCAAAGAAAGAAGATATGGAGGTGAGTTCCAGTTCCTAGAGACCCCTTCTGGTTCACACTGCCCTTGAGTGTGTTGAATTCTCAGAATTCTCTATGTCTTGAAGCAAGTCTCTAAAAGCAAAAGTAACTTAGCCAGGTAATTACAGCACTTGGGAAGCTGAGGTAGGAGAATTTTAAAATCAAGGGCAACCTGGACTACCTCGATAATAATGGTTGCAGATCTTCAAGTCAAAAGTATTGTTGAACCCATTCAGAATAAAAAGAAAGTCTGGGCTGCTGGTAGATTTAGATATATCCTATGTTTTCTCTGCTTTGGTTGGAGCTGTTTAGGGTGGGAATCAGGGAAGGATGAGAAAGTAGTTCTTTGTGAAGTTAGTCCAGTGGGCTTCTAATGTCCTCCCCAGGGTATATGTGGGTGAATAGCAATGTTTGCAGACACTTTGGGTTTTCACACTGAGGGAGCTGGCATGTAGAGGGTAGAGATCAGGGGTTCTGCTAATGCCCGAGACAAACCCCCACCACAAAGAATGAACTGTATTGCTGAGGCTGAGAAGCACTGGTTAAGACATTTCTTGATGGATGGAAGCAATGCAGTTGGAAGGAGAGGGCTGTGTGTGTTGTTTTTCCCCTGACAACATAAAGCCACCTACACAAATGAGAAAGTGTGAGCTGGCGTTTAAAATAGACCTGCGAGGTGGCATATCACACTTGTGTCTGAAACTGTGCTGGTGAGAGACTGATTAGTGCATGCCTGCTTTTAAACTTAAAGCTCTTTCTTTCACTTCTTGCAATTAGTATGTATCCAGCTGTTCCTGCGAACATGAACAGGAGGAAAAGCAGTTTCGAGACTGTTCTTTTATTACCAGCTCTCTGTGTAGTGCGTTCCAGTTTTAGCTGGTCCTGTATCATACAACCGGAGTGGAGTTTCTCTCCCCTGCTCTTTTTCTTTTTGCTGTGTTGTTACAATTTCTTTGTCCAAGTATGGTTTTCTTTTTCAAAATAGAACCAAATAGCCATTTCTCGTCTAAATACTCTCTTTCTATAGTATCAGCTGGACTTCATCTTTTCAGTTTCTACATGGTGCAAGTCTTTTCTTTTTTTTTCCATTTTGTTCCCACTGTGGATTTCTGACTGTGTTTCCCGAATATGGCACATGCATTCTATTTTCAAATGAAATACAAATGTGCCTAGGGACTAGTGTGTTCCATTTGCCTGCTGTCTTTTCTCCCCAGGATTGTGGTAGAATTCACTGCCACACAGCAGTGGACCGCCTTTCTATCCTAGCCAGAAGGGCCCATGTCTTTCACAATGGATTGAAACTACTTCGCTGGATTTGGAGAACAAAGCTTGCAATTTGTCTTTAGAAGCAAAGCTTAAGACTTGAGAGACATACAAGAGGAAAAGAAAGCATGCGTAGCCTGCAATTACCTTATAAACCTCAAGCCACGAATTTCCCTTTGTTGTACTGGAGATGCCCTTCTCTCTTCAAGTGGCAGCCCTGGTTGAAGGAGAAAGACTGGGCTTCGCAGCCAGCATTGGGTATTGAGGCAGTGGGAGCTCCAGATAGCTTCCTGGAACAGGAGGCCTCCTCATCACACCCAGCCACCCCTACATCCGGTCCTTGCCCATTCATTGATGGGAAGTGGTGGCTGTGGGCACTGGTGGTCCTGCTGAGAGACATACCCATCGAGATAGGTGAAGGCTGCCCACAGTATATATTGTGTTGGGGGCAGGACTATGCCATGGAGGCAACCACTCTGTGCTTGCCAGCTTCCCAGCCTTCAGTGGAAACTGGAATCCTATCCACTTGGTTACTTGTGGGCCAGGAGATAAGGAGAAGGC
Organism: Dipodomys merriami; assembly: GCF_024711535.1. NCBI lineage: Eukaryota > Metazoa > Chordata > Mammalia > Rodentia > Heteromyidae > Dipodomys > Dipodomys merriami. Next base: position 111,031,596 of record NW_027204492.1, read on the forward strand.
AAAGGTCCCAAAGAGCCCATTGCTGTGACCCGAGTAAGCCTGGGATTTATGATAATTTAGTTGCATTGTCCCTCCCAAGCCAGAGGTTTGCAGTCTTTTACATGGACCTTTAGGAATTGTGGTTCTAGTATGAAGAATATGATCACCAAAGTGCTCAAGAACTGGGTCAGTAGCAAATTGCCAAAGCCCATCATTGTTTGGATTGATTCAGCCAGCTAGGGTCACTATTATGTCTTCATCCCTCAAAACTGTCTCCAGGTAGGCTACTTTTAGGTTTCAGTCACATACGCTTTCCATAGGGCCTTTTTCCCTGGCTTAATTTCATTGAAGAGATCGAATAATTTGCTTCAACCCAATCCAAATATCAGCCTTTTGTTGTTGTTTTTAAAAGGAAGCATGATCAGTTCCTAGGAATGTAGATACTTGTTTAGACTTTGCAACATGACTTTAGCTGGCTTTGGTGCTGAACTGGTATAAAGAAAAATTAGACCAAGTTATAATGATTCATATTCCGGGTTAATAATCCTCTGACAAAGCAAAATCTAGTTGACTTAAAGGAGAAAAAAGAAAAAAAATCAGATAGGATACATTTACTATCTTAACCAAGAAAGTTCTTGCCAATAAGAAGAAAATTCTAGAATTCTAAAGTAAGGACAAATATTTGTTAGCATCCAAAGTCAAAACCATGAAACTTTTAGCATGGAAAAAGTCTGTAATAGTGAAAACTAAGCTAAAAAGAAAGAAGGAAGGGAAAAGGAAGCAAGGAGGAAGGGAGGGAGAGAGCCAATTACTGAGACTATGTCCACATGCTCATTATCTTCATAAACAGCACAATTAATAAAGCAGAGCAGGAAAGGATTTAGATTCCATTTTACAAGGGAGGAAATTGAGGCTCAGAAGAGTTTCTGCTTTCAGTTCTTAAGCATCAACAAGTCAAAAATATGTACTTTGTGATATTCTTAAATATTGGGTCTGAAACCCAATGAAGCCACAGGAATGTAAGTCATTGAGGGGCAAAACCCAGTATGAGTGAGTGACAATTCAGAAGTGTAGATTCTTTCCAAATTATTTGGAAGACCATTCCAGTTAACTGGACTGCCCAGAGCACTTGGCACAATGGTAAAGGGGGTGATTTGGAGCTGAAAGGTGGTGATACCAAGTCTCTTTAAAGCCACACTTAAAAGCTGCTAAGCTGAAAACCTTAACAGCAGGGAAAAAAGTGTTAGAGGTCATTCTGGCAGACTTTACTCCTCATTAAATAAAAAGGCAGTTTTCCACAACAGCTCACTTCCACCAGGTCAAATAGCTCACCTCCCACATCAGTGCCACAAAATAGGGTATATTTGAGGCCCCTGGGGTGCCATCTTATTAAATCAATCATTTCTTTTAATTAACATGAGGTGACTTGATACATGTGAGCCCTTGAAAGAATTAGTTTCAAAAGATTGCAAATAATCCACCTGCAAGTGTTGCTAGCCCAGAGGACTTGTAGGCAAAGTGAGATTCTAGCTATGCCCTGCTAAGGTTATGAACAAATCTCTATTAAGAGAGGTAAGCTGCTAAGCTGTATTGTAGTAACTCAACTTATGGGTTATGTTTCATCCAATTGTACTTTATGGAACTCCCAGATAAAACTGCAGGTTCCTTCTACTGATAAAGATCGTTATGACCACCTGGAAACAGTCTCTCCACTACTAAATAATGTTTTAATTTTAGATGTATTCATCCAGGCAATTAATAAGAAGGCAATGAACTTCTATTACATCAATAGTGCCATTCATCAGTCTGAAATGGTATTGGGACTGTGGTTTTCTTTATGGTCACTTTAAATCAAAAACTTGCTTTTTTTTCTTCAGTGCAGACATTTTCACTAGGTCTATTTCAGGTGATGATAACAATCACAATGAACAGACCAAAGTTTGGGGGAGTAGGAACAATGTTATTTATCTCCTGGTTGCTGAATCTGGGCACTACTGACATTTGATGTTGGATGATTCTCTATTGTGGGGTGCTGTCTTATTCATTGCCAGTTATTTAGCAGTATCCTTAGCTTCTTCCCATAAGATGACAAAAATGTATCCAGACATTGCCCTTGTCCTTCGGGATGGGAGTGAAGTCACCCCAATCCAGAACCACTGCCTTAAGACCAGACACCTGGCTTATGGTAGAATAAATCCTGCCCTATAGTAGAAAAAAATCCTTCTTCAATGAATATGGTAAACCAATCAGAAGGAGGTATTTTCACCTGTGCTTTCTGCCCCATTCATATATTCAGAATTGTTACTACAAGGCTTCACTGATTAGGAAACTAGTATTCGGTGCCAGTGTTCCTCAATCATCTTGTCTAAGAAGCTAAAAGATGAGGTCCAGTGAGGATGACCCCACCTCACAGAAAGACCATGCACTCTACCAGCCCTGAAGTGATGCCTATTATTTTGCAAACACATTGCAACTGGAAGGACCCATTACTCAAAACTGACTGTTCATCCATCTGATTTTCAAGGAAGTATAATCCAGAGATTTGCAAGCATCGCCAGGGAGCATATGCTTTTCCCTCATGTTTTACTTAAGTCCATTGATCCTAATGTTCTGTCTTTCATGGAAACAAAAGCTAACGCTCCTCTTTGAGAAGTTCTCAATTCAAGCACCAGATCTTTCTGCAGCTTCCTTCTTGTAAACTTAGAAGTCCCAGCTCTTCTCACCCTTATGGGATTTCTACTTTCTTATCCTTTTGTATTTTTATCTTGGTTACTCTTTCCTCAATTTAGTCATGTACTTTTTAAGAGTCAAGAACTCCAGGTAGGTGAAAGAAAATGATCTTAAGTTAATTATGACAATCGTGTGCAACTCTGAATCTACTTTCAAAAACATTGATTTGTATACTTTGAAATGGATGAATTGTATGGTATATGAATTTTATCTCAATAAAATTACCTTTTAAAAAAATAACAAAATAAGCCCAGATAGAAATCAGATAGAAACCAATTATGAATTCCAACAAAACTTCCTAGAATTGAACAGTTCATTTCTACCTTTGATCAGTGATAGCTGTGTTAATGTACCCCCCCTTCCCTGGGGCATCTTTGATTGGTTTTATGCTTATTAATTAATATAACACCACCTAACTTTTCATTGAGTCCCACCTCTTTGACATTTCCAGGTTTGTGACTTTACTGTCAGAATATTGCCAGGCCCATTATTCCCCATGCCTGCCAAGGCCTATAGCTTTTTTCTATTGGAATTGAAATTACACGTGGCCACAGGCCTCCTAATTAACAGAAAAAACAATCTCACAAAGAAGTCTTTGTTATTAAAAAAAGAAATAACAGTCACTGTGACCTGGGGTGTCATCTGTCCTTCTCTTTGCCTGCGCACATGGTAGAGACGAACAGATGCACACACTATGGTGACATTGTGGTTGCTTCCATAGTGCAGCTTCAGGCATCTCCTCCATCAGGGCTCTGAAGGCAATGTGCCTTCCACCATTTTGTTTTCTATCACATCCAGGGGTATAAGGAACATTAGGGCATATATGGTCTCGAATTAGGAGACCAGGTTCCCAATCTTCATTTCCTCCCCTTATATGGGAAGCATGGAACCCAGCATAATAAGGAAACCCCTTCGCATTGCCCCCACAAAACAGAGACTTAGCCTGCCAGTCATGGGACATCAGTCTTGAAGCTGAAAGGTACTCATGAATTCAGGGTTCGGGGTGGTAATGGTGGTGGGGTGTGAGGTCCCCAATATGGAGTTAGCAGGTTTTTGTTAGCAATTGATTTTTTTAATATAGCTTTATGATTTCAAGTACTGATGAAAGCCAGGGAACAAGGTCTTTCCTGGCAGAAGTCCCTGGGGAAATCATGTTAGCACATGGTTAACATTATTTGGCAAGGGAGTATCAACTATTCACCAGTGAATGGGTGCTCCCGAGGTACTTGAGAGGGGCTGAGAGCAGTCTATTTCCTTTGTGTGGCTAGGGAATGCAACTCAGCAGGCAATGGAAGAACCAGATAATGGAGGGCTAATTCTTTAAGCTCCCTAACCTTTTATTGCAACTGTTTTCAATGAGAATCTTTTCAAACACGCATTAACCATCTTGGCATAGGAACCCTTTCCTTGACTTCTCATTGTTAGCGGCACTGGCAAGTGGCCTAGCTGGGATGACAGGATGCCCTTCAGGCTGTCCAGGAAAGCGGGGGTTCGAACTGGGTGGGGGGTGGTGGTGGCTATTTGTCTCTAGCCAGGATTGGCTTGTCTGACTCCTCCAGTGTCCACTCCCTGCTAGTGCCTCTCTCTTTCTCTCTCCTTTTCTGTTTTGTTCTTGTATTTGCCATGTATGTGATCTGTTTTTGTTTGCAAAATCTCCTCCAACCCTGTCCCTTCTCTGCTTTCATGACAGCAGAGTTTGCCTTGAAAGCCCCCATTAGCCAGCCCACTGGCTCTCATCTAGCAACTAGCCCACAACCTTAAGTAAGTCCTGGTTTCCCTGGCCAAGTGCCTTCTCTCCACCTCTGCCAGACCCAGACCGGTGCTGCCCTGGGGGAGGTCTGTCCAGCTCCTTCTTTCCCCATGCTTTTATATGTGAACAGGGACATGGTAAAGGAAGGCTTCTCCTATTTTGTTGGTTGTACTAGCCTCTGTCTCTGGGGTGGGAAGTTCACTGACATCAGGCATATGGAGTAGGACAGCAAGTGTTCTTGACTTTTGCTCTGCAGCATATGGTAGCTGGTCAAGCCTCAAGATTTGCTTATGGAATTGTAACCCATAGTGCCTTCTGTACTTTTTCATGTATCACTTGGTTCTATTGGCTCCTGCCCCAGGCTCCAACACTAATAGGTCTGTTCTGGACCTGAGCAATGGTAACTTATACAAGTACCAGATGAAAGAGAAGCTATATTGGGGGCATTTCATGTATAGCCTACCTATTCTATTTGCTTCTACTTGTTGAGACTCTAAAGGCTAAAACTTAGCTGAGTCCATTTGAGCAACACAAATTCCACATTGTTGAAGTTCCAATCAGTGTCTCACTAAAACCTACCTTCCACTTCTCAATATTCTTTTTGCCACCCCCACCCCACCCTGAGATGCTGCTGCTGCTCTTCTACCTCTCTTCCTTCTCTTCTTTGTCTCTTTATCATGGGCTCTGTTGTCCCAGGCCTGCAGCCCTTCTCATACTGCCCACATGCTCCTCTGGTGACCTCACATATCATTTATCATGCTCATTTCCAACACCTTTATCATGCTCATTCCTTTCTGTCCTCAGTCATGTCCCACTCCTGTTCCAACCTGCCATCTTCACAGGGTGGAACTCATATACTCACCAACCCCAAACCAAATCCAGCCTCTCCTATCCTCACCCCTTCCCCAGATCCAACTCTACTTTCTAGTGTTCTAACTGCTAACCAATTCCTGTCACCCAACTGGAAAAAGTGAGTGTGTTCTCCAGGCCTTCTTGCCCACCTTCACCATCCATGCACCATCTGACTGTCTTTATTACCTCAGTCTTCCTCAAATTCATCATCCCTTTCCTCAACACTTACTATTCTTGACCTAGCCCACCTCATCTTTCACCTAGAACCTTAAAATGGCTTCAGAACTGGGCACAGGCAATGGCTCTATTCTTAGCTCTCCATGCTGGCACCATAATGGTTTTAGTAATTAACAAGTTGTGGTACTGGCTATCTCATACACTGTGACCTCAATATGAGCAGGTCTTCTAAGATTAGGCCCCAGGATACAACTCTCCTCTTCCTTCAGGGGTATGCTTCAGGAATCCAGAAGAGTTGGCACTGCCCAGCCCTTGTTTCTTTTTTTAATATATATTTTTATTGTAAAAATACTGTACTGTGCTTACATGAGTAAGGTAATGAGTACATTTCCTATTGAGTGTTGTTAGCGGCTCCTTTGTTTTTCCCCTACCATCCCATCCCTCCCCACCTCTCCAACTCACTCCTCCCTTCCCATCCCCAAAGTTGTAGAGGTCATTTTCAACATAGTGTCTTGTACATCTCATTGCTACAAGGGGTCAATCTTGTATCCTTATTTCAGCATTTTGTTATTTCCCTTCCCCTTCCCAAATAAGAAAAATGTATATACAAGATGCAGGGTACTGGAATCAAATACAATGACAACAGGAGTTATACCATGGGGGAAGAACATACAAAAGAAACAAAAAAAATTACATAGTACATTACAAATACATTAAAAACAACAGCAAGAAAGATAAAACCACTATGTCCCTATCTTGGGGTTCATTTCACTTAGCAAGATCTTATCTGGTCATATGTACATAGCTTTTGCCCTTTTCTGCTTGTCCTAGACATATGCTAGTTATTGCAAATTAGGGAAACCATGGGACCTATGTTTCTTTGGGCCTGCCCAGCCCTTGTTTCTATGTACTATCCTTAAGTGTCCATCTTCTTAACACTCCTTTTGCACCCCCTTTAGCCTGGCTAACCCTTCACAGTCTAGTTCAGAACAACTCTGCCACCAGAAAGCTTCCCATGACTTCTCCAGCATAAGCTAAGAGCCATCCTGCACACCCACCTCTTTCCATGGGAAGGATGGCTTTTCCATCCCACTATGCCATGAATTCCTCTAGGGCCAAGGCCATGCTAATCATTTAGGGGGACCCTCTATGACTGCATGTGGATTGAACTGAAGCTCATGGGAAAAGTAAAAGTATGCCCTTCATAGGCCAAGCAATGTAGCACATGGAAACCCAGATATACAAAGAATAAATACCTGGAATCCATAATACATGTTGCACAAAAGAAGCACTGCTTGGTTCTTTTAGATCAAATGGTTCACTCTGCTTTCAAAACAAAGTATGTTATGCAAAAGTGGTATCTGCATGTTCATAGATATATGCCCAGACCATAAAACAAGCAATAGTCAAAAATCTCATTGCCAACATGCAAAGAAATTGTCTGAACCTTTGCCTCCCCAGGGTTTGTGGATTTAAAAAAAAAAATTACATGCGTGGACTACTGAGCCAGTATGTACATTATAAAATATGTGCAAAAATCAAGCTTTTCAAGGAATGAAACCAATATAAATGGGTTCAATATTTTCTTTCTACACCCCATTTCATCATTTTATGTATCTCACTGAATTATAATGAAATGAGAATATTCTAAATCTTTCACCTGGCTGAATGAACCTTCAAATCTTTCTATAAATCCAGGCGTGTCTCTGTTGTGAAATATGGGAAACACCTAAGCACAAAATGTTTCTGTATCCAAACTAGAAGCCATTCGTGTCACTGCACCTAAACAAGGAGGTAGCTAGAGACTCTGAGTAGCAGTTAGGGGGACTGACTTTATAGCCATGGGATCTGGATTCAATTACTATCTCTGCCCCTTCCTCCCTATGTGACTTTGCGCCAGTCATGTAACATCTCAGCCTCCATCCCTCCCCTCATCTGTAATGGAAAATAAAAAGTCTTTGTGTACATGAGTTAGTGTATTTGAAGACTAAGAAAGCGCACAGAAAGTATGCAACATATTTGTTCACATTACACTTTGTTTATAGGTAGAAAAAGTGGGAAGGACAAGGAATGGTCATCAGAATTCACTATTTTTTAAAAGCCTTTCATTCTAGCTAGCATATCTTTAGATTCCACAAAGGTGGGCTTCTAACCAGGCACTTTCATGCTTTCTCTCAGACCACTGACTAATAATTGAACCAGCATAAATGTCATTTTATTTCCTTGCCTTTTGGCCTGAGGGAGAGGTTGATCATTGGGCTGCCAAGCAATACAATGGACTCGTTGGAAAAGGAGGAAAAGAAACATGGGCTGGGAGAATGAAGCCCAGAACCAAGGCTGGCTGTGGAATGCCAGTGGCACATGGTCATAAATCCCCATCTGCCTTAGATTCTGCAGCTGATGGAGATAGACTGACTAGGTAAGTCAGTCCCAGGGCCTATATGTAGGAGGTACTTTGAGCACCTTGTTTTCAGTAGATAGGCCCCCCAAATGGATGAGTCTTTCATCCCCCCAGGGCAGTGACAGGGCCCATTTCAGTGCCCCTAAGTGCAGCACTATAGGGACTTTGAGAGGTTGTGCAGACACAGAAGCCTGCAGCCTAATGATCACAGGGGCTTGGGGGCTAATTCAAAAGTATACTGGAACTGACCCCTCCTCCCTTTTTGTCCATCATGAGGCTTGAACTCAGGGCCTGGATGTTGTCTCTGAGCTTCTGTGCTCGAGGCTAGCACTCTACCACATTGAGCCACAGATGTACTTTGTTTCCTAGTGTTTAATTGGAGGTAAGAGTCTCCCGGACTTTCCTGCCTCGGCTGGCTTCAAACTGTGATGCTCAGATCTCAGCCTCCTGAGAAGCTAGGATAACAGGTGGGAGCCACCAGTGCCCCACCCCTCTGCCCCTTTTACCAAATCCTTCTTAAGAATCTGATGTCTTAGAGTGGGTAAACTCTTATTTGTAATAGAAATCTAAAATTCACCTCACAAGACACAGCAGCAGTTTTTGTGAATGAGCGATCTTTCAAGGATGTGCTTTATGTAACCGTACTCTGGATTATAGATGGGTGACCACAGGGGAACACGTGTTCTGTATAAACTGGGGAGCTTGAAATAACTAACTACAGAAAACGGTTTCTGGGATAAATGTAGAAAGGGAATCCTTTGCTCACAGAATTTAGGCGTGTTGACGTCTCCACCACTGGAAGAGGATCCTTTGTAGTCAAACAATTTTGAAAAACTCAAAAGAGCCATTACTTCCTGGCCCACCTGCTGAAGAGAAACCAGCCTCTTCCACTTTGTCTGCGTTGGGAGACAGCACCCCCTGCTGTGCGAACTCTGCAACGACTACAGGGAATTTCCTTCTCTGAAGGAAGCTAGTCAGTGTTTGAGAAACGAGGACACGGATCCGGATTGATATTCGGAAGGTTTAGAAAGTAGCCCCTCACCCTTGATTCCCAGGAGGTCTGGCGGTTGCAGCCTAGCCCAGGAGAGAGGAGCCCCGCTCTGAAGCTGCCTCCAGGGCTGAAACCAAAGCCAAGAGGGCAACGCTCAGACCTCAGCGTTTCTTGGGGCGAGGAAACGTGGCCCTAAAGGTGGGCGTGGGCCTTGGAATCCGCAGCGGGAAGGAAGGGCCTGCAATACCCGAGGGAGCTGGAAGGAGGCAGGCAGCAGCTGGGAGCACCAGCCCGCCAGAGGGGAGGAGGCAAAGGGGGGTCCCGAGTCACCGCTGGTCTTGGTCGCTCCTCCACCCGGGCCGCACCCGTCACCCCAAGGGAACTCTCAAGATCCTCGGGGGTTCCAGCCCAGGACAGACTCCCGCGAACCAGGCCGGCGCTGGGGGCGCGGGAGCTGCAGAACTTCAGGTGACCCTCGCGGGCCTCCAGGCCTATCCCTACTGTGCACTGCTGCCCGCAGTCCCGTCCCCAGATCGTGACATTCCACTCCCCAGACAACCCCACCGTTCCTAGCACCTCCCTGGGGTTCAGGGGAGACAGCGGGACGAAGCAGGCTGAACCCCCCGTGCCAGCGAAGGATGAGGGTGAAGTGACTTTTGAAAGTCACTGCAGCATGGCGACCCACGGGACACTCGGGGCCCTGCGCACGGTGCGCGCATCGCTTCTGTTCTACGCCATCACAAATGCTGCTGGCCACCGTATAACGCACCAAGGGCGTGACCACCTGGGGCGTGCACCCTGGACACAGCTCGGCTACGCATGGCGGGGCGGCACGTGGGGCCTGGCCTGAGCCCTAGTGAGTCTGACAAAGCCTCGGATGCTTGCTGCATTGCAGCAAAACCCGGGTCCGCAGTGGGGATTTGGACATTAGGGACTCAGGAAGAGCTTCTTGGGGACTGGGGAGGGGCGGGGCAACCCACCGGGAGCAACTTCCATATACACGTTTTGTTTTGTTTTTCCTCTAAAGGAAACACGCCATGAGGCTATGAAGCTGTCTATATCCCAGTGGCTACGAGAGTGGATTCCATTGGTTTGTTACTGGGGGGAGAAGAAAGGAAGGGGGAGAGAAAGCGAGAGGAGAAAGATTAGATATCTATGCTGTGCTGTCTACTTAAGTTTTCAAGGGGATGCCAAGGAATGTCCCACTTTCCCGGGATCTCAGGTCTGAAAATCTGAGAACTGTCATGCAGCTGGGCACCCGTGGCTCAAGCCTGCAATCCTAGCTTCTCAGGAGGATGAGATCTGAGGCTCACCGTCTGAAGCCAGCCTAGGCAAGAAAGTTCAAGACTCCTATCTCCAATTAACATCTAAAAAGGCAAAAGTGGAGCTGTGGCTTAAATAATAAAGCACTAGCCATAAGCAAAAACAAACAAACAAACAAACAAAAAACCTCAGGACTAGCACACAAAAAAAGTAAAGACAAAGGCTAACATGATCTTTCTTCTGGAGAAATAAAGATGTCAAGCCGGGCTCCAGTGGCTCACACCTGTCATCCTAGCTACTCAGGAGGCTGAGATATGAGGATTACAGTTCAAAGCCAGCCAAGGCAGGAAAATCTGTAAGACTCTAATCTAAAATAAACCACCAGAAAACCGGAAGTGGTGCTGTAGCTCACCCAGTAGAGCACTTGCCTTGAGCTGAAGAGCTCAGAGACAGCGTCCAGGCCCAGAGTTCAGCACCAAGGTATTCCTAGAGGAGTTTATTTCTAAAGTGTCTATTTGGCTGCAAGGCCTAGGAAGGGGCAAGAGGGAAGTGCAATCAGAGGAATCATGAGAGGTGGGATGCCGGAGGCCTGGTGACCTCAGGACTGCAGGGGAGTGGTCAACAGGAGCTTCCACTGGCAGCCACTATTCTGGGAAACTGGACAGATGAGTAGGTCAGGGTGCTGGTAATGAACAAGCAGGAACTGCTGGTTTTGAAAGAATGCAATAGCAAAGACAACAGGAGAGGACTCGGTTGTAGGAGATGCCTGAGCACCAAGAGGTACAGACATCCATCAACAGTTGAATACACAGGCCTGGAACTCGAGGAGAAAGTTCAGAAGAGTACCGTGGCAAAAAAAAAAAAATATTACACGTGGTGAGTGTTGATTTACTAGTCACTCGGAAGACTAACTCTGAGTCCTAGACTATAGGCAACACTGTTTTCTGTAACTCACACTATCCTTTGTGATTTGGTGGGTATTCAGTCCTGTGAAGTTGTATGGATTCTTAAAAAGTGTGCTTTTCGGTGAAGGGTCCTATTATGTATGCCAGTCTGATCTGGTACACAGTATTTAACCTAGGTTAGCCTTGAACTCTTGATTCTCCCACCTCAGCGTCCTGAGTGCTGGTATTACTAGATTACTACCATACCTTTTGTTGAATCTAAGGTGTATTTCTCAATTATATCAATATGTCATTTTTTTTCCGAGCCTTTTTTCCAAGTTGTTTATATCTCATATTTCTACTAAAACACCCATGTGGTCTTTCTGGGTTTATTTTCTACTTTTTGATTCTATGTAATTGATCATCCACAAGTTTATACCTGTATTTGAACCTCCTCTAACCATATAACTAGTCCTGATATGCTGCCTGCTCTTGCCTGTAATTCTTTGTCTGGGTATTGACCTACTTTTGGCTTGCTTGCTGATCAGTTTTCATTGAGCTTTTTTAATGTCTAAGACATATGACAAAGTAGGTAAAAGCATATAATTGCTTTTAAAATCCAAACTCTGAATCTTCTCTATGTGGGCATTTAACCTACTTATATATAGATGTATTTGTGCTTTTTCCCTTATGTTTTCACAGTTGTCACCTGCTAAATGGCCATGCTTTGTTTCCTTTTGATTTTCCTCAGTGGTTTGGCTATAATGGAGTTGGTGTTTTTGTAACTGAACCATTATTATAAAAGCAATATATTGTAGAGAAATCAAAAAGCAAAGATAAACAAAATGAGGTGAAAGATGGGGGCCAGAAAATTAAGGCTACTTAGCTCTCACACAGATTTGCCAAGGGATCCTGTTGGGGATCAGAAGGCAGAAAGAGACAACACCAGGTATATCAAGGAGGTGACCTGTAGCCTCAATGGTAAAAAAAAAATCAGCCAGTATTATCACCTACACCAATGAGAGGAGGTGTCTTGGGACAGGGGGAGATTGGTATTTTCTAGTAAACTCACACAGTCCCATAATACTGTCAGCAACAAATGTTTTGAGCAGAAATAAACCTTGATGATAGTTAAACTTTTTTCTTGAGGGCCTCATCAGGTCTCTTTAAGACTACTGCCCTTTGTTCCTGGTTATGTTTACCAAAAGAAATCAAGGCATGCTCTAAAACTCAAGTAGCTAGATATAAAAAGCTACAGAAATCTATAGGAGTAACTGTTTTTCAACTTTAATGAATTCATGCATTAATGTAATAGGGTGAAAATAAGTGCAATAAAGTTGGAGGCTTTGGCATTTAATGCAGTCATTTAACTTTATTATATTTTAAAATCCCAAAGTGGTGGAACACAGTACTTTTCAAACACCTTAGGGCTTTTAAACTGGGCACAGGATCTTCATACGAACAATTTGAAAGGCCAAGCTTCAGAATTGTGTTTTATGTTGCACAAGGAGCAACATGGATGAAGGAATCCTTTACACCATGCACACTCATTTGCATCTGACACTTGTGAATAAAGTACACTTAGTTTTCTTTAAAAAGGAATCCTTACCTCTGGTGAACATATTGATATTTATAAAAATGGGCTAATAATACTAGCACCAATTCTCATTACTTATGTTACACTAAACAGTACATGATGTAAGATCAAGTAATAACAAAATAATAAGGTGCATGTTTTTCTTCCAAAGCTTAGCAGCACATATGGCACAAGACAGAGAACTTCTCTGTATAGAAACCAATCTACCATTTCTGATTCCCTGAAGAGCATAGCTATGAGTGATGGCAAATGACCCAGATGTCTTTTACAGGAGAAAGGCCTTGAGCTGACATGTAGCTGAGCATTACTTCTGTAGTAGAATAAAGTACCATTTTAAATTCCAAAAGACTTGTGTGCATAGCTCAGATATAGAACAAAATTTAAGTATGAAACTATGCTTGTGAGGAATAAATACATGCAATAAAATATGTATGTAAAAAGCTTGGATATTGAGGGCTTTACAAAGATAGAGAAACAACAAATTCCTAGCTAAATTCCTAATGTTAGCCAAAATAGGAAAGCTTTATGGTAACAGCTATTTATCTGAACAAAATATAGTAAGACTCTATCCAAATCACTCTTTTAAATAAGTGCAATATCTGACATGGAATCATCACTCTATCCTAAAACCTATCTAAGATCTGAAATTTTATAAAGGTGCTTTTCCTTCTAAACCTGACTAATGAAAGATGTGAAGATATAATGAAATGAGAAGATTATGTGGCTATTGCTTTTCTGGAAAACAAAATAGTATAAGAGCTAACATATCTGGGATGCTTACTACATTTGCCTTTATATTCCCTTATGAGGAAAAATTTCCCATAGGTTATAGGAGCTGTCAGTCCTGGAGTGTGTGTGTGTGTGTGTGTGTGTGTGTGTGTGTGTGTGTGTGTGTGTGTGTGTGTGTGTGTGTGTGTGTGTGTGTGTGTGTGTGTGTGTGTGTGTGTGTGTGTGTGTGTGTGTGTGTGTGTGTGTGTGTGTGTGTGTGTGTGTGTGTGTTGGTTGTTCTGATTCTACATAGAAAAGGGAATCCATGCCAAGTGGTTTTTGTTGTTTCAGATACAAAACGCTATTTGTAAATTATACAAAATATCAAAAGACATAAAGAATAAAAATCAAACCAGAGTAAGAAGAACATGTTATATAGGTTTGAAAAAAGTTGATTTGTTAGAATATTGTAGTTATCAAATTCTAGATATAAGATACTTTTAGAAGAACGTTCTTTAAAACAAAGCTAAGAGCAGAAAACTGCCTTTATTTAAGAAGATTTGGTATACTCAATCAAAATTTCTGCAAATGGGTTTTCTTTCAATTTGGGAAGCGTCTTTCTTTCTTGAGCTTTTCAATGAGGTAGCATAGCTTTAAGGCTGATCCTAGCTTCAACCCCATATATTTCATCATCATGTCAGTTGTAAGAAGTAACAGGGCTTTTCCATCAATTTCCTACAGACAAAAGGAATTTATAATAATTAACACTGTTGTATCTGACCAGCAGTTATTTCTTTATCTTTCTGACAAGGACTAGGAATATAAGTATGTCAACATTACTGATGGGGGTGAGGGAGAACAAGAAGTAATAATGGAGTGAATTCAAAGTACATTATACACATTATGGAAATAGCATGGTTAAATCCCTCTGTATAATTAATATATGCTAATATGAAGAAAAAACTAACTGAAAGGTCTGCACAGAGGACATTCCACAGCATTAGGGTTGCTAGGGAGGAAAAAAAAAAGATCAAAAGATACATTACATGTTGCTGGATGAGACCAGCGAGGAAGCATGCCATTTGAGGTTCCACTCGCTTCAGAAACAGAATCACCTCATCCACAGACCAAGTTGAAGGGTCCTCAAGGGTTTCTTGTTTTAGGACAACAGAGTCAAGTCCTTCAACTTCAATAGAGAAACAAACACAAATCACACTTGATGTGACCACTATTTTGAAAGAAATTATGTTAAGGTAGGGAGTAGTGAGTGGTCTCATTCCTAGAACTTTCTCTCAAGTACACAAGGAAGAACTTGAGACTCCAATGTGAAAATCTGGGGGAAGCCTGAACAAATGATATGAGGACAGCTTCCTAACTGTTCCACATGACCTCTCCCGAATCACAGGAGCAGCTTCAAAAGATACCTGACAGCTTCAAAGATCACAGACCCAAGGTTTCCTGAGTCACAAGCAAGAACGGATAAAGATCCAATTCTTGGATTAAATTAGGTTCGTCTAACCTAATCCATTACTCTCCTACTTTAAGTGTACTGAATTTCCCGATATCTCTTTTAATCTCTTCCTAGTCTATCTAAATTAGGTTTACTAAATATATGGAATTTCCACAAATTTACAGGTTTATAATTTCCTAAACTTCATTACATTTCTGTGAGCTTGTTGGGGACGAAAGCCAGGGCTTTGTGCTTGTGGGGCAAGCACTGTGCCACTAAGCTATCCCCAGCCCTGAAACTCTTCACTTTAATCAAACACTTTCAGAAACTCCATTATCTTAGAGACCCGACTTAGTTCTTTTGCCAAATCTCTTATGATTTCAATGTGGATATTTTTAGAACCACTTTTAATCTTTAGATTACTATCTCTCATGGCTTAAATGTTAATCTAAATTTTAAAGAAAACAATTACATTCTTCTGAGCTAGGTAAGAAGTAACTTGAATATTTTGTTTAATTCTTCTTTCATGTTTAATTGTACTGCAGTAGATACTCTGAAAGGTTACATGTTTAATTAAAAAAACAGACATGAAATAAGGTGTTTACAGGTCAACAGGTTTTAGCTGAACTGTTCACTAAGTTGTTGGGAAATTTCTTTGTATTGGGAAAAGTACTCATTAACTCAAGCAGAGCACTGCAACCTAAAGTTTGTGTGTTATGTAATTTGCTAGAAGATTTGTTTCTCTAACCAAGGATAGTCAATACAAATTTGACCTTTTCTGTGTGTGCATTAGCCAAAGGTAAATCCTTTCTTGTCTACCACCTGAGCATGTTTTTGAGTTACCTTATCTAGGACAAAAGCTAAAGAAAAATAGAAGATTAAAAAATTCATAATGGGGCCATTCATTACAGGCCTCAGGGGAGAAGACAGGGAGAAGAGTCCTGTTAGTTGGTGAGTACAGTACCTTACTCACAATAAACATTAGTCATCATTATAAACTTCTCCCAAACCAGGCCTTAAAATAGGAAACAGCTTCTACTAGCTGGCCCAGAGGATGTTAACAAACACAGGTTAAACAATGCTACTTGTACCACACAGAATTCATTCCAAACTCACCAAAATCAGTTAAGTTGCATGCAGATGACTCGGGGTGCTTGTACTCCACTATGGGAAGTCCACCGTGGGCTGAATGGGTCATCGATTGGTCCAGTGAAGTTGGAGAAATTGCTGTAGAAGATTCAGCAGAAAAGAGGGTTACTGGAATTCTCAAGAGGTGACAAAGCAGACTGCCATCCCATCATGAGGTCTGAAAAATGATGGGCACTCACCAACAGAAGATGTAGGAATCTGAGAATTCTCTCCCAGTGTCGGTGACTCCAGCTCCCTAAATTCAGATTCCTCCAGAGCTGACTGGGGCTCATCAAAATAATCAGGGGTGTCCATAGTACTACCCTCGTTATCATTTTCCTCCCTGCAAACTGGCATGCTGGTGTCAAGACAGCTTTCAGAAGAGGAGAACAAATTGGTGTTATAGCGTCTATTTCTATTTTTCATAATTCTAGCTCTTCTAGAAAACATGTAGCTGTTTCTGCATGAAAATCTCACGGTATTCTGAAATGACACAAACCAAGCATAAATCAACAGTGTATAAAAAAGAAAATGAGTAACCATTAAAAACTTTATTTTCTTTTGATTATATGATTACTTTAGATTCTTCAGTCCTCTATTTTGTGTGGTATAAATCATACATGCAACAGAAAAATACTCATACTATATATTTATTAAACCTAGACTTTAGTATTCTTTTATCCTCTCCCCATCCCCAGCCCCCGCCATCTACTACTATAGCAGGTATTGATCACCCTAAGCTTGAAGTTGCTACTTTTTTGGGGGGAGGGGGGTCTGGTCGTGGGGCCTGAACTCTGGGCCTGGGCGCTGTCCCTCAGCTCTTCAGCTCAAGGCTAGCGCTTTACCACTTGAGCCACAGCGCCACTTCCGGCTTTTTTCTTTTTTGCTTATGTGGTGCTGAGGAATCGAACCCAGGGCCTCTGGCATGCAAGGCAAGCGCTCTACCACTGAGCCACCTTCCCAGACCCAAGTTGCTACTTTTAAAAAGAAACAACTTCCAGCTCTGGCCTCTTTAAAAACCAGAAATTTATCAGAGTTCTGAGAATATCTTTAAACACTTACACGATAGTACCAAAGGGCTTGTTTGCGCAAGCGCTGGATTCTCATTAATTTTTTATGAATGATATCGCATTTCTTATCCAGGTTCTGAAGAGCATCATGTATAACCTATTAGGATACAAGGTATTAGTAGCTGTGCTTGAAAAGTGACATGTGAAAATGCCACAAAGCCACATATGAACTTCCAGGCACAATGAAAATGCCATCAGAAATATCGTGTCTTCTCTGTGAGATCTGTTTGGAGGTGGAGCCAAGCCTACCTGGTTAAGACACAAAGCCTCAACCTGTTCCTCCGCTTCTCTGACCTGCTCACATCAGAAGTTGCTGTTGTTACTTGGGCTACAGCCACTCCCATCACGGAAGCAGCTCTCTTGGAAGGAAAATGTTCCAATGTGCAAAGGGGCAAAATATCACCCTCCATACAGTGCCTTGTGATTAATTGGAAGTGCCATTTTTTAGCTGTGTGATCATACCCAAGTCACTGACTTCTCTGTGATTCTCCGTCCTTCTGTACAGAATGGGAATGAAAATTTCTCTTCTGGGGATTTCAGGAGGCCATAAAGCTTGCATTAGCATTATGTTAATACAGCTAAGGACATACTGTATGGAGGCTGCTCAGAACTCTACTAGAATCTATTATAACCTCTGCTTACCTTAGCACAAGTTAGAAGGGGAAGTTAAGCATGTTCAGAACAGGGAGTCTGAACTCTGCTGCCAGTCAGGAAGGCATTTACAAGGTGAGGACACATGAAAAGGCATACAGAGCACAAAGGACAGCATATGTTCAAAACAGCCAGAGAGAAAGCAGGAAGCCTTATCCTCAAGACAGCAGTATAACACAATGGAATTCTATGCCTCCATCAGAAAGAATGACATTGCCCCATTTGTTAGGAAATGGAAAGGCTTGGGAAAAATTATATTAAGTGAAGTAAGCCAGGTCCCCAAAAACATAGGTCCCATGGTTTCCCTTATTTGCAATAACCAGCGTATGTCTGAGTCAAGCAGAAAAGGTCAGATAAGTTGGTGTTAGGGAAATGAACCCCAAGATAAGTATTCAAATGTTTTTTTCTTTCATGCAATTGTTTCTAACACATTTATAAGATGATTTCTTTGTTGCTTTGTATGTCCCTTCCCCACGGTATAACCCTTGCTTTCACTGTATTTGATGTTGGTATAATTTGTGGAGGGGAAGGGAAAAAATTAAATAGGGATACAGGTGGACCCATCGCAACAATGAGATGTACAAGTCGTTATGCTGAAAAACGAACTTTACAACTTTGGTGGGGGGGGGGGAGGATTAGGTAGGGGGGACAAGAGGGCATGTGAAGGGATGGGAAGGGGAAACAAAAGAGGAGGTAACAATGCTTGAGAAGAAATGTACTCGTTATCTTGCCCATGTAATTGTAACCCCTCTGTATGGTATTTTCACAATTAAAAAAAATCTATTTTGAAAAAAAAAGCAGGATCCGGGTCCTCCAGAGAAGGGAGAGTGTGTTAGAATGACAAGAACAGAGGCCAGAGAGAGGAGAGGATGCCCAATACAGGGAGGTCTCTGAACCCAGGAGAGTGAGAGAATATGCAGAAAACAGGTGCCTCCCCTGGGAAGTTTCCTATGGCTATATTCAATGATTATGAAGGGTCTCAAGGATGGCCCTAGGCAGGCTTTCTGGTTGTAGGGATAGGAATCAGGGTTTAACCCAGTGTGTGTGTGTGGGGGGGGGAGGAAGGGCAGGCTTTCTGGATAGAGGGACAGGAATCAGGATATAACTGGTGTGTGTGTGTGTGTGTGTGTGTGTGTGTGTGTGTGTGTGTGTGTGTGTTTACTACCCCAGGACCATAACTGGTGTGTGTGTGTGTGTGTGTGTGTGTGTGTGTGTGTGTGTGTGTGTGTGTGGTTTACTACCCCAGGACCCCTGGATTCTGGGAGAGAAGAGACAGGAACTTTGGAACTCAAAGGACAGGGAGCTAGATGATAAGAACAGTCCTAGCCTAAGCTTCTTCTCTGCTCTCAGTCTCCCCTGTGTACTTGGCTGGGTAGAAAAAATGCTGTCAGGAAAGAAAAAGGAGTAAAGAGCTGTATGCTGTAGTCTGCAATAGGGAGGCAGCAGGTGGTAGAGGAAGCAAAGAGCCAACAACACACAGGGAAAAGCATGGTAGGCAAGTGGGAGGGGATGGAGGCTCAAAAGGACCCCTTCTGGACTTCCCAATCAAGATGCCACTTCCTCCCCAGCTGGCACATGCACTGGGGGCCCCTGTAGTGCAAATCAGGTTGCAGGCCTGGTCCCACTGCTTCCCTACACAGCCCAATCCTCAAGAGCTTGTTCACTTGCCCACATGACAAGGGCTCTCTGGTGTCCTCACTAGTTGGAATGAAAGATGAGCCCAATCTTTTACTTAGCTCATTCTAGTTAAGAGTTTTTATAGGATAAAATGCTTACTTTTTTGTAAAATAAATTTTATTTACCCATGGAGAGGCAGATCACAAAATCCATGATAATTACATATTTCTATCAATCTCTACCAACAAATCAATTTAATTGGAAATGAATTTTACAACTTGGGGGAGAAGGGAGTGGGGTGGAGGGAAAGCGGGAGAAAACAAGGGAGTTGGTAGCACTGTTCAAAAAGAGATATACTCATTATCTTACTTATGTAACTGTAATCCCTCTGTGTATCACCTTTATAATAAGATTTAAAAACTTAAAATATAAAATAAAATAAAATATCCCTCATGCCAGGTGCCAGGGGCTCATGGGTGTAATCCTAACTACTCAAGAGACTGAGATCTGAGGATTGCAGTTTGAAGACAGATGGGCAGAAAAGTCCCCATGAGACTCTTTTCTCCAATCAGTCACTGAAAAACTGGAAGTGGAGCTGTGGCTCAAAATGGTAGAGCACTAGTCCTGAGCACAAACCGGATTAGGGACAGCACCTAGGCCCTTAGTTCAAGCCACACAACTGATAAAAAAAAAATCCCTCAAAACTATGTAAGATACCCTCTTCTAAAAGATACTGGTTGGCTGCCATTTTTTTTAAAAATGGGAATCTTGATAGCATTTAAGGCACATACTAAGTTGCCTCCAAATAGGTTAATTTCCTTTAAGGATTTTATATGGCAAATTAATTCACTATTGCCCAATCTAGTCTAAAGAAACATAACTACATTTGATCAGCATATATATTTAAAAATTCTATCCATACATACTGCTGTTTAAAAATTCTGTTCATACATACTGCTATTTCAAAAATTTCATATATAAAAATTTTCCCATATACCATTTTATAAATGCTATTCTAACTATAAATTGTTTTAAAAATCAGCATAATAAAGATCACAAAATAATCAGATATTGCACCATTTGATGGAGAGAATTTTTATTTGGGTACTTTAAGAAACACATCCTAGACTAGACACCAGTGTTTCACGCCTGTAATCTAAGCTACCTCAGGAAACTGAGTTCTGAGGATCATGTGGTTTGAAGCCAGTCAGGCAGGAAAGACTGTGAGACTCTTCTCTCCAATAAAATACCAAAAAACAGGAAGTGGACTGTAGCTCAATATACAGACCACTAGCCTTTTTAAAAAAATTTTTATTGTGAAAATACTGTACAGAGGGGTTACAATTACATGGAAAAAATCATGTCATGAGTACATTTCTTATCAAGCATTGTAGCCTCCTCCTTTGTAAAAATATGGAACGCTTCACGAATTTGCGTATCATCCTTGCACAGGGGTCATGCTAATTTTCTCTGTGTCATCCCAATTTTAGTATATGTGCTGCTGAAGCGAACACCAGACCACTAGCCTTTAGCAAAAGCAGCTCAGGGACTGTATCTAGGCCCGGTGTATGTGTGCACGCACTCTCTTTTCTGTTCTCTCTCTCTCTCTCTCTCTCTCTCTCTCTCTCTCTCTCTCTCTCTCTCTCTCTCTCTCTCACACACACACACACACACACACACATGCATACACGCACATGCACACATGCATGCATACACACACACACACACACACACACACACACACAGTGCCAGAAATGAGCTATGGCTCAAGCAGTAGTGCTAGCCTTGAGCAAAAAGCTCAGGGACATCACCCAGGCCCTGAGTTCAAGCTCCAGGATAGAAAGAGTATAAAAAGGGAAGAGCAAAGGATATAAAAAGGAGAGGATAGAGGAGAGGACAGGGATAAAGGAAAGGACAAAGGAGAAGAAAAAGGAGAGGAAAGAGGAGGGGAAGGGAGGAGAAGAAAGGAGAGACACAAGAAGGAGGAGGGGGAGAGAACTTTCCTACCTCACAATGGGTAAGAACATCCATCATAGAGGCCTCTTCATCTCCTCTAGTGAATATAGTGACTGGAACAACACTCTGTTTAAAATTTTTTTGAAATAGTTGTTAATGTTTTACTCAGTAAGAGCTACACTTTACACCACAGAAGAGACACCACTTTGTTTACATTTTTTATATCAACCTTCTCAAATTCTTAACCTAAAACAAGAGATAAAATTTTTTTAAATCACCATAATTTGGGTATGGAAATAATGATTGCCAATTAAGGAAAGAAAGAATACATTTTCAGCAGAATCTAGATTTACATTTCCAGTAAAAATGTGTCCTGCTATGGAAGAAATGGGGTGGGATGGGGGAATGATTAACAGCTCATATTAGGATAAAAAAGTATTTCCTTAAGTATGACTTTATCAAGGAATTCTATAGTATATTCACAATTTATACCTCCTTTGCCTTTAAAATGGTAATGTTTTAATATACTAGGCAGATATCAACTAAAATTACAACAGTGATATACGTAATACTTATTGAAATGTATAAAAAAGCAGTATTAGTATCATCATTGTTATGTAGATATTGGGGTTATTACCTGAGAAAGATTTATTAAAAATTAAAGTGAAGGAACTAGAAAAGTTGAGAAGAATTGAACAAAAATTTGAGTTCCATTTTACTTTTCAAAGGCGTATTTGTCTAGTTTTTACTGTTGCTGTTCTGTTTTGTGACACTAGGGATTAAAACCAAGGCCTTGTTTTTCTCTCTCTCCTCTCTCTCTCATAGTACCTGTCCTGGGGTTAGATCTCAGGGCCTGAGTACAGTCCCTGAGCTTCTTTTTGATCAAGGCTCATATTCTACCACTTGAGCCACAGCTCTACTACTGGCTTTTTTGGGTAGTTTAGTTCCTGCAATCCTCCTAAGTAGCTAAGATTACAGGGTAAGGCACTGGCAACTGGCTTAAAGCTGTCTTTAAAGCAAATTGTTAGGTGACCAAAGCAATGTTACATGACGATTTTTTTTTTAATAATCCAACAGTGCCACTCTGTGGACAAAATAGGAAACGTTTAAGCACTTAAAATTTCTGACCAATTAATCTTAAAACTGGTGCTAGTGTCTCACAAAGTAATCTTAGTTATTCAGGAACTTGTGATTTGAGGATTTAGGTTTGAAGCCAGTCTGCTGACAAATCTGAGGTTCTCATCTCCAATTAACCAGCAAATGCTTGAAGTAGAGATGTGGTCCAAGTATTAGTGCACTGGCCTTGAACTACTTTTAAAATAAGCACACTTGGTAGCCATATAATGTTTTTATTTCAAAATAATATGGAATTGAGCTACAGATAACTACTTATAAAAATATTTTTTCAAATAAGCTAGGCTAAAAAGGCTAATTATCATGTGTCAATTGTCATATGTGGAATCTAGCCCTGAAAAAAATGAATGACATGAGTGTGAATCTGGGGAGAGGGGAGGGAAAGGAGGGAGTGAGATTGTGCGAATATAATCTGAGTGCTTCCTAAGCATTTATGAGAAAAGAATTATGGAACAAGAAAGAATAGGGAAGGTAAGTTTTATGGAAGTATTTTATATGTATGAAATTATTAAAATGAACCCACTTTGTACAATTTATACTAATTTTAAAAAGAGTAAAGAGATTTTAAAAAGCTAATAAACACAACACAGAAAAGAACAGAGATTTTTAATTTAAAATACAAACCATATTGGTTTCATTGTTGATGGAAGACATCTTGTCTTGCACACAGGATAGATTCTACTTCCTGAGTGGAGCTAAGTGACCTAAGACTCCTGAAAACGAATGCACAAAAAGTTATTCCACATACTCCCTAAATAACCTTAACATGGATATGCAGTGAGAATACCATCTCAAATCACAGTCTTGATTGGTGTGTGTGTGTGTGTGTGTGTGTGTGTGTGTGTATGTGTGTGTGTGTGTGTGTGTGTGTGTGCGCGCGCGTGCATGCGCCAGCCAGTCCTGTGGCTTTAACTCAGGGCCCGTGTGCTGACTCTTATTTCTTTTTTTTGCTCAAGGTTATCACTTGAGCCACTGATCTACTTCTTGCTTGTTAGCTGGAGATAAGAGTCTCATCGACTTTCCTGCCTAGTCTGGGTCTCATTGCAATCCTCAGATCTCAGCCTCCAGAGTAGCTACGATTGGGTGTTTTTTGATAAAAACATTAATAAGAACAGAGAGTAAACCATCTACTGCTGCTGGAAGAAAGAGAATCTCACAACCCTGACCTTGAATAAAAGAAGGCAAACAACGAAAAGAGAATACAATGTATAATTTGACTTGCACAAAGCTGAAAAACAAGAAAAATTTACAGATTAGGAGGAGTCTTTCCAAACCACTGCATTTATAGTTTTACAAGTTTTTAGTGTCCTATTTTGTAAACAGGCTTTGAGTTATTTCACCAATTAACAATTCATGGGCATTCAAGTTACTTTCTAAAGTTTTGTTTTTATAAAGAACACTCTAGAACAGTCTTACACTGATGCAAGTAGTTTTGGGGTATACATTTCTAGAAGCAGAAACAATAGATCAAATAATTACACATATGAAAATTCTCCATTACTTCTTCTCCAATAAGGAGCATTGTTAGCTATACTTTCCATAGCACACTAAGTACCCTGCTAATCCTGCATGTAGATTTTACAGATGAACAAATAATGTACCAAGTAACACTTTATAATGAGATGATCAAATGATTTTTTCTTTGATTTATTGATACAACATATTTCTTACCACTA
Organism: Dipodomys merriami; assembly: GCF_024711535.1. NCBI lineage: Eukaryota > Metazoa > Chordata > Mammalia > Rodentia > Heteromyidae > Dipodomys > Dipodomys merriami. Next base: position 111,055,610 of record NW_027204492.1, read on the forward strand.
AAATCTTAACTCAAGTTCTATCTCTGAAAAGGAAAGCTGCTATATAAAAACTACCCCATCTGGTTAGAACACTGCTTTCTCCAATGATAACACTCACATTTTAACAGTAAGGCAACATCACACGTCTCCTTACATAAGAACAGCATCAAAGAGGGTTAATACTTTAAGTTTGTGACTAGAGTAGTTTAGCTACAACCTCCTCACTTACTAGTAAGTATAAATAACTTATGGACAACTTAGAGTACTTAAATTCTCCATTTCCTACTTCAAGACTATAAAATAATGATAATAATTGTGAAGTCTCATGGAGATACAGGGATTAAATAAGTGTGTGTAATAACTATTGTCTTACTTGGCTATTATCAACTATTGTCTTTTTACTATTATCTAGTTTATCTACTTACATAAAACTGTTTCCAATAAAACATCATGGAATACTTAAGAATATATTTTCACTGTCATAACATTTAATCTGAAATCATAATGTACATTACAGATATAAAAATTCTTTTTTTTCTACTAGGGTATGTTGCAAACAGACAAAAAATTAGGTTTTCCTCAGAAACACTTGAAAAGAAATTCAAATTACAATATTTGGCATCTCACTTTTGATGGATTTTTACACATTTCTGTGTCCCATTTTTTTCCACAGATAAATACAATTATTGCTTGATAAACTGCACCACTGTGAAGTGTGTTGCCCAATTTTGTAATGTGCAAAATTTAGTCTTCCAATGATAGTCAATCGTACCATACATTTTCATTCTGTTCCACTGTTTCCCACAGGTAATGATTACAGCTTCTACTGTATTAAGAGATCTCAAACGACTCGATTATGGCAACAAATTCTTTAAGGTCAAAATCCTGTGAAACCAGATTTACTTAAAATGAAGCTTACTTGGATATTGTAGTAAAAATTTAAACTAAATCTAAACTCTTGGGTGTTATTTTGTTTGTTTCTTAAACCCTTGACGATTCCATACTCCAGCAAGGCAATCGTTCACTTCAACAAGATAGGGATCACAAGGTTGAGAGCTGAAAATGGCATTTCACCCCTGGACCTTAGCAAGCAAGTTAAAAAAATGATCACAGCCACAAGCGGACCTCCGCGATACCTGTTACAAAACCATTAAAGAGCCCCAAGCCCGAATAAGGCCAGATGAGAGAAGAGAAACCATTCCCAACACAGTGAAGATAGAGGTTTTTCTAGTAAATACCCAAACAGCTGGCGGGCTAGACCCCTAGCACGCAGTCAAGGCTCCCCGCTTTCCAGGGATCCCTACATTTGGTCGTTTTTACTGTCTCCAGCAGCCGCCCTGTGGAAGCAAAGCAGAATCTTGAGGGTGCACCCGCTCCACGTGCCGATAGATTTCAATAATCCGATTACAACGAAAGGGAGGAAATGGAGAGGTTGTCTTGGACCCAACGCGGTTACCTCCAAATCTCCGTCAGAACCTCAAAAGATGGTAATGGAATCAGATCGCGAGTTGATCAAATCTCAACTGCGCAGGAGTCAGTTCTTCCGTTCCTACCTTCCTTGCGCACATCAGAGGCCGACCACGCCTCCCTCGTGTCTTTCCCCCCTCCCCCGCCTCTCCCCGCCTCCCCCCACTTCCCATGCCGCCACCGGCGTCGCCACAGGCACCACCAACCTCAGCAGCCCCCACCCTCCTCCCGGGCCACTTCCCGCCCCACTTTCAACACCCCCTCCAACTCGCCTCCACGCGGGAAAAGAAAAGAGAAAAAAAAATAGGTTCCATGCGACCCAGAAAGTTAGCACCAAGTAGTTAATCAGGGGCCAAACTGTCCCTGGGAACCACCCAACTCGTCTCCCTCCAAGCGCGTGTAAAAGTTGAAAAGACAAGGTATAGACTCCCCTCCTCCCACTCCGCACCCCGCAACCCCCGAGACAAGAAAAATTCATGAGAATAAAGTCTCACTGGATAGATAGACCTATCATGATCGGCCCCGGACCCGAACCTGCTACCTAGCCTCCGAAGGCGTCCGAAGACCGGCTGCTGGCCCAAGCCCCAGCTTTCCACATTTTCGATCATTACTGCTTACCGCGAGGGGCCGGCGGTGGGCGACTGGCGGCTGTCGAATGGCGAGCGGCGGGCGGCGGGCGGCGGGCAGCTGGCGATGGGCGGCCGGCGAGCGGCGGCCAGTGGCGAGCGGCGAGCAGCGGGCAGCTGGCGGCTGGCAAGTGGCTGCTGTAGAGTCGGCGAGCAGCGTGTGGTGAACCCGTTGAGCGCGGGCAAATATTCACGTATCCACGTGCACAAACGGAGGCGGGGCAGTTTCACTGACCAATCAGCGGTCATCTAGAAACATTCTGGCAGGATTGTTAGCTCAACCTGTTGGCTAGGAACCTTAGAGGAAGGGTTGCTCGGGAGACAGCAGGAGGCGGAGCTTCAGTGCCTCCTCTGGTACATGTCCAGACCTGAGGGGGAGGGGAATTTCAAACATGGAGTGACCATTGCTTTGGTGTCGTCCCCCTCTCCCGCATGTCTCAACCGCTTTGGTCACGTGTGCGCTGCCTTTTTGCTGAGTCACGCTGCATGTGTCTAATCCCACCTATAGGGTGATAGAAAGCAAAGACCTTAGGCAGAGAAAATGGATAAGGCAAAACTCTTCAAGGAGTTTTGTCCTAGCCCTGGGCTTGAATTAAGGCCCAGGCAATGTCCCTTAGCTTTTGTGGGCAAGGCTAGCACTCCACCACTTGAGCCACACCTCCACTTTTGGCATTTTGCTAGTTAATTGGAGATAATCTCATAGACTTTCCTGGCTGGACTGGCTTTGAACCGCGATCCTGAGATCTCAGCTTTCTGAGTACCTGTTGTTGAAGCTACTGTCACGTGGCAAGGATTCCAGGTGTTTTTTGGTCTTAGTTTTTGTTTTTGCAGCTAATGATCGCCACTTTTACTGTTATTAGTTTTTGGAGGAAACCATCTCTACTTGCTTTTAATTATTCTCCCTTTAAACTGTTTTAATGGTTATAAAGGTGATACACAGAGAGAAGGGGCACAGTTTCATAAGTCAGAGACTTAGTATACTTCTCTTTGAACAATGTCACCCCTCTCTTCTCTCTCTCCTAGTTTTTCCCTCTTGTTCCCACCGACAAATTGTAACATTCATTTTCAACATAGATACTACTGAGTACAACTGCTGTGTGTTCCTTTGTTCACCCCTGTATTTCTCTGCCACCCCTACACTCCCAAAGACAGATAATGCAACAGACAACACACAAAAAAAAAAGAACAACAAAAAACCCTCCTTATTTCCATTCCCTGGAGGGATTCCAGCTTTTAAAGGGAAAAATATTAGCAGAAAAGCAGTGACTGAAATCCCTGACAGAAAACACCGTACAACAATGAAAATTTCTGGCGGGCGCCGGTGGCTCACTCCTGTAATCCTAGCTACTCAGGAGGCTGAGATCTGAGGATCACGGTTCAAAGCCAGTGCAGGCAGGAAAGTCTATGAGACTCTTATCTCCAATAAACCACCAGAAAACCAGAAGTGGCTCAAGTGGTAGAGTGCTCGCCTTGAGCTGAAGAGGCAGAGGGACAGTGTCCAGGCCCAACAAAAAAACTTGTAGGCTGGATGTAGGGATAAGAAATTCTGACAGGCAAGAGCCCAGACAATCTCAAAGATGAATGCTGCCATTCTCACCCTATCTCACATTTCTATCTCTCTCCTCCCTCCCTCTCCCTCTCCCCCCATCTCTTTCCTTCTCCCTCTCCTTCTCTCTGTCTCTCCTCCTCCTTCTCTCTACTTTCTTTTTGCTGAAAAGCACTAGCTCCTTACTTGGATCCACAAATTAACTAAAAGCAGGAGAAAAGTTCAGCAGTGCTGTCTACAATTTGTATTTAATCTTTGCTTTAAGCCATTGTCTCCGTTGTCACTGTGCATATTACGTTAAAGGTCTTAAAAGCGCCTAAGGAACAAAGCCTTGTAGGACAGATCACCCCCCAAATGAGGGCCATTACCTATTATGTTGAGGCTCCATCCAGGAGCAGGAGGAATCACCTCATGGAAACCAGATTGCTCCCCTGAAGAAATGACTGTGGTAGAAACTTACCCAGAACCTGGAGAGAACCAGAACCAAGATAATGACCCACCAGGCCACACCTACAACTGGGCTTTTTTTATGTTCTTAATGAAGCTTGCTCAGCTTTTTTTCTGCTAATAGCTGATGCTGTATCACTTGAACCTCACCTTCACTTCTGGCTTTTGGCTCAATGCTTGGAAATTTAAGTCTCTTGGATTTGTATGCCCTGGCTGGCTTTGAACCATGATTCTCAGATCTCAGCCTCCTGACTAGCTAGGATTATAGGCATAAGCCCTCAGCCCCCAGCATAAATAGAACTCTTTAGGCATGCTTTCTGGCTCCTGCCCTGAATTCTTCCATTATACCTTTGTACCCTTTAAATGACTGAAGATAAACTGCAGTGCCACTTTCCTGTGCCACATATTTTATTATACCATATAATAAAACATCTCTGCCCTTCATCATGTCTTTTTCTTTCTTTGCTAGTACTACAGTTTGAACTCAGGGCCTCAAGCTTGCTAGGCAGGTACTGCCACCCCTTGAGTCATGCCTCTAATCCTGCCTTTTGCTGGTGATTATTGAGCTGGAATCTTGTAGACTTTTCTGCCTCTGGTGACTATGAACTGAGATCCTCCAGAGAGTCTCAGATAGTTTAGGATTAGAATTAGGGACATCAGCCACTAGCAAGTGGCCATTGGGTCGCTTTGCATAATGGCTGAGTGGCTGGGTCTGACATATTCCTTTCCTTATAGACTTTATCCCTTTCACTAAGTTTTGAGGCTTATTTAGCTATTTATTTAGCTTATTTAGCCATTTAATGTGCTGACTCTCTAGTAACATTTACCCTTTCCTCTGAAACCATTCACCAGAGATGTCCACCTTAACTGGCTTCCAGGAGTATTATTAGTCAGTGCTTAAATTTGAATGGGGAAAGAAGCTGGCCTTAGCAATGGTTCTGTGCTTGCTTCCATAAGCACATGATGAAAGCTATTTCTAGTCTCCCAAGCAGAAGCACAGGCTAGAGAACCTGCACAAATCCTGGAGCCATGTTTGCTGGGTTTGTACCCCAGTGCCAATTTGTAGTTACTGTATCTATGGTTTGGGTAAGCCAAGTATTGTCTGGTACTCAGTTTTTCTTTCCATAAAAGGGACATATTTTGAAACATAATTTTTCCAAGGAACTTGTTTTTAAATTTTTAAAGAAGATTTATATATTTTGGCTATATGTCTATTGCCTCACACTTACGACAATAGTAATAAACCTTTGTTGAACTCTCATTCTCTTTACCACCCCCCCCCCCAAAAAAAAAGTACAGTCATAACTTTTTCCCTGGTATGTAAAGGAGCTATTAGTAGTCTGGATGTTCAAAGTACAGCTTTCCTTCTCAAAATTAAACTAGATTAATGTCCATTATGGATATCACATTTTTTCCCATCTTTTTGCCTTAGGTGTTCATTGATGTCCACGTGCCCATAAAACATTTTGTTTGTGAAAAAAATTACATAACAATGAAGAGAATAAAACCAGTTGTTTAATTGCAGTCACGTTTATTTGCAGTTTCTATACACACTTTCTAGGTAATCAAACTTTTCTGGTACATTTTTTGAGAGGGGTTCACAATGAAACTGTCACCGTTTTTACTAAAAATAAATACAAGACTTAAAGTGTTGCACAGCTCTAAAATATACAAAGGCTTGGATTGAATGTAAACGTTGAAAACATCTTACAAAAGAAACCATCTTGGCAACAATTAAAAAAGTTCATATTTACAAATATTACAAAAATACAAAATGGATGCAAGTCCATAAACCATTGTCTTTGGGGCCAACATGAACTGGTTCTAGTACCTTCTTCAGCGTTTTAGATCTTTTCGTTAGGACCTTATTCTCAAAATGCCACCGCTGCGGCAACTATACTTGCTGACCTTTGGCAAAGAGCAAATCACATATTTTATTGGTACAACTAGCCCATGTCCTCTGCTTAGCCAAAAACAAAGCAAAACAACCAAAAAGAAACATCAAAGCAGATTTTTTTTACAAAGACAAAATTTGCCCCATGTGACATAGACATGTTGTATAAACATAAAGAAAAAAAATAGCATCAGTGCAAACAACAGAAGAAAAGTTTGGAATGATGTTCTTTGTAATACCTAATGTGTGTACCTGCGTCAAGCTGGCAGTGATGTTAAGACAGCCCTAAACTTTGCTTTTGTTTGTTATGTAATAAAGCCATGTAGAATGTTCCAGATTACTAAGGAATTGCTTGCTTGCTTTTTTACTCAGTTTGTTACTCAATACTCTTTATTTTTTCCACAGTGAATTTATAATCCATCTTTATTTGGGTTTTTAAATATATGAAATATAAAATAGAGAAACTCTGCTATAGATTTTTTGAGTAAACAAAATAAGTAAAACTATATTATAAGGGTTAGTTCTGTGATCATTACATATAGAAGGTATCTTATTGCCTCATAATTCAAGTCAATATGTATTTTAAAATATATATATGGTACCATTACTTAAATCAATGTCAATAATAAAGAGGTGACATTTTTATTAAAGCCAATTCATGGGTTTTCTATTCAAGATTTAGAATAATTTTTTTAAAGCCCACATAACCTTTCTTCACACTTAAAAAACCCCTAGCTATGCAAAAGCCATACTGCAAACGAACTGCTTTTATGAAAATTGCAATCACCTATTGTGACTGAAAAGAATGGTTTCTTATCACATTTACCTAAAATCTTTTATTTCTAAAATTTTGCCAAGTTTTCTTTTCAAAGCATGAAACAGATTTGTTCATGTTCCCATGCTGGTTTTCTTAATTCATGTGTTCCAATGAGAAATGGATGGTCCATTTGTTTTCAAACCCCAACACATTTTTAATAATAAAAAGTATAACACTTCATAAATGTTCAAACCCTTTACCAGGTAGCTTATCTATCCCCAGTACACGTGAAGTTCTCTCTCGCTCACTTGCGTGCGCTCTCTCTCTCTCTCTCTCTCTCTCTCTCTCTCTCACTCTCTCTCTCTTTCTTCCTCTACCCCTCCACCCCCAGCACCCATTTTACATACAAGTATGACAAGAAATTAAGTGACACAATTTGGTACTAAAAACAAATATTAAAAGCCAGAAATTTTTATTTTCTTTTCAAACAAACAAAACACCAACAGCAATCAGAATCTCTAATTCTTAATCTGTAGCTCTTAAAACACATCTCTATTGAAAGACAATATCTTCTTAGACCAGGCTTTCTCATTCATTTTTTGTATGAATGAATCACAATCTAAAAACAACCTTTCATACCTCCTACCTTCCCAAATACCACTTGCATAGGCATAAAGCCAGCTGCTTATCAATTTTTTGGTAACCCTGGTGTGTTCTATCATTGTAATCACATTCTAGTCTTTTAAAAAGATCATATCCCTTCTGAAATCTCTCTACATTGTACCTCTCCCATTCAAAAATCTAAGTACATAGCTGCTTATATTTCTGACATAAGATTCCAAACACTAGTAACAGTTCACGTTAAAATCAGAAGTGCAAAAACCACTTGTAGATTTCAACTTGTAACTACCTTTTTTTCAGTTTTAAGACAAGAAAATTCAAGTAATTTCAAGTAATTCAGCTTATTTCCCTGCCTTCATGTTATCAGAGCCTTTGCCCTGACATTTCCTTCCCCACCCACCACCCTCCCCTTTGCCATCAAGCAGATAGAGTAAAGCCAGACAAAAACTCAGTTGTATGTAGCATTGTGAACCAGAACTGCGCCCCATTCCCAGTTTAATAGTGAATATAAATAATGCATATACACATACCTATCTCCCAACTACGTTGTTCACAGTGTCATTTCTGTTCACTTTTTTAGGTAGCATGAATTTCATCAGTACAGAGAGAAAGCTTTGCTGAAAACTCATTGCAGGTTTTAATAGCTCTGTAACATGCTTAGGTTTTATCTTCGTTAGTTTAAGAACCTGGAGCTAATTGCTAAACCATTTAAGGACTTCAAAAGATTCTAGTCATTAGATTATGACCCCAATAGCCTAATATGTTTCATCATAACCTAAAATGAACTACTGGTTTTCCTACTCATTCTCTTTAAAGCAATCCATTAAAAAAAAATTAAAACCTAAAAGACACTGTCAAATGCTGTTTTTCAGGGCTTTGTGTTGAGAATGATGATTTCTTTCATTGATAAAAGGTGTCAATCAAAAGCATGCTTTTCATTCTGTCCAGATTTCCACATGGCAAATCAAAGCCACGAGTTTCTATTAGCTTGTTTACATAAATGACTAGGTCTGAGTTCATTACTTCAGATTAACCACATTTCAGTATATGACCTCAAGATTTTTTTAATTTGCCAGTTTTTAATTCATATTTGAGGTTCATCACTTTGAAATCATACTGGTGGACATTTAAATATGGTATTTAATATGAAAATGGTATTCACAGAATACAGTTATTATGCTTTATTCTTGTGTGTTCTATAAACAGTTGGTGTGCGGTAGATAATTGGCCACATGTCCACTCATTGTTGATAAATCTATTTACACACTTTTATCAAAAATATGGTATTTACATATGTGTAGTTCTTTCTTCTAAATTTTGCTTTAGTTCATTTTAATGTAAAAAAATACCAAACCTCCGGAGTAATTTCATCTTCTTAAAGAATCATGACAGTGAGGGCTTTATTTTCTGAATAGGCAGCTCTGGGAAAACCTTGTGTAGGTCTCATGAAAAGTAGATACTTTTATCTCTTTTGTATTTCCTATTATCACAGGGAATGAAATCAGATAAATCAAACTAAGCTAAAGAAAACCATGAAAAACAGTGCAGCTACTTAAAACGTGGAAACCAATCCAGAATGACTCCATCAACATCCCATCTCCCCAGCAGGTATTTAAAAATTCATTACTTAGCAGTTATGGTACCCCCATCCTATTGGGAATTCTCTCGAGATCTCTGTGGTATCCCTAGGGTCTGTCATTACTAAGGGTTTGGGCATTGGGAGGGAGCCTGGCAGGGAAGCCTATGTGGAGCTCTGCGAGGAGCGGTCATCGTGTGGGCTCCCATCAGAGTTTTCTGTCTCTCCCTCAGAGATGGCCTGCATGGGTGTGTTGTACAGCCTGCAGCGTACACTATACCGGCTGCTGCTGGCCACAGGAGGTGCTCTGGATCGTCCCACCCTGGCTGATGCTGAGCTGGCAAAGTTCTTTGAGGAGAACCCTTCTACACTGACCCGCGGGGAGCAGGGAGAGAGAGGGGACAATGCCTCAGCCCCAGGGGATCCCTGATGGGCATCATCAGAACTTTGTGGGGCCTCCCCTGGAAGCTCCCCAGGAGGTTTCGGCAGGATGGGACTCTTGAGGATCTCTGTGGCGGACATGCGGTAACTGGAATCAGAGCGACTGCCTTTCTTGAGGAGGAGCAGCTTAAACTCTTCGTTGGATGTGTTGGATTTTTTGGCATTTCGGTAGATGAGACCAGGAGATCTCTGGCTGTTGGCAGTTGTCACGCTGCTGCTGGAGGAGGTGACAGAACTGGTGCTGCTGCTGCTGCTGCTGCTGCCACCGCCGCTACCACCACCACCACTGCTGCTGCTGAGGGGAGCTCTGGATTTGCTTCGAACAGACATGTCACCGGAATCTTTCCTCCCAAGTACTTTCCTCTTGGATCTTTGAAGGAAAAAAAAAAGAAAATGGGTAACATTTGGAGTCCACATAGGGCACTTTATGAAACAAAAAGTATTGGATTCCTATTCCTGCCTCTATTTAAAAAGGCATCCTGTAGGAGAGGTTTCTCAGCTTTAGGACCACAGAGATAAAGAGGAAGATACATTCTTTCCCCTCGTGGTGCTCACAGACTTAGAGAAATTGTCTGATAACCAATGGACATTGGCTAGGTTTCAGAGATGGCATTTTTTGATAATGGTTACTGTGGACACTGGACATTCCAGAAGAAGACTTACTGAGGGATTGTGCAACAGGTTAAGAAAAAAAAAAACTGCTGTCTAACTGACCTTCAACTTACCATGTGATCAGAGACAGCTGGGTTTTTTTGTTAGTAAATCTGTCTTTAAACTAGAGATGAAATGCTCTACTGGCCAGAATTGGCCTCCAAATAATAGCACAAGTGTGTAGAGGTGTGGATGGGACAGGATGGACCCTGCTTTGATGATGAGGCTGCAGGAATGGATATATGAGAATGTATTAAGACTATTCTGTGTACTCTTACATTTCCTGCTTATAGAAAGTTAGATAAAAAGACTTTTTCAGTAAGCAGATCTATTCTTGGCTGTAAATCCCATTTCCCTTAGCTTCCTAGTAACATCAATAGCATATTAATCAGTAAGCTAACTCTTGGTGAAGAATGGAAAACTTAGCATCTCTGAATCCCTTAAAGCTTTGTATACTCTAAGTTCTCAACAAAGTAAAATAGCTGGTGAGTATGGTGGCAATCCTGTAATTCTAGCTACTAGAAAGGCTGCCTGGGCAAATGGTTTATGAGACTTCATCTCAACCAATAAAAGGCTAGGCATGGTGGTGTGCTCCTGTCATCACACCCACATGGGAAATGTAAATGGAAAGACTGCTAACCAGGCCAGCTCAGGCAAAAATAAGAAACCCTATTCAAAAATTCATAAAAGCAAAAGGGGCTAGAGGCATGGCTCAAGTGATAGAGCACATGCCTGGCAAAAACAAGGCCCCGAGTTCAAATATACACAAGCACTAAAAAAAGGAAAGGAAAGAAAAATATCACTTATCACTTAAATAAGCAAAACCTACGCAAATACAAATCTAAGAGGATCAAACTCCTCAAGTCTAGTGAACCTCCAAACTCATCATATTACTGATTTTGTCTTGATAATTAAGCAGAAATAAATGCCATGAATCATCAGTAGCATTCATTTCATGGATAACATGAAATGAACTAGCAACATGATTTCTCACCAACTTAAAATCTATAGGATGAAAAAGAAACCTGAGTTTTGTGATCATTTTGTGATCATAAAGCAGCCTAAGTTTGGTTCATTAAAAACTCTGTAGTTATGATTTGGATGCACCAGTGTCTAGACATCCCAATAGAGTAGATTTTTCAAATAATATTAGCTTTTAGCAGATATCATACTCTAGACATAAAAATATTAACTTTATCATCAATATCAAATATATGAGCTATAGATATTCCTACTTACAGTAAAAGGACAGATAGGTTCAGAGATTTTAACTTACCCAAGGCTACATAGAAAGAGTCAGACCTGGGATTCAAATTTAAGTCTTTTTTATTCTACTACTAATGCCTTATTCACTATTCCAGACATAGCAGATGGCTCTTTGTGGGTATTTGGCTCTTTAACTTATAAAATATGGGAGGTGAGGGGAATATGGCTAAGGCTTAGACTAGACATTGAGGTGAATAAAAATAAACCAATGGTTATTTACCCACCGAGTACAGAAGTGTGCCTGCTACTGTGTATGTAGAAATTACTTTCAACTGAATCCCTAAAACAAAAATACTCCTAAACAATCCCACTGTTTTTAAAGAGCAGTGTTCTTCTTTCAAGAGGATACTGAATCAAAAAATCAGAAGACAAAAGTTGTTGGAAAAAAAGCAGAAGCTGAGATAGGCACTTGGTGGCTCATGCCTGTAATCCTAGCTACTCAGGAGGCTGAGATCTGAGGATCCCGGTTCAAAACCAGCAGAAAAAGCTGGGCAGAAAAGTCCTCATGAGACTTTTATCTCCAATTAACCACTCAAAAACCGGAAGTAGAGCTATAGCTAAAAGGGATACAGTGCTAACCTTGAGCAAAATAGCTCAGGGACAGCACCCAGGCCCTGAATTCAAACCACGTGATCCACAGGAGAAAAAAAAAAAAAGCAGAAGCCAAGGAAGCTGGGGCGGGAAGGAGGAGAGTTGTAAGCTGCTTGCTTCAAAAATGGTTTGTGAAGTTGTGAAATAGTAAAGAAAATCTCCAAATTCTGTCCTTTGAGAATTCCATCTAGGTACCTGAGGTTCATTTTTTTCCCACTGTGCATTTAAGCCTACCCATTTGACGTGGAAATGTCATTCTTCCTTGCTTGCCTTTGGTTTTGCTGGATTATATTACAGGGAGGAAAGGCTTTCTTCCCATGTTTATATTTGATGAGAAGCAAACCCTTTCTTTTTGGGGGGATAGGGGGAACTTGATGATACTTCCTCACCTGTGAATGACAGCAAATAAATCCTCAGTTGTCCGAGGTTTGTTTGGAGACACAAACACGCCTTCTGCTTCAGCTTGCGAGTCTTCACTAAGGGGTGAGATGATGGAGTCATCACTTGGTGATGATTCTTCAAATAAGAACAGAGATATCTTTAAGAGAAGTTTCTCAGCCCAGTAATGTGCTTCAAAGTCTCAATACTCAAATAGGAGTTACAGAAACCATCATTGTTTAAATGACACAGAGAGATCTATTGGCTACAAAAACTTCTATCTCAATCATTTTAGTAAGCAAAAAGAAATAGTGGAAGGAAACCAACACCCCGGGCTGTATGGAATGCAAGAAAGCAAAAGGAAATGGCTGAAGACATATTTCCATCATGACAAAGGCAGAGATGACTGACCTTTCAATGAAGCCTCATCCACGTTTCCTTGGGTCTCCTCTGCTCTGCTGTTATCAGAGGCACTTTGGGGTGAAACACCTGAAGCAATATTTTCCTGCTCAGAACATTTTTCAGGGAATGAGTTTACAGTTGATGTCTCTGATTCATAGCGGATATTCCCAGGCACTTTGTCATGGTGGCGGCTCATAACAAGTTGATGCTTACGTTGATTGCTTATGTCTGTTGCTCTCATTGGTGAAGTGGACTGAAATGTGATTACATCCACAGATTCAGATTGGGGACCATCTTCTTGATCTACAGAGGATGATTTCAGTACCTGCACTAGGGCTCCATCTGACCCAGATCCACACTGTATTATTTTACCATCCAAATCATTGTGGCGGCCAGCAGATACCCTCTGAAATCCTTCAGTGGAAACCCCACAGCTTTTACTTGATACATTTTCTGGCATAGGGTCATTTCCCATCTGTGGTTGGTCTTTTGTGCTACCAGTTGAGGTTACAGTTTCTGGATGGCAGTGGTTCTTCCCATCAAAAGTAGGGTTCTTTTCCAAATGGAGTTTATCTGGTCCCATCTCAACTGCAGTGGAGTCTACAAAGGTCAGTATGGTATCTTCAGCAGAATACTGACGGGATATTGGTTTCTTAGTTGTATGTGACCTAGTCTTGCCTGGAGACAAGGCAGCCATTGTGAGAGCACTGTCCTCTAAGTGGGGCACATCTGTATTGTTGCCTTCTCTTTGCTTAACTTCTTCAGACTTGCCGATGGACCTAAGATTAACAGATTTCAAGACTGTTGGCGTAATTGCAAGAGATGGTGGAGGATTTGACCTCAGCGTTTCTCCTACTGGGTTCTGCTTATAAGTAAAAACGTGCAATGGATGACGGTGATGGAATGGTTTATTCAAGACATTATGAAGAGCACTTAGGTCAAGGTGGGTAGGAGGTATAATCGGAAGTTCAAGATCTTTATTCAGTGATAGAGTTCCATCTTTTAAAGAAGGCTGCTGTAGGGAGGATTTCCTTTCTGGAACTTTAGGTTTTCTTTTGCTACCTCCAGGAGACAATGGACCTGAAAAGAAAGCGGTTGGGAAAGAGGATGTTGGTGTTTCAGACTGGCTTGAGTAACCACTTGATGGAGATGCCAAGCCAGCCAGCTTTTCTGGTGAAGCCAATTTAAATTCATTGTCAACTGAAGGAAGAGATGGAGTGGTGGCCCTTGATTCTGATTGTGATGTTTGGGATTCAGAGCTCTCTGGAGATTTGATGCATTCGATAACTGTAGTACCTGTAGCTGTGCTTGAATTGGATAAAGATCTATAAGGATCGTTTGTTTTCAAGTCATTTAAAAGCCAGAGGTCTGCATAGTGAGTTGATTCAGCACCTTCATCTTTGAATGATGGAATATCTGTGGTATCTAACTGAGGTTCCTTAACACCATGTTCACTCTGGTTCATCCAAGGCTCCTGTTTGGTAGGAACACTGGCATTTTCCACTCGCGAAGGTGTGTTGGAGAAATCAAGAGGCAGCTTCATTTCCCTGGAACTGTGAGGCAGGTGCTGACCACTGCTTATCTTTGGTTCTTTCTTCTCAGAAACATCTGTGTTGCCTTCAGACTTCCTCAACGATGAGCTACGTTTAGGTGGGGTTGGCTTTGCCTTTGGTTTCCTGAAAGAGATACTTGGTCGTCCCTGCCTCCTGTGATCTAAGTAGTCCTGCCAGCCGCAGTCGGGAAGACCAGGAGGAACCCCAATGCCTTGGCCATTCTCTGGGCCTAGGGCTGCATAGTGACAGACATAGCCTTTATTACCTTTCAGACCACAATCGAAGTGCATGGAGGTATAGTATCCTTCCGTGTCGACTGAGAAGTGGGAGCTAGTATCTGCTTTGTCTGATGGAGACTTTTCCAGAAAGCTGTCATAAGTGGCCATGCTTGTGAAGCTCGCGCAGCCCAGACTATCTGCCTTAGGACGCTCAGGACTAAAATCTTGGCGGCAGGATGCATCATGATGGTGGTGTAGGTAATTCCACTCACTGTCACTTGTGTTGCTGTTGTTGGTGTCATCCAGGAGATCAGCAACAGTGGAGGTAAAGGAGTTGGCCCGGTGGCCTCTCACTTTCTCCAAGTGGTCATTGTACTGCTCTGCCACAAAGACATTGCTGTCTTCATTAGCATGAGGAGCTGTGTTGAGAGACAACTCTGAGTCACAGTGTGAAGAGCCAGTGAGGGGAGGTGAAGCTGCAGGAGGAATTGTTTCTGAGGTCTGCGAGGGACATGTGGAGCTGCTGCCACTCCAGTTACCACTGGATGACTGATGGTCATCTTTCTGGTCCATGTGGCTGCCAAGGAGGACGCCAGCAGTGGAGATGCAGTGGATGGGGCTCCCAAAGGTGTCTGAGTTGGAGGAGATATCACAGCTGCCAGAGTCAGCAGCCATTCGGGATAGACGTGACCTTCCTCTCTCGCTTAGCTTGTGCTGGGGGCTGTGAATATGCTGAGAACAGGCCAGTCCCAGTGCAGCCTGGTGTTCCTGTGCACTTGGGCTGCTTGGAGCCTCACTACAATCATTAGGGGTTCTTTCATGGTCTCCCACAAAAGGTTCTCCATCTTCATAGGTTGAAGGTTTAGCACCAACTTTGGGCTCAGCATCTCCACCTCTATTACCCTCTCGAGGAAGGCTCCGAGAACGGGTACGGCTGCTCGCTACAGGAGTAAACATGGTGTCACCTTTGTCTGCCAGGGCAGAAATGTTGCCGGCTGAATGAGAAAGGGAAGCTGCAATGCTTTGACCCCTTTGAGCTCTGATTCTTCTTCTGGATGGGGCAGCAATCAGAATATCTTCAGTTTGGCATTCTGAATCCCTGGTTCCGGATCTCCGATTGACAATATTGGAGGGGTCTGGGTTTGTGTGCACAATCACGTTCCTTTCCCTGGCCACTGGGGACTCATCAGAATCTAGGGCACAGGGAAAACACAATGAGATATCTCATGTATCAGCAGAATAACGTGCTTTTTTTCAGAGATATCTACCAGTCTGAATGCTGGCATGTTAGAGATCTCTCTCTTCAGACAAACAAACAAACAGTAGCCAGGCAGCAGTGGCTCATGCCTGAAATTGTAGCTATTCATGAGGTTCCTGATCTGAGGATCCTGGTTTGAAGCTAGCCTGAGCAGGAAAATCCTTAAGATGCTTATCTCCAAGTAATCATCAAAAAGCCAGAAGAAGAGCTGTAGCTCCAGTGTTAGAATGTTTGCCTTGAGCAAAAAAGCTCAGGGACAATGCCCAGGCCCTGAATTTAAGGTCCAGGAAAAGCACAAGAAAAACATAGCAGTGAATAGATAACATTAGGAGAAAGTTAGAATACTTTCTATCTCTGGCTTTGTCTCTGCTTCATTCTCTATATATTAGCAACTATATTTGCATATACACATTTATCTATGTATATATACATACATACATACAAAGAGATGTTCTCTCTTTCTGTGTGTGTGTGTGTGTGTGTGTGTGTGTGTGTGTGTATATGTGTGAGTGTGTGTGTATACCATTAGTGGGGCTAGAACTCAGGGTCTGGGCACTGTTTCTTAGATTTTCCCTTAAGCTTTTTCACTTGAGCCACAGTTGTTTCTGGCTTTTTGATGATTGACTAGAGATAATAATCTCATAGACTTTCCAGCCAGGGCTGGTTTCAAACTGCAATCTGAGGATCTAAGCCTCCGGTGTAGTTTGATTATAGGTGTGGGCCACTAATGCTTGGTTTGCTTTATATCTTTTCTGAATTATCTCTCTTCATCCTCATTCATTTGTACTCCCCCCAAAACTGCTTTTTCTGTACTAAAGTACCCTTTATCCTCTTGGCTGTTATTTTTCCTTTGTGTTTATAATATTAACATGTTGAAATAAAAATCATAGAGTTCATTACAAGAAATAAAAATAATATTTACAGGAGATGCTACCATAATAGTAATACTGTTTTCAAAATAGAGATGTTCTCAATATGATGAACAGAAAAAAATTGGAAATATCACTCCAGGGCATCATATTTTCAATATTCTAGTATGCTCAAAATGTACATTTTAAAATAGTGCCATACAATTGTATCTTTCCTAAATGAAATTCCAAGTCCCATCAAAAAAGACTTGGATTGAATCTTTCTACTTTTTATGAAGTTTCTACCTTAATAGAACTTTTTAAAATTGGCAAAAGATTTCATTTCAGCCAGAACACTGGAATTTCCATGTCTGAGTCTCTAATATTAACCCTTTATAGTTAAGATCAGAAGTTAAACAAAATTCCAAAGGTGGTATCGATCAAGTTGCATTGTACTTATAATGTGGTTTGTTGAATGGTAAATACTTTGTACAACTAACTAAAGATAAAAATATAATTTTAAATACTCATAATCTTGTATATTACAAATGCAAAAAGAAAAGCAAAATAAAAATAAAAATTCACTCAAGTTTGTAAAAAAAATCCACCTAGTTTGCTGAATATAAAAGAAACACACCTTATTTCCAAAGCTCTACCAGTTAAAAATATTTATTATTTTTTTAAGGAAACCATTCGAAAGCTGTCACTCATTTCAACTTCCTGATAATATGTACTACACAGAAACCATGAGCTTTTTCTTAATACCACACCTATTTCTTGTTGAACTCTTCTGGGGATACCCGAGATGGTTTTCCTTCTCCTCAATTTCCGTCTCCGCTGTAGGACAGATTGTGAATGAACAAGAGAGCAGCGTATACCAGCCTCTCTGTCAAAACCAACTCCTACAAACCACAAATAGGACTCATTAGCCTTTAGAAATGGAAAACAAAATTTTCACTTACTTGGAACACAGTGACATTTATTGGTTGGAAGTAAGGGAAGCCTGTGACCAAATATAAGGGAGCCCTTATTCAGCTCTTATTTAAATGATGCTGTAGTACATTAAGCTTTACTTCTAAATGCAGTTTTCTACAACAGCTTGCACTGTCAAAAGTCACCAAAAGAAAGAGACAAAAATCAAAACAAAGAGAAGAGAGAAAAACCATAAAAAAGCACTCTCAAACAGTAATGGATCCTTCAGGATTTATAACCTTTAGTCACTAGTATTTACTGGTCTATTTCTGGGCTCTGTGAAACTGATACCTTTGCATAGTAGATCTGTAGCCAAGATGTTAACCTGAATTAGTTCAGCTAACATACCCTGACCCACTTCTTCATTAAAAGCTTCTTTGTGAAATTTTTCTCCTCTACCTTCAATGCCAAAATCTTCTCCACCACCACCCCCCTTTCATGTACACACAAACACACAAGCTGCTGCAAGGAAACAACAGCATGGGGAGTTTTTTTTTTTTTAAAAAAACTATGCTGTACTCTACTTTCTTCTGCTGACTGACTTCATTGGATGCTTTTTTGGTTTAGTACCAGCTGTCCTGCCAATGGGAAATAAATATACCAGGGAGTCTCTAGTTCCTGAAATGAAATGCATCTACTTTCTGTACAAACTGTAAAAGCTAGAATCCCCAGGCTTTAAACCACTTAGTATTTTGTTATGTATAGGGGCCCAACCATGATGCTTATTAGTTTATTTCTAAATAATCCTATTGTCAACCGTTCTATCAAAAGTAGAACGATGAGGAGGGATATGAAGATCTAAACTTTGGTCTGGCCTACCCCCTCACTGTGAAATTTTCAGAGTGAGCTTCACCTCAGGAAGCCACAATGTTGTGCTTTGGAATGGCTCACCTCATCATTTATCTTAACTCTTAAGCACAGGGCCACCAATGGCAGGTTTAATCTTCGCTGTATAATGAAGAAGTTGAGATTGACTTGGCATCACAGTGCCAACAGTTTCTAGAATTCACTTTGAAATGCCTGTTTCACATCATGAATAATTACATTATTACCACAGAATTCATACAAATGGGATTTTCCTTTCTTGGTTCCAACTGAATGTTAAAAGCCTTCATTCTAATTTTAAGGGTATCAAGACACAGATATCATGTGTTATATAGACATAATTAATAATGTTATCTTTAGAGCTCTTGAAATCAACATCTAATCTAGGCTTGAGTCTGAGAGTTCCTGAAATAAAGCAGAAAGAAAACCCTTCCCTTTATCCTAATCACAGGACGATGGTCCATAATCATAGTACTAAATTTAAAAACAAGATTTTACTTACAGTGCCAGGAAGGAAGTAGGTGCTTCTAATAACCAGATATTCCCAGAACTGAAAATTAGTTTAAGAGGGTGCCAAAATGATCTGTCATGGCAGCTGAACTCCACTAATACATCCCATTTAGATTACAGAGATCAGATAAGCACATATCTTTAGAATAATTTATCCTACACATTGAATAGATCATCAGGAAAATGTAGTCCCAGCTCACAGCGAGCCAATCAACTAAGAATGTTTTTGCAGAAAGGAACTAGTATCTGTCTCAGAAACCTGGTCCATTTGTTCCCCAGTCTATATAAGAGAAATCTGAGTAGGGTTAATAATAGTTATGTCTAAATATCTCAAGGGACATGTAATCTTTAGTCATGTGGCACCAAGATTCAAATCAGTCATAACATGGTTATTTTGCTGTTCTTTCATCCTTTCCCTCGCTCTCTCTGAGTCCCTCATTTCCATTTCCATGTTTTGATGTTTTCTATACATAAATATGATGAGGTGTTTTAAGAAATCCTAGTGGATAGATCATTGAATTTCTACCTTTAAAGTTGGAATACCTTAAAAATATAATTTAACTTGCAGCTAAGGTTACCAGACCCAATTTTGTTTTTGTTTTTGTTTTTTGGTCCAGTTGTGGGGCCTGAACTCTGGGCCTGAGCACTGTCCCTCAGCTCTTCAGCTCAAGGCTAGCGCTCTACCACTTTAGCCACAGCGCCACGTCCAGCTTTTTCCTTTTTTTTTTCTTATGTGGTGCTGAGGAATCGAACCCAGGGCCTCAGGCATGCAAGGCAAACGCTCTACCACTGAGCCAACTTCCCAGCCCCACCAGAGCCAATTTTGGAATTCCTAATTGCTGCAAATATACTTTAAAGAAAAGTCCAGCTAGGCTCCTGACTAAACTAATACTCAACTTCTCTATACATAAAAGGAGAAAAGTGAAAGAAAGATAGATTTGTTGGTTTTAAAGCAGAATTCATCCATCTTCTATGTATTCATATTTTAAAGGTCAAAAATTCCTGAAATCACTAAGTCTAAAGAATCTTTTTTTTTTTTAAAAGAAAACAGCTTACCTTCATCCAGGGAAACATGAAAGCATGTTTTCCAGCTGGTGAGCAAGACATTACAGGAAGTTTTAGAAACCTGGGGTGTGCTCTATTCTTTCTTGCAGTTGCCTAAATTCATTACCATGTGATTAATTTCTCCATTATTTCAGTAAGCTATGAGCAAAGAGCTATTGGTGGTTTTTTCCTCAAAAAGAAACTGTCCATCATTTACATAACAAGCAGCATATGTACAAATTGATGTTCAAAATTTGACAAAAGAATATTGAATGTCTCCTGGGTTGTATTTTGATTTTTTAAAAAAAGGTATTATCCATTTAGAAAAATGGGAGTTTTAGCTGACAGACCCAACAGTACAGGTTTTTAGTATATGAAATACACAGACTATTTGGCCCCAAGTACCCATAAGGAAAGAAATAATGATACCAGTGACATTGATGGGAATAATGCAAGAAGAAATCACTTGGGCATCTTGTTTCATCTTCTCCTCTGGCGTTGGGAGAGGCAGCGCTTGGCTCCAGTTGGTCTGCTTGTCCAGTGTCGAGGGGATATTGTGTATTGGGTTTTTTGGCCTCTGCCCTAACATGACATCTGCATTTTCATCCTCAGGAGGGTGAGACTGTAAACAAAGTATTTTCAGATTGAGCCATCATAATTTTTAGGTAAGTACACGTATAAGAAAATTCATAGTTATTAGCTATGAGAAAATGATGTGACAAGCTTTTAAAATGAAAAAGGAAGGATTCTTAGAAATAGTAAGCATAACTACTTGAAACCATTATTTCAACATTGAAGTGACACAAAAAGACAATTGGGCAAGTTAAACATGCTGGTCAGGTAAAATGGAATGGAGAAAGACAAGGTAGCCAGAAATTCTTGAACTTCAAACGGAAGAAAACTGCCTATCTCCAATCCAGTGAAAGTAAGATCCACTTTTTTTCTCACCATAAATTCTTATTTAAAAAAAAATCTCAAGAAGCCAGGCACAGGGGTCTCATGGCTATAATCACAACTACTCAGGAGGCTGAGAACTGAGGACTGTGATTCTAAGCCAGCCTAGGCAGGATAATCTGTGACATGCTTACCTCCAATGAATCAGCAAAAAGCTGGAGGGGAGTTATGGCTCAAGTAGTAGAGCACCAGCCTTGAGCAAAAAAGCTCAGAGATAGCACCCAAGCCCTGAACTCAAGCCTCAGTACTGGTGTATATGGGCACATATACCCACACAGACACAGACAAAGACACAGACACAGACACATACACACACACACACACACACACACACACACACACACACACACACACACACACACACACACACACACATCTCAAGAGCTGTCCATAACTACAATCAAAGGAAGCACATGATGTAAATGCTTATAAAAAGGCTTTAAAATATGCCAGAAAAAAATGGAGTCTAGAGACAAGTCAACCTAATCTGGGAGGCCATTAAAACACATGGGAGTTCATGTCACTGCAGGAGGACGGCTTTTGTGAATCACATTTAAGAAATTTACTTCAATCAACACTATATACACCTGGAAGGGCAAAAGTAAAGGGGTCCCCCCCATCCCCATCTACAGAGTATAATACAAATGTTGTTTCTGGAAGGAGTCAACTGGGTTGGTTGCCTTTTCAAATTTGAAAGGGTAAAACAGCATTTAGTTTATTTTCTTTTGGCTTGACAGTGCAAAACTCTCCTTCAAGCTGTGCATTTACAGGCTTTGATTTCTATATGACATTTGAAATTTCTCCATCTAAACCTTCATAAATATTAATATTGTTTAACTTTTATTCCAAGATAGGCTCCTAGCCCAGATTAATAAAAATCAGCCCCACCCCAGTTTTGATATCTGGGTCGTTTGAAAACCAGACTAATAAAAGACTCACTTTTTACCACTGAATCTAGTTTTATTTCCTTATACAACTTGGAGGAAGCTGAACATCAGTAAAAATTGCTTCCTCTTATGCCAGTAAGGTTTTAAAATACTCTGCTCTAAACTCAGGGTCATTTTTAAAGAGCTTCAGTCCTTGCATTTAGAAACATTCCCTGTTGACTAGGAGTATTTCATGTATTGTCAAATAAACTGTCCTCAAGTCTCCTTGAAAAAGCAGCAGAGCCAATTGTTTAAAAGACCCTCCAGCATTTACTTACCTTATCAGATGTTTCTGCAAAGCCCCCTAAAAGACCCAGCAGCACATGACCCCCACTTTGGAAAAAATGTGCTCGTCATGAATGTTTTAGTAAAATATTGCAACCTTCTTTCTTCAGCTTTTGTGTAGAGTCCCAGCAAAGTGAACAGCTCAAATAAAGTTCAAGCACAAAAAGAATTTGTTTCCTAGGTAACTTCTAAAAGAAAAGTTTGGTGTGCATGCAGAGTCAGAGGGGGGGGGCGCGCGCACACACACACACACACACACACACACACACACACACACACACACACACACACACACACACACACACACACACACACACACACACACACACACACACACACACACACACACACACACAGTGACACACACTGGAGCAGGCAGAACTACAGAGAAATGGCCACCACCAGAGGCCTCATTTCTGAGAGGCGATTCCTTTCTTGAATAACAATGGACTGGGGAAGGAGTGATCTGACTTACAGGCTCTGACTAGCAGCCAAAAGCACTTTTTATTTAGGGGTAATAGGGACAACTAACTGTCTGTCAGAGAATCCTTTTGTCCTTTTCTCTCTCTTTCTCTCTCCATCCTGAACTTTTTAAATTGTGATAAATATAGGGAAAATTGGAATTTATTTTCTCCAAACAAGGTCCAAGAGCAGCAATAGGTGATATCCATGGGGAACAGAGCTATAAATTGTAAGAGGAGGCAGTAAATGGGGAAAACTGCTAATGGTAGGATCATCTAAATAGCGTTTTATCTAATTCAAGTTAGGAAAATACCACCCTTAAAATGGATTTAAAAGAACACCTGTTAGTTGGAAACGAGAGTTTGCAATAAAGTTAAAGAAGAGAAGAAAGGGAGAGTGTCTGAGCAGAGCAGGATAGGGCTTACAAAGGAATATTCTCAGAACCAATACCTTTCTACTCCATGGGGCCATGTGGCAACACTCAGTAGGGGAGGGCGAACGGGTGCTGTTAAACTAGGAACATAAAATGCAAAAAAAAAAGAAAGAAATTAAAAAAGAATACACAATATAACTTAGTAGGCCAAATCTAAATATTAATCAGTAAAAGTACTGGAATAATTCCTTCTCTTCTAAATGAATCTTGGATTTTTTTTTTTTTGAGAAGCAGATAAACAGTGGTTAAGAGCACAGACTCTGGACCCAGACTTTCTGAGTTCCAATACTGGCTAGCTGGTGTATTTTTCCATATGAGCCAGTACAATTAGTCAATGTTTCTAAATCAGTTCCTTCATCTGTAGGGAAAAGTAAATAATAGCACTTACACGCCCCCCCCCCCCAGTGTGTTTCTAAGGACAAAATGAGTTAAATATATGTAATATACTTAGAAGAATCCTGGCTCTTAATATATTCTATATGGTTAGGATTGACTGCTTCTGCAACTATTATTATTATTATTACCTTTACTTTTTACTGTGAAGATGTCTTTGAAAAATCCCAACTTCTATCTTTTTAATCCCAACCCTTCTTGCTGATTTGGAAAATGATTAAATTATTTTCTTTCCTTTTATTTTCTTTTTGTGGGAACCACTTGGGAGGAAATTTACCATGTATGATCTCCTTCTCCAGACAGTACAATTGGGTTCCTCCCTTATATTCACAGACCACCTGCTTTCTTAGGAGTGTCTCCTGTGCAGTCCTGCAGGACGCCGCACTCACAAGTTCTCATATGTGGTGTAATGCTGTGCTTAAACTTCTGAATTTTTTGCAGAGGAGACCCCAGATTTTCATTTTGTATTAGACATTTCAAATTATGTACCCAGTCCTATTTGGAGAATAATTTAGTACCCAGTACTCCCTTTGCAAGATTTACTAAAATAAGAAAACACTTCAGGGTGGTATGCAAGTGTATATAAATGTATTAACTGAAATATGGTAGATTCAGGGGAGAGTGCAAAGGGTGTAATTCCTTAAAAAGGCTAATTCGCAGTCCAACAAAATGCCAGGAAACAGGTTGAAAGGGGAGGAGGGGGAGTCAAGGAGAAGAGGGTAGAGAGGAATAAAGAGATGAATAATTCAAAGCATATCCTACAAAATTAAGAAAACTGAGGGAACGGGTGGGTTGGGAGGGATGGGGGAGAATGTCAAAAGGAGTGACACTGATTAAGATGCATAAACTATATCATAAACTGCTTTTAAATGGTAACTCCTTTGTATAACTACTTAAAGATAATAAAATATATTAAAAAAATAAAGTTCATTTACAAGTTGTATTTTTTAAAAATGAGTTCCTGAGCAGAGCACTGAAACTGTTTTTGTTTGTGTGCTTATTTGCTTGAGAGGTCTTACTATGTAGCCCTACCTGGCCTTGAACTTGCAAATCTCCTGTTTCTGCCCCTTGAGTGCTTGGATTATAAGCATGCACTACTATGCATGGCTAGAAACTCCTTTACACTCTAAACTATACCATTTTGCATTCAGTTAGACATTTATTATAGCATTTAGTCTATAACAGGGTTTTAATATAATATGAATTATCCTTGGATATATTTTTCTGAACTTAGTAGATTGTGAATTACTAGACATTAACAGACATAAAATTTTCATTCCCCTCTTCCACGATACTAGCAGATTTCCCTCCAGATTCATTAAATATTTGTCCACTGGAATAATATCAGCTTTGTGTATTTTATCAGTGATGAGAAATGAAATAAAATAAGGGGCATGGATCTCAGGAGGAAGTAGATACTACACAAAGCAAGAGACCATGGGGGAGGGACATACAAAGCCACAAAGAAATAATCTTATAAATGTGTTAGAAACAATCGCATGAAAGAAAAATCATTTGAATACATATCTTAGGGTTCATTTCCCTAACATCAACTTATCTGACCTTTTCTGCTTGACTCAGACATATACTAGTTATTGCAAATAAGGGAAACCATGGCACCTATGTTTCTTTGGGCCTGGCTTACTTCACTTAATATAATTTTTTCCAAGTCTTTCCATTTCCTAACAAATGGGGCAATGTCATTCTTTCTGATGGAGGCATAGAATTCCATTGTCTATATATACCACATTTTCTTGATCCATTCATCTACTGAGGGACATCTGGGTTGGTTCCATTTCTTAGCTATGGTAAATAATGCTGCAATAAACATAGTTGTGCTGGTAGCTTTAGTGTGGCCTTGTTTGTGATCATTAGGGTAAATGCCCAAAAGTGGGATTGCTGGGTCATAGGGGACCTCTATGTGGAGTCTTTTGAGGAACCTCCATACTACTTTCCTATTTGATGTTGGTATAATTTGGGGAGGGGAAGGGAGAAAACAAATTGTTTAAACAGGGATACAGGTGGACCCATTGCAACAATGAGACATACAAGTCGTTACATCGAAAATGAACTTTACAACTTTGGTGTGTGGGGAGGGAGGAGTGTTGGGTGGGGGGGAGGATGGGATGGGATGGGAAAGGGAAACAAAGGAGGAGGCAACAATGCTTGCTAAGAAATGTACTCATTATCTTGCTCATGTAATTGTAACCCCTTTGTACAGTATTTTCCACAATAAAAAAATAAAAAAATAAAAAAGAAGGCAAGAGACCCTCTGTCTTAGTGTTAATATGTCTAAAAAAAAGAAGCATAAAACACCAGCAGCTCTCGCTTCCATCAGAGGCGCAGTATGTCAACTAAAGGGAAAGTTCACCAAAGTAGGCAAAGAGGAGGCTGCAAAGTAAAGCTACCACAGAAAGGGAACTTACTTCAAAGAAATCCAAACCTTTCTGTTTCATGAAAGAATTAAAAAAAAAAACAACTACACAGCAGAGAACTGCAGGTCAGAAAACATCTGAATGATATTAATATGAATATATGGATTTGGTAGTTCATCATACATCTCTTACATTACTTAGCTCTCCTGTTGAGTAATTTTTTCCAGGAGTAAAGGGTAAAAGTGGCTTTTGTTTTTATCCTACCTCCAGGCAGGCACCAGTGACTCATACCTGTAATCCTACCTTCTCAGAAGGCTGAGCTCTGAAGATTGCTGTTTGACTCTAGCTTAGGCAGGAAAGTCCATGAGACTCTTATCTCCAATTAAACACCAAGAAAAGCATTCCAAACAGCAGATAATAGAAGCAGACCTATAGAAACCCCTGATTTGGGAATTATCATTTTATGCAAGACAGTAAACCACTGTGGTTTTCCCAGAATAAATGTTTAGGAAGAGTGTTAGGAAACCATTTGTTGATTCAAGTACATTTCTTTGATTTAAGTCAAACTCAGTCTCACTGGAAACAAACTGTCAGATTTAAAATTTTTAAAAATTCCTCCCTTATGGGTATGGAGATGAACATATATATATATATATATATATATATATATATACATACATACATACATACATACATACATATATGTATATATACATATCATTGTGTAATTCTTTTGCTGATTTAAAAAAATTGTGGTATTGGGGATTCAATTGAGCCATGTGGTTGGTCCTTGTAAAATTCTTTTCTGTACTATTGATTTTTTTATAATAAAATTTTCAAGAAAAAAAAGTTTTAAAAAATCAAAATAATTTTCCTTTCTTTCCCAGTTTCCCATTCTGGCCTTTCTGTAACTGATTTTGAGAGGCCTCAGATTTGAAATAGCAACATTTTCCAATAAGGCAGGACCAGTCATGTTCATTTTGTCCCCAGCAAAGGATGCCTCTTTGATGCTATTTCTTTATTTTTGTCCTCACGGGCCCTACCAGGTCCTTTAGTCCTTTCACTAATTTCTCATGAAATTTCTCCGCCTTACCAAAGGCAGAAGTTACACTAACAATCAGTGTTCATAATAAGGAATAACAAACATCATACTCAAAAGTAGCCACAGATATTGCATCAGTGAATACTGAAAAACCACTTTCAGAATCCAACCTTTCTTAGGGTATGTATATGAGAAAAGCTTTTTTCTCCCACTTTTGTGACTATAAATATTTCTCTGAAGATTTCCAGATTTTCCCCAATCTTTCTCTTAGAGTCAGAAGAAAAAAAAACACCCAATCCTTTCACTCTATATTTTTCTTTCTTTGGATTAAATTTTATGTGGGGACCTATTTTGCTTCCAAGATTTCCAAAAGGCATCTGTTAAAATGTTGTGGGTGGCCAGGCACTGGTGACTCAAACCTGCAATCCTAGCTACTCAGGAGGCTGAGATCTGAGGATCATGTTTCAAAGCCAGCCTGAGCAGGAAAGTTTGTGAATCTCTCATCTCCAATTAATCACCAAAAAGCCAGAAGTGGAGCTATGGCTCAAGGAACTAGCCTTGAGCACAAAAGCTCAGAGACAGCACTGAGGCCCTGAATTTAAGCCCCAGGACCAACACATACACACAAAAAAATGTTGTGGGTAGTCCAACAGGAAATGTTTTGAAAATTAGGCTGTAGTTCATGATCTAACTGATCCCACATATCATTTATAGCAGTTGACTTTCAGTGCTGATTTATTACTATTATTCTATTTTATTTATTATTTGTTTATTTGGTACCGAGTAATAGAAGCTAGGGCCTCATGCATGCTAGGCAAGCACTGTACCACTAAGCCACATTCCTAGCCCTTATCACTCTATTTTAAACCTGGGAAAAGTATACTACAGACTAGGCATTTCATTGAATATACCACTAAAACCTCAGAGGGAAGATGCCCCCCTGCAAACCACACTGAGGTAAAGGGCTCTCAGTGTTACTACCACAGGGCTTGCTCATCCTCAGACCAATCCCTGCATTTATACACATACAATGGCTCATCTGGGAGACAGAGGACCTCCTATCTGCCTGAGTCGAATTCTTCTATGCAGGAATGTGTGGGAATGTGTTGGACACAAATATGTATTGCCTTGACCTTTCTTCTAGGCTTAAAGAAGCCCATCAGGATTCTTCTTGCTACCTTAGATTGTACTATCTCAAAGCCTCCCACTGGTCAGCACTGTGCTCTTAACTTGCTAAAGTGTTTAGAAACATTGTTTTGAACTCATCCAGTGCTTCTTTCTTCTCTTCTCTCCAGCTACCATATTTACCAAGGTGAACAGACATGGGAACACAAAAGGAGGAGGTAAGCAAAAGATTACAAAGGTACCTTATGCTCTTGCTGTTGGAGCTTTACTCCCTTTTCCAAGTTTGCCATTTGGCTGACTTTCCTCTAGGCAGTTGGGGCCTAAAGGGTCAGCATACTCCCACCTGGGATGCCCCCTAATCCAAAGGATCTAAACCCCACCAACTACACCCCCAGCTAGCTTGGAGGAAGCCCACAAATGCAGCCTTACTAAGGTGCTAAGAACTCCATTCAAATATCCTCAGGGATTAAGTCACCGAAGCAGTACTAAGTGATGGTTTTGACTAGGGAGGAGATATTTGGCAATGGATGCCTACTATGTTGTATTGTTTGTTTTCTTGTGTGAAATGGGGTCTTACTATGTTAGTCCAGGCTGGCCTGGAACTTGTGATCCTCCTATCTCTACCTCCCACAGTTCTAATATTACATAAAGGTGTGACCTACTATGCTGAGTTCTTCTTTTAACTATTTTATACATTGATATCTATTTTAAAACATCAATGAACATAATTATTTAGGCCTGGGAAAATACTCTTGTCATTAATAAATCTGCTTTCCTAAATCATATCTTTATTAATTTGCCCTGGCAAAGACAGCCACCACTACTTCTTCAATTCTCCTAAGAGGCACTTTGCAAAACAAAATACACAAAACAGGCCTGGGGATATAACTCAAGTGGTAGGAGATCTGTCTAGCAAGTGCAAGATCCTGAGTTCAAACACCAGTGCAGCCAACTTCTTGGTCCTTGAAAATGAATATAGAAAGGAAAAGAATATTCTGGGGTTAATAAACCTGTTATTAATGAGCCAGGTGCTGTGCCGATTCTTCCATCAGAAATACTGTATCATAGCAACAGATGAGTCTCAGTCACCAATGATTTACAGTCAGCTTCCAAGATCAATCTGCCTTCTACAAAGACCATAAGTGAGTTAGATAGGTGATATGATAGGAATCATCACTCCCAAAATACTATATTTGAAATTACTATCAAGCTCTTACTTCCTTATGTATTAGTCAGATTTTTGTCACTGTGACAAAATGACCAAGAAAAACAAGGGAGGAAAGATTTTCTTTTGGCTCCTGATTTCAGAGGTTTCAGTCCATCATGGTGGGGGAATGTAGTGGAGCAGAGCAGCTCACATCATAGTGATAAGGAAGCAGATAGAAAGAGAATATCTTCCTGAGAGAGTTTTCGCTCATCCTCCCTATATCCCACCAGGGCCTTCAGCTTTTTGGGCCTCCAGCATATTCAGGTTAGTATTCCCTCCTTACTAATTCATTCATCTCTAGATGTGCCATATCATACAAACCCAGAAATATGCTTTAGTAATCTCCTGGGCAAGTCTCAATTGAATCACGTTGACCCTCTCAAGATTAACTATAACTTCTTACTAAACCAAAAAGGAACCTCTAACGACTTAGAGTAATTAGCACATACAAGTCACAGTCACCCTATTTTCATTAAGTACAATTTCTGATTATTGGTATTTCTGAGATCAAAACTTATCAGTAATTCACTGAGTAATGAAATAAATTGAATTTTTTTGATCTGCTACTTAAGATGTGGCCAATTGAAGCATTATGCCTGGTACCTTCTGTTCTATCACCCCAGGCAGCAGGCAAAGTAAAATATTACTTTAGAGGATAGTTCTTACTTATTTTGGTATCATGTTTTTTGTTGTTGTTGGTTGTGAGGCTTGAACTCTGAGCCAGGGCGCTGCCCCTCAGCTCTTCAGCCCAAGGCTAGCAGTCTATCACTTGAGCCACAGTTCTACTTCTGGTTTTTTGGTGGTTTTTTGGAGATTAGAGTCTCACAGACTTTCCTGCCCAGGCTGGCTTTGAACTGTGATCCTCAGCTCACAGCCTCCTGAGTTAGCTAGGATTACAGGCATGAGCCACCAGCACCCAGCTTGGTATCATTTTTACCATTTATAAATATCAAATTCATTTTCCAAATGAAGAAATAAATGAATAAATGAGAGCCCATATTGAAAAACAAGACAGTCCAAGTGGAGATAAAGTTTTGATAGCATAGAATATTTGAAGTTTGATTTGTTTGAGCTCTAAGATAAGGTTTGGCAAAAGATTTGTGGGAAATCAATCTGGAAAGTTATGGTAGAACTTGATTATAGAAAATCTGGAGTATTGAACTTAAGTTTTTAGGCAGGATGGAAAAATGGAAATTTTAGAATTAGAAATGTATTTTTATGGCAGAAATCCTTACAGCAAGGTTAGAATTTTTCTTCATTAGTTTAAAGGAGCAAAATATCTAAGATAAAGGGAAACACCTAAGATTAAAAAAAGAGAGAGAGAGAAAATTAACTTGGCCACATGCTAATGACTATGTAGTCATAGCTACTCGGGAGTCTGAGACCAGAGGATCGGAGTTCAAAGGCAGCCTGGGCTGAAAATTCCACAAGATATCATCTCCAAAATAACTAGCAAAAGGACTGGAGGTGGGTACACGTGGCAATGCACCAGTTAGGCAAGTAAGCTGAGCAATCAGGAGGCTCACCTAGTGACCAAACCAATAATAACAACAAAACCAAGAGAGACTTAATGTGGATGGAAAGGACCATTTTTAAACAGAGATTCATAAAACATGGGATGCAAAACTACGAAGATATCTTCTAAAAGTGAAAAGGAAAACTGACTTGTCTAGGATGCTGTGGATTCCTGTATGGCAACTGTGTGTTAAGATGAAGCGTGTTATTAAGCCATGAAACTACGAAGAATTCCTGAAATTCTTTCCTGGCTCCTTTTATTAAGCCTGGCAAAGAATGTAACTATAAGACAACATGTTGATTCTGATGATGAAGCCTCAGTGTGCCTCTGGACCCCAATCAAGTTTTGTCATAGTAAGTCTTGTTATCATCCTGCAGATTCATCAGAAAGTAACTATGAGCCTGAAGACTTGCTTGGTTTAGGAGTCTCATCACAGCCAGAAATGGCTGTTTTGACAATATGCTTCGGAACTTTCTCATGCGCTTTAGAGTAAGGAGGCTGGACATGTTACAGAGCCTCCTATATTCACCCCTCTGCTAAAGCATCATTTCTGTCCCAATGTTAAGTGAACTGGAATCTTTTTTACATCAAATTTCTAAATAGAGAGAATATTGTTGAGGAAGTACCCAGTTTAATCTGTTTGAGGTTTAAAGATCGTCCTCTGTCTTGAAGGCTTGTTTTTTATTTGCAAATGTCAATGCTGGACATTTTCTTCAGCTCCCAATAGAAGTTTCAAAGCATCCTATGCATTGAGCACTAGATGCCTGGTTATGCTGACTTGCTAGCTCCTTGTGCAGACCACGGCTAATCCCTTAGAAACATGGACTCTGGCACTGGTGGAACGACCTGAGGTGAATGACAGGCATTTGAGCAAGCCAAAGCAGCTTCTTTGCCAAAGTCAGCTAAGTTTAGACCTCATTGAATCAAGCTGTTGGCTTCTGAAAGTCTGAATAGTCTCTTCATTCATGAATCTTCCTTTGGCAGTCTCTCACTGACTCATCATTTGCTTGCTTGCTTGCTTGTGTGCGGATACATAATTCTTTTGTATGTGCAAATGTGTGTGTGTGTGTGTGTGTGTGTGTGTGTGTGTGTGTTCATAATGGTACTTGAACTCAGAGCCTCTCTTCTCTTTTTTGCTCAATGTTGGCACTCTATCACTTGATCCACACTCCACGTTCAGGTTTTTGGTGGTTAACTGGGAAAAAGAATCTCATGGACTTTTCCGCCCAGGCTGACTGAACTGTAATTCTCAGATCTCAGCTTCCTGAGGAGCTAGGTTTACAGACATGAGTCATCAGCATCTGGCTCGATGTATACATAATTCTTAAAGAAGAGAATAGATAAAGGATACTAATGCAGGCGACTGGAAGTGGAAGTATGGCTCGGGTGATAGAAGTGCCTGCTCAACAAGTATAAAGCCTGGAGTTCAAACCACAAAAAGAATCTACCCTCCCCCACCCCACCCCTTGCCAAAAAACAAACAAAATCTCACACAACTACAAAGAATCCACTGCAAAAAAGGTGGGAAATGTGTCAGGAATTGGGGATGGCCAGGCAATGTGACTGAAATGAACGAGGGATGTTTTAAACTACTATTTAGACTTTGTGATAAAGTGATGCAATAGAGGGAAAAATATATTTTGGAAGAATTGTCTGATAATCATCTGTTAGCTGCCCGAGGCTCTTTGACTTGCATAATTAAAGTTCCTAGGGCTTTCTACCTTTGGTCTCTACAGTAAATCATTTTAATCAAATGTTGTCCCTTATTGTTTCATTAAAATTATATTATGGATCCACCAATAAATATTTATGGTTTGGTTCAAAATAAAACAAAACAACTACTGTTTTCCAAACTTATTAACATCAGCTATTTTCCTACCCTTCCCTCAGGATGGTTATGATATTCATTTGTAATATTGTTAGGCGAAGTTGTTACTGTTTGTTTTCACTTACAGTTCTCACATTCTAGTTGATGATATTTATTTATGGGAGGGTGTGGAGGGGGTGTACACACAGATGTTTTCTGATACTACAGTAGATACAATTTCAAAAGCTTTTGAAAAATCCCTGATGATGAAATAATTATTTTTCATGTCATCAAACTTTCTTTGGGCTGGAAAAGGGGCTCATGCCTATAATCCCAACCACTCAGGAAGTAGAGATGAGGAGAATTATGGTTTGAGGTTGGCCCTAGGAAAAAGTTAGTGAAATCTTCACCTCACCAAATAAATTGGATATGGTGGTGTGTATCTGTAATCCCAGTTATACAGGAGGCATAGGTAGGAGTATTGTGGTCCCGAGCCAGCCCAGGAGAAGAAAATGTGAGATCATATCTGAAAAATAACTAAAGTAGCCAGGCCCTGGTGGCTCACACTTGCAATTCTGGCTATTCAGGAGGCTAAGATCTGATGACCACGGTTGAAAGCCAGCCAGGGAGGGAAAGTGTGGGACGTTCTTTATCTCCAATTAACTACCAAAAAGCTAGAAGTGAAGCTATGGTTCAAGTAGGAGAGTGTTAGCTTCAAGGAAAAAAAAAGCTCAGGGACAGTGATTAGGCCCTAAATTCAAGCCTTAAGATAGGCACAAAAAATAATAACGAAAGCAAATTGGGCTAGGAGCCTGCTTCATGTTGTAGAACACTTACCTAGCAGGCATGAGGCCCTGAGTTCAAACCTTAATATTGTTAAAAATTATTCTATAATACTATATTTTTTTGCTGGTCCTGGGGCTTGAACTCAGGCAGGGCTTGGGGGCTGTCCCTGAGCCTCTTTGTGCTCAAGGCTAGTGCTCTACCACTTGAGCCAAGGCACCGGTTCCATCTTTTTCTGAGTAGTTTATTGGAGATAAGAGTCTCACTCTTTCCTGCCTGGGCTTCCAACTGCAATCCTCAGATCTCAGCCTTCTGAGTAGCTAGGATTACAGGCATGAGCCACTGGCACCTGGCTTATAATACTATTTTTTGATATAATATTCCACCCTGTATATAGGATATGCAGGATGGAATACTTAGCATATATGTATGTTTTCTTATTTAAAATGTTTTGATAAACGTACTACTGAACAAATCTTTCAGTACAATGATTACCATCTTGGAATAAAATTCTAGCTGCAGAATTGCTGGAAAAAGCAGGAATATTTAGAGTTTTGCTTTCTGGAAAAGGTATAGCAACTTACACTTCCTTCTTTCCTGTCAGCGACTACATGTATAGGCTTTTCAGTTGACAATAATAGTTTTATCACAAGTAATCGTAAATATAAATTCATATTCTTGGGTACTGTGGTGCTTTCACACACGATTTAAGTTTATTTTATGATATCCTAATATTGTGTGTATATGTATGTTGGCATGGGGCTAGAACTCAGGGTCTCATATTGGTTGTTTCGTTCACTGCTGGCAGTCTACCACTTGAGCCATGACTCCCATGTAGCCTTTTGCTGGTTAATTGGAGACAGAATTTCTGAACTTTTCTGTTGAGGCCAGCTTCAAACTGTAATCTTCAGATTTTAGCCCCCTGAGTATCTAGGATCACAGGTGTGATTAAGTCTTCTTAACCACCTTGTAAAGTTGAAATTATTATCCTCATTTTATAGACTAAGAAACTGAGATTCAAAAAATATATTAACTTTGTTCTGAACCAGATGACCAAAACATTGCAAAGATAGGATTTAAACTCAGTTACATCTACTATTATCACTGAATTACAGATATCTCAGGAACTTGAATGGTAGATCATTACTATCATCATCATACGGCCTAATATTTAAGTACTTATTGTAGATCAAGTAGTGCTATATTCTAACATATAGTGCCAGACAAATGAGGTACTATCTATTCTTACTCTGGAGACACTGACATGATAAACTTGTCAGGGTTGCACAGCTCAGAACTAGCATTCAAAGCTAGGCAGTTTGGCTTTAGAGACTAGGCCAGTAATGACCAAAGTATAATATAGTAGCATACAGAGTTGTGGGAAACTATATCTCATTACAATTGTCTTTAAGAGGAGGAAAAATATGGATTAATTCTACTAATGAACTTGAGGGAACAAGTGAAACAAAAAATTCCCCCAATTACTTAGAAATGCTGTTTTATCATTTGAGATGGGAGAACTTTCTCAAGTTTAAGTTAAGTATAATCTACTCTCATATTGACTCTGTTGGATAAATGAAGCATTCTCATTACTATTAATTATTTTGAGTCTTTTCCTCTAGTCTTACTTTGGTATATAGACATTATTAAAGATTAGGGAGATTATGAGAAAGGGTCATCTTTCATATAATTCCCATAAGGTCAATATTTTTTCTTTCACCTACCTCCCAACAAAACCAACCTAATGAGACATAACACATATTATAATGAATGGGATGAAGACTTTTTGCCATTTTTATGCAGAAAATGCCTCATTAAAAGCCAGTGCATCAGCAAGCAGATTTGAGTTAAATAAGAATTTCTGTCAACTAGGGCGCCTCCATAACAAATCACTAGCATGAGTCACTGCTGTGGCTGAGAAACTAGAAAACTCGAAGAGGCCCTGCCCCCCCTCTCCTCAGGCTATGTCATGAGTCACTGCCCTGGCTGGGGAACTAGAAAACCCTAAGAGGCACTGCCCTCCGCCCCTATCCTCAGGCTATGTCACAGCAATGTGACAGTGCATTGTGGTACTCAGTGTGCCCTTACTGAGCACTGAAAGACACAGTGTCCACTGTCCAGATGCAAATAGGGAAAGAAATATCTAGCCATCACCTACCATCACTCAGGCCTTATCTGGATATGATTTTATGAACATTCTTTTAGGTGAAGGGTGCTTTCATTTGGATGTTTGACATCATGAGACCTGACTGTTTTGCATATTGTACAAGGCATAAGGTTCAGGGTTTACAGTCATAGATACACATTTCACGTCAAACAACAATAGGGGGAGTGAGGGCAATGGCAGGGGGGGAGATGAATGGAGAGAGGGAAGGTGAGTGGATGCAGTTATAATATTCGAAGTACATATGTGAAAGTGGAACCAGGTAAATTGAGGGGATGGGTGGGATAATAGTGAAAGGGATGCCATTGATCAAGATGCATTGTACTCACAAACTAACATGTGGAATTGAAACTCCTTTGTACAACAACTTAAATAATTACATTACTACTATCATTAATAATAATAAAAAAAAACCTTATACCCACACTGATGACAGACCTGCAAGCAGGAAGTCTGGGCTGCTCGTGTCACAAAATGAAATCAATGATGTCATAGTCCTGGATTTCAGTGACATCCTACTCAGAGGTACAAATGTTCACTTGTTCCCACTGAGGCCCCAGAAGGCATACCTAATGTGACATGTTTTATTTGTGGCTGCTGATTATGTTTGTGGGTGTTCTGAACTGGGTCCATTTTATCATCTGTGATCCATATTGAGGGCTCATGCTGAATTGAAGTAGAATCCACAGGACAAGGCTGAAAAATCGCCAGTGTACCGGTCATGTCACTGAGGTAATAAGTCACCTTTAGGGAGACAGCTTCCTTATAAATGGGAAAGTGTGCAGAGATGATGTGATTGCTCTTCAGTTCTTTCTCAGAGTATGCCAATGAGGCAGCCATGCCATCTGGTCACTAGTAACAGCAGTGCTGCTTGGGGTTAATTTTTCCAGACATCTTCTTCTATGTCAGTTACTATGTTGTATCTCATGTAATCTTTGGCACCAAGGCCAAAGACAGTGACAACCTAAATTTTTCACTTCTGAAGAGAACTAGGATTTGCAATAGGTTTGTTTTCTGATTTTAGAAAATTTATTATCGTTTTACTGCAGTGTGCAAGCAGTTTATTAAAAATCCACGCCAATGCATTTATTAAAAAATATTCCTTTTGGGAATGAAAGAGGGAAAATCAATTTGTTTCCAAATGTTTGCAATTTGCAGTCTGCCCAGCTTTCATGGAGAAAGGGAAACTGAGATTGAGTCCCATCAGAAACTCATGTTGATTGCGGCAAGTTTAGGGGTGCCCTTGGCTGCCCTGCTTACCGTTAGGAAGTGGCGGTCCTTCACCTCACGCCTCCTCTGGCTGTGAGCGGGAGGGTAGGCTGGCAATGGTGGAGCAGCTATGGATAGGGGAGCAGCAGATCTCTGCTCCCGGCGATCACTGCGGCTCCGGTGTTCTGAGGAGGCAGAAAAAAAAATCCTAGTAAAATACGTTTTATATTTGCAACTTTTCTTCCCCCTCCCTTGAGAGTATACGCAAAACGCTATTTTGTTTTTCTCAAAAAGTAGGCTTGCCAGGCGTGGGTGGCTCACGCCTGTAATCCTAGTTACTCAGGAGGCTGAGATCTGAGGATCGAGGTTCAAAGCCAGCCCGGGCAAGAAAGACCATGAGACTCTTATCTCCAATAAACCACTCAGAAAAGGTTGGAAGTGGCGCTGTGGCTCAAGTGGTAGAGCATCCATTAGAGAACACAGAGAGGCTCAGGGATAGCCCTCAGGTCCAGAGTTCAAAGCCCCAGGACTGGCAAAAAAAAAAAAAAAGGAAAAACAGTAGGATTTAGTAACTAGCTAATTTATACGCCATATCAGGCTTTCCGAACAGTTCCTAACGGAACATTTACTTGCTATTGCTATGGAGTTAGCCATTATGGAGTCCAGCTCATACTATTAGTACAAGATGGCTCCCTCCGTGTGCTTCCTTTCAGGAAGTGGGCGTGGTGACGTGACGCATGCCTAGTGAGCTCAGGATCGCGTCCTGAGGTCTGCTGGGAAAAAAAATATCAAAAGAAATCGTGAGACCTTCTAGAAAAATATCTGAAACAAAAGAGCTACCGAGGGGCGGGTTGGGTTCAGGCCTCAAAGACGCTACCTGAGTTCAAAGCCCCGTACTACCAAAAAAAGCAAAACAAAACTAAAATTTTAGAAAGTTGAGAATATACTAGAAGCCTCCCCCTCCCCGACGTGTGGACGCTGAGGTGGGCATGCAGATGCAGTGCAGTGGCCTGAGCTGGAGGTTACACTCAGAAACTCGCAGGAGCCAGTTTTTCAACTGTCGGTACCTAGAAACAGGTCGTAGTGGAAATATTTATGTCACAGAAAATTGGCAAGTGTGATACATTGGTGCTTTTATTTATAATACTGTACTTTGTTTTTTTCCAGAAATCTCAGGGACCAGCACATGATTATAGGTCTATGTCCTGACACTCAGACAAACATGTCCTGGGCACTCAAAGGTAACCCCAACAACTATTTTTTTTTCTAATTCAGGGAGAAAGCTATTTCTAGGGAAAGCTAGGAATTACCTATGTGTGGAAAGAAGTGAGCCTACATGGAGACAAGGCTTGCGGTTTGATCTCCAGCAATACATGAGGACACATAATCAATGAGACATCAACACCACAATTTAGCTTCCTGGTGTCTCTGAGAACTGAAACACACTTTGCCTATGTTAAAGTCGACCATCTGCCAGAGTCCATTTTACACACATGCCCAGAATATGAAGTTTCTAGAACCCCAATTACAACCAAAATACAAATTAGTACAACCAGCATTCATAAATTTGATTATAAATCATAAATTTGATTATTTAAAAACAGCATTATCCAGCACACATACAATAGTACATTACATGCGATGTTTATTGAGCACTCTGCCACATGCCAGAGATATTTTGCTAAAGCTCGCATGAACCCCACACCAACAACCCCACAGAGGGGACATTAATGTTGCCCTTCTTTACAGATGCCCAAGCAGAGGCAGGCATGCAGGGTGAGTGGCCTTGGAGTTATCAGTGGTACACATGTGGCTTTGATCCTTTGCTCTTGAGGTTCTAATAAACCTCACTCATTAAAACAAGACTTCTTGGGCTTAACAAAATTGGTTTTTAATTAGGTTTTGTCGTATTCTTTGCATATTGATAGCACAGAATATAGAATATTTGGCAACATATAAAACACTGCTTTTTTCCAATCTATGCTAGGATACAGAGCTAACTATGCCAATCTTCTTAAGGGACACCAAATGCCCTTTTCCAAAGGCCTATCATACCCATTTGGATATTTGTATTTATAACAATACCATCAATCTGCCAGCCTCTTCCACTATAAATTGGCTTCTGAAGGACAGAGGTGTATTCATCTTTTGAGCATAGGGCCTGAAGAACCTGTGGCATGATAGATTTTCAAAAAAATGTTGAGTAACTGCAAGAACAAATGAATGTTTTCTCTAATGGCTAGGTTTTTAAAAGATCAAAATGCATTCCATATTTTACATTTCTTCTCTAGTGATAATGGTAGCATTATTGGGTATCTTCATGTCTGAATGCTTCTCTGGGTCCTTTTACTTGTTTTAACTGGCATCCCAATTCTTTTTTTTTGGGGGGGGGGTCCGGTCGTGGGGCCTGAACTCTGGGCCTGGGCGCTGTCCCTCAGCTCTTCAGCTCAAGGCTAGCGCTCTACCACTTGAGCCACAGCAGCACTTCTGGCTTTTTTCTTTTTGCTTATGTGGTGCTGAGGAATCGAACTCAGGGCCTCATGCATGCAAGTCAAGCGCTCTACCACTGAGCCACATTCCCAGCTCTGGCCTCCCCATTCTTTGTATCATTCAGTGTGCTGTTCCTAGACAGGCACTTACTGTAATCTTAGCTACATAGGAGGCTGAGATCTGAGGATGGAGGATTGAAGCCAATCATGGTAGAAAAGTCTGTGAGACTCTTCTCTCCAATTAGCCAACAAAAAAGACAGAAGTAGAAATGTAGTTCAAGTGCTAGCGTGCCAGCCTTGAGCAATGGAAGTAGAGGGAAAGTGCCTCAGCCCTGAGTTCAAGCCCTAGCACTGGCGCGTGCACGCGCGCGCACGCGCGCGCACACACACACACACACACACACACACACACACTGTGCTGCTCTCTAAACTAGGACCTGAGGTGAGCACTCTTGAGCTTTTTGATTTCTATCCATGTGTGATTCAGCTATCTGGGATTCTCCCTGCCCAATTTCGCCCTCAGCACCACACACTTAGAGCCTGTGTTCAGGAAATGCCATAGTGTTCTTTACCTTTCTTTGCTTGTGATTCTTGAGGCTCTCCTTGCAACCAGAGAAAAATCCTCAGTGCCACATAGGTGGTCTTTGCTAAAATCAACATTTATCAAGATGGCATTCTGAAATAAAGACCTTCCTTGGTAAAGTGCCCACCTCTGATGCCAATCAGGGGGCTTTTCTGAATGAGCAGCACAAGATAACACTTTTTTGTATGCCAGTTATGGGGCTTGAACGCTGAGTCTGGCCGCTGTCCCTGAGCTTTTGTGCTTAAGGTTAGTGCTCTACTACTTGAACCACAGCTCTACTTCTCATTTTTTGGTAGTTAATTGGAGATAAGAGTTTCATGGGCCTTCCTGTCTGGGATGGCTTCAAACCATGATCCCTCAGATTCCAGCCTCCTGTGTAGCTAGGATTATAGACATGAGCCACTTGACATCTGGCTGTGACACTTTTACATTGCTAAATTTACTAAGCAGAGAAGAATATATTGCTGGATAGGAAGAAGAGGAAAGAGGGGAGGAGTAAGAAAAGAGGCATGGACCAAATTTCCCTTTCAATTGTTTGTCTCCCACACTATCTTAAATATATCTCTTTCTTCAGGCTGAGAGTAGGCAGGCTAGATTAATGATTCCCTAATAATACTTTTTGCTTGTGGTGAGAAAGGGAAAACATTGGTCTACTAGAGCCTGAAACTGCAATTGAATTCTGATCCTTATTCCTTTATAGACCAATGAAACTTATACCCCAGCCAGAAACTTGAAAGGGAAAGAAATATAATATGCCATTTTCTCTTTATAGCCATGTGTTAATCTCTCCTGGTTTTATGAGCATAACAGATTGCATCAATGAAAGTTATTACTGTCTGAGCATTAAAGATGTGTGTGTGTGTGTGTGTGTGTGTGTGTTGGTACTAGGGCTTGAACTCAGGGCCTGAACATTGTCTGTTAGCTTTTTCTGCTCAAGTCTAGCATTCTACTACTTGAGCCACAGCTCTTCTTCTGGCTTTTTGGTGGTAAATTGGAGATAAGAGTATCATGGACTTTCCTACCAGCTAGCTGGATTTGAACTTTGGCCCTCAGATCTCATTCTCCTGATACCTGCTTACTTGTTGATTTCCCTCATCACACCAAGCATTCCTTGAGGGCAGAGACTATATTTTATTACACTTTGAATTCTAGGCTCTTGCATGATGTCTATGGAGAGTTTTGCTATTTAGATCTCAAAGACAGGTAGTTTCTAGGTTTTAATCTCCATCTACCAGCTCCCTTCTTATGGTCTCATGTCCAAAATGAGCAGAGACCTGCAGTCACACAGCTTCCCTTGTCTGTTCTTCATCATGCCCCCTCCCCTCCTGGTGGAAGCCAGGCTATTCCAGCTGTCCAAATAGAAGCCCTTGGTGACATGTGGAGCTAAGCCTCTGTCTAGGAGGACAGTACTACTCACAACCACCAGATGGCAGAAGTGGATTATACTGATGAATACACTGCTAATCTGTTCCTTGGACAAGGTTAAAAAAAAAGTCAGTTTCTAATTTTAATTCTACACTTCGTGTTTTTAATTGTATGATGTCTATAATTCCTGTTTATGGCTCTCTGCAGTGCTATTAAAACTACTACTACACCCAAGATATGCTATTGTGCCAACCACCAAACAAGCCTCTCTGTGGAGGGCAAATGTAGCTCCATAGTCTTCCATTGAAACCCCAAGGGACGCCACCTCCCTCTCTCCCCACTCAGGAGGAAGGAGAGAGAAAATTGATATCAGTTCTTGCTATTCTTCCGTTCTGCCATTAAATCCAAACTTGAGAAAGCAGTGACATGTGATAGCTTATGAGCAGCTCAGTATTATCTGGATGATTCTATACAAGTCCTATCAGGGAGGACTGATTAATAATAAGAAAGGGATACACAGAATTACATTTCAGGGGCTGATGGTACTCAAACTCACTAATGATGAAAATGGAGAAAGTATTTAGTGAAAATGATCAGATTCCTTACTTCACTTGCCTTCAGTGATCAAACAGTTATTGAACTAATACTGCATGTTGGACTCATACTAAGTGCTTTGATTAGAATAACAGCCGAGTGTGGTCATTCACACCTGTAATCCCAACACCTGTGAAGCTGAGGTGGGAAGATCACAAGTTCCCAGTCAACGTGGGCTATACACTTCATTAACCAAAAGAATATGTCCTTAATCATGAATGAATGGTAGAAGGCACACCCATAGTGGTTATGGTAGATGGTGGTCAGTGGCTGGATAAAGAATCATGAGATAGTAGGTGAAAGGTGCCAAATCAAAGCTGGAATGGCAGGAGGGGAAAGATTTCCACTGGGTGGCTTACATTAATTACATGCTGAGGGATTTTTTTTTTAATGCAAACTGTAAATTTGAAGCCAATGTTAACTATCATCAATTTTCATTATAAGTGTAATCATGTATTATGACAGATAACCAAAAGATTTTGGGGCACAATTGCTTTAAGGACAGTAGTAGGTTTCATTAAAAGCAGAAAATGATGAGGATAGGGGAAAGGGCAGAAAACACACAAAAGTGGAAGGAAATAGGATAAAAAAACACTTATTATCATTTTATTTCTCTCTCATCTCCATTACAGTAATGGCATGAAAATATTTTATTTGTGTTGGAATATCTTTCATAAAAACCATTCTTTAATAGAGTATAAGGAATCTGGAACAACTACAATGAATGCGTAGACACCATCTGTCTCTATAGCAAGAATCTAAGGGCCCTAAAAAGTTGGCATGCTAACGTCTGCTACTCCATTTAGGGGACTCTGAAAAGATGATGCTCATTTCTCATCTCATTCTAATTATAGTGATCTCAAGGAATCCAAAAGTAATCAGTAGAAGAAAAAGTCTGTGTTTTACCTGGACAGCTATAAACCTATTGTTGGTTCTCTCAAGACAGAGAGAAACATAAATATCATTGATTTCCATGGAACAGTGTATATAGCAAGGTAGAAAATAGCTCTGGCTGGAGTTTAGAGGCTCAGATCCAGGTCCTGGCATTGACTCTACCCTGCTGTCTGGGACCCTGAGCAAGTTTCTCCATCTCTTTGCCTTCCAGTAGAATGTGGGCATTGGGTCAGCTCAAAGGTTCTCAGCTCAACAGAAATAGAACCTTCCTAGGGCTGGCTCTGGTGGTCAGAATTTTTGGATGGGAGCCAAGCAGGGTAACTATCTACAATGAACTCAAATCTTTTTCAGGAAAAAAAAAGCCTAGAACCTATACCTGATTCAAATTTAAATCCTTTTGAATTAGAGTCCAAAGTATTATTCTACTTACAATACATATACAATGTGCCAGTTTTTATGGCTGTGTTCTCTTGATCCTCAGAGATCCTTCATTCGTGTGTGTGTGTGTGTGTGTGTGTGTGTGTGTGTGTGTGTGTGTGTGTGTGTGTGTTGGTTGTGGGGCTTGAACTCAGGTTCTGGGTGCTGTTCCTGAGCCACTTTGTGCTCAAGACTAGCCCTCTAATCACTTGAGCCACAGCATCACTTCTGGTTTTTTGGTTTGTTTTGTTCTGTGTTTTTTTTTTTTTTTTTTGAGTGGTTAATTGGTAATAAGAGTCTCACTTCTGTCCAGAGTGGGCTTTGAACCATGATCCTCAGATCTCAGCCTCTGGAATAGATGGGATTATAGGCGAGAGCCATCAGTGCCCAGCGTGTGTGTGTGTGTGTGTGTGTGTGTGTGTGTGTGTGTGTGTGTGTGTGTGTGTGTGTGTGTGTGTGTGTGTGTGTGTGTGTGTGTGTGTGTGTGTGT
Organism: Dipodomys merriami; assembly: GCF_024711535.1. Lineage (NCBI taxonomy): Eukaryota > Metazoa > Chordata > Mammalia > Rodentia > Heteromyidae > Dipodomys > Dipodomys merriami. Next base: position 111,098,993 of record NW_027204492.1, read on the forward strand.
GTGTGTGTTGGTCGTAGGACTTGAACTCTGGGCCTGAGTGCTTTCCCTATGCTCTTCAGCTCAAGGCGAGCACTCTACCGCTTCAGCCACAGCACCACTTCCAGTTTTCTAGTGGTTTATTGGAGATAAGAGTCTGATGGAGTGTCCTACCTAGGCTGGCTTTGAACTGTGATCCTCAGATCTCAGCCTCCTGAGTAGCTAGGATTACAGGCGTGAGCCTCTGGCGACCAGCTTGTGCCCAGCTTTTATGTTGTTGTTGTTTGTTTGGAGTGACTTCTGATTGTCTAAATTATGTCATGCAAATTTGCTTTTTTTTTTTTTTAACAACATTGGGCTTTGAATTCAGTGCCTTGTGTTTGTGAGGCAGGCTCTCTTGCAGAGGAGCTCTGCCTCCAGCTCTGTTTTCTGCTGTTTAGTATGATGATTATTTTGGCTGTAATGGGCTTTGAATGCAGGGCTTCACACTTTCTAGGCTGGTGTTCTACCACTTGTGCTATATCTCTAGTCCTGATTTATGCTGGTTATTTTGGAGACTTTGTTGAACTTTTCTGCCCCAGCTGGCCTCAAACTATGATCTTCCCAATCTCAGCTTCCTAGGTAGGTAGGATTATAGGCATGAGCCACAAGTGCTAGGACCCCAAATTTCCTTTTCCTGTGTACAACTATCTAGCTGCTTTTTGTGATTCCTTCTAATGTAATTGTGACTGAGCATTTGTATATTCAAATATATATTATTATAAATAGGTTTCATTTCTCTTTATTATCATATTTAGACTGGAATGGTACTTCCAACATGTATAAATAGGTTATATTACACATGGATTTCATTCAGTGTAGAAAAGGGAGCAATTCAACATATGTGCTATGATTAAGCAAGTTGTTGGGACTGGCAAATGATAGATTCCCTGGAGGAAACAATCTCTGAGTCTCTCCCAGAAAAACCCTAAGCCTGGGGTCAGTTACCTCTGCGCAAGGCTTGCAGGCTTTGCCGGGCATGGCGATGCAGCTCTTCCACACAGGGTGGTCTTGTGGCTGGAAGGAAGATGTTTCGCTGTTGGTGCCAGGGTGCACGGTAATACACGCTCAGCTTACTCTCGATGTCAAGGTTGGAGACAGCTGCAAGACAGAGAAGCAACAGAGCATTGGACATCAGTGACTTTAAGCAATGTATTTGCTGGACTCTGGGGTGGGAAGGTAGACAGGAATGAAATCTGAATGGAGTAGAAGTACACAGCATTAGGCTTATGTGAGAAACAAACTCAAGGCTGGAGAAAGCTGAAGTTTCTGAGGGGTGAGAGACCCCAGGACCCCAACCATCTGCCTTGTGACCAGCTAACTCTGTCTCAACTCTTCGCTCTTCACAGTGGTTCATCAACTCCAACAGTTCCTATCTAGACTTTTAGAGAAAGGTAGTAATGTATTGCTGTCTTCTAAGAATGCAGAGGAAAGTTTTAGAGATGGACTGAAATGTTCTCTTAGCTCTGGCCTTCTGGCCACCTGAGCTTTGGTTCATACCTTACATTGCTTCCTGTCCCTTGTGACCCCCTAGCTCCCCCCTGATCTTGCCCTCTACCCACCCCCTTCTCCACTGCTCACCATTTTTAAAGTATTTCTCACTGCCCAGGATGAATACAAGCATTAAAGAAAACAATGCTAGGGGTGATAAATATTAAGGGAGGAAAACTGAAGAACATAAAGTTCTGTTAACTGCTTCAAACACAATGTTTGTTTCATTAGTGTCTTCATTACATGAGGCGCCTAGGATGGAAGTCTGCTGGAACCAGGGAATTCTGATTGGAAAATGGTTTCCCAGAGGAACTCCAGAACAATAGGGAGCCAGTACTCATGAGAACTACAGCAGTTTGCTCCGCCCTTCAGACTCACTCTCTCCAATGAGATGCTATAATGGATTTTGGCCATGAATTAGCAGGTGAACATTGAACTCATTACTTGCCACAGTGGTGTCTGTCTCTGAGATGGAGAAGGAAACCCCTTTCATGTCTTTTTTCAGTTATGTCCTTTGGTCACAGAACACTAATTAATATGATATGTCCACTGAAGGTAGACAAGCACTAATAGAACTCTTTCAAGGAAACTATGCCATGTTCCTTCTTTTCAAAAGTCCATTCCTATTCCCAAGTAACAGTTCAGCCAAAGCTGAATGCATTCATTCATAACTATCACTGCAGTTGCTAGGCTGTCCCACACTTTCAGGTTCGTTGACTTTTTCCTATTTTTAATGATTTCATCATGGCCAGCCCATACAATGTGGCAAGCTTGGTACCCTCAGTAATCTTTATTCACATAAAAAATGAAACAAAGAGAATCAAGAAAGTCTTTACTATGTCTGTTTGGATACATTTAGGGGCTCCTCTGTGATAAGCATAATTCTAGGATAGCCTCCAGATTTCTGCACCCTCAAAGTACATATATATCCTGTATAAATTTAAGTATAGGCCAAGTATACGTTACATTGCAATGAGGATTTAAGTTTCCTAAAGAAGGAAAGCATTAGCTTGAGTTGGATCTAGCCTAATCATGAATACATCCCTTAAGGGACAAGAAGCAATAGAGACTCTCTCCTATTGGTCTGAAAGAATCATGTGATATTGTGGAGAAGACCTTGTGGTAGGAAATGGTAGAAAGCCTCTAGCCACTGAGAGCCTCAGTCCTACAAACTCAAGGAACTGAATATTGGCAACAACTGAAGAGCTTGAAAGAGAAACCTCAGATGAGAACATGGCCCCAGGTGATACCTTGATTTCAGCCCAGTAGGACTACAAATAGAGACTTAGTTAACTCACACTCAAAGTCTCAAGGCACTGATGTTACATAATAATAATTATTGTATAAGCTTCTAAGTAATTTGTTATGAAATAATAGAAATAATAATAGGATAAAATAGGGAATGGATACACCTTCCTAGTATTTTATCTATGTCTCTAAAGTTAGTCATTTGCTTTGTCTTGTCATCTCTTCCCCTCTGTTACTGCTCCCCAAGGAAGAGGCAGATAATGGCAGGATTACAATGGGAAATAGAGCTGTATTTTCTATTTGTATCCTCCATAACAGGAAAAAGTTATTCATAGCTTTTTTTTTTCTATCTAAGACTAATCTCTCAAGAGGAGCTCCAACCAGATGCAGCTCTAAGCCAGGTGCAGTCTATTCATAAAACCGTGGTACCCTCATACAATGAGAAGAAATGTATTGCCCTATTTTATAGATAGGAAAATGGAAGCTCAGAGAGAATAAGTCTATCTACAAAGCTGTATACCAGGTCCGTAGAATATCTGGAAGCAGCAATCATTTCTGGATCCCAAAATGCTTTTCTTTACTCAAACCAAAGAAGTCAGTTTGTCTCAGCCAAGGGTGGTTGGGTTGGGTTGAGGAAGAATGGGTTAGCTGCCATGTGCTATGGATCTAGTAAACGATTCAAACTCACCATTTTCTCTATCATCCAGAGCAATGGGGGTAGCCAAAAATGGAATGAATCTTCCAGAAATTACTTATCAGGAGGCAGGAAGATGTGTTACAATCAGGAAGACAAACAGCACCACAAAAATTAAAGGGCTGAAAGAAAAGGCCATCATATGGAATGTTCATAAGGCAGTGAAAAGCCTTTCTAGACTGATCTTTGGCAAGTTCATTACTCTGGCAAACCCTGGAGATAATGGAATTGTCTAGATCTTGAGTCATAGTGGTGTACCATAAGCATGGAAATGGTCATTGGGTGTCTGGGAAGTTAGCTGACTGACATATTGAAGAAACCTGTGGGTGCTATTGTCTTGGAAAAGTCCTAGTCCATTTCTAAGGCAGCAGGAGGAGGTTGGTTTTTAGGAGGGGGGAAATCAGGTACAAATACAATCTTGCCCAAACCTTTCTAGTGCCCAGTAGCTCTCTACCCTGATAGAACTGGTACTTGTTTGATTTCACATTTCCTGGTGTTGGGAAGTTCTTGCTGCCTGAAAGTTTATTACCGCTGGAAAGAGTCCAAAGTGCTTATGTTTGGTCTTCCCTCTTAGCCCCTCTACCTCCAGTCCCCACCCCCTCCACTGGCTTTCTCTCACTGCTTTTTCCTTTCTTTCCCCAAGCCCTAATTTCAGCAGAGGGGCAGAGGCCTAGTGGTACAACCCTATAATCCCAGCTACTTGAGAGGAAGATCAAGAGCCAAGCAAAAGCATGAGACCTTATCTGAGAAGGGAGATAGAAGCAAAGTAAAAGGCTCAGGTAGAAGAATGATTTCCTAAAAATTACAAATACAAAATCTTGAGTTCTATCCCTAGGTGACCTGAGAGGGATAAAGAGAGAGATAAAGAGAGAGAGAGACAGAAACAGAGGCAGAGATAGGGCAAGGAAAAGGAGGCGAATGGAGAGGAGGCAGGGGGAGGGGAAGGGAAGGGAGAAGAGATAAGAGGAGAGGAGGAGAGAGGAAAAGAGAGGAGAAGAGAGGAGAAGAGGATTGAAAAACAGGGAGATGACAGATGAAATTAAAGGTTGAATGCCACATAGGGTAAAAATTTCAGGGAAAAGATGTGCCAATTGACTCCAAAATGTAATTTTTACCCCTTTGAGGAAGGGAAGGAATGTAGAAAATATGTTCTTAGCATAACTACAGGGCACATTTACCTACCTACACCTTTGTTCACCTTCCTTCTGCCCTTCTCCTCATTCCCACCCCCATCACATGGGTTTTTGTGGCTAGGAACACATCCTTGCATGAACCAACCATCCATTCTGACAGCCTGTGATAGAAAGCAGTGAGGAGTATCGCACATTAATACATTAGGAAGCATCAGAAACAGCCAGTGTCACAGATCCATAGCTGGATTGTTCTGATTCCCTGCTATGCTGAAGGCAAATCTCAGCAGCCATCAGCATGGTGAACAAAACAAAAACCTGCTCAGCCTGGAGCGGCTGCCTGAGTTCTCAGAGCCACTGGGAGGATGAGGAAAGGTGTTCACCAAGCGAGACCATTCATTCTCCCCTACTCTTCCTTCCTTGGCAACCAACTTTTGTCCACTCTGCATGGTGGCTTGAGCAAAGAGCAGGGCAGGGTTCAGGGACAGCAAGAACCACCAAGTCTCCTGCCGCTTCTAGAGTACCAGAGCCAGGTTTATCAACACTTTGCCTGCTGGGCTTCCTTGGCTGTCAAGCCACAGTAACTCAGACTTGTTCCTTATTTTGAACAAGTAGACCCCACAGCATCAGAGAAAAAAATGAGGTTTCCTATCAACTTCCAGCCTCTCAAAACATTCTACCTTCCACAGAATAGAAGAGCATAGAAGTATATTAATTTATGTACTAAAAGAATCTAGAATAATTTTTCTCATAGAAATTGTTTTCAGCCTATAAAATAATATGATGCCTCATGAAAGGAAAACTTTAATTTTACAGTTACTGTTTTGTTTGTTTTAATGTCTCCTGTGGGAAGGACACTAGGAGTCTGCAGTCATGGCCTTGTGTAGTCATTGAACATTTTTAGCACTCCAGATCTCCAGCTTGAGAAATGAGGGATTGGTTGTTTTTAGTCTTATTCTCTTTGATGCCACTGCTTCCTTCCAGCCATCAAAATCCATCCAGACTCTATTAAAGCAATTGCAGGATGGATTTGTTGAATGACCCCGCACACTGGGATGGAAAGGTAAGTCTTAATCATAGGAGCAGTGAAATGCAGAGCAAGTCACTAAACTCTTTGGGTCTCTGTTTATTCTCAAAATTACTATCACTGCTACAATACTATACATTCTTCATAGATGTATGTTTCCAATTTATTAGTTTATCTTCATGTTATTCTGCTGCTATGTTCCATACCATGTGCTTCCCCTAGAATGTAGGCACATAGTCAATCTCTCACAGCCCAGTTATTGTCTTAAGAAAATTCTCTTAGGTATGTAGAAGAATCACTGAATTCTACTGCTGGAAGGGACCTTAAAATTATACAGTTCTGCTTTGTGTGTATGTGTGAGTGTAAGTGTGTGTGTGTGTGTGTGTGTGTGTGTGTGTGTGTGTGTGTGTGTGTTTTGCCAGTCCTGGGGATTGAACTCAGGGCTTAGGCATTTTTCCTAAGCTTCTCTTTTTGCACAAGACTGGCCCTTTACCACTTGAGCCACAGTGCTGTTTCTGGCTTTTTTGTGTATGTGGTCCTGAAGAATCGAACCTAGAGCCTCATGCATGCTAGGCAAGCACTCTACTCCTAAGCCACATTCCCAGCCCCTATGTTGTTGTTTTTGTTTTTCTAAATTGCAGGGTATGACCTATAACTGGATTGTGAAATCCATTCAGCAGGTCAAGAGTAACATTTTTTGAAACAATGAAATAGAATAGAATAGAATAGAATAGAAAATCCTCAAGTGCACTGTACTGGTGTTTTAGGCTATTGGTTATTGTTTCTGCTTAGCATATGTATACATATATATATATATATATATATATATATATATATATGCTTGGTTGAGATATAAAAATGCATTTCTTACTCTGAGTAGCAGTTGATATACTGTTAAAGTCACTGTTTAGGTCACCCCTCTCATGTGCTGATTGACAAAATTTAGGTTCAAAAACCTGACTGAAATTTTCAGAGCTGAATTTTGGTAGAGGCCCAAACCAAATTCCAGGTCACCTGACCCTGGGTCTGTGTACTTCCTTAATTGGGGTTTGTGTCTATGTCCTTCATGTCTCTCAGCCATTATTTGCAACCTATTACATTTCTCAGATTGTCCTTTGGAAAAAAACCAATGCACTTCTGTTCCTAGGAAGCCAAATATTTTAGATTAGGATTCCAGAAGTACCTCAGCCTAGCGAGCAAATTTGGGGATGAACCAACCATAGAAACCAAAGTTGTCCTCTACTTCCTTACAGAGCTAAGTATCTTCAAGGTACTGTCCTGTCTGTGCTCCACAAAAGACATGGCCAGATGAGTGAGGAATACTTCACTCATCATGTGTGTATTCAATCTGGTGTCAGAAAAAAAAAATGAGTTCTCCTCTGACTCAATTAGCCTGCATCTTACTTAAGTCTGCAGAGATACTAGGGGATATATTCCTGATTCATCTTCTATATTTGCTGCCCCAGATCTACAATTGGCCCTTTCTCTAAAAAGCCCTGACACTTCTCAGACAGGACAGCCTTAAATCTTGCATTCTGCATGGGGTTTCATCATTGCTGGGCTGTCATGGTGTCTAGGCTTCTCTGCTAGACAGAACTCGAAAATATGTCAGCTTCAGAAATCATTAGTTTAAATTACTACTTCCAATTCAAATCTAAGGTTACAAGTTTTAGCCTAATTTCTCTGGTTTTATAATTGATCTCTTGACTTTTATGCTGAAAATCTTGATTCCTAATGGCAATGCTATAATTACTTATTGGAACAGTTATACAATGACTGAAATAACATAACTAAATTCAGTTTTAGATTTTGTTTCTCACTCTCTTGGTCAGGATATTTTCTACTAGAAATGTACAGGTAAGGACATTTTGCTTGAAAGTCTTATGAAAGGATTGAAAGTGCTAAATATGATGATACTATGGTCCAGTATATTCCTTGGGGTATATAAAATGAGAAATCTATAAGAAAATTCAACGACATCCATTCAGGTGGTTCTAGCTCATAAATAACTAAAAGTCCATTGAGAGTTTCTACACTTTTCATTCTCATTTCATAGGAGAAAAACCTACAAGTCTTCTTGCCCTTCACACTCATCTACCTCACATGCTGTCATATTTGGGAAATGGAGAACTCCTCCTCTTCCTTCCTTGTCTACTATGACCTCTACCACTGGCCCTCAAAGGAGCTGGGCTTTGTTGAGTAGCAGCACAGAGAAGCCCACGTGGGGATGAGGAGAGCTTTTGATCTCCAGAAAACTTGAAAACTCAAGCCTGGAGGTCTTGGCATTTATCCCAGAGATCAAACACATATGCTGGCACTTGCAGGGAAAAGGGAAATGAACTAGCCTCTTTTGAATCCAGAGCCTCTGATGCAAACTCCACAAGAAAAGGCAGAATCAACTAAAGGGCAAATGCCCATCAGAAGCTACAAGGAGCCTCCATGGGGATTTCTCTACCAAGGATCTAGTGAGTGGACCACACAGAGAGATCAGACACCTTTACCCATTATCGATTCCAAATGAGCCCAAATACTAAGATTGAATAATATGAAATTGATATTTTTGTAGGTCAAAATAGTTGAAGATTGGCAATATCATGTGGTTCATAGTTACAACTTTTAAGTAAGAAAATGAAGCTGGGCTCTGATGGTTCATGCCTGTAATTATAGCTACTCAGGAGGCTGAGTTCCAAGGATCATGATTTGAAGCCAGCCCAGACAGGAAAGTCAATGAGGCTCTTAACTCCAACTAATCAGCAAAAAGCCAGAAGTAAAGTTGTGGTTCAAGTGGTAGAGTGCTAGCCTTGAGCAAAAAAGCTCAGGGCCAGGGCCCAGGCCCTGAGTTCAAGCCCCAGGACTGGCACACAAAAAAAAAAAGAAAGAAAGAAAATGAAGACTCAAAACCTCAAGCATCTTTCAAAATAGATAAATGACACCCTAGATTTATTCCCAGGTTCAAGGATTTCTATAACATTTCTCTTCTCACTGTGATTTGCTTAAGATACAGGCCAAGGTGAGGAGAGAAAACAAAGTTCTAGCAGACAACTGATCATAGAAGGCTAAATTAGAGGAAAAAGGGGCCTTGGGCTCTAGTGCTAGCTGTCACGGTACAGAGGCTCACTGGCAGAGCTTGGCCCCAATCTTTCCAAGTGTACTACATGCCCTACCTAATCACACTAGAGTCTAGGAAAGAAAATGTACCACCTATTATTATGTTCAATGGGCTGTGCAGAGGTACTTTAAGGAGAAAGGGACAGTATCACTGTTCCCATCGAGTTCATTTCCTGGTAGTCAGATTAGACAAATTAGATGATTATCTGAGGTGGGATCAAGTGTGCACACTGAGGGAGGCACTGAGTTCCATACTGGGTTTGAGAGAAATACTCTCTGATTCTAGAGGGGAACATGGCAAGGGCCGGGGGAGGCAAAAAGATCATAGATTTGGAATTATATGCACGTGTTTCCTGTCCTGGCTCAAACACTTAAAAATCTGTGTGCCTTTGGCCAAGCTTCTTAATTTCTTGGTATCCATTCAAGAAGTTAAAGATAATAAACTATGTATCCTGATCTTACAGTGGGATTCAAATAAGATGACCTATACTTTTTAATCTTTTTCTGGTCGTGGGGCCTGAACTCTGGGCCTGGGCGCTGTCCCTCAGCTCTTCAGCTTAAGGCTAGTGCTCTACTACTCGAGCCACAGCAACACTTCCGGCTTTTTCTGCTTATGTGGTGCTGAGGAATGGACCCCAGGGACTCAAGCATGCAAGGCAAGCACTCTACCACTGAGCCACCTTCCCAGCCCTTTTTAATCTTTTTATTAGGATATACTTTATTAGGATACATTAATTGTATCAAATAATGGAGTTTATTATGTGACATTTTCATATATTTATATGCATACTTTGATCATAATCACTCCACTATTACTTTTTCTTATCCCTCTCTTCCCCTGGTCACCTTCCTTTTCTGCAATGGTCCCCTTTGCTTTCATGTCTTTCTCCTCCCCCCCCCCCCCAGATTTACACACGTGAGAGAAAACATGTGCTTGCCTTCATAAGTCTGGCTTATTTCTCCTAACATGATGATCTCCACTTCCATCCACTTTCCTGCAAGTTACATGATTTTGTTCTACTTATGGCTCAATAATTAATACTCATTATATATACTATACTTTATCCATTCACCCACTGATGGCTACCTAGGCTGATTTTGATTGTGAATAGTGCCAACATAAATATGGGTGTACAGGTACCTCTGCCCCCTGAGAAGCTGAGACTACTGACTGGCATGTGCTCCCATGCTCAGCCCCATATGCTGTTGTAATTACTTCTTTTCCTGCTAGACCATCTGCTTTTCCAAGACAAGGAGTATTTCTTTTCTATGTCTCAGCACTAAGCACAGTATCAGGCCACAGTAGGCACTCAATGAACACTTGCTGAATGAATGAATAAGGCTATTTCGTGTTGTTAAATACACCAGTATGCTACAGAAATAATGTGCCAAAGTTTTTGTTCTTCCAAAAACACCCCTAAAGCCACCCCCTCAATTTACAATCAGCATTAACAAAAGCTTTTCCTTGAAAACTAGAGGCATAGAAGTCATGCTGAATTACGAATTGCTTCAGGGCGTCCACAGAAATGAGGACTGTGTGGGAGGGGAGGGTATACTACACAGGGCTCTGCTTTGCCATTGTAACTGGTCTTTTGCTCTTCTTTGCTTTTTTCTTTCTAAACTATACTTCCAAATGATCTCTAGGAATCTGCTTGCAGAGAAACTTCCAAGTCAGTTTTCCCAGACTAGCCAGTGAAAGCTGTAAGCACCTCCTAGTCAGTCAAAATACTGGGCTCAATTTTTCTCTTCAGGCACAATGCTCAGGGAATGCCTGGAGGCCTAGGAATGACCAAGTATGGTGATACACACCTGTAATCACAGTTTGAGGCTGACCAGGAAAAATCAGCAGGAGACCCTATCGAAAAAATGAACTAAAAGCAAAAAGAGCTAGGGGCTCAGTTCCAGGTGGTAAAATAATGCCTAGCAAGCATGATACCTTGAGCTCAACCCCCCAGTACCACCAAAACCTTAATATCTCAGTTTATAATTGAAATTTTTTTTTGTCGGTCATGGGGCTTGAACTCTGGGCTAGAGCACTATCCCTCAGCTCTTCAGCTCAAGGCTAGCGCTCTACCACTTCAGCTATAGCGCCACTTCCGGTTTTCTGGTGGTTTGTTGGAGATAAGAGTTTCACGGACTTTCCTGCCCGGGCTGGCTTTGAACCGCGATCGTCAGATCTCAGCCTCCTGAGTAGCTAGTATTACAGGCGTGAGCCACCGGTGCCCTGCTAAAATTGAATTTTTAATGAGGGCACAGAGATTATTTTGCTATCACAGTCCTTCTCTACTTCCTTTCTTTGTCCCTTCCAAACTTCCTTCTCTTCTTTCCTTGTCATATTTAGCCTGATTCCTCTAATGAACCATGACTAGCCTGAAAACACACACACACACACACACACACACACACACACACACACACACACACACACACACACACAATATCTAAATCTACAAAGTCACTCTAGCTGTGTGGTTGTACCCATTTAGTAGAACAAAAGTAAGATCTATAATTTCCACAGGAAGAATTAAAGCCTTAAGTGGTGCTGTGGCTCAAGTGGTAGAGTGTTCACCTTGAGCTGAAGAGTTCAGGGACAATGCCAAGCCCAGAGTTCAAGTCCCATGACTGACAACAAAGGAAAAAAAAAAGAATTAAAGCCTTGAGTCCCCCAAGAAACTGGAATGACTCATGGTTCCCTGGTCCTCCCTTTTTCCACTCATGTTCAAGCATTGGTCATAGCCCTCCATTGTATAATGCTTACCCTTGTTTCTGAAACTTGGTTCCTGTCTCTTTAAACTTCCATATATTGAGGATAGTCTTAATGTCAACCTCAAGTTTCCATCATTCTCTGATGATTCGTTCATTTATGAAATAGTTGCTGAGCATCCATTATCCCTGTCTGAGACACTGAAGTCTCTGGTATCCTCAAGCTGGTTGTGTGGCAGGAGAGACAGATGGCAAATATGTAAACACGATGTCAAGCAGTAGATATTCCCCAAGGAAGTAAGTGAGGGTAAGGGGCACATAGAATTACAGGGCTGCTATTTTTGAATGGTGTGCCAGATGGGCAGTGCCTTGCTAACATCCTCAACATTCACTTCAATGCCCCCCCAAGGCTTTTTTTTCCTGCAAATTACTGACATCCTTTGTGTAGGGTAATATTTTTATCTGGCAATGGGGGAATGCTTGGCCCACAGGCATAGCAAGTTACATGTGGTAGATATCTACTGCCCCTAGGAGTAGCCCTTGAACAGGTAGTAATGCCCTCTTCTGAGGTTAAAATAACTGAAGTTTAATCTACACCATCCACTGGACCTAGAGCACTCAGTAGGCCTGAGCTTCAGCTGCCCAACCAGTAACTGCTAGTTAGAACCCCTTCAATAGATCCTTTCCCCTCTGTTGCATTTCCCTACTCTACTACATGGGTTACTTGGGTTCATCTTGCAAAGAAACTACTAGAACTAATGGTCTACTTCTGAGGGATCCAAAATAAGATAAGGGAAACTTCTGAGGGAGACATCTCTGCCAAGATGATACTTGACTAGGTACTTGATCCAATGAATGGGTGAGTTGAGTAAAAATGGAGAGTAAGAGAATTCCACAGCAAGAGACTCAAAGGCAAAGTCCATAGGTAGGATCCAGTTTGATTGATTGAAGACACTCAAGACAACACAGCCAGACTATGGGAAACACTGTAAAAGAGGGAATGAGAAAGTCTTGCTTGCCTTTGTTGCTTGCTACCATATCTCCTTGAATCCTGTCTTTCAAGATATCCTCCAATTAGTTCCCTTCACATTCCTCTGATGGCTCCTTTCCAGAGAGTTCTGGCATTTTATTTGCAGTCTTGACATTATGCTATTTCGCTGGACCTTTCAAAGGAAATATAAGGCAGGAAATCCCAGAGGGAAGCACTGATTGGTGCCCATGACCCCTTCAAGAGGGAAAGGCAAGAGGTTCTCTATATTTCCTTCCAAAAAAATGGTAGACTGTGTTTTCTCCTTGACACCTTCTGAGAAGCCACTATGTTCCCAGCTTCACTGCATTTGCTGGGTCTTTATCATCTCTGAAAACCAAATGGTAATGACAGCCTGGTTGAAGGACTTTCCTCCACACCTTTGGCTACACAGGAGACACCCCAGCAGCATTCTTTCTAAGGCTGCTCAGCCCTCACCATGCATTGTGGGCCCCGCCGAGGCAGTGACTTTGATCCTGAACAGGAGACTTGAGATCACAGAGAATGTGGAGTTCTCTTTAGGCAGCTGGCATGAGCTTAGCACAGATGCCTCCCCGAGCAGGGCTGCTTTGCTGACTCCTGGGAGGTACATCATCAAAACTCCCTGTCCTGACCCACATTGTGCTTCTCTCCATTTGTGTTTCTGGCTGGAGCTACTGGGGAACTGACAGTGGAGTCTATTAGTGTTTCATTCAGCTTGCAGTTTCTTCTGCAGGAGTTGGCTTCGAAAAGTTAGTTCTCAATGAGTCCAGGGTGATAAATATTAAGACATGAAAGGCAGGCCAGAGAGGCCAAGCTCTATTAACAGAAGTAGTCTGTATTATGTGGGGGTGCTCCTTAGTTAGTCCATTTATGTCTCCAGGCCTTAGGTCTCATCCAGAATGGGATAAACTAATGAGAATTTTTAGGACTCCATTTTACACTTTTGTCATTGTGCTTCTTAGTGCTTACCAAGTACCCAATTGTTTATCTATTTGTTAGCACTGTCTGCAGTTTGGTTGGGGCCAAAAGACTGTGAGTTGGTGAACAGGATGTGGGCAGAAGAGACGTATGCAACTTCTAGGCTTGGTCATTACAAAACCACTCAAGAGCCTTGGTTCCAGAAGTGGAAATGTGGCTCAAGTGGTAGGACACCAGCTATTGAGCTGACAAGCCAAGTGATAGTACAAAGCCATAAGTTCATGCCCCAGTGCCCTAATTATTTTGCTTCCCCTATGCTTGGGGGTGACAGGGTCTAGGTTTACTGTAGGGTTTATGTGAAGGAAAGAGTAGACGTTTCATTGCACTAAAGCATTGAGCTCCATTTATCTGTGCACAGCTTACTCTCACTTATCCTCACTAATCCAGTCTTTTTTTTTTTTTAAGAAAATTCTGTCTGTTCATTTTGTTCACTATATTTTACAGCTCTCATTCACTTGCTATTTGCTGTCTACTACATGCCAGATTTAGCATAAAGTAACCATTGGGCTCTTCTAGAGGAACTTGGTTATCTAGGTGAGGAGATGGATATGAGGGCAGAGAAAAGAATACGAGTGGGATAAGTACATGCTGGAGACCTACATCATGTTACATGCAGAGAAGTAAATAGTCAGAAGCTTTCCCTTTAGAAAACATCAAGTTGTATACTCCATCCTAGCTCCATTCTTTGTCAGATTTCCTTCATTTAGGCAGTACTGACCATTGCATATGGCACCAGTGCTGCAAGAATTACATAGCCTCTACACTCTCCTTCTTGCAGACCATAATTCCAAATCATTTCCATCAGGGCCATTTGTACAGGTCATGGCCATGTTGGAAAAGCATATGGGCCCTTTTCATTTCCAACACAATAGCCAAATGCCTCAATTTGGCAAGGATTTGGCTCCAAGACCTCTTTCTATTATCCTTTTGCATTTAATCCTTTATCAAAGCTTACCTTCAATCAGATTAGCATAATTTACGTTCTACAACTTTTACCGTTGGAGATCTCACTCTCATGTCTTTCTTACCTCAAGACTCCCCTCTTTTGTCCCTTCTTTTCAAATGCCCATCTCAAATGACAACTGCGGTCTTTCTGACTACTCTAGTCTATAGTACTAATGCATTCAATGATTTCTTGAAAAAACATAGGACACTAGGGAAACAGAAAATAATGTCTTGTATCTTTTAAGGAAATACAATATTTTTTATAGTACTGAGGTTTGAACTCAGGACCTCATGCCTGCTAGCCTGATACTTTACCACTGAAACCATACCTCCAGCGCTGTCAATTACTGGTTATTTTCAAGGTAGGATATTATGAACTTTTCTGCCTGGGCTGCCCTTGAGCCATAGTCCTTCCCCTCTCAGTCTCCCAAGTAGTTAGAATTACAGGCATGAAAGCCAGGCACCAGTGGCTCATGACTGTAATCCTAGCTACTCAGGAGGCTGAGATCTGAGGATCGCAGTTCAAAGCCAGCCTGGGCCGGAAAGGCTGTGAAATTCTTTATCTCCAATAAACCACCAGAAAACCAGAAGTGGCATAGTGGCTCAAGTGGTAGAGTGCTAGCCTTGTGCTGTTTTAGCTGAGGGACAGCACTCAGGCCCAGAGTTCAAGTCCCGTGACCAAAAAAAAAAAAAAAAGAATTACAGGCATGAGCCACCAGCACCTCACTAGTCTAGAAACTGAATTCTTAATCAAAACCTGTCCCACAAAGGAAATTCCAGATCGAGATGGTTTCCCCCTCAGTGAATGGCATCTAATATTTAAGGAAGAAATAAGACCAATTTATATAAATTCTTTAAAAAAGAACAGAGGAAGAACAAATATTTCCCGAAGCCTGGATAACCTTAATACCAAAAATCTGATGAAGAGCACCTCTGAAAACAATTACAGCTAATTTCATACTTAGTGGTTAAACACTGAGTGTTTCTTTTAACATGGAGAAGGATTCGAAGAACTTATTCTTACCAATATATGATACAAAGATAGGAGCGGAAAAATACTGTCATTATTTAGACATGATTATAGAAGTTAAGAAAACCCAATAGAATCTATAAAACGCTGCTATAACTAAAAAAAAAGCGATTTCATAAAAGTTTCTGCATACAAGGGCAACATATAGGAATCAAATATATATAATAAGAAATTATATATATATGTATATATTTGAAGGATTAAGGTACAAGAAAGGCAATTTATAATACAATCAAAATAATCAAATACATAAGTATAATTTGATAAAACATGTAAGTTCTCTATACTAAAAACTGCAAAAATTAATAAGGTAAATTAAGGAAGATCTGCATGATCAAAAACTATGTCATAGTTAGAGGCTGGAAAGCACATTGATGAATATACCCACTTATCTCAAAATCATCTACAGATTCAAAACAAAGCTATTGAAAATGCTAGCATATTGTTTTGAAGGAACTGACAGGCTAGTCAACTCTAAAATGTATCTGAAAATATATAGCTTCTAGAATGCAACACCAATCTTGAAAGAGAAGAAATGTGGAAGCTTTATACTACTGGATTTCAAGACTTACAACAAATCCACAGAGGTCAAGAAAGTGCGGCTCTGTCAAGAGAGTAACCCGTTTAGACCAATGGAGCAGCACCGAGAGACCTTATATAAACTCACACATATACAGCTAAACTGAAGGTTTTGGAAAAGGCATTAAGTCCATTTAGTAAGGGAAGAAAGGGTGACATTGATCAAGATGCATTGTATCCCTAAACTGCCTTGTCGAATGACAATTCCTTCATACAACTACTTGAAGATAATAAAATAAATAAATAGAAAAAGAAAGAAGGAAGAGTAAAGACTAGTTCTGGAACAGCTGAATACATGTGTGTGGGAAAATGAATTTTTGGCTCTCCCTCATCCACACATAAGAATTAGAGAAGAATCATAAACCTAAACATAAAAGTTAGAACCATAAAACTTCTGAAAAAATGCATGAGGAAAACATGAAATTGAATGAAGTAGATTTTTCTGACAGGGTTCAATAAGGACTAGATACCAAAGAAAATATTGGTGAATAGGATTTTGTCAAATTAAAATTTCTGCTCTTCAAGAGAATATCATTACAAATAAGTATAGCCAGGTGCTGGTGGCTCATGCCTGTGATCCTAACTACTCAGGAGGCTGAGATCTGAGGATCATGGTTCAAAGCCAGCCTGGGCAGGAAAGTCTGTGAGACTCTTCTCTCCAATTAATCACTCAGGAAACGGCAAGTGGTGCTGTGGCTCAAGTGGAAGAGTGCTAGCCTTGAGCTGAAGAGCTCAGGGACAGTGCCCAGACCCAGAGTTCAAGCCCCACGATGGACAAAAAATAAACTAGTACAGCACAGAGCAGGAGTGAATATTTCCAATTCATTTCATAATAGAAAACTTTTAGCCAGTATATATAAAGAGCTACTACCACGCAATAAAAGCAGTAATGAAAAGACAAAGAATCTAGTCAAAAGTGAGGAACAGGTGGAATTAGCCACATTCCAAGATACATGAATGTCTGCTAGGCACATGAAATGACATTCAATATTGTTTTCAGCAAAGAAATGTAAATGAAAGTGAATCATGCAAATTAAATAAAAATTAAAAACATATCATGCCACATCTACAAAAATGGCTGTGAATATACCAAATGTAGGTAAGGATACAGAACAACTGGAATTTTGATCCAGGTGAGGATCTATAATGACTATGACTAAGCAATCTCACGCTATTTACACAAGAAAAAAATTGCAATGCCACAAAAGATGTTCGCAATAATATTCTTAGTAATTTCATTCACAGTAATCTCCAACTAGAGCTAGAAGTGGAAAGATTATTACTAAATAAACTAACATATTCTTAGAATCTTATTCCATTTTAAAAAAGAATGAAGCCAGATACTGATGGCTCACACGTGTAATCCTAGCTACTCAGGAAGCTAAGAACTGAGGATTGTGGTTCAAAGCCAGCCTGGACAGAAAAGTCTGTGAAACTCTTCTCTCCAATAACCATCAAAAAATCTGGAAGTGGAGGTGTAGCACAAAAATATATACATACATACATACATAAGACTGAAGAACTAAAACCCAAAATATAGATACTATCCTGAATGAAAGAGGCCAGGATATTTTTAAAAGATATACAATTCAATTTATATGAAGCTCTTAAATAGGAAAATTTAATAGAAGTGTTAGGAATCAGAATAATAATTGCCCCAAAGGGTGGGAGAGTGGCTGGAAAGGAATGCTGAGGAAATTTCAGAATGAAGAAATTGTATTAACACAATCTTGTTTGGGAAGGTGCTTCCACAGATGCCTATGTCAACGTTTATTGAATTCAACAAGACCTGTACATGACTCCACTTCATGTGAGTTGTATCTCAGTGAAAAAAATGTCCCCTCTTACTACCCCTCCAATGATGTAAGTGTGACTGTGTTGGTTGTACTGTCATTTATTTCTATGTATGGTTATCCATTTTAGACTTTCATTCCTCAAGTAGAACCTTTCCAAGGCTCAGGATCTCATATTTGTTGAATGATAATCAGACAGATGATTTGTGAAGTAATAATCAGAGAGAACAAAATGGAAAGTGTAAAAAGAAAAGTATGTGTATAATATCATAAAAAATTTCTACTTGTTCTAGTCTCCTGAGAGTCAACACCATTGAAAACACAGGTCTCTATTCCCAATGAAAAACAATAACCCAATGTCTGAACCATCTAGCTTTTATTTACCATAAAGAGGAGGACAGAAAATAAAGAGAAAGCTTTTGTCTCCTAAATTTTGAGGTAACACCACATAATTATTCTTGTATTTCTTAACTCCAATGAGAGAGACCAAAAGACATCTGATGAATCACCTTTTCATTCATAAAACCCTGCTTATATCTTTCATCATTTTTATCCCTCTAGAATAATAGCAGAGAAACAGTGCTTGATGGGCCTGCATTATCAGACGCAATTGGAAAGGTCTAGATAAGAGTGCTGAACCACTATTAGTATTCTGCATGCAAACCCTTCTCTATTACCCAGAGTCATCCGTATCCTGGCAACCCTCAAAATTTCATTCTCATTGAATTGCTAGATCTTTATCAAAATATAATTATAGCCTTAATTTGAAAGATAAATTTTGATTGCCAGTGCCATGCCCAAAGGAAGAAATAATCAGGTGGGAGAGTGCTTAGGCACAATTGTTAACCATATAATCAATGTCATGAATCATCTATCTTTACACACACACACACACACACACACTCACATGGATACACAGACACATACAACATACATATACATACCAACTTTGGGGGAAGTTGTGAGGGATTGAGGAGAGGGAAAAGTCTAGACTTAAACTTTGACTCTGTTACATTTGCTTAGCTCTTCATATTGTCACTCAAGAGCTGTCATCTCTTTGAAAATGGAAGAGACTGGGGAAAGTACAAGTCCTGCCTGTCCTGGTTCTGTGTGTGCCCACAGTGGCCCAAACTGGATTGGGAAGTAGCCCAATCTACAAGCTATCTACCATAGGTCGAGTTTTCTGGAATTAGACATTGCTAAGTAGAAGTAATTAGAAAAGGCTCTCTGTGTCTACACCTGGGGAGAAAATGTAAGCAGGACTGGGAAGAGAAGTTGGGCCACAATACTGTCATAAAGGCTCACTTGGTTCCATAGAGAGCTTTGGGGCTAGGATGGCCCGGCAGAATTGTTCTGAATTGATTCAAGGTGTGCGGGCCACCTTGTTGGTGAAGGGGCATGAACTTGAGTGAGACAGCTTCCTCTGGTAAAGGATAATTCTCAAAGAAGGACTTGACTATGTGCTGTCAGCCACCAGCACTCAGATCTGGTGAATGAGTGCTTGGGAAAGAATTGCTTGAGTCCTGATGAAGAGGAGGAACGTGGACATTACATCAAAGTACCAACTGCACCATACTGATTTTAGTGTCACAGGCTCCTGGGGGAAAATGATCTGAACTAGACTTGGATGGACTGAACCCACCAGCTCCTTTTTCTTCCTTCCATTTTCTGTGCCAGTCCTGGGGCTTGAATTCAGGGCCTGGACACTGTCCCTGAGATTTTTCTCAAGGTTAGTGCTTTACCACTTGAGCCACAGCTCCACTTCCAGCTTTTTGATGGTTAATTGGAGATAACAGTCTCATGGCCTTTCCTTCCCAGAGTAGCTTTGAACTATGATCCTCAGATCTCAGCCTCCTGAGGAGCTAGGATTACAGGTATGAGCTATCGGCACCTAGCCTTTTCTTCCTTTTTAGGTTTGGTCTAGTTTTTGAGACAGGTGTTGTTATGTCTTTCAGGCTAGCCTCATCCACTTGATTCTCCTGCCTCAGTTTCCAATGTACTTGATTACAATCATACATCACCATTCTTGGCTTACTAGCCCATTTCTGTAGGAGAGTGCACATCCAGGGCTCCTGATGTGTGTGCTGTCCTGCTTTCTTGTGATATGTCCCCAACTGATATGTCCCCAACATTCCAGTACCTATCCTTACTGTACATCTGAGGGGGGGATACTGTCATCTCCTCCAAAATAGCTACCTTTGAGACACTTCACGGAGAGAGTAAGAGAGTAAAGTCACATGCTTCAGTTCCCTTTCTCTTTGGGCAATTACAACTACTGCCTGAATGTCTTTCAGGGTAGAAATGGTTCACTAGCTTGGGGATCAAGATAGAACCAAGCATATACAATAATCATGTTCTACTGGAGTAAAACGAATGGATTTTACTTAACCTACATTGTTATATACAGCTCACTCCTCCTGAGAGGAGTTGGATAGCCTCAAATTTATAGGTATAGAAGCCTCCCACTCAACCTCTGTGGCACTGTTTGCACAGCCTCCTGCTATCCATGACCTTGGTTGATTTCCTCTCCTGGAGTCTGTGATGTGCCTAT
Organism: Dipodomys merriami; assembly: GCF_024711535.1. NCBI lineage: Eukaryota > Metazoa > Chordata > Mammalia > Rodentia > Heteromyidae > Dipodomys > Dipodomys merriami. The sequence continues at coordinate 111,119,294 of NW_027204492.1, forward strand.
GCCTTGCCTTATTGAGTTGGTAAAACAAATCCAACCTCAGAAGGCCTGGGAAGTTCGGCTTTTGCATTCGTGGGGACTCTGAGCTGCCAGGTAAGAAGATAGTGCCATCTCAGAATCCCAGCTAAGCTTACTCCCCAGGGGACAGGCCATCTGATCGACTGTCTGTACAATTATCCAGAACAGCCCAGGAGAACTTATTCCCAGATTGCAGGATTCTGAACCACTAGGTCAACTGTTGTTTCTTTACCTCATACGACTTAGGAGTGATTGCTCATACAACTATATGGCAGACAGAACAACTCCAAACAGCAATTACCTCAAGGTCCAGTGACTCCACTTGCCCTCACCTGACCCACCCCCAACAAGTCCACCTTTTAACAGAAGCAAGCTTTCTATTATTTCACAGTAGCTACTACCTACACAATGATGAGTACATCAAAAATCTTGAAAGCAAAATTTTTTTTTCTTTCAAAGCCTCATTAGGCTGTCAGAGCTGAGGGTGGGGGGGCTGGGCTTCATCACTAGTTAAGTAGCTCAAGCCTATGTATTAATTTTGGATGCTTGGGGGTTCAAAGTCATGGCTCAGCAAATTTACAAATGACTCTCTGTCATGGACCTTCAAGACTGCCCACTGAAAGAAGAAAGTAAGAATGCTAAATTCTGTGTATTGGAATCTATGGTAATGGGAAGCCCTTGAGAGGCCTGGACAAAGAAACCAACAGATCAGAGAGGTAGGGCAGTAAAAGCATCCCTAGCTACATTCTGATGCCCAGTGCTCAAGATCAAATCCCTGATCTGTCACTCGTTCACTGTAAGAAAAAAAAGCCATGTTATTTCATCTCTCTGTGCCTCAGTCTCTTTATTAGTGAAATGGGGCTAATAATTGTTCCAACCTCTCAGGGTTATTGTCTAGAGCATAGATTAATGTCTGGGTATTCTGTGCTTGACTATAAGTGATAATACAAGAACTTAAAAAATTGCACATGATTTTTAGAGACTAGCCACTCAAAAAGAATGTTCACGTTCAGAAATTATATCCTATAATTGTTGGTTTCCCTTTTTGCATTAATAGGTTTTGAATAGAGGGCCTAATGCTTGTTAGGTGAGCCACATAACCCAGTCCTTTTTCACTGTAGTTATTTTTCACATAAGGTCTACACTTTTCACCAGGTGTCAGTCTCAGATCATGATCCTCCTACCTCTGCCTTTCAACAAGCTAAGATAACAGATATATGCCTCTGTGCATAGCTTATAGTTTTCTTTTCTTTTCTTTTCTTTTTTTTTTTTTTGTCAGTCTTGGGACCTGAACTCTGGGCCTGGGTGCTGTCCCTTTGAGCTACAGCACTTCCAGGTTTTTCTGTTTATGTGGTGCTGAGGAATTGAACCCAGGGCCTAATGCATGCAAGGCAAGCACTCTACCACTGAGCCACCTTCCCAGCCCATGGTTGTTTTCTTAAGAGGACAAGGTAAGTATAGCATGGTGGAAGGAGTTGTGAGTCAAGATCAAGGCTCCTATTCTAGCCCCTCCTATAAAGTAGCTGTGTGATGTGGGGCAAATTATTTGCAAAACAAAAGCATTGACTGATTCTATAAACAGTCTGGACCAGATGGACCCTCCAGGAACCTTTTGTTTCTTCATACACACACACACACACACACACACACACACACACACACACACACACACACACACACACACACACACATATAATATATATAGTCATATATGACTACACATATATATATATGTCCATATATATACACATATATATGCCCCAAATTAAGTCTAAAATGATATAAATATATTTCCAAATATATATTATCCACATTTAAATTTCAAATATATCTAGATATATTTATATCTTTCTGTCTGTCTGTCTCTGCATATACACATATATACATATGGCTCCTATATGCCAGAGAGTATATTGGTCTAGACTGTACACAGATACTTCCCAACACTTTCTCTCTGGTTACATGTGGCATGTGATTGAGTTTTAGCTATGGAACTCATGAAATATGGGAATGGGCGTGAAGTGCTACTTCAAGACAATCTTGCACATTTTGTCTTTCCACTTTTGCTGGCTCCATGCAGAAGACCCAGCAAAGACTCCAAAGTACTAGGAAATGGGAAAGCCACAAGAGGGAGAAAGACTGGGCTCCTTATCATTGCAAACCAAAGAGTTGATTAGATCTTATAGAAAAATAAAATGTATATGCATGGTATGTCCCTGCAGCTCAGGGATTATTTCCTTTCCTAGGAGTCTCTAGTTAATCATTGATTCAGTTTCTAATCCTCAAGAGGAAGCAACCCTTTCTACCTAAGTGCAAGAGATCATCAACAACTCTCCCCCCTCTCATTCTCTCTCCCCCCCCTCTCTCTCTGGTAGTAGGGTTTTGAATTCAGTATTTCCTGCTTGTTATACAGGTGTTCTACCACTTGAGCCATACCCTCATTCGTTTTGACTTTTGAGTTAGTTTTAAAGATGGGGTTGATTTTTGCCCAGGGCAGATCTCAGACTGAGGGGGTCCTTCTATCTCTATCTTCCTGTGTAACTAGGATGACAGGTATATACCACCACATCTGGTTGACTGAGTCATGGTCTCACTAATGGTGCTTCTCCTAATCACCTCCTCTGGAATAGGTAAGATTATGGACAAGAGCTATCACACCTACCCTGAGATTACAAACGTGTTATTTGCTACAGCCTGAGCCGATTCAACGGTGTACTCATGAAATCTAAATTCCAACTTGTGGATTTTCCATAGACTCTTTTTTTGTGTGTGGTCAGTCGTGGGGCCTGAACTCTGGGCCTGGGCGCTGTCCCTCAGCTCTTCAGCTCAAGGCTAGAGCTCTACCACTTGAGCCATAGTACCACTTCTGGCTTTTTCTGCTTATGTTGTGCTGAGGAATCGAACCCAGGGACTCATGCATGCCAGGCAAGCATTCTACCACTGAGCCACCTTCCCAGCCCCACCCATAGACTCTTTTAAGATGAGAAAAGGTGGCTACTGCTGCTGAGGCCTTTGGGCTACACTGAACTATCATTCCTCTCATATTTTTCCTGGGGAACACAAATGTGGAGAAAATTTACAGATAAACAAGTCTCTACTAGAAGACCCAAAGAATGATGGATTTCTCAAGGGTGCTTTGTTTCTACATCTCTTTCCCTAAAGCAAGATCTTTATCTTAATATTTTCCAGGGACTCCAGTTATGACCTACAGAAAATAAGATTGCAATTTTTAAATCAAAATTCACATGGAAGGGGAAGAGAAAATCACCTGGTAGCATCTAACTCCAATAGAGACCTTGGGGTGACCATTTACACCCTTGCTCTTGACTTTTTCTTTCACTGGAGAAAAAATAGGCATTTTTTTCAACAATTGCTAATGCATCCTTTCAAATCAGATTCCATCATTCAACCAAATCAGGAACACAGGGAACCCAAGATTTTTTTTGTACTGGAGTTTGCCACCACTGACCTCAAAGAAAAGGCAAGTATGAGAGAAATTGAGGCTGTTAAAATGAAGGGAAAGGTCCCCAAAGTTTCATAGGATCTATTATCCACAGAAGATGACCTTCCTGACAACTCCTCAACCCCTTCCTAACTCCATTCCATGTGGCACCTGTCCCACTAGCACGGCCCCCTTCCAAAAGGCTGGGAAGGTGGCTCAGTGGTAGAGTGCTTGCCTTGCATGCATGAGTCCTGGGTTCGATTCCTCAGCACTACATAAACAGAAAAAGCCAGAAGTAGTGCTGTGGCTCAAGTGGTAGAGTGCTAGCCTTGAGCTGAAGAGCTGAGGGACAGTACCCAGGCCCAGAGTTCAGGAACCATGACCACCCCCCGCCCCCACACACACACCAGAAGCTCCTCACTCAAATGTCCAGGGGTTTCCATCTGGAAAGAAAAGAGTAGTGCTAGGCAGTGATAGCTCATGCTGAGCCATACTGAAAATTCATCTGTCTTGCCACCTACTTACTGAACATGTTCAGTTTCTTCAGACACCTAACATTCTGGCGAGCTAGCTTTCACTATATATGTGTGTATTTAAGTATATGAATGATATTTACCCTAATACTATTCTATGATAACTAAATTCCATTTGTCTAATCTTTTAAAACTGACAAAAATCTACTTTCTAAAACATTCATATTGATGCTCAATTTAAAATAAAAATTCAAGGCCAGGCACCAGTAACTCATGCCTGTAATCCTAGCTACTCAGGAGGCTGAGATCTGAGGAGCAGGGTTCAAAGCCTGGGCAGGAAAGACTGTGAAATCTTTATTTCCAATTAACCAGAAAAAAAAATCTGGAAGTGGAGCTGTGGCTAAAAGAGTAGAATGCTATCCTTGAGCAAAAAAGGCTAACAGAGCTCAGGCCCTGTGCAAACCACAGTATTCACACACACACACACACACACACACACACACACACACACAAAAACACACACACACACAAACACACACACACACACACACACACACACACACACGGGGGGGGGGGGGGGGGAGGGAGAGGGAGAGGGAGAGGGGGAGAACCCAAGCTGCTATCCATACACTAAGGAACTGGCATGATTTAAAAACTACCTGGACCTCTTGGACCCGCTGGATTCTCAACCAAATTCTATGGGAGGGGTAGAAGTGGCCTGTTGGCTCCTGAAATGCTGAGAAGGAAGCCCCATACAAAGATGTTGCTGGGTGTAACTCAGAGGGGATAGAAAGCCCCAATGCCCGGTGGCTGGATGCCAGGAAGGGATCCCTGTCCAGGCTCCCCTCCTCCAATCTTGCAGCCCAGTTGCACTGGGGCTCCATTGGGAAGGAATGAAGCTCCTGAGAGCTGCTATTTGTCTTACATAGACCAGCACGCCAGCATCCCTGCCTTGACCTGTGCCTGGAGGCTGAACTGATCTGAAGGATGCACAGACCTGCTCTCAAGCCAGCTGAAATCCAAGTTTGATTCCCACCAGGCAGCTGGCAGGGAGACCCCAGCCCTGTCACAGTGGGGTCAAGCCAAGCTGCATCTCCAGCTGCAAGGCTATTTTTAGATGTTCTTTTTGCCTTGCTCACAAGCGGCTGGAAAAAAAATAAAGAAATAAACTAGTGACCAAGAGGCATCAAACTGCCAAAGAAAACCCCCATCAAATACTGAGCTGCCAAACTCAAGAGCCTATCTCAGCCTAGGGTAAAACACTATGTGCTATCATGGCTGGGCCGGCTCAGCCTTCCCAGGTGGGGGCCAGGTGGGTCTTTGCGCTTTCCTTGCAAACCCATTCCTGGCCTTGGCATGCCCTAAGCAGGTCCAGCTTTGGTCCTCTGGCAGGCACGCTGAGCCACCCTCATGCCCACCATCGCTAGTGACCCCAGAGGACAGGTGTGCCAAGGGAACAGGGTCGATGGGGTTAATACTGCCACAAACGGAGGAGCTCCAGCTCTCGGCGCTTCTCTTCCCAGCTCATCTTAACAGTCCCTTCGCCTTGCAGCCGCAGCGCAACGCAGCTCCATGACAGCCAAGCCTCCCTCCCCTGCGCAGGCAAAATGTCACCCAACACTAAGTGGCAGGGCAGGGAAACAGAAGGGGTCGCCAAGCGGGATCCCAGACTTCTTCCCAGCCCTCAGAGCACTCTCCTCCCCCCACTCGGATTCAAAAGGCAAGTCTGGGGGCGTCTTTCCACTCGAAGCTCGCTCCAAGCCTCCTGTCTCCAGCAGGCACCCCAACACGAGACACTCCGCAGCCAGCCCCTGGAGCCCCCTCCCCGAAGCTGGAAAAGGCCTGGGCAGCCGGGTGGGAAAGTGCTGCCCCGCCCCACAACCCAAGATGGGGGGTGGGGAGGAGGCGGCAAACTTCAAAGCTGCAGCTGCAATATGCTTTTTTCTAAAAATAAATAAATAACAATGAATAACTACGATTAAAAAGCTCCCCCTCCCCTCTGAACGCTAGCACGGTTTCCCCTGGCCTTTCTGAGCTATGTGGGGTCCACCTTGACCGCCAGCTCACCCTCGCGCAGCTCCACCGAGGGGACCTGGCTCTCACATCGTACTCCGCCTCGGGGATTTCCTCTCAGGCTAGCGCGTGGCGAGGCTGCGGCTTATGCCTCCCCCTGCCCCCCCACCCCCCGCCAAACCACCAAGTTCATCCACCACCCAAGGGTTCAAAAAATTAGTTTAAAATGATGTCACTTGCCCATCCCCCTCCCCCCTCCCCAAGCGGATCGCATCTCACACACACCCGCGTGGCCTGGGCTGCGAGTCGAGGAGCATCCCGGCGGGTTGCGGTGGGGCGCCGCACTGAGGCTTGCTTCCCCGGGCGCCCGATCGGGCTCGGGCTCGGGCCTGGGCAAGCCGCCCGCGCATCGTTCCCCCGGTACCGAAATCCTACTGCCCGTGCGCCCTGGGCGCGCCGCCGGGCCCCGCGCCGGCTCCCCGGGAATGCGGCCGTCAGGTGAGGTAGGCATGCGTGCCGGCTCCGCAGCAAAGCAGCAGCAGCTGGCTTGGGGCGCTGGGACTGAGATGTGTCTCTTCTTCCTCTCCCCGCCAAGGAGAGGCCTCTCGGGGGCTTTTCCAGCGTCTCGTTGAGTTAGGACCGCATTCCCCCTTTGCTGGTTTCTTTTATCTGAGTTTCTTCTTCAGAGGCAAAAAGCGAGATGGCAGGAATCCATGCCCAGCTCCAGCCTAACTCGGTGCACAGGCAGAGAGAGAATTATGAATGGAGGCTGCCTTCTGATGAGGAAGTCGACTGGGGAGGTCTCTGCGCACGGCGCGCTCCATCAAAGCAGGGGCATTGGCCCCTGCGCGGCTTCAATGCTGCAGGCTGAGCCACCTAATTGACCACTGGGAAATCAGGTGCTGGGAGACCTGGGCGGGACGTAGCCCCGGGGCCACGCTGGGATGGAGCGCCTGGCCGCAGTCGACAGCTTCGATTTACAGCCGGGTGAATGGGGAGGACTGCGGCAGCCAAACCTCCTGGGCAGCAGGCACGCCTGCACCAACGCTTCACCGCCAGCGGCTGGGCTCCGTGAACATCTCTCGGCTCCACAGAGCTAAAGGGAACCTGGTGAGAATCAATCTGTCCCCTGCCACCAGCCGCAGTGAGCTGCAGGACTCAGCCCCCAGCACCGAACTCGAAGGCGATCGGGGAGCCGGCCACGGCGCCTTGGCCGTGCGCCGTGACCAGCTGGGGGCTGCGGAAGATCCTGGATCCGGATTGCTTGTACCTGTGCGTTTTCTTCTGTGGTAGCGCGAGCGCTGGGGCTGCGCGTTACCCATACCCAGAGTGGCTGTGGGCTCTGTACATCACCAACAGGCTGGACCGACCGCGGCTGCTCAACACCGCACCCCCGTGGCTCCTCTCACCTCCCTTGTCCCCAGCCTCTGGCCAACACAGAGGAATCAGAGCCTCCAACCTCGCCAAGCCCTCCACCTGGGACAAGGGGGTGGTGGTGGACAGGCTTAGCTCGAGCATGTGCCGGCATGTAACAGGAATAGAGCACCGGGAAAAATGTAACCCGGCATACCCTCCCCCCATTCATCTCCAGATGCCAAAGCCTCATCCCAAACACACCTCGCCCTACCCAGGCTTTAAAAAAAAAACTGCTGCAAGGACAATGCCTTTGCAGCCATGTATTAATCTCCAGGGAAGGATTTACTACACCAGCAAGGAGGTTGAACCAGGATTAGAAACCATGGCAGTGTGTGCCCATGCCTTAGGCTGGCAGAGTCTCTCTATAACAACCCAATGCAGAAGGCAGAGTCATGCAGGGACACTTAGAACACGACATTTATGGGCTGTTGCCTAATAGGTAGCTAGGGGGAAAAATCAGTGAATGAAATTATCCAAAGATGCCTTGTGGAATGTGGGGATTTGGTCATTTGCCTTGAGGCCCTTGAAACCCATTTAGGGAAAACTTGACTATTTTCTGAGGAGGCTGACTATTTCCAAATAGGGAGGTTTATGCCCTGGGCAGAATCGTACGTGTGGGTAGTACTGTGTGCCTGTGGCTCCTGTATGGTTCACAGTTATGATGAAACTCTCTGTTTGCCAAGGTCACAAGAAATCACAAGGCTTTGTGAATGCTGGCACACAATATTTTTCTAATTGACATCACTATGAATTAATGATTGTGGTCACATGAAGTATCACATTGAACCCCACTCCTGCCAATCTCTTTGGAAAGCTGCCAGTCACCAGCAAGGACAGAATATCCGGCTGAAGGGCCCTTGGAAGACAGTGTGGCCAGGAGAGGAAGGATGAGATGGGAAGAGGCACAGCTATTTTTATAGTGAAGGGAGAAGAAAGCCAGGAATGTCCAAGTGTAAAACATTGGCAGCCAGGGGCAGATAGCTCATGGCCTGTAACACTAGCTACTCAGGGGGCTGGGATCTCAGGTTCGAAGCCAGCTCAGGCAGGAAAGTTGGTGAGATTATCTCCAATCAACTACCAAAAAAGCCTCAAGTGGAGCTGTGGCTTAAGTGGTAGAGCACTATCCTTGAGCAAAAAAGCTCAGGGACAATGCTCAGTCACTGATTTCAAGCCCTAGAGTCAGCAGTCACACAAAAAAAGATGGGTGGGCACCAGAGAGGAAGAGAGGCAAATCAGAGAAGCAGGCGATCACAATGGAGGGGGTGGGGGCGGGAGAGGATATGCCCAGTGTCAGAAACAAGGAACAAAAGACTTACAGGAAGCCAGTGTGATCAACAACACTGACATGGACTAAATGACATTAAGTCACTAAGTGACAATGCTAAGGTCAGACAGACTTGGATCCCAGAGGCTTTAGGAAGGTCAGAGGGAGTGGCTACTGGTGGGAGGTATAGGGTAAGTGTGAAGCTATGAGTAGCTTCTTAAAAAATAATAAGGTAATCTCTTCCTTAGCCTTGCTCCCAGAAGGACCAGTAGCATTAGCAGCCTCCGCCTCCACAGCAGCAGCAGCAGCAGCAGCAGCAGCAGCAGCAGCAGCAACAGCAGGGGCTTTATCTGAGATGCATTCTCAGGCCCCTCCCAGACCTACTAAAGCACACTAATGGTGAGGCTCTGCAGCCATCTCTGTGTTAACAAGCTCTCACACAGTACGTTCACTTGGGGAATGGGAGGCCCTACCTTGTACACACTGAAATCTCTCAAGCCTTGAAATAAGAATTGTTATGAGAATGAAGAAAATGGCTGCCCTCGACTGCAATCTCTGGCAAGATCCAGAGGATCTGGTGACTAAGTCACTTATCACACAGCCCAAGGAGGTGAACTGCTTAGCTCTGGGCTTTCAGGGTAGTTCTAACAAGGGAGAGGGTTGACAAGTGAGGCCTGCAAAACTCTAAAACATGATGAAAATGGCCCAGGCTTTCTCCCCTTCATATTGATATCTTACAGTAATGAGGTGGTTGTTAACAATGGTGATGGGCATAATACCACTGACTGTTTAAATATGAACAAGGTGTTAAGCAAGCCCCAGTGGAATAATGGAAAAACACACAGACTTTGAACCCAGAAAGACCCATGTTTGAATCCTAACTCCTTCAGCCCTTAGCAAGGTAGCACTGGGAAAATTAGTTGACTTGTCTAAATCTTGGTTTCCTCGTTTGTAAAAGGAAAACAAGAGCACCTCACTTATAGGTTTGCTCGGAAGCATAATCGCTATGATGGTGCCCAGTACATAATAAAAGTTCAAGAAAGGTAGGTCCTTCTTATCTGTGTGTGAGGTCTTTTTTCACCCATAGCTCAGTGCACTTTTCTGGATTTTTCCATCCACTTGTGGTGGTTAGGGTACCTGGTGTTTCCCATGGCTCAAGGATTCAAACAGAAGCAGATACTGAATATCTCTTCGATGCCAACTATCATGCTGGGTCCTGGTAGGGTTAGAGTAGAGCCTTACCCTACTGGAGCTGACATTCTAAGGGCTCAGTTTACATTCAAATGGATGTCCAACTTGGTTTTCTTGAAAGCCAAGTATATCATGTCTCAGGAGAAAGAACTGCAACAGTGCTGATCTGTAGCACAAGTCAGCAAACTTTTTTTTTTTTTTGTTCAGTCGTGGGGCCTGAACTCTGGGCTTGGGCGCTGTCCCTCAGCTCTTCAGCTCAAGGCGAGCGCTCTACCACCTGAGCTACAGCGCCACTTCCGGTTTTCTGGTGGTTTTATTGGAGATAGGAGTCTCACCGTCTCTCCTGCCCGGGCTGGCTTTGAAACGAGATCCTCAGATCTCAGCCTCCTGAGTAGCTAGGATTACAGGCGTGAGCCACCAGCGCCCGGCAGCAAACTTTTTGAAAGGACTAGAGAGACAAAGTATTTTAGGCTTTGGAGGACATGTAGTCTGCTGTAGTGGCTCAAACTTTTTAAGTTTTGCAGGCCTTTCCCCTTTGCTAGGTGGCTCCAAAGCAGCCATAGACAATGTATAAATGAATGGATGTGGCTGTGTGCCAATAAAACTTTAGTTACGAAAACATGGAATGGATGGAAATTGCCAATCTTTGATTTACAGTGTGGCTTAGCATAATTATTCCTTGTAACTGGTATTGCGACAAAATAAACAACTTAACTATGTCCTTCTTTGCCCTATAGCTAGATTATATTTCCTAGCATCCCGTGCAGACAGCTACAAACCTATAATTAAGGCCTCTCCAATGGAATGTGAGCAAAAGTGATGAGTATCTATAGACCTGGACCATAAAAGTCCCACCTACTCTTGCACATACTCTCCTGTTTTTCACAGTGGCTCTTGGGGAAGTGGGGTCCCAAAATGGAAGGATCCTAGATACCTCAATGTCTGTCTACTGACCTGTATTACATGGCAAGGAAACTGAGAAGTAAGCCACTGAAATGTGGATTTTGTTACCAGAATTAGTCTGCCTCAAGTTATTCACTCTCCTATCTCTTTAAATCAGATGGTACAAAACACAATTTAATGCCTTGCTGATTACTTAGGGTCTTTATTAAGAAGGCTTATTATTGGTCTCTATGGTAACATATTTCTTACTCTTTTAGGAATTTCTGAGCTTCCTTTCATATTTAGTTCTCTGCTGTCATTCTTTTATCACACTCCTTCCAGCTCCTTCTTTATAATTTGAACCCACATTTGGGCTGAGGAAAACAGACACTGTGGCTGGGTGACACCTGTCCATTAAACAAGAGTTACAAGTGGTCTGAGCAAGAGCCTCAAGGATACAGTGCATGGGCTTGCTGACAACTATTTATGGTCTTGGAAAACTTCCTTCCAAGTAAGCTTTCACTTACTTCCAGGTTTAAGGCAGTGTTCCAGACTGAGGTCATTGGAAGCTTGGCAGCTGTGAAAATAGTGGGGCATTTCTATATGGTCAAGCCTAGATTTTCAAAGCTTTTATTTTTTTCCCACTAGCCATCTTGGGGGAGATCATAGGACAGGTTCTCCATCTATTACTTGACATTCATGGGACTTTTTGACTTTTGAAATACTGCCACTTCCTGATTATCTACAGAGATGATGTCTGTTATATGTCCCAAGTCTCCAAAAGGGAGGTGGTTTAAAGAACAAGTAGAGAGTTCCACCCAGAGAAAGTATAAAATATACTTTAGAAAAACAGAATGCCTCAAAATATTGTTCTTGCTTGGATAAATTTTTTGTCCTATGGAAAGTCACCTTATATAGATTTCCATATTACCTAACAATATTAGTTACAAGGAATAGTTATGTCCTGTAGATAGAGATTGGCAAACTATAGTCCATGGGCCAAATTCTACCCACTCTATGGTTTTGCAAATAAAGTTTTATTGGAACACAGACACATCCATTCATTTAATGTTGCCATTTCTGTTTATTTTGTTGATACTAACAGATCTTCATTGCTTCTTATCTGTTAAAAGTTAGACTTGCTCCAGTTCTGGAGTGATATGTTACCTTTATATTTGGGGGCAATTTACCAAGAACATCCAGCCATGCTTTATACCTGGCATCTGGATTATGCTGTTAGGTGGAGCTATGATCCTCTCCCAGAATGAGGTGAAGCAGAAGAGAAAATGGTGAGACTAGATGAAGGAGTTGGAGACTGGAGGACGGTAAGGCAATCTAAATATTTTGACTGGTTTTATTTTTTTATTGAATGAGTGAATATGGTCATAATTAATGACCCTCTTTTGCTCTGTATTTTTTCATCTTTAGAAATGTCTTCTCTAGGCCTCTCATGATCGTATTGTTATACCTGAAACCAAAAGTACCTTCCGAAGTGATTCCTGATCACACGTATTTTATTCTTCTTCCCATTTCTGCTGAGGACCCAGAATTACCCTTTAGTGGTGATGTTGGAGATTCCAGTTCCATCTCTACTTTTTTGCCCTACCATATACATTCCTTCTTATGTGTACTTAGAGCTACTAACCAGCTTTGTTTCCTTTGGCTCCAATCTGTTCTAAGAAACAGTTTTGCCTCTGAGGCTTACTTTCTGAGGGGAAGTTAGATATTCCCTTCCCAAAACGTGTGTGTGTGTGTGTGTGTGTGTGTGTGTGTGTGTGTGTGTGTGTGTGTGTGTGTGTGTGTGTGTGTGTGTGTGTGTGTGTGTGTGTGTGTGTGTGTGTGTGTGTGTGTGTGTGTACTAGGGCTTAAACTCAGGGACTCATTCTCTTACTTGGCTTTTTCTGTTTGGGTTGAAAGGGATTGGGAAAAAGAAATGAAAGTGCTCTACCACTTGGGCCATACTTTCAACTTTTTGCTGGTTAATTGGAGATAAGAGTCTCACAAAGGTGATCATCAGATCTCAGCCTCCTGAGTAACTAGGATTACAGGCCACTAACCACTAGCACCTAGCCCCTTCATATATATAGATGGGGTAGAGCTTTATTTTCCATCCATTTTAGGAACATGTCTTGTTATTATGACTGTCTCTCCACTGCTCACAAGGGACCCCATGACTTCCAGAAGAAAATCACTGTCATCAAATGCATCGCTCTTTCTCAGGGAACTACGTGTTTACTCATATGTTTTTTATATTACAGCAAATGTAAATTAATTTCAGAACCCTGCTACCCACGCTAATATCTATATGGCTGCATGTATAAATTTTCCCTCTCCAAATTCTCCAAACCATCTGGCATAAACTACTGTATTGTGACCTGTTAAAATAAGTAACAGCTGTGATAATCCCTCTCGATTTATAGTGAGCTATAAAACTTTGCATATACTGGCAATGCATATAAAAATAAATAAAACTATTATCATTCTGTGCTGTCTTGGTGAGAATTATGATGATTTTGCCAAAATGAAACCCTATGGAATTCATCAGAGCAGAAGAGTTAAGCAAGCAGAAGTTTTGCCCAACCTGGCCTTCTTCAGTCCCCAAAGACCAACCTCACTACTTAGAACTCCTGGTTATGTTTGAAAACCTTTTCCAATGCAAATGTACCCTTTCTGAAAGAACATAGTTTCCCATAGATTGCTGCCTAACTTCTATTATTTCAAAGCTTTCTTTTATGCTAGTGGGTTCCCAAAATTCCACAGTATACTCAGACCATAAAGAAGAAACAAGCTATGAACAACTCAAAGCATGAAATAATTTATAGCACAAAAATCCGAGACTGCCTTCGAATTGTTAACTGTAAGTTATGTTTGAAAACACTGCCAAGATCCCAGGTTAAAAATACTGCATCAAAGTCATCTCTCAAAGAAACGCAATATGTGGAAAAAGACAAGCTGGTGTCTGGCAGGAAAAGGGACAAAGATGCTTTGATTCTAAGTAAAAGAGTTACTATGCCCACTACACATAGATTTCAAAAACCTAAGGGGACAAGGAAAGAAATGAGCATAAAATGACATGATTAACATGAAATGAGTCTTTATTAGATATTGGGCATTACACCATGATCTTATTTAATTCTCATAACAGCCCAATAGCTCAGGTATTATTATTCCTGTTTAATAGTGGAGGAAGTTCATGCTCAGAGAAGTCAAGTCACTTGCCTGAGGACACTCAGAAAATAAATCAGAGGTGTGGAGGTTAAATTCAGGTCTCTAATTCCAAAGTTCATGCTTTTTCCATCTTTTGGACAACTTCCCACAACTTTTCCTGTCCTGACTGATGGTATTTCCAAGAACTACTCATTGTCTTGACAGTGGGCAATTCCTATGTCTTCTGCTCTCACCTAATAGTCTGTATGAATTCATGTGGGAGATAGATACACCATTATTGGACAGACTTTCCGTCTATTTTAATTTAAATATTTAAAATTTTGCAAACAAGATGCTTGATTATTATAGTAGATTTCAAACTTCACCCAGTATTTTTGGCTCTTTCCATCAAGAGGTGGAAATCTGTTTCTCCCACCTTGAATCTAAGCAGACCTATGATTTCAGGCCAATAAATGCAGTGCAAGTGACACTGTATATATTCTGAGCCTGGATCTCAGAAGCCTTGCGACTTCTGCTGATCTTGCTATCTATTTATGCTTGCTGCCTGTTTACAAAGAAGGCTGGTCTATTCTGTTAGGTAACAAGACAGATATGGCCCAGTTGCTCCTTTCATATTGGTCCATAGCTTGCTAATCACCAGACATGTGAAGAAAGCCAACCTAGGTCATCCATCCCCAGCTGACTGCATACAGATGCACAGGCAAGCTCCACATACCTTAACTGAGGCATCCAATACCAGAAAGAATACTCACTAAGTATTGGGTTGATTTCGAACAGGCTAACTGATATGTGTCTTAAAAGTAAATTTCTGGTCCTATGTCAAAACAGGTACTAAAGGTTGAGGATTATTGCTTAGAGCATGGCAACAAACTGAACTTGTGTGCATGTGTGAGTGTGTGTGGGGGGGGGTTGTGGGTGTTAGAGAGAGGGGGTGAGAAGAGGGAAAGGGAGAGGGAGAGGGAGAAGGAATATGTGCACTGGGGCTTAAACTCAGAGCCTTGTACTCTCCTTTGGCTTTTTCACCCAAAGCTGGAGCTCTACCACTTGAGCAATACTTCCACTTCCAGCTTTGTATTGGTTAATTGAAGATGGAGTCTTGTGGACTTTTCTGCCCAAGCTGGCTTCAAACTTCAATTCTCAGATCTCAGCCTTTTGAGTAGTTATGATTATAGGCATAAGCTGCCAGTAGACAGCTGATAAATTGAAGCTTTTTAGAAACAGGTAAATCCTTCTGATGGCTACAAATATTGTCATAGGTCAGAGTCTTCACCTTATCTCAATATGACCCATGAAAGTGTCAGTTCCAAGAGGCCTCCTATGGAGTTAGTTTCCTTCCTTTGATCCTAGGCTTGCAATATTAATGTTGGATCATATGGTTTGGAGCAAAGGAGCACTGAGAAGAGTAGCCCAGAGCTACCTTCAAGAAGCAATCAGAAGATAGAAGAGAAGAGATTATATGTTTAAAAACTACAAATGCCAATTCATCACCCCAGAAATAGTTTAGGGAACTAGGGAAGTAATGTTCTGTAGTGAGAAGAACCATACGTTTTTAGAATGTGGTGTCAGCTTCATATAAAACAACCATAGTCACAGCTGTCTCCTAAAGAAGATAAGGTATTCAAAGACACAGGTGGAAGAGAAGGCAAGAGATGTCCACCCTCCCCTTCCCACACATTTCAGAAACTTACAGATGGAGATCCTCAAAAGAAAGGAAGGAATAATTATAAACTAAATCAGGGCCAAATTGAAGTATTTGAGAAAGGAAGGGGTAACCGTGACAACTACTTTGAACAGTGGTTCTTAGCCTTAGCTGTGTGCTGGAATTTCAATGTAGTGAAAGTAACTCCAAAGTGCACACTCTTAGTTATCCCGTTAATTACTAACTTTACTTAGGAGAAAAAGGTTGAGCATTTGGAGTTTTTACAAAAGCCATTTCTTTGGCAGAGAATGCTGGTACATAATATATTGGCTGAGTAGTTGTCTACTTTAATAAGTGGGTGCTTGGGCATCTTATTTTCTTAGTAAATATGGGTGCCTTTGAACTTGTAATCAATTCTTTTTTCTTTTCTTCATGTCCTCTAGTTAGAGAAACACAAAACAACCATACAGGTAGTATTTACATCTATACATGTATGGCATTTTCATTTAATATTTACAGTACTGAGTGAAGAATCAATTTAGTTTGTTTTACTTCTCAGAAGAAGGGGTACATAATGAAAATGGGTCCTTTTTGCTTGACTCTGGCAAGGTTTTGTAAAGATCAGGTAAAGGATAAGAGAGATGAAAAAAACTCTTTATAATTCTAGAAAAATGTCTGTACCTGAAAAAAAATGTCCTACATTTGCAGTTTAACATGTACTATACATGTCCCCCAAAGGGTGGTTCATTGAGAAACATCATGACTTTTCAAAAACTTCTCTCTACCAGCATTGGAATTCTTTTCTAGTTCAAACTCTGAACTTGCTTTCCCACTGGTGAGAATTAGGGTAATGAAATAGGTCATACAAAACATTCTGGAGAAGGGACAGTGTACAGATAGGGAGGTGTCCTACACTCAGGTGGAAAGTGTTGGAGAAGGCATGATCTGATGGGAAAATGCTGCTTGGCTAAAACATCTAGCTAATGCATAGAATTTCAGTGAGGCATGCATTATCATTCCAGAGGGCAAGAAAGGAGATGGAAGGGAAAAAGATAGAGAGTCTGAGTTCTCTAATCCAGCCCACAGGTGGTGCTGTTGTCCCAGGGCAGCTTGGGGGCTAGCTGGAGCAAGTGGTCTTGGAACATTCGGAAAAACAGATGGTATCATGAAAAGAGATATTTACAAATAGGGATCACTACATTCAAGAGAAGCTGTAACTATAGAAGCTACTTTGTGTGTCTTTTATAGACTTTAAATGATAGAAAGTATAATGCCTTCAAGCATCTTCACCAGATAAAGTTAAGAAATTAGAACAAAATCTAATTTCCTTTATTATTGAAAACACCATCTCTTCATGCTGGACTTCCAACACATCCAAACAACAGTGATAAATTCTGCATTGTAACTTCTTGACCTGCCACAACCTTCAGTACCTGTTAATCCATCACCTTTTATGATACCAGTAGACATTTACAACCCTTTCCTAGGAAATGAATATTTGAACAATATACCATTGATAAACAATGCTGGGTAATAAATATATCAATTACAGGCGGTCTAGTTAATTAGCTAAAAGTTCTGGGGTCATTAAAATAATTCAAAGAGAAAGTAACAGGCCTCATCCATCCCCTTTCCCTCTTTATAAGACATAGCACAGGGAAAATCATTAGTTCTATTCCTTATTTATGTGACACCTCGTCCCAGCTAAAATCTTATATTTATATTTATATTTTGGTGAAGGTCATCTGTACTATCCAGTTTTTACTCCTTCAGATCAAAGTTAACTTCTACTTTGAATGACCTACAGAGGTATTGCGCCATGGGCCATAGCATATCTTTGAACTCGTAATTCCCTTAATTGCTCCCACATTCTCAAAAGCACAGTATTACAAGTTAAAACACCACCTCCGCATTTAGCTTGGGTCACTATTTTCCGGTCCCTGCAAGAAGTATAACCTAATGGTAAAAAGCACAGGTTTTAGAATCAGAGTTGAATCCAAGCTTTGGCTTTGCAACATCTGAGCTGTCATTTGGGGTAAGTTATGTAAATATTCTAAATCTAATTTTCCTCATCTATGAAATGAGAATAATAATTGTGCCTGCATTAGAGAATGGTGATGAGGATCAACTATGACAATTAGTATAGTCCTGCTGAGCATATAATGAGGGGTCATTAAGTGACTCTTTTTGTACTGGATACGAGGGCTTGAACTCAGGGCCTGGGTGCTGTCTGTTAGCTTTTTCTTCCAAAGGCTGGCATGCTACCATTTGAGCCACAGCTCCACTTTCAGTTTTTTGGTGGTTAATTGGAGATACGAACTCTCACAGATTTTCCTGCCTAGGTTGGCTTCAAGTTATAATCCTCTGATCGCAGCCTCCTGAGTAACTAGGATTACAGGTGTGAGTCACCAGTGCCAACTGGAAGAATTTTTTTCCATTTTGTATTTTTATAGACACACTTGGAGACCCAATAACATGCCAGTTTGGTTCTGCCATTCTTTCCTTTGAGTACTGAATGGGTTGTATCTTTAGATGTGTCTGTGACACATTAAAGGGGGGAGGTCCTCAGCTTTGCCCCAAATACAGGGCAAGATATAGGGCACATTTTGTGTCTACAGATTATTATCTAGGCTTAGACATCTATTAAATTGCAATGAATTGGATTTTTGCCCTTTACCAAGTTTCAGATTTCATAGCTATTTTCTGCTTGATATGTTGGACCAAGGACAGAGAAATGTCATTGTCCTACAGAGAGTTCCAGCCACAAGAATGTTGTGGAACAGGAAAGGAAGTCATTTTTTTTATCATCGAATTCAAAAGCTTTCCTTCTTATATGAATGAAGGGTATACCTTATCTCCCAGATATTTCTTCAGAGTCTATCAGTGACTGGGCCTGCCACCCTCCTATAAGAGGAGAGTAGACAAAGAGGGACAGAATGCAATTTGGTGGCAAGGAACATTTTTCCGCCGGCAGAAAATGGAGTGACTTTTAGCTTATCTGCTGTCACCTTGTTAATGTGATCATTGTTCTTCAAAATAAAATCTCCTCTTCTTACCCACGATGTCTTTTGTGTAAAAAGAAAAATAAAAACAATAAAAGAAGCAAGTAAAAACCCAGAGGAGAGGGGAAGATGGGGAAAAAACAAGTCTAATCAAAAGAAGCTACAAATCAACATCTTTCTCAGGAAAAAAACAAAACACATAATTATCTTAATTCTCCCTGGTGGCCATTTTGCTTGTTTGCTGAGCTAGCCATAGAAAGCACTGGAAACCTGTGGCTTCTTGTCAACACCCTTGATTTTCAGAGCAGAAGCTACTGGCCTGTGTTAGTTGGGAGGAAACATTTATTGTTCATTTAAGCCAAAGGCTTTGTCAGTGAGTGCCCCTGGCCGATTTTCAAACATATCTTTATTTTAAAATGAATCATCCAACTTGCTGGGGAAGGTTTCCAGGGAGAAAAACTTAGATGAAAGAGGTATCCTAGACGTTAAGGGCAAATGCCATTCATGGCAATCATAACACAAAGACAAGCTGGTGAGAGAAGAATGATTTACTCTGGCTTGATGAATAAATCAAAACTTCCTCCTCACTCAGTTGTAGTGGGGAAGACAAGAATGAGCAAAGATAGCATTCCTGGAAGGCCTCAGTTCTTTGAAGCTGGGTGCATCTTTCTCCTTACTGGAGCTGGAAGTTTGGCTTCTGAATGCTGGTGAACCAGACTTGTATTTTAGTCATGAGGGAATATGGCATGTAGTTAGAAATTAGTAGTGGTAACTACATTCAGGCAAAGCCAGGAGAAGCAGTATCCTTCCCATTCAAGACAGTGGATTCTCTCAGTATTCCAGCTGAGCCAAAAAGAGGCATTTAGGATGGGGGTGGGGAGTCACACTACCCAATAAAGTATTCAGAAGCCTTGGGTGGACGTCAGAGAAGATTAAAAGATACTGCCTTAAACACAGACAAGTACCTTCCACCTCCATTTATCTCTGTCTACCAGTGAGGTTGTGCAGGATGGAGGCAGTGTGAGCAGCAAAGTAGAACTGCTTATAGCTTCCTGCATCCTTATCCCTTCCTGCCTCTTATCATCCTCTCCTTTCCCCCACCTCCAGACTCAAAGAAGGTAAGAATTAACCAAAATCCAACAGATAAAAAAAATCCTCAATCTTGACCTTTATAATCTTTTGGAGAACCTGCCATTTCAAGAAGACATGGGGGGAAACCAAGGAGGAGGCAACAATGCTTGATAGGAGATGTACTCATTACCTTGCTCATGTAACTGTAACCCCTCTGTATAGTATATTCACAATAAAAAAGAAAGACATGGGACATTTTAGCTGTCTATTTTTGTGCCGTTTACATTTTTGAATAAATAAAGTCAGAAGAATAAAATAAATGCATCTCAATATTTTAGCCAATTTTTTCTAGTAGAGTCAGTCCAAAAGTCCCCTCGTCAATTCGCCTCATTTAGTTTCTACTGCCACTTCACTATAGACAGTGTCCTCCCCCCCCCAGCCTACTGCCCCACATCCTGTGGCTGGGTCACAAAGCACTATGTTTAGCCTTTCTAGTGACAATGGGTCAGTACTGTTCTGACTTGGAAGTCCTCAGGACAGAAGTGTATGTGAGCCATGCTTGATACCTAGAACCAAGCCCAGTGCCCAGCAGATATACTGCTACATAAAGTTCCCTTCCTAAATGCTGACCTCCTTCAAGGTTGTGATTGTCCATGATTGGACAACGGAAAAAAAATTGACAGAAATATAAAACAGGTCTTGTTAGGGATATGAGTACTAGTGGGACAGGGAAGAGTGACTGAAGAGGATAAAGGAGGGTGAATGTGTTCAAAATACTTTATGGACATATGCGAAAATGAAACCATGAAGTTTATTGACATTAGTTTGGGAAGGGAGAAAGAAAGAGGAGGAAGAGTAAGGGAGGGGATAAGTTTGATCAAGGTACACTGTTTGTATATAGAGATGTATCAGAATGAATCCCTCCCCCCCTGTACAACTAATGATGCTAATAAAAAATGTGAAAAAAATAAAATAGAATTCACATATTAAAAAAATAAAACCTTATTATAACACAAATCAACCCAGTTGGATAACCAGGAAAGAAACCAGATCTGGGATAGAGCAACTCAACTGTTATATGTTACATTGAGGAACATGTGGAGTGGGGAGGGAGGGAAAAGAGAGAGGGGAGACAGAGGGAGAGAGAGAGAGAGAGAGAGAGAGAGAGAGAGAGAGAGAGAGAGAGAGAGAGAGAGAGAGAGAGAGAGAGAGAGAGAGAGAGAGAGAGAGAGAGAAGAGAGAGATCATCAGAGAACCAAAAAGAGGTCAGGGGAATTTCTGAATGGCGAACTTATGTTTTCTGAACTTTTCCTGGTGTGCTTGGGCATGCTCCATCTAGGGTAAAGTTGGCTGTGTGCCCTCCCCTAGGCACATCATTGGTATTTTCGTGTCCCATCTGCCAGTGCCTCTGGAGGACATTAGGATAAGTGGGTTGTTGCAGAATGGACACCCACTGTGCTGGCTTTCTGCCTAAGTCATGCAAATGGAGAGCAGCTTCCCAGACACAAAGCTTCTGCTTGTGCCAGTGGGGTGTTATTTTTCATACTATTATTATTCTCCAAAACTTTGGTAGGTTGAGCATAGACTAGGCACATCATGCTAAATCTTCTGCCTACATTTTTCAATGAATCCTTATTCTGCAATACACAAGATAAATATGTCCAATTTCAAAATAAGGAAATCATGACCTTATAACTTACTCGAAGGGCAAAACTGGTAAATGGTAAAAATAATACTAATGGAAAACATAATAATCCAGAGCTGACAAACAAGAAGTTCATTTCCTCATACCATGTGGCCGCTCCAAAATAGACCCAACTATCTAGCAGATAAAACCAACAAGAAACCCATGAAGTAATATTAATAGAAGTTACCACAATAGAACTCTGAGAAATTTGTAGGTTTCAAATCTCACCTTTTCTACTAAGTACTTAATCTAAGAAATAGTTTTAAAAGTTTAAAGCACCAACATGAAGAATTTAAAATCAAGTTAATTGAAAATGAGAAACACCAATAAAATTTACAAAATGATCTTTGCCACAAGATAGATCATTACTAGGAATGAACTAAGGTCCCTAAGCTGACATTGATACTGATGTGAAAGATTTGCTTCTGGAAAAAACAAATGCCTAGAGATCTGGGCACAAATACTAATAGTAGCTATGGGGTCCTCTGGCTGCTGAATATGGGTTGGCATGGGGGATCTAAGTTCCTGCAAATTTGTCTGGCCTGTCCAATTTGCAAGGACACACTCCTAGCTTAGATGCAATAGGAGCCTGAAATTTGAGTCATACCCTTTACTTTCCCTGAAGGCCAGATTATCTATCCCTTAAATCCTGGTCTATCAGTACAAGATCTTGCATTATTAGCACTTGGCTACACCTTTCTCCTGACTGGGGAAATTCAGCAGTGGTTGAAGGGAAAAGAAGCAGAGACTTTTATTTTCTTTGAATTATTCCTAGGCTTATAAGGCAATCATACAAAACAATTGTTCCAAGGCTTTAAATCTAGTAAATAAAACTCCCTTTGAGACTCCTGTTTGAAAGATGTTGAAGATCATAGTAACTACATTGTTTATGTAATAAATACATACCCCAAACCTTGAACATTTTTATAATGAAAGCTGGTATAATAAAATTTGTGTGGAGGCAAAAAGTGGTCATTTTCCTTTTACTTTTCACTGTGCTGAATGCATTTTCTGCCAGGTCCCTACTTGGAGGCATCTTTGATTAAAGGGCTTGTGTCCCCACATATGAGCCAACCAGGGTCAATCAGACCAATGCCCAAAGCCGACAAAACTCATCGTATGTCAGCAGCTTCAAGAAAGCTGACCCCTTTCGCCAAGTAGCCTGTAACCAACTCCATCTCTCTGGCTGGTCAGTCACCTCTATGCTATGGATTCTTGAAGGTAAGCTGTATCATATGTTTCAAAAGGCCTTCTAAGCCGGCCACTGGTATTCCTAGCTACTCAGGAGGCTGAGGTCTAAGGATCGTGGTTCAAAGCCAGCCTGGGCAGGAAAGTCTGTGAGACTCTGATCTCCAATAAACTACTCAGAAAATGCTGGAAGCAGTGCTGTGGCTCAAGTGGTAGAGTGCTGGCCTTGAGCACAAAGAGGCTCAGGGACAGCCCAGGTCCTGAGTTCAAGCCCAAGGTCCAGCAAAATAATAATAATAGTAACAACAACAACAATCATTATTATTCTTATTATATTGAAGGCTGCCTGCCCTTCTTTCCCCTTGTGTTTAAACTGGAAAGTTCTGGTAGGTAGCCTTGTTATTGCCTCCTATTTGGACTTAGTCCCTCAGGTCTAATGTAGAAAGGCTACCTGGCTGTTGGATACTTTTTTCTTGTCCCACCTTGTTCCCGATGGGAAACTGTGGGTTAAAGGGAGATTAGAGTTCTTGCCTTTTACTTAAGTCAGTAGCACTTTTTGATTCTTATTAATTTGAGATAAAATCTTATTATATAGCCCAGATAAGCTTTAAACTGGAGATCCTCCTGTCTCTGATTCCAGAGTGCTGGGATTATAAGCATGCATGGAGCATTAATCAGTGATTCTTAACCCTGTTTGCACATTGGAATCAACCCTAGAAAACTTTAGCAAACATACACCGATACCTAGGCCCCACCCCCAGAGATTTTGAGTTAATCAATCTAAGGTGGACACATAATAGATATGGTTAGTCATCACAGCATATGTATAATATTAGGGATTTGAAATTTGGAAAACTTCTCCACTGTCAAATTTGGAAAACCATATGATCTTGAATAAAGTGACCCAGGTTCAGTGGCACCCACAGAAAGATGCCTGGTCCATAGACACACTTCTTTCCTCTCCTTAGGTGACAAAGCTGTCCAACCTACTGCCTACCCATTACCACTTGCCCAAAAGCAATTCAGAGGGACTGTTCTCAGATGGCAAGGGCTGCATATACCACCCTTGCTAGTGCTGCATCTGTCTCCACAGAGGTAGTGGGAACAAAGGTTCAGTGAGGTAGTTCAGTTCAGGTGCACAACCCAACTGGGTACCATGGATTCTAGAGAAGAAATAGAAAGAAAGAGATACCCCTGACATGAAGGAGCCTGAGTTAAAATGGAAGGATTAACTCCAAGACAGGAAGAACACTGTAAATAGTTTGAGGCTTTCCAAATAGGGTTCCATTTTGTGGCAATCCTAGGAAATAAAGGAATATAGCGAAGTAAGGTTGAGAGGCGACAGGCTTCCAAGTGCTTTATAAGATGGAAGGAAGGAAAAAGTTGGGAATTTGGCTCTGAGGACTCCTAGTTCAAGGTTGTTTGGGAGCCTCAGATAAATAAATCAGTTTCTTCTCTCTCTCTCTCTCTCTCTCTCTCTCTCTCTCTCTCTCTCTCTCTCTCTCTCTCTCTCTCTCTCTCTGTGTCTCTCTCTCTCTCTCTGTCTCTCTGTCTCTCTGTCTCTCTCTCTCTCTCTCTCTCTCTCACACACACACACACACACACACACACACACACACACACACACATCTCAGGTTGAAAGTGAGATAGTAAAGAATTCCTGGAAGACAGGGGTGGATGTCAAGGGGCTGCCTGAGAAGAAAGCAAGCAGACCCATTATGATCTCAGGCAGGATGCAGAGCCCTGCTTGAACCCTGAGCCAGAGCCTTGGGATTCGGCCCTGGAATTTCCACTCCAGCCACCTTCTGTACCCTCCACATTCACATGTCACGGGCAGTTTACTGCCTCCAAAGGAGCCCAAAGTGGAAAACTTTGTCTAGCCAGTGTGAACAGCTCAAGATCCCCAAAGCATAGGAGTATCTGACCCTCAATGTCAAGGTGAGCTATGAGTGAGGGTCAGGCTCAGCTTTCCTTCCTCACATCTGTTTCTGCCAAAGAGCTCGCTTTCTTTAGGAAACATCCTGTTCCTTCCACCAGAATAGGAAGCAGCTAAAGCAAAACCCTCTGTATCAGGCCCAACCTCCCCTAGCTCCCTCCCTCTTTGTCTTGCCAGGAAATGCTGCAAACCCCAAATACCTGCATTCTTGGGCATGCAGCAGGCAAGAGCCATGCTTGGATTCCCGCTCTGCTTCTTAAGGAAGGGTCTTTGCTTTTATGCAAAGCCCTCTGTGAATGCCAGAAAGCTGAAAGCTGATCTGCTTAAGTCAGCACACAGGGCAGGGGAGTTGGGAGGGTGAGAGAGGGCAACCTTCGGTAAGGAGGATGGCAGATTTTCACACAACCCCTGTACTGCATCTGGGACTCCCCCCTGCAGGGGGGAGATGGTCTCACCCAAGTGCTGGGCCAGCTGCTAATCCCTCTGGGGTTCATTCGAATGGCAAATCAGGACTCCTGAGCTGCCTCAGACATACCCCGTCTCCAGAGGAGGGGCTTAGCACAATTCCATTCCCCAGCCTTGAGAGAGTTTAGAGCACTGGTAGTACTCCTTTACAGTCTTGAAACTCCAAGTGTACCAGCATCGCTAGAATGAGCATCACCCAGAAGCTGGTAAGAAATGCAGAATCTCAGGCCTGAGCTGTTGGATAATCACTGCCAAGTTCCATGTGGCTATGGAAACCATTAGCACATTCCTTGAGACAGGAAGCTGAACAAAATCCAGCGACCACAATAGCCCAGTCCCCATGTCCAATCACAAGAAAGGATAGATTCCATTCCATCACTCCATAGCTGTCTCAGAATGTCGCTTATTCTTCTCACCAGGATGGAGTGGGCTGACTTGGCTGTGAAATTTGGGAGTGGTATGAGGGTGAGCAACAGGTCTGCAAATATTTACACACACACACACACACACACACACACACACACACACACACTAAGAGGATAAGGAGGACAACAGAGGGTGGATACAAATAGAGTTTGCTTTTTGCAGATTGTAAATGAATTTCTGATCCCTTCCCACTCCCACTTTCTACAGACACACCACCTGTATCAACATGTTCAACTCTTGAATGCCGAGAATGATACTAACAGCACAAGGGAAGACTTCTCTATCCACTTTGTGAACATCAACCATTCTGGACCTTGTTAAGTTTTCCTTTGGGCAATAAAAGGAGTTTCAACATATCTATAGTCTTGCCCTAGTGCCATGGTGCATGCTTCACCTCCTACCTGAGCCCAGAAAACAAAACGAATCTATCTGCAAAGCTGAGAGGAGAGAAATGAATGGAAAGTCATAGGTGAGCTTCTGCTTTGTGGGCCAGAGAGAACATTAGAAGAACCAGTGTGAAGGAAAGGGACTTGCTTTCCTCTCAGCCACATGCCAGATTACTTCTGATGGCTGCAGCTCCCTACATTGCAGGTTGTTCCTTATTTGTCTGTGACAAGAACCATAATATGTGGCTTCTTTCTCAAGAGAAATCAAAGGGTACTGAGACTCTGGGCTGGATTAAGACAGCCCAGATCAACAGCAATCTGGGTAAGAAGCTTGGAAGGGTGACCCAGATGCAATGTTCAGCCTTCTCAACATCTCTTAGTGGTTGGTATCAGCAGATGACGTGGGCATTGCCTAGACTGCTGGTCACTGAGATGATCCCCTCTTGTTACCAGAGCAGCTGGGAAGTAGGGAAGGAAAGCCAGGCAGAGATGAAGATGGAGGAGAGAGAAAGTAGAGGAGGGGGCTTTCGGCCCTCTTAGGACTTGTAGAGTGGGCTTTTGCACTGAAAACCAAGCTGAGATAGCATTTAAAAATCTTCTGCAGACTCTTGGTTTGGCCATGAACAACAATCACGTAAAGACTCCCACGAATGAAAGGAAATGCTGCCATTGTTTTATTTTCTCTGGGAAGTTATAATAGGTTTTAAAAGGTTAATCTTCCTCTCAGTCCTGTTTTTCCCTTCCAGTGACCCCAAGCTGAAAAGGAAAAATATTTGCACTTGGTGTTTAAAAACCACAGTGAATTAGCTTTTGTTGTTCATGGCAAAGACACTATTTAGCTGCTCAGAATCAAACCAGATGTCAGTGGAGAAAGAAGGCCCTGCATCCTGTGAACTTGCCTTTCACCTTTGTAAAGGGCCGAGAGGAAAGCAGAGACAAGATGGCAGAACAGAGGGAGTCTGGTAAGCAACCAATAAGGACTGCAGTTTGATGCAAATGTTGGCCTGCTCTTGGTGGGGTGCTGTCTGTGGCCCTAGAGTGGAACATCCCTGGGATCCCAGATGCTCAAGGCCTCTTGATTACCACATTTTTTTTGTCCTGAGGGCTTGAGGCCACTAACACTATTCCCACAGGTAGCAAAGACCAAGGACCAAGGAGAGCAACACAGGTTAGAGAAGAAAAAAAGGGCAGCAGAAAACACAAAAAGAGCCCTGCTGGACTTTCTAGATATTCTATCAGGGAAGATGAAAAGAAGAATGTCAGAAAGCAAAAGGTTCTTCTTTCTATCTGTGGTCTTCCGGAACAATCTGAGAAAGATCATAATTGAGTCTTATTTTCCTTTAGGACACCACCCACCAAAATGTACAGCTTAAAGTGTCCAAAAAGGAGTTCCTATAGGATTAGTCAAGAATAATTTAATGGATAAACCAACTATTATTTCTTTTTAAAGAATACTTCCACCTGGATAGTAGAACTACTAATGGGCAAACTGTGACATTTTTCAGTGTATGCTTTCTTAGTACATATCCATACTTCCTGTACTTCCTGTGGAAAACAATGGTATGGTGATACACATGAAGGCTTTGATAGAGGAACCTGTGGGATTTTTCACTACATTTCAAAATAATCGAAGTCTAGTTTTTATGAAGATATGGAGTTTAATAAAACTAGTAAAAATCACAGAGTATTTGTGCTGCTTTTAAAAATCATGTGTGCAAAGGATTTGCTAGCATTCTTGGTACTGTGAGATTTCTAAACTGGCTGATATTATCGTTGTCATCATAACAAGCAATGGCTTGGAGCATGGTTCTTTCTGGATGATTTTGAGAGAATTAAATGTCATATGTTCTTGAGTTCAATATAAATTTTCATTTGATCAATTCCTGGTTAACACTTTACAGCAAAGGGTTTGCTTCATCTTAATTTCAATGTTCATATCTTTAAAATATTGAAGAATTGCATCTCCTGTAGCTATTTTTAAGAAATTAAGAAAACAATATAACAAAATATTGTAAAAAAATAAGTTCCCATGTGCCTTCACTTCTTCTTAGGAATATATAAACAGGCTAAAGATATAAATAGGCTAAAATAGGAGTCATCTCCCACTGGTTAAAGGACAGTTTGCATTAAAATTAGCAAGGACTCACTTGGGAATCTCAAGTTCCATCCTAATGTCATTGAATGTGACTTTCTGGAAGTGGGGGCCTAGGGAATCTATATTTTTTTAAGTTGCCCTGGTGATTCTGATGTGCAATCTAGTTTGAGACTACTATCTTTCACTAGATCTGTCTTAGCTTGGGTTATCTAGAAGCATCATCTAAGATGGATGGCATATTCTCAGTAGGAGTAAGATGTCAGCAGGGGAAGAAGCTAAGCAAGAAAGTGGCTTCAAATTGAAATTTACCTCGGTTCAACTCTTCAGGGAGCTCTGGGCTCACCTGTTCTTAGAGTGCTGGCCAGGCTTGGGCTTGTATTTGGTCAAGTACAATTCTCTGGAGAACGGGCAGCTATATAGCCTTCAGCAGCCAACATTCACAGCAGCTGAAGGAGGATGCACCTGCTGCTAAAGGAGATTTTATAGGCAGAATACCAGCAGCGTCCACTACCAACTCCAACCTGCTAGACTATTATGGGAGCAGCCTCAATATTTGGTGGCTTTGCACTCCATAGGGGCCTTCATGGCCCTTGCACAGTGATCACAAGATTCCCTTTTATGAAAGAAGGAAGAAGAGTTGAAGCTATAGAATCCAATTTAGTCTTTACAATGACTAGGGCCACCAAGCTGGTACACCAGATAACCAATGCATCTGCCTGGGTTATTATTTGCACACTAGGTTGTGCTAGGAGTTGGTCCAGGGCCAATGTCCCAGAGCCCTTCTCCTGAGTTCCAGCCATACTCACTCATATGATCTATAACTAGTGACTCGAGGAACTCACTGCCTGGCAGTCTGGGCTTTTTCTTTTCTCCCTTGACAAATCAAGATGCAGGCCACTGAGTTTCCTCTGCCTTATTCGTGATGACTCCTAAATAGGTCAAATCACTTTGGAGGGTAGCCATAAGCTAATGTTGTATTCACCACTGACCTGATTTTATTCTTCTGGCATTTCAGGAAAAAGTTGGGTGAATGCCTTTTCTTCCTGTTTGCTAGAGTCCCCATTCCCTGGAGCCAAATTTACAGCCCAGGCCAATGTAATTTATTCAGAGCTACAGCTACTTGTCAGTGGATTGCTGCCCAAGCTTGCTAGCTGCCCATCTGCTGGATTCCTGTACATATGCGAATATGCGTGGAAAATTAAAGACCCAGCCGGCCATGGCCTGGAGCTGCCTTGCCCTACAGCTGCGCCAGCCTCCACCAGGCCCCATGCCAGTGTCTGTTGAAGCAGTGCTCATCTTATAGTCAAGAAATAGGGAACCAGCTGGGGATATAGCTCAGTGGCAGAGCATTTGTCTAGCATGCACAAGGCCATGGGTTCAAGCCCCAATACCAGAAGAACAAATGAAATGGGAAGCATTAATGATAAAACACAGCCCAGTTCCTTAGTTCATTAGTTGGTTTTCATCAGGAGATGAGCCAAGTAGAGTTTATGTGTAGCATTCCATGCCTCTATAGAGCCTCACACCTATAGAACTTGTTCTCACCAAGGAAGTGCTGCCATTTTGTTTTCTTATTAGAGTAGAGACCCAGAATAGGAAGCAAAAGGAACAAGGAGTGCAAAGTGCTGAAAAGCAAACAAATATGCTTTGCCATTGCAGTTTAGTCAGATCTCAGAGGAAGCTCACCATTTGAATTAGCTAAAGTCTAGAGTTGTTAATATGAAAAATCCAGACCAGGTTTGACTTTCTCTCTAGTAGTCATTCTGTAGCAATGCCTTTATTGAGTTGCAAGATGTCGATCCCTCTCTGCTTCTCACTCCAGATTTCATCATTTGTTCTGTTGTGAGACATTTAGTTGTTGTTTTTCCTTTTTCCTTCATACACTGAGAACTATCTGCAGATGAGCCTGTGGGACAATCTGGCTCCACTATAAGAACAGAAGTTGAGAGTCTTAACTCTTCTCCTCATGCAATGGAAGTTTCCTAATGTTCATAATATAATGATGAGATTAGCATTAAGATTTTATTCTCTCATGGAGAATTTTTCGGACCTGTTATGTGCCCAGAATTCTTTAATGTGCTTTACACATTCAATTTCCGTTCATTCTCTTAGCACCTTCATGATGTAGATAAAAACATTAATTCCATTTTACAGATCAAGAAACTGAGGTGGAGAGAGGTTAAATAATTTACTAAAGAAAGGCACTTGAGGTGTTAAGGGCAGAGGCTGGGCTTCTAACCACTATGACAGAGGTTAGGGAATCCTTTCTTTATCTTGCTTCAGAAAGCACAGCCTCACTGTTTACCATCACTTATATCTCAATCCAAAACAAATAAGACAATAAGCAAAACCAGAATTGAAGTTTTAGCTACCCCTAGAAAATGTCTGCCACTTGCTTTGCTGAGTTTTTCGGGAGGAACATTCATGTGCACACAGAGTTCCGTAAGTCCATTGGTACACACAGGCATATGCATCCATAAATAGTTCCCCTCTCTTGTCACACTCTCCCGTGAGGCTGGATAAAGAGTTTTCTCCTTCATAATGAAGTTGAAAACAAGACTCTGCTCCCTAACTTGTATGGCTTTCTGTTGTTCCTACAAACCCTTCTAGAAAGACAAAACTCTCACTCTGGGCCTTAGCTGCCCCTGGGTATTAGAACCATCCAGCTGGCTGGGCACCAGTTTGGCAAGAGCAATTACACAGTGGTTAGATCACCACAGGAGGCCAAAGACAAATTCATACAAATGAAGACATTTGGAGAGGGGAAGCAAGACAGTCTGTTGCACCACCAAGTGAGTTCCAAGATCCCACTTTGGGCTCTCATTTCTCTCTTACCACTGATTTTACTGATATAAAACGTTCATACTACCACACCTTACTTTGTCCCTTCCTTCACACTCAAGTAAGTTTTGAAAAAGCCTGATAATGGTTCACACATTACTTAATGTATAAGGACAAATCTGGAAGGGTGGAACTGGAGGTTATCAGACAGCAAGTGGAAGATGATCTGGGCTTGACAATGAAAATCCATGGGGCTTTCTATAGTTCTAGAGCCAGCTGACACTTTACTTAGGATCTCATGAGGATCCTGGTAAAAGCAAACTACATTTTACACAGAAAGGATATTTAAATGGTCATAAGCATTAGATGAGCTCCAAAGCTCCCCATAATCCTGACACTCTGATATAATGTGTATGCAGCTTGATGACTCTGACACTTTTAGCATGAGTGTTGAAGACAAGGTTTGACTTGCTCGAATCCAAGTGTATTAAAGATTGTGTGTGATCGCTGTTAAGTTTTAGTTATGTAATTCCTGACTCCAAGAGTCAAGTGCATTTGCGGCCTCGCCAGTGGTATTGTATGGTTGTGGTTCCCTCTGACATCCTGCATTGTGGAGTAGAGACAGAAGTTGTGGGGCAAGCTTCACTCTTGATACATCGATTAGCATGAAATCATTTCAGCCAGAATGGTGCTAGCCCTTCCTGAGCTACTGGTGAATGAAAATTAAATTTCTTTAATTTGGCTTCCTCAGATTAGGAAATTCCAGAAGCTTTCCAGTTCCTTTTAGGTTTGTTTGAAGTGACATCATTCACTCGCATTCAGGAGTCTCACAGGAGGCCAGCATTGGAAGAATGGATATGACAGAGTGATAAGACAGGCTACAAGCTTAATCAGTCCATTTGGGAAAGCGGGACTATTGGAAAGAGATAAAACTTATTTTTCTCACTTGTTCATGTGATAACAAACAATTGGCCAGCCACAGAACTTGCAGCAAAGGAATCAAATGGTTTGCTTTGAAAATTCAGTCTTTTTTTCATGTAGGAAGAAAGAGATCCCTCAATGTCTAAAATGAGGTGGCTTTCTTCTTCACAAAAAAGAACACAATTGTTAATGCTGTACAGACTTCCTTTGATTGTCTGCTTTAACACTTGTTAAATGACTTTTGTGGTGCATGATGCTAACTTGAGTATTGCAAGTTTTGCCCTGAGTAATTTCGGTCTGGAATTTTATTCCACTGTTTAACCTTGCCTTTTTGAAAACTGGGAGGCAAAGATGAGTAAATCTGCTTGATCTTTCTAACACTGAAGTGGAGTTCATCTCTAAGAACTAAGTAGATTTCTAGTGCTCAGTCCAACTGAGCAAAGCAGTATGGTCTGTCTTTTGGTGTCATCTCATTGAAGTTCCTGCCATGTCCAATCACAGCTGTCCATTAGATGGCTGGCTGGAGCACAGCATGTTTCACAGCTACATCAGAAACAATGTGAAATTATTTCAGGTGCATGAAAAAAACCAATTGAGTAAGTTGTAGAAGTCAAGCTGAAAGGAAATTGGTTATTGTCAACTGTAGCTCCAAAATAATTACTCCACCCACAACTCTTTCTGTCAAGTGTCTTCACTTGCCTATGAAGAAATGAACTATGGTACCAGTTTCCTAAGAAAATAATGAAAACAAGTAACTTTTCCAATTCAGGCACTGAAAAAAGAAAAGATCTTTTTCTCCTCTATCCTATCCTTAGTTTTTATACATTTAAATAGACTCTGTCCAATACAGAAGCCACCAGCCATCTGTGGCCATTAAGCACTTGACATGTGGTTAGTGTGAATGAGAAAGTGATTTTTTCTCTCATATAATTTTAATTAATTTGAATCCTGCTTCTCCATTGTTTTTAGTAACTTAAATATGTTTGGAAGAACTTGGTGTGTAACGCTACTTCATCTGATTTTATGGTATTGTTCAAATATTAATTCAGATCATCAAGTTTCTTTGATGAATATATACCTTATGAGTTGATACATGCTATAAATGAAAATACATGTTGGATTTTGAAGACTGTATGAATAAAATAATGTAATTGTCTTCTTGGTATTTTATATGGATTTTATATGATTTGATTTTATGTGACTGAATTTTATACTGATGTTATTTGCCAAAATAGTACCTTGGAAATAAGTATTGGACTAGGTGAAATATGTTAATGAACTTAATTCCACCTATTTATTTTTAATTGGCTACTAAAAGTTTTAAAGTTATCTAAATTAGATACATTGTATTTCTAACTGATATTACAGACTTAGCATGATAAAACAAAAACATTTCAAATTGAATGATTATAAAATATTAAGAAGAAATTATAGATGTTTAATCAGCTAAGAAGTGAATTAGCTTATGGTGTTTGGGGAGTAAGAAGCAGATGACTTGCACCCTCTGCTTCACTGGAGGCTTCCATTCTAAAGCTAGTAGGCACTTGGCCATTGGTGATCTAGAGTAAGTTTTGCTCAAGGAACCTTGGGGAGTCCCTGAAATCCTTTCAGTTAGTCTGCAAAGCTGGGACTATTTTCATAATGCTACTAATACATTACTTGACTTTTTCATTCCCATGCAGAAGCAGACAGGAGAATCCAGTAGTCTTTTATTAAGCTGGACTCCTAATGAAGAGATTTATGAAAATGTTCAAAGAATGTTGTTCTTCTCATGAACATTTTTGGTCTGAGAAAATTGGGAATTTTTTTTCTTCAAAATATTTTATTTATGACTTACAGAATATAGTCTATGTGTTAATTATAGTTAATTTTGAAATAAATTACTGAAAGTATTTTTATTTGTTTTCACACCTAAGATGACCAAAATTGATATAACTCATACAATTAAAAGCTGTTTAGGGTCTTCAACAATTTATTTTGTAGTGGGCCTGTCCTGAAGCTTGAACTCAGGACCTGGGTGCTGTCCCTGAGCTTTTGTTTTCAAGGCTAGCCCTCTACCACTCGAACTAAAGCTCCACTTTTGGTTTTTTAGTGGTTAACTGGAGATGAGTCTCATGGACTTTCCTGCCTAGGCTGGCTTTGAACTGTGATCCTCAAATCTCAACCTCCTGAGTAGCTAGGTTTATACATGTGAGCCATCAGATCCTAGCCTTCAATAATTTTTTAAGGGGCCTGGATACAAAACTTTGCGAATTGCTATTCTGTAGAGGCTTAGGAGAAGCTGCTATGTATAGCACATAGCTCTGTGTTCTACCTCTGTCCAACACGCTCAGACCACCAGGTCTTTTTGTTGTTCTGCCTGAAGATTTTCTCTCATGCTAAATGATTATTAGATTTGAAAATCAGAAACAGCCAAATGTTAATTAACAATAGACTAGATAGACAAATTCTGGTGTTTTCCCACTGGAGTACTATGGAGTGATGAGAATAATAATTCTGCTATATGAAACAATATGGGTGAATCTTCCAGATAAAATATTGAGTGAAAAAAGCCAGACACAAAAGAGTATCGGTTATATGACTCCAGTTTTATCCAGTTAAAACTCAGGTAAATTTAATATATGGTATTAGAAATCAAGATAGCAATTTCCTTTGGTGAGGAAGAAGAGCCCATAGGGGACTCTGGAAGTTAATGCTATTTTAGGCCTCAATTTGGCAGGCCAGTACAGGGCTGTGTAATATATGATACTAATTCATTGAGATGTATGATTTAGAAACTTCTCTGTATGTATGGGAAGATATCACCCAAAGAGTAAAAGTTCAAATACTGTCTTTACACAAGAATTGCTGTCCTAATTACAGCTCGGCATAGAAGAAAACAAAACAGAATCTTCAGACACGGCCGATGGTTTTTGCTTTTGTATCAGTCCTCATGAAAAATAAATCAGAGTAGATTTCATTTGGGGTAGGCAGTTTGACACAGGTTGTTTTGTTTGAACAGCACAGTGACTTATTTTTAAATGGACTGAGTGCCTTTATTTACTTAAAAGGCACACAGATTCTCACTTCCCATCATTACTACGCTATACAGACTGTCTCACTTTCCAGTTACATGCCTGGTTCTAAAGGCACTTGTGTTTGAGACCTACAACTCAACTCAAATGATAGTTCCAGAAGTAACCTGAGATATTGTGCCAGAAAGACCTTGCTCATTATACTGACAGTGATGGCCAAAGATGGAGAGAGAGAGAGACAGAGACAGACAGACAGACAGACAGACAGACAGAGACAGAGACAGAGACAGAGACAGACAGAGACAGAGACAGCAACAGAGACAGAGGCAGAGAGAGGGAGAGAGGAAAAAAAGAGAAGAGGACATGAAGGAGAGTAGCATGGAGGACTAGAATAAACTATATTGTAGTGACAGGTGCTGGAAGGACCCTCTGAGGGACTATCTTAATCTACTGCCTATTGCTATAATAGAATACCAGCGGCTGGGTAATCTACAAAGAAAAAAATGTTAATTTTGGCTCAGAGTTCTGGATGTTGAGAAGTCTATGTGCATGGTATTGGCATCTTCCTGGCCTCTGGTGAGGATTGTTTTCTGCTTCAACTTATGGCAGGCAGTAGAGAATAAAGCAGGCATATGTGAAAGAGATAAAAGGGTGTAAACTTACATAATACTTAACCAATTCCTATAAGAAAACACTAATCCATTTGTGCGGGCTTTGACCCCATGGCTCAGGTACTTCCCTCCAGGCCCTTCCATATAATACCTCTGCATTGAGTTATGAAGGTTCCAATGCAGACGTTTTCAGGAGATATACTGAACCTACAGCAAGAAGACACTTAGGAAGGCCTGGGAGGCCAGGATTTGAGATCAAGGCACCAATGTCTAGGGAATACATATCCTTGACTGAGGATGGATAATTGTGTGCTGGAGCCCACCTGACAGTGGCTTTGAAAGCTCTTGTTGTATCTCCAGGACTTTCAAAGCTCTCCTGTTCTCAGTGAAGGAAAGTTTGGAAGCAAAAGGGTTGGATTAAGCTTGAGCAATAATGCCTCCTCACACCTATACTGGAGTCTTAGCAATTCAGACTCTCTCCTTCCCTGGTCAAGTTTTGAAACTGAAACAAAGCAGGAGGTCTATGTGTGTTTTTAATTGAAGCAAAACAGCTGTAGCCCACCCAGCCTCCACAAGAAAAAAAAAGTGGAAAGGGCTTACACTCACACACACACACACACACACACACACACACACACACGTACGTAAAGAGTGATTCCCTCACAACTTACACTGCCAACTCAGGAAGAGGCCACTCACTTCACCCTTAGGGCAGAGACAATTAGAATCAGAAAACATTAAAGCTCCAACTACGCTATGGTCCACGCCCCTCATTTTTCTGTGGATGAAAGAAAGGAAGCCTGGGCAACACAACTAGAGAAGTGTAGAGCTAAGACAGAAAGACACACTTGCACACGTGCACATGGATGCCAGTAGCTCCCTCCCACCGGTCACATTCAAGGATCAAGCCATCATTTGGGAGCCTTGTCCTCTAGAACCACAGAGAAGATATGAAGGACTTAGTAAGACCTATGACAGGAAGAGGAGGCTCTGAGGATGAAAGGTCATCTGTAGGAATAGAAAGCAAACTAGGAGCAGCCAGGGTTGTGGCAGACCAAGTTGGAGATGCAGAAATGACTATTCAACATCTTGAAATGGAAATAGACAAACAAGTATGAAAAAATCTATCACACAATCTGCCCACTTTCTGCCTTTCCTTACATGGGAACTCTGGGTTAATACCTGATTGCTTACCTAGGAGGCCTTACCTCTTGTCTCTTGGCCTAGCTACTATTCTACGGTCTCCTCCTGCACATTTCCTATTACCAGATTCATGAGGGATTCAAGTTGGCCATGTCCAGAATGAACTCCTCAATCTTCTGCTATTCTTCCACAAAGTATACTCTTTCCTAGGAGGATACACCCATTTTTTTTACCT
The DNA here is from genome assembly GCF_024711535.1 of Dipodomys merriami. Classification (NCBI taxonomy): domain Eukaryota; kingdom Metazoa; phylum Chordata; class Mammalia; order Rodentia; family Heteromyidae; genus Dipodomys; species Dipodomys merriami. The sequence goes on from NW_027204492.1 coordinate 111,155,758, forward strand.
CTAATGCTCAAGATAGAACCCTGGCCATTGTCTCAGTTTCCTGCTCATTGTTCCAGTCCCCATCTATTTCCAAGTTGCTTGCGTTCTTCCAATTAAGGCGTCCAGAACTGGCTGCTTCTTTTGACGTTTTCTGCTCTTCCCTTTAATCAGGCCTCCACAGGGGATTGGGATTGGGACAACTGCTCTGCAGAGTGGACAAGCACACATTGTCTCATTTCTCTCTTTTTAAAATCTTTCTCTTGGCTCTTCACTGCTCTTTGGGCTTAAACCTAGACTCTAGAAACCACAAAGAAGGCTTTCTGGAAAGTACTTTGTGCCTTGACTCTTGCTAACATTCCTCCCTTTAATCCCCCAACCTGAACACACTCTCTACTCCTACCACTCCAGACATTGCCTTATTCCTTGACAGGCCACTTTCTCTCATCTCAGGGCCAGGAAATTCCTTAACATGTCCTGGTGCCCAGGATATACTTCTCCCAAACTTTTAATTGTCACTTAGGCTCCAGCTTACATATGATGGGAATACCCTTTCCCCAGAGTCTTTCCTGATTATGGAATCTTCCTGACACCTACAGTTTTCATCCATTGACCTGCTTGAAAGTTTTGTGATATCTCATCCACATCTGACATTGTATTGATTGATTATTGAAAGCCTATCTTTGCTCAACTATAATATCCTTGAGAATTGAGTTATTTCATGTCTTGGCACCTAGAACTATAGAAAAGGCTCATAAATGTTGGCAAGTGAATGAATGAAACAGAAAAAAAACACCAATCCTAAGCCATAAACAATGTGATATGGCTTTAACTTCTTTTCCTTTCTTTCTTTTTCTGTGCTGGTTCTAAGGCTTGAACTCAGGGCCTGGGCGCTGTCCCTGAGCTTATGTGCTCATAGCTAGCACTCTAGCACTTGAGCCACAGCTCTAGTTCTCACTTTTGTTGGCTGTTCATTGGAGATAAGAGGCTCACAGACCTTCCTGTCCAGGCTAGCTTTAAAACTGTGATCCTCAGATCTCAGCCTCCTGAGTAGCTAGAATTACAGGTAGAATTACAGTGGTGTTCATATTGGCTTTAATTTCTACTTTCATGTTCTCAAATGTTTTCACTAAAGGACTGTTTAGATTAGATGAGGCACAACCAAAACAAAGCCTGAAAGTGGATCTTGCCCTTATTTCTAAAAGTGATTTGTATTTTAGCTCTGATAAAGCCAAAAAGTCAGTTTGCCTCCTTAGTTTTCCTATTTTAAATAGGAAATAAAATCCAGCTTATTTCATTTAAGAGATTTGAGGACCAGTTAATGAATGATCCTAAGGCTATTTACCATATTTGATTTCCCATACTTGATAAAATCCCATTGTCATTCATTCTCTCCATTATCCAGTTAACATCATGTAGGTGTGAGGCACTGGGCAGAATGGTTGGGCCACAACAATGAGCCAAGTTAAAATGGTCTCTGTCCTCAGAGATATGGTCTGAGAAAGGAAGTAAGTCAAGATCAAGAGCTAGACATTATCATTTAGTGAGGTAGGAAGTCTGAAGTAGGTGCACGAGTAAAGGCAAGAACCCAGGATGGAAGGCATGGGAGGAAAACAACTAGATATGGTCCCGAGATAGGAAACACTGTTCACAGTAAAAACAATTGAAATTAGAAGCTTGAAGCCTTTGGTGATTGATATGGATTTTTTGCACATTCCCCTCCCTGCTCTGGGGAAGACACTTCCAAAAATGCTCAGTTTTTACTGCACAAAACTGTCCATGGTTGCATCTGTCCCAGATAAAAGGCTGACTCAAACCAGAATATCACATAACCATGTGGCTTAATTGGACATGGTGATCAAAGAGCCACATGGCTCATTTGTTACACATTTTCACAACCTACTGTTCAACACTAGCAACATCCTCTGTGAGACTTCCCCCTCCCTCCAAAACTTGTAGAATGTGTATGAGGAAAGTACTGATTCTCTACCACATCTAACAGAATATTAGTTAGGGTAGGATAACTGGTGTAACAAACAACTCCCAAATCTCACTGGCTTTAGAAAACAGAGATGAATTTTTTGCAGATGTCACACTCAGGTTCAGCTGAGATATTCTACTGAATGCAGTCAGTCATTCAAGGAACTTGTCTTCCATTTTAGGGCCCTCCTATGTATCCACCAGGGTCTAGGATCCTCTGGAGAATTATCTGCATCTAGTATGTAGAGGACTAAAAGGAAGTGCTTATAAGCTGAGGGCTCAAAAAATGCATTACTTCTACCCAGAGAGCCTATTGGTCACAACTCAGTTACAGAATTCTATCTGATTGCAAAGAATGCTGGGAAATGTAGTCCACTTGGGTGTCCAAGATGAAAAGAAAGAGGGATTGGGTAAGCACTAGAATTTTCTATTTTACAAGGATACTCAGCAGTGTGATAAAGTTCATAATGGGTTAACTTAGTGAAAATAGATTGGTGAGATAGTATAAACCATCAACAAACCAAGAGACCTCCTGACTACAATTAAACCATAGACTAATTCTTAAATAATTTTTTTCAGTTGGTCAGTTAATCCTGCTTATTTAGTCAAAACACTTCTTCCAGGTGACAATCAGAAGCAGTTATCAATTAATAAAAAAGCAAATTTTCCATCTAATGCACCAGCTATAACTTGGAAAATGTTCAAGTATAAAAATTAGTGGAAGAATCTAATTCTTGGCCATATTCTCAAGAGCCTTTATAACTGCATCTAATCACTTACTCAAGGGATATTTATTAAGTATGTCAAACAAAATTTAAGTCTGCACATGACATGTCTCTATTCCAAAGCAGAGACATAGAAAGCTATCATTTTTATCCATGGGAAAAAAAAACTCAGCCCAAATAAACATGCTTAAATATACATGCTTCTCTGAAGATATTTATTTATGCTTCAAGAAATAAAAGTCTGCAGAGGGCCTTGCAATGTTCTGATGAAAGTTGCTTTATAAGCACAAACCATTATTTGATTTGTCTGAAACAAAATAATGGAGCAAGGTGAAAGACTGGAGACTCTGGGAAGAAGCCAAGAATTAATTATGTAGATTTGGCTGTAACTGTGCCCAAGAATGTTTCATAATGGTGGTACTGTGCTCACTTCAAAAGTAATAATGATGAAATATCCTGAGTCCTTCTATATCATCAAGCCTTAAACAAAGCAAAAAAAAAAAAAACCCAGAGTTCCAAGGGCAAGAAATATGTCAACACCACACTGTCACAGATCACAAATCCAGACCACCCTCAGGATGGTTATTTGGATATGTAATGAAATAATTGACCAAAGCCATTGCAAGGGCCTCGACCCAAATGTGTCAGCAGATCTGAATGTCTAAAGTTCATGTAGCTTGGTAGCACATCAGTCTGCACACATTTTTCACATTAGGGAACAGATGGAAGCTGTAATTCCCGCCATGGCTGGGGGATGCCTTGCACCCAGCAGCAGCAGATAATAAGCTCATTTGGGGAGAAATTTGCCATTTTCATCCAAGAGCTCAGTGAACCGCTGCCGAAGCACTCATCCAACTGTGGACAGCATGCTTCCCCGAGGAAAAGACGAGAGACTGCACCTGTTTCAAAACCCTTAAGGGTCTAGTCATTTCACTTTCCCCTTTGGCCTCAAATCTCACATCAGAGCCAGCCATGGGGCCCTACTATACCCACACAACATTATGGAGAAATTGATGATTTCCTATTATAAATGAAAAGTGCCTGGGTGTGTTTAAGGTTTTGCATGAGACACAAGGTACATACTAGCATAGGTGTCATACTTCTCTTTTATTTGTTCTAGAACATTGTGGCCTAAACCTCTTAAGCTTTAAATTGGTCTCTTAGGTGCCATTCAATGGGACACCTGTAGGCAAGGGAGAAAAATTGAATTTAACTATTTTGAATTTGGAAAACTCAGTCATTTGACTGAGTATTGTATGTATTCGACGTATTTGATCATTCAGCAATTGTTAAGTACCGAAACTTCAATTTTTTTCTCATCAGATCAAGGCTGAGAGCATGTAAAAACATGGCATCCTGGTGCTGTGGTCGGCCAAACATGCCATTGACTCATATGCTGTATGACAGTGCTACAGATCTCGGCTGCAGAAGGAAGTGTATTGCAAGTCAGTGTGGTTGTGCGGGAGCAGCTGCAGTGTTGATGCAGACTCTTGTCCACAAGCCAATCTGGTCTCTAGGCCTGGGAATTACAGACACTGTTTCATCCCTTTATTTCTAAGTGCTTCATTCACAGAATCCTATAACCTTTTTTCTTTTTCTTTTTCTTTTTTTTTTTTTTTTTTTTTGGTTCCGGTCATAGGGCCTGAACTCTGGGCCTGGGCGCTGTCCCTCAGCTCTTCACCTCAAGGCTAGTGCTCTACCACTTGAGCCACAGCACCACTTCTGGCTTTTTTTTCTGCTTATATGGTGCTGAGGAATTGAACCCAGGGCCTCAGCCATGCAAGGCAAGCGCTCTACCACTGAGAAACCTTCCTAGCCCCTCCTATGACCTTTCACTGCTGTCCCAGGAAACAAGTAGCAGGCCCCAGTTACATGAAGAAGTTAGTGCAAAATTGGGGAAAATAAGGCAGCTGGCTAACTAGAGTCTTCTAATAACTTAACCTATCACATTGCTTTTCTTTTAAAACTTAAGTTGATGAGTTTAAGTCAATATATTTCCAAGCCATATAAAAATTTTTTTACAATCAAAAAGTTTCATATGGCTTGGATTGGCTTGGCTTGGATTAAATCACATTAATGGATTAGAGACCAGTTCTAGTTAAGATTTAACATTAACCTAGTTGTTAATACTCAATAAACATTATGTAAAAATTGGACAATGAGTCAGGCACTGGTGACTCACACCTATATTCCTAGCTTCTCAGGAAGCTAAGATCTGAGGATCATGATTTGAAGCCAGCCTGGGTGGGAAGGTCAGTAGGACTCCAATCTCCAATTAATCACCAAAAAAAAAGCTGGAAGTGGAGCTGTGTCTCAGGTGGCAGAAGCTCAGAGACAGCACCCAGGCCATGCATTCAAGCCCAGGACTGGCACCAATTTTTTAAAATTACATATCTTGTAGGTAAGAAGGGGAGGAGGAAAACTGTTGCAGAATAATGGAAGGAGTGATGTTGATCCAAATGCATTGTACTTTATAACCCGACTTACAGGATTGTAACCTCTTTGTATATCTACTTAACAATGAAGGTTTAACATTTGGCGTACAATACAGAAACAGATACTGAATCTTACAAATAGTATGTGATTTATTTCAGGTGTATTATATTTTATTTATAATTTTTTAATATTTACTTATCTTGCATTCTGGGATTAAACTGTTATAGGAACTTTAAAACATAAAATAAATTTGTTGGGGCAAAGAAATTAGCTAACTGATTCTTAGAAATGTTTTGCATTCTAAGATTGTGTGCTCAGACATAATAGCCAACCACTAGTGGGCATTTGAAACAAGACAAGTGTGTCTGACAGATGAAATTATAATATTTTATTTAATTTTAATTAGGTCAAATTTAAATTTAAAAGCTGACATCGAATTCAGTTGTTTGAAAATGTTTAAATGCTATAATTTATTAAACTGTAAATTTTATGAAGTCTGAATTACAGGTCAAGCATTTCTAATGAAAATTTAGCATTTGAATTAACATATGCTATGGTATAATGAACATTGGCTATTTAAAACCATACAAAAGAAAAGAATATGGAATAGCTCAGTACTTTCTAAATTGTAGTTACATTTTGAAATGGCAATAATTTGTATATTTTGTGCTAAATAAATATATTATTAAATTAATATCACCTCTTTGGTTTTACTTTTGTAACTTGAATACTAAAAATTCCTAAATCATGTATGCTGCTCATATTGTATGTATGTGGGACAACTCTACTCAAGAGTAAAAAGAAACTAACCTAAGAATGTATCTCAGTGTCAAGCGCTTGCATAAAAAATCCAGGTTTTATCCCAGCACTACAATGAAACAATGAAGGAAAACAACGTCAAGCTAGAGATAGAGCTCAGTGGTAGAGTACTTGTCTTGTATGCAGCAGGCCCTGGGTTCCATACCTAGCACCATGGGAAAAAAAAGGAGAGAGGGAGAAAGAGAAGGTGGATGGTTAGTGGGAAGAGCAAGACAGATAACATCTACCCATTCACTCAAGTCCTTGTTACAGACATACAAATGGCCAGACCCACTCAACTTATAATAAAATAGCACATCACTACTATACATCCAGAGCCAGGATCTCTTTAAAGAGATGGCATTTCCCCGCAAACTGGATACTGTCTCTAACTTGTCATTATTAGGTTGTCTGTTCAGACCAGGCTGCTGGCTAGATCCTATAGTGTGGCACAGAAGCAAATGGAATCACCCCTAAGCTCAAAGGGCTTAGAATCTAGTTGTTCCTAGAATATAACTAACTAAAAATATATTATGTATACAAAGGCATGGATGAAATAAATGCTGAATTGGGGCTTACAATAAATTGCTCTGGCAGCCTAGCAAAAGGAGTGGAGAATTCTGTCTATTCGAAGGAATCACCATAGACTTGCAGGGCACTGTCAGTGGGGAAAGGAGAGGTGTGTTGCAGGTGATGGAAACAACCAAGGCAGGAAATGGATGTGTGCAAGTGGACAGTACATTCAGAGAATGTTGAGAGGGTAAGGAGCAGGCACATCAAGTGAGTCAATTGGACTTGTGTGCTTATGGAGGGAGGAGTATTAGATTTATGGAGGCCATGGTAATGTTCAAGAGATGGTGAGGTCCTTTGCTGAGCCAAGGGGAAAATGAAAAAGGAAGTCAAATACAAAAGTCACAGTGGACGAATGTTAGGCTACCAGGGTAGTCAGAAAAGAGGGGTAGGAACTAATAATATTATTAAAGTTGAACAGAAATCAGAGCCCACAGGATCTAGAGCAGATTTGACAGATGGAATGTATGAGACGAATCACTGCTTCTTCCTTCAAAGAGAACCTGGATTAACACAGACACTGACAACAGACTCTCAGAACTAAGACGCACTCTGTGCCCACTACTGGACTTGGCTGTTTCCAAAAGCCTTTATCATGCAATGATGATGAGAAATTGCCATCTGGAGAGTGGGGTTGTGTGAATCTTCATTTTGGGGATTTCTTGAGCTAATTTTCAAACAGAGGTCGCATAAGTATAGTTTGTTGACAATACATGTAATACTGGAAATGAAACAAGCATAAATTGAGTGTGGGCGCTGGAATCCTAACAGTACACCTATAATCAGTTGCATGTTAAAGCTGTGCCCTTGGAAAATGTAACCCACTGTGATGAAAGGATACTGTAATTTTTTCCCAGGGTCAAAATTATCAGAGGGTTTGCTTATACAAGTGGAACCTACACCAACACTCCCACCCCCACCATAACAACCCCAGATCAAGTTTCAAAAGCAAACTCTCTGTTAAGCCCTAGCCCCTAGGCTGAGGTTCTGTGGTTTCAGATTGGTTTGAGCTTTGAGCAGAGACAAGTCCTTCCTTCTGCTCTCTGAACAAATTCAAGCATTATGGCTGAGGCTTGTAGCTCTCTCCTGCTGACCATGTGCAGAGCTTTTGTCTTTTCAGTGTGGTTATTAGTTCTGTAAACAACTCCATGTTTCTGAGAAGCAAAGAGGACCATTGCTTACAGCTATCACTCACACTCATATTCTCTCTCTCTCCCTCTCTCTCTCTCTCTCTCTCTCTCTCTCTCTCTCTCTCTCTCTCTCTCTCTCTCTCTCTCTCTCTCACTCACTCACACACACACACACACACATAAACACACACACACATACACACACACACATATCCTCTCAACAATGCAGACCTTCTTCTTGAAGAAGCTTGTCATTTTAACACCACCTCCCCAACTCAATCAATACTAAGTGATACCAGGTGTCTCTTTTAATCGCATAAGGACAAACCAAACAGTATGCTCTTGTTCCCACTCTCCAAAGAAGTCTGCATTGGGGAAAATAGGTTTACTAGCAAAGTAACTACAAACCCATTAATTAATTCTATTTCCAGGAAAGCTGATAGATCCGTAGCTTCTTTCCATTTTATCTAGCATTTTAGCTGTCTAATAGAACCACTGGTCAGAATTTAGCCAATTTATTATCCAAAGTGCAAGTTCCTCCTGTTTATCCCACTGCCACCGTAAGTGGAAGATATTTCAAAGTCCCAACTTAAGGGGAACTGAACTGAATGAATGAATTATGGATGGAGAGTGTGATCTAAACATGAACCTGGCTTTGAAGACAGATGTTCAGGATCAGTTTGCCCATTTACTGAATTAATCACTTATACTTCTCATGTTAAATTTTGTTGTTGTTGGTCGTGGCACTTGAACTCAGGGCCTGGGCACTGTCTTTGAGCTTTTTCACTCCAGGCTAGTGCTCTACCAGTTTGAGCCACTGCTCCACTTCTGGTGTTCTGGTGATTAATTGGAGATAAGAGTCTCACAGACTTTCCTACCCAGGCTGGTTGCAATTTTCAGATCTCAGCCTCCTGAGTAGCTAGGATTATAGGCATGAGCCACCAGCACACAGCATGTTAATTTTTTAAATTCTTTATACAGTCAGGATATTATATCTCTGTTAGAAAAAAATTCCCATTGGGTAGATTAGGAGAAAGGCTTTTTATACATTCAGAGAGAACAGATCTCAGCCTCCTGAGTAGCTAGGATTATAGGCATGAGCCACTAGCACCCAACATGTTACATTTTTTGAAATCTTTATATAGTCAGGATATTATATCTCTGTCAGAAAAAATTTCCCATTGGGTATATTAGGAGACATGGTTTTTATACATTCAGACAGAAACAAAGTAAAGAGATCTGTGCTAGTAAAAGAAGAGATGACACAGGATCTCTTATCTTTTTACCTGTGTATGGTTAATCTGGTTCTTGTTGGTTGACTGGAAATATAGAAAGTTTGAGGATTTCATCCTATAGTTTTCTCTAAACTCCCAGTAGATGAGAATTAAAATGAAACTAACATTTCTAAAGCAACCTTTTTTTTTGTGAAACAGCCAGTTTTCTATTTGAAAATATAACAAATTTCAAAAACGCTTCTTTCCCTTTGCTAATTTGTCTCAACCTTTAAAAAATTCAGGAAATCACATGCTATGTTTCAGTAGTAGACTTTACAAGCCAATCTTATATACACTTTTGTCCATTGACCTAGGCCTGAACGTACCTAGGTAGGGTAGATATAATTGCAATGAAGTGTGTGGGTTTTTTTCCTCTCCTGAGAATGTGTTCACTGGCTTCCATCATACAAATGGAAGTCTGGAATTAGTTCTTATATCTGACAATGTGCCTAATGACAGGATATGGATGAAGATCAAATATCCAACCCAAACAAGGGGTCTGTTTCACCTCAGCCACTCAGCATTTTGCTTTTATCTGCCTATTTGTTTCATGATAACTTTCAAAGGAGTTGACTGATTTTGATCAAATGTGGGGCATGGCTAAACGGTTTCAAGATACATCTTAAGCTCAATTTGTGGTTCTGCCAGCCATCCTGAAACAAAACAGTAGCCAGTAACAGTTTCTAAATGGGCATATCTGCTGTAATCTTTAGCAGACTTCACCGAAGTTCATACATGAGTAGTGGTTACAGATCAATGTGATTACACAGAGTGAAGTTTGCAGATCACAGACCACAGACCCACCAAGGTATCTAAATTCATTGCACATAATAACTTCTCACAGTCCTTGGAGAGGCAAGCCTTATCTCTTGACAAGGGAGAATAAAAGCCTTCCTAAAGGAGGGACAGAGTTACATTACTATGGCTATATCCTGTGAAGGATTCAGGAGAGACACTGTTTAAGAGATGTAAAATCCAATCTAATAGAAACAACTGGTGGTCCAGCCTAATTGGTAGATCACAGATTTACTATGTGCAAGGCTCTGGGTTCCACCACAGCACTGGAAAAATATCCATTTCCACCAGGCCCACTGGACTGGAATCTTTAGAACCATCTTCATTTTCTCTCTATTGTGCAAATCCAGGAGCCATATGCTGTTGATTCTCCATCGCAGCAGTCTCTCCCTTAAAGACCTGATATAGGACAATGGTCTCCTCAACTCTTGAGTAAATGGTTGCTTTCTTGTTAGTTTCCCTGACACTTGTCCTTGTTTCCTCTCTGGTCACAGTGACACAGCTGTAATTGCCATCTTCTAAATCAAGCCCTACCATCTCTTACCAGGCTAAACCAAACTATAATGACTCCCTGTTGCATACAGAATTCAATTTATTCCTGCTACATTTGAAAAACTGCAGAATATGACATTAGTATCTCCCACTTTACCTCCTATTCCACCCTGTCTATCACCACCTAAACCCTCTTCCTCAAACATATCACACTTAATAATAATTCTTTTTTCCAGTGTTTTATGGATTGTTCTCTCTACCTAGAATGCTATGTGTCCTGGTGAGCTCTTACTCATCCTACAAGATCAAATCTCACTTTTCCTTCAAACTTTTGTGACACTCATGTCAAAGTAATGTCTCCCTCTTCTGGCTTTTCATAGCTTTTACAAAACATTTCCACTTTGGGCTTGGTTCAAGTTTTCCCATAAGATGATTATTTATTTGTATTCCTATTTCCTTCAGTGGCTGACTCAACTTGGTATTAAATAAATCTCTAATGGGGTGATGAAGGGCTAAAATCATTTCATATCTCAGAGGCTGGGCACAGCCACAACATGCAGGCTTGATATTTAAGATATTTAACAACTGAAGCCAGGAGCTGGTGGCTCATGCCTCTAATCCTAGTCACTCAGGAGGCTGAGATCTGAGGATTATGGTTTGAAGCCAGTCCAGGCAGGAAAATCCATGAGATTTTTATCTCCAATAAACAACTCAGGGGAAAAAAAGCTGGAAGTGATGCTGTGGCTCAAGTGGTAGAGTGCTACCCTTGAGGAAAAAATTAAAATTCAAAAAAGAATCACAGGGGGCTGGGAAGATGACTCAGTGGCAGAGCGCTTGCTTTGCATGCATGAGGCCCTGGGTTCGATTCCTCAGGACCACATAAGCAAAAAGAAAAAAGCCGGAAGTGGCGCTGTGGCTCAAGTGGTAGAGTGCTAGCCTTGAGCTGAAGAGCTGAGGGACAGCGCCCAGGCCCAGAGTTCAGGCCCCACGGCCAGACCCCTCCCCCCCAAAAAAAGAATCACAGGGACAGCACCCAGGCCCAGGACCGTCCAAACAGAAAAATAAAAATAATTCAACAGCTATCTGACCTGGACATTGACCAGCTAAATGGATCCCTGGCTCTGTTAGTGTGTTCCAACATGGCTCAACTTTGGCCTCATCCCAACAACCAGGATTTCAGTGAGGGTGTTCCATATCTGATTTAGTCTTTAAAAACTGCTCAAGTTTCAAGCTGATTAGGTCAGCTGTGGCCTGAGGCTTTGGATACTGTTTGTTAAATCCTCCAGGATCCAAGAAATTGCCCTGTGTATAGACAGCAGATTTTTTAAAAAAGGTTACTACCATAAGTATTTTTAGAAAGATTGGAGCCAAGAAGGTGAACAATAGCTAATTGTGAGATTGCATTGTAGTGACAAGGGCTTCAACACACACATAAACTTTTTTTAAAGTCTTTTCATTGTCTTTGCAGCCACAGTATAGTCACACAAAGCAGGCTTTCATCTGTGACTCCCTCTCTCTGGGAAGCCAGGCCTAGGAGTAAAAGATATCTCAATGTTCTCTTTCAAGGCTGCTGAGATTTAGAAATACAGATTGGTAGGATGCTACAATATCAGCCTTTCTTTCACTCCCTCCTGCCCTTTCTCTTACCTCCAACTTGCCCTTTCAGAAACGATTTGTAAGCATCTCCTGTTTTTCTTAGCTACCTGGAAATGTGTTCAACGTAGGTAGCAGTGGGAAGAAATTCAACTCTGAAGAGGAAGACTGCATTTGGGGTTTTGTAGCTCATATTTGTGGATTTAAGGAATGTTTGAACCCAACACTGCACATTGAAAACGGATGTTCTGGTCACCTATTCTAAAATTTCCCAGTGAAATTTGAGAGTACAATTAGAATAACCTGGAACAAGTTAGGAAGAAAGGGTCTGATAGTATCCTCAGGGTAGGAACTTTCTAAATTTGCTCTATCCATTATAGAAGTGGTTGGTCCTATGTGGCAATTTGTACTTAAATTCTAATTAATTAAAATGCAGCAATATTCAGAATTCAATTTCCTATTCACAGTAGTCATATTTCAAGTGCTCAATAGCTACATGTGGCTACTGGATAACTTATTGGGAAGCATAGATATAGAATGCTCCCATCATCACAGAAAGTTCTAGTGTACAGTGCTATCAGTGATTTGACTTAGTTTGGCTAAAGAGAGGGCTGGGGTTAGAGTAGGGCAGAAAGAGTCATGTTGGGAAACAGAAAACTCCTTACCTGAGGGAGAGACAGAAAAATCTGGCACATTTCTCCATGTTCATCTTTGGGACACTTTGGGTTCACTGCTATGTCTTTGATAGCATTAAAGAATAGGTGCTTAGTAAGAGCTTGTGTTGGATGAGTAATCCAAATGGGACAGAGGGTCATCACTTCCTCTAAGAAGCAAGAAACTAAAGCATCCTCCACTTCCGCCTTGGGTGATGGGAAGCTGCTATCTGGATGGACCAAGTACTCCAGTGACCCTCAGGGCTACTCTCAAATAGCCTTAATTGTTAACTTCTTCACAGTAGACAAAGTCATGCTTTCACTAAGAAATTCAGAGTGATAACTTGCCCTAGAAGTTACAAACTCAGGTTGTGGTATAAGACTCCATGAACAAGTACACTGTCCCTGTCAGTGACAAGGCTTGTAGCCTTGGGCAAGTCTTTTCACCTACTCTGTGCTTCTTTGGTTGCCTTCTGTTTAAAATGAGGATACTAGATAAGAGTTTCATAGGGTTATTCTTTGGATATTAATATATATATATATATAGAGAGAGAGAGAGAGAGAGAGAGAGAGACAGAGAGACAGAGAGACAAAGAGAGAGAGAGACAGAGAGAGAATATTCAGTACAGTTCCAAGCTCATAATAAGTGCTCAATAAATGGTCACTACTGGAAACCTTCTGACAAACATTCCCTGTGAAATAAGGAGTCTTGGAGTGAATTATTGCCAGTGAGCTCACAAATAACAACAGAGTTGAATACATTCAATAAAATGAAACACTGAAAATACGCTCTGGCCATCTGAAACACATACAATAGAGGGCTTCTGGGAAAGCGTGCTCTTTGAGAGATTTCAAAGCAGCATGAACCACCCCATAAATAGGAAACATAAAACTTTTAGAAAAAAAAACTGGGAATGGGAATCCTTTGCAGCCCCTTCAACTGGTCACTTTTGTTCAAGAACAATAAATCAACCAGGTCATTTTCCATGGGAATGGGCTCTGAATATCTTCACTGACAGAGAAACAACTCGTTGCAGGGTGTTGTTTGGAGAGTCTGACCAGTATGGGCTAGAAGACTTGACAGGGAATCCACATGTCACATAAGCCTCAGTGAGAGAGGAGGGCATGCCCATACTTTTCTAACTCTAGTGTGTACTGGGTCTCCTTGGGTTCAACAAAAACTCTCCAACCCCCAGCCTACCATAGGCTAGTTGCCTTTGGTGTGAGTCTACTTGGAAGGAAACTGGCCCCAAACCACCATAGTTAGAGAGATTGCTTCAGGTATCCCTTCTCTGTAGAGATCTTTGCAGGAGCCCACATGTTGTCTAGGGGATCATCTCTGCATCCCAAGAAATATCTCAGGTGCAAACCAACCAGATGCACATGAACCAGAACAGGGTTCATCTTGGCTTAGAAGCCCCATTCCCCACAGGATATAACAGCTTTTGTAAACAACAACAGTTTCCAGGGGCCCCAAAGGGTCATGTCAGTACCAAGAGTTTCACACTCAGAGAAGCCCAAAGCGATGGCTTCCTGCCAGATATTTATATTCATTTACAATCCTGCAGCACCAGAAGCAATTTAACAATTGGGTCATTTTTACTATAAGCAATATTGCCTGGTAACACAGCTGACATTCCACCTTCACTACGTTACCAGGGCAACAGAGCTGGAAAGTTAACACAAAGACAGATTTCCACAGAGAAAGGGGAAAGGGTTATGTTAACCCTTTACCCACAGTGATAAACTCTTCCATAGATAGAAGCCTGCCCATCTTTGCTAATTGGCACAGTGTAGCATGCAGAGAAGCTGGACCTCAACTTAGGCCTGAGGGCAGCCAAGCAAAACTATAGGAGGGATGGTGTTTCCTTGGAAATAAAGGTTTAGGATTAGGATTACAATTATTTCCCTGAGGAAAAGACCTCAAGTAAAATCATTAGGTCTCTCTGTATTTGAAGACCCAAGATGGCTGACTCCTGGTGAGAAAGCGTCACGATGCATACTACCAGGGAAACCCACTATGAGTTCCAATGAAAGAGACACTCACTTGCAATCAAGTGTCTTAGTACCTGCCTTTTACTTAATTTGTGGTTGAGCATTTGCATGGAAGATGCATTTACTCTCCAACACAACACCTTATTGTTTGGGTCCCAATAAGCTATATAGGTCTGCTGGTGCAAACATACAATTCCTGACAACCAAACTGTTTTTCTCTCACTTCAGAAACTCTATGGAGCTGGGCACCCGTGGTTCATGCCTGTAATCCTAGCTACTCAGGAGGGTGAGATCTGAGGATCACTGTTCAAAGCCAGCCTAGGCAGAAAAGTCTGTGAAACTCCTAACTCCGACAAATCACTAGAAAACCAGAAGTGATGCTGTGGCTCAAGTGGTAGAGAGCTCGCCTTGAGCTGAAGAGTGCAGGGACAGTGCCCAAGCCCAGAGTTCCAGCCCCACGACCGACAAAAAAAAAAAAAAAAAGAAAGAAAAATGAAAGAAACCCTATGGAATTGAGAAGGCAAGCAAAGTCATCTGTGGCTGTAAGTGTACTCTAATCTATATTTAAAAGTTAATAATTCCCAATGTCTGTTGTTAATAATAAAGCACTTGAAGCACAGTTCATGATGGACACAATATGTCAGGAGCTGAGTCTGAGAATGGATGCCCCTTTGTATCAGCACAGGAACAGAAGAGACTTTCCATGTACTGAGATTAAAACCCACTTCAAAGTCTAGTCAGACATGCCTTCATCTTTCTCAGATCCATCCGGGCACTGACTACCTCAACCTGCATTGCTCTTAAGTATGTTATTTTCAGGTTACATTTCTGAGGCACCCAAGATGAGCCACCTGTGATATTTATTCACTTGACTATATCATTTATTTACTATGAAGGACCCCCAAATAATCAGAAAAGTCATTTTATATTCTCATAAGACCTTGGGTAAAAGGATAATCAAGATCAGCTGGTATCTGGCTTATGCTGAGGGAAAGCATCTGTTCATTCATTCATTCACCAGCAATCAAGTATCAAAAACCAATGTGGTAGGCTGATGAGAGTAATCTTAAAGAGTCCCCAAAGAATTCCTGGTCTCAAGACCTTGATTATTCAAATACCTGATGATCTTTAGTCACCAACTCTTTCTTCTCACTGAATAGCCTCAGAAATTCTTTTGTAGAGGCAGGAAGTTGCTTTCTAAAACAACATCTCCCAAAATAAGCTTCCAGGAATCCAAGGTCTAAATGTAACAATTAAATCTCATGATTTATGAACACCCCACACATTCATCCTCTTTCAAGAGCTTTAAGGTACTTTAGGATATCAATGGCTTTGACAGGTCATGCAATGTAGAAGTCTGTTTAAATGCATCCAGTTTACTTAAACATGTGTAAGCATGCATGCATATGTAGGACCTATTAATAGCCCAAGAAATGCATACAGTTTGAGAAAATTTTATTAAAGCGGTATAAATATTAACTGCCCTCTTGATATAAGTAACCCATATCTAGAGATATATTCACATATTTTACTATATGAAGTATTTTACATAGGTATGGTATTTGTTTACTTGACCAATTATTTTGAACAATTATTAAAATCATATAAACACTAATTATGAGGACACCTATATTGTCTAAGTGACATTCTTAAGATCTTAGAGTAGAAACATATGGAGATTAAAGGTCATTTGAAGAAGTAAACTTTTAGCCCTCAAGGAGTCTGAAGCCTTCCTTCCAATAACCCAGAGGTCAAAGAAAGCAAGCCAGCTTCTCTTGGAGCACATAACCTAGAGACCATGGGGAAAAAAGGTTCTAGCAGTTAGTAAAATTTGTGTTCCTTTTTTACTTACTCTCACTGTAGTTTTGGGCGCAACACAGAGTTAAGGTGAAAGAGATTTAATGACTTGGCCAGGAAAGGGTAACATTAGGCTGGTGTTAAGCTGTGATGTGAAGGCGCAGAAACATCTTTTAGTATTTATAGTTGATCCTGCTCTTTGTTTGAATCATTAATAATGGAATGGGGATGATTGAATAAATGTCAAACTATATAGTAGGTTTGGCAGGCTTTTGGTGGGAAAATGTAGACTCTAGAAAGAGAGAAAAGAATGCAAATTCCTTTTGTTCTATTTCCCAAGCCCAGAGATATCTTGGAGAGAACGTTGAAACACTTACAAGTATCAATTCAGTGTCCCCAAATGAAGCCAGTATGTTTTGTCTGAGACTGATTTGGCTCCTGGTCCATTTATTCCTTGAACTTTACTCTTCAGAAAGAAGGAAGGCAGTTTATCATGATTTCATTGTGCAAGCCTGAAATCACTGTTGCTAAATTTCAAAGGAAAGAAATGCCAATGTGTGGTGCAAATGTATATAAAAATGGAAATTAAAAGCTTAACAAATTTATCATGTTAACAGTAGCTGGGTTGTTGCCAAGTAGCCTCATATTCTAAGGCCTTCTCCCCAGCCACCACCATGGATAAGAAACGTCACTTAAAGAACTATAAAGAATTTCCCTAGCGGGGTGCCAGTGGCTCACGCCTATAATCCTAGCTACTCAGGAGGCTGGTTGGTGTCTGAGAATCACGGTTCAAAGCCAGCCCAGACAAGAAAATCCGTGAGACTCTTATCTCCAATAAAACACCAGAAAACCGGAAGTAGTGCTGTGGCTCAAGTGGTAAAGCACTTGCCTTGAGCTAAAGAGCTGAGAGACAGTGCCCAGGCCCAGAGTTCAAACCCCACGACAATGACAATGACGACAACAACAACAACAACAAAAACTCCCCCTGTCCATGAGCTCTTTTCTGTTCTCAGAGAAAGAAAGGTCAAAGTTGACTTGCTTGGCTAAGCAGCAGGGAACTTATAGCATCCATGCTAGGGCACTCCAAACAGTTTGCCTTGCAAGAATAATATTGCAGGCTGTTTCCACTGCACAGTACCCTTCCTCAACACTGTCTCCCTGGCACCTTTCAGACCCCCTTTGCTTAAGAGTGGAGCAGACCTTCTCTGGCTGAGCAATCTGTCCTTTTCTTCCTCAGAAACCTGCCTTCCTCAGTTTGAAACAAGGAAGGAGGTGCTCTCAGTTCCTACTAAGGATGAGAAGCACATGTGGAAGGAAAGTATGAACTTCCTCTTCTTCCCCATCTAACCAATTGTAAGTATGGTGAATACTTTCAAATGATTTCTCAGATTATGTCTGATTGTGCCAAGGAATGCCTTGAGTGTCTTGTACATTGGACTCTGTGGTGTGTGTATGTGTGCACGCGTACATATTGTGTGCATGCGCATACACACAAACATGTCCATGTGAACTCCGTTCTCACCAGGATCTCACCAATGCTATTCTGCAGCAATCTTAACTTGCATTATTTAGGAGGCATTGTCTGCTGTTCTAGACGAGGACATTGATTCTGATCCTCTTTTTCTCGTGGAATGCATTGACATAGTACATTTATATGTTAAAGTCCAGTTTGCAAGAAAAACTGATGGAAAGCCACTCTCAAAAGTTAAATAATGGTAGTTGGGAACTTGATCTGGGTTTTAAAATAAGCTTTGTGACTTTAGACAGTGACTTAACACCTCTGAGTTTAAATCTCCTTTTATGTAAAAGAGGCTGATCTCTCTCACTATGCTTCCCAGAATACTGAGGGTGAGATTAAAGGAAGCACCAGCTAACAGCACACCCTTAAAAAAAATAAGTACTAGCTGCTTTACTCATAGGCTGAAATTTTTCCATAAATTATAATTTAGGAACTGTGCTTCTTCAGCCACTTAAAATCTATGGAGACTGCTAGTATCCAATCCAATCTGAATGAATTTTCAAGAAAGATTTCCTAAGACATCATAGACAGACCTTTTAAAGCTCTTTTCTCATCCAATAATTATGTAATTTTTAAAGGACAATTGCTAGTTTCCATTATCAAATCCATTTATCCTGATTTAAGATGTGTAAGTTGCCCATCATAAACAATTCTCCTATGCCCAGAATCTTTGAGCATCCTTTTTCTATGTTTACTCCTTTGATAATGAACTAATGTTCAGTTTTCTGGTCTGTAATTGGCAGAATAGTGCTGTACCTTATGGGAATGGCAAATGCTTTGTAAAGTCAGCCCTCCACTTGACAAGCTTTCTGCTTCCCCATGATTCCTCAGAGCAGAATTGGCATGGCATAGTGTCAACTCCTCTGCCTCACCTAGATCCATCTGTAGATCTGCTGAGTACACATGTTTGTCTTTTCTAAGCAGCTTTTAAAAGATTAAATCCCATATCCTTTCTTTGTTTTCTAACCTTCTACCATCATCCCCTCCACTGCCACTTTCATCTATGGCTTTACCACTTCTTTTTAAAAAAATTTTTTTATTGAGATTAGGTGATTACATAAATTTCACATATTTCACAGTATTGTGCAATAGTGATACTTAGTTAAAGTCACACACACATTTTAACCTTCACAAGGCAGATTGTCATTATCATAGTCTATAAAGTTTGAATTCTATGAGCTTTGACAATACAACTATTTCTTCCACATCAGGTGATATTTATATTTCTTTCCTTTTGCTTAGTGTAAGACGTTCCCTCTTTCCTTCTCATTCCCTCCCTCCTATGGCTGCCTTTGAATTGCTCAGTTCATTTTCATCTGGTCCAGTGCAGCTGATGGGCTCCTCTGTTGTATTATTTTCCTGTTTCCCTCTGATTCTTTTTTTTTTTTTTTTGGTCGGTCATGGCCTGAACTCTGGGCCTGGGTGCTGTCCCTTGGCTCTTTAGCTCAATGCAAGCGCTCTACCACTTGAGCCTCAAGGCCACTTCTGGTTTTTTCTGTTATGTGGTGCTGAGGAATTGAACCTTGTGCATGCAAGGCAAGGACTCTACCACTGAGCCACCTTCCCAGCCCGTTTCCCTCTGATTCTGTGTCCTCCTCCTCGCTTCCCTCAGATGACCTCCTATATATACCATATATATGGTCAAGAACATAGAGTCATTTAGCAATGATACAACAAAATGAGTGGGGGTCCTTTGTTCCTCCACTTCTGTTTACTTTGTCATATCTCCTTGCATTTTGGCTTTAGCATCCACATATCAGGGAGACCCTGGCTTTACCACTTCTTAATTGCTCCTAATACTAGCACCCACAACGGCTTCCTATTGGCGGCCTACTTTCTCCCTAGTTTATGATTCCTGTATTTTGAAACCAGATTGACAAATTGCTTGTTTTAGAGTCCCTTTATATTTGTTCCTGGGGATGTGATCTTGGCGTTTATTCCTCTGTGACTGGCACCTTGCCTCGGGGTCTATTATATCAGGTAATAGAACCAGAGTGGAAAATCTTGTAAACTCTCATTCATACTCTGTCTTTCTATCTCTCTTTCTCTGCTCTCTTTTTATTCCTTTCTTCTCTTGCTGCCTTTTCCTCCTCAACACCCACCAAATTAACTCTCTGTAAATTCCAATTCTCCACGAATAGAGCCTGACAAGACCAGACAGCTGAAATCTACTGGAAAATACTAAAAATAATTGCCTTTTGTTAATAAAGTCAGAATTGGGGCTGCTGTCCCCTCCTAGGAATTTATAGTTTCCTTCAGGGATTCAGAGGTCTGTAATCCAGTGCTTTTTTTTTTTTTTTAAGAATGCAAAGGGTTATTTCAACAAACACACCACTAAATTGGACTTTGTCTTAAATTAATGTGCATTGTTTCTTGTCCCATTCACTGTGACTGTGGCTTTTCTGGAATTTGCCACTGGACTATTTTACACACTGATCTCTTCCTGGTGTCCTCTAGATCTTGTCTGACATTATACTTCCTTTGGAGATCCCAAAGGACCAGCTCTTTTGCCCTCTGGGGACCAGCTGTATCATTTAAGTTTTCCAGTGTAACCCTTTTTTAAAAAAAAATCAAGGTCTTGGGAAACTTATCTAACGCAAGAGTCACCCTCATGAGGACTCTAGTGTTGGCAAGATTTCTTCTGGTCCATGTACTTTTTATTACTAAAGTAAAAACTAAATGAGTGTCTTGGTATTGGCTCCCCTGTCCAGTACAGAAAACGCTAAGCCTCTTGGAATTTAAAATATCATAGGTGTGTGTGTGTGTGTGTGTGTGTGTGTGTGTGTGTGTGAGAGAGAGAGAGAGAGAGAGAGAGAGAGAGGGCGATCCAGGACTGAGGAGGGTGGCTAAAGTGGTGGACCAAGAGTGAGGTCCAGTGTTCAAATTATGGTATTGACAAATAAAGAAAGAAGAAAGAGAAAAGCAAAAAAAGAAAAGAAAAAAAATTCCAGGTGCTAGCAAAAGTGTGAAACTCCTAGAATTTGTAGTCACTGCTCTTATGATTGTCAACATGCTACACCCACTTTGGAAATCTGTTTAGCAGTATCATCTAAAGCTGTACTTCAACTAAAGCCTTGTACTTCTAGTCATATCTCAATGGATGTATGTCAATGTACTTAACAAACTTGTATATATCAGCACTATATGTATAGCCCCCAAGTGGGTATTAGGAAAATATTCATCAATAACAGAATTGACAAACCAATTGCGGCATGTTGGAAAAATGAAATACTATACAATAGCAAAACCAAATAAATTTGAACTATATTCAGCAACAGAAGGCCCACAACAGAAAGCATATTGTATGGTTTTATTTCTATAAAATCAAAAGCAGCTAAAATGAACACATGCTGAGAAAGTAAAGACAAGGGTTATCTTTGGAGTATAGTGAATCTTCTAGTAATGGTGATGTTCTGGATCTCTTGCGTGGGAGGTGATGTTGGTTATTTGGACTTGTTCTGTTTGCAAAAATTCACCCAACTGTACACTTAGGATTTGTACTTTTGTTTAGTCTCTGTGTTATTTTCATTGCAAAAGCAGCCCACGATTTCTTTGGGAAAAGAAGGTAGAATCATCATAGTGAACACAGACTGTAAACCTAGATTATCTTGGTTTGAACCCCAAGTTTACCAGCTATAAGCTACATGGCCTTAAGTAAGCCACTAGGCCTTTCTCACCTCTCTACCTGATCTATAAAGTAAAAAAATAAAATAAAACAAAACAGTAACTATGTCAGGAGGGTATGAGAATCAAATGGAGTTAATATTTGGACAACATGGAGTACTATAATGCACACAGTAAGCATCCTATAAATGCTTGTTAAATTATATAATAGTTTTCTTTGGAAAGAGAGGGTATACTTCAAGAAAAAAAGTCCAATAATCACTATGCAAGGAGCTAGAAGACAAAATGTGAAAATGAGAAAAGAGTTCAACTTATTTCCTAGGCAGCATTCTTGCTTAGGAAGGAAAATATTATCTTGGCACATTGCCAGTTAATTCTGTTCTTCTTGACTTGGAGTCTGGACTTCCAACAGGCTCCGGGGCACTGGTCCAGAGGCTTGACAACAAGCCACATTTGGGACTGCCAGAAATTGCCACAAGAGTCCACCTAGAGGGCCTGTCACAATTGCTGGGGAGGGAGGGCAAGTGTGAGCTAGCAGGAGCCACGCCCACGCCAGAGGCCTCGGATGCTACCTGCTGGATGGGGCAGGCCCGCAGTTCTCACTGCCAGAACCTTCCCTTCCATTGCAGGTCTCTTCCAAAAAGAGCTAAGGCAGGGCTGCATTCACAGGCAAGAATGAAAAAAAGCAAGGAAAGAAAAAAGAAATGATTGAACAAAAGTGCCTTCCCCTCCCAGGAAGGAGACAACGAGCATTCAGACACCTTCTCTCAGTCCAGTTTGTTCTTCCCAACACATTCCTAGTAGGCAAGGAACCTAAGGAGTCTGTTCACAGCTAGGCCTCCCAATCCCCGCCCCCAGGCCACCACAATTAGGCCCCCATGGTGGGATGACCCTATGCCTCTCCCTCTTCCTTTCTGACACAGCTATTCCCCAATCAAAGCATGGCTTTCCCTCTTATCTAAACCTTTGCTTTAGCAAGCTCAACTCACCTTCTAAAGCCTGTACCAGAAAAAAAATCCAAATGAAAACTATCTTTCTCTCCTATTATGAGTGTAAGTGAATCTCCGCTAACTTGGCAACTCTGCAGGGGCATCGCACTAACTCTGCAGCTGTTTCTTACCTGTTCTCTTGCTTTGCTCTGTATTAGGTTCTCTTCCAAAATGCTGGCTAAAGAAGAGTGCCCACCTCCCCGATGCCTCTGCTGCCTTTTTTTGCCTAGAAGAAGCCTCAAGTTCTTGAAGCCGTGTGTGATAGACGCTGGACAATTTTATACCCAATCATCTCCTTTTTCCATCTTGGGCATACATAGGGACACATACACACACACACACACACACACACACACACACACACACACACAGAGAATAATGGGGGCCATCTGACAGGTCTCCCTCTCTAAGCTCCATGCTTCTCTCTTCGTCACCACTGTCCAGATGCAGTAGCTCAGGTGGAAACTGCAAAGGCTCAAGCGACACAGAAGCCATAAAATAAGAGTTTAGCTTCCTGAATGCCAAAGTCTACTGCCTTTGGAATGTGATATGAGCAAGAAATAGACCTTAATTTGTGTGAAACATCCAGTATGGCATTTAGCCTACTTCTGACTAGTCTACTGAGTTTTAGACTCTCAAACTTCTTTCTCCAAGCTGAGATACACTAGTTCCCTTTCACAGTGATTCACTGTAAGGGCATCTTTGACCTCTGCATAGGAGGCCACACCTGGCGTATTAACAACAAAGTCTCCCAGTCTGACCCTTAACTTGTAACCTTTGGCTCATGTTTCAACATTCAAATCTGTTTCCTGTCTGTTGATTAAACTGTATTTCTTGGAAGTGAATTGCAGGTCTCAGAAATAGTGTCCATTACTCTTCTGAGTCTTCAGGCCTAAGCTCAGTGTATCCCTGCGGGCATGTTTAGGATATTTGATTGAGTCCTGGTTCAGTATAGTGGAGGCAAGCAAGCAAAGTGATTGGCAGCTGCTGGACAAGCTAGACAAGTTCTGCCAAGCCATCCTTCCCTTTCTAAGGAAGAGAAACCCCAAGCACACCATAAAGAGCAAGCCATTCAGCATCGTAGCTTTGCTTCTGCCCTGATTTGCATCTATAATGACCCCCCAAATCAGCCAATTTGTGGTAAACAGAGGCTGGCACAAAACGAGTAACTGAGTTATTTATTATATTTGACTTCATGAGATTTGAGGCACTAACCTATAATAGTGAGAGGTGAGTTCAACCAATCTTCAGCTTTGTTCTTGAAGAAAGGGGTAGGTTAGTCAATTATCTGTAATTTAAGCTCAACTCAGGGCTCAGAATAACCTTCAGTCAGTTCTTATTTGGTGGGAAATTGGAGCTTTTAGAGCTCCATAAATTCACTTTTCTATTATTAAAGAACCAACACAAACAAGTAACTGTTTGGCTCAAGTTAACATTCACTCCTTGGAATAGATGATGAGTAAATATTTACCCACTGGCAGAGCTGTTGAGTAATTGCCCATTAAAGAAGTTAAATGTTAATCTTTTTTCTGGATTGAATAATTTGAACATGATCCTATGACTAATCCTTAAGGTCTAAAGGCAAGAAAAAAAGCCAACATCCTTTGATTTCTTTTGGTCTTGGCCATACAGGAAAGGCAAACTCTTAGGAATTCTCAAATTAGACACATAACCACTTTTCACTCCTTTAGTACTCACAGCCAGCTAGATAATTGCATTTTCATTGTTTTTCACTCAAGAAAACCTTGACCTATGGTTAAGTATTAACAGGATTTGAGAAGGAAGGGTTGGACCTGAATTTATGGGGAATATAGAGATACATCTGAACTAAGAGGAAAACTAAAACCTGACAACAGAATATAAGGTAAACTCTAAATGTAATGAGGATGGTTGTTCCACAGCCATCAAAGGAACCTGTTCCTGATAATGGATGACTAACATGGTGTCTGAAGATGGGCAAGTCCTTCAACCTAGAAGAGCATAGATTTCTTCATCTTTAAGGTGGTATTAATAAGATCTACCTCATAGAAATGTGAGGCTTGAATGGTATAAAAACTAGATGGTCATTATTGCCCAGCCTGGTACAAAGTAGGTGCTTAAATACAAACTATCTGGTTCTTTTCCTCAGTGGAAATTTTTCTTTCTTTCTTTCTTTCTTTCTTTCTTTCTTTCTTTCTTTCTTTCTTTCTTTCTTTCTTTCTTTCTTTCTTTCCTTTCCTTTCCTTCCTTCCTTCCTTCCTTCCTTCCTTCCTTCCTTCCTTCCTTCCTTCCTTCCTTCCTTCCTTCCTTCCTTCCTTCCTTTCTGTCTTTCTGTCTTTCTTTCTTTCTGTCATGGGGCCTGAACTCTGGGCCTGGGCGCTGTCCCTCAGCTCTTCAGCTCAAGGCTAGCACTCTACCACTTGAGCCACAGCACCACTTCTGGCTTTTTTTCCCCTGCTTATGTGGTGCTGAGGAATTAAACCCAGGGCCTCATGCATGCAAGGCAAGCGTTCTACCACTGAGCCACCTTCCCAGTCAGGTGGAGATTTCTTTTAAAAATGATTTTTAAAAATGGGAACATTATTAAGCTTTCCTCGAACACTGAGACACAAATGCATCCTGCCTCAGGCCAGTTTTCTACATCCATTCATCCATCATCTGTGTATCCATCCATACATCTATCCATCCATCCATCTTCCATGTATGCATCAATCCATCACCCATGCATGCATCCATCCATCCTCCATATAAATTAGACAGAGACCCCATGTAAGAAGATTATAAGAAAAACAAGTTGGCAATGACAATCTAAGTTGTGGATTTAATATTCTTGTTTAATTTGAAGATTTAACAGAAGTTTGAAGGTTTAAAACAGAACAAATTGGTAAATAAAAAAGGAAAAAAAAGAACCTTATAGTTCATTGCTAATGGAAGCCACATACCTCTTCTTTTGGGAATCTGGGATCATCTTGATAGAAAAGGAAGTAGCAGCCGGGTGCAGGTGGTTCACGCCAGTAGTCCTAGCTACTGAAGCTGAGATCTGAGGATCGTGGTTCAAAGCTAGCTTGGGCAAGAAAGTCCATGAGACTCTTTTCTCCAATAAACCACTAGAAAACTGGAAGTGGCGCTGTGGCTCAAGTGGTAGAGTGCTAGCCTTGAGCTGAAGAGCTGAGGGACAGCGCCCAGGCCCAGAGTTTAAGCCCCATGACCAAGAAAAAAAAGAAGAAATAAAGAAAAGAAAGAAAAGGAAAACAAGGTCTTGTGGTATACTAACAAGTCATTTGATTCCAATCCTTCCTGGGTGAATAATCTTTGTGTTTCTGTCCAATGAAACAACTACCATTAAGTTACTTCTGCAGATAAGAAGATGCTCCCAAGCCATCCATTCTCTATTAATTGGGGTTTCTAATTTCCTGAAGATCAAAGGACCAGATATTCTCTAAATAGGTTCCACTCAGCCCAACTGAAATCCACTGAATTCTTTTATTCTTTTTTTTTTTTTTTTTACAATTTAGAGACAGGGTCTTCCTATATATGCCAGGCTGGTCATGAACTCACAATCTTCCTGCCTCAGCCTCCCAAGTGCTGAGATTACAAGCCTAAACCACTATACCAGGCTTTCCATTAGTATTTTAATCTACTTAGCATATTAATTAATAACAGAAGCAGGAATTACTTTAAAGGAATGTTTACCAAGGCCAGGTAGAATTCTGTGTGGCTGACATATATTAATTTCTCATGGTCTCAGTAACACTGGAAAGTAGATGGCATATCCTTATTTTATAACTGAAAAGATCAGAAGTCAGAAGGGTTAAGTAACTTATCCAGGGTTTTAAACAATATATGAAACAAAATTTGAGCTCATATCCAATTTCAAAGCCTCATGAGTTCATTATAACTTTTGTAATAACTATAATCTTATATTAAGTATGCAAGACTTCCCTGAGTTTACTTGTCGAATAATTGGCCAAGCGTCTTTCTGTCTTTTCAAATACTTTTTTGGTAAAGTGTAGGTAATTATTAGGGCAAATGGAAAGTTTCTAACATGCCTCAAAGTAGGCAGAACTCGATGATTAAATTCGACATCCTTATCACACATATGTAATGGCCATCCCCACTTCCAGTCACTTTCTCCTCACAGTCTGGCAATGTAAAAAATCAAACTTCATTTGTTTGCCTCTAAAATTCCTTACCATGCTGGTTCTCTGCTTTATCCCAGTACTAAGCTTTATGACAGTACCTCCCAAGGCCCACTTTAAATGATTTCTTTTCTATCCTTAACACATTATCAAACAAATTTGATTGACTATTCTAATTGACTACAGAGAGTATTTCAGGGTTTATCCTCAAATTTCCATTTTTAGACAAACTTCTAAGAGCCTTGGTGATTGTAGAAACTATGTTAGAAGGGAATAAAATTCAAAGCACCTTGGTTTCAGAAAAATATATATGTAACCAAATCAATGGTTTAGCTACAAGAGAATATTTTGTTCCTTTACTTCCTCTTAATTACTATTTCTTTTTGGGTCGGTTGTGGGGCTTGAACTCAGGGCCTGCGCACTGTTCCCAAACCTCTTTATGTTGAAGGATAGTGCTCTACCACTTGAACCACAGCTCCACTTCTTCAGTGGTTAATTGAAGATAAGAATCTTACAGGGACTTTTCTGCCCAGGTTGGCATCGAACCACAATCCTCTTCAGATCTCAGCCTCCTGAGTAGCTAGGATTACAGGTGTGAGCCAACGGTGCCCCACTCTTCTTAATTACTTATTAAAAGAACATTCTAGCAAACACAGGGAAACACTTTCCACTAATCTTTAAAAGCTAGTACCTCACAAAAGTTAAAAATATAACAACGTTCTAGGGGTATGTGGAACACTGTATCTCTAGACCCAAGTGATTAAGATATTGTTTGCATTCAGGGCTTAATGAGAAGATAATCTGAATTGTGTCCATGGATGCAATCCCTTTAGATAGTATTATATCAGACTACAAGAGTTATGGAAGTTTTTCTTCAAGGAATTCATTAATATGGTGGAGGGTATGGATCATACTTAGATGAAAAGAGATATACAGGTTTGTGACTACACATTATTATGCATGTGCATATTCTATCTGTAATTTTAAGGGCAGGGTGGAGGATTCCATTTTCATAGCAAATATGATGGGGATAGTGGGCACAGATGTTTTCCTACTGCTTATGAGAGTAGTGTCTCTGAACATTCTGGTTTGGCTAGTAGATCTTGGGTTTGGCTTTGGAAGTGCAAAATTTGCTGCGTTGACACCTCTTGGCCACCAGAGAGCTCCATGTATCCAATCAGCAGAGCCTACGGGACCAGCAAGCACACAGTTTACTATGAGCAGGCTGCCCTCTGGTAGCCTAGAGCACAGGTTCTCTTGCAATTCCTTATACTAGTAAAATGCATTCATTTGCCCCACAAGTAGAAACTTTGGCCTTGTCCCTCTGCCCTTCATAATCCCTTTCTTGGTGTCTTCAAGAGGCAGAAAGTAAAGTTGGGTGCCAAGATCTACGCAGGTCAAATGACTCCCCTTCTCTCGGGGCAGGAGAAGAAGAGGCCCTCACACAGGTTCTGCTGGTGACTATAAGAGCTGGTGACTATCTGTCAATACTCAATACTCAATTTTTTTTTATACATCTCATTTGGTGGTGATTTTCTTTTTCCTGCTCATAGAAATAAGCCAGTCATAGAAAAGTTGGAAACCACAAAGTAGTAGAAAGAAAAAATAATAATAATCCAACATTCTACCAATCAGAGAAAATTACAGACAAGATTTAGAGAAACTGGGCTTATGGTTCAATAACAGAGCATTTGCCTGGTATGCATGAGGCCCTGGGTTCTGTCCTCAGCAACACACACACACACACACAAATAAGAAACTGTTCATTTTGAGGTCTGTTCCTTTTAAGATGTGTGCATGTTTTTACATACTCCAAGTCAATTTGTATTCTGACATTTTTGGTAATTTTTTTTTTACCTTGATAGGTTCTCGTAATTTTTCTAAACATTTTTTCCATGTCATTGCATATGCAATGCAGGACAATTTGGAGAATTCAGAGCATCAGAGAAGAAAAGAAAAAGTCCTTGTTTGTCTGGCACCTGGAGATAATCATTTTCACATTTTGGTGTTTCACTTTCCAGTCACTTTACTATGCAGAGTATTCATTTGCTTTTACAAGACTAGAACCACATGGTAGTACTATTTTACATAATATTCACAACCATTCATTTCCTCCACATCATTAAATATCTTCTAAAATGTGTTAATATTAAACTACACAAATGTTTAATATTCAGTTCATCTAATAAATTATATACTATTGGCTATTTGTGTTGATTCCAATTTCTTTTTGTTCTGAATGATACCAAGGTAACCAATGGTATACTAATTATATCACATATGCACATCATTGATTATTCACCTAATATGGATTCTTGGATTTTAAATTACTAAAGAAAATGGGTTGAACATTTTTAAAAGACAGATTCAAATCACCTGAAATGTCCTATCAGTCCTTGTCTCATCATACTCTAACCCACACAGTGGATCTTGATATTATGTATGAACTCAGGGACTCATTCTTGCTGGACAGATATTCTACCTTTGAGCTATGTTTCTGTCTGGTTTTGCACTGTCTATGGTCTGATCTGTGATCTGTCTATTGTAGGCTTCCTGTCATAATTGGGATGACAGGTGTATAACACCGCACCAAGATTTTTCATTGAAATGGTCTCAAAACTATTTTTTGTCCAGGCTTACTTGGAACACGATCCTCCCAATCCTCCCAACCTCAGTTTCCCACATAGTTGGAATGACAGGTGGGAGCCACTAGTGTCGACTGGGGATGCCCATTTGATACACACATGGGTGTGTACAAACATACACATGGTTGTTTCTCATTGAACATTGAAGACTTCAAGTACTGGCCATTTGTATTTCTTCTCTAGCTAATTATTTACAGTCTAGTAAGTACCTAGTGTTGTGCTATGTGCTTAATAACAACTGCCAAGTCATTCAAGAGTCCCATTGGATAGATACCATCATCTCAAATGCACATAAGAGGAATATGAAGTATAGGAATGCTGTATGTTCTCAAGTTTGTACAGCAAGGAAATGAAAAAGTCTGGCTTCAAATTCAGACCTGTGACTTCCAATCTGTCATTCTGATCCCCAGATATAATTCTGAGAGGTATTTTTACATCTGGCTATTCATACAAGAAACCTTGAGATAGTTCATGTCTCCTTAAACTAGAAAAAGAATGAGAGAACTGAAGAAATTTGGGTTATTACTACAGAGTCTAACACATTTCTATAGATGATGATCCTGAAATCCTAAGGAGTGAGAAGACTTGCTAGATATGGAAGATTCACCAAAAGGTGAGAAAGGGCCAGAAAACACCAACAACACAATAATTTGACCTTCTCCTTCCTATCTTTGCACACCATGCTTCCTGGTTTGAATTTCTCTTCCCATCTACCTGGTGACTTGACGAAGCTCTCGGGTTCTCTCCCACATCCTCCATCATTTTCAGGACAAAATTCATGGTCTCCCTTTTTCTATACCAGAACACTTACTAGGTGATTAGTTGTCCCACACATTAAAAAAATTCCCTGCAAACTTGAGCTGATGATATAAAATGGCTGCTTGGCCAGGTGGGATCTGTAGCTACAGTGTCGCCCTTTGCCTCCTCACATCTAGGTGTGGCCATGTGACTTGTTTCAGTGAGTGGTGTATGAGTGGGCGTGATCTCTTACCATCCTCCCCTACAAGCCCCTGCCTTGCTTACTGCTTTGGAACTCTTGTCATCTGAGAACATGATGCTTGCAGCCAGGTAACTGTATTGCAATTAGGAGGCAACAAGTAAATTTAAAAACAAAAACTGAGGACAGGAAGCACAAGAATGGGAAGAACCAGTCCCAAACCACCTGACTTTAGGCTGGCTCTTTCCTAAAATAATTATTATGATCATGACTAGAGAGTGCAATCCTTGTAGTCACCAGGAGACTCTTATCTCTAATTAACTACTCCAAAAGCCAGAAGTAAAGCTGTGGCTCAAGTGGTAGAGTGCCAGCCTTGAGCCAAAAAGTTAAGGGACAGTGCCTAGGCTCTGAATCTAAGTCCAGTAATAGCACACACACACACACACACACACACACACACACACACACACACACACACACACACACACACACACACACACACACACACACACACACACACACACACACACACACACACACACACACACACACACACACACAGCATCCCATTGTTCCTTTTCATTACTCCTTTTCGTGTGTATTAGCTGAACTTTCAAAGAGACACTTTGGATGGAATTCTCTTATGTATGTGCATTTCTTAAGTCTATCACAGGGCTGTTTAAGGCTTTTACAAAGATTTTCTGAGTCCGATGAACTAATCATGTACAATTTGGGCAAAAGCTTATGCTATGATCAAAAATAATTCTGGATATCTCTGGCCAATTCCAGAAAACACCTATTTACTTAAAACCGAAGTCTTCCAGCTGTGGCTCCAGGAAGAGGGCACCTTCTGCATTCACACAGCCTGGTACAGAATTTGCTAGGCAAGGATTCATTTACTGCTTGTTAATTAGTCAAGTGCTGAGTGCACCACAGGATTCATTTTTGCATTATTCGCACAATTGCACAATTAGCATTTTAAAAGGTTTTCTAGGAGGCTGGCTCAAGTAAGTTTATCTTGAAAAATGTTACAAGAAAAGGAAAAGAATAATTAACAAATCAGTTCCCAAGCAGATTTAGTGGACCGTTGGCATCAGTGTGAAAGGCACTTCATGGAGGACTGGCTTCCAGTACATGGCCAAATTGCCGATCTTTGCTGGAAGAGACCTTAGGAGCGCTGGTGAGGAGTGGAAGGAATGCACGGGTGCCCAGCAGTGTGATGGGATTTGGAGACCACTCAGTTTGAAAATTAACTGAGGGTACCTGTTCAACTTACTCTGAAGTCCAACGAATTAGCTGGTTACAAGTTTGGTAGTTTGTTTTTGGAAGAAGCTAAAGAAGCACTATGGAAGGCATTTTATCTTTATTAAGTGCAAAGAAATAATATTCTTAAACCTTGTGTGTGTGGGTATGTGTGTGTGAATATGTATGTGCATTTGTCTATGTGTCGAGCCATAGATGAAATGCAGGGCCTTGCACATGCTAGGCACATGCTCCACCAGTGAGCCATATCCCCAGCCCCAAAATGTATGTTCTTTCATGGAAAGCATAGATCCTTCCCAAATCAATCAATGTTACTATATGCTAATGCCAATGGATTTGTATCTTCTAGAAATCCCAACTTACTAAATACCACTGTTCTAGATGTTGGAAAATGGATTGTTTAGGTCAACATTATTTAGATTGTTTAGATAGATCTCTTTCCCCACAACTCAAATGAAATTGTTAAATGAAATGACTGTGGGCAAGTCACTTAAGAAGAGAAGATCTTGCCGGGCGCTGGTGGCTCACGCCTGTAATCCTAGCTACTCAGGAGGCTGAGATCTGAGGATCGCGGTTCAAAGTCAGCCCGGGCAGGAGAGACCGTGAGACTCCTATCTCCAATAAATCACCAGAAAACCGGAAGTGGCGCTGTAGCTCAAGTGGTAGAGCGCTCGCCTTGAGCTGAAGAGCTGAGGGACAGCGCCTAGGCCCAGAGTTCAAGCCCCACGACCGACAAAAAAAAAAAAGAAGAAGAAGAAGAGAAGATCTTGGCACCGTACCCTGCCAGAGGGTTCAGGAAGGAGAATTCACAAAAGCATGAAACCTATAACACAGCCCAGAGAGTTTTGTTCTGAGCTCATGGGTCTCCCTAGCCATAGTGCAGGACAATCATGTTTCCCACTGGTGTTTCAGCCAGCAGTCATTGGCTTGTGGCATCAAAGCTTAGCTTTCTACCTCATGGATAGGCAGGGGTACTGTGACGTGAGAGCTAGAGAAGTCCTGGGTTCCAGTCCTACCAGAGGCCAGGGGACATTAGTAGTACTGTCAGACCTCACGAATGGCTACTTGTTTATTCACAGTGGGCATGGGGCATGGGGCTAAAACTGAGAACCTAATCCCTTTACTGACAAAGTGTCTGGTAAGGTATCCTCTTACACAATCACTTGAGTATAAGTTCCTGGATACATTTTTTTCTCTTCTATGTCTTATTAAATGCTATCATAGTTACTATAATATTATCCTTTTAAAAATATGAATGTTCTAGCAATCCTTACATCTGTGCTTTGAGTTCTTTTTGGTTCCCAGGCATTGACTTGTCTGTTGATGCTCTTGGAGCCATTCTCAGTCTGTATCTGCAGAGAAGAGAGCCCACACTCACTGAACCTCAGTACCCCATTTCCACAGCTCTCATCTCACCATTTGCTCTGGAAGGCAGGAACGTCTAACACCTTTTATTAAACAGGTAAGATGCCTGGGGTCCAGAGAGGTTACATGAGTGTTACATAAGTTGTTACAGGTTTGGGCAAAAAAAAATCCACATGTGGTAGCTTATACCCATCACCTTAGCTAACATGTGATACATAGGTAGGACGATTACAGTCTAGGCCAGCCCCCACAAAAGCATGAAATATTACCTGGAAAATAACTAAAGCAAAAAGGACTAGGGATAGTGGTGATAGACAACCTCTCAGGTGAGAGAGAGTAAGAGGGAGGGAGATAGGAAGGAAAGGAAGAAGGAAAGGAGGGAGGACAGAATATACTACCAACAAGAGCTAGTATTGAGTTAGCCCAGAATATATGTCAGATAATGCCCTAAATCCTTATAACAACCTTAGGAGGTGCGTGCTAATATCATTTTTCTTCTACAGATAGAAAGCCAGTCCTCTCAGGTGAGGAAACTGAGGTACACAGAACTTAGGTAACCAGCTCAATGATATACAGCTAGGGCAATATCAAAAAATTTATTAATTCCAAGGAATGGTTTGAAAAGGAACTACTTTCTACTTTTTAAAAAGTGCAGACATTCCTGTTTATCTTAATTATATCTTCATATAAGCAAATACGTATATTTTTATAATTAAGAGAGTCTAATTTAAACTAAATGAAAAAAATTAAATTCTTATATTAGTGGCAAGTATATACCATAAAATATTATTTTGAAAAATATACTTTTCTAGCCGGGTGCTGGTGGCTCACGCCTATAATCCTAGTTACTCAGGAGGCTGAGAGGCTGAGATCCAAGGGTCATGGTTCAAAGCCAGCCCCGTTAGGAAAGTTTGTGAGACTCTTACTTCCAATAAACTACTCAAAAAAAGCCGGAAGTGGTACTGTGGCTCAAGTGGTAGAATACTAGCCTTGAGCACAGAGAGGCTCAGGGACAGAGCCCAGGCCTTGAGTTCAAGCCCAATTACTGACCAAAAAAAAAAAAAAAAGAGAGCGAGAGAGAGAAAGAAAATATACTCTCCTATATTTAGTGTTGATCCCCTGGAATATTCCCTAGAGGAACTATGTGTTTGTGAGAAATATTGAAACTAGGCACCTCTGAGTACCTAGAGATGCTCTAAGGATTTTATCTTCTGAAGCACTTTAAGTCTTTCCCATCATTCCCTGGATTTTTCTTTCTCTGATTCCTCTCAATTAACATCTAAGATTGTCTAAAAAATTATTCATATTACGAAGTGGCTGAATAAAATTCATGAATTACTGCCAAACCCAAGGCTGGACTCTGCTGCCACCTCCTTTGCCAAACTGAACATCTCTGTTTTAGCTGCCTGGTAGCCACTGATGGTGCACCAAGACCAGTGAGAGGTCCACGAAGGCATCTGGCAAGAGAAAAAGGAGAAATGAGATACGGAGCTTCTGTGCCCAGGAAGCTGGAGCAGCAGCCTGGAAAGCAGACTATGGGCTAGGGGACCCTGCCCCCTTCAGCAGTGCATTTACTTCCCCTGACTCCCCCCTCCCCGGGGAGAAATGGCCTCTCCTTTGTCCTCCCTCCTCAGAGCCACCAAGGGGTGAAAGTCGAAACCTAGAGGAAGTTCAATGGTGTCAGGATGCAATTATTCAGGACGGATAGACTTCCTTTGAGTCCCTCATTTTCAAATCAGGGAATCTAGAAAACTCTGCAGCTCTACCCCTCTTCACTGCCCATCATCCCTCCCCTCAAAGGAAAGCTTCTTGTCCTTTTACAGAGACACAGTACTGCTTGTCTCAGCGACCAACTTATCCATTCTGATCAGGGCTTCCTGTGTGTGAACCTTCAACTCTGTCAGAAAAGAGAGAGGGGAGAAAGAAGGGGGATGGGCGGGGAGAGAAGAGACAGGGACATCTGGGTGCCACATTCATCTGCATAATTGGATCAATGATCTCCCTTTTGGAAGTAGCCTGACTATACTTTTACATGAAGGTTGTTCCAAAAACTCATTAAGAATTAATTTACAATCCATCAAGTAGCAGAAAATCATCATTTGAGATATATTAGCCCCAGTGCAACCCAACAAAGGAGAGTATACAGGGAAATCCCACAATAATTGGGGACCCCCTTTGACCTGACTGTGAAATGGGGTACAGTGGGGTGAGATGGGGTAGTTTGAAGACCAACTTTTCTCTCATTTGCTTTAGGAGTCCCTTACTTTTTAGGAAATTCTTCTATAAAGGACTTGTATAATTCTAGGTCCACCCAATTCATAAATTCATGTCTCAACAAGTAATGCCTAAATCCTGAAGCACGAAAAGGAAAGAGCTAGTCTTCACATTCCCAGAAGCTCCATCAATAACTGCTGAACAAAAGAAGGAATGGGTTTGGAGTCATTGCTTGTTGAGATATGGATTTGCAACCTACTATATCTGTTGTACCTAGAATTGTGTAGTTGGTATGCAATAAATATTCATTGCGTATGATTTATGACTAACTTAGCTAGGCGATAGCACTGGGGGGTAGCATGTGAAATGACATGTAGAAAAAGCTGGGTGACATGTTTTAATCCAAAGGCTGTAAAATGTGTTCAGATTCTTCCCAGAGCAATGAAACTCTAATCTTTAATAGCAAGACCTGGAACATGATCCACACATGACCATGTGGTCTCCATTCAGATTGAAAGGGATGACATTGACCAAGATATATTGTATTCATAAACTTCTTTGTTAAATGGCAAAGAAAAGAATGTAGTTTAAAAAATATTCAGGCAAAAAATAAAAAATAAAAATATTCAGGCCTGCTAGGCTAGAGAGAATGATGTTCTCCATATCCAAATAGGCCAAGCTCATCCAGGAAAAGTCAAAGGTCCCTTCTTCTCAGAAATCTCCCAACTGGACATCCTATGTCAACTCTAGACTGGATGGAATCCAGAGGAAACATGGCTGCCCAACTGTTTTTATCTCCTTTGGTGTTTCAGCCTTTCTTGTAAAAGAAGGAAGTATATCTGTAAGGTCCGCTCCTGGATGGCGAGCAGACGTCACAGCGAAGTCTCCACCCAGTACCTGCATTACCTAGGCCACTGGCACACCTGGAAGAGGTCACATCTGCATCTGCTGAGGTCACATCTGAATTTGATGTGGCCACACCTTTCTCCACCCATACCCTACATAAGGCCTAACCAGGCCCAGACGCCTTTCTTTCTAGCTCTTTTCTAGCTCTTTCCCAGCTCTCTCTCTCTCTTTCCCAGCTCTCCCAGCTCTCTTTCCCAGGCCTTTCCCAGCCTATGGAGGGCCAACATGGCCTGGTGCCAGCCGGAACGATGAATAAACCTACCCCTTACCTGAATACCACGTGCGTGCTGCTGTTCTTACTCGGCTACCTCTTTTTAAAAACCTAGCAATATCAATTCTTTATTATTCCACCTAAGTAATAAGACACTAGGATAGGCATAGAATTTTCTAAAATCTCCTTTTGGCCAGTATTCCAACTCCTCTTTATACTAAATCTTCCTCCTAGAAATACTCCAAGCAGCAAAAGAAATTATTTAAGTTTTATTTCTTCAATCCCATGTCCACTATGGTAGATTCTTCTTTTAAAAAGTAGAGAATAACTAAAAAACTTGTCATGGAAGAGAATAGAGGAAGGAAAGGGAGGTACTGAATCAAAGTAAGGCCTAAAAACCAGTTCTTGGCTTGCAGACATATAAGGACATTATGAGAAGTTGGGTACCTAGAAACTAAGAAGTAGGCCCTTACCAGATACCAGATCTCCAGATTGGCCAGTGTCATGATCTTGGAATTCCTAGCTTCCAGAAGTGTAAGCAATGAGTGTTTGTTTACATACATACATACAAACACATACATACATACATACATATGTATGTGTCAGATCCTCCAAACCCAATTGAATTATGGACCTTCATACTTTCTGGGTCACTGGACCAGGTTAGTAGCTCTATTATGAAAGAGCATAAGCTGGGTGCTGGTGGCTCACGCTTGTAATCCTAGCTACTCAAGAGTCTGAGATCTGAGGATCCCAGTTCAAAGCCAGCCTGGGCAGAAAAGCCCATTAGACTCTTATCTCCAATGAACTACTTGTGGCTCAAATGGTGGAACACCACCAGCCTTGAGCAAAAAGAAGGCCAAGTAAATGGGAGCATGAGGCCCTGAGTTCAAGCTCCAGTAACAACATAGAAGAATAAAAGAAAGAAAAGGTAGGTGAGGGGAGGGGTGCAGCAGGGCCTTTGGCAACCTGCAGCAGAGCAGATGAAATGACGTCATGATTTCCTCACACTTCAGTTCTGGAACCTTTGCTTTTTCTTGGAAGGGAAATTAGCATCACTAAATCATAGAAGGCCCATATTCTTGAAAATTTAATGATTGTCCCCCATCAAGCAGCTGTTATATTTGTTTGTTTTCCTGACAGGCTTTAATTCCCAATGTTCTCAAGAGGACCCCCTTCCTCAGTCTCAAGCCAGAATGTGAGATGCAATCCTGGAAGGCAGGAAATCTGAACTTCCTAATTAATCTATTAATTCCTGATGCTGGGTTGGCTTTACTGCCCCCTCCCCTCCTGGCCCCATCAAACAACTGCACAGAGAACACACAGAATAAAAAATAAAGCCACCAGGCACAGGTGGCTCATACCTGTAATCCTAGCTACCCAGGAGCCTGAGATATGAGGATCGTGGTTCCAAGCCAATCCAGACAGGAAAGTCTATGACACCTATATCTCCAGTGAACCACCAAAAAGCCACAAGTGGAGCTGCGGCTCAAGTGGTAAAGCCTTGAAGCAAAAATAAAAAAAGCTCAGGGACAGTGCTTGCTTGTCAGGAGGGCACCCTTCTGGGCTCAAGTAAGTCCGGCCTTGCTGAGACCAAAAAATAAAAGCTCTGGGACAGTAGCCAGGCCCTGAGTTGAAGGCTTAGGAACTATGTGCATGTGTGTGCACATGCGTGCGTGCACAAACACACACACACAAATACACAGATAATGTCACCTATGGGCAACCTCATTGAATAGGGTTGGGATTCTTTGCGAATTTCAGCAAGATTCTAATATGTACCTTTGTCTTATATAATCTTCCTTCATTTAGTTTAGTAATTGGTGGTTCTAATGTCGAGAACACACTCCAAGGTGGCTTCTTACAAGGCTCTCAGTCTGCTATCTTTCTTCCTATCTCTGGGGGAGGGGATAGGGGTTCACCTGCCAACACTTTGGAGGCAGCTTCCATCCCATTCCCAATCCCAGTGCTCCGCTTCCCTTCCCAACAGTTCACTTGGCCCAGTTTTCTTTCTTCATGGTGGCTTCTCCCCAGGAACAACAGCAGGAAGAGGATTGGCTGAAGTAATCTGAGCTCTGTCCTTAAGTGCTCTGGCGGTGCTGTGTGGGGAGAGATATTAAAATTGTCCCCTGCTCCTTGTTTCCCTGGTAACCTCATCCAAAGTCATGCCCTTGAGACCAGTACTTTATTCCAGTATCATGTCTTCGCGGCCCCAGGAGACAAGAGAGAGAACAACAAGGTGAAACTCGAATTTCTCCATGTACTTGAGAGCTTCCCCCCTTACCCTTGAAACTAATGATTAAGCCCCATTTGTAATTACAGGGGCATTTGAACTAGGTATGCTCTCCAATTTCCCCTCTGCCCTCCCCGCCCAGTGGTCCTGGTTACAGCAGGTTGCTCATTAAAGTTCAACTGAACTTCAAACCAAAGTGGTCTCTACCACGCATGCTTCACTCATTGAACATTTACTTCTTGGTGTCCACTCTGAGCCAAACTCCAGTCAGAAGTAAAGATGTCCGTGTGAACAAAGGGTTCCATCTGGATGGAAGAGAGACGTTTGTTTTCTGCTGTCAGTAACTATTCATAGCAGTAGCTTCTGCTTGGAGAACAAAGGGGAAGCTGAGGAGGGGGAGAGGGTTTTCTGGCAGGAGTAGTCCACCCCCACTCTATCTACCCTGCAGAAAAGCAAATGAGAACTTGAGCTAAAATGGCAAACTGCAACCCACACCACCCACTGCCAAGCTCTCCTGCTCAGCTGGATTTCCTTAACCTACAGCCCTCAGGATACAATATATCTATTTATATATTTACTACACTTGTCTTTTATTGTCTGCCTCCTCTCACTAGACTGCCATCACCACAGAGGCATGGATTCTGTCTGCTTTGTTCACTGATACATCTCCAGCACCCACATGAGTACATAGTACTGCGTTGCTCAAGAGATGCTGATTGATCTATCTCATGGAAGCTAGTAGCTGAAGACATTTTACCTTCAAGAAACTGAAGGAAATTGTACATCTCAAGTTAGTGTATGCCATAAAAACATTCAACCAGTCTGAGTCAAGCAGGAAAGGTCAGATAAGGTGATGTTAGGGAAATGAACCCTAAGATATGTGTTCAAATGTTTTTTTTTCTTTCATGCGATTGTTTCTAACACATTTATAAGATTATTTCTTTGTTGCTTTGTATGTCCCTCCCCCACGGTATAACCCCTGCTTTCACTGTATTTGATGTTGGTATAATTTGTGGAGGGGAAGGGAAAAAACAAATTGTTTAAATAGGGATACAGGTGGACCCATTGCAACAATGAGATGTACAAGTCATTATGTCGAAAACAAACTTTACAACTTTGGTGTGGCGGGGGTGGGGGGAGGATTGGGTGGGAGATGGGGGGGGGAGGATAGGAAGGGATGGGAAGGGGAAACAAAGGAGGAGGCTACAATGCTTGATAAGAAATGTTCTCATTATGTTGCCCATGTAATTGCAACCCCTCTGTACAGTATTTTCACAATTAAAAAAAAAACACTCAACCAAAGAGTGTTGTGTTTCGGGGCTGGGAAGGTGGCTCAGTGGTAGAGCGCTTGCCTTGCATGCTCAAGGCCCTGGGTTCAATTCCTCAGCACCACATAAGCAAAAAGCAAAAAGCCGGAAGTGGCGCTATGGCTCAAGTGGTAGAGCGCTAGCCTTGAGCTGAAGAGCTGAGGGATAGCGCCCAGGCCCAGAGTTCAGGCCCCACGACTGGAACCCCCCCAAAAAAGTGTTGTGTTTTGAAGAAAAATCCCAGTATTGGGGCTTGAAATCAGGGCCTGTGTACTGTCCCTCAGCTTTGTCACTCAAGGCTAGTACTCTACCAATTAAGACATTGCTCCATGTCCTACTGTTTGGTAGCTAATTGGAGCTAAGAGTCTCAGAAACTTTCCTGCCTGGGCTGGGTTTGAACTGTTGTCTTCAGATCTCAGTCTCCTGAGTAGCTAAAATTAACATGCATGAGCTACTGGTGCCTGTCTCAAAGGTTTTAATTGTAGCCAGATAGATTACTTTTCCCCCTTTTGTTTTCTTGGCATTTAGAGAGGGTAGTGAAGCAGCAAGAATAATGACAAAGGTTATGTACATAGTGGGAAGTTCTTATTTTGTGTTTCCTAAAAACAAACCAATAAACAAAACCAGATCCTGAAAGGATAATTTGGATGGGAGAGGTGATTTCTAGAAAGACCTGCAAGAGAGAGGGATGTGAGAGAAGAAGGAAGCAAGTCAACCTCACTGGTTATGGACAACTGAGGCTCAACTGTGCTGGGACCCTCTGATAGTACAGAATAGTGCTTCCCCAGGCAGAGACAGTCTAGGCTATTCTTCTACCAAATCTCCTCCCTCCATAAGTAAGGGGGACAAGGAGGAGGGAGCATGTTGAGCATGCCTCAAGAGCCAAGAGAAAGCCCCAGAGACTGCAGCACCTGAGGTAAGAAGCTGTAGGGGTATAGGCGACCTCTGGGTAGGCCAAGAGGATGGGGGCAGGGCACTGACTTCCCACAGCACTGAAAGTTTCCCACTTTCCATCTTAGACCTGTTCCACCTGCACGAAGAAGAGTAATTGGCTTTATTCTTTCTTATTTGTCATGTCAGCCTGCCCTTCATTATCCTGGCTGCCTGATGTTTAGCTTTTCTCTCTTTCTCTTTCTCTTCATCAATAAAAACAATTGAAGTGTTTCCTGAGGGCAGGGGGAGGGGGAGAGTCACTGAATAGACTCCTATGGTGCCTAAAAAGCCAAGCAAGGCTCTTTTCAAATCAAAACAGCATCAAGGAAAAATAAATAAGCAAAAAAAAAAAATGCCTCCAGAAAAGCTCCGCTTTTTCTCATTCATTGTTAACACACTAAAATAAAGCACTCTATAAATACGAAGCACAAGGGATGTTTGGAGAACATCAACCTACTCAAGTTTAAAACATGACACACATTTCTGAGAAGCTAACTGTAAATTGTGTCATATACTGAGAGTTATGTTTTCACTTTTTACTTGCTTTGAAAATGCAAGACTTCCCGGCCAAAACAATCTGATCAGGGGAAATGTGTCTTGCCTAGAAATGGCAATAAATGTTTATAAAGGGAATTTGAATTTCACCCGGCTTACAGATCTGAATTTGATTTCCTGTAACTGAACTTTTGGCTGGGATAATTCACTGAGTGAGTTATTTGATTTTTTCCTCTAGAACACATCCTCTTATCCAGGGGCACACAAACACATACATGCACTCACATGCACACATAAATACATGTACAGAGCTAGGGGGGAGCATTACCTTCAGGAGCATTATTTTTGGCTCTTAAACACCAGCCACAATATTGTAGGAAGTGGAAGCAATGCAGCTAACATTTATTAAGCACTTACTGTAGGCCAGGCATGGCTGTGGGCAACTTTTCCTTTCTTGATGGTAATATAATCTGTTTGTGATATCCTTTGGACAGCTAGCCCTAAATATTGGCTATATGGCCAGTTTTGACTAGTTTAGGATGCCAATTGATTTTCTGATGAGTGGGAAAGATTCCAGCTTTCCTTCTAGCTGCTAATGCTGTTATTGTACATGGTCCATTGGTGAATGCTCTGAGGATTTTAAGAAGTAGGTACTTATTTAATCCATATACCCCCTGCAACTGGTCTGCAGTCCTACTTTAGGGAGAAGAGAACTAGGACCCAGAAACAGTAAATAACTTGCTCAAAGTCATTTAACCCATTAACCCATTTAACCCAGATACTTGGGCTCTGAGCCTACTCTCTTAACTATTGATAAACCCAACACTGGAGTACGGGAGGGCTTCCACCATCTATCTCTACTCATATAAAACCTTAATAAAGTAGGTACTCCTCTGGGCTCCAGTGCTCCCAATTAAACTCTCAGAGTGATTTATTCTAGTACTGGGCTTGAACTCAGGTCCTCCCATTCTTGCTCATGGCTGGTACTCCACCACCTGAGCCACACCTACACTTTTGGCTTTTTGCTTGCAATTTGGAGGTAAGAGTCTCTCAAATGTGTCTGCCCACATGAGCTCACAACTATGATTTTCAGAGTGCAGCATCCTAGATGCATCTAGCAACAATATTCTTCACATTCATGAGATACATACACTTCTCTGATCATTTATAACAGCTGGAAACATTAAAATTTTAAAGCATGATATACTCAATATGTGCATAAAGGACATCATTAACCACAGGATTGTTCAGAAGTAGAGTTGTTATAACCTCTATTTTCTTTGTCATAACCTCTATTTTTCTTTGACAGCATTTATGAAGTACTTACTGCATATTTTTCAGATATATTTTATATCACTTAGAGAACAAAAAAGATAATATCTTTCATCACTAATATAATAGCACCTAGTACATCCAATACTTTTGTCGAATGGATGAATAAATGAACAGTTGAAAGCTATAAAGCCATATCAGGGCATATATTTTCCCTTAAAATGTAGGACTGTGCTACCAGGAGAGTCTTTCGGAATATATTAAACTAACTTTACTCCTATTCCTTTTTAGAGATGAGGAAATAGAAAGAAGTAAGTGCAGGAAGTAGAGGAAGGAAAAGAAAACAGAATGAGGAAAATGTGGACAGATTTCTAGCTCTTCTTGATTCTGTTCCCACATTTCTCTATTACTGAAATTTAAAGTCAATTTTTAGCATGCCAGCTAATAAACAAGGGATATTTTCCAAAGTCAAATGAGAATGATTTTGGATGTGTTGGCCATTTGGGGGCTATATACTAGTAGTATAAACATTTGAAGTTGGATTTATATTTAAATTGCTTTAGGCCAACTTTGGAAACTCAGGTGTAAGTGTGAATAACTATTCCAATCTTAGCTTGCTTTAAGATATTCATCTTTGAATATCAACCATGTTCCATTCTTTGATTCAGGCACACAATGTAAGACACATTTAACCCTATCAAAATGGAGAAGCTTTAACTTAAGATTTAAATAGCCAATTACTAGTTACCCTCGGACAATGACATCTAGAGGTTCCAGATGACTGGTACCTGTCATCTTTATTTTCTTGTGTATCTGAACCTTTTCTCAAATGAGGTCCATGAGGATTTCAATGGATCAATATAATTCCTAAGGTTCCTAGTTATCTTTCATGATCTCTGATTTCAGTTCCTAAGAGGTTCTAATATTATGCACTGAAACATTGGGGAAGCCGTCAAGCCCTGGAAGGTTGTGGTATATACACCATGAAAGGAAGATGCATTGGCTAAAGCAGGGGAAGATAGTCATGTCAGACTCATTTGCTCTTCCCACTAGAGGAGGAGGCAAACCAGAGAAAGATATCAGACCCAACACCTCAATCTTGGGCAAGTGAGGTCCATCAGATAAGCTTTTCTTGTTTGTTCTCCTGTCTGTGAGTTGGGATGAGAATGAATATGCCATTTGTTTTCTTTGAAGATTTGCTTCTGATTTGGAGAATGCATCAAGCCTGGCTAAGTGTCCATCCCTCAACCTTATGTTGTAAATTGAACAGACCTGGATGCGGGCCATCAGGTCGCCGCTCCCATCATTGCTCCTTGTGAAAGGGAAAACAGTCGCATGTTTATCCTCCCTGCTGACAGTGTGCAGATGTGTTTTCTTAATGGCACTTGTGACATGTTTATTTATTCTCTTTGGTGCTTGGAGCCGGAGCTTTTCACATCTATCCCAGCTGCATAGGGCAAGACTGTTGGTTAACCCTCCTGTTTTTTCAAGTTAATTCTCTTACTCTGCATTGTTTGTTTTGTTTTGTTTTAAGTCATTTAAACCACACAAGTAGCCTTTGGGAAGAAGGGTTATTTAATCAAGGGAAAGTTGTTTAGAACACCACCTATGAGATCTTTCCCCCGTTCATCCTCTGGCCTGGACAAATGTGGAAGAGATGAAGAAAAATGAGGTCTGCTTTCTACCAGGCCTTCTGAGAAAAATTCATGAAATGCCAGGAAGGCAAAAAAAGGACAAAAACCTAACTACTTCTTCACCTTTAACAGAAAATGTTTCTAGTAACATAACGATGAAATTAG
Organism: Dipodomys merriami; assembly: GCF_024711535.1. Classification (NCBI taxonomy): domain Eukaryota; kingdom Metazoa; phylum Chordata; class Mammalia; order Rodentia; family Heteromyidae; genus Dipodomys; species Dipodomys merriami. The sequence continues at coordinate 111,199,802 of NW_027204492.1, forward strand.
CTTCCATTGTGCAAAGCTAAATTCTTTGTTGTTGTTGGTGGTGGTGGTGGTGGTTGTGGGGCTTGAACTCTGGGCCTGGGCACTGTCCCTGAGCTCTTCAGCTCAAGGTGAGCTCTCTACCACTTGAGCACTTGGTTAATTGGAGATAAGGGTCTCACAGATGTTCCTGCCTGGGCTGGTTTAGAATGCAATCCTTAGATCTCAGCCTCCTGAGTAGCTAGAATTACAGGTGTGAGCCATTGGCACCCACTGCAAAGCTAAATTCTTAAATGCACACTTAATTAGCTCATTGGTTCATGTTCTGTAATATTAAATCATTTGGAAGTGAAAACACATGATTGACTATGCTCTGAGTCTTGCATTCAACTGTTTTGCATGGCTGAGGATACCCAGGGGAAAATATACTAGGTATTTTAAAGGCTCCATGTATAATATACCTAACATTTTAGTTATTCTGTAATGGTATTTTTAGATACTTTGAACAATGAAAACTGTTGAAGCAATAACTCTCTCCCTGTCATTCTGCACCCTGTCCAAAGACCTAGAGAACCTGTTGCAACAGATGCCATCTTTCTTTCTGTGCAATGATGCTGTGCCCACTTGCTGCTGAGATTCCAATGAGGGCCCAGTTCTCTGGACTGACCCTTAACTCATGTCTGAAGCCCCAAATGGCAATTGAGGTTACCCAAATCAGGACTGGGCAGTCAGGGAAGTGAGATGAGCTGAATTCCCAGCCCATAATCTGATAGGCCTCCAAATACACATCCCAGACATTCCAGATCCACCAGCTATATGCATATCAGCAAGTTAAAGATTTACAAGAAAGACTGCACATCTTCTGATAGGCCTCCAAATACACATCCCAGACATTCCAGATCCACCAGCCATATGCATATCAGCAAATTAAAGATTTACAAGAAAGACTGCACATCTACCATGAACTGGACACTGTGTTAAGTGCTACGGAGACCACAGCAAACAATATAGATATGATTGTTATTCTCATGGGGCTTTTAGCTTAGTGGGAAAAGTAAGGAGAATGCAAAGACTTGATGAAAGAAATGAAAGTACTTCTCAATTGTAAAAAGATACATGAAAACTACAAAGAGCATGCTGAGATACAGAAAAACAAGGGAGGGGCACTAAAGTATGTAAAAGTTATATTAATCAGAGTGCAGAAAGACAGAATAACAGCAAAAAGAGTAGAGGAAACAGAATGTACGAATGTTCTAGAATTGAATAAACTCATGTTGGACTGGGAGGCAAGGATTTGCAGCAGAAGAAGGGGGTGCTGAGTCAATGGGGAGCATAGCACAACATAAAACTGTAGTTTGTGGAAGGACACACCATTATCTGGCCCACGACTTAAAAAATCAAAATCAAACTCTAACAAACAATGGATCCGGGGAGGCTAGAAAGGAAAGAATTTCTGTAGACAGGAGGAGGTCTTCCATGGTGGTGATAGAGATTGAGAGGAAGTAGAGGAGGAAGATGTTAGGAAGTTTCCTTCTCCTTTTCTCCTCACTCTCTTTTTGAAGGATGGACACCACAGTAAAACAGAACATCATGTCCGGGTCCTAGGAACTAGAGCCATTCTGTGCCCCAGTTTTCCCATCTATGAAAGACAGCTGATAACAGTACCTATCTCATAAGATTGTTTATGATTTGCTTAGAGTAGCACCCAGCACGTAGACAGTGCCAAAAAGCACAAACAATACCATGGCTATTATTGTTTCATCAGATGACTATAACTACTATTTCCTGATTGTTTACTATGAACTATATGCTCAAAATATTTCTCAATTGTACACATTGTCTCCCTTAGTTTTCACCCTGAACGATAATAATACATACTGCAAACCATATGGGCTCTCTCTCTCATATCCTATTATGAACATTCCGTCTAGCTCTTGTGGTTACAAAGGGCCTCTCTGAGGTCACTGTCACCTAGATGACATTCTGTGATTGGAAGAGCTGATACATGGATAGTTCTCTCTGATATGCCCAGACAACAAATCTGTGGGTACATGTGAGCCAGCTAAGATGCTAAGGAAAACAAGAGCTGGTCTTGATGTTAGCAGGCAGAATGTTCTGCAGCAATCTATGCACAGAGAAATGCCTAAGTCATTGACTGCCTCTGAGGATCAATTATCTGAGGCCTATGTTGGAGCATCCTCAATAGAGTTTAGACTTAGGTAAGGGACTGGCAGAGTGTGTGGGTAGTTACCGTTATCTTTGGAAAAGAGAAGGAAGAAGAATTATGAAAGGCAAAGATATTCTTCTTAACAGTTTCATCCTCACTTTGAAATCACTATTTGGGTCACTTCTTTAACCTTCTTTAAAGCTTGTCCTTTATAAGTTTTTTTCTCTCTCCCTTTTCTCCCTTTGCATCCCCTCTTTCCTTCTCTCTCCCAAGTCTTTTTCCTCTCCCTGTCCCTCTACCGTATGTCCACTACTACCCATTGTTTCTCCAGGATGTAGGGACATGGGCGATGTGGATGCGATGTGGGTGGGAGCCCAGGAAACCATCCATTTCCTCTCAGACAAAAGGCAGGGGTGCACTGCTTGTTTGTTTATTTATTTCCTTTGAAGCTACAGAATCATTCTTGAGTAGATGAGACAGCACATAACCCCCATGCAGCCTTCCAGAGATGTAGCCTGTTTGTCTGCATGGGGGTCTGAGCTGAAGGGGAAGGAAACCAACTGTCTTTCTCATTTAGGTCATCAGAGAAAATGAAGGGCACGAGCGGTGGGGCGGTGAAGAGGGTGGGGTGGGCATTGCTCCTCAGTGCAGTGATTGGCAGAGGAATTCCCTTCCATTCGCCCTGGGCTCGTGGGCTCACAGTCAGTTACCACACTGTCCTCAGACTTTCAAGCAGCCAGCACACAAGTGGTTACTGAAAAACTACAGAATCAGACCACTTCGGGTCCCAATTGGGATGGATCTCTTCTAATTTCTGTAATTATTTTTAAAAGAAATGAATTAACGATGAGCTTCACCCTAGAGGCCAAATCTTCAGTTCAGTGTTAAAGAGAATCAAGAAGAGAACTATTATTAGCTTCATATGGGAAAAGGGCCATTTCGCTTTCACATTCTGGAGCTCAAAAGAGGGCTCGGGTTGACAGGCAGCTGAAGAGTAATAATAATGTAATTCTGAGAGCTACGTCGGGTACCTACTCAGTGCTCGGGTGGGCCTGGCCGCCGCACAATGAGTCATAGGGTCAAGCAAAGTGGGTAGAAGCTTGGCCTCGATGGCAGAAGGCCAGGCCAGTGTCAGGGATATTCATGGTATAGCCCATTGAGCCCAAGAAGGACCCCTTAATGCTTCCTCTCTCCTAATCACAAGCTGTGACAGATCAGATAATGAGGTGTACCAAGTGGCTTTTTAAAATAAATAAGTCCCTGAATAAAAAAAATGCTAATGCTCTCTGAATCTCAATGTTCTCATTTATCCAAAAGAGCAGGAGAGGGAAGGCAATGGATTCTAGTCTTTCAGCTCTCAGCTTCTGTAGTTTGTTTACTCACTCACTCACTCATGCACTCATTCATTCATTTATTCATAACAGATTTAAATGAGAAGCAACCAGGGACCAAACCCTGTGCTATGTGCTAGAGATGCCATGAACGAAGAAGCAGACAGAATGTTGCCTCATGTAGATAAAGTCCAGTAGGGGCTGGTATAGGCCACATTAAAGAAGCAACTCATAAGAATTGTAACTCCAGTCCAGTTTTCCTTATACAACAAAAAAGGGCTTCCTAAGGCCTCTGCCATAGATCAGAAGAGATGTTCAATGAAACCTTTATGATTAATTAATGCTCACCGTTTGTGAGGCAGTTCCTGGTTTTAAATCACCCCACTTCGAACTGTAACTGTAGGAAATGTAGAGTTAACCGTACCTGGGAGTGGTTAAGTGAGGATGCAATGGATGCGGGCATGCGAGATGAAAACATATGAGACATCTATTCAAGTGGATGTTATGTAGGGAATCATTTTATGGAATACAGTAGCCAACCTGGCTTCTGTAGTTTCTGCACATGTTTTTCTATGCTTTCTCATATCTTCCAAATTCAGAGGTCAGACGTTTTTCTGAAAAATATGATTGAAGAGTCTGCATTATAAGGCTGATGTGAGGACATAAGACTCAGGAAGTGAGGAATGCTAGCTCCTAGTCCAGCAATCCAGAAGAGCGTGACTTTACTCTTCCCTATTTGAAGCCACATTCTAATAAATTGTCTAAAAAAAATGAAACAAAACAGTAAAGCTGCCATCAAATGTGTATCAGGATCTATCGCTGTGTAACAAGCACCCCAAATCCAGTGACTTAAAAATGACATATGACTTACTATTTTTTATGATTATGTAGTTTTTTCCTGGTGGTTCTTCTCCTGGTGTCATCTGAGCTTACTTGTGAGACTGCAGGGTCAGCAGACTGGAAGGTCTGAGGTAGACTTACTAACGGATCAGTTTGGTGATGCTGGTTGTTAGTGGGGTGCTTTGGCACTCCTCCATACAGTCATTCATCCTTTAGCAAGCTATACCAGCTTCTTACAAAATGGTCTCAGGATAAGGGCCAAGAGAAGCAAGGCAGACCATGCAAGGCCTCTGAAAGAACCGGGTTCTGGAACTTGAATGCCATTTTAAACATTCAAAGCAAGTTGCAAGGCCAGTCCAGTTCCAAATAGGGTGGAGAGATTGACTCCACCTCCACCTCTTAATGGGAATTACTGCAAAGAATTTGTGGCTATATTTAAATTACCACAGGATAAGAAAGAAATCTTGAGGGGAAATTCGCAATGTGGTTAGCTTGTGGTACAAGGCTAGGCATAGAAAACATTGGACTTGCCTTAGTAATGTGACTGAAATACTTCACGTGCCTAAACAAACATTTTCATATTCAAGAATTTGAGAAGCATTGGAGGGTATTCAGGACATATATTTTCAAGTCTATGTGTTTAGGTTAATGGATGAAATTGCTGACATTTGACCATTTATGCTGAAAAAAGAGGTAATTCCACGTACTGGAACCTAACACATGCTGAGAAAGAAACTGCTGATTTAGAGCCATTAGAGAAAGAAGTGTCCTGGGAAGACAAGTATGCCAGTTATATCTCACACACCACACACATTGAACTGTGCATTCCATGGCACTGAAAGCACAAAAGGTTTATTACTTGACACCTTCAAATCACATAGGACAGACAGTTCAATACGTTCTAGACAGTAGAACCCATGAATGTTCTATCTAGTTCCAGGCAGGTTCTCACTCAGAAGATAACTGTCTCCAGAGGATACTTGGGAACATTTTTGGTTGTTAAACAATTATGGGATGGAATGACTAGCATCTATTGGGTAGATATTAGACACTGCTAAACATCCTACAATTCATAGGACAGCCTCTTTCACAAAGAATGATCTGGTCCTAAATGTCATATATGTCAAGGTTGAGCAATGTAATCTAGGTAGATGACATGCAAGCCCTTATTGTCTCAACGTCAGCCAGAAATAGAACTTTTACTCTGTAGGGTTCTGGTTGCTTCTAAAATTCTACTCATTCCTTATGTGTGTTGTTTTCTAATTTTAAATTTGACATGAATAAGATGTGTGGGTATGTGTATGCATCAAAATGGCCAGGTAGTATGGGTATTATGTCCAGATTACACTAGTTTTAGGAACATAGTAAGAGTCTGGAAGAACAGAAGCTTTTGGCAAACACACATCCACCTAAAACTCTGTAGAAATAAACATACGACTGTCCGGAAAATGTGAGTTTACTATCATCTCCCATTTTGTACTCCACTCTTCCACTCCCCTTTCCACCCTATCATACATGCACACTTGCCACACACAGACCTTCCTTCCTGGCTTTCCATTCAGCCTCACATTACACACAATCCCAGAGAATGACAAAAGTCTTCTTGTGTGACTGATTGAGCCTGTGAAGCTTTTGTGGCTAGGATATAAAGTTCTTGGGAAAAATATTCTTCCTAAATCCGCACAGGATTACAGTGCCATTGAAGGTTTCTCTCTTCCATGATTTCCATCTTTTTCAACTCCTGGTTGTCTAATCATCAGCATCATCAATTCATTGAGAGTTATTAAAAAGCCCTTTGGCTGCAAAGACCTACCTCAAATCCAGATGTGGGTTCTTCAAGAAAGAATGGAGGGGCCCACTGGCCTCTGCTTTGTTGGTGCTTCTCCCATGCCTATCCCTTTCTTTTCTCAGTTCAGAGCTCAGTAAACTTGAGGAAACCTGCTCAACCCATCACATATGTATCAATGTTCACCATATGTCAGGGATCAAGGTCAATAATGACTTAAAGCCCATTCTAAGACATTATCTTGCTTCTCTTTCTCTAGTCAGAAGTGGCATGTACACTCAGGTAGGTTGACTAAAGAGGTTACATTCATAAGCTCAAACTGTTTCTCATCCTGAATCATAGATGTTTCTCTTATGGCCTGAGACACCAAATTCCTAGTAGTTTCTCTTACAAAATGCATGCTACAAACACAGGAAGACAGCAAGGGCAACATGGGCACAAATCATGGCAAGGAGGTATCTGAAGGAGACTGCTATGTTGCTAGAGTGGCAGTTATTATCCAATCAATAATGGACTGATTTCTCAACATCCCATGTTGACATTTTTCTAAGTTCTAGACAAAAAGTTTCAAAAAATTGTTGGTTTATAACCCAAGTACAATTTTAGTGAGTCAGAGAAATACCCCAAATAGAAAGGGGTACACACTTAGGGATTCTGCTGAAAAGTACTAGAACCTGAAATTTTAAAAAATTAGGTAGAACTTTTATTTAGTAACGTGCACAGGTTTTAAATGGACAGTATGAGTTATTTTGATAAATGCAAACATGGACCTCACTCCATCATCCTTTAGGGTTTTTTTTAGGGGGGAGGGTGTCATTTTTGTTCTGTTTTGTTTATACTGGTATCAGTAATAGAGCTCCAACTCAGGGCCATGCCACTTTTTCTTAGCTTTTTCACTCAATGCTGGTACTGTACCACTTGAGCCGCATCTCCACTTCTGGTTTTTTGCTAGATAACTGAAGATAAGAATCTCATAGACCTTTCTGTGCAGGCTGGCTCCAAACCAATTTTCTCAGATCTCAGCCTCTCAGGGAGCTAGGATTACAGGCATGAGCTGTGAGTACCCAGCTTATCCCTTGGTTTTTGTAAAGCTTTCTATAAAAAGTGTCTATTGTTCCAGATGTGCCATTATATTTTGTTAAAGTGTTGAAATATTTAGCATCAGCATCTTCCAAGAGTCCTTATTCCTCACTCAGTCTCTTTGTACCTAGCTTTATCTCCCATGACTGAGGAAGACTACTCTGCACACAGATTTGGTCAGACAGGCTAGGGAATTAGCAACCTGTAGGAACATCTCTCAATAAATGACTCTTGGGAGTTGGAGGATAAATACTCTGGTATTCTTCTCCTTCAGGTAACATCACTCTGAGTGTGTTACGTTGGTTTCAGGAATCTCCCTTAGAATTCAGCTCCCATTGTTCCCAGTGGTTGTTCATATTTACCCTTAGTACCTGGTCTATCAACTTTCCCAGCTCTTTACCAGTGCTTTCTTCTCTCGAACTACTTACACATCAACCGTTGTTTTAGGGTGTATCTGGGAGAAACCCAAGCTACAATGGTTATCCATGATCCATTTATTGAATCTACCACTATAGACAGTAGCACTGTGTTTTTCCACATTGCACACATATACATTTGTACTGAGGAAAAGGCTGACAACAAACATCAAACCCTGGTTCATCCAGACTGAGTTAGTTGCTGACCAAGATACACATTTACATCCCACATATCTTCCTCCAAGATTAGACAACTGTGCCTCATTCCTTAATCTTTCTTCTCACAACCCCTTAAGACTTTTGAATGTTTTATTGCCCTATTTGGGGAGATGAACAACATATTTTCTATTCCCAGGGAAAGGGTATCTTCCCTGAACTCCTTCAGTCACTCTGATTTCTCATTACAATTTTGTCCATGAGCCTGACTCATTTCTTTATTTTCTAAAAGTAGTCACTAAACACCGGGCAGCTCTCCAAGCACAAACCCAGCAGCCCTGCCAAGCCAAGCTGGTGCCTTGGGAAGGCACAACATGTATGCGTGTGTGTGCACACTTTCATCTTAGTAAACCTCAAAGTGACTCTACTTACTGGCTTGAGGAGCCAAGGGATTGAAATGCAGCACAAGGCCTGCTGTTTGCTTTCTTTGCTTTGAGGCCCTACAAATGGGACTTTCATTTCAGGACAGACTTGCTACTTGAGTGACTCTTCTTCCCCTTCTAAATTCAGTAGAGTGCAGTGAGTACTGCTTCACCCTTGCAAGTGGGCAGTGATCTGGCCTGCACTCTGTGTGGAGGCTTCTTGTGCCAGGCCTTTCCCAGTGCCCTCCCCAATTTCTTCAGATTTGGGGTCATACATCCCAAGGGAAAATGCTCTCACACCTCAGCTAAGCCTTGTAAATGGCCCTGCTATCGGGTCAGACAGAAAAACCTCAACATTTTAGGAACAACTTTTCCTGTGGTCCAGATGTTTCTGTCCCTCCCAGTTAGAACCTAGGAAGTGTTTCCAATGAAAGAAAATATTGAAAATAAACTCCAGACTTGATTCTCCTCCATAGGCTAACCTAAAACCCCTTTAAATTCAGTCTGGGACTGAAGGCCAGGTTCAACAGACTGTGTGTATTTTATCCAAAGCCGTCTGTTCTTCGCTCTTTGCCAGCAACACATTTTTTAAAAAAATTGAATCTCTGTTTTCTTTACATGAATCTAGACCAAATGTGATTTCTCCCCTGCATGTGAAAATAAATTATTTCCAATGTCATTTTCTCCTCCGGTTTGTTCTTGCTCCTTTGGAGACCTATGAACGGCTATAACTCCATATGCAAGCTGCTTGCTACTGCAGAGCCAGCATAACTCCCAGGCCCTAAGGTCTCCTGGGAGTGGGCGGAGGAGGGAGTAGGGTGCAGCCAGGCTAATTCCTTAACACTTCTGATTCCTGCCTCACGCTCCAAGATGGTATCTTAACTCCCTATAAATAAGAATTGAGGGAGTATAAGCTGAGGCTTGGCTCAAAAGGAAAGGCAGAGATCACACTGAGTGCCTCTTATTAGGATATATGCTAAGGGTGAGCAAGTGAGGGTTATAGTAATTCCTGATATTACTTGGTACTAGTACTTGGTACTTCTTCTAGACTCTTGCTATTAAAAGTATGGTCCCTGGAAAAGCAGAATGAGCATCTTTTGGTGAGATTGTCAGAAACACCAATTCTTGGGCCCCACTTCAGACCTATGTTGAATCTGAATCTGTCAGGATGGAATGAAGCAATTAGTGTCTTGCCAACCTTTCCAGGTGGTTCCATGCACGCTAAAGTGTGAGCAGGGCTGCTGTTCCCAGTTAGTTATCTACAGACAACAAGGATCTGTGGTTCCAAGCATCACTGAAGTCTAGTGAGGGGATAGAGGAACTACTGAATGTCAATCATATCCAAGCCAATGTCTGAAAGACAAACCACTGTTAAAGTCCTCCCACTTCTTCAGCCGTCTTTCAGCCACCCCCCTCCCTCCCCTCAGCAGCAGCACAGCGAAGTCCCTGAGGGAAAATCTTCTGATGATAAAATTAATGGTCCTTGTGGTTGTAAATATGACCACTCTCCTTTAGGAAAGAGCCATTCCTTACAGTACCACAAATGTAAATATGGATCCTCCAGTTGGTCATCAACCTCCTGAATTAAACACAAGGAAGAATCTTCTGGTCCAGACACCCACATATCTTAACATGGAAGATGGGTCAGCTAGCAGTTGCTTCAACTAGGATGGTACTATTGGGCCAACCATACTATAGAACATGGTTTTCTTTAAAGTCACAGATGGGCAGCTGTGCAAGGAGCTGCTTTACAAATGGCTGGCCCAGAAAGCGCACAGCTCAGGGTTGAGATTAGGCAAAGAGCTGCCCTTATTTGCTCGTTGTCAGCAGATGGAGCCTAATCTATCACTTTTCATTTACTTTGTCATTCTTTTCTGCCCATCCTCTTGAACTATGTCCTCTTCATCTCTGTCCCATGTATGGGAACTAGGTGACTTCAAAGGTCTCTGCATAGTGTTCTAGGGAAAGGCACTGAAGAAACTTAGTAATACAAGTTTGAGATGAAGAATTACACCCTCAAAGCCTGCCTTATCTTTCCTTATTGATTAAGAAAGGGTCTGAAACAGCCTGACACATTCTTCAGCAAGACTCCTGGTAGACCATTTCCCTTGAATTCTAAACATTTCTCATACAATCACAGAGTAAGAAGAGAGCAATGTGGACACATTGGACCACAGAGGGGAGACTAAAAGCCCTAGGAAAAGTGCTCTCTCTCTCTCCTCTCTCTCTCTCTCTCTCTCTCTCTCTCTCTCTCTCTCTCTCTCTCTCTCTCTCTCTCTCTCTCTCTCTCTCTCTCTCTCTCTCTCTCTCTCTCTCTCTCTCTCCTTACTCCTTAGCTCCTTAGCTGAGTGGAAGAGTTCCCCCCAAACTCCTCTGAACCACTAGACTCAAATCAAAGTGGCTAAACTAAAGGACCAAATTTAAGTTCTTAAGGAATTTGAATCTCTTGCTTCTGTATGTTACATACAGAAATTCATGTCTACTGCACTGTGTCTATGGCCCAGTGGTTCCCAGACACGAAGCCTTCAGTGCTAAGGCTATCTTCTCTTCCCACTCCAGTTGGCCTATAGAAAATACTGTTTACTGGAGCATGAGGCCTAAGAAATCAGTTGTCCGGAAGTCCCTCCACACAGAGGTTTCTGGGCAGTCTCAGGGCACGAAGAAAGATAAAAGAAGGCTAAGAGGCAGAAGGGGAGGTCTGGGAAGAGGTTCAAGTTCAGAAAAAGCATGTTGTCATTGTTGTTTTCACTAATATAATAAATCAGATCACTGCAGCCTATTTCTGTTGCTTTGTACTGGCAGGGCTAAAACACAGCTCTGAGTCATCAGTGCTCCTGACAAGAGCTTCCTGTGTGGGATTTGAGCATTTCTCTTCTATTTTCTTGGCACAAGGAAGAAAGCAACATGAGGGAAGAAGTGAGGAAAGAGTTAATCTGCTTTGTTAACAGCTTCTTAATCCAAAACCCATTCATATTGCCTGTTAATGTATTATTATGATCAGTAATGATAGTTCAGAACCACCTGGGTTTACAAAGGCCCACAGAGTTCTTTCTTAACCATCTCCTTGCTAGTTTTCCAGTCCCCACATCAAGAGGGTGGGGCTGACCATGTTCATATTCCAGGGAGTCTGGGCTAAAAACACGTGCAAATCTCTTAACTCCAAAGGAAAAGATACTTCCTGATCCCTCAAAGAAAGATTTTTTAAGGCATTCTGTCTTTGGATTGTGGGCTTTGTCTTAGTTTTGGGTAGAGCGAAACCCCAAAGATAATAGCAAATAGAGTGGTCTGCTCTGAGCTGGGAGGTGGGGTGATCCCGGGACATAGGATCAACAGCATTAACCCTGGGATAGCCAAATAGGATGAGCTGGTCACTGAAAGCATTGTGAACTTTGGAGGAAGTCCTATGTGTCCTCAGTCTGTATTCTAGAAGCAGTGTTTCACAAAGACAAATGCACACACAAATCATCTTGGGCCCAAGCTACAATCCAGGATGTCTGGCCTGGGGCCTCACATTGCATTTCTCACCAGCTCCAAGATGGTGCTGATGTTTTGATTACAAGGGATGTAGAATTACGCTATATCAGAGAGGTCATGAATTGTATGAGAGCATAGACTTGCCTTTGGATTCCTCGTCTATGCTTCAGCCCGAGAGGAAACAGTACTATTGGCTTGGCAGGGCCACAATGCTAGCCAGAGGGTCTATTAAATGCTGCTGGCTAGGCATTCACCAATAGTAGTGTGGCAGGTGTTGTTGACCTAGAGGACCCTCCCTATCACTTCTACCCTGTTACCTCCCAACTTTTGCTTTCTTGATAAAAGGAAAGAGATGTGGCTAATGTTTCCCTTTCTCCCTTCTTTCTCCCTAGAACACAGGTGTGATGCTTTGAGCTATAGCACTTACCTTACCACCCTGAGGAAAGCTCAAGAAGATTTCTGACATAGTAAGCTCAGCATTATGGAGCTGCTGAACCAATGCCTGCAGCTACCCACTTTCAGATCTTTTGCTTTATGAGAAAATGAAAATCCCATTTTGTTTAACTCTCCTACACCCATACTTTGGTCTTTCCCCATTCCCAGAAGTGGAATTCATTCCAAATGGATACAACTGATCTCCCTAAGGCAAACCCCATTTCCAGCATCTCCTTAGTGTGGCTATAGACAGCTATGCAGATTGGGCAAACTAGGAAGGTACAATTCACGGGTCTTTGGACTTAGACAGTGCAAAACCTGTGTGTGTGTGTGTGTGTGTGTGTGTGTGTGTGTGTGTGTGTACATACACACACACATATATACATTATATATATAGACACACACATATGTGTGTGTGTGTGTGTGTGTATACACATACACACACATCATGGAATTTGTATAGCATGTGATATCTAGAGCCAGACCTTGATAATATTCAGTTCTGTTACTGACCTTAGTCTTGGATCAGTTATATAACCTCTCTGAGCCTCAGTTTCCTCTCTACAGAGGAATAACAATGTTACCCTGGCAGGATTCATATAAAGATTAAATATATGTGTAAAACACCTGGCATATAGCAGAGAGACTATAAATAGGGGATAAGGAGGAAAACGTCATATGATCTGTGCTGGCAGCTGTTTGGAGCACCCTTGTACTGAGTGCAGGCAGTATTGTGAGAGTCCCCGCCTCCTGCAGCTGCAGTGTGACATCCCTGCCTACTGCAAGGAACATCTGCAGAGGGAAGCAGGCAGAGTCAGAGAGGGGCAGAGAGAAGAAAGGGACACATCAGGGAGGCTGCCCTATTCCACCTGATGCCTTACACCTGTGTACCTCCCCTGGGTTACCGTTTATGAGATAGCTAGTTTCATCTATAGGGTCCCCAGCATCCAACCATGGCAAAACAGCAAGTTCAGGCATCACCAGACAGAGTGAAACATTGTTTCTCACAGATGCCATGGAAACAGGCCATCCTCTTTGCTCCATGTGGTGTATCCATGGAGGAAGAGCACACAAGGTAGGTAGCTGCGGTCACTCCTGGCTGCAATTAGTGGACATGAAGACTGCTGCAGAAGGAGGCAGTCTCCAGAGATATCTACCCAGCTTCCCCTGCTCATCAAGGCTGGGGGTGGGGGAGAGAATTTGGCCTCAACAGTTCTGTTGAAGAACCAGGATTTGAGTTGCAATTCAGGTGTCACCCAGAAAAGCATTCACTGCTCTGGGTCCATTGATTCTTTATAGGATTATTTGTTGAACTCTTAGTAGTACTCGCTGTCTAGGCCCTGAAGGTACAAGGTGGAAGAAGACAAACAAAAAACTGCCCTCAGGGAAACTTCATTCTTGTGGGTGAGGCAGATAAGAAAGAAAATCCAGAGTTAAACTCAGAGATGAGTATATGGCGATAAATGGAGAAAAAATTAAGCAAAAGGGAACCTAGGAAGCCTAAAGGGTGGCATTTTTAAACAGCCAGAGGGATTAAGAAAGACTGTGCTGTGTACTTGGGTGCTGGTGGCTCGTGCATGTAATCTGAGTTACTCAGGAGGCTGAGATCTGAAGATTGCGGTTCGAAGCCAGCCTGGGTAGAAAAGTTCCCATGAAACACTTATCTCTAGTTAACCAGCTCAAAAAAGCACTGTGGCTGGAGTGGTAGAGCGCAAGCCTTGAGCACCAAGAGGCTCGAGGACAGTGCCCAGGCCCTGAGTTCAAGTCCTACAATGGACAAAAAAAATAAATAACAATAAAAAATAAAGGTTATACTATGAAGGGCAATGGCTCAAGATGATGGAGACAAGTGTGTCCAGATGTGGTGAAAGGATGTTCCAGGCAGAAAGGCAAGAGTGAGATCCCAGACAGCAGGCACAGGCGTAACAGAGAGAATGAGGGTGAGTGTGGGAATTGGTTTTCTGGAGTCAGGTCACACATAGTCTTTTGGGTCACTAGAAAGCCTGAGTTTTGATTTTTACCCTAAGTAAGGGGTGATCTTCAGATGGTTCTGAGCAGAAGAGGGAAATGTTTTGACCTGTTTTTGGAAGAACTCTGCTAGCAGCTGTATATAGAACAGACTAGAAGCAGGGAAAGGACAAAGCAGAGAGACCAACATCAGGCAAAACTCCAGAGATTCAGAAACTTGGATAACAATGGAGCAAAGAGGAGCCCTCTAGGCACCCAGCCAGACCATCTCCAGGCCTCTGGGCTGCATCCGTGTGGCTCAGCTTCAGGCTAGCCCCAGATAAGAGCGGCCAAAAGCTACTACTCTCTTCCCCTACCCAGATCAAGACAAATCCAGGTTCCCTTGCTCACATTTTGCTCATTGCTATCCTACTGTGGTGCCACAAGAGGCAAGCCAGACAACTGCCAGCCTTATCTCTAATAAACTGCACTGACAACCATCATCCAAATGACAAAATATTTGTCTACCCAGGATATGCCTTGGAAAGGCAATGCCAAATCCACAGATGATCCGCAATGTGTAAAAAGGAAGGGCTATGCCAGGCACCAGTGACTCACGCCTGTAATCCTAGTTACTCAAGAGGTTGAGATGTGAGAAGCAAAGTTTGAAGCCAGCCCTGGCAGACAAATCCATGAGACTCTTCTGTCCAATTAACCAGCAAGAAGCTGGAGCTATGGCTTAAGTGGTAGGGTGCCAACCAAGAATACAAAAGCCAAGGGAGAGTATGAGGCCCTGAGTTTAAGCCCAAGAAACCCCCACCCCACCTCCCCAAAGGCTAAATGTGTAGCCAGGGACAAGCTCAAAATTTCTTTCTGACTTGCAAAGCCAATCAATCTCTGTGTGTGTGTGTGTGTGTGTGTGTGTGTGTGTGTGTGTGTGTGTGCATGCACGCATGTTGCCTGAGCACATAAAGAAATCAATCCCTTACTTGTTTTCCTTCATTTATTTTTTACCTCTAAAGAAGCACAGCTTGCCCTACAGCTTGCAGTGCAAATGCCCTGTATTTGAACTTGAGCTTCCCCTTTAACAATAAGGTATTCAATCTTTCTTCCAAATATACCTCTGAAAGACAACCCTTCCTGACCCAAGGAGCCTATCCAAGTTCCCAACTCTACACCAAACACATGGCCAGATTCAAACACACTTGTTCCTTCACAGGGTTGTTAAAGGCTGTGCACATTCTTTCTCCCTCTCTCCCTCTTTCCACTCCCTGGTCCCACCCTGCCCCCAGCTGTTTTCTCTGGTTCTGGTGTCAGCTGTCTTTTCACCTTAGAAAAACTCCTCAGAGCCTTCCCCTGGAGAATAAGCAGTGCTGGGTCTGTAAGGAACCAGGACAGCAACTCCCCAACACACACACACACACGCACACACACACCACCACCACCACCACCACCACCACCATCACCACCACCACCACCACCAACAACAACAACAACACCTCTGCCAAACATGAAGGAGCTTTTCTGCCTTTCCTGCCTGCGCATGCTCACATTCATGGCCATGAAAAGCCTCCTGTAATACCATGGAGCACTGGCATGGAAGCTGAGACTCCTGTCAGCTGAAAACCTCTAAACATAAATAAGAGGAAAGCCCAGGGCTTCTGGGGAGGGGCAGTCAGCCCACGGCCTGTCTGTCTTTCTTTTCCATCCAGTGGTCTGCAGCCAGCATTTCTGCTGATGTTCAGTAGCCGGGGATGAAGACCCTGGGAACAATGGGTAGCCAGGACTGAAATAGGAACTGAAAGGAAAATCTCAGCCCCTTAGGAAGCAAAGCCAAGGGCCCTGCTTGTTGGCATCCATATTTTTCAAAAGAAAATGTGATCCACAGCCATTAAAGGAGCTGGGGAAATAATAGAAGTGGCCTTAGCCATCCTGGAAGTGGTCTGTTTTTCTAATGCTAATGCATATCTGAGCCATTTATTTATTCATTTACTAATGAAATGCCTACTCATCTTGAAACCTTTTCAAATAGATATCCCCCCCACACTCCCTTTCTTCCAGCCTCTCCACTCCCCACTCCATTCTGTTTTTAACAGGAAAACTTGTTTCTCCTAAATTCATCCCCACTGATGGGAAAATTAATGTAAACAGACATGTGTCAACTCTATTTTTTAAAAAATGGGACAAGCATGATGTACGAAATTGTACTTGAGCAATCATTATGTAGAGCAGAGCTGGGTGGCATCTCCATTAATTTTCACCTTCAAAAGATGCGGGAGGGGGAGAAGTTCTGCCCCCAGGGACTGTTGTCAGTCATCTTTCGTTTCCTTTCTACTGCCTGCTTTTCATTTTGCAATTCACAGATCTCCCAAAGTAAGCTGGAGTTGTTTGGAAAAGCATGCACCTGTGTGGTGTGCCTAGGATCATACATGTGTAAGTGCGCATACAAGTATGTGTGGACATGAGAACACATATGTATGCATGCATATACATGCACAGGTGCATGCAGATACACTTGCATGTGGCAAATATGTCTCTCAGTTTTACCTGTGTCTCAAAGCCTTCCTTCAATAAGCTCATCTGGTCTCACATCCTTTCCAGGTGAAGAATTCTTCCATCCCTATTAGGTTATTGGCCTCCATCCCAACCTCTGTCACAGGAGTTTCAGCAGACAACTTGGCACATAACAGAAAAGTCTTAGATGGCACTGGGTGAGACCTATCAAGCACCACATCCTGAATGAGGGCAAGAATCTCACTCATTGAATCTGGTCTTCCTTCAACTCCCCTGATTGGTAAAGACCTTACCGTATCTTTACTAAATTCTACTTGCTCAATACCTTCACAGTGGCCTCCCTCTTGCTGTCCCACAGTGAATCTGCTTCTGAAACACCTCTGGTGCATTTTACCCCCCTGTGAAAATTGGGTGAAAAATGGCCCTTGGGTCATCTCCAATTATGCTGACTCTGGCTTGGTCTTGCAACTTGCCTTGGTCTCTTGGAGTTCCAAAAACCACACTCCAAAGTGAAGCCTTTGGATGCAAAAGTTCCTCTCCACCTTCTGTCCCGCCCATTTCCTGCTCCTTTCACCCTTTTTTTTTCCACCTAAGGCAAGTGATCAAAACTAAAGTTTCTCTTCTTGAAGGCATGTCATATGAGCCAGAACCCTTTCCCCTAAAGCAAGTCATAATGCCCCAAATACTATAGTCTTCTTTCTGCCTTGGAGCTGGCCATAAAGAAATTATCTGACCTTCCTTATCTGATAGTAGAACATAAGATCCCAGTTTCAGAAAGGATCCTGCAATATACCCAGGAGGAAAGAATAATGCACACAGAGGCCAAGAAGAATCTGAACAAACAGGCCTTGCTGAATTTCCTCCTTAGTCGATTAAATATTCCCTCACATCCTTTTTATCTAGTCATATTTCTACATGGCTGTTCATGCTTCATTGAACCTAACTATAAAAACAGTTCATCCTGGGGCTTTGGCTCTTCATTCTGAAATCTCCCATGCATGCACAATTTTGATGAAATAAATGTGTTATATTTTACTTTGGTTAACCTGAGTTTTGTTACAGAGGTGTTAGCAATGATCCTTTACGTTGTGAAGGAAGAGGGTCAACCCCTTTCTCATCCCTCTATATAGGTGGGCCAGTGGCAACCCTGAATTATCAGCCTTGCCCTTTCGTACTGATGAGGGCCCTTCCATTACCATGCAAACAAGCTCAGGTTAATCTCCTGGAGGGTGAGAACCCAGCCAACACAGCTATCCAAGTGGAGGCCCCAGCCATGGGAATGAAGCCCTCCTAGAGCTTTTAGCCCTTGTCGAGTTGAATCAGACCACTGGTAGCTGAGACATGTAAGCAAAACACAAGTTGTGTGAGCTGAAAACAGGCAAGCTATTGTCTCTCACTTCCAAACTCATTTTTGCTATGTCCTGTGATATTGAAACCTCGACTCCACACATACCTAATTTCTGCTTTGCCATCTATATCTTGTTCATCTCTGCCAGTACAAGGAGCTAGAAGGAGACTGGCAGGATAGTGGAAGAAGGAGCTTGTATTTCTCTCTTCTGCCTGTTCTTCTAAGATTCTCCTTAGCCCTTCATGAGGGCAGTGGCAGTTAGTGGATCTTATATTCTAGCACCTTTCTTTGGGGAAATCCAAGAATTAGCCTCATCATGTCCCTACTAAGACACTAGCCCTAGCCAGGAAGTGCTTCTTCCTCAGGGGTCTAGATCTGTGTACTTTAGGCAATCCCATTCCAGGTATCTAACTTTTGATAATGTCAGCCTCTTGCATTCGCTACTCTTTCTGAAGTTCCCATCTCTACTTTCTGCCTTTTAATAACTATTTAACCAATGCCTTCTGATAACCATTGTCAAAATAGTTAGCATGTTGCTCTTCTGGGTGAATTCTGGCTGACATAGTTAACTATAGTGTTTGCAGAGGTTATAGTGTTTCATGGAGTTCCTCCAAAAGATCAAAAGTCAAGCACAGTAACCTCTACTCAGTGTTGAGTAGGAATCTTCCAAATCTGGTCTGACCAAAAGAAAAAAAAGACAAATATGTCTCCTGTCTATAATGAACAGAACCAGGTATTGATGAACCTAGCAAGTAAGATACTCCAAAAATATTTCTTGAACAAATGAAGAACATTTAGCAGAGACAGCTACCCATTCCCCTGTTTCCTTTTCCTTCCCAAAATGCATTTAGCTATATTTTCCAGTCAATCCTTGCAGTTAGGTTTGACTGGGTGACTGAATTATGGCCAATAAAATGTGCTAATATGATGTATGCCACTCATAAGCTAAATCCACAGACCTCTCCTATAAGTGAGACTCCTCTGTGGACTGACTGGATTTAGAGTATCAAATCGAACATTTGGGTAAAACCACAAGGTGAGAGAGGACCCGGTCTCTTAATGACCAGCTAGAGGGCTGCTTGCCAAATGTTACAACAGAAAATGTTGAGATGGAACTGTTAGCTGAGCAAACAACAAATTATCTGTTGTATTAAGCTGTTGAGATTGGGGAATTGCTTGCTTTAACAATTAGCCTCCCTGATCAATAAACAGACCAAGGACAGGAGTTTGATCTCTAGCCCTGATGTCCAAATTCTCCATGGCAGGCTTTGCGGGGCATGAAGGTGGCTAAGCAGGAATTTGGATGGTCAGCACAGCTCATTTCAGCGACTGGAGGGACAGCTCAAAGGGCACTGCCTCCTCTCCTAGTGCGGAGAGCACATGATTGCAAGGAGTCCATCTAAACAGATAATAGAATCAGCTACTTTGGGGGATAAATCTACAGAATCATTAACCCAAATGAGTAGCTCTTGCAGAATGTGTCCATGGAACAATTCACAGAATAACAAACAATATGATTCCATCTGCCCGGCATGACTTTAGACACTGGACTTGGTGAAATGAGCCCAAGTTGAGTGATTTTTTTCCCAGTTGTTAGGGTTTTATTGTAAAAGTAAATATAATAATTGGAAAAATAAGTAGAAAATCAGAATGAATGAAAAAATTCCATATTTGTACCCTTGTGCCATGCAGACAAATCAAAATGGTGACCTATTTCCTTCCAGAAATTTTGCCTGGCTTATATTTTTTACATGGCTATAAACACAGCTGAAAAAAAGCCCACAATAACTAATTTGAATCCTATGTCTGTCTCTTCCTAGCCTCACAACCTTGAGCAAGTTACCTTAACACTCTGTATATCTATTTCTTCATCTCTAAAATGGGTATCTATTTCTTCATCTCTAAAATGGGGACAACAGTCCTACTCTCTTTCAGTTTGTGGCAAAAATTAAATGATGCCACATATAAAAACATTTAGCACAGTGTATGCTTGGCTGAGACAAAATTTGAAGTTTTAGCTCTTGTTCTGTGTTGCAGAATTATCAATTTTGATTGAAAGAAAATAGTATGTAGGTTTTTGTCTGCTAAAAGTGGCACTTCCTACTTGTAGACAATTATAAAACGGTAATAAGATTAAGAAAAGGAACCACAACTTCCATGTTCTCTCTCTATTGCATTTGGTCCTCAGGGACACCCAAACTTGGGAACTCTGAGAATCTAGGGAATTTCAAACAAGGATTCTCTAGCACCAAAAGAAAAACAAAGAGAGAGAGAGAATGGAAACAAACCAGGCACTGGTAGCTCATTCTTGTAATCCTAGCTACTAAGGAGGCTGAGTTATGAGGAACATGGTTCAAAGCCAGCCTGGGCAGGAAAGTCCATGAGTTAGCCAGCAAACAGCTAGTAATGGAGCTGTGGTTCAAGTGGTAGAATGCTATCCTTGAGCACAAAAGCTCCGGGATATGTTGTGTCCAGGCCCTGAATTCAAGCCCCACGACTGGCACCACCACCCCCAAAAACCTCAAAAAAGAACAACAAAACCTCCAACCAAACAAAAATGGAACAAAATCTGGAACTCTGAGGAAAGATTCTGACACAAGAGGATGGAAGGTAAAATTTACAGGACACAGAATGATCTGTTATTTTGATAGCAATGGTATTTGATTTCATATCTCAAAACAACAAAGAGTCAAGAACTACATAGTGTTGGGCATTGGAGCTTGTGCCCTTAATCCCATCCATTTAGGAGGCTGAGATCTGAGAATCAAGATTGAAAGCCAGCTTAGGAAGACAAATCTTTGAATTGCTTATCTCCAATTAACCAACAAAACGCCAGAAGTTAAGGTATGGCTCAAGTAGTAGAGTGCCAGCCATGAGTGAAAAGTTGAGTGAAAATGTGAGGCTCTGATTTCAAACCCCAGTATTGCCCAGTCCCCAAATCTGCCTAGAGAGTATTTCTGAAGCATCTATATTTTCTTCTCCACACAGTTCTGTTCTGTGAAAGATAAGCAATGAACATATTTCTCCTCCATAAGCTTTAGTGCCCTTCTGGGGAAGGGAAATGGACACTTATCTGTGTCTAGAATATGCTCTAACTTCTAAATTAGTTTTCAAGTTCAGAGGGGCAATCAACCTTCAAGCCCTAAACATTTTTTAGTCATATTAGCATTTCTAGGTATTGTTTAAGACAATGGTAAGCAGTGATTCTGAAATGGAATGAAATAGGAGTCACAGACAGGGAACAGTCACAGATTTCAACATGGAGATTAAAATGAAATGCACTGCATCTATCCTCAAATGATCAGAATAGCTTTGTCAGATAAGCAGAATGCTGTCCTGTGCTTATACTACTAAGGCTCAAAGTGGGGTTTGTGGGTACTTGTTAGAAAGGCAGATCTGCTGAGACAGAATCTCTGAGGGGAAGCCTCACAGTATATGTTTAGCCTGACTTTCCTGATGAGCTTTCTGAACAATTTGAGAATCACGGGTTTATATTATCTCCCCAGAGGTGTCAAGCATGCATGAGGGTATTATTAGTGATAATATATAATAATATCTAACATTAATTGTGTGAGAAACTATTATTACTCATATCTCCTTTACTTCTCATAGTAATCCTCCAAGTAAGATGTGATTATTACAACAACCTCATAGTAAGGAAACAGGTTTAGAATGATCTTGATGTAACTTGCCCAAGGACACCCAGCTTGGAAGTGGTAGAACCTGACCTTAAACCCAGGGTTGAGTGATGCAAAAATACTACACGTGGTCTCTCTGTATCTATATCTGTTTCTGTCTCCTTCTTTCTCCTCCGTTGGGACTTCTGCCAGGAAAGAAGACACGATTTCCTTCAGATCACCTTGTGGCCCATTTTTACCATCCCTACAGCTAGATAGGACAAGAATGAAGATCTCAGAAGCAGACCCAGCAAGCCACAACTGTTTGGCAAAAGGCAACTTGAAGGAAATAACCAACTACCTCCAGTGTCTTTGGCATTAGTTGTAATGATACTAGGCAGATTCAGTATCCTTGCAGTGGAACCAGTTGGCACAACCACAATGGTGTGCTTGGCATTATCTTTGTTTCTGCTGGCATGGGTCAGTGCCAGGAAGAAGTGAATACCAGAGCCAGTCTAGTGATGCAAGTTGCCCTAGCAGGTAAAGCTTTGCCACAGCACGTCAGGCAAAGGGACAGGAATTTTTTTAAAAAAAAATTGTGTCTTCCATGGGTGCAAGAAGAATTCTTCCATGGGTACAAGAAGAATTCTGGCAGGTTCTACAGGCTGCTTAAAGAGGGTCCAGCTGCCTTTCATGGCAGTGTTATCAGGGGTTGGGGCCTAGGCACAGAAGACGTGAAGCAAGCCTCTAGCAAACAATGACTAGCCAAGCCAAGAAGACCGGACATCCTTATTATGCCTCTTTCAAACCTTCAGGCACCCCTGCAGGTTTGCTTTACAATGTTTCTTAATCTTATGTTTTTTCCCCACAATGAAATTGGAATTAGAAGTTGCTGGATAATTTGTTCCCTCAACCTATATTTATTAAAGTGATTTATCAAAGAGATGTTCCCAGGAGAGAGGCCACATAGCAAATTCTGGAGTGTGAATTACACTTCAGTGTTGAAATTAGGGAGCTGGTTTTTATGCTCATCAGTCTCTGGTTAAGTATGTGTGTATGCTGTGTGTGTATGTGTGTGTGCGTGCACACATGTGCATTTGCACATGCATGTGTGCACACATGTATGTATGCTCGTGTGCATATGTATGCAAATTCAGTTATATGGAGCAGGTCCAATAGTCTAAGCACAATTCTTGGAAGTTAAGCTGCAGAAAAATCAATCAAAGCTGGAGGGAGGAAAAGATCTATAAGAATTCTACCATTCCTATGTGTATGTGTATGTGTGTGTGTGTGTGTGTGTGTGTGTGTGTGTGTGTGTGTGTGTGTATGTGCACGTGTGTGCACGTGCGTGCACACTAGCCTTGAGGTTTGAACTCAGGGCCTGGATTTGTCCCTGAGCCTTTTTGTGCTCAAGGCTACCACTTGAACCACAGCACTACTTCCAGGTTTTTGGAGTAGTTTATTTGAGGTAAGAGTCTCATAGACTTTCCTGCCCGGGCTGGCTTTGAAATGCTATCCTCAGATCTCAGCCTCCTGAGTAGCTAGGATTACAGATGTGAGTTACCAGGGCCTGGCAGCACTTACATTCTTTTTTATTTTTTATTTATTTATTTTTCTGGGGGTGGGGTCCGGTCGTGGGGCCTGAACTCTGGGCCTGGGCGCTGTCCCTCAGCTCTTCAGCTCAAGGCTAGCGTCCTACCACTTGAGCCACAGCGCCACTTCCGGCTTTTTTCTTTTTGCTTATGTGGTGCTGAGGTATCAAACCCAGGGCCTCATGCATGCAAGGCAAGCGCTCTACCATTGAGCCACATTCCTAGCCCCCTACATTCTTTACTATAGACCCTTTACCTTATATTTTATTTGCAGGCAGTAAGTGTTACTTGTCACTTAAAAGTCGCCATCCTTATCAACATCTTCCAACATACACCCACTATTATGTAGTGGACAATACCACTTTCCCTCTTCTCACTAACTTACGAAGCTGGGCACCTTATCAGTGACTCTGAGGAAGATGGAAGATAAATGCTAACTAACCCTCCTCCAAAGTGAAGAATAGAGCCATGTGTCCACTAGTGCGTTTATATTTCTCATAGAAGTATGAGGAACTAAGTTTGAATTCCAACTCTGACACTTAACATCTTTGTACCTCTTCTGTGAAATGGAAATAACAGAACTGTCTACCTCATATACAGCATTGTGTTGCTCAACTTACCCACTGAAAGCAAGAAAAGCATAAAGCAAACAGCCCATCAGTGCAAGCACTTAGAATTGTGATGATGCTCATTATTTATGGTCTCGTGGGAAATGCCTTTTGTTTTGTCTTAACCAGGTCTCAGAAATGTAAAATTAGTTTTCCATATTTCTTCAGAAGATTGATTATTTGTCAAAAGCCAGCATCCAGATTTCATTTCTGTTCTCTTCCACTGACCACTGAAATCATATGTCTGGTAGTTTAGGTGTGATCAGTTTCTTTTTCCCTTAGCTTGACATTCCCCCTTTCCCAATACCAAAGTCGCCTGCCATGTAGACACAGCCTTCATATCTGATCATCCTGGCCCAGATGTTTTTAGCTTTTATCTTTTGATCAGTTATAATCACTTCTGCTTTTTCCTGGTGGCAGATTGCTTTATTCTAAAGGATGCAGGTCAAGGCCCCAATTTACCAAGAACCTCCCTCACAGCCCTGTGTCATAAAATTTCCTTCCTTATGAGACTCCAAAAGTAGCATGTATGATTTTTTGATTGAGGTGCACACACATAGAGGTGACTGAGATCTCAGGGCCTCCTCCTCCAGGCTTCTCTGGAAGTTGTAAGTTAAAGCAGAAGTAAGTAGGTATATAAGCACACATGTGCACACAGGCTATATTAAACATCTTCTGCCCCATAGTACAAAGATTGTTCATGAATGAGGAAATTGGCATTCAGGATGAAATGACAGCAATACTACTACTAATTACCAGTATTAGTTAGGATAGGCTGTTGTGCTGCAGTAACAAATAACCCCTAAATTACAGGGTTGCTTTTCATTCATATCACATGTCCAAAACAGGACATTGAGGTCTCTGAGGGATCCAGGGACCCAGGCTGTTAGAGGTTCCATTGCCTCCTCACTTAGCTTCAATGTTTGCTAAAGCAAGTGACAAGAGCACATGGAAAACTTGTACCTACTCTTCTATGCTGAACACCTATTAGCCAGCACAAGTCATGTGGCCCCACCCCTTTGAAGAGGCCTGAGGAGTGCATTCCTCAGTGCATGTAGAAAGTGAGAAAACAAGGTATTGGTGAGCTGATATTAGGATTTGGAGGGAGTGAGCCTTTGAGCCCAGAGGGCTCCAACCAAGGTCTGGTGGGCTCTAAAGCCTCCGATCTGTCTTTGGAGCAAGGAGGAATATCCCCATGACGCTTAAATTTCATTACACAAAGGTTGCATTACCCTTCCTGGCCATGTGCTAGAAAGTAGAGAAGCTGGAAAAATAGGAGAAAGTGTTTAGTCACCAATGATATCCCGAGTACCAATCATTCAACAACTTTGTTTAGTGTCTACTATAGGACAGACTAGATACTTTAGACATAGCATTGAATGCAACAGATATATTAGGTTAGGTATCTAACCTCATGAAACATCTGTTCTACAGAGATTAAGAAGATAAATGGTGTTCTGGCATTATCTATTAAAGATAAAGATATACACACCCTGCGATTCACTAAGTTCTCTCCTGGATGTAGGCAATATGTACATATGCATCATCTTCATATACAAGAGTGTTCACAGTCATTGTTATTCGTAATTTTTCAAAACTGAGAATTCCCCAAGTTTTTTTAATGTGAGTATAGAAATTGAGACTACTCGCACAATGGAACAATATAGAACAACTAGAATAAACATAGTGTGCTTATGCAAAAATGTAAATAATCTCATAAAAATCTCCTAAATATAACTTTGAGTGAAGAACATCAGATATGAGGATGCAAGATCCCATTTGAAAAGTTGTCATTACTAAGCCGGGCGCTGGTGGCTCACGCCTGTAATCCTAGCTACTCAGGAGGCTGAGATCTGAGGATCGCGGTTCAAAGCCAGCCCGGGCAGGAGAGACCGTGAGACTCCTATCTCCAATAAACCACCAGAAAACCGGAAGTGGCGCTGTAGCTCAAGTGGTAGAGCGCTCGCCTTGAGCTGAAGAGCTGAGGGACAGCGCCCAGGCCCAGAGTTCAAGCCCCATGACCGACAAAAAAAAAAAAAAAAAAAAAGAAAAGTTGTCATTACTAAACAACAGCATTCAGAAATGGTCCTGTGGGTGTTATAACTCTAAAAAGAAGCAAAGCAGTGACACGAGAAGTCAAGGCACTGGTAGTGATCATTGTAGAGCAGGTTATTTCACAAAGGTGAAAGGTAATAACTGGGGAGTAAAGGGACTCTGGAGATATTGGCAATGTTTTATTTTATTTTTTTACCTAAGTAGTGATTTTAGACTCACTTCATAATCATTTATTAGGCTGTACACTTTTAATTGCTTTGTACTTTGTTTGGTTTCTGAATGTGGAATTTATTATCTTGAAATATTCAGAATAATGACTTTTGTGAATTGTTTTTCCAGAAAGAAGATAAATGATGTAAAATGTAATAGACTAAGTATATGGTATACCACAGATCAATAAGAACTATGGAGAACCACCAAGCAGGGTAAGAGGACAGAGAAGGTAAAGGGGTTGTAGTGTTTTAAATGGGGTAGTCAGGGACTGGGAAGGTAGCTCAGTGCTTACCTTGCATACATGAGGCCCTGGGTTTGATTCCTCAGCACCATATAAACAGAAAAAAGCTGGAAGTAGCACTGTGGCTCTAGTGGTACAGTACTGGCCTTGAGCTGATAAGCTCAGGGACAGCGCGAGGCCCAGAGTTCAAGCCCTATGATAAATAAGGCACAAGGTAAGTGGAGATCTACACAGAAGAGTCAGAGCTCTATGAGTATTGGAGGGGAAGCATTCCAGGTAGAAGGAACAGCAAGTGTGGAGGTCTTGAAGCATGACCTTGCATATCCCATGTAGTAGAGGAAGTACCACTGAGGTGTAGTAAGAGAGTGAAAACAGTACATGGTGATCAGAGAGGCCTGGGCTTAGAGTGCATGTGCCCTTTGAAGGTTGTTGAGACTGTGGGTTTTACTTGGAATAAAATGAGAAGATGCAAATCCTGACTGGAAGAGAAAAAAAAGAAGAAGGTCTGTGGCTAGATGGATAAGTAGAGTAGAGGAAGAGCCTTTACACATATACTCTGGACTACTAACTTGCTCCTACAAAGAAGAAACGTGTACAGCCCTATCTTACAGCCAGAAAAGTAGTTTGATCTGTTGGTATGATGTTGAGTCATCAGACAAATGCTTGTCTGATATCAGTCAGTCTTTCCACCAACTAAAGGGATTGGCAAGATGTGTCCTGAAATCCCTCTGGTGAACTCATTTCCCCTTCTGCACATATCCATGGCTTCCTGTTCCATGCACCTGTTAGCCTTTGCTATATGTCTTTCTCCCGTGACTGGAGCATAGAAGCCTTGGGGGCTTAATATTTCTAGGAACAGCCCTCAACCAACAAAGAACAGGTTGAAAATGTATAGCCAGCTATATTCTAAAGTATGTTCCATTCAGCTCCACCTCTCAAAAGCTCCCCCCAAAGGGCTTACCCACAGTTGTTCATGCTGCAAGTTTGCTCATTAATACACCATTGTCTATCTTTTGGTCACTTGTGCCACCTCTCCAGATCCTGGCCACCTCATAAATAATAGTGGGTATCCTACTCCTCATCTCATGGCCACTTTTTGAAGAAGGTGACCTACAACGATGGCAGAGTTAGGTGGGGCATTTCACTTTTAGAGCTCTTAGTTTCTGCACTTTACAATGAAGATGTCATATGAGATGAGTCCAGGATCCATTTGAGCCTGTAAATGAAATCAGAGTTCAAGAAGTTCCTAGTCCTGATCCTCCTCCACTGCTGCCTTTTTCCCTCCTCTCTGTGAAACGGGCCAAGTCCCAGAAGCTCTAGGATGCTTTGCCTACTACAAGATGGAGGCACCAGAGCCCCCCTTTCCCAGGGCCTAAGCAGGAAGCCCTCCTGTCTGTGGCTGGCTCTGCAATTCTCCCTTCCTGTGGATGTGCTGGGAACAGCTCCCCTTTTGTTTTCTCCTCTGATCCCCATCTGCTCAGCAACTGCCCAAATTCAATTCAGGCGTCGCGTGCCCCCAGCCTCTAGTCAGGCATTGTCTGTTGGAATCACTCCAATCCCCCTAAACAAAGGCTTGCAAATCTGAATAAACCCTCTGACATCAGCCTGGTGGGTCAGAAGCTGAGCAGGACAGTCCTCACAACTGCCTCTTTTAAACCCGTTGGCTTTACTGACCTTTGTCTAACCCTCCAATACAACATACTCCCTTGTCACCATCACGCCAGACGCCACATTGCCACATTGACTTAGCTACTCTGCTGAGCCAACAGGACACTTCCATTTGGGGGAACCTGAAATCTTTCTATTTTGAGGTTCATCTGTGTCACTTTATAGAAAGCAACTCCAAAGGGTATGATTTTTGAGAAATTCATTTTGTCATCAGGGGAGTATCAGACATTATCTCTGTGTGGGGACTGAGCAGAAAAAATATTACTGGAAATTCCTTAACTGCATAATTTATTTCAACTTCACTTTACTTTCTCCTTCTCGTGCAAAGAGATTCTGTCTTCTACTAGGTGCCCCAGTTTAAACCTGTAATCACAAGTATTTCATTGTTCATTATGCTTGGAATCAAATTTAAAGATAAAGCATCCAGCTCCTGTGGTGCTTTCAATAGAGCTAACCTAGTCACTTTTACTGATTCCAAAGCCCAAAATAATAGGCAAAATGTCTACCAGAAACTCTACTCCAAGGCTGATACCATATGCATGCTTAAAAGATGAGAGAGAAAAAATTGCTCCATTTCTTGTTGCTTTGGATTGGTTTTTGTCTTGCTTAGACATGACAACAGTCTTTGTTTTGCTTTCTATCTGGCAAGTCTTTGCTGCTATTTCAATAAGTTTATGACTCATATTTACCTGTACCTCCTAGTTTGATCACTTTATGGAAAATCAAAATCACAATTCACCTAAACGTTCCTTCTTAGTAAAATAAAGATCACCACCCACCAAAAGGAGCATGGTATCATGGTCTTTAAATGTCTTTGGGGGATGGGAAAACAAATCTTTGTAAAGAACCAGTCTCAAAAGTTTTGTGCAATGGACTTGTTGGTTAGTTAATGCCATGCACATTTATGGAAAGTTTGCCAGTCCATGGTTAAGTATGTGGTATAAATGAAACCAATTTTTCCACATGGTTAGATTTTCTTCAAGGAAAAAATTATCTGGTTCCTCTAATCTTTCTGTAAGAAGCACAAAAGAAAACGGTAGTGCCTCTAAGTGGTCCTATTAGTAGAATAATAAAAGGGCTCTGAAATAAATCACAAATCTGACATTGCCGAAGACAGAGCAAACCTAGAACTTTTTCTTTCCTTCAATATTCTATGAGCATGTCTCAGACCAGGTAAAGAGATATTACTGCCCAAGGATGAGTTTGGTTTAAGAAAGAGGCAATATGTGCAAAGTGCTCAGACATCTGAATTCATGCTTTCAAGTTTATCACTAACTACAAATGAATCAAAAGAATGAATGGGAAACTTGACCAAGGAGATTAGGAAGGCAAAAGGACTTACTCAAGTGTTCTCCTTTTGAAGTCAGTGGTTATTTCTGACACCATGCCATCATAGAGTCCATTTAACCGAGTCAGCATTTGACAGTGCTCCCAAACTAAAATGTGCCACGGTGGGTACCACTCCCACAGCTTGAGGTTCTTGATGAATGAACTAACATCACAATGTCGAATCTAGAAGGGACTTCAGAAATAATCTGTGAGCAGTTCTGAATTAGGGATACTATTGCCTTTTAAATGTATTTAGCAGTATGGCTGGGTGCCAGTGGCTTGTACCTGTAATTCTAGCTACTCAGGAGGCTGTCCCTGAACTTTTTCAAGGCTACAGCTCTACCACTTGAGCCACAGCTCCACTTTAGGTTTTTAGGTGGTTAATTGGAGATAAGAGACTTACAGACTTTCCTGCCTGGGCTGGCTTTGAACTATGATCCTCCAGATCTCAGCTTCCTAAGTAGCTCAGATTACAAACCTGTGCTACCAGCTTCAGGCTATTCCTGAATCCTTTACAGCTGATAAATATTCCAAGAACCTGGCACCCTTTAAGGGCAGGAACTTCATCATTGACCTCTGTTTCCTAGGGCTCTGGTCTAGTACCTGGCATATAACCAGGGCTGAAGCAGTATATATCAATGGATTGATTAATTTACATAGAAATGGCTTCCTTCTGCTTTGTCCTAATTAAAGCCAGAGCAAAGAAGACATCCTGGCCTCCAGGGCCAATTCATGCTACCAATTATCACGACATTTGAAACTGTATTTTTATATATTGAAGATAATTTTTAAAAGTCAGTTGTTAAATGGTTTAGAAGGAAGGCAGTTCTGTATTTTTCCCACCATACTTTAGGAGACCTACCCTTCCCCTTACCCAAGAAATGGGGTGAAGAGTCTGCCTGGGAAGATAGTGAATGTCCCAGTGCACATAACTGCAAAGGATCCCACTGGCTTTACCAACAAAATATGTATTCAGTAAATTGTAGACCAGACGCTAGGAAATTCAGGGATTAACAATTTGAATCAAGTCCCTGCTCCATGAAATTTATAGGTGGAAAAAAACCCCCACTAATCCAAACACCACACTTTGAATGTGGAATTTCATGGGGCAAAAAGCACAATGATAGTCAGGGCAGGGGCCCTGGGGAAAGTCAAGGAGCAACTGGAAGAATGCTGAGGTACCAAACAAGGTAAATAAGGTAGAGGTGAGAAGATTGTCTCTACTCCTACAAAGGCCTGAAAGTAGCCGCAGCCCAGCAGCCCAGAGCCGTGTGAGAGCAATAGGAAGGAAGATGAAGGCACAGGCAGGAGCATCCCAGGTTGTTGTCAGGGCTATGTTCAGGATTGTAGGATAAGATCAATCAGATAGCACAGAAGGGGCTAAAGCAGTAGTGGGGTGGGGAGGAAAGTAGCGGTAGGGGTGAGGAGGAAGTGATGGTGAGGAAGATTTTGGAAAGGTTATTTCAACTTGAAGGTGTAAAAGCGTCTGGACAAAGATGAGACAGGGAGCTCAAGAAACTAACCCCTCCCAAAGCTAATAACCAATTACTAAATGGGCAAAGGAGCTAAGGAGAGACTTCTCAGAAGAAGAGTAAGAATGGCAAAGAACCACGTAAAGGAATGATCATCATCCCTGGCCATAAAGGAAATGCAAATCAAAACAACTCTGAGATTCCATCTCACCTCAGTTAGATTGGCTAACATTGTGAATTTGAGCAACAAATGTTGGCAGAGAAGTGGGGAAAGAGAAACCCTACAGTTCTGTTGGTGGGAATGTAAACTACTACCACCATTCTGGACAGCAGTCTGGAGGTTCCTTAAAAAAACTAAACCTACAACCCAGCCATACCATTCCTGGGCATCTACTCTGAACATCATAACCCAGGATATAATAAAGACACCTGTACATCCATGATCATTGCTGCACTATTCACAATAGTCAAGATATGGAAACAGCCCAAATGCCCCACAGTAGATGAGTGGATTCCAAAAATGTGATACCTATATACAATGGAATTTTACACAGCCATTAGAAAGAATAATATCTCACTTGCAAGGCAATGGATGGACCTAGACCAAATCCTATTAAGTGAGATAAGTCAAGCTCAGAGAGACAAATGGCACATATTTTCTCTCATATATGGAAGCTAGAACTAAAATATACTAAGACATAATAAATTATACAGGTCTCTAGACATTAACACACAGTGAGACCAAAGGAGGCTACTCTTAGGAGAGGAACAGAAAGGCAAAATGCCTATGTATTTCTGATCATACAAGATAATATTCACTGAAGTGAGCTCCAGGAAATGAAAGCAAAAGATTTTTTCTTCGTTGCTGTTTTTGTGTTCTTTTTTGGTTCTTTTTGTTTGTTTATGTCTTTGGGAGGGGAGGGGAGGCACAGAAATGGAGGGACAATGGATGAACTAATGCAGCAACGGTACTCATTGGACACTGTGGAAAATGCACTACACAACTCATGGGTGGGGGGAAGAAGGGAAAAATGGGAGAGCAAGGGAGGAGGTGACATTATCCAAAAAGAAATGTACTCTTAACCTGACTTATGTAACTGTAACATTTCTGTGTGTCACCTTTATAATAACAACAAAAAATTTAAAAAGAAGCATATAGGAGGATTGTAATCCAGACCAGCATAGATAAAAATGTGAGTTGGTATTTGAAAAATAATACAAAATGGAAAAAAAAAGAGGAGAGGGGCCAAAAGGAAGTCACTTGAAGGGTGCTTGAAGAAGATGGAGGCATGGGCTATTGAAGTGGTGCGCAGTTAGGAGGGGAGAATTGAGAGGCACCTGAGAGGAGATAGATTAGATGTGGGGTGAGAGGTACATTGCCTATGTGGAGGGGGTAGTCACGGAAACGATCTGGAAAGGCAATAGGTCAATAGGAGCAGATCTTAGGCTGCAAGACAGGGATGGGAAAATACAGAACAACCAGAACAGCGAGTGTGTGTGTTTAGATTCACAGTGACCAAGTAGAGAGGATTTCTTGAGAAAGAGGAATACTGGTTTTCCCAAAGGGAAAGTGAATCATGCTGACCATTCATTCTTTGAAGTTAAGGGATTGTCCAGTTTCTGGTAATTAATGAAATCACTAGCACTCAACATAGAGACAAAACATCATCCGGGTGCTGGTTGCTCACACCTATAATCCTAGCTTCTTAGGAAGCTGAGATCTGAAGATCTACAATCTGAAGTCAGTTCAGGCAAGAACATGTATGAAACTCTTTTCTCCAGTTAACAAAGAAAGAAAAGAAAGGAAAAGAAAGGAAAAGAAAGGAAAGGAAAGGAAAAAAAGAAAGTAAGGAATGAAAGAAGGAAGGAAGGAAGGAAGGAAGGAAGGAAGGAAGGAAAGAAGGAAGGAAAGAAGGAAGGAAGGAGGGAGGGAGGGAGAAGTGGAGCTGTGAATCAAGTGGTAGAGTGCCAGCCTTGAGTGAAAAAGCTAAGGGATAGTGCCCAGATCCTCAGTTCAGGCCCCAGTGCCAGCACATACACAAAAATAAGCTCTCCACAAACCTGACACATGTCCTGTATGTTCCCTAACTGAATTTCCTCCATGTGAAAAACCCTGCACATGTTTTTCTTAGCAGTGATGGAAACAGTAATCAAATGAAATATCAACTGCTTCTACTCAGAGACCGGGTTTAGGAGAGGAGGGGATTGAAATCCAGACATCACTGGACGTGTGTGTGTGTGTGTGTGTGTGTGTGTGTGTGTGTGTGTGTGTGTGTGTGTGTGTGTGTGTGTGTGTGTGTGTGTGTGTGTGTGTGTGTGTGTGTGTGTGTGTGTGTGTGTGTGTGTGTGTGTGTGTGTGTGTGTGTGTGTGTGTGTGTGTGTGTGTGTGTTGAAACAAACTTTGCAGTTTTCTTTAAGCTATTCTAAAATGATTACCTCCATCCAGAGGAAAGCTTTATTAGCCTGAGCTTAGAGTCACTGCAGGGGAAGCATCTTAGTTTCTTTCCTCTCTGTGGCCCAAAAATGAAGGGGTGAACCCATTTAACTACCACAGAGCCCAAAGCCACCAGGCAATACACCCCTCTAGAGACTTAGAGCAAAGTGAAAGGCACTCAATAACAGAAGACCCCAAACAACAAGAGCAAACAGGATGCAGTGGGATTGATCCAACATCCTTTCCTGTGAATTCCACACTGTCATACCCCAAACACGAATCTTTTCCTAAGAACAAAAACTTAAAATCTTTGGGGATGATTCCAATCTTGACTATTCCCTCATACTTTTAAATAGCTACTGTGAACTGACTTTTCCTTTTTTTACAAAACAAAAACTGTGCAAAGTGGCAAGACGTAAATAAATAATTCAAAGACTTTGAGTTGGAGTCTGTGTGGACTGTGGGTGGCTCTGTCTCATTTCTGTTTTATGCTGTTGTCTGCACTGGGAATGTAGAGGGAGAGCAATTTTTCTCCTAGAAAAACAATGTGTCAGCTCTCTTTGCCAGCTTCTGTGACACTAAAGGCATTGCAGTGTTAGCCAAACTGGAGCCAACTGAAGCATCCGCACTCCTGAACGGGAACCACATCGTCTGCTGCACATTGTGGTCCTCCTTTCCCAAACCTCCCTGCCCCATTTCTCTTTTGATCATTCTTTGTAGGCATGCATGTGTTTTCATGTGTTTTCTACACATATGCGCATGCGCGTGCATACACACACATACACACACATACTGATATCTTAAGAGCAGTTTTTAGCTCTTTGACACATAATAAAGGCATCCATTCCCAGCTAAATCAGGCCTTCTGTTCAAAGTGTTTTCCCTAGAAAATACTGAAGCTTCTAATTAAATAACTCAACAAACAGCAGGAAGGGATAATGTGAAAATCAGAGCAGCATTCCAGCTTACTGACAAGCAGCCCATGGTTGTTGATAGACTTCAGAAAATCAAGCTGTGATCCCTTCCTGCTGACGTGCTTAGAATGGAAGGAACGAAAGAATGGAGAGAGGGAAGGAGGGAGGGAAGGGAGGAGGGAGGAAGGGAGGAAGGCAAAGAGGGAGGGAGGGAGGGAGGGAGGGGTTCAAAAGGAATAGTGGAGCAGGCATGAAGTGAGGCCTCAGGCTGGGTAACACAATCCTCACTATGGAAATGGAAATGGGAGAAGCAGTGGTGTGAAGTTCAAAGAAAAGAATGGATAAAGAAGCAGAGCAAGAGAAGAGAATATGGAGGGACACTTTTCAATGACCTCAATCAGCTCTGGCCCTCCCCACAGAGGATGTGCGCAGAGTTGAGGCTCTTATTCTCCTAGGTCTAGAGCACAACTTCTCTCCAACATCTCAAGGTGGCTGTTAACAATTCTCTTCTCAAGAAAGCCATTTTGCAGGTGGGCATTGCTGATGAGCACTGCACAGACAGCAAAGGGGGACTGTATTCCTCTCTGGTCATTTACCTAGGCAGAGCTACCACCAAAGAATGCCACTGGGCCACACACAGACTGGAAGCAGAGAGGGTGAGCAAGTGCCAGCTGTCACCATCCCTCCATGAGTTGTAGCGATGATCTGATGGCCCCTCACCCACCTACTGCATCAGCACTTGTCTCCTAGAGGCCCATCTTCTCATGGTTCCAGAGGGTTCTTGTAAAGACCTATGGCTGACTTGTCTTCCTTCTGCCCTGGCCCTCCATTGGACCTTCTTATGCTCAGAGTCAACACCAATTCTGGCCTCTCACCTCTCCTCTATCTTCTCCTGTGGCTTTTCCCTAGTTTCCTCCCTCTTAGCTCTACCCTGCTCCTTGCTGCTCTTGGAACCCACCAACTCTGTTCTGCCTCTGGGCTTTTGCCTTTCCTCTTTTCCATGCCTGAACTGCTCTTTCCCAGACAGCCAGGCAGGATTGGCAACTCTGACTCATTTGTTTTCTGTAAACATATCACCTCCTCCTAGAGGTCTCCTTTTACCTCCCCACCTGCATTCCATCTGTCCCTTACTCAGCTTCATTGGCTATCAGAGCCATTGCCCCTACCTGCCATTGTATCCTTCATTGCTCTGTTTATTTTGCATTGTCTGGCTTCCCCAGGAGGGAAGCTCCATTCCCGAGTTCCCTGCCACCTTTTTGACATCTACAGCAATGCCAGAGCACACAGTAGGGACTCAATAGATAGTGCTCACATTGAGTCAAGTGATCCTAGGAGAGAAAGAAGAGCACACAACAGTGCTGAGGGGCTTAAGTCAGGCAAGGCCTCCGTCCAGATCTATCCAAGGCCACCACTGACTGCTCCCTGGGCATCATTCAGTTGCTCATCTGGTGTCTGTGTCAGTGTGCCTAGAGTTGTTTAGCACTCCCCAATGACAGATCTAGAACATCCTAAAAAGATGATACATTTCTAAATATTCAAAAAATGAAGCATTCCAAGGTAACATATTCATAGGAGTTGCCTTCCAGGGTGCATGTTTTGATTTCTGTTGTGTTTCCTTTTCCCCTTTTCTCTCTTTTTTTAAAATTTCAAGCCAACAATCCTATCCTGAAGCCACATAATCAAAAGTGTTGGGAGAAGGGGCAAGTTAGTTAGCACTCCCAGAGAGAATTGGTTCATTCCTTAGAGAAGAGCCGGAGATAAGCTGCCATGAAGTGTCCCCATGGGGAAACCCTACACAGCTGTCACCTGAAGAGACCCCGTATGGGGCTTTCTGTGACTATTTCTTAGTGCTGACCTGACCCAGTCGTCCACATGTACTATTTGCAGGGCGATAGCACACTCTGGGAACAAATCTGTCCTGTAGGTTTAGTTACTTATAATCTGAGATGATATAACCAATATTAAGCAAAACAACAATGCTCTTGAGGGAGGCACCATATATATAATGGAAGCTGAGCACTAGAAGGCAACTTTCTAGATTAAAGCTTCCCTTAGTAGTACTGGCTGGAGCCATTTGGGGTTAGACCATGCCTTGCTGTGGTGAGTTGTCATGGGCATTATAAAATGTTTAGCAAGCCCGGCACTGGTGGCTCACACCCATAATCTTGGCTATTCAGAAGGCTGAGATCTGAGGATTGTGGTGCAAATCTAGCTGCCTACCCCCTTCCAAGGAAAGTCTGTGACACTCTTATCTCCAGTTAACCACCAGAAAACCAGAAGTGGTGCTATAGCTTAAAATGGTTGCACGCTAGCCTTGATTGAGAAAGCTCAGGGACAGTGCCCAGGCCCTGAGTTCAAGCCCCAGGACTGACAAAACAAAACAAAATGTTTAGCAGCCTCCCTGGTGGCTAACCTATTAAATGCTGTCTACCTCCAATTGTGACAACCCAATCTCCAGACATTACCAGATGTCCCACGGGGGTGAAGGCAGAGTCTCTCCTCTCAGGTCCTGCCATCCTAGACAAAGCCACAGAAAACAAGAGGAAACAGGAGAACAAGTCACCAGGCATCCATTCATTTGGGGCTGGGGTTGGGAGTGAAAGGGAAAGCAAAGAAGAACTGCAGAGGCAGAAGAGCTGAGGTTCAGAGAAGAGAAACATCTTTCTCCACAAAGATCAAACTCAACTGGCCGATAAGGCCAGTGGGCGGAGTTGTCCCCACCAAGACCTCCCCTGGTGGGTTGCTTTGAAGGGAGCAGAGTGTTTATAAGCAGGCCAAAGGGGCACTGAAGCCTATTAAAAAGGGAGTGCCTTGTGGTTTCACAGATATCTTATCAAACGTCCTTTAAGAATTCAAAGCAGAAAGAAATCCAAATGCTGCTACCCCTGAATGCTCCTTTCCTTAAACTTGAAGAGTAACCAAACTTCCTGTCAACAAGAGGAGCCTGAAATGATTAAAGCAAAAGGGAGCATTCCCTCTATTGTATCTGCTTTTAATCCTCAGAGAATTTTCCTTCTCAACACTCAAACAAACAAATTGGGATTCGTTGATGCTAACTGCAGAGAGCTTTGCTCAAGGAAGGAAAAGGAAATCACTTCCACCCCAAGTGTAGTGAAAGAAGAAACAAGGGGGGGATGGAGGGGTCTGAGAAAATTTTGCATTGGGATCAATGGTGCACATCCTTAAGGGCATTTGACCAGCAGTAGCTGCCAGTTCCCTGGAGAGGCCAACCAAGGGAGGCTGGCAGGGTCTTTCTTTCATTTATCACTCAGGAGCCTGAGCAGTCAAGAAAAGTTAAGCACTGCTTTTTATCATACAACAAAAGGTGCAAAGCAAGCTAGCCAGGCCACCAGTGACTCACACCTGTAATCTAGTTACTCAGGAGGTTGAGATCTGGGGATCTCAGTTTAAAACCAGCCTGAGCAGGAAAGTCTGTCTGTGACATTTTTATCATCAATTAATCACCAAAAAGCCAGAAGAGGAGCTGTGGCCCAAGTGGTAGAATGCTAGCCTTAACCACACCCCATCCCCCTGAAAAAAAATAACAGGGAGGAATCACCCAGGCCCTAACTTCAAGCCCCAGAACTTGATGCACAACATCTCCAGGACTCTAGTGTACTTAATAAAGGCTAAGTAAATAAACAAAGATGTTTTGAGAAAATAAAAATCTTCACACGTGGGTAGTTTGCTTTATTACAGACTCCAGTTTAGCAATAACCCATCAAGCTCTGATCTAACCCCAGAAACAAGCCTAACAGGGTGAACTGGTGAGAGAAGGCAAACTGAGAGCCATCTTCCCACCTTTGGCCTCTGAGAAGTAGATGTCTGATCAGTGTTCCAGGGTGATTTGCTAAAGGTAATTTATATGAAAGCCTTTCCTTGATTACACACTTTGTGAAAGCTTGGTTCATTTTTAGTTTTTATGGTACTGGAGATTGAACTCAGGGCCTCATGCTTGCAAGACAAAAGTTCTACCACTTGAGCCACAGCTTCAGCCCTTTAAAAATTTTTGGTAGATTTTTACATTTTAACTAATGTTATTTAATGTTAATTAACATTAATTTAATTTTATCCTCCTTCTTACATTACATTAACTCCATGTTTTATTTTTGAAATATGGTCTAGCACTAACTTTACGAAGACCAGCCTTGGACCAAAATCTTCTAATCTCTGCCTCACAAGTAGCTAGGATTACAGGTATACATCATGGCACCCAACTAGCTGTGTTCATTTGCCCATGCAGTTAATTCTTAGCTTCATTTTTAAGTAAGATTGGGCACCTCAATTGACATGGTCACTCATGATGTTAACAGTAAGAGCATCAACATTTACAGAACACTTACTACATGCTAGTTCAAAGCACTTCACATAGATTAACTCATTTAATCCAAACCAAAGTCTTATTGTACCTTCTGTAACTACAAATGATCTGTACCTACTTTTCCTTCTCCTTGACACATCCTCCCAAACTTAGAAACATGCCTAAAAGTAATAGGCAAACACATGTTTAGTCCGTCAAAATTACAAAATTTTAGTCTAGAAATTTTTTGTGCTAGACTACAAAGTGGTGCCATCCAGGTACTGGTAGCTCATACCTATAATACTAGCTACTTGGGAGAGAATAGGAGATTTGGGGTTCAAAGCCAACCCAGCAGAAAGTTCCCAAATCCTCTTCTTAATCCATGGTGGATGAAGTGGCATGCATCTGTCATTCCAAACTACATGGAAGGCTGGGATGAAAAGGATAAAGGTTTGCCAGCCCAAGGAGAAACGTTTGTGAGACTCTATCTCTCTGGCGGAAAGATAGATGGGGTGGCATGTGTCTGTGACCCAGTTACACTGGGAAGCCTCAAGTAGACAGATCACAAGTCAGGCACATGCCCAGGTGGGAAGCAAGAAGCTATTTAAAAAATAATCAGTGAACTGGGTGCCAGTGGCTCACGCCTGTAATCCTAGCTACTCAGGAGGCTGAGATCTGAGGATCGCAGTTCAAAGCCAGCCAGGACAGGAAAGTTCATGAAACTCTTATCTCGAATAAACCACTAGAAAACCGGAAGTGACGCTGTGGCTCAAGTGGTAGAGCACTAGCCTTGAGCTGAAGAGCTGAGGGACAGCCCCCAGGCCCAGAGTTCAAGCCCCATGACTGACAAAAAAAAATCAGTGGAAAACAGGGCTGGAGGCACGACTTGGTTGTATTGTGCCAGCCTAGCAGGTACAAAGCCTTGGGTTCAAATCCCTGTGCCACTCAAAAACCAAATGGCCCCCGTCATTCTCCTCCTGGTATGTGTATTCCTTTGCAATACAACCATTCAGGTCCTCCTATCAACAGTCTATTTCCCAAGCCCTTGAATTTGTGTTAGGTTTTGTAAATTGCTTTGGCCACTGCAGTGCAGCAGCAGTGTATAGATTAGTTCTAACCCAGGGTCTGGATGGCTCTGCCAACTTATCCCATGCTTAGAATCCTAAGCTCCAGCAGGCCTGCAGGAAACATGAGACACCTCCTACATGGGCCAATCAGGCTTCAGCTAACTTGTGGGCTGACTGTGGACATGGGAGCAAGCCCAGCCAAGATCAGCCTGTCCTGCCCTGGCTGAGACAATCACCCAGCTCAGCCACAAACTACATAAGGTATTTGTTGGTTTAGTCACTAAGTTTTGGGATAGCTTGTTTCCCAGTAAAGGTGTAACATTCAGATTATGTCCCTTTACCTTGTAAAGGAAACTCTCTAAGCCAGTAGCAATTTACAGTGTTTCTGAAGTTTTAATGGACTCTTTCCTTTCTTGTGTGTGTATATACACACATGCACATGCTGAGGAACTCAGGGAAGCATTGCTCTAGATCATTCATCACAGGAGTCACTGGCCTTTTTATGTTCTGCAGGTTTAAGGAACAGCAGCTCTTACTCTTACAGATTTTGCTGCTGTTTTAAGTACAGTTAACTTCATGGGACCCATAACAACCAGTGTGATAAGAAAGAAGAGTCAGTAAGATTCCCAGATCTTCCCATTTCTCTTCTTTACTGTGATTTGGGAAAAAAAATCAAAGCCAAGAATGCACTATTTTACCTTCAATAAAACAATCATTAGAGTATCTTCTAGAAAATCAAGAAATCAAGAAATAATAGGAAACAACTATAAGAAGTAGACAAGAATGAACGGGCTAGAAACTAGTTAAGGATACACTTTGAATGAAAATCAACTTAAGCCCCCCCCCCCTTCCATGCAATGTCATTCACTGCCTTCCAGAATGAACTCCCCCACAAGCATTCCAAAACATTTCTGGAAATTCATCTGCTTCCAATAGCAAGTTTATTTTTTAGTCCAACTATCCTTCTCAGAGTTCATATAATCCCTCTAATTTCTCCTTGGAACAAGATTTAGATGGCAGGAAGATATAATTATTACTATCATTATGATCAAGTTTCTGTTGATCAACACTGTATAAAAGATCCAGGTGCAATTTTCCAAAAGCTACCACAAAAGTAAATTGTAGCATATGTGACTTAAGTTCTCCTTTTTTAAAAAAAAATAAAGCACTTCAAAGGTTGTTCAAAAGTCATCCAATAAACAATAAGTATTTCTAAAATGAGTTACATGTCAAAACATACACCCAACAAACCAGGACTACTTCAAAAGAGCCAACAGTCAAAGGTCCAGGGAGGAAATCAAGGTTCTTCCTCATGGTGAGCTCAGCTACTAAGTTTGGTGAAGGCTATTTTGGACTAACAAATATAGAAGGGATGAACATGAAGCCATTATAATATATCATTATTCAGACAAGAATCATCAATAAATGCTAAAAGTAGCTGGAGAAAGTTGGATGAGGAATGGATTATTTTATAGCTTCCAACAAATTTTATGTGCTCATTACAAATGGGAAATGCCTACCCAGATGTGTGACTGGGTACCTACCTCAGTTTCCATCCCATTACTCCTGTGTTCTATTAGGGCCAGAGTCCTGCCAGATTCTACGATGTAGCCTGATCTATTGTCTTACCTCTGAGCCTTCAGGCACACTGCTTTCTCTGTTGCCATTTTCATCCACCAGATTCCATCTCCATAAGTATATTTACTAAATTCATGTTGCTTAGGCAGTAGCAAAATTTATTTGCTGACCACGAGAAACAACCCCTCAAAGGACAGTCACCAATAGAAGTTCTCTGCTAGTCTTTAAAAGAATCCCTTTTTGGGGCTGGGAAGGTGGCTCAGTGGTAGAGTGCTTGCCTTGCATGCATGAGGCCCTGGGTTCGATTCCCCAGCACCACATAAGCAAAAAGAAAAAAGTCGGAAATGGCGCTGTGGCTCAAGTGGTAGAGTGCTAGCCTTGAGCTGAAGA
This sequence comes from Dipodomys merriami, assembly GCF_024711535.1. NCBI lineage: Eukaryota > Metazoa > Chordata > Mammalia > Rodentia > Heteromyidae > Dipodomys > Dipodomys merriami. The sequence continues at coordinate 111,241,172 of NW_027204492.1, forward strand.
GCTGAGGGGCAACGCCCAGGCCCAGAGTTTAGGCCCCACGATGGGACCGCCCCCCCCAAAAAAAATTTGATTAAAAGAATCCCTTTTATCCAAGCAAGCTATGGATTGTTAACAAACCTCCAGAAATTGCCTGTTTTCTAGTCAGTGTAAATCTGGTGTGTGTGTGTGTGTGTGTGTGTGTGTGTGTGTGTGTGTGTGTGTGTGTGTGTGTGTGTGTGTGTGTGTGTGTATGTGTGTGTGTGTGTGTGTGTGTGTGTGTGTGTGTGTGTGTGTGTGTGTGTGTGTGTGTGTGTGTGTGTGTGTGTGTCTGAACTGGGATTTGAACCCAGGACCTTGTACTTGCTAGGCAGGTATTCTGCAACTTGAGCCATGAACACAGTCCTTTTCTATTTTGGGGACAGGAGTCTCATGTTTGACTTAATGAGCCTGGACTGTAATCCTCCTCTCTATACTACCCACATAGTTGAGATGACAGATTTGTCACCTCACTCAGCTTTTTAAATTGGTTGAGATAGGGTCTTCAACTTTATCTCAGTCTTGCATCAAATTGTGAACCTCCAGATCACTGCATCCTGAGTAGTAAGGATTACAAACATGAGCTTGTAACTATAATTGCATGAACAGCCATATTTCCCTAACTCCAGTTTCTGGGGGTGAGGTTAATAAAATCTTACATAACTTTGGAAGAATTACTTTAAGAAATGAACAAAAAGATGTGAGGACAACATTCTAAGATGGCTCCTCACAGACCAATAACTAACATCAGATGTTAACAGTCTGAGTCCACTGAATCAGCACCTTACTGAAGAAAGACTCCTTTCTCCAGGCAGGATGATGTTTCCCTTTCAGCCAGGCTTGAACAGAAATCCAGCCCGGGTTTTCCAGATGACAGCACCGGGAACTTCAGAAGGGCTGCCACACCCAGGCAGCTGTAGCTCCAGACCTGGACCACAGAGAGCTCTGGGCTGCTTCTCAGAGCCTTCCAGCTACCATCTGAACAACAAAAACGGCATCTGAGCTGCTGCTGGGCGAATCTGTGAGTCTTCACTCCCTAAACAAGGTCTTTTTAGAGACTATGGCCCCCATCAGGCCAAACTACCTAGAAATGACTAAGACCAGAAAATTGTCAAGTCAGCTCTCTCTACTGCCCATGATCTAAGAAGATAGTTGGGCTCTGAAGGAAACACAATGCATTTCTCTGGGGCCAGAACCCACAAGCTAATGTGCCAGCTTGCAAAAGGCAGCAATACAAAGCAAACGGTCAGGATGAATGTTCTCAAAAAGCAACAACAGTGGACTCCATCTTTCAAGTAGTTCTGTCCTTCAATCCTAAGCCTCACTCCACAGCTCCCAGGGAGCAGAGGCTGAGGTGGCCTGACTTCGATAAAACCCAGCTACAGATGGGATATGCAGGCAGATTCCTCTGCCAAACCAAAATGCAGCAATGAAAAAATTATACAGAGAATTGAAGCCAATCTCTGATTGGCCAAGGTCATCCAGTAAAATGGAGGCCATTTCTTGATTTTCTACCTTGCTCCAGTGATGGCAACTTGGCCTTAGCTCATTTAATTTAATCACTAGCAATAAAAATACATTTTGTATTGCCAAAAAAAAAAAAAAAAAAAGCAAACTGAGTGGTGGCTCTTATCTGCAATCCTAGCAACTCAGGAGGCTGACATCTTAGGATCAAGTCAGACTGGATAGACAAATCTCTGAGACCCTTATCTGCCAGAAATAGAGGCATGGATCAAGTGATAAAGAGCCAGCTGTGAGCAAAAAAGCCAAGCAAGAGCTCAAGGTCATGAGTTCAAGCCCCAGTACTGGCACAAAAAGAAAAGAAATGAACCAGTGAATAAATGAACCAAATTAAAAAAAATAAGCCAATTATTGCCATGTCTCCCAAAGAAGCACTTTGGGAAATACAGAATGCATCTGATGCAATGAAGACTTGCAGAAGAAGTATTACAGAAAAGTTGGGGAGTTGGGGGGCCAAGCTAGAATTTATTGGGGATTATTTCACTGGCAAAAAAAAGGAGAAATGAGAGACATCAGTTTAATTCTGCAAGGTCTCATGGGTCATATGTGACTCGGAAAGGAATCACAAACAGACCTCCTGTTGTCCCTCCACTGAGACTGTCTGGAGCAGAGCATTTCATTTTACCATGGATATGAGATTTAAACTAGCCCCTAGCTTCAAACTCCTAGAGGAAGGCCAAATTAGACCCCCAAGTTGGGCACTTGAATGTGTCCTTACTATATTACAGAGAGTCAATCCGACCAGGGAAAATTCTCAAGAGCAATTCTTCCTAGACTCTACTACCCATGCAAATCAGTCACCCAGGACTATGTTACAGTACAGATTCTGATTTATTCTGTCTCGGACTGGACCAAGACTCTCCATTTCCAGTCAGCTCCCTGATGATGCCAATGCTTCATTTTCAGATCTAAAAATACATCCACAAAGGAAAGAGAGGAAAGGTAGGTTATATACTCTAGTTCCAAATGGAAACACTTTTTACTTCTAGTCTTCTCCTTGAAATCACACTTTCCATTAAGAAAGAGGATTCATGCCAAGCAACAATGGCTCACACCTGTAATTATAGCTACTCAGGAGGCTGAGATCTGAGGATCATGGTTTGAAGCCAGCTGGACAGGAAAGTCCATGAGACACCAATTAACTACCAAAAAGCTGGAAGTGAAGCTGTGGCTCAAGTGGTAGAGTTCTAGCCTTGAGAACAAAAGCTCAGGGACAGGACCCAGGCCCTGAGTTCAATCCCCAAGAAAAGAAAGGAGGAAGGAAGGAAGTTAGTTAGTTCATGCTTGCAACATCTCATCCACTAATGAAGGCAATGTTTAGGATACAGGGAAATATGTTTATACTTTCCAATCATTCTTAGGAAAAATTGTTTTGCAAATTACTGATTTCCTTCTATTCACTTTCTCCCTCTACCCCTTTCCCTAACTCCTCTTAACCTGATGATAGGAATGATACCTAGCAGACAGCACGCTAGCCTAGCCACTGGGCCACAAGTCTTCAAGCAATCCCTAAAAGGGGTGAAATGTTTCAAATACAACAATCCTCCTTTCTGTTCAAACAGAATGTGAGCCATCTCCACTATCCTCAGAGCCAACCCCAAATCCCAACAGAGCTCCTTTTCTTGGCAGTCAGCAATACTATCACTGTCTGGGCTTTCATTATCCATTCTTAGATCTTAATCATTTGGAGACATTCCTGTTTTCCATGTTTGTGGGGAAAAGCAAACAAAAATGCAAAACGGAAAAAAAAAAACACTTTTTCATCAACACACCATGGAAATCAGAATGTACAGAAATGACATTTTATTGGTCATCGGGCCTAATCCTTTGGGGACCCTTATAAAAATTGTTCCCTAGGGTGAATTCAATCGCTGTAGCCAAGTTTTAAATGTCGACCCAAGATGAGGTTTCCCATAAATTCACAAATGTCAAATAGAACTAACTGATGTGTGTGTCATATGCAAAGAATTAGGAATGATCAGGAAATAGTTCCTGGAAACAGAAATGTAAAGTTTTGACATTTGCTCATTAAAACATTAAAAATTCCACAACCAAACATGAAGAGGAGGTGGGGAGAAAGGCTTATCCCAGGAATTGAGAGACTGAGAGGCACAAAGTTTTTTCTTTGCCCCCAAAGCATAAGAATGCTAAAGCACCCTGTGTGTGCTTATTTGAAATGAAACAAGGATGGTCCAGCAGTGATAGAAACACCCATCTCTCCCCTATCCCCCAGAGAAGTCCACGAAGGACCGTGGTTTCCAATGCATTAACATTAACCACTAGGAAATATGACTATTAAGTAGAAGCAAGTGGTTAGCACTCTTTTTTTTTTTTTTGGTTAGTCATGGGGCTTGAACTCTAGGCCTGGTCCCTGTCCCTCAGCTCTTTAGCTCAAGGCTAGTGCTCTACCACTTGAGCCACAGTGCCACTTTGGGCCTTTACTGTGTATATGGTGCTGAGGAATTGAACCCAGGGCCTCATGCATGCAAGGCAAGTGCTCTACCACTGAGCCAATTTCCCAGCCCCATTAGCACTCTTTTAAAGGTAGCGATCATCCATTTCTAGAATTTTCTGTGCTTTTTATGTTTTATTTCAGATTGAAACCCAAACACAGTAACATCAGGGGAGAGGGTGGGGAAGAGCTCTTGAGCTCAGCCCAGCTGGCCAGGGTTTATAAGTCCCTGGGAAGATGGCAAAATCATGTTTCCTACTTCTAAACAGTCTGATCATTGATGTTGAAAGACACATTTTGGAATCATTGCTTGCCTGCCTGCCTTCATTTCTCCCTCCCTCCCTCCCTCCCTCCGTTTCTTCCTTCCTTCCTACTTCCTTGTTTCCTTCTTCCTCCTCCATCCTTTGCTCTTTCCTTCCTTTCATTCCTCCCTCCCACCCCTCCCTCTCACCCTTCCCTCCCATCCTCCCTCCCATCCTCCCTCCCATCCTCCCTCCCTTCCTTCCTTCCTTCCTTCCTTCCTTCCTTCCTTCCTTCCTTCCTTCCTTCCTTCCTTCCTTCCTTCCTTCCTTCCTTCCTTCCTTCCTTCCTTCCTTCCTTCCTTCCTTCCTTCCTTCCTTCCTTCCTTCCTTCCTTCCTTCCTTCCTCTGTGAGAGCCTAAAACCCCAAGCTGTGAGACCCTGAAAGATTGGGAGTGTGGAATGCCTTCTCCCAAAGCACTCACAGAATGCTGAGAGTTTTCCTGGAAAGGTCAATTAGTCCTGGCTTAAGGGGAACTCAGATTCCACCCTAAACTGTGTGGGGAGCCTAAGGGTAGACTTAGGTTTATGCAAATTGTAAGCTGTTTACTGTTTAGCTCTCTTTCCCAGAATAAGAAGGTCACCTACCACTGGTATACGAAATATTGTAACCAGTTAAAGTTTGCACCTTGCTTCCTTGCAGAAGACCAATAAAAACCTTGGTTAATGGAACCTTGGGATCTGTTGCCAGCAGAAAGCTAAGTTCCAAGGTCCAGTCTTTGTTATTGTGTTGCAGGAGATTAAAGGAGCATGCTATGGGTTGGGACATTCTCTTCCTTCCCTCCCTCCCTCTCTCCCTCCCTCCCTTCCTTCCTTTCCTTGCCTTTCTTTTTGTTGTTTGATTATAAAAGTTTCCTCCAAATAAGCCCTCTAGGATGGGTACAGGAGAATGAGGAGCGAGAGTTCATTATCAAGGCTCAGACCTCAAGGAAATCTAGAAACGTTTTCTGGCTGTGAGGCCCTGAGAAGTCAAGGAAAGTCAAAAGCTGCCTTCCGTCCTATAATCAAGACCATTGCTAAATGCAATCATGTTAAACAGTATCCCAGAACTTTATAATCATTTCTTCCCCAGCTAACATATTAGAAGAGCTTGTTTTTGCAAGAGACATTGATGCAGCAAAATAACAATAGTACCAATAATGTAAGTATTTACTAGAGTGGCTGTACAGAGTGTAGTGCTTTATCCACCTCTCTTATACATCTCACAGAAAAAGCCTATGATGAGGTAAAGATAGATGAGAAAACTAAGCAACAGAGAACTAAAGGAACCTGGGCAAAAGCAATACACTTGAGGAATGGAGAAGTCAAGTTCTGAATCCAAATTTCTGGCTCTGAAGGTGATGCTTTAACCCAGAGGTTTTTAGAATTTGCATCAGAATGATCCAAACTGAGGCTGCATCCAAAAATGAACTTGGTGTTGGGGGAGGATCTAGGATGTAATAGTTCGTTGGGTATGTGCTGGTCCTAAGGCTTGAATTCAGAGCCTGGGTGCTGTTCCTGAGCATTTTTGCTCAATGCTAGAGCTCCACCACTTGAGCCACACCTTGACTTCTGTATTTTTTTTTGCTGGTTACCTACTGATAACAGTGTCTTTCCTACCTCAGTTGGCTTCAAAACATTATCCTCACTTCTCACCCTCCTGAGTAGCCTGAGTAGCAAGGATTACAGAAGTGAAGTAGTTCTTAAAGGGTCTCAAGCAATTTTTGTGGGCTGCCATATTGAGAACCAACGTTCTCAACCACCACTCTCCATTGCTGCTTCAGAAAGGGAAGAAAAGGTGGGAAGGCTGTACCCTTTCTAGCTCTTTTTTCCCCAAGTCTTCAGTACATCTAAATCAGAGCATCTTTCAGCAGATGGATTTGAGAAAGGCCAAAAGTCAACAGAGGCCAGTCTGGCAGAAGACACTGCTACAATACACCCCAAGGGTACTCACTTGCTGTATTCACAGGGAAAGTGAATTCTAATGGACAGCTAGTGAGAGGGACTGGCCATGACAGCTATGAGTTAACCTTTTCTTGTGGCTGAAATACTGGGTAGATGGGACTTTGTGAGTGCCTTTACTACTGCATCTTTTGATGCTACAGTTTAGTGTATTTGTATAATTTTAATTGAATTTGGATTGCATTATTATTATTGATATTATTATTATTTGATGTACTCTACCACTTGATCTCCACTTCTGGCTTGTTGTTAATTGTGGTTAATTGGAGATAAGTGTCTCACTGATTTTTCCTGCCTGGGCTAGCTTCAAATGGTGATCCTCAGATCTCAACCCCCAGAGTAGCTAGAATTATAGGAGCGAGCGACTTGTACCTGTCTCAGATTGCATTATTATTCTCATTCTTATTCTTGTAAAAGGCTGACAGTTCCTCGCCTGCTGTTTTGAACTCAGAATTAGCTAAGCATCATGACTTGTTTGGGCTGATTAAGTCTACACAGAAGTCACTTTTGAGCACAAATATAAAGCTTGAGTTCATGGTTCATCTTGTTCTCTTCCCCTATCTAGAACTTGGACCAGCAACTGTTGGAGGCAGATCTGGATTGCATCTGCCTCAGTCCTAGAGTGAAGGAGGGAAATGGACAAAGCTGTAGTTAACCCATGACAAATGGTTTTCATGAAGAAAAAATAAATGTCTGCTACTGTAAGCCACTGGGATCTGGGGATCATTTGTTACTAGGCCTGTCCTGACTGCAACAGTCACCTACTCTCAAAATACTCTTATTTCATCTATATTCTAGAAACTATGGGTGAGACATACTTTGCTTCTTTGTGGACTCTTCTCAGGAGAGAGGGAAGGAGATAGCCAACACTAGTCCTCTTCCTCTGATACCTTAAATCTTTTCTGGGACTAGAAAGGGCCTAGTTGAAATTAAAATAAATAGATTTTTTACACTCTTACAAGTGTATAACAAGCAAATGGCATTTAAAATTAGACACCTAAATATTCCCTCTCCCCCCCCCCCCGGCTCTCTAATTTTCCATCAAATAAGGAAGAGTTTGTTTATAACACAAACAGCCTTCTGGCATTCACATCAATACCATTAGCTCAGCATAAATGAAGATTCTGAAGCATGTAGCAGCTTAACTTGGCTTAACCAGAACCCTGACCAATGCAGAAGAAATAAAAAGTGCACTGTAAAGTTTGGAAGCAGAGAACATGCCATGTTCTTTGTAAGAAGAATACCACTACAGCATTGAAGATTTAGAAATAAATTATACATCATTTAGCCAACCACAAAGATTCTGATTTCATTGATCTAGAATTGTTCTTGAATACTGGCATCTAAAAATATAAACTCCCCATATCCATCCTCGGTTGAAATCTAATGCTGATGTCCCCTTTTTATCCCAAAGGCCCAAAGAGATGAAAGTCTCACAGCTAGTTAATGGCAGAGGTTAGTACTAAAATCTTTCATTCATGATCTTTTCATGATCTTCTCATTACAGTACAGTATGTAGTGAGGAGAATATTTTTTCTAGAAAAGCCACTTACTGTCATGAATTTAATTAATGAAAGACGGCAGCATCAATAGCTAACACTCCTATTGGTCTTTCAGAGTGTTCAAGGGATGCCTCTGACATTTTTATACAGTAACCAGGGATTTACAAAAGGAATTTGCTCTTCAAGGCTTTATAATATCTCTGTCTTCCTGAGCTGAGCTGGTATATTAGGTGAAATTTTGTGCCATTATTAGACAAGTATAGAAGTTCTGCTGGAGTTCTGAACTAGGCATTCAACAACTTGTTTACTCTTGAGGCTATCAATCCATATATTTTCACTGACAGATTAAACCCTGTGTGTGTGTGTGTGTGTGTGTGTGTGTGTGTGTCCCATTTCAGTCACAGTTATGTGAACGTTCAAAGGTCGGCCAGACCTTTCTGGAGATTTTTGCACAAGTACAGATCAATCATTTCTCCTTCCTGAACACACATTTTGAACCCTCAATACACTGAAAAAAGTATATTGACAACAAAGATGAGATGTATGTATGTGCGTGAGTGTGTGTGTGTGTGTGTGTGTGTGTGTGTGTGTGTGTGTGTGTGTGTGTGTATGTATGTTTGTAAGACAAATTCCCTTTCCAGAATATTTGTTGTCAAAGAAGAGAGGGTTGGGGATATAGCTCAGTGAAAGACACTTACCTAGCATGTGCAAGGCCCTGGGTTTGATCCCAGTATTGAAAAAAACAAAACTGCAGAAGAGGAATGTGTATGCGAATGAGAGCTTGGGCCCCATTTTCAGAAATCTGACTGTGAACTAAAGTAGTTACAGAAGAACTGTCAAAATATGGAGAATCACTTAAAGCTTCTTCTCATTGACTTGAGCTGAGCAGGCTTAGAAAACCAACTTTCAGCCTTTCAAAAATCACTCGGGGCTGGGAAGGTGGCTCAGTGGTAGAGCACTTGCCTTGCATGCATGAGGCCTTGGGTTCGATTCCTCAGCACCACATAAGCAAAGAGAAAAAAAAGTATCTTGAGCTGAATTGTTCAGGGACAGCTCCCAGGCCTAGAGCTCAAGCCCCATGACTGACAAAAAAGAAAGGGAGATCTTTCATGTGATTGTTTCTAACATATTTATAAGATTATGTATTTGTTGCCTTGTATGTCCCTCCCTCATGGTATAACCCCTGCTTTCACTATATGTGATGTTAGTATATGTGGAGGGGAAGGGAAAAAACAGATTGTTAAAACAGTGATAAAAGTGGACCCATTGCAACAATGAGATGTACAAGTCGTTATGTCGAAAAAGAAACTTTACAACTTTGGTGGGGGGGATGGGAGGGGAGGATACGAAGGGATGGGAAGGGGAAACAAAGCAGGAGGCTACAATGCTTGATAAGAAATGTGCTCATTATCTTGCCCATGTAATTGTAACCCCTCTGTACAGTATTTTCACAATAAAAATATATTTTTAAAAAATCACTCAGATTCAGTTCCCAAAGCCTAACAGTTCTCTGTCCAATGTGCTTGCACATGCTGAAATTGGCACATGAAACCTTTCTAGTTTGAATTACAATGGGCTGGAAGTAAAAACCATCCACTGAATTTCAAAAGTGCCAAAATATAAAGTACCTCCTTAATAAAACTTTTAAAGTGATCACATGTAGAAATAATATTTCAGATATGTTGGTGTAAGTAGAATACACCATTAAAATTAATGTTACCTGCTCTTTTTGTATATGAAAAGTTTTGGTTTCTAGGAAAGTTAAAATCATATATGTGACTGGCATTCTATTTCTACTGGAAAATGCTGGACTACGCAACTTACCTTAATGTTATATTTCAATTGATTCAAATTAGAGGTGGAAACTGTTGACTACATTTGAAGATGAGGCAGAGGAATTTAACTCTTGTTAAGAATCCAGAGTAGGCCAAATGCCAGTGGCTTAAGCCTATAATCCTAGCTACTCAGAAGGTTGAGATCTGAGGATCACAGTTCTAAGCTAGCTTGTACAGGAAAGTCCACAAGATTCTTATCTCCAATTAACCACCAGAAAACCAGAAGTGGCACTGTGGCTCAAAGTGGTAGAGTGCTAGCCTTGAGAAAAAGCTCAGGGACAGTGCTCAGGCCCTGAGTTCAAGCCCCATGACTGACAATAAAAGAGAACCCAGACTGCCTGAGTTCTGATTGTAGATTGCTCACTCACTATCTATGTGCAATTGGTATTGATCCTTTACTGTAAAATGGTAATAACTATATGACTATAGTTCTACTCCATAGGGTTGCTGTGAGGATTAAATGAGCAAAGTAAGTGAATAATGCTTAGTACGGCATCAAGAAGGTGTCAGTACTCAATAGACATTAGGTATCACAAATATCTAAACAGTGATGACATTTCAAAAATTTTCAAAGGTCTTAAAGAGTTTTCTAAACTAAAGCAAGGTAGAGATAAAAGAGGTTCATATTAAAGCTATAGCATATGCAAAGGCAGTTAAATAATATACCTGAGTTTGGAAAATATCACTATCACTCAAAATGTCCTTCCTTGTACATTGTCTAGCTTGAACTTACCATTGGCTAATAGACTTTGAATACAGACACATATTCCTTGGGATATAATAGAGATTCATAGAACTTCAGAACTGGAAATTGAATCACCATTTATGCTATACATGAATTACCAGTTTTCAAAGATTCATGGCATAATGGCATACTCCCAAGGTTGAAATGATACTAAATATGCGAAGCTCTCTTTGATGATTTAGAAGATACTTTCAGCTTTTGCAGTAAGCAAGGGTCAGTAAGAAATGAAGCATGAAAGATACTAGCGTAGCCATCGTCCTAGATGATGAATGGGGCTAGCTTTCACTGTATCAAGTACATGTCACTTAGGTAATAAAAACTGAGGATGTTTGATAAAGAATCTACAGATACCGACAAGAAAGCTCATTTCTGCATCTCCAAATTTGTGTTATTTGCTCTAAGTCTACAAGGGCTCTTAATCTCTCGGATGACTTGGTCTGACCTGATTTACAGTTCAACTCATGGCTGCTGGGGAAACCATCTTTTAGTCGGCTACCATAAACTTCTGCCCTGAGTGTATGCATGTGAAGTTGCCAGTCTGTTCCATGTGCCTATTTCGGCCTATCAAGAGAACTTCGTCAGTTCTAGACCACTCAGGTACAAAAAAATCCAAGGAAGATAATGATAAAGCAAACAGCTCCGTAAGTGCAGCAGATTCAGTAGAGATCTATTAATACTGAAACCAGGTTTTCTCCATCTCGTTTAGGGAAGGATCATTCTTCACTGTGGTGATATCCTGTACACTTTAGAATGTCTAACAGCATCCCTGTCCTCTACCTATTAGATACCAGCACCATCTTCCCTCATCTGTGAAAAACGTCTCTAGACATTGCTCAATAGGCCAGGAGCACGTCTGGTCCCACTTGAGTGAAACCCACTGGTCTGAATCATAAGGATCGCCTGGTAGCTCGTAGAAATGAAATGGTACCTCTCTGAGAACCATTTCCAGGTTCAGGAGGTCAGGGGTGGAGCCTAAGAAGCTCTGCTCGTAATAAGCTCCCTAGGAAGATTCTGATGTGGGTGGTCTGAAGTCTACCTTCTGCCAAACATGAATCTTTCAGTCCACACGCACACCCAGGTCAAGATGAAGGCTACTGAAAGTATGAACTGAAAATCAAAGTAGAACCAGTTAAACAAATGAGGTATGTGGTATATAAGTGGCTTGATTGTGTACAGCTCCACCTGGGAGAAATCAGGTACTGAGATTAAAGAAGTTGTAAGAATAGAAAAGAATCCATTTGTAACCTACCACAGGAAATTAAGAATGAGCCAAGCTCATGCTTTAATTTTACCTCCTGGGAAGCACTGAATGCAGGTGAATAATATATCTACCAAGGTTCCACGTTAATCATTTTCCCTCTAATGAAAGAGCTGAGAATGCAGGGGTGAGGAAACCTTTTTTTTTGTTAGCCAAGGTCCATATGCCTATTTAGAACATCATTATAGACTATACAAACTTATCAATACAGGCCGATGGGCTGTGGAGGCCAACCAACAAGAAGCATTATGTGTCTGTCTCACCATGAACCAATTCATGGGCTTTATATGGCCTGTGGGCCAGATGTTCTCCATCCCTTCAGTTCATAACAACCTAACATCTGATTTTAAGTTAAACCAAGTTCAAAGAAAGTGCAAATAAACAAGCAAGATTCTCATGATATGTCAAACAGGGCCACAGTACCCAAATGAGTTACAAGAGAGTAAGTGGATGGACTGGATGGCTTAGGGTACAGAGCCTCTTTCAGAGACATTTTGCCTAGAGATACTGCTTTCTACAACTAGCCAAAGTCCCTACAGAACTCATTTGGGGATTAAGGATTGTTGCATTTTGTATATCAGTTTTGTTTCCCTGGAGAAATTTCCAATTAAAAAAAATGAAAACACTATCGAGCTGCCATTGACCGGTATCTTGTTTGGGTATAGAAGGAAGTCCCACACCAGGGAGGCTAGTGCAAGTCTTGATGGTTCTACATTTGTGTGTGTGTGTGTTTTTTAATTTTAGGTGTGTGTGTGTGTGTGTGTGTGTGTGTGTGTGTGTGTGTGTGTGTGTGTGTGAGTGTGTGTGTGTGTGTTTGTGTGTGATAGTACTGGGGCTTGAACTTAGGGCCGAGGCATTGTTCCTCACTTTTTTCACTCAAGGCTGGCACTCTAACTCTCAAGCCACACTCTGGCTATTTGCTGGTTAATTGGAAATCAGTATCTCACAAAGTTTCCTGCTTAGGCTAGTGTAGAACCACGATCCTCTGGTGTCAGCCTCACGAGCAGCTAGGATTACAAGGTATGAGCCACCAAGCAGGAACATTCATTTGAAAACACCAATTCATTTCCATGTGACTGATATATTAGGGAACCATGTGAGCATCACATGAATTCCACATTTGCTTATTTGCAATTTCATCTGCAAGGAATGGTAGCAGCTGAAGACAAGGGCAGCCAGGTGAAGGGAACATTTATAAAATGCACACATATCCATACCCTGGAGCATCTAGCAGTTACCTCAGCTCACCTTAGGGGCCACAATCATCTATATCTGGTATCACAATGTTCTGTCCAGCTTCTGATGACCTGCCTTCTACCCTTGCAGGGTACATCACAAACTGAAACTCTTCCACTGCCCACTTCCATAAGCTACCTTCAGGGCTTGTCTACAGAAAGTGTCATTTTAACCACTTAACATGTGTAAATCTATCCTACCTTTTTATTCAGTTCTGTCTTGGTTTCTTTAAAAATGTGTTACTGAGATTTGAGCATTGTGCCCCTAATCCCATTTATCCCACAAACAGTGTGCTCTTACTGCACACTCATGCATAGCATGGCAATTTTCTAGCTACTTGCATGTGATGTAGTGGCAGAACCGACTGGTTTATTGAGAGGCATGGAAATGCTGGTAAACTAGTCTGGAAGGAAGGAGGTGAGACAGGGAGGAAAGGTACAATGTCAAGCACGTTCTGACTGTGAGGAACTGGTGCTTAATCTCACCAGGAAGCTCTGGGAAATGGGGAAAAATATGGCTCAAATATATCCCTCCTGAGAGGCAATGGAGCTAGGGTAGTTATACATCAGTGCCTCTTAGGTGCCCCTTAGGTTCTAGACAACTAAGACCTCAGCAAGGCAAGAAAATGTGGTTAATGATAGATGGAAATCCCACTGGAGCCCCCCAACAGACACGAGTCATCTTACTATGAGAATCTGCCATGAAGGCAACAAGGGGAAACTATTGCAGAATGAAAGATAAAGAAGTTGGACTCAGAGTGTTACTCAAATGGTAGAATGTTTGCCTAGTAAACACAATGTATTGTGTTTAAACCCCAAAACAGGACAGAGACAGAAACAGACAGACAAAGAGAGAGGGGAGGACGACAGAGAGACAGGTTAGTGAGTATCCATTGCAAAGCCTCTTAACATAAACCAATGCTTCACCAACTTGTCTGATACTAGGATTCACTCAAGGTTTGGTACAATAGACCTTCCTGGTACCTGCTCCACTTCTATTGAATCAGATTCTCCAGAAGTGCCTGAGAAATATCTTTGTGATGAGCAAACCTACATCTGTACCATTGCCCTTTTCTGGGGGGTGACCGTTTCCACCTGCAAGCCTGGAGACGCTGCCAAACAAATAATCTTCTCATTCTTCTAGATTCTGACTGGCCTCAAGAGTTCCCATACTGGTCCATAGGAGCAGAAAATGTGACTAGAAATCACTGGAGTGGACCTCCGCTCCTTCACTCTGCAATTTCACCCCAGCACTCACAGAAAATAAAGAATGGTAGGTCGGCTGTGGTCATTTGTCTCTTTGCTTAATCTTCAGCTGCAGTAAGTGACTTATGGAGAGCTCTAGGGGCGAGCCTTGTAGGCCTCTCATCCAAGGTCACATCCTGCCCACCCACAAGTGAGGTCACTTAAAGCCTGAGAATAGCTTCTCTCCTTAGAGAGATAATTCACGTGCAGGAAACTGCTATGCATTTAATACCCTAGGGTTTTAAGGCCAAGGTAATCCCACCTCGCCATCCATGGCTGAGCACAGACTGGAATTCTGTGATCATTCTCCAGTGCATATCAACCTTGATTCTTTATTTTTCCTTAACCTCTAATATGGTGAATTTCTGAGCCTGGTCAAGCGAATAAAGCCCTCATCTACAAAGGCTGAGTGAAATCAGTTAGAGGATATTGCTTGATAGTCAATGAGTAAATAAACCTATATCTTCTGTTAAATTGGCCTTTGAAGGCTTATGGGTACATCTGAAAAAAAAACTAAAGTCCAGAAATAAAATGTCAAAGTAATGAGGCTGAAGTTTATTTTTACATGCAACAATGTGTGAATCAGAGGGACAGAATCATTCCTCAGGGCTACAGGGAAAAATGGAGAGACACACCATTCAGGCTCCCTTGGGAAAATCTAAACAGCCTCACCACTCAATTTGTAATCATACTACTTAAATACCACCTCAGCTACTTCTCCAGAAACAGGGCTAATCCTGGACAAGGATTTGGCTCAGCTCTTTAGGAAATCAGTGCTTTCCCCATTACCCATCACTGGTGTTCGTATGGAAACCATCTTCACATAACATTTTCTGAACATATATTCCACCAAGAAAGGGGGGCAGGTATTTGTAGACCAGTAAGCCAGGAAGAGGAAGGAGACTTTAACTGGGAGACTGGCCAGTATTTAGGGAGAAATGTAGTGGGATGAGCCCTCCAAGGAAAGGCAAGTCACAATGGTAAATTCTAGAAAGGCGCCCAGAATTTTGAGATGTCTCAGTGTCAAGATGTCTCTTGACCACTTGCTTCTATCCAGGGTCTTCACAAACAGATAACAGGAAGGTAGGGTGAAGAATTTAAAATAAGAATGTTGCTGTGGGGAGGGAAGGGATAGTGGGACAACAACAAGGGAAGAGGTAACAATGATCAACAAGCAATGTAGTCATTGCCTTACTCATGTAACTGTAACCCCTCTGTACAGCATCTTTACAATAAAATAAAATTAAGAAAAGAATGTTGCTGAGAGAGAGAATTGAGAGCTTTTATATTGCTTACTGAAGGCACTAAGAAGAATAGATGTTGGTTAGGCTGTTACTTACAATTTGCTGGGTTATCTGCATTGTATAGAGCTACTGGAAATGTTTCCCTGATTCCATTATTGTTTTATTGCTTTTATTATTATGGCATGGTAACTTTTAAGTAACATTCCTTTAGAGCCACTGGCTTTTGCTTTAAGGGTGGAGGTGTGTGCACGAGTCTGTTTAAAAACTGTTTCTGATTACTGATTGGAAATGAAGCATGGTATTGCAGAAAGATGATAGAAAACCCAGTATCATCTGCCTTTAAGCTGTGTCACTTGACAAGCCCCTTAATGTAAGATCTGGTCTCTTTGCTTGTAAAATGGAGATGCATGTTATAAAGCTGTCCCTTCCTACCTCAGATGGTTGTCATGAGGGCCAAATGAAAACTCTTGGTAAAAATTGTTTGTAGCCAGGTGCCAGTGGCTCAGATCTGTAATCCTAGCTCAGGAGGCTGAGATCTGAGTATCCTGGTTTGAAGTCAGCCCAGGCAGGAGAAGTTCATGAAACTCTTTATCTCCAATAAACCACCAAAAATCCTATAAAGGGAGGAGAGGTGGAACATCAGCTTTGAATGAAAAGGCTGAGACAGCACCCAGATCTTGAGTTCAAGCCCAGTACTAGCACAAAAAAAAACACAATTTAAAACACTATCCCAGAATAATAGTAGTTGTAGCAATAATAGTAAGCATATTAACACCAACTTCAGATTTCCTACGTGGAATAAATGAGATAGTTCTGTGTGAAACGCTTAACTCTTTGCTGGCACAGAGTAAACGATCAGTGCTGACCTTTATCCTTCTTGCCCTCATCTTTCAGAGAAAGCAGGTGAAACACCAAAGCCACACTGTGAGAGATGAACTAGATTAAGACTGGATGTTTTTCTTTCCTCCTAATAAAAAGGACTAATCTAAATTGCATTTGGAAGACCGAAACTTGTAACAAATCCACAAACCTGTCCATCACATAACAAATCCAGAACCTTTAGGGCTTTTTGTTTTGTTTTGTTTTTTTATGTCTTGGGCAATGTGCCAATGAAAAAGTGACCACATACTCCATGGAAACCATGGTGACAGCAGGCCAGGTCTTTGGTAAGAATTTGCATCTACAACTGAAAAAGAAACAACCATGTTTTATGTGGTACAAAGGAAAAATCCTTTCTGGCAAGAAGTCTGGAGGCTCCCCAGAGGCGAAATTTTCCGGGGATTTACATACACACCTGTGATGTCTTGCTGTTCTTCAGTTTTTCCTTTGATCTTTATGACAGTGTGGTGAGGTGTGGTTTTAGGTATTTGTGTCTTTCCAAGTCAAAATCCAGCACAAGGGAACACTGGGAAAAGTGTGACAGACAAATCACAATAGAAAATATTTTCTCACATAAATTCTCCACATGTCAAAACAGCAACAACATCATATCCTCACTTATTTCATAATTGCTAAGGACCCATCAACTAATTACCCACTTATAAATACCATAAAATATGGTAAATCTGCAGATGGCCTCTTTTACAAAGGCAAGAGTAGAGACCTCTGTTTTATTTTTGTTTATTGGCTATTTAAGGCTTGTTTTAGCAAAATTCTTAATAAAAGTGGCCAGTAGGATTGTCAAAACCATAATATAGGCTGGAAAAAAATCCCAACTATAAAAAAATATAAAGACAATAAAGGACCATAGAAGTAGATACTTTAATCTGTACTCCATCATAATACAATTGGTCAAAACCAATTAACCAATAACACTCCCCACCCCCAGCAGATTCAAGAAGTCACAGCTATATCTGTTGAACAAAATCTAATTTCTAACTGTGACCTAGCTTCAAATCAGCTTGTAGTTTTTCCTTATTCCCAGCATCTTCAGTAACAGTACAGATAGGTATGCTAGAAGAAAGTAAGAATAGATGCCCAATACCAATCCATCATCTTGTCAAGAAATAGAAATGGCTGTAGTTTCCCTTCCCCTCAAGGAATTAATAACAATCAAAATGAGGCAAAAGTAGAGATACAAAAGTCCCTGCCATTTCTATAGTGTGTGCTCATGCACACTTACTCTAAGTGGTATTCCTGGTAGTCGCAGCTTTCTGGTGGGGCATGTCTGTGGGGATAAGAGATAGGAGAGGCAGCCTGCTGGTTCTAGGATGCAAAGTAACAAAGTTCTTACTTGACTCAAACTTAAATTTCACACATGGCCTCTTATTTCCATATTCCCTGGTTCTATTTCAGTGAAATCCACAAAGTAATGACTTGGCTGAGAGTCAGATGAGGAATAAGAATGCTAGGTGTGAGAATTAAATCAGATAATGTAGAGAAAAGCACCTGATACTCAAATGTTATTTATTTTTCCAGGGTATTAAAGGGGACTGGTTGGGGAAAAAAGGGAAAGATCCTACATTCAGCCATCTTCAGACACACACACACACATGCACACACACACACACACATGTACACACAATCTTCATCACACACACATGTACACACAGTCTTCATCCTTCATTGCTACAAGTAAGAAAACCTACTCGTGTGTGTGTGTGTGTGTGTGTGTGTGTGTGTGTGTGTGTGTGTGTGTGTGTGTGTACCAGTACTTGGATTTAAATGCAGGCCTGGCTCTGTCCCTTAGCTTTTTTGCTCAAGGCTGGCACTCTACCACTTGAGCCACATTTGGCTTTTTGGTGGTTAATTGGCAATAAGAGTCTCATGGTCTTTCTTGCCTGGGCAGACTTTGAATCTTGATCCACAGATCTCAGACTCCTGAGTAGCTAGGATGACAGGCATGAGCCCCCAACAGTACCAGCATTCTTTATTCACTCACTGCTCAGCTTGGGCATGTTACTTTGTAAGACTTAGCTTCCTTATATGCAAAAGAACACTGATCCCAAGACCACCATTTTCTTAAAGTTAAACAAGACAATGAAACCTGTGTTCTAAAAGGAAAACAATGAAAATGATAATCGTCATTTCAAATCTGTAAATGTAGACTACATGAGCAAATGTCACTTGCTCAGTATTACCTAAAGTCACTGTGAACTGGAAGAAAGAAGACAGACACGTGAGTAGAAGCATGAATGTTCAGTTTAATCAGAGGACAATTTGGCAGTTTCATTCCAGCTACAGCACACTGCACTTGCAATTGGTGATTCTACTAGGTGGCATCTACCCCCAGATACACTTGCAAAAGGTAGCCAAGAGCTAGGTGCCAGTAGCTCATGCCTATAATCCTAGCTACTCAGGAGGCTGAGGTCTGAGGATTGCAGTTCAAAGCCAGCCCAGGCAAGAAAGTTCATGAGACTGTTATCGCCAATTAACTACCCCAAAAATCCAGACGTGGAGCTGTGGTTCAAATGTTAGAGCACTAGCCTTGAGCAGAAAAACAACAACAACCACAACAACTTAGGGACAGTATCCAGGTCCTGAGCTCAATCCCCAGGACTGGTACTGTAAATTGGGGACCCATTATGGTTGAAAAAATTTAAGTATTATGCATCATCTAATGCAAAGAATGGAACTAGAAAAGAATTCTAAAGTTTGCTATTAAGGCATCTAATAAAATCAACATAGCAAACATTGTGTGTAGTATGAGACGGGTAGAGATTTGTGCAAACACGCATACATTTGAATAAAATCTTTCTGCAATGATGCACATGAACTTGTTATTAGTGTTTATCTTTAGAGAGAAGGCTTGAAGGCAGGGAGAAAGACGGCTTTCACATTCCATTTTATTTTATTCCTTTCTTTAGAGTTAGAAGTTTTATTTTTAACCGTATGCATTCTTTTTTTTTCTATTTCAAATTACACACTACAAAAAGAAAAGTAGCAAATGGAATGGAAAAAAAACCCTTTCTGCAAGTATGTGTGGTAGTAATAGCAACATCAGCAAACGGAAACACCAGGGAACATTGTTCTATCGGCTGCCAGGTTCCTCTCTCCCTGGACACCCTGGTCTTTGGGAATCATGAAAGGTAGAAGATGCAAGAGGTTAGGAAATGGGTCAAATAAAATAACTATGATAACAATCCCAATAAAAATGGGGAGAAGATATGATGAAAGAAGAGGATGAGGGAAAGTCAACACACCACATTCTTAGACTGCCATAGTGCTGTGGAGGGAGAGATACCCCAAGGGTCAATTTTATATCTTACAAATATGGTTTACTTGAGTGAGTATTTTCACCATAGGGATAGCAAGGGAAGAAGCATACATGCCCTTTTAACAAAGATATTTCGAGAAGTAGCAGATATGCAATTTTTTTTTTACAAAACCCTCCTGTTGTTCTTAATTTTTATACACGGATGAGTAAAAGCACAAAACAACAAAAAGTTCAAATCTTTACCTACTCCAAGCTCTAGGCACCACTTATAACCATGGATAAACCACCAGGTGGCTCACACTTCTAATCCCAGCTACTCAAGAGACTGAGATCTGAGGATTAGCCTGGGCAGAAAAATACAAGACACTCTTACCTGCAATTAACCAGCAAAAAGCTGAAAGTAGAGGTATGACTCAAGTGGTAAAACACTAGCTATGAGTGAAAAAGCTATGTAAGAGCATGATGTTCTGAGTTCAAGCTCCAGTACAGACATAAAACAATATGTCAACCAGTTTACTCCTAGTGTCTTAAAGAATCTCAACTGTAAGAGATGTTAAAAATGCTACCCAAAGAATTGAGTCCACTAACACAAGGACGATAAATACTTGAATAGTCAAAGCTGAGTAGGTTTCCTAGCTGCACAACATCTACGTTTCTCTAATGCTTATTGTGCTGTGACTCCCAAGAGGGTATGGCTTGACATATAATGTATCCCAGAATTCTCATCTGGGGAAGCCTATCTTTTAAACATGGTACTAGATTAGTGGGTCTTAGAGTGTGCTTTGGGAAGCCATTGCATTCAAAGGTTGTTTCTCCTTCCCTACTGTGATCAGAGAATGTGTGGGGAATTAGAACCTATATGACAGAGTACAGTATCCTTAAGAATGATTTCAGCACAAAGATTAAGGTAAAAAAAATGGATGAAAGTCAGGTGCTATCTCTAAAAGCAAAGCCTTAAAAGTCTGAGTATCTCCCATCATATGTCTACTGGAATGAATTTAGAAATTGTACATTTCAACTCATTAGTTTACAAATAAGGACAGGAAGGCTCTGTAAATTTTAGACAGGAAAGCAATTGTCTTAGTAGTTCAGAGCTGGGACCCTGAAACCAATGTACCCGGGTTTAAACCTCAGCACACGGGTTGGGGAAGGTGGCTCAGTGGAAGACTATTTGCCTTGCATGCATTAGGCCCTGGGTTCAATTGCTCAGCACCACAGAAGCAGAAAAAGCCCAAAGTGGCACTGTGGTTCAAGTGGTAGAGTGCTATCCTTGAGCTGAAGAGCTAAGGAACAGCGCCCAGGCCAGGGTTCAGGCCCTATGACCACCACCAAGAAAACAAAACAAAACAAACAAAACCAAAACAAACCCCTCAGCACTCTGCAAGACCTTGGACGAATTGTTTGACTTCACTGGGCCTCCATTTTCTCACGTGTACATGAAGATAACCGGAGTTTCTGACACTTAAAATCATGATACAAATTTGTATAAGTAAGGCATGCAGGACAGCATGGCACACAGTTAAATGCCAGATAAATGTTTCCTTAAACAAAATAAAGGCCCTGAAACTATACAACTGAGCATCCCCACTCCAACATGATCATTCTTACATAACATTTCCATTCTAATGAAATGGCCATTTTTGAACATAAGCCAAGGAGAATAGTATGGCTATTGTCAAAAAGCCAATATTAATGAGAAATTAATTGACCCACCATTGCCAGAACAAATTCCAAGAACTTAAACGGCAGTTTCCCCCTCCAGAAACACACACATGACTGTATCATCTTGAAAAATACAGGGGTCAAAAATACATTGAATTGGCTTTTTTGTCTTTGCAGCCTTAAGGTTCTCTAGAGATTTGATCATTTTAAAGAAGTTGTTCACACACTGCATTGGGGGCTACAGAGGTGGTTGCGGGAGGCATGAGAGAGGGAAGAATTAAAAGTGGGATATACTGGAGCTTGATTTTTGTGCAATGGGCACAAAAATGGATAAAGTTTGGATATAAAGATGCGCCTTCCTCCTTTTCATTCATCCTGAAGTAGGTACATGGTGCTGTCTACAAAGCTCTGACTTCTTAATATGGGTTGTTATTATGTCAAATGGCATTAGTTGCCTAGTTCTGGCACTTAACATTTCAGCCAGACTGTTGAAATATGCATTTGCTAACTGGAGCATGGAGAAGGTTCCAGATAGCAAAGGGGGCGGGGGTAGGGCAGACCAGGAAGAACAGAGAGAGGTGGGGAAAACATCTGCCTGCCCACCCATTGCCCTCCACCCTTCCCAGCCCCCCCCCCCAATCTCAAAGGGTAAAGTTGGGCAGGGTCAATATATAGCTCATGAGAGTGTATTCACCTGAACTTTCACAGGGGCCTGCTCCTTCCAAGCTTTGAAAGGAAATCCAAATATTTGGTGAGAAGAATGAGCCCCTAACCAGTGCAGGAAGAAAAACTTTAAAGGGATCTGAGGAGATGAATGAGCTCTTTTTTTTTTCTCAAGTTGACAAGAGCCTCAATTTATAGAAGGTGTTCTTTTCAATTTTGGGGATTGAATACATGCTAAGCAAGCCCTCTACCATGGAGATACATCCCCAGCCCTTTATTTATTTACTATACTTTGAGGCAGGGTCTCTTATTAAATCACCAAGTGTGACCTTGAATTTGCAATCCTCCTGTCTCAGCCTCCCAAGAAGCTAGAATTACAAGGATGTTCTACCATGCTTGGCTAAAGAAGTGTTTGGAGGGTTGGCCCATAATCCTGAAGATTGAAGTTAAACAAAAAACTTGAAAGAATTAACTGAATTCAATGAACTCTCTTTCAAACAATTGAAAGTAGAGTTATAAACACCAGAAGCAACTCCATGGGGAAACTGCTGTTTTTTTAGTTGTGTCAAAATCTCCCCACCTAGAGCCACATTTTCTCACAAGGACAACTATCACATTTTATGATAACTTCAAATCTTTACACATAGTTTATCAATGAAATCAAATATCAGAAAATACAACTGGAATATTAAAGACTTATGGTTACTTCAGCTATATACCCAGACCTCCCTTTTACTTGTGTCTCCTGTTTGCTTTCCATGCCTCAAAGCCCCAGCTTGTGAATCAACTCTGAAAGCCCAGATGGGAAAGGCACTGGCCTCTCTTTCCCATCTACTAGGGGATTAATTTCATCATACCACTTAATCTTGGTTATCAGTTCACACATGGGCCTCAGAGTGCTTCTCAACATCAAATCAAAATGGCTTCTAGGCAGAGTGGAAGTTCCAGACTCAATTCCAAGATTATGATTAAAACAATAAACATACACTCAGCCTTACAGACAGAAGAAAGATGCATTATTAAATACAGTGCCTCCAAAATACTGTAATCACATTTAGTTTGTCCATCCACACAAAGCCCTAGATGGCAATGTGGGTGAGATGACAGTATTGCCATCCATTTCCACTCCACTGGGTGTCGCAGTGTAGGAGGGATGGGGGTGCCTCACCCCACCCAAATCCTCTTTACCACTTCTGTGTATCCATTTTCTAGGTGCTGTGAGGAATGGCTGCTATGGCTCACAAATTTACCTTTCTCACGTACGTTACTTGGCAGATAGGAGCCAACTTGTCTGGAAGGTATGTTGCTCCCTTCCCATAAGCAGTTCACAGCTATTGCCTGATTGCTATGGTGAGGAAATCCATCTCCCTATACATCTGAGACCACCTTCCGGCTCAGCCATGTCTCATTCTGCATTCATCTTTCTTTAAAACCCTGAGAATTCTCTCTCCTAATAAATCATGTGCAGTAGAATCTCCTCTCTTGGGTGCTGTCTTTAAGGAACCTGACCTACGACACAAAGTTCAAAGCAAAAATAAATAGTAGAGGAAAAGCCTGCATAGCATAAGGATAGCAGATTCCAGATACAGAATGGTTGGGAAATGGTTGTGTTTTCAATCAGGGACAAGGTAGCATCCTGATCTAAGGAGCAGGAGAGGGAAGAGATGTGGAGGGGTAATGAGGCTATGCTAGAAAACAGCAGGCAAGCCTGCTTAGCTAGCAATATAGGAAGTATAATAGCAGGTTTCTGAATCCCCAGCATTTTCCGAGCTCAGTACCTCCACCCAAATCAGTGAAAAGGCAATAACTCACCAGGAGATTCCTGGAATATCCTAGCCAGTCATGAGGCCAAGAATCATTTTGATGAATATTTCAGGTGGAAAGGGCCACTGCCACCAGAGACGGCAGCCAGTGCTCGTATAGACCTGAAGTGTATAGACTCCTGTAACTCTTGCTCATTTGGCTATTTAGACTCTGCCTACATTTTTATTAACCTTATTAACATGGTATTTTACTTGTATATTATGCAGGAGGTTTACTGTATTGTGGCTAAAGTTGTCAAATTGAAAGTAGACATCTATTTTTATGTACTAAATTTTCTAAATCTACACAAACACAAGGATAAAAAATTATACGGGGTCTGGGAAGGTGGCTCAGTGGTAGAGTGCTTGTCTTGCATGCATGAGGCCCTGGGTTCAATTCCTCAGCACCACATAAGCAGAAAACCCAGAAGTGGCGCTGTGGCTCAAGTGGTTGAGCACTAGCCTTGAGCTGAAGAGCACAAGGACAGCACCCAAGCCCAGAGTTCAAGCCCCACGACTGACAAAAAAAAAAGATAAAAAAGAAAAACTAATATGAGATTTCAGTGAGAAAGTAGGGTAGAAAGCCTCATGTAATGTCCAAAGAAAGAAGATATGAGGGCTGAGAGGTATTTTTACGTAGCTATGGTTTGGGTAAGTCAAGGCTAGGGTCTCTCTAATGGTTTACCACAATCACTCAGATCTAAATATCATGGAAGCCTCTGGGTTTGGATGAACATCTTGTTTTTCCAGCTGCTCAGAAGACTATTATGTTGAACCAGTGGTTAAGGGGAAAGTCTAGCCAACTCACAGCCATGTGGCTTATGTCATTTGGGAGCCCTAGACATCACAGAGAAGCAACAGGTCATGCAATGAAAAGACTGTTAGATGATACTAAGTAGAGTATATGGCAAGAACCTCTTAACTGCATCACCCCAAGTTGCACAATAATGTGGCATTGGGTGGCCCCAAGTTTCAGTTATGCTTGGCAAGAAAGGTTCCCATTACTCCACAACCTTAGGGAGAAGATTTTATCAGAGGATGAATCAGATGGAGTCAGGTGTGGGAGGCTACCAAAGGGTCATCTCTGCATCCTTTGTGTTCCCTGCAGGGACAAGATCAATGAAAACTGCTGAGAGGGAAGGGGTGAACTAGGAGCGGGTTGGGGGAAGGGGTTGAGGGGGAGAAGGTTATGAGAATATTGAAAGCGGTGACATTGATCAAGATGCACTGCATTACTGTATTCATAGACTGCTTTGTTGAATGGCAACTCCTTTGTACAACTACTTAAAGATCATAAAAACATAAAAAATAAAAACAAAGATCAGCAAAGACATGGCGCTAAAGGAACAAGACCTCACATTCCCTGATGCGTGAGTTTCCATGAGAAAGACCACATTGAATAATAATTCAGTAAGGCCTAAAAAATTGAAAAATTACATACCTTTCAACCCAGAAACTTCATTGTTTCTTATATTCCTTAAAGTAATAGTTAGCAATGATGGATGCATGTTGGAATTATCTGGGAGCACCTAGTGATTCTGATTTTATTGTGGAAGATGCACCTTGAATCTGTGGGACTTTTGAAAGGTTCATAGGAAATTGTGATGTGCAGAAAAGACTGAGCTCCCTTGCCCTGGAGACCTTTTACCCATGTGCCATAAGGACATTGGGCATAATTGTTTGTGGCAACCTTATTTATAGCAACAAGGAATTGGTAGTAACCTAAATACCTATCAATAGTAAAGTATGTAAATAAATTGCACCCTGTTCTTTCTAGAGCATTCCTTAGGGCAATTCAGTTAAAGATAAATTCAGTAGAGCTGCATATATCAATATATCTAGGAAATAAAGTGAGCTACAGAATGGCACTTACAGTATTGTATGATTTATGAAAAATTTTAAAACATGCTGGTAACATTCTTGAATATATATCTGTAGTTATTATATTAAAACATACAGAGGTAAGGACTGATAAATACAATATTTAGAATAATAGTTAACTTTGAGGAGCTAAGGGATAATCAGATTAAGAAGGAAACCTAGGGGCTTTTGACTACCACAGTTCATTTCTTTAAACAGATATATAAAGCAAGTGTGGGAAAAATGTTAGCTTTGATAAAATTGCATGGTGGATATATGGTCATGGTTATTTTCTGTTTGAAAGCTTGCACAATACATATTTAAAGACATAGGACATAAAAGTGATCAATCAGAAAAAAATGGCTCAATAACTTTTAAGTCCCAAATCCATCACAAACTCAACTGAGGTAGTAACTCCTTAAAAGAAAGCAAACAAAACCTTAAAGACCTTTCAACTATTTAGGCTTTATTAAGTCCCTAAGAAAATGCTAAAGCATTAGCTATATATGCTATCAAATACTACAATGTGTATTTAAAACAGAAAAGCACCTGTCAAAGGAAATAAACAGAACACTGTACATTTTTTTAAATTTTCCCATTCATTCAGGAAGCATTTCTCTTTTGAGAACATGTTGTACACCTAGCCCTGAATGAAGTATAGGGTTTCTCTTTTATCTCTTCCCAATCATAAACCCAAATGACCATGAGTTTCCTTTTTAATTGGTACAAGTTTACAAAACTGCTATGAACCATAGAAATGATTTTTCTTATGCCAGGGTTTTGTCAATTTGGTTTAAGGGCATTTGATGTCTCCAATTATCTACATGGAAGCTTGTGGAATGAAAAGAAAAAGTCCTATGAACCAGTTTTCCTTTAAGATATATGTGTGTATGTATATATCCACATATCTATCTATCTATCTATCTATCTATCTATCTATCTATCTATCTATGTATGTATGTATGTATGTATGTATGTATGTATGTATCTATCTATCTATCTATCTATCTATCTATCTATCTATCTATGGAAATGGAATCCTAGATATGGAGCAAGGACAGTGAACAGAGAGACAACAATCCTGCAAAATACTCTCATCAGTAAAGAGTTTCACAAAATGACAAAAATTGAACTTAGTGTTTTAATCAGCTCTGAGTAAGTAATATCCAGAAGAAGAACTGGTAGTATGTGCCAGTCCTTTGGGTCTATCAGCTTGTTGCCAAACCAGTTCTCTTGGCAGGGCATTTGGCAGCACTCTTTCTGACATCTGCTTGCCAAGATATTCATTGACACAGTCCTTTGTTGAGTTTCTGTATCCTAAAAGCGAAAGTTTCTGTCTGGGGCTTAAATGCATAACTAAACAAATCTAAATTCTCTTCTCTCACCTTTGAAATCATCTAAGCTCCTCCTTTCTGGCTTTAAACGGATCAAAAAGAGATTGGTGCCAAACGTGTTTGGGAGAAAGGCAAATGAGAGGGGGATGCCAATAAAGAATCAGGTAGTTGCATGTACTTTTTCTTTTTTGGTTGTGAGACTTGAACTTGGGGCCTGGGCACTGTTCCTGAGCTCTTTTGCTCAAGGCTAGTGCTCAACCACTAAAGAATCAAGTAGAACAAGAGTATAAAGGTAATTCTGGGAAGGTCCTCATGCCCAGAATTAAAAAGATGCTATGCTAGTCCTGGGCTAGTTACTCCCACATCCATTTCTCACATGCTCCTGCTCTGCTCATCCCTGAAGACTGCAGTTGGAGTGGGGCGTGGGAGGAGATTGGCTTCCGGCAGGGTTCAGCCAATGGGAGGCACTGAGAGGGTAGTGAAGGCCTGATAAAAGAAGTTAGGTAGCCAGGTGCCTGTGGCTCACGCCTGTAATCCTAGCTATTCAGGAGGCTGAGATCTGAGGATCGTGGTTCAAAGCCTGCACGGGCGGAAAAGTCCGTGAGAACTCTTATTTTCAATAAACCACTAGAAAACCAGAAGTGGTGCTGTGGCTCAAGCGGTAGAGTGCTCAGCTTAAGCTGAAAAGTGCATGGACAGCGCCCAAGCCCAGAGTTCAAGCCCCACGACCCACAAAAAAAAAAAAAGTTAGGTTATTTCCTCTCTTTACTCTGTGATCATGTCTCCTCTGGGGGTTTCAACTCCTACCAGGCTGACTCACAATTGTTCCAGGCCTTTTTTTTCAGGGTGCTTTTAGTCCTGTGGTTCTGATAATAATGCTAGTTTACTCCTTCCTTCCAATTTAAGGGTGGTAGCAGCTTCCTGCCACCACTAAACTCAGGATTACACCACCATTCTCTGGCTTTTCAACTATTTCATCCTCAGTGTAAATAATTGTCTATATTAAATTCTCTCTGTGAGAATTACTAGAGTGGTTCAAATTTCCTGGTTAGATGCTCAATAAGCACAATGACATAGCTATATGTCAGTGACTTTACATGCCAATAGATATTTGGTTTTGTGTAATAAGACCAAGAAGACCAAGGATATAAACCAAGCTTTATATCCTTGCTTTAATACTGCCTAGGATTGAGACTTTACGTAGCTTTTCAAAGTTTCCATTTTGTTTTAAATTGGAGCTTATGATGTCTAGTAGATTCCTAAAAAGCTTAGACATATTTATGTATATGAAAAAACCGATGTATCTACAATATGCTAAAAACAGTCTGAGCAAGTAGTACTGTATTATCAGCCATGTTATCATTATTAAGGTTTTTATCTATGGGTAACATTTTAATAAAGTGATTCATTTTATAACTATAAAATGTTTGTTCTTTCCTATCCACTCATCTCTAAAGGGTACTTTTATGAGATATTCTAAAGTGAATATTTCCCTTTCTTTTATAGAATGTTTACCATGTAAATACAAAGCTAGGCCAAGATGGGATTACTAAGTTCTGTTGGAACAAGCCCCAGGTAAATACAGGGTATCATGTAATGGATGTGTGAAGGAAGACTGGAAAATATTTAGAAAGGCAGGTCGGAAGGAGTAAAGAACATTTGTCTGGGATATCAATATGCCTTGTAGGTCTTAAACAATTCAAGTTCTGCTTTCGTGCCTTAGCTAGCTGTATGGATTTTCTCCAGTTTAAAATAAAGTGAATTTAGAAGTAAGAACTGCCCCCCCAACTGTCCAATTGCTCATGTGCCAAACTGATTTGAGCTTGTTGGTCCATGGCTCCAACAAAAAGTGGCCATGACTATCAGGACTAAGCAACCACATCCAGATGGACACTTAATCTATGGGATGGCATTTCAGATCCTGGTCTGCTCTTTTCTCAACAGCATCCTCTTAAGAAGCAAGGAAGAGGAGAAGATGGAGAATGATGAGCTGAAGTATTTTGCATGCATGTATAGAAATAGCACAATGAAACACCTCTTGTACAACTAATAGATGCAAATAAAATTTTAAAAAAAATCTTAAAAAAATTAATCCCTTCTAGGCGTCAGGCAGAAATGTGAGGATTATGGTCAAAGGCCTGCAATAGGGAAAAGATATGAGATCTTATTTTCAAAATAAACTAAAGATTTTTGTTTTTTTTAAAGGCTGGTAAGTATGGCTTAGAGGGTAAAATACATAGGCTCTGAGTTCAAGCCTCAGTACTATAAAAAGGTGCCTTTTTTCTTTTTAGGGGGGACAAAAAGAGGTACAGAAATGCAAGGAGGGAGAGTGAATAAATGCAGCCACGATATTCAGTATATACTATGTGAAAAATAAACTATGCCATTTGTGGACAGGGATGGGAGGGGGAAACTAGGAGAAAGCGAAGGAACGGGTGACATTGTCCAAAAAGAAATGTGCTCATTTCCCAACTTACAGAATGATAACTCCCCTGTACAACACCTGAATCATAACTAAAATTATATGTTAAAAATTAAAAACTGAAAGGTGAACAAATGTTATATCCTTTTATCTTGAAAAGATGGGATATGAGGACATCACCTAAGTCATTTTGAACCTGTTTTATCTGTCATACCAAAGCTATCAACTCATTTAATTGTTATTTCCTGCAGATATGTCTCATTCACTCCACTTTTTAGATGGGGATACAGAGGCCTACAAACCAATAAGTGAGCAAACCACACTTCATACCTAGGATGCCAACCCATCCATAGTGCATTCCCCTATCATACTCTGTCCAGATTGATTAGTCTTTGAGATCAATGGGAAGCTCTCTGCCAGCTTGGCTTTCTCCCTTATCCAAAGTGCCAAATCAGTGTTCTTGAAACTGTGATGTATCTACCCAAATCACCTGGGAATCTTGTGAAAAGACAGATTCTGATACAATAAGTCTGAAGTGGCTTCTGAGTTTCTTTGTTTCAGATATAAATTTCCAGAAGATGTCAATGCCGTTTCTGGGGACCTCACTTTGAGTAGTAATTGCATGCCCCCCTCAACTTACCTTTCTTTGTTACTTCAGGAATTTACTTATTTGAAATGCCTGAATATAGTACAAACATACTATATGCAAGCACTGTACTAGGTGCTGGGGATGAAGCACTAGGTCAGGAGAAAAGACCCTTGTCTTCATGCAGTTGATATGGTGAGAGAAAGAGAAAGAAAAGCACATATGAACAAATAATACCATATGAGATACATGCTGGGAAGGGTGAGATAGAAATGACAGGGGATAGGGAGGTAGGCTCTCTGAGTCAAGATTCAGACACTTAGGGCACTGGCTCATGACAAGCAATAGTAATAGCAGTTGTCAATCAAGTCATAGACAATCCATAAACACTGAATGGACCACTTGCTATGTATAAATTAAAGCATTGGATGCCTAGATGTAGGGCAGTGTCTGGGAGGGTCTTCAACTCATATGGGAGGGTAGATTATTGAGGGGTAAAACAAGATTGGCTGTGAGCCAGTAATAGCTGCAGCTGGGTGGTAGATGCCTAGGGAATATTCATCATATTTATTGTTCCATTCATTTTACATGTTTGACATTTTCTTTTTGATGTTTGACATTTTCTAGATTGAAAAAAACAACATGAGTCCATTTGGGTGCTGGTGGCTCACACATCACACCTGTAATTCTAGCTACTCAGAAGGCTGAGGTCTGAGGATTATAGGAAAAGTCTATCAGATGCTCATCCCCAATGAACCAGCAAAATGCTGAAATGGGAGATGTGGCTCAATTGGAAGAGTGCCAGCGTTGAGTGAACAAGACCTGAGTTCAAGCCTCAATAATGGTATGGGAAAGGAGAAAAGAAAAGAAATAGAGAGAGAGAAAGAAAGAGAGAGGAAAGGAAGGAAGGAAGGAAGGAAGCAAGGAAGGGAGGAAGGGAGGGAGGGAGGGAGGAAGGAAGGAAGGGAGGGAAAGAGAAAGAGAAAGAGAAAGAGAAAGAAGGAAAGGGAGAAAGAAAATAAGAGAGAAAGAAAAAAGAGAAAGACAGAGAAAGAAAAAGAAAGAAGAAAGAAAGAAAGAAAGAAAGAAAGAAAGAAAGAAAGAAAGAAAGAAAGAAAGAAAGAAAGAAAGAAAGAAAGAAAGAAAGAAAGACAAACAGACAGACAGACAGACAGACAGCAGGCAGGCAGGCAGGCAGGCAGGCAGGCAGGCAAGGAAAAAAGGAGAAAACCCACATGACTCAGATATGAAAGTGGTTGAAACATAATACTGCACTCAGTTGCAGATCAAGGGTCCTCAACTTAGAATTCAGAAGGTCTGGGAACTTGTTGAGGAATTTAAATTTTTATTCTTACTTCTCTTCCACCAAAAATGTAGCATTTCTCTTCCATTATTAATATGAGCAACAAACCACAGTAGTAATTAACAAACCCACCAATAGGAACCATACACATTTTCATAGCCCAGAAAGAGTTGTTACAGATATTGGAAAATAGTGCACCTTTCAGCTTTCAACTAGCTCTTGATAAATGAATGGGTTAATAAGAAGCATATACTATATCACAATTGAGATTTTTATACCTACAGGCCTTTTGGATTCTGTAAGTTTTCCTGTAGACATTTTCAACCCTGAATGAGAAGGGTCTAGGTTTGAGCTTCTTGCCCCAGGGGTCCACAGCATAGAAAGGTTAGGAATGTCAGCTCTCACTTCTGGCTCTAAGTCAGGTTTCCAGGACACAGAACAATGTCAAGCCTCCATTATCTGCCTAGGCCTTATTACCACTCCCTGCACCGTCCACAGGGGCTTCTGTTGCCTGTGGCAGCAGGAAATCTCCTATTCTGTCTTCTTAAAAAAATGTGGCTCTTTCAGCCCTCAGGCCCAAATATCATCCTATTGAAGCCCCCCAGGTTGAGGGAAAAGGAGCAGGAAGCATTTGGAAGTTTCCAGTGTTTTGGAGATATTCCCTGAGTCTCCAGGATGAAAGCAGATTCACGCCATGGGTTAAGAAAAGTTGGGCATGAGCCAAATAAAATGTAACATTCTACGTTCTTCCCTGCTTGGGCTTTCTGGATCATTTGTGTCTTATCTATGGGAATCTCTGCCTGTAGTGGAAACTCCGTAATGACAGTTGTCTAGTCATCAAATTCTGGCAGGAGTGAGGAAGGAGGTGAAGGGAAGAGCAGGCAGGTGGGATGCTGATAGGTAAGGAAAGACATATTAATGGAATTGTTTTCCACAGTACTGGGGCATGAACTCAGGGCCAGGATGTTGTTGCTTAGCTTTTTTCTTCTTTTTTTTGCTTAATACTGAAGCTCTGCCACTTAAACCACACCTCTACTTGTAGCTTTGTCTCAGATTTTTGTCTGCTCTGGCTAGCTTTGACTCGCAGTCCTCAGATCTCAGCTTCCCGAGTGGCCAACGTTCCAGATCTGAGCCTGGAATCCAGTTCCTGGCTAATTGGATTTTGGATGGGGTGGGGACTTGCTCAAACTAGTTGCAAGAACGGAAGTAGACTGGCTCATCTCCCTCTTCAACAAGCTGCAGATGCAATGTGATGGCCAGAGTTGTGGATGTGCACTTGGTTTTGAGGATGAGAATTTCTAACTCCCTGGAGTTCCCCCAAATTGGTGGCTTTGGCTCCTGTCATGGCTTTAGGGTGAAAATGTGGCTTCTATCCAGGCCCTGTTAAAATGCTGACTTCTAGCTAAAGCTGTAGTAGCTTCACACAATCCAAAAGTCCTCAAGGCAATACTTTCTCCCAGGTTTCAAGAGGCTGCCTTGTGGCTTGAGGACACCTGTTAACACAGCCTAAAGCGCCCCTTTCACTTCCCCTTGCCTTTCATCGAGGACTAAAATTACAGCTACTGAGCTCTCCTCACCCCTATGAGCCTGTAACCAGACACCATGGGACAGCCTTGGCTGTCCCAGCATTCAGCAGAGAAAGAAAGCAAGGGCGGGCATGTCCGGGAGGGAAAGGGGACACTCTGGGACATGCCATGTCATGAGAAACTAGGGACTCAGCGACCGTGAGAATTTCGAGTGCAGTGTTCTGACCATGGCATTGATCCCACACTAAAGAACCAGGATACAAATCCTCCAGTCAAAAAATAAATAAGGCTGGCCTGGGAGGGTGGGAGCCCTAAATTAGAAACCTCCCAAAGCCTGGAGGCAGAATGAAAACACAACAAAACAAAGACCTTCATAAGTACTAGGTTGTTTCTCCTTTGCAGAGTAGGAATTTCTGCTCAGAGCCAGGACTGGGACTCAAGGTTGGCTAGCTGTTACCTAGCTGTGTGACTAGGGCAAGTTCCTTAACCTTTCTGAGCCTCAGCATCCTTTCCTATAATACATAAAGAACACAACATCTACCTTACTGGAGCTTCTGTGAAAATTCGGTGAACCAACATTTGGACTAGCATTTGGCCAACATCCAAGTGCTCCAAAACCATTCTGCATGCTTCTTACTCTTTGAAAAGGAAAGGTGGAGTGGTTCAGAGATTAGACTAGCACAGTGTAAATCCTGGGTCTCTTCCTGGCAACTTCTTCAGTCATTCGGTGCCTCTGCTATCTTATCTAGAAAATGGAGCTTCCACATAATAGTACCTACTTCATAGGGTCTGGTGATGGTTCAATTAGGTATTCATGTCAGTTCAGTCCTGGACAAAAGATGTGGGTTGCTTATTGTTTACTTTTATTATTATTGCCATTTATTTTCCACTGGTCATTCATTTCCTTCCTGGTTCCATGGAGGGTGAGGTAGACTTTACCACTCATGGCTCTTGGATGAGACCATTTGACTTGCTTTGCTCATTGAGATGCCCATCATCCAATATGATATAAATTGAAGCTTAAAATGTGCTTGTACTGGGGCTGGGAAGGTGGCTCAGTGGTAGAGTGCTTGCCTTGCATGCATGAGGCCCTGGGTTCCATTCCTCAACTCCACATAAGCAGAAAAAGCTGGAAGTGGTGCTGTGGCTCAAGTGGTAGAGCGCTAGCTTTGACCTGAAGAGCTGAGGGACAGTGCCCAGGCCCAGAGTTCAGGCCCCATGACCGACCAAAAAAAAAAAAAAGTGCTTGTGCTGTAGGTTTGCCTTTGTGTGCATTTGCCAGGATCAGAAGAACATGTTCTAGAGATCCCACTATGCCAGAAGAATGAAAGCCATATGAATTAGACTGGAACCAAACCCAGGCTAGATTATATAGCATGTAGCTCTACTGCTTAAGTCAGAGTCACTACGGCAAACCTACAAAACTGCCAGTATAATAATAGATACTGTCACTGAGTTTTGTAGTTATGTGTTATGCAGTAATGGTTAACTAATAGTTATGGTTATTCTTACCACCCAGCTGCTTACATACTGTAGGGTTTAATGTTCAATTTTAGAATGCTCTCTGTCCTATCTTTGGGCAACTGTCATTATTTTTAAAAAATAAGAAAGAACTGGAGGAATTGTCTTTTCTTTGCAGAATATACAAAACAAGCATTTGTTCATTTATTGTACTACCATTTACTGAGCACCTACTATCTGCAGATACCACATGAGGTACCAGGGTAACATATGCTTCCCAATCATCTTCATTTAATTCCTGCTGTTACACCATCTTCCACTGTTTGCTATCCAGTTCTTGGAAAGCTGAGTCATACCCTATGATACTTTAGTCCCAGCTAGGAGAGAAAGGTTTGCATGCCATATCACCAATAGGATCTACCAATCTTTAGCCAGCCAAGTGCTTGCTTCGTAGGAAGACTATCGGTGGCCAGGATCCTTTCAGTCCTGTCAAAAGTTCTACTGCCTCTGAACTGCCACTGAAACTCTCAATCTAGAGTGCTGCCATCTTTTTCCTGGATAAAACCCAGTATACACCTAAGATCAAAAGGGCGTTAAGTTCTATCTCTCCCCTCCCTCTGGCTAAAGCAGTTCTGGTCTTTTAACAGATCATTGCTTTTCTAGGACTCGGAAAATTGAAAAGTGTCCATCTGGTAATGCTTGGAGAGTTAATACTAGTTAGAACCTGGTGGAGGCAGGGATCACTGTGTTATCAACTCTTCAATGTAGGCCAGCTAAGAGTCCATTATCTAACTTAGGCCAACTGATAAACCTCCAGGGCAGTACATTTCAAAGTTTGAAGGTACTTCAGAAGCTGTTTCACCGGCACAGCCCTAACTGACCACAGCCTCAGGTCTGGGGATGAAAAAAGGGCTTCGTCTGCAGCTGATTCCATTTGGACCCCACTTGCAAATAATAACATCATGGGGCTGGGAAGATGGCTCAGTGGTAGAGCGCTTGCCTTGCATGCATGAGACCCTGGGTTCGATTCCTCAGCACCACATAAGCAAAAAGAAAAAAGCTGGAAGTAGCGCTGTGGCTCAAGTGGTAGAGTGCTAGCCTTGAGCTGAAGAGCTGAGGGACAGCACCCAGGCCCAGAGTTCAGGCCCCACGACCAGACCCCCCCCCAAAAAATAACATCATGGATCTCATTGGCAGAATGTTTAGAAGACACATTTCTTATGTGCAATATAGAACGTGGTAACATAAAAAATACTGTGTGAGTGTTTCTATCTGCTAAGAGCTCACTTAGTTTCTGGAAATGGAAATAGTGTGTTCCCTGAAGTTGGAACTGATGTGCATAGGGTTGGGGCTGGCATTAGTTAGGAAGCCTGAATCACTGTAGGTCCCAATAACATAGTTGCCTCAAGCTTTAAAATTGACCATAAGTCTTTACTCTTATTTCCTATCATGCTTCTTCTTAGATGAATGGCAGCAACTACCAGTCTGTGCAATGTGAGACATTCTCAGTGCTGGAGCTAAAGGGAGTTTTGCTGTTTCACTCAAGGCCAGGGCTCTACCACTTGAGCTATACCTCCATTCTCTGGCTTCTAGCTGGTTAATTGGAGATGAGAGTCTCACCTATTTGTCTTTCTAGGCTGGCTTCAAACAGGAATCCTCAGATCTCAGCCTCCTGAGTATCTAGGATTTACAGGCATGAGCCACCAGTACCTGGCTTATTCTATATTTTGATGGTTTGATAACATTCTTAGTTAACATGATTAACTTTACTAGACAGTCATAGTAACATTTATTTCTCCTTTCCATTTACCCCCATTGGATTATTTTTATGTAAGCTATATCATTTTACTTTTTCATATTTCTAATTGCATAAATTAAAAGACAGAAAGAAGGTCCAATCAAATTATCAACATGACAACAAATTTCTTAATATTAAATATCAGTACTCAACTTCCCCAACTACAGCATATATATTTGTATCTCATATGTGCAAATTCAAAGAAAGTATAAAGGTACCTTTCCTGATAAGGTGTATTGTATTTCAAAAAAAAAAAAAAAACAACCCATTTTATAACAACCAAAGGAGCCTTGCTCAAGCTAAAGGGATGGTCCATCCCAGGACTAGCTAACTCTCTGAGACTGCAAATGACTGGCCTGACAATATGTCTTTCATGCGCAAAATAGTCAATCCATTGCCCTTACCTCCCCCACACACTTTTTATGGAGCCCTTACTCTCCTGGCTGCTGTCTTCCCCTGCCTGATCACCCAGGGCCAGATCCCAGATGACTGGGGATGGCCCCTGTGGCCCAGTGGAGGCTGCAATTATTCAAATTAGCCAATCCTGAGTCTGCTTGCCCAGCATTGCCTATCCCTTTCAGTGAAAACCACCATCAAATCAAGTCTTACCCACAATTTCCCCTTCTCCTTGGCCTCTTCACTGACTTAGCCATGTGGTTCCCTCTTGGCATGGCCTGGACCCTTCTCTTGAGATCTGTCAACAACACTATGGTTTCAATGGAATAATCTCCTGATCTGTGCGTGTCATCATACCAGAGTAACACTAAAACCCATCTTTCAAAATAGCTTCAGTGCCCAAGGTGGGGGTAGGAAGGGACAGTATGCAAGTAAGCCTGAACTTTGTATTACCAAGGAAGCTAGTTTCTCCAATTGTGAGCTGGTTGTTCAACTCCTTTCTTTTTAAGGTTGGAACAAAAACCCATGTTCAAGGGTGTTTAACAACTGGCTTTTAAACTAAAAATGTCATAATTAGTAGTGTTTAGGGATTCCATGATGTCATTTGTGCTACTGTGGCTGATTTCAAGCTACCAATAAAAAGAAAGATGCACAAAATTGGTTCTTGTTAGTCTCTTCCATGATGGCTCAGAAATGGAACGGGAGCTTCTGTCATATTCTCGGGCAAAACAGTGGGACAATGTTCAATGAAATTCCCAAAATGTGGCCCTGGGGATTGGAGAGTAAAGAAAAACTGCTTGATAGTCTTGTAAGACAGGCTTTCAGAAATGGATAGGAGCTTCCTTTAACCTTGGAGAACTGTGGAGGGTCGAGGAAACAGTATGGTTGTCAAGGTCCTTTAAAAAGCCCTTGGGAGTACCCTTGGGTTCAGTTTCCTTCAGATGAAAATACAGCTCAGGAACAGGCAAGGTAGGGGAAAGAGAATCAAAACTCTCATATAAAGTTCTGGCATAGATTGAGAGTTCCACAACTAGATAAACTTTGGTGAGTTTATTTTACTTCAGACCTTAGTATCCTCATCTGTAAAATGGGAATAATAATTCCAATACTTCCAAGTTGTGGTAAAGCTAGGATTAACATGTTCAGGGCTTACCACACTTTTATCACACACAGAAGCTCTTAACCCAGTTAAAGGAGCCATGGATAGAATTTTTCCTATTATTGTATAACTGAAATTTAATGTTTGCTTCCATTATGAGTGAAGGTAACAAACACAGTAGAATGAAAAGTGCTTATGGGTATTTTCATATCACATTAGTTATTTTTGAAATTTTATTTATAACATCACAACTAGGTATTATGGTGGTTCAACTCACCACTAACTCTTGTTATGTAATGTGGTAATAAAGATTCATATATATATATATATATGTCAGTCATGAGGCCTGTACTCTGGGCCTGGGCACTCTCCCTCAGCTCTTCAGCTCAAGGCTAGCACTCTACCACTTGAGCCACAGCGCACTTCCAGCTTTTTTTGCTTATGTGGTGCTGAGGAATCGAACCCAGGGCCTCATACACGCAAGGCAAGCACTCTACCACTGAGCCACCTTCCCAGCCTTACAATTTTATATTTTAAAAATATTCTGATAACTGTATTTCGATATGCTTGGTGTCCTCGGAAATCCCATGTGTTGTATTTCATGCATTGAAAGCCATTATTCTGACAAGAGATCTATAGATTTGTCCAGATTGCCGAAGGGATCCATATTTTAAATAAGCATAAATAATCCCAGGATTGATCCCCAAAGTGGTAACTATCTTATGATTATGATTATTATTTTCACACTCTCTTATGTATTAGTAACCTTGCTTGAATGATAGCCAATGGAACAGCTGCCCACTGAAAAACATCTCATCTCTGTGACCCCTCAAGCTGCCAAAACATCCTTATAGCCATTGACCAATGTCTTCTTTTTCCCAGTCCCCTCACCCCAGATTCTGATAACTTCTATTCTATTCCCCACTTCTATGAGTCATATATACAATTGTTATTTGTCAATTAAAAATAAAATAAAACTTCAAGAAATTTAACTGAAAAAGAGAAAGGCACTTGCTTGCTGTCTGATATTCTCTTACCCCTTGGACATTCCAGCTGCAGCTCGACCAGAGGAGGTTCTGTGATCCACAATGAAACCATATGGCATTGCCTGTTCCATTCCCACTGACTGTTTTCTGAATTATTTTCATGGTCCAACTTCTGTAGAAACCTGCTGCTGCTGCTGCTGCTTTTGGCACTCTGAAAACATGGCTATTGGGTGTCCTCAACAAGTACCAAATGCTAATATCCTGCCATGATCTACTGTTTGGAAAACCTGGAATGTTACCTTCAGCCCTGGATTTCATGAAAGGTAGGCCACACATTCTCGAGGCCAGCGTGTCTGACCCTGTGAGCTATTTGAGAAGTTAGAAAAATATTTAGAAAGTAAACAATTCTGTTGTTTAGGCTCAAGCAATGTGGAGGAAGTGAAGCTTAATTTGTAGAGGTCTGTAGATAAATTGATACTTAGTTAATGCATGTCATGTAGCTTACATGTTTCAGGAACTCCCTATAAAATCCCTGAGTTGACTCTTCTCCTTCTAGGAATACTGGAAATAAGTGAATATCTAAAGCTAGCAGTAGAAATTCCACTGCAGAAGCTCTTCCAATCCACAACACTGCAAACCCTATTATAAAGCAGCTCTTTCATTCATCTCCCCAAACCTTCGAGTTGAATACTCTTATTATCCTCATTTTAGAGATGAGAAAACTAATACATTGCTACTTGCCGATGTTCGCCAAATGAACATGTGGTAAAAGCAGGATCTGAACCCAGCTTAGTGAAGCCCTGAAGCCTATATTCTTAACCACAAAGACCGAAGAATTCTCTGCATGATTAGGGATACTTACAGATAGGATTTGGGCTGGTGATGACTCTTGAACCCAGACAACTCTCTGGCTATAGTCAATACATAATACATATGCATACACATACACATATACATGTACATTTATTAGCCTTTATATATGGCCTATATATTAGTGTATATATGTGTGTCTATCTATCTATCTATCTATCTATCTATCTATCTATCTATCTATCTATCTATCTATCTATCTATCTACCTATATGCCTTTGATACTGCATCTGAAGAGATGAAAGTGCTGGTTGGTTTGGCAGTGAGGAGCCAGAGAATACTTTGTCATCTGAGTTCCTAGGATAAGAGCATCCACTGCAAAGACAAAGCTCCTAGTCCTGTGTTATCCACTCAGTCTCTTAGAGGATGACCTGCAGTGAATGGTATAGAGACTTGTTCCTAGATGTGACCGTAGGCTTTCTGCTTCAGTAGAAATCTGCTACCTCTCATCTCTCATGATTTCCAAACCAATGTTCACCACAGTGCTCAACCTTTGAGTTTCCCAGTCTGAAATTCTAATCGATCCATTGAGGCTCCCAAATCAGATATCAGCATTATGTGGAATTCTTTTCCAGTTCACACTGCACTTTTGAGTGCCCAGAACATCTTGTAATTATTTTCAGAAGCTCTTCTGAATGGCGGCATCTATTTTACTGGACATAATTATGTACTCAGTATTAGAAGTATGCTAGAAAATATTTTCATATGGGGAAAAGGCCATGAGGTTTCATGTTTGCTGATTCCCATGGTGTAAATATTACCATGACTGATTTTAAATGAGCTGTTAACTTGATGTCATGGAATGGAAGAGATGGACATGATTGACTCTTAGGAACAAGCTGTTCAGCAAACCACAGCCCAGAACTCTGAACCCAAACATGCTACTAAATACAAGTTTTCAAAATGGGCTTTTTTCCTTCCCATTTTATGGATAATGAAACAAAGGCTCAGAGATAATCAGC
Organism: Dipodomys merriami; assembly: GCF_024711535.1. Lineage (NCBI taxonomy): Eukaryota > Metazoa > Chordata > Mammalia > Rodentia > Heteromyidae > Dipodomys > Dipodomys merriami. Next base: position 111,281,350 of record NW_027204492.1, read on the forward strand.
AACCATTCCCAGACCACATGCAAGTCACTGATTCAAGATGCAGTCACTTGGGATGCTAACAATGTTCTATTCTTGGTCTGAGTGAAAGATACACAAAGATATAAAGTCATAGCTACAGTTGCATTTGTAAATGTATTTGTATGTTGATTGTTTAATCTGCCTTTTTCTGTTCTATTACCGGTGCTTGAACTCATAGCCTGGACCCTGTTTCTTAGCTTTTTTTGTTCAAGTTTGGTGCTCCGCCACTTGAGCCACACCTCTACCTCTGGCTTTTTGCTAGTTAATTGGAGATAAGAGTTTCACGAACTTTATTGCTCAGGCTGGCTTCAATCTGTGATCCTCAAATCTTAGCCTCCTGAGTAGCTAGGATTATAGGTACGAACAACCTTTTCAGCTGGCCAAAATGAATGTCAATTAAAAAAATAAAAAATCTACCTTTTAAAAATTGTTTTCTTCTTTCCATGTCTTTTGATGGAATGAATTTCATGTTGAGGAACAGGCTGGCTGTGCACCAGCACATTTGCATATGTATATGCACAGAAGACAGAGAAAGAAAATTCAAATACTGTGGAAAACATCCAGTACTCTATACAAATATGTACAACATCAGATGTACAAAGGAGAAATTAATCTGTGGTTACATGTTGGATAAAAAATAGAGATTACTTTTAAAAGCCAGAGAACATAGCGTCTCTCAACGTTTCCATGGTTGCAAGGCTAGAGTCAAGAAGAGTCCCCCGAAAAGGCATGTCAGATGCAACAAAGTTTGTCTTTCCCTCCTCAAATGTCAGTGCCCACTGATCACTAAATCACTCCCACAGCTTATTAAAGTAAATGTCACTGAAAGTTACGGACATCGCCTTATTCATTAAATGTACTTCAAGAGCTTTCTCAGGGAGAATTTTCTTTCAAATCAAATAGGAGGTTCACACTGCAGTTAGAGGACTGTCACCCACACTGGCCAAAAGGTCGCTCAGATCACTGAATGGGTGTTTGATGAGATGCTTTTATTCTCAGGCTACACTAAAAATAGAAAGAATGTAAAGGTTAAACTCCAAGCTACCTTACTTGCAGTGTACTTCTCTATCTGCAACTGGGCATCATGACCCCACAGGAGTGTACAGCAGCCAGGTGCTCAACAGGTCATGGGCACAACTTTCCACACCATTCACTTTGCTCTATGCTAGAATAGACATTTCTTTTCAGCTAAGACTTCGAGATAACTGTGTGTTTGCCTCCCTCAACATTTTCTTTGCTCTGCTATTAGGAGCACTTTAGTGAGAAAATTTGAGAACTAGCTAAAATGGCACCGTCCAATATGGTATCTAAGTTTAAATTTAAGTAAAAGTATATACAATTTACCTAAAAGAAAAGTGAAAATTCAGTTCCTCAGCTATACAAATTACATTTAAAATGCTTGATAGCCATACATGACTACTGTACTGAATAGTGTTGATGGGAATTTTTTTCCATCACAACTGACAGTTCTATTGGACAGTACTGGTATAGATATACAAAAAGCATTATCTATAGGGATGCTTCAGGAACCTTCGGTCCTACTTTGGGAAGAGGACAGGGCTAAGGTATTGGATATACTATTATGGAAACTGACTTTTAATTGTAATGTCCTATTACTTGAAAGTCTACCAGCAGCACCAGGGTTGGAAGGGGAGTCAGACATGAGAACAAATCTTGGCTTCAAGTGTACCCATATCCTTACTACCTACTGGTATTCTTCTGTACCCCCAACTAAATAAACCTTCTACAGTTGGTCTGTTTCTGGAGGAATCAAATCCAAGAGAATTCCAAAACTTCACTGATTTCTGAGTTACACATTGAGCAGACATTTTCTGAGTTCCCACTATATGTCAAGCCCATGTAGCTTAATACATGAGTGTACATGACCCAATTCCTATCCTTAGGCTAAAGGTAGATCCATGAAGGCTATTGAATTATAAATTATGTGACTGTGCTCACCATTTACCACTTACCAGGAGGAAAGAGAAGGAAGTAGGCCAAGAAAGACCTTCACAGCTTTCCTCACAAGTTGTTTCCAAGCCCCAGTGGCTGGTCCTTGGCCCATTTCTAAAATTAAATAAACAAAGGAGTCTCTACTTCTTCTCTAGTCTTCTGATAATAAGTACTGTATTCATCATGCAGCCTAATGCAATGAATCCAAGCATCCTGAGGCTCACAATTTGAAAACTCCATCAACCTTCACTGTCAATTCCCTCCCCCCTCCTTTTATTCCTTTTTGTTCTGGTCCCTAATCCCCCCCCCATTCTGCTATAGCCTACTGCAGCTATATCAGAGTTCCACATTTTCTTGTGATGCTGTAACAAGCTGGCAGCATGTATGACATGTACTAGGGGAGGGCACAGGAGCCCCTAAATCAGAAATAATGAGATTTCTCTCTCAGAAGCAATGTGAAATGAGAGGCAAAGAACATGGTGGCTGGAGATAGGAAAGGAGCAAAAAGGAAGAGGTTGACAGGAAAATGAGGTGGTTGGGAGCACTAACAGGGTTTTAGAGATATGTAAGTTAAAGAGCACATGCATCCCTGTGTGACCATGCACACGAGCAATATGCACAGCTGTTAAGTTACAGATAACTAGCAGGAAAAGCAGAAGAGGATTATGGAGAAATTCTGATGCCCAACAATCATAGGCTTTGGGGCACCTCTGATTAATCAGTGTTTAGACACAGACAGGGGATTCTTGGGAAAAAGTAGTGTCACATGTAAACTTGGCCTTAAAGACAAATACAAGACAGGAAATGGAACAACCAGGCAGATAGTTAGACACACAGAGAAGAATCAGTATTAAATTCTCAGGGATGAAGTAGCAAACAAGCTCTCATTTGCTCTGAAGTAGTTGCATGTCATTCTGAAGGAATTGGTGACCAAGACCTGTTCTCTTTCTTGGCTTTCTATCTAGAGACATTTTTTTATTATGTGTGTGTGAATGCCAGTGGAATAATGCCCAAACTGGGTTTTGTTTTGTTTTTCTAATATTGGGGCTCAAACTCAGGGCCTGTTGCTCTCATTTAGTGACTTTTTCCTTCAAGACCGGTACTGTACTACTTGAACCACACCTATACGTTCAGCTATTTGCAGGTTAATTGGAGAAAAAGAGTCTCGGAGGCTTTTTGCACAGGTTAGCTTTGAATTACAGTCCTCAAATCTCATCCTCCTGAGTAGGTAGGATTATATGAATGAACCACCAGCACCCAGCCCACTTTATTCTTCAGTTCCTTCTTTGATCTGGGCAGAGGTATCTACTCTGAGATCAAGCCTCTTTCTCATCCTCCCTCACACTTCTGAATGGATGCTAGCATATGGCTGCAGCCTAATTCAGAAGTTAAAAATAAAATGAGTAAAATAAAAATTTTGGCTAGGATTACACAAGTGAGATGGCACCTGGCTGTTGGGACAACTTTAAAGGGCAAACTCACTCCCAGAGGTGAGGTTGTCTGTTGTGCTGTATTACTTTTCTTCCGGTGTAGTGCTGCGTTTTCCTGCATCTCTGCAAGTGATTCCCCAGTAACATTCCTGTACACAGATCTCTGTGTCAGTCTGTCCTAAGACCTCAACCTAAGAGAGATGTACAAGGAGGAAGCACATGTGCTGAAACCATGACCAACTTGATTCTTTATTGACCCTTAAAGCTTTGATAGCACACAGCAAAAACACATTGTAGCAGTACCTGCCGTTGCCAAGACACAAAGATTTATGTTAAATAAATCACCCAGCAGCTTGGTTCAGGGAACAGAAAGGAAGAGCAGGCAAAAGTTTTGTGGGTGTGATACCAGAGGGACTGCCAGTTTTCCTACATCCCTGTTTATTTCAATCTTCATGATAAAGCTAGCCTAACCTACAAAATCCACTGCTTACAGGACTTCTAATTGAAATATTATGCAAATCATGTATATGATTGAAATCTTTCAATTGGCATTTTTTAAAGTAAAAAGAATAAGGTGAAATTAATTTTCATATTGTATTTTATTTAATTGACTATGTCTCAAATATTTTCAATATGTGGTCCATGCACAAAATTACCAATGAGATATTTTGCATTCTGATTTTTCATGTTAAGTTTTAAATCCCAGGTGATTTTTCAGTTACAGCTCATCTCAATCTGGGTGGGTGGTATGTTTTCATCATTTGATTTGTATTCTGACTTTATGAAATAGATCATTGAATAAGTAGATTCACATACTAAAGATACTAAAACTTTTCCAATAACTGAACCCAAAAGCAATTTTACAATTTTAAATTAATTAAAATAAGACTAAATTTAAGACTTGCTTCTCAGCAATTTTAAAATTTTAAATTAATTAAAATAAGACTAAATTTAAGACTTGCTTCTCAGTCCGCAGTGACAGTAACCACATTTCAAGAAATAATAACACTGTGGCTAAAGACAGCCATATTGGATAGCATACCCTTATAGTTCTTGACAATGGAATATTCTAAGTCCATAATAAAGCGGTTATTTAGTTGAGGAAAAACAATCAGATCACTCTTCCTATGGAAAGAAGTATCTTCCCTCACCGAGTGATCCACTGAGTAAGTAAAGGAAAAAGCTTCCAGTATAAATAGGCTAGTGTTCAAGAACATTCTGATATTTTTCTATAAGGGCTGTTTTAAAAAAGAATTCCATAATAATACCACTTACTCTCCCCACTACTCAGTTGGGTTCTCATTTTTCTTCTGGTATCTATCAAGATTTTGCTGGCACATGCACACATCCTGGCTTGGCTCAATCTTTATTATAGTCTGTGGTAAATAAATCATGTGTGTTTATATTCAAACTTTTTCATTCTCTGCAGATCATTGGAAAATTTGAATCTTCCTTATTTAAATTTGTACATAATGTACCTAACTCAAACTTGTACTTAGATGGATGGTCTCTGTTCCTGTGATACCTTTAAAAACGTTGAATATAGCTTTTTCCTCCTCTTACAGATAGTTGCTATGTGGAATTTGAATTCTATATGCTGCAAGAAAACATGCCTTTGGTAACAGACATTGAAAGTCTCACCAGTGAAAACTATTCTGCATGCAGTAGCTACATCACTCTACTACCTTTGGGTCTGAAAATCCAGTCTGACTCTCACTATACTACAAGGGGCTCTGTCCTTAGTCTATGAGGGTCTGGATGAAGGATTCAAGTGCCTCTACAGGAAACATTTTCTCTGTCACATTTGAATGACAGTACTTGAAGATACCCTTTGCCTTTCAAAGTATATTGAAAACTGCTCTGCCTTGTAGAAAATCTTCTTCCCTGTATTTAGAATCTAAGAGTGTTCATGATGGGAAGAATGTTTAGAATCAGCTCATTTCTCATTATAGATTTCCATGACAGGTGCTTGAAAAGTTGGATTGAAGCTGGGCTCCAGTGGCTCATACCAGCAATCCTAGGTACTCAGGAAGCTGAGATCTGAGGATTGTAGTTTGAAGCCACCCAGGCAGGAAAGTCCGTGAGTCTCTTATGTCCAACAAACTACTCAGAAAAAGCTGGAAGTAGCACTGTTGCTCAAGTGGTAGAGTGCTAGCTTTGAGTAAAAGAAGCTCAGGGATAGTGCCCAGGCCCTGAGTTCAAGCCCCAGGACCAGCAAAAAGAGAAGAAAGAAAGAAAGAAAGAAAGAAAGAAAGAAAGAAAGAAAGAAAGAAAGAAAGAAAGAAAGAAAGAAAGAAAGAAAGAAAGAAAGAAAGAAAGAAAGAAAGAAAGAAAGAAAGAAAGAAAGAAAGAGAGAGAAATAAAGAAAGAAAGAAAGAAAGAAAGAGAGAGAGAGAGAAAGAAAGAAAGAAAGAAAGAAAGAAAGAAAGAAAGAAAGAAAGAAAGAAAGAAGGAAGGAAGGAAGGAAGGGAGAAAGAAAGAGAAAAAGAAAGAAAGAAAGAAAGAAAGAAAGAAAGAAAGAAAGAAAGAAAGAAAGGAAGGATGGATATGAAGAAAGGAAGGAAAAATAGGAAAGAAGGATGGATACGAAGGAAAGAAGGAAAAATAGGAAGGAAGGAAGGAAGGAAGGAAGGAAGGAAGGAAGGAAGGAAGGAAGGAAGAAAGAAAGAAAGGAGGGAAGGAAGGAAAAAAGAAAGAAAAAAGAAAGAAAGAAAGAAAGAAAGAAAGAAAGAAAGAAAGAAAGAAAGAGAAAGAAAGAAAAGGAAAGAGAAGGAAAGAAAAGTTGTATTGAAGTAAAATTTTCATATTGAAGAGGATAGTACAGATAAGGTTTTAGTAATACTAAGAAGCTCAGATATTGTAGTCTCTCTGTCTTTCCCTCTGTCTTATTCTACTTCTTCATATGTTATCTCCTTTTGCTTTCTCTTTACTTCCTGCCTTTGATTTCCCTTAAGGACAGTAAAGATCCCTCAACATACCAAATTCTCAATGCTTACACTGATCACATTACACATAACAAGTAAATGTCTTGATCTTAACACAAGTGGACATGGTGTTAGGAGATTCTAGGAAAATCAAGCCTATCATATTGCAAACCAAAGCCAGAATGACACACAAGAATCCCCAAACAAATTTATGACCACTTGTCTGCCACTTTGTACAGCAGAGTTCACCAGATGACATTTGGCTGTGAAACCACTCAGTGTTCTTTGGACTAAAATTGCACCCCAGAGGTTAAGTACTTTAACTAGCTATTGAGCTCCCATTGGTGACCTCCAACCCCTCCAAGGTCTGTAACCCACCCCTGAAGATCCATACACAAGGATTCTCCTTGTTAACATAAGGCCGTGTTCCCCAGTCTTACATGTGCATCATGAGAAGCATCACTTAGCAATGCACATTCTTAAAGTTTGATTCTGATTCCAGTAATTTCCTAATTGGGGAGCTAGAATTTGATGTGTGTGTGTGTGTGTGTGTGTGTGTGTGTGTGTGTGTGTGTGTGTGTGTGTGTGTCTTACTAAGGATTAAACTCTGGCCCTCATACATGCTAGGCAAGTGCTCTATTACTGACTTCTACCCCTGGCCTCATTGTCTTGTTAATTTTAACATAGGTTATATTTAGACTTGGAGAGGAGAGTTCCCAAATGTGGTTTGAACTTCATTTTAGTATAACCTTCATCTCCCCATGGTTTTAATTATAGAAGAAATCTAGTACATGTAACAGCAAGAACAATACAATACATTTGTTATAAAGGAATTAACACATGGTACTATAATAGCTTATTAATTGAAAGATGGTTTCAAAATAGCCTCATTTAAATAACAACTGGAATTGTTGTCCTTTTTCCATCCTATTGGTGGGTCCAAAAATGGGAAGACTTGATGAAGGAGAATTCCAAACCACAGACTCCCCCAGACAGGGTAGCTCAAAGGCCTAACCTATAGTCAACAGGCCTCATCATAGCTGTGGTTGGCTACGGTCTCTGCACTCAAACAACCTCTAATGTACAGAGATAAAACATATATACAAAGCAGAGTAAATAAATAGAAAGCTGAACAAGAAGAAAGGCAGGGAATAAAAGGCTCTGTCTCAAACCAAAAGCTGGTCCTTTGAAAAGTCTAATGAACCTCTGGCAAAGAAATAATGAAGAAAATATGAATAAGCAAAACATACTGGAAATATAAGAAGACAAATATTGTCCCTTTAAATATGGGTTCCAGCTTCCCAGTTTCATTCACTCATTCATTTATTAAATATTAATGGATGTGTCAGTGATATAGATTGATCAAAACAACCCAGAACACCTTGTCTATCAACTGATATAAACAATCAAAGCACATAATATATCACAAAACCAAATAGTAGAAGTGCCTTGGGAGAAAATAAAGAAGGTCAGGAAGTGGAACATGATGGAGACATTATTGTAGATAGAAACACATAAGAAAAGATCCCTTTTACTAGGTGACTTTGAGCAGAACCCTGAAAGAACTAAAGAAGGAAGCCATGAGAATATTTGAGAGAAAAGAATTCCAGCCAGAGGCAACAACCAAATGTTGTTATCTAATGAAGTTGGGCTATAGAGTAAAGAACAGACTAGTAAGTGCAAATATTCTGTGGCATATTAAGGAGGCCAATGGTAGCTGAAGCACAGTGAGGGGTTGGGGAATCTGAGAAGGGAGATAGGAAAATAAGAGGTAGTAATATTTTTTTCTTTTTTATTATTGTGAAAATACTGTGCAGAGGGGTTACAATTACATGGGCAAGATAATGAGTAGAGGTAGTAATATTTATCATGCTCATCCCACAGATTTCCAACAGTAACTACAAAGGGTTAAATTCTGCTCAGAAATGAACTTAAAAGGGCATGGGGGGCCAGACACTGGTGGCTCATGCCTGTAATCTTAGCTACTTAGAAGGCTGAAATCTGAGGATTGAGGCTCAACGCTAGCATGGGTAGAAAAGTCCATGGGACTCTTCTCTCCAATTAACCAGCAAAAAGCCAGAAATGGAGCTGTATTTCAAGTAGTAGAGCACCAGTCTTAAACAAAAAACTCAAGTGAAAGTATAAGGCTCTGAGTTCAAGCTCCCGTATAAACACAAAAATGGTTGGGGGTGGGGGAAAGGGATCACTTTTAATTGAGCCTGTCATAATATTACACCTTGGCTTCTTGGGCAATAGCTTTACCAGAGAAACAAAAACTTGGACCCAAAGGGTAAACCACTGTCACCACAATGGTTCACACAGACCCTTGCCAGGCTGTGAAAGATTGAGAAATGGGCAGTTGACTGGGAACAGGGTATTCTGGTTTGGATAATTAAGGGGGAAAGAGGGACAGGAAGCCCTAGAGGCAGACAGCTTGCATTCATCTCTGGATCTTTTAGATCTGTCTTTAGGAATGTCACTGAACTGCTTTACTTCTCAGTTTCCCCCACTGTAAAACAGGGATAAGAACATGGCTGCCTTACAGAGTTGATGTAAGGATGGAGTGAAACAACCCCATAAAATGCTAGCACCATCTGTACTTATCAGCCTTCCCAAGGTCTGCAGTGAGGCCGTCCTCTCCCCTCTTGCAAGTGAACACAAAGCACTGAACTCATCTGTTTTCGAGTTCTTTAAAAAAAACTCACAGAACTCATTCTTAAAACAAAATCTTGGGTACAGTTCCAGCACTGCCTACGAACCAGATGAAAGAGGTTTTTTTTTTTTTTTTTTTCTGGTTGAAGGCAGAGCCCAGACCCCACCCAAGCTCCTACCTCCTTTCACTGAACTCCTAGAACACACTGAGATAGAGTCAGAAAAGCAGGGGCCAGGTGTATGTTCTGCGAGGCCTCTTCTAGTCCTAAATTCTCATATCTACATTCATATATAGAACATGGGGGGGAATATAATTTCTTGTTAAACAGCCCCTCTTGAATGGTCCAGAACTATTTTTCACCTGTGTATATGTGGGTGTGTATGAATAAATGATAGACATATACATAAATAGGTGGATAGATATCTCCCTAGGAGGAATGTATACCTATATTCTCCAAACGTCACCTAAAAGAATCTTCATAGAAGCCTTACTACTAATAGATCCTCAGCAGAAAATATGCAGATACCTAAAGGACATCAGGCAGACTCGATTCATTATAGTTAAGCAATACAATGGAACATATGTAACAATGTGGTAAATATTCTGTTTCTTGTGTTGTCTTGATCTGGTGTACTGTTCATTTGAGTACACTTTTCTACATATATGCTAAGCTTCAAGTGTAAAACTGTGTCGAGAAAAATTCTTGGTGGAGTGGACTGTGAAAGTGACTAGATCTTTATGTGGTGATTACTGATTTTTGTGCTCTCTGTAAGCAAAAACATCCCACTGTGAGCCTAGTGCTCCCCACAATACCTTCCAGTGAAGAGCCAAGAGCAAACCTCTCACTGAGAGACATCCCCTTATTTCTGGCTGTACATGGTTGAACCTGTCAAAGGGACACACCTCAAGCTATAAGAGAAAGGTTTGAACAATTTTACAAACTATGAGTGAAGGCAAGGGACTTTTTATTTTAGATGACCGAGCAGGCTCATATTTTTTCCTTCTTTTTTTTTGGGGGGGGGGGTCCGGTCGTGGGGCCTGAACTCTGGGCCTGGGCGCTGTCTCTCAGCTCTTCAGCTCAAGGCTAGCACTCTACCACTTAAGCCACAGCGCCACTTCCAGCTTTTTTCTTTTTGCTTATATGGTGCTGAAGAATCGAACCCAGGGCCTCATACATGCAAGGCAAGTGCTTTACCTCTGAGCCACCTTCCCAGCCCCTCATATTTTTTCTTAACACCAGGAAAGGACACTGTGGAGAAAATCAGCAGAGTATTTTAGTTAAAAAACAGTGTAAGAATTCTATGTTGTACCTAGAAATCCCATGCCTTTGTTTCCTTTCTCGATTATGGTAGATCAACAAGGCCATTTAAAATGTTTATTACAGGGTCAGGCAAGGTGGTGTATACCTGCAAACACAGCTGCTACAGAAATAGAATATGAAGATTATGATTCCAGACTAGCATGGGCAAAAGTATGAGACCCTAGTTTTTTCAAAGGTCTCAGAATATGGTTTACATGACACAGTGCTTGCCTAACAAGAAATCAATATGATGATTTATATTAATGTGTTCAGATCTACAAATTTGTTCTTTCCCATTAAGAGCTTGTATGTATATTTAATATGCTTTTAGCCGACTAATTAAAAATGGTCAATTAATCAATTGAAAAATTAGGATTGTAAAATTATATATTTTTCTGTGTTTTCCCCAGTTTCACCTCCATGCTGTTGATCTGATCCTCTGATCCTTCCAGAAATATTTCTGGCTAAGGAAAACAATTCTCTGTAGATTTTTTCTGGTTTTATTAATCTATTTTGCTTTCTGTGTTAAAATCTAGACTATTCCATTATTGGGTTAAGACCTGATTAGTAAAACGTTAATTAATTTAGTTTTAAAAACTATACCTAGGGAAATAACATTAAGTGAGAACATTCAGGTTTTCAAAATACATTCAATTATAATTGACAAAATTATAATTTGGAAGAATGTCAAACTAAGCTGGTATAAAATTTTAATATCAATCACTATGCAAGTTGATGATACCATCTATGGCTAATTAGTCCAAATAAAAAGTCCTAAGATTGCAGGAATTTGGTAATATGGAAATCATATTAAGTATATTTGTTTAATTTGCAATGAAGTCAAGAAATAAAATATTATGCCTAATACAGCTTCAGAAAGAAGAAACAGTTTGGAGCAACAAATATATCCCTTGTAGGAAGGAAAAATACATTTCTGTTTCTTCTAAAATTTAAAAGGAAAGAAAAGGCAACTATAACAAGACCATCTTCCTTAGTTAAGCATAGTAAGTAAAAAATAAATAAATTAGGAAAACTAATGGTAGAGTAGAAAATGCACTGAACTGTGTCCAGATAAAGACCCAGAATGCTTCCCTTCATCTTGCTATGTCTAAAATCCATGAATCTGAAACCCCTTTCCATGATCTTCTATGCTTCCCTATCCCCAGAGTAGCATCAGAACAAAGAAGTCAACAAAAAGGGATTTTTTTTACTCCTCATGGAACCACTGGCAATAGTATATTAGCAGCAGGGTCACATGGACATCCAGAGCCTATACAGGATGTTTTTTGCCAGTCATGGAGCTTGAACTCAGGGCCTGGGCGCTGTCCCTGAGCTCTTTTGCTCAAGGGTAGCACTCTACCACTTTGAGCCACAGTGCCACTTCTAGTTTTCTAATGGCTAATTGGAGATAAGAGTCTCATAGACGGACTTTCCTGTCCAGGATGGCTTTGAACTGCGATCCTCAGTTCTCAGCCTCCTAAGTAGCTAGGATGACAGACATGAGACACTAGAGTCTGGCCTAGCATTTTTTTTTAATAACTAATTTTCAGTAGACACCCATGAAAAGAATCTACAAAGAGAATGTCCAGTTCTTACATCATGGGGTCAAACACATTAAACGACATCTCTAAAGGCACAGCCAACAGCATAAAAGTTAAACGTGTGCATTTCCTAGGGGTCTGAGACTAGATAACGCATCTCCTGGCAATGGGCACCCTAGTGATGCAAGTGGATTCATCAATCCTCCAGCGAAAAAAACTTTCTGTTCCTCCCTTCCACTTTCTTGTTGACAGGATTACAATAAGATTATTTTCAGCATCTTTTTGTTCTTTCTGCTAACAGGTGCTTGACTTCCCTAACTCTGGCCAAGTTATTCCGCTCAAGCCCTACCTAATGCAAAGACCTAGTTACATTCAACCTCATTATTCAAAGCTTACTTATATCCCAGTTCTGAGAAGTTGCCTTGTATCTCATTCTAGCTGTGAGCACTGAAATCCTCTCCAACACCCTCCTATGGAGACATTCCTTAAAACACCTGAGAACAACAAATTGGATTATTCCAGACTTCCCCCATATGTTTTCCAATCACTTCCATATGGCATCTCTATCTCCCTCATCCCAGCCTCTACCTCCTCCCTGTCCCACTGCTGCATTGTCTCTAGTCAATGAGGAAAATATGATGCCCTGTCAGGGCAAGAAAGCAAATGTTATTTAGTGTCAGAGTAAGTATGTGATCACCCCCATGCAAACCACATCTGTGCCCTGTTTGCTCTTGGAGGATGACATGTACATGCAGGTACCCAACATTTTTGCAGGACATGCTTACACACCCAGTGTCACTAATCACCAGATGCTACACATTGAAATTCTGTTAGATAATGAAGGCAGATCATAGAGGAAAGAAGAACCCAGCAGGACCATTGCTTTCCTGCAGGCCATGAAAGTACTGCTGAGTAAGCAAGCACACAGCAAAACAAGGCTTAAATTTCCTGGAAATGTCTATAAACATACAATGATGTATTGGGCATTACACATGATATAGTAGAACCACACACTGACGGATTTGATGCTTTTTTTTTCTTAGACAAGGCAAAACAGTGATTGCAACACATAAAAGTATCAAAAGGTGGAAAATGAAAACCAAAACAGTTTGTTCCCAGAGGAAGAAAATACTTTCCTAGACTCTAGCTTCTTCCATTGTATAAGGAGTAATTTGCTTTTTTTTTTTCCTCCCTGGAAGAACAGATTCTTCTGAGATGCATGCAACCTCTTGCCCCTTCATCTTAGTCCTCTAGCAATCTCAGAAATTAGCCAAAGGGAACTTCATGTTTTCTTCTCCTCCAAAAATACCATGACAAGTATTAACAAAGAACAACCTCAACCCCCCGCCCCTCCCATCTCAGCCCCGCCTCAATAAGGACACAAAGAATCATTTCCTTTTATGCTGTCTACTGCTGTCTTGACCACATATGACACACAGAAAAGAAATTTCAATCGAGGCCTCCAAAGGGCTTCTTTAATTCCTTCCATATTTTTTTTTGCTTCAGGACATCCACCAAGACTTTTATGAGTCAAGCAGCCAATTGCTTCATTTATTCACCCCCTTGGTATCATCATACTCTTCCCCCAAACCATCCCCAAGCATCCAAGTTCTGCTCAAACTCAGCACTCCAGACACCTTCAATCCACAACTGGAATCACTCTAAGAGCCTTACACTGAAAGCCGGGTCTCTTTTCAGCCCTTGACAGAAATCCATGCGTCTGAGAAAATACATTTGTGCATCAACGCCTTGCTGGTCACAGTAAATACTCCCACAGTCTGGCTGCAAGTTCCACATCTGGCCTCCCAGGAATTTAAGACATGTTACAGACATAATGTTAGTGTCTGCATATTGCCAGCCAGAGACCCTGCCTGCAGACAGGGATCCCGCCTGCCCTGCTTGGCAAGCTGGTATTTCCCTGTTCATCCACATACAAGTTGTCCTTCCCTTCTTTACCTCCATGAATTCAGTAGTGACATGACCTGGCTCACTCTTGGCCTAAATGCAACATTTCTCATGACATAAAGGAAGTCCATGGTAGGACAAAGAGAGGAAGGTAGTTTTTAGCTGAGCCCAACAGTGGGACATTTTTCAATGACAAACTGACATCTCCCAAGTTATTCCTCATACCAGGCCGCAGGCAACTCTAGAAATTTAGGGGAATCACTCTTCCCATCATCTTCATTTTCTTTCTATTACCTGAACTCAAGAGTACTTCAGAGCTATAGGCTGGTGGCTCACACCTGAAATCCTAGCTACTCAGGAGATTGAGACCTGGGGATCATGGGTTCAAAGCTAGCCCAGGCAGAAAAGTCCCTGAGACTCTTATTGCTAGTTAGCCAGAAAAAAGGTGGATGTGTGGCTCAAGTGGTAGAGCACCAGCCTTGAGCATAAAATCCAAGTGAGAATGTAAGACACTGAATCCAAGCCCTGGTGCCTACCCTACACACATCAAAAATAACAATATGAATATTTCAGAAATTAGATTTGCCTTCACTTAGTTATGGGAAGAAAGACATGGCTTGGAGGTGAAGACCCATCTCAAGACACTGGCCTTTCCAGGACAAGCTCACCACTTGTAGCTTCTCATCACCAAGTACTGCCTCCTTTTCTAAACTATCCTGAAAGCCAGGCACAAAACCTCCCGATATATCTCCTAGTAAGGTTCTTTTTGAGTCAAAAAACTACTTGACCTATACTTTTTGACTAGCTTTAAATGGTCACGAGGTTATCACCTTCATAATTGAAAACTCTTATTTTTCTTCCTTTGGACTTACCTCAACCTTGCAGGAAACCAAGAGGTAAAAATCGGAAAAGTCCACTTCCATCCCCCAACAAGAGACCATGTGCAACCCTGGGGTGTTAGTTTCAATTTTATTTATTTGCCCTTATAGGGTATGAGATGTTCTACCTAAGAAATATACCATCATCATCATCATCATCATCATCATCATCATCATCATCATCATCATCATCATCATCATCATCACCACCACCACCTATGGAAATCTTTCCAAATTACATTATTAAATTCTCCCATTTTCCTCTCCAGAAAACATCTATTATACCAAGTAAGAGCTCTGTGGTTTTTTTTTTCTGGGCCTTTTGTCCCTATACCAAGACTTTTAAACCCTATTTCATTAAGTTCTTGTGCTTTTCAGGCAACTAGTTCTGAGTCGTCTTTCATTGTTCATGAATAGTGATTTTATAAACTCTTGTCAGAGCTTTCGATGTAAGTAATTTTACTTGCTCTGGCTGATCTATACAATGTGGAAAAACAAATGAGTGAGGAAAGAGAGAGAGAAGGAGGGAGAGAGGGAGGGAGGGAGGGAGAGTGAGGGAGAGAGAGAGATTGCATGGAGGCATTGCAAGTCCAACTCATTGCAAAATCCAGTGTGGCGCCATTTGCATTGTAATCCATGTTAACAGGTACTTCCTAGAATAGGAACAGCTCAGTAAGCTCCAACACAAGCAGTAAGCAAGAACAAATAAAGTTCTCTGGCAAATTATGGGATTTGTGACAACAACTCTGGTTGTTCTTTTTCTGCCCCCTTCCCCTCTGTATTATTACCATTCATGTTATGTCAGTTATCAATGATTAGCACCAATATTAGAGAGTTTGGAGATTCCCCTACAGCACTTATAAACTGAAAGTGAAATGAAGTCTGGGTAAATGAATGTGGCTGTAAATTAGATGAACGCTGTCTCTTCAGACCTAGCTTTGAATCTTAAGTTTGCTCATCTATGAGCTGTATAACATTAGATACGTAATTTACTTCTTGGAGCTTTAGTTTTCCCTCTATAAAATGGAGATAAAAGTAGTCTTCCAGCAGAGCTATTGGTGGCTCATGCCTGTAATCCTAGCTACACAGGAGGCTGAGATCTGAGGATCACAGTTCAAAGCCAGCCTGGACAAGAAAGTCTCGGAGACTCTAATTAACTGCCCAAAAGAGCTATAAGTGGAAGCTGTGGTCTAAGTGGTAGATTGGTAGTCTTGAGGATAAAAGCTTAAGGACAGTACCCAGACCCTGAGTTCAAGCCCCAGGACTGGCATCAAATAAAGTAGTCTTTGATGGATCACATTTCTTTGAGAATGAAATGACACAACATATGCAACATGCTTGAAACCATGCAGGGCACATCTTAAGTTCTCAGTTGATGTTAGTATATATTGGTCATCAAACCTATGCTAATCAACTGAATTTTGCTAATCTCATAATAAGCAGGATGGCAAACTGATTAAGAGCCCAAAGTTCTGGAACTAGACAGCCTTAGAAGATAATCCTGGGACCACTTCCAGGGTTTAGTTGCCATGACTAGTTATTTAACAACTAGGCAAGTTACTTAATTTCTCAGAGTCTGAAAGTGTTACTCAGGAAAACTGGAAACTAGTAATACCTATTGTGGGGTGTGTGTGTGTGTGTGTGTGTGTGTGTGTGTGTGTGTGTGTGTGTGTGTGTGTGTGTGTGTGTGTGTGTGTGTGTGTGTGTGTGTGTGTGTGTGTGTGTGTGTGTGTGTGTGTGTGTGTGTGTGTGTGTGTGTGTGTGTGTGTGTGTACTGTAAGCATTTAATAGGTGTTAGTTGATGTTATTAGTATTATACCATCTGACTTTGTGGAGGACTACTAAATGACCACAAATTTTTCCTCTCCCTGTACATCCTTACAATGTGCCATTGTAGATTTCCCATCAAGAACAAAATACATTCTTTTCCCCCACTCCTTGAATCTGAACCAGCCATGTGATTTGTTTGGGGCAATTAATAAATATTAATATAAGTAGAGGTGTGGAAATCTGGAAACTAGGTGTTTCCTCCATTGAGGCTCTTGGTAACCTATCTAGCCCAAGCTATCCTGCTGGGGGCTAAGTGGCCATGTGGAAGAGAACTAAGGCACTCAAGCCAACAGCCCTACACTAATATTCTGCCAACAGTCAGACATGTAGCTCAACATAAGCCAAACTTCCCTCTTATGACAAATGCATGAGTCCAACAGAAGTTAGGTGACCCAAACCAGAGCTGAATTTCACAGATGACGTGAAAGACTGTGCATCAAAAAAAATGATTATTGTTTTAAACAATTACATTTTTGAGTGGTTTGTTACAAAGTAAAAACTAACTGAAACAGGCCTTGTAAGGTCTGTTTCATTTTCCTGTACCACTCTTACTATTGAAACCCTGCCTGGCATTATATGGTCAAAAATGGATACTGGGAGTCATTTTCAAATTCTTTTTGTCTGTCTGTCTCTGTGTGTCTCTCTTTATCTCTCTCTGTGTGTCTCTGTCTCTCTGTCTCTGTTTCTTTCTCACTTGCTTCTGTGCACTGGCTAATAACTTTTCCAAAGACAGGAAAGATTTCTAAATCTTAAAGATTTTTTTAGACACTTCTATTAAAAACAGCTTCACAGGAAAAGCTTCTTGGTATAATTATAGACAGACAAATGGAACTTAAAAGTTGGAATATACCAAGAAGAAAAATCTGTGGGTATAAGGGACCTGAAGAAAGAGGGCAGGCTCTAATGAATCACAAGCTTCCACTCATGGAATTTAGGGTTGATTAGGCCAAAGAGCTGGAACAAGCCTGGAATCACTTCCCTTGTAGGTTCCATCAGCTCTTGTTACTGACACCATCCTTGTGTTGACTGTTGATACCTGGAGTGTTCATGAAAGCACAATTCTGAGCCTGTGTGGTCCTAGAACATCTATATTATCAAACTCAAAACACTCAATTCCTTAAAGATAGGAACTCGTCTCAATCTCTTGCAGCACCTTACAAAGGCATTAAGCACCAATTAGACATTCAAGAAATACTACCAGATTGTAAAAAACCAAGCCATACCATTTAGAAATGCAGTGGTCACTACATAAAAGAAAGTCTCCCCAAGATTTATATATATATATATATATATATATATATATATATATATATATATATATATGTCTATATATGTCGTGGGGCTTGAACTCTGGGTCTGAGCGCTGTCCCTCAGCTCTTCAGCTCAAGGCTAGCACTTTACCACTTGAGCCACAGTATGACTTCCAGCTTTTTGGTGGTTTATTGGAGACAAGAGTCTCACAGGGCTGGGAAGGTGGCTCAGTTGGTAGAGCGCTTGCCTTGCATGCCTGAGGCCCTGGGTTTGATTCCTCAGCACCACATAAGCAAAAAGAAAAAAGCTGGAAGTGGTGCTGTGGCTCAAGTGGTAGAGCGCTAGCCTTGAGCTGAAGAGCTGAGGGACAGCGCCCAGGCTCAGAGTTCAGGCCCCACGACCAGACCCCCCCCCAAAAAAGAAAAGAGTCTCACAGACTGTCCTGCCCAGGCTGGCTCAATATATTTTTCTATACTTATGGAGAGGCAGCACAGCAAGAGTGTCAAGAGTACACACTCTGAGGTCACATGCCCTTGGTCTCTATCACTACCCTTCAAATTACTAACTGTGCCTCATCTGTAATCAAAACCAGAAGCACTACCTGATTGGGTTGTTGGAGGATGAATTAAGGTAATAAATGTAAATCACTACATCTAAATAATGAAACACTATTTGGTAATAAAAAGGAACAAGTTTCAGAAACATGCTCAATGAAAAAAGCAAGTCAACAATTTGGGGGGTAGGAACCAGCAGGAAGTATAAAAGGACAGAGCAAAGGGAAGATAAATATGCTTAAAGTACTTCATATGAATATATGAAAATAAAATAATAAATCCCATTAAAATTGCTTTTAAAGGGGGGAAGGGGACAAAAAGGAGTAATACATGGGGTAAATATGCTCAAGGTACATGTTTTCGTGCTAGTACTGGGACTTGAACTCCCTTAGCTTTTCTTCTCTCAAGCCTGGTGCTCTACTACGTTTGAGCCCCAGCTCTATATCCAGCTTTTTTGCTGGTTAATTGGAGATAAGCATTTCATTGACTTTCCTGCACAGGCTGACATGGAATCACAACCCTCAGATCTCAGCCTCCCAAGTAGTTAGGATTACAGGTGTAAGCCAACATTGCTGGGTCTACAATCAGACTTTGATTGTGATAGCACAACTTTGTACATTTACCTTAAAATCATTCAACAGTTGAGTCTCATACTATGTAATCTATAAAATGGCTGAAAACTGTAATGTACTTAGAGAACAGTGTCTGGCCAAAAATAAGCATACTATGGAGTGTGTGTGTGTGTGTGTGTGTGTGTGTGTGTGTGTGTGTGTGTGTGTGTGTGTGTGTGTGTGTGTGGTATGCATCACACTTGAAAAAGAGCTGGGTAGAGCAATATACCATGAATGCTACACCATAATACTTGTCTCTCTAACCCCTTGTTCACCTCATCTCCTCCCTGCAGGGACACCGAAAGCTGGGATCCTCTTCCCATGGGTCCCAAATGATGCTAAGCCAGCCATATGTGTCTCCTTGGCTGCTACTACTCCTATCACTGCCAAAACTCCACACAGTCTATTAAATGCCTGTTGTTTATGTAGCTCAGGATGCCAAGCTGTACTTTATTACATTGAACCAACTGCTCTTATGCAAGTTTTCTTTGAAGGGAGGGGATGTTAGGAGGAGGGAATGGTCACACTATTGAGGGAGGGAGATTTCTTAAAACCATGACTCCAAAAACAGCCGGTGATGACTCACAGAAGCCCACACATCCCTGCCCTTGACAAATGTCATGTCACATTGTACTTCTTAACACTGAACAAAATGTGGACAAAGATACCTTCTGGGGATCAAGAATGAAAGAGCTGGAGAGAACAGGGAAAGTTCAAGAAAGACAAGGAAGTTCCTATAGGAAAGAAAAAACTTGAAATAATTTTATAGCCAGGCTCTACCACATACACAAGAATAGGGAGGATTGGAATAAGTCCTTGGAAAGAAGAGTCTCAAGCCTACAATTCCTGTAAACTTGTAATTTGAGCATCTTGCCCCAAACCATATGCAAGGAGTTCTCAGACCTTCTATGAACTCATCACTCCATCCAGTTTTATCTCCTGGCCTTCATTATGGTCTGATCCATTCATTCAGTTCCCATATAGTCACATGCTCCATTGCTCATTGTTCCCCACATTAGTGCTAATGGAGTCTATCTTCCCAGCCCATTTAAATGCATCCATCTAAGAAATATGACTCCACCTCCTCATAGTCTCCTCAGACTTGGCAAAATGGATATCTGGAGTCATGCCCAGATCTAGTGAGACCAACAACTCACTTCCTCTATTCGGTGTCAATAATTTATGTATGCAACCATTCAAAGATTATTTGCTGAGCACTTACACATGGCAGGGCCTGGATTGCTTACCCAGCCCTGCTTCTCAAACTTAAGCATGTCCAGGAGCACCTAGAGAAATACTAAAACACAAATTCTTAGGCTCCATCTGTAGGGTTGTCATTTAGCAGATCTGGGGTAAGAACCAGATTTGGCATCTATACATAACTCCTAGGTGATGCTAATACAAGTCTGTGGTCTAAACTCAGAGCAGCACTGCTCTAGAGACCAGAAAAGTGACTAAGTAGTGAAGTAGCTCGTGAACCATTTCTGGATGTAAGTCATGGTGCACACACAAAACCATATAACATCATGTGAAAATGGAAGTCTCAGCCTTAAAAAAGACCTACATAGCCTGTGTGGAAAATGGAAAGTAAGGCTAGACTGAAGTATCTGGATAGATATACAAATACTATTATGTCTGTAAGCATGTATCTCCAACAGACATTCTTCATAAGCAAAACCCACATCATATTCATTTTTCTACTTCTGACATCTAGCAGGATACTCAGCCCATAGTAGATGCTGAATAGAAAACTTACTGAATGAATGAATACAAATGTAAGCAGTCATTTGTTAAACTGTATAAAACAACAGATCACACCTTGCTTGGATATTTCTCTGCTTCAATCCAATGTATATCCTACAAAATTAAGAAGAATGAGGGAAGGGTGGGTAAGGGAGGGATGGGTGAGAATAATGAAAAAATAATGAATAAGGATCCAGATATATTGTATTTATAAACTGCTTTGTTAAATGGCAACTCCTTTGTACAACTACTAAAAGATAATTAGCAGGGTGCTGGTGGTTCATGTCTGTAATCCTAGCTACTCAAGAGGCTGAGATCTGAGAGGGAAAAAGCCAGAAGTGCAGCCATGGTTCAAGTGGTAGAATAGTAGCCTTGAGCAAATAAGCTCAGGGACAGTACCCAGGCCCTCAGTTTAAGTCGCAGGACTGGCACATGCATGCATGCACGCGCGCGCGCACACACACACACACACACACACACACACACACGATAATTTAAAAAAGAGACATAAAAACTAAAAAGAGGTACCTCAATTAATCTTTAACCCTTAAAAAACCCAAAAGACCGCATCAGACCTGAAATATATTTTGTGCTAGATTTCACAATGAACCTGGTATATACAGTGTTCCTGCTCTCATAAAGCTGAGAGACTAAGCTTACTCTACTAGGTCCTTGTTTGAGATCTCACTGTTTTGAGTGCCCCACTCTTCTGCTCTGAATTCTAGTTTGCTCACAAAATTGTAGGTCTTATCTTAATTAAGTTTCTTAATTTCTCTGTGTTTCTGTTTCTTTACCTCTAAAATAGGGATAACACAACCCCTGTTAAAGGTTTAGGGTGAAGACTAATCGAACTCTTTGACAGAATACATGTAGAGCATCGTCTTTTCTAAGAAAAGGGTTAGAAATGTTTACTTTCTTATCAATATCATCATTTATATTATCATCAAACACTGTCCCCCCATGATGATACACATTAGCTTATGAAGTGCTAAGCTGAGAAATGAGATTTAAAATAATTTCATAAAACAGATCTTAGGCCAGCACTGGTGGCTGATGCCTGTAATTCTAGCTACGAAGGAGGCTAACATCTGAGGATCACGGTTCAAAGCCAGCCTGGCAGGATAGTCCGTGAGACTCTTATCTCCAATGAACCACCAGAAAACAGGAAGTGGAAGTGTGGTCCAAGTGGTAGCATGCTAGACTTGCGTAGAAAAGCTGAGGGGCAGCACTTAGGCCTTGAGTTTGAGCCCCAGGACTAGCAGAGAGAGACAGAGACAGAGACAGAGACAGAGACAGAGACAGAGACAGAGAGAGAGAGAGAAGGAAGGAAGGAAGGAAGGAAGGAAGGAAGGAAGGAAGGAAGGAAGGAAGGAAGGAAGGAAGGAAGGAAGGAAGGAAAGAAGGGAGGAAGGAAGGAAGGAAGGAAGGAAGGACAAAGGAGGACATTGAAGCCTCAAAAAGCTCAACCTAGCTAGATCTTAAGTGCTTTCTTCCTCCTCCAATCTGCTCTCCTAACAGCCCCTTGAAACATCCAAGTCATTTACAAATCAAGGCCATTGCTGTGATGGCTGGAGTCCAGGCCCAAGCTGGCAAGATCAAGTAAAGACAGACCCCTCTCATTCAGCCACACACAGCCTACTTGTTGCCTTTTGGAAACCAATGACTCAGATGTAACTATCCTGCAAGGTAGCAGCTGGTGTGCTTTGGCATAGTACACAAAGGGAGCACATTCTCCTGCCCAGCGACCCAGGGCACCAAGGAGAAGGTCTTAATGCAGCTCTCATTCATGCTTTAGCCTAATTAAAATGGCATTACCAGTTTCAGTGGCAGATTTCTTTTGCCAGCTGCAACTAGTTCTTTTCTCTGGAGCTTTTTCCCCCTTCTTCTCATTTTCAGTTTATTGATCCCCCAACATAGAACTAAAGAACTAGAGTAAAAGATAGTAAGTAGTTCATTTCTCTTTCTAGTCTCCCCTGATCTGTCTGAGAATCTACATCTGCAGACAATTACTTGCCTCCTCTGTTTATCTAAACTTCTCAGAAACCTCACGATGGGCACATCTTTATAAACCACTTGTTCAAACTCTTTGGGATTAAAAAATGGACTTCATTGTATAATTTTTCATAAGACCTCCCAGAAGCAAAAGGCCTATATTTTATACAACCAACACATCCTCAGCTTACTGACTTAAAAAAGAAACAAAATAACAATCATAACAACGAAAACAAAATCCTATCTTTTCTGACACCAAGAGGCTGAAATAAGATGTAACAAAATGTATTTCATGTTTTCTATGGGAATTCTAAATTCTTCCTTCTCAGGAGGTGGCTATTTGCCTATGAATACTTTCAAGAATATCCATAAAGATCTCAGTTTTGTCTGCCTAGACTACAAACTGAACATGACCTTGGAGGCCATCATTCAAGAGCTCTTTAGTGGTAGTTTGCTGGTGGCTCACGCCTGTAATCTTAGCTATTCAGGAGGCTGAGATCTAAGAATCACATTTCCAAGTCAGCCCAGGCAGAAAAGTCAAGACTCTAAACTCCAATTAACCACCAAAAAGCCAGAAGTGGAGCTGTGCCTCAAGTGGTAAGAATGCCAGCCTTGAGCAAAAAAAGCTAAAGTACAGTGCCCAGGCCCTGAGTTGAAGCCTCAGTATGAGAACAAACCAAAAGAAATTCTTTAGTACAAACAGGAAAGGACTCAACTGCCACATCAAGCAAAAGCGGCTAAATTTTGAGTCGAACATACAAAAACACATCAACAGGATTTATTATTTGGTGGGAAGTGAGGAGATAAGGAGAGAACAAATGGCAGACAAACCAATGAATCTGTGACCTTCATTTTAGTCCTGTTTTTCACCCTGTGGTACTTATACTTTTATCCATTTGCTCAAGAGTTTGTCACACGGGGCTGGGAAGGTGGCTCAGTGATAGAGCGCTTGCCTTGCATGCATGAGACCCTGGGTTGGATTCCTCAGCACCACATAAGCAGAAAAGGCCAGAAGTGGCATGGTAGCTCAAGTGGTGGAGTGCTAGCCTTGAGCTGAAATGCTGAGGGGCAGCGTCCAGGCTCAGAGTTCAAGCCCCATGACCAACAACAACAACAAGAGTTTGTCACACATTTAGCAAAGACACCACATATGGAATATAAGTGGTGGGCATAGGCTTTAAGTTCTAGCAGACCTGCTTGATTTCCAGTTCTACCATTAGACCAGCTGTGTGCCTAGACAAGTCATTTGGCTCCTCCAAGCCTCAGCTGCCTGTGTTGCACTAATGGCTCAATGACAGTATGCATGTAAGCCATTTGGCACAGCGTTCCCACTTAGGAATGACCTATAAAAATATATGGTGATGTTGATGGTAGTGGCCAAAGTGCCTATGAGGCGAGGAGGAGAGGTAAAAGCGGGGGAAGGGGAAGAAGAAAGCAAGGAAAGTGAAGAGGAGCTCTCCTTCACATTGAAAGGAAGCCAGTGGTAGCTATTGCCTTGATGGGTAATCTTGTGAAATTCCATTTCCAATTCTAGGATGCCTAGTATTTTTTTTCTGAGATGAAGCTGCATTTGAGTTTTCCAGTCACAGAGTTCCCAGTCACACTGGCTGGAGAAATCATCTCCTGATAGAAATAATAGGGGAATCAAAGATGAAATTACATTTTTTCCTTCATTGTTAACTCATGTCCCTCTTCTCTTCTATGGCACACAAAGACAGATAAACTGGATCTATGAATAGTAGGAAAGTATCCATATCCCTCACCCCCCAATCATGGAGCAACCTGGTAAGTGGTAAAATAAAAAAAAAAAAAACCCCAACAGGAACCCTGTTCTAACTGAATGTAAAATTAAACTCGCAATAGTTGCAGATCTTCCATTGAGATCGTTGATGTATTTGCAGTTGTTTTTGTATAGGTGAGAGATTGGGTTCCAGTTTTAGTAGCCTCCATATGGCTAAGCAGTTTGCCCAGCACCATTTGTTGGAGGCTGTCTTTTCTTCAGTGTATGTTTCTGGTTCCCTTTGCCAAAAATTAGGTAACTGTAATTGAGTGGTTTTATTTCCAGATTTTTTATTCTGTTCCACAAGTATTCCTGTCTGTTTTTGTGCTAGTACCATGCTGTTTTTGCTTCTGTGACTCTGCAGTATAATTTGATGGAGGGGGTCAATTTTATCTGGGTACGTTAAAGGCATGTGTGGAAGTACCTCAATGAAATTTCCCTTGCGCAACCAATGTATGCCAATAAAAACATTATAATAAAAACATGAAACTCTTCCACTGCAACTTGGCTAGGATATTCCAGGCATGGAATCAAATCTTTCTCTTTAACAAACATCCAATAAAAAGATAAGATGAAATTGCCATGAAGTTCCATGTGATGGATCCCACTACTACCTTATAAGTCTCTCTTACTCTCATAAAAATGTTTGTTCTTCTCCAAATGTTTGCATACCCTTTGATGTTCAGGGAATTCTAAGCAGGCAGCTTATTACTGAACTTGTTTTACAGATGAGAATACTAAGCAGACAGAGGAAGCATATGACTCCCCCAAGATCATACATCTGTCACTATAACAATAAAGTTTAGAACCTCAGTCTCCTTATTCTAATAGTGTGCTCTTTCTACCCAGCCAACATTTGGCTGCTGGAATGAGTTGGTAAACTTCCCCCTTCTCACTAGCAGAATGGAGGTTATGGTAAATAACTTGTAACTAGGATAAGGAAGGAGCAAAAATCCTGAGTGTCAGCTAAGGGAAAGCCCTAAAGCTAGCATACATGAATGCCTATCTTGGATTAGCAATGGAGTTCCCATGAGAAATTCTCTATGGAATCCAGTCCATATCTTCTGTAGTTCCTTCTGCCCTGAGTTTATTCCTCCATCTCATCCACTCAACAGCTTTCCTTAACTTGGACCCCAGTAGAGGAAGGCCTGTCTAACAGCCTAAATGAGCTCCAATGATATCAAGTGGCCTATAAATCAACAGGACTCTGAAAATGCAGACTTGGGCTCCTGCACAAAATTGACCCACTCTATTTCCTTTTCAACAAGGAAAAAGGGGGCATCAACCTAGGGTCTCCTATCATCCCATAATAGAAAACACATGGGACCAACTAATACCAGACAAGAAGTTCTACACTTTGTGGAGAACATTCATAAACACATGGGGGCGGGGATGGAGGGGGGCATCAGGGTGGCTTTAATTAAAGGTTGCCTGCTACCATCTTCTTTAAATTATCCTCTACTCCTTGCATAGCTTTGTCCCTTGACTACAAATCACCTGATTTACATCCCCCCTCCAGGACCACTGAAGAATTTTAGCTTCCTGCTTTCCCCCTTTCAGGCTAATACATACCAGTAGAAGGGCCAATGAACTGGCAACCCTAGAGTGTGCAGCTGCCTCCATGGTGAGTAGTGTATCAAGATTACTTCCCAAAGACAGTGCTCCTAACATTTGCTGTGCATGGCCTCTGTAGTAGGTTGATGAAGACTTTGGACCCTTTCCCAGAACGGTCCTTTTAAATATATAAAATAAAATGCACTAGGCTATAAGTTAAATCAATTGGGTCAAAATACAGTCATCCAAATTTTAAACAGTAAATTTGTCATAGACTAACACATGTACTTGCTTATCAATAATTTAATAATAAGGCCCAGTTGTGAGTTTTATACCATTATGATTTTGAAGAAGTAATGAGCATATTTTGAGATCTCTTAGGTATTGAAACACTCTGCAGAAAGGTTTATGATTTATATTAATGACAAAGTCGCAGGTACTTTATTTGCAATTGAAGGAAATGTTAAATTTTATCTCAGGGCTAGTGAAACTATAGGTATCCTCCACACCAACCTTGCCCCTCTGGTCTGGATCTCATGAATTCTATCCACAGTCAGAATTTCAGGTTAAGACTGACCTTCATCCAAGAGAAAGGCCACATGGACCAGTAGATGAGAAAGAACTGAATGAGTCTTCAATACCTATGAAAATTTTAACAATCAATCATTGTTGGAAAGGGGAGGGACACAACTAAATACTGAAATAGCACTCTGCACTCACTGATGATAAAGGAAAGATGATGTTCTACAACACAAGTATGATATATTGTGCTTACACCACACTAAAAACAATCTTAAAGCCAGCAATCGAGGGATTTACTCTGCACAATTAAAGAGACAAGCTTGTGGAATTTTCCAACTTGCATACTTGTTACTCCTATTTTATTGCTTGAGATATTTAAATAAATTTCTAGGTCAGTGATCAGGCCTACATGTCATGTCATATCCCTGGTTAAACTGTCCAACCTACCACAGAGAAACATCTGTGGAGGGAAATGACTTTGATAGTCATTTTTATGCCATATGTTCCTTTCCTTTCCCATGCCATAGTTTATTGGACCAAGGGTGAACAGCAGATTCAAAAGCAGCCTAGGGACTGGCTGGTAAGCCCCTGATGGTGTAGCTTGGTAGTAATGATAATATCTGCACCCAACAGTCTCTCAGCTTTTCTAGCACCTCAGGAAGGTAAGCTTGGAGAAATATGGTTCCAAGCCAGCCAGGGTGGGAAAGTCTGTGAAACTTATCTCCAATTAAGCAGCAAAAAGCAGGAAGTGGAGCTGTGGCTCAAGTAACAGAGCACTAGCCTTGAAAGAAAAAAAGCTCAGAGACAGTACCCAGGGCCTGAGTACAAGTCCTAGGACTGACGCGTGCATGCGCATGCGCGCGCGCACACACACACACACACACACACACACACACACACACACACACACACACACACACACACACACACACACACACACACACACACACATCTTACGTCTTTCACATACCCTTCAATAGCATAACCTGAGATACATCCCAAGAGGAAGTAATTACAGGTGGAAGTCAAAGCTGAAAGAAAATGCAGGGTAAAACCTAGACTTTGACTCATGGTGGTCATAACAGGAAAAAACTCCAGACAGAGGCTGAGCTCAGGTAATGATGGAACTCTCCACCATGGGCTCCATGGCAGGATTCCAGAGATGGCCACAGATTGCCCTTTACTTCCTTTCCCCCCAAATCTTCCATTTCCTGTCAAGCCTCCTCTTCCAATATCCATACAGCTTCCACTTCCTGTCATGCTTCCACCTGTCCCCATAAAGCCTTTACTTCCTGTTTGCACAAAGCCAACATTTCTTATCCCCATGAAACCTACACATCTTTTATTTTGGTGATGGGGAGGATTCAATTCAGACTGGTACTTGCTAGGCAAACCCTCTATCACTTGAGCCATACCTTTAGCCCCTTTTTGCATTGGTTATTTTCAAGGTAGATTTTCACTTTAAGTCCCAGACTGGCCTGGGCTGATATCCTCCTACATATGCTTTGCCACATTGGTGGAAATGGAATCTCCACAGCCTGGCTTCAAACCACAATCCCCTAATCTTGCCTCTAAAAGTAGTTAGGAGTACAGGCATGAACCACTAAGACAGGCTAAACCTACACTCCTTGTGTCCATAAAGCCTCTGTATCCCAATCCTACAACTCTTCCATTTCCTGTCATCATGAATCCTCCACTTCTTGTCTCCATATAGCATTTACTTCTTTTTCTCACAAAACTTTTATTTCCTATCCTTCTAAAAGTCTCCATTTCCTGTCTCCACAAAGCCTCTACTTCCTGTCTCCATTGTACATGCTGGCACATGCCTATAATCCAAGCTATTTGAAAGAGAAAGGAAGAAGGTAATGAATTTGAGGCCAACTCAGGCAAAGACAGCTGAGATGCTTTGTCTCAAAAACAAAAAAAAAGTTTAAAGGGGCAGGAATGTAGATAAAGTGGTAGAGCACTTTCCTAACAGGCGCAAGGGCCTGGGTTTATTTCCCAGAACTGGAAAAAAAACCACAAAATCATATTTTTATAATTACTCAGAAATCACATTTTTATTTTTAACCTGGAACTAAAAGTTTGCATTTCTTTCCCCTCTTCTGGGAAACCTTAGTGTATATTTCATTGTAAGATGAGGTACTCCAACAATGTACCTTTAAAACCCTTTACCTACGTTTATGAACAGAGGAACAAACTTATTACAATCACCTACATGTATGACTCCACTGCAAGTTAGATCACAAGCCTATTGAGGACAAGGGCTCTGTAGGGGCCCTTTTGGCCCTGTTGGATTCCCAGAGCTTATCACTGTAAACCGCTCAAAGCATATATTTAATAAATAACTCTTACGTCGATCAAGGAATGAAATTTCTATAGGAAGCCATAAGAAATAAAATCACAATCTAATGATGCAACACAATAATCTAGTTGTTAGCTAGTAAGAAGCAAATAATGGAGCTGAGAGAAAACTTTATAAGAGAACATTAGAATTAAAGCTGTTCATACAATGAGTGTTAAATGCTATTCAGTTTACTCAGCTTTTACTATGAACTACTGTGGATCACACACTACCCACTCTCATAATGATTTACCTAATAGGAGAGGCTAAAGTAGACAGAACTATCTCAAATACAATGATGAGAACTAAATGAATTAATTCGTGCAAAATGTACAAAGAGCATCAAGCACATGGTAAGCTGTTAATAAATTACAGCTGATATGATTACAATGGAGAGGACAGTAGGAAAGTGCCAGGGAAGAATAGAACCTATAAAGGATCAGAGGTTTGTTACTCCTGTTTCAGTGTTATCCAAACTTATTTGGGAGTTGCATTGACCATTCTTATAGGCCAAGGAAACAGACTCTTGGTACATAGTGTCCCAGCATAAAATGGTCCTCACAGGGTGGCAAAGCTTGAAATTCACAATTCAAAGGCAATCCAAGGAGCTATGGTTCCAATTAGGAAAGGAAAACTGGCTCAGATACCATTCCCCAAAGCTTGGCAGGAGAAGCTATTTGCAAAATACCAGACCTTGTCTCCCATTTTTCTGTCTTTGTTTTTTTCTGTTCAAACATTGTAAATCATTCTGAACTAGAGAGAGGTAGCAACAGTAACAGCTTTAAAAGGCAGAGCCAGAATCCAATGAAGGCAAACCAAACACACAACTGCTCAGGGTATTAGAAGCTAAAATACAAATCAGGAAAGTAAAGAACTTAAGAGGAGTAAAAATAGTGTCTGCTGAGCATTAAAAAAAAACTACCTCTTCTTAGAAATAACTTCATATTCTGACAGATTAAAAACTACCTATATGTCTAAATCTACAACCAATTTTTCTTTTAAATTGGACTCAAATGTGTCTGTTCCTTTCCCCCTAGGACTCCTGGGACAACTTCTACAATATTGATACATGCCAATTTAGAAGCACCCATTTATTTATTTTATTGAAATATCACCTACATGTGATAAAGTTTGTAAATTTTAAGCTCATAGACATTTCATATGTATCTATATCCAAGTAAAGTCTATTCATGTCAGAATATGGAATATTTCCAGTCCTCTTCCAGTAGATGTCAGGTCCTTCTCAAGAATACCCCACCCCAAGATAATGAACCTTTTTCCCTGTATCCCCATATATGAGATTGTCTGGTGCTAAACTTCACATAACTGATATACGTCCTTTCTCTTTCCAGAATCCTGCACCATGTACTTAAGCATGTTACAGTAGAGAAACAGGAAAAAGAGGAGGAACAGGAAGTGATGAAGGCCACTAGGTCTTTCTCATTTACATTACTTAGTACCAAGAAAAGACAAGAAATCCTAGGAAGGGGCAGGCCTTTCAGTTGAGAGTGTAAATTAATAACTAGAGATCCAGCCTAGATTTGAAGTCTAGCTTTGCTCTCTCTTAGCTATGTGACCTCATCTCACTTCTCTATGCCTCAGTTTCCTCATTTGAAAAATGAGGATAGCAATAGTACCTATTCTGTTAAGTTTTAAGGCTCAAAAGTAACTGAAACATATTACTTCATGAAGATTAGCTATTCTAATTATAATAATTATTATTATCTAGATGACATTCTTCATTCTTCCAGTGTCCAGTATATACCTGCAAGGTACAACATAGACCAATAATGTGCAAAGTGCACATGCAAATTCATGATCCTTGGCACACACAGGCATACACATGTGTGTGTCATTGACTGTGTATGCATATATGACATGCACATGCTTACACATGCATACATGCATATCTTTGGCTCTCCTCTTCTTGGGATAGAGATAGCAAAAACTCCTAACCTTCCTAAAAAGTTCCTGCTCATTAACTATCATAGGCAGATCATCTAAGTAAAGGAAGTAAAAAATTGGGAGAACATTATGCATAGGGAACATATTTACCATAAGAATGTCTAAGAAATGCAAATGTCTCACTTCTTGAGTACACTTATTCTGTGTGAGCAGGAATTCACAAGATGACCATAAAACACTAGTGAGAAACTTGACTCATGTGTCCGAACTACAGTGGGTTCCCATGAAAAAAGAAAGGGAGTTAGATTACTCTCATTTTTTTTTTTTTGGTTGTTTGTAGGGTTTGAACTCAAGGCCTGGACGCTGTCTCTGAGATCTACCTCTTTGAGCTACAGATCCTCTTCTGGTTTTCTGGTGGTTAAATGGAGATAAGAGTCTCATGGACTTCCCTGCCTGGGCTGGCTTTGAACCAGGATCCTCAGATTTCTGCCTCCTGAGTAGCTAGGATTGCAGGAGTAAGTCACCAGTGCCTGGGTGTTCTCATCCTCAAGAGAACAAACACTAGATATAAAATAAAATCATCTGGAATATTGTCTTAGAAATTCTAGCCACATCTATAATTTCTTGATATCTATGAAATGTCCCAAGGCTTCAAGAACAAAAATAATGTAAGCTTCAAGATAGTCTTGCCTCTAAAAGGAATATGCTTGGCAACTCTAGAAGGTTTTTTTTGCCTGTACAGCAATGAAAATGTTCAGAGATGCTGAGTTCATAAGAATTTTTCTACTAAGACAGTTAATTTCTAGTACAACTATATCCTCTAACATATTCATCTCCAGCACCTCACTCAAGAGGCTCCAAGAGAATGAAAATATACTGCTCTCCTAACAGAGGGTTAAAGGAAGTGATTCAAACTCTAGTCTTCCAGATTATCTCAACAATGGGGAAAGGCTGGAGAATGAAACATTAGTGGACTTAAAAGACCTCTGAATTTCCAGAATGGCCAGTACCTTCTTGTATGTAATAAAATACTTTTTATTAACAAATCTTTATCCTTTGGGACATACACAAGCAAGGACCTCAAAGAATTTCAGATCTAGCCATTTCTTCTTGTTTTATGATTAATTTTTCCTCCTCCTTTCTCTTCCATTACTCCTCCCTTTCTCTCTACACTCACTTGTGTGTATATATGTGTGTGTCCTTCCCTCTCCCTTCTCTTCCTCTGTGTGTATATGGCTAAAGTCCAAATTTTATTGTTGACTCACAATCTTACTAATACTATGTCTATTTGTTCTTAAGAATGCTAGCTAGTAAATATTGATGTTAGTCAAAATTACTTGGACTTCAGCCATTGAATCTATACAAAGATGATACAAATTTCTTTTTTATCATTTGAAGAACTTACTAGTTCTAAGTATTTTAAAGTTCTTAAGAGTATTTCTGTGGTTTATGCATACTCTAACAGCATTATCAATAAAAATTACAATATTCACCTGCATCTTTGCCCTGTGATTAGATGATTTCATTAGAATCGGGAACCTGATTACCATTTGATTTCTGTTGGCACAAAAAGGAATAAAATTAGGCAATACCCACAAGAGATAGTAATAGAATTGAATTATTTCATAAAATTTTAAAATATGCTTTTAGAATAGAAATCTTTGACCCTAATGCCTAAGCACATACAGTTGGACTTTTTTGGAAGGGAGAAAAAAAAATCAACCTAAAAATGAGTTAATGAAAACAACACTGACATTTACCTCCACTTCAGTTAGAATGACCATTTTCAAGAAAAACAAACAACAAATGCTACCCAAAAGGTAATTTTAATTCACTTTAGTGGGAATGTATGTTTGTTCAACCATTCTGGAAAGCAGTATGAAGGTTCCTCAAAAAATTACACATAGAACTACCCTATAACCCAGCAGTCCCACTCTTGGGTATTCATCCAATAGAACACAAATAGGTTACAGGAAAGTCACCAGCACAACCATGCAGCACTACTTACCATAGCCAAGATATGGAATCAGCCTAGATGCTGCTCAGTGGACAAATGGATCAAGAAAATGTGGCATATGTACACAGTGGAATCTTACTCATCTGTTAGAAATAATGATATTGTAACATTTGTAAAGAAATGTAAAGACATATTAAGTGAAGTAAGCTATACCAAGAGAAACAAAGTTTACATGTTTCTTTTCATTTGTGGTATACAGAATGTGTCTATAAATCCATAAGTAAGTACATGGGGAGGTAGGCAAGTGGTTACAATTGAATTATCTAAGGTATAATAGACTCTATCTATTGAGAGTTCAAATAGTATACGCTTTTAGAAAGATGAGATCAAAGGCCAACGAAATCAACATCAGGAAATGGTTGAGAACTGATACTGACGTGCATTTCCGAAATGCTTGGAGACTTTCCTACCTTGACAACTATCCTCACTCACCTTCTCAACATTCAGAAGATACCCACTGGCACCTACAAGCTTGAGGAAGTCAAACACACAGATAATTGTAACTATACTTAACAACATGGATAATCTTAAAAACATGACACTGCCTAAATTATGAATAGAGACAAAATAAAATCATATTGCTAAAACTCAACCAAATGGTTACTCCCCTTGAAGTAAGTGGATACTCTTAGCATTATTTCATCCTTTGCCTTATTTACTTACAGGGTTTCTAGTTGTAAGGGAAGACTTAGAAAGAGTGAATCTGTGCCACTGTGTGGGCTGTCTCCTCTAGGGACTTTCTTGTTATAAAAGATATACACCTTTGGCAGAGTGCTGGTGGTTCACACCTGTAATCCTACCTACTCAGGAGTCAGAGATCTGAGGGTCTCAATTCGAAGTCAGCCCCTGCATTAAAGTCTATAAGACTCTTAACTCCCATTAACCACCAGAAAACCAGAAGTGGAGCTGTGGCTCAAAGTGGTAGCATGCTAGCAGAAAAGCTCAGGAACAGCACCCAGGCCCTGAGTTCAAGTCCCATGCCCAGGAACAAAAAAGATATACACCTTTACCCTGCCTGTTATAAAAGATATACACCAATTAAGAAATGGGAAAATAAGACAGTCACAGGGCCAGAGGAAATGCTTAGTGTTCTGCTCTACCCCAGTCTTTTTTTTTCTCAAGGCCCCAGCACTGTCCCTGAGCCTTTCTGCTTAAGGTTAGCAACTCTACTACTTGAGCCACAGCTCCACTTTTGGCCTTTTGATAGTTAATTAGAGATAAGTTTCATGGACTTCTAAGCCAGGGCTGGCTTCCAATGGTGAGCCTCAGGTCTCAGCCTCTTGAGTAGCTAGGATTATAGGTATAAGCCACCAGCTGTGGTCTCACTTTTTTTTTATTGTGAAAATACTGTACAGAGGGGTTACAATTCTACCCCAGTCTTGCCAATAACACACAACTGAAATTTCATCGGTGCAATGTAGACTGGTTTCCAGAATAAGAAGAAAGGAAACTTTCCAGAAAGGAAACTTTCTTTCCCATACTTCAGCTCCCATGGTCTGATAGTACCAAAACATTTATAAGATGGGGATTAAAAAACATAAATAAATGATGCTCTTTCTGCAATGCTGCAATCCCACAAGGATAGCCAACAAAAACAGTTCTTCAACAAAATAGTGCATAAATGTCCCCAAACCCTTCTCAGCACCTCTTCCTAGCACTCACACATGGGGCCAAGGAAATTCTTCACGAGATAGAAAAATGGAAAATGCAAAGTCAAGAAGAACAGAAAAAAAGTACGGTGATGTTAGATGGGAACAGACCTCTGGGTGCTGGGGGGGGGGGGTCCCAGTGTCACTTCCAGAAATCTTCCCAATCACTTTATAAACTAGCCTTTGCAATCTTCACTAACATGGAGGAGACTAAGGCACAGAGTAGTGATTCTTCACTTTGACTGCATATTAGAAATATCTGGTGTATTTTTAAAACTTCTGATATAATCCAAGCATTGCTGGCTCATGCCTATAATCCTGGCTACTCAAGAGGCAGAGATCTGAAGATGGAGGTTCAAAGCCAGGCTGGGCAGGAAAGTCTGTGAGATGTGAGACTCTTATATCCAATTAAACACTAAAACACCAGAAGTGGAGCTGTGGCTCAAGTGGTAGAGCACTAGCCTGGAGCAAAAATGCTCAGGGACTGCACCCAGGCCCTGAGTTCACAAAAAAAATCCTGATGTAATGCCTAGGCATACTTTCTACCAATTTCTTCTGAATCTCTGGGGTGGGAGGCAGGCACTGGCATGTTTTAGAAGTCCATTGTGATACTGAGGCACTATATGGCATCAGCCTTTTTTCAAAACCCTCCAGCTGGCAGGCTGGGAGTAGAGTTTAGTGCTAGAGCACTTACATAGAAAATGAGAGGCCCTGTGTTCAATTGCCAGCACCAAACAACACAAATCTACCCTCCTCCTCAGCTATATCCAATGTGCGGCAAGAACCAAGAACAAATAGTTTAGACCAGTACTCATGAAACTTTAGTTTGTACACATTGCACATAAAAAATCAGATTCTGATTCAGTAGGACCAGAGTGCGTCTGAGAATATAATGTTAGTCCTCTTGGCTCTTGATTCATATCTGGACTAGGGGCAGATTGACTAACTGAGGCTGCAAGGGACTGTGCATATAGATAATGAGCAGAGACATTCTAAAATGGACTTTGTTTGTTCATCCCTTATGCCCACTTCCACGTAACAGTATTCCAAATCTCTATCACCTTTAAATTAAAGCAAATGTGCAGGCCTGCTTTTCAACTTCTTCTGTTTTAGACAAAGGCCACTCAAAGGGCAAGACATCAAGTTTCGGGAACATCAAGTCATAGAAAGCCAGCCAGCTCCCCCAGCCCCACCCCATCAACCACTAGAGAGGCTGATTTCGTTCAGGAAGTAATGGCTCCCTGCAGTTTGGTGGTTTTCAAAGGCTTTCTATATGCTCCCTTATTTGACAAGATACTAGGCCAAACCATACCAGAGTGTGTGCATTAATGAGACCCACATGTAACTGCTTAAGAGTAAACACTCAATCCTGTGTAGCTGAACAGTCTAACAAATGAATTAGCTGGTGGTATCCACTTAGGATATATGATCCAATTTATATTATGATTTCTTTCTAAGGGCTGAACTGATTTTGACACATATAAAAATGTGGTTTCAATCACCCACAATTGCTCCAATTGAATGAGGTAGAGGGAAAGGCTTTTAAAGGGCCCAGACATGAGGGGAGTAAATAACAAGGTAGAACGCAAGAAATTTGTGCTGATCTGGGATGCGGAGGGAGGGACTCCAGAGGGATGGCTGCTGCCATCATGCAGGAAGGAGATTTGATCTCTGCTGCTAGATTGTCAGCGGTGAGCCACCTATCAAACACACAGGCAAAGCCTTGTAAAGAAACTCAGAGAATTCCCAACCCTGCTTCCTCAGATTGCTTTCGTGTCCACTGACAGTTGAGGGCCCCCAGAATCATTAACTAGATGTTAGAGTTGTAGAGAGAGAAGAGACTTCGGGTAGATCAAACAAAGACTAACAATTTTATATGTTTAAAGATCTTCCATACAAAGGGATGCAATTGATCATGATGCATGAGACTCATAATTGGCCCCCATTGAATTGAAACCCCTTTGCACAACTACTTAAAGATAATTTTAAAAGTAAATAAAAATTGGGGCTGGGAAGGTGGCTCAGTGGTAGAGCCCTTGCCTTGCATGCCTGAGGCCCTGGGTTCGATTCCTCAGCACCACATAAACAAAAAGAAAAAAGCCGGAAGTGGCACTGTGGCTCAAGTGGTAGAGCACTAGCCTTGAGCTGAAGAGCTGAGGGACAGCGCCCAGGCCCAGAGTTCAGGCCCCATGGCTGGACCCCCCCCCAAAAAAAGTAAATAAAAATTGTAGAGAGCCCCCAAATAAAGATATTCCATCCATATTAGCCTCAGACAATAATGCCAAGAGGAAACAACCTATGACATGGGCTGGGAAGGTGGCTCAGTGGTAGAGCGCTTGCCTTGCATGCATGAGGCCCTGGGTTTGATTCCTCAGCACCACATAAGCAAAAAGAAAAAAAGCCAGAAGTGGCTCTATGGCTCAAGTGGTAGAGCGCCAGCCTTGAGCTTAAGAGATGAGGGACAGCACCCAGGCCCAGAGTTCAGGCCCCATGACCGGACCCCCCCCCAAAAAAAAAGAAAAAAAAACAACCTATGACATAGATATTATTATTAGCCCCTTTTTACAAATGAGGAAACTGAAGCACAAAGGCAAAAGGTTACACAGTTAGGAAATGGTGTTGATTCAAGGTGTTATACCAGGAACTAAGAATTTCGTAAGTTTTGTAGTATGGGCTCTATGTATTCCCTGGGCCTTGTTGGCTTGATCTGATTTCTTATGGTGTCATGTAACTGCTGAGCTCAGGGTTGTGTGTGTCACTTGAAAATTGAACCATACAGCTATCCATATCAAGATACTCTCTGTACAAGTTGAGCTTAGCTTTGTCTGACTGTATGAGTACAGAGAACACAGAAATAATTACACTTTGTTTTTATATGCTTGCCACGAGGCTAGTGATTTTTATGTATTTTATCTCAATTTTTTCTGAACAAAAACAGATACTGAGGTGTGACATATTTTTGGCCAGCTATCTTCCTGTTGAATAAAAAATGTCTAGGCCTAACTCTAGTGATTTCCCCACTCTACACATACCCTATAATGACGTTAAATAATCACCTGAATTGTCTACATCAAATTTCCTTGGAAGAATATATTTTTTCTCTCAACACAAATGTTCTTTTCTAGTCGAACCATGTTCCATGTGGATCCTCAGACGGGGATAAAGACATGTCACAGTTTTCTTTTTCTCCCCAGGCAAAGACTAGGACACATTTCCCAGACTCCTTTGCAACTGATCATGTCCATGTAACTGAGTTCTGGACAATGGCAAGAAATGCTGCTTCTCCTTTAAGCATGACACCCCCTACCCCAAAAGAAAGCCTTCTGCACAATCCTCCATTCTCTCTCCTGTCATCAGCTGGCAACATTCACATGTCCCAATGCAGGGAAGACTTCAAGTAGTAGATTAACAGTACAGGAGCCTTGCCCCTAAAATGACTGCACAGAGCAGAGTACTTTCCTATTGATACACAATGGACTGACTACAAGATGAACAAGAAATAAAACTTTATTGTGGTACGTCACCAGGATTTGTTTGTTGTAACATTTACCCTACCTTGGAAAAAAAAACAGATCATACTCATCTACATTTTCTTGGCACTTTTAAACCCTTTACCTATTAAGTCAATAAATTTCCAAGTTTGGTCCTTAAGCTTGATAGTAATATAAATTCTCAGTCCTGTTCCAGACCTACTGAGTCAGAAACTTGGAGGGTGAGTAGGAGTCTAGCAATCTGTGTTTAACAACCCCCTCTATGTGATCTTTTTTTTTTTTTTCAGCGTTGACGACTGAACCCAGGGCCTTGCATCATGCTAGGCAAGTGTTCTGGTCCACATTTAACCACTGGCTCACTGAGTTGAAATCCACTGATTAAATCTACAATGCTTTCTTCAAGCCTCACCCAGATCTTCCTTAGCTCATCTCCATGACATCCTCTCATTTGGGCACTTAACTACACATGGTCAGTGTCATTGTGAACATTCTGTTTCCCCTGCACTGTACATTCTTAAGTTCTCATGGCATGGGACAGAGACTATCTCCCTCCCATACTGACTGGTAAATATAGGAAGGA
This sequence comes from Dipodomys merriami, assembly GCF_024711535.1. Taxonomy (NCBI): domain Eukaryota; kingdom Metazoa; phylum Chordata; class Mammalia; order Rodentia; family Heteromyidae; genus Dipodomys; species Dipodomys merriami. Next base: position 111,319,775 of record NW_027204492.1, read on the forward strand.
AGGAAGGAAGGAAAGAAGGAAGGAAGGAAGGAAGGAAGGAAGGAAGGAAGGAAGGAAGGAAGGAAGGAAGGAAGGGGGAGGGAGGGAGGGAAGGGAAGGGAAGGGAAGGGAAGGGAAGGGAATTGAGGCATATGGAGGGAGAGGGAGAGAGGGAAGAAAAAAAGGGCCATCATAACACAGGACATGAAAAGACAAGCTTATATTCAATAGATGGAAAATGTCAAGTGCCAAAAAGTTTAGAGCATATTGCTGTAGTTACTCCCATCTTCTCAGTGTCTCAATTTCTCATCTACAATGTTGAGATGATAATGGTATCTATGATAATGATTTAAACAGATACTTGTAAAAGATTCTTAGAACAATCCCTGGCACACAAAAACTGCTTCATAAAGACTAGGAATTATGCCATATTGGCTAACTGACCTGAGGGAGTTGTCTAAGTCTCTGAGCCCCAGTCCCCTCATCTCTGGAAAGAGGCATTGCAAGAATGAGTTGAGTAATGAGTGGTATGGGCTGAGCACACACCAGCACAGAGGAGAGGCAAGGTTAAGGGTTCTGGATGAAGCTCACAGTTCTCCAAGGCCTGCTTTCTACCCATCACTATGGCTTGCTTGTAGAATACTGATAGGAGAGAACACAGAGTTCCAGAAAATTAGGGTGTAAGTCAAATAGCAAACAGTTCCCAATTGGGAGGGGTTTGACAAGGAGTTACTGAGGTCCTGGCTTTCTTGGGGCTGGGCTCACGTCTAGAACAAGAACTGATCCAGCCCCCCAGAGGGATAAACTAGGGAGAAAAGTTCCTTGAGTTCTCCAAATTCTTACTTCTTTTCTAAACAAGTAACAGTGATGTTCCCATTGACTTTCATCCAGAGAAATGTTTGTTTCGGTTTGAATAACTGCCAACAGTAGCTACTGAGCAAAGGTTAGATATGGCCCACCTCAAATTGGTTATTAATGAATTCCAAAAAAGAAAGCCGTTGCTTATTTATTACCTCTTTCCAGCTCACTCTTTCCTGAACTGAGATTAAGAGAGACAGGAAGGTAAGGAATTTCCTCCTAAACCATTTTTCAAGATTAACAAATTTACAAGGTCAAGAAAATGCACACTGTTTGCTTGGGGTTAAGAGTCACAGAAGACTAAGGAAGGTGGAAATGTTACACTTTTGCTACCTCAGTCTCTTGCTTCCATCTGTTCTTGAGGTCCAATTATTTCTTGCATTTTTCTACAGAACAGCTTATACAAGTGGGAGCGTGGAAGGGTAATTTAGCAATCTTTCTGAAGCCAATAATCTATATACCTTCTACCTAATAAGCCCATCTCAGGGGCAACTCTCACCCCAAAGGGTTCACGTTTGTTGACTCTAACACACAGAGTAGTTGCTATTCTCAGTTGATTCTTTTAACTCCACTCACTAGTTCAGTGGGCCACAAGCTAACAATTCAGACTTGTCCAGCCCCAGGAAAAAGCAGACAACAACTGTTAAGCAGGGCTTGTACTTTGGTCTTTCTCAGCTTAGGAAACCACAGAAAGAGGCAAGTTTTTACTTACCCTAGCCTGACTCTTGCCCTGGCCTCTCCCAAACTATTAAAGGCAGATGAGGAGGTAATTAGACCCTGTGCAAGAGGTCTCATTGCCCAACCAGGCCCAGAGCTCTGGAAAGAAATGATCGTGCACTACACACAGAAGAAATAGCACCTGGCAAGGTACTCCTCCTCAACTAAACATTCTCTACCTCTTCCATGCCCCCTCCATATCCCTGTGGGATCCCTTTCATCACCCTTCAGGTCCTGGGTGAATGTTCTCCTCCTCTTGGCCTCTCTTTGAACCTGCCATACTAATGACTTTCAACTATGGCTACACATTAGAATCACCTGCCTAGACCTAATCTGCTCACCCTCCCCCCCCGACATACACACACACACACACACACACACACACACACACACACACACACACACACACACACACACACACACACACACACAATTCTAAGATAATTAGCCAAAATTATTCCAGGTTGCGCCAATGTGCAATCAAGGTTAAAAACTACAGAGCTAGTCTCTCTGCCTGACACACACTTTTCCACTGCCCTGCCTTTCTGCACTAGACAACTCTTTGTTTGGGGTTTGGGTATAAATGCCATTTCTTTCTGGAAGCTTCTCTGGCTCTCTCAGATTGGTCTAAGTCTCTTGCCATCTGCTGGCCCTCGTGTCCTCATACTGTACAGAATGTGTTCATTGAATTCCACCTTCTGACAGACACTGGCTCTACTGTTTCTTTTACTCCTTGCTAACAGGGCTCCCATGCCCAATACTGTCTGACTCAGGGTAGAGGCTTAATTACAAAGTGTTTGAGTGAATGATTGTATTCGGTTCTGGGCCCTTACCCATAACATACTGGTAGCAGTTTTTAAGGCAATCATTTTTCAGACCACTTTAAAATACCTTGCTCCTCCATATGGCAACCAAGAGGGAAATTTCCAGTTTGCTTGGTGAGGATAAAGGAGGCAGAAATTAATTTGTTTTTGACAAGATCATTTGACTTTTCTCTGGGTACACTGATAGACCACCTCTACCAGCTTCTCTGTAACTAGGTGTAGCCATGGACTGCATCTGGCCAGCAGAATGTAGTTGGAAGTCTGGTCCATGCAAATTACCTTCTGATTCCTCCACCTTCCACTTGTCATTCCTGGACTGCCAGCTGCTTTCAAAGCCCAGTGAAGGACTCCAAAGTCCTGAAGGAAGGTGGAGTCACAAGATGTAAGGAGCCTGGGTCCTGGAATGACAGGAGCAAGACAACACCCTTCTCCACTGCTACCAATCCACACTGAACTGTGATATAAGTAAGAAATAAACATGTATGACTTAAGCCACTGAGGCTTGGGGAAGTGCACAAACATTTAACTTACCATGAAATCTGTATTTTTCTTTTTTTCTTTTTTTTTTTTTGTTGGTCATGGGGCTTGAACTCTGGGCCTGGGTGCTGTCCCTGTGCTCTTCAGCTCAAGGCCAGTGCTCTATCCCTTGAGCCACAGCACCACATCTGTTTTCTGGTGGCTTATTGAAGATGAGCATCTCACGGACCTTCCTGCCTGGGCTGGCTTTGAACCGTGATCCTCAGATCTCAGCCTCCTGAGTAGCTAGGATTACAGGCCTGAGACACCAGCACCTGGCTGAAAACTGTATTTGTCAATTGCACCAATTTGTCAAAGTTCAGGCTACATAATAAAAGACCAAAGTGAGGGAATAAAATCACCCAAGCCCACACCATTAGCTCTGTTTTGAGGCACTTGGCTTCTTTTCTATGTGTAAATGGCAACTACTGCTTATTTTCTACTTCCCAGCTCAACCAAGTGTTTCCTGATCCTAAATAAAATAGGGAGATTTATTCAGGTGCCAATTGGGACCTGCTTCCTTTCTTTTGGGGCATCTAGGAAGGGGCCTGACTCACTTGTGGACCACACTTGCTCTCCTATGTTGGAACACTACTCAAGGGACCTCCCATCCTCTCTAACCAGCCATACCCAACAACATGCAGGCCTTGGTTGCTCACTAGAGCCACTTCTTTCCAACACATGGGCCTAAGGAGTGCAGTAAATGACTAGTTCCCAAGCCGGTCCCCGATTCAAATAATCTATTACTTTTCAGATAGAGCCAAGGGGTTTCATGTGTTTCTACTTTAAAACAAAGCATAAACTACATATGCGTGAGTTCCGAAGAGATTGGAATCTATATATTTTCAGTAATTGTTAAACTCGAATAAAAGTTTAAGATCAATCTGTTCTTTGAACCAAACTTATATTTTTATCACAAAATTCTTGCTCCCACTGGACTCCACCTCTTCCATTTTCCCTTTATCACTTCCTTTATCGAAATGAACTCCAAGAAATGGGAACAAGAGGGTTTTTTTTTAAATTTTACTTTTTGCATGGCTTTTTGTTGTTGTTGTTCCCCTTTTGTCACCACTTTTGATTTCTGTACTTTCTGTCTTGTATGTAAGGTTAATTGATATGGGGAGGGGAAGCGGAAATACAGAAATGGTGGGACACAGGGTGAACAAATGCAGCAGTGGTACTCACTAGACACTATAATGGAACTGCACTATACAACTTGTGGGGGATGGAGGTTGAGAGGGAAAAACCTGGGAGAAAATGAGGGAAGTGGTGACACTGTTCAAAAGAAATGTACTCATTACCTGACTGATGTAACTGTAACCCCATCAACTTTACAATAAAAATTCAAAAAAGAAGAAATAAAATAAAGAAAGCAGCAGGATGCGAGGTTGTTGCAAGGATACTTAATCTCTGCATATTTATATCTCTGCTTCTAGTAAAAAAAAAAAAAGCAGAGCAGCAACAATGGTTTAAGACCACAGATTCCAATAGGGATTAATTATTTACAAAATATTTATTACCCTCCATGCAAGACCTCACAGGAAATACAAAACAATTGACCCAGGTGCTACTCTCCAAGGGGCTGACCATCTGGATAAGATAGCTTGGTTTAAAGCACAATTAACTCCAATGAAAGTTAAATGTGGGAAAGTCCATAAAAGAAGGTAGATACAAAGTAGTACAAAAGCTTTGAAAATGTCCTAAATGGGAAAATATATTTATTCATTCAATCATTCTACAAATATTTATGAAGCATCTATTATATGACAAGCACAATGTCTGGTACTATGCACACTAATAAGCAAGGCAGACACAAAGGAATAGCTTCACAAAGGTAGCAGTACTGGAGCTAGACTAATAGGCAGGAATGAATATAATGGAATAAAAAATAATATTAACAACAAATGTGTTTCAGCACTGACTAAGCATTTTTGTAGTTTATTACATCTATCAACGTATTTGACCTCCCCAAAACCACACAGGGTAGTTGTTGTTGTTGTTATTATTCTATTATTATTATTATTATTATTATTATTATTATTATTATTATTATTATTATTATTATTATTATTATTATTCCCTTCTTACAGATGAGAAAGCTAAAGTTCAAAGAGGTTAAGTGACTTGACCAGGGTCACACAGAGCCAGAATTATCCCTGAGTAGTCTAGTTCCCTGGCCCTCTTCTTAAAGTCATTACAACCTAAATAATACATGATCTTGAATGCTGGGATGAGGATTTCAAGCTTTGTTTTTTCCATGATATAAGTAACCATTGCACAGAGGATGATCATTTAAAAATGACAGTTTTGGAGTCTAAAATTACAGATGACACAAGTCAAAAGTGGCATTCTATCCCAAGTTTAGGTTGGATCAACAAAGCAGGAGAAAATTGTTCCATTTTTCTAGAATATAATTGATTAAGGTCAATTGGCATTATTGATGTCATAGAAATCCATACCAGTGGGCCATTTATCATTGCAACTGCACTGAAGACCCTTTGGTCATTTTTGTAATCAATGCTCCTGGGAAGGGGTTAAATGTGAAAAGTTGAGAGTATTTTTGTTTTGTTCCCACAGCCTGATCTAATATCCAATTCAAGATTCTATTTAAAGGTAATTTCCTTCCAGTTTGTCATGCCCCACCACTTACACACACACACACACACACACACACACACACACACACACACACACACTCACACACACACACACACACACACACACACACACACTCACACACACACACAGCCTTCTATTATTCATGGGACAGACGAATCATTGGATTCCATCAAACATCTTACTAAACTGTTGAGTTTAGGGAAAAGCATGGCCCTCCAATCACAGCCAGACATGATGCAAATAACAGACTCTGTAATGAAGGACCCAATTAAAGGGGGCTGGTAACCACAAGGCTATAACTCGGGCTATTGTTTTTTGGGAGGAGGCTACAAGAGGCAGTTCCAGATGAGCCAGCAGCTAACTTAGCTGAACAGCTGGTTTGTGTTCCCCACAGATACTGGGCTGACAGTCCCCTAAGCACTGTAGGGGGTCATGTTTCATAGACATCCCTCAAAAAAGGATAAAGATTTTAAAAGTCCCAACTCTGGACAGGGTCACAAAACCAGATAGGCCACTAGTCTTTAGAAAACAAGGCCAATGAAGTCTGAAGATGAGCTACTTGTACCATAAAAATAACACTACCAGGCTAGACCCAATAGTATCTACCCACCTGGAAACTTATTCCTCCTGCCATTTCCACCTTCGGTGCGCATGAGACAAAGCCAGATCTGAAATACATAACTTAAGCCAGGCTCTGATGGTTCACACCTATAATCCTAGGAAGCTGAGATCTTAGGATCACTGTGCAAAGCCTGCCTGATCATGATGTCTATGAGACTCTTATCTCCAATGAACCACCAAAAGCTGAAAGCGGAGCTGTGGCTCAAGTGATAGAGCACTAGCCTTGAGCAAAAGAAAAAGGTCAGGGACAGTGCCCAAGCCCTGAGTTCAAGCCCCAGGACCGGCACCGAAAAAAAAATGTGTAATTTGTTTCTCTAAAAGTTAAACATGGAGTTTCCACATAATCCACAAAAGTGATAGTATTCATATATATATATACATATATGTATATGAAAACATAAATTCACACAAAAATTTGCAAACAAATCTTCACAGAAGCATGTATAATAGCCAAAATAATGAAAGCAACCCAAATGTCTCTCAGTAGACCGATGAATTAAATGAAATTGGAGTCTAACCATATAGGATAATACTGTTCACTCATAAAAAGAACTAAATCACAGATTTATGCTATAATATGGATAAACATTGAAAATATCATGGTAAGGGAAATATTTTGATAATTCCATTTATATAAAATATCCAAAATAGGTACCATAGAGTGAAAAAGTAAATCAGTGGTTTCAAGGGTCTTTGGTAAAATAAAGAAATTGGTTTCTTTTGAGATGATGAAAATTTTCTAAAATTGACTGTACTGATGGCGGTACAGTATTGTGAGTACACTAAAAACAACTCAACGATATACTTCAAATGGGCAATTTGTGTCTCAGTAAGGCAGTTTATACTTAAATGTTTTTAAAAATAAGCTCTTCACTCAAAAAAGGTTTCCCACTCCATAAACAAAAGGAGAAGGAGGAGAATAAAAGGGAGGAAAAGGATGAAAATACATGTGTACAACCTAAATCTAATCATGAGAAAGTATGAAGCAATTTCAAAATAAGGACAATTGGACAAAGTATCTGGCTTGTATGCTTCAGAAATGTCAATGCTATAAAGGGTCAGTGAAATAAAAGGGCTCTTTGTATTATTCTTATGAATTTACTGGAAGTTTGAAATGATATCAATATGTAATATTACCAAATTAAATGAGAGAGAGAGAGAATAAAGAGACCTGGAAGTGACAGCAAAGGACTCTGGGTATTCAATGACATCCAGACTCCCCCCTATTTTACATTCTTGAGCCTCTCCCATGGGTTTCTCAGCTTTTAGCCAAGTTGAACAAAGGAAGAGAGGAAGAAGATGTAAGTGTAAGCCCAAACTGCAGTGACAGGCCTGGAGGAAGGAGCTGGGCTCATGGGTCCCCAAACAGCCATGGTGAGGAATTCTGTAATACCACCTGAAGAACATTCTCACAGCAAACACTCACTATGATCTTCCTTGAGATAGCAAAAATGACAATGTCATTATACAGTCATTAGGGTAATTACAATTCTACAACAACCCGACCTCAGGATCAGAGTCAATGATTTACCATGGGCCACAGCTCAAAGAGAAAAATAGAATCAATCTGCATCATTTCTTTTCTAGTATATGGATCTTGGATTTGTTCCCCAGTGCACAGTCTCATAATGGCCCTGCTTTCTCTTCCATCAACCATTTGCTGATTTTTTTTTCTCCTCTTAAATCTTGTGATTGTCAGGATATATGCTTAATTGGGCAGTAAAAAACTGTATGCTTGTGTGTCTCAGACCAAAAAAAAAAAAACCAGAATGAAATTACAAGATTGGTCTAAAAACCAATAAAACTTCCCTTCTCCAATCACGTTGAAGGCTTTACTGGATTTTGATTCTCAGCAAGGGTCCTGAGATGTCTTGGAATTGCCTGCAGAAATATTTGATGTTTCCATGGCCAAATCAAAAAGAATTAAACATGAAAGCACTTGGTAACATTGCAGGTCTGCAATGGTTTGATCTTTAAGATACACACACACACACACACACACACACACACACACACACACACACACACACACACACACACACACACGTACACTCCAGCACATACAGACTTTCATTATCCTTTCTTTAGGAACCTTCTCCCGAATAAGGAAGCTGATCACTCAGGATAATACTGAGAGTTGCTCACCACCTTTTCTTTTGGAGTCCTATGAAAATCTCTGTAGAGTTTCACATGCATCTTGGTTAGTAATGGTAGTTATTCTTCTATGTCTACTGTGGTCCCTTCTATATCCCCAATGTCTGTAACAGTGCTTAATGCTCTATGGGCATTAAATAAATATTTGATAAATTTAGTTGAAGTTAGAATTAAAAAGTAGTTGAGGGAACAGGCAGAATCTTTTTGGTTATAGTGAATTAAGGCTTAGCACCTTTTGTTTAAACAGGCAAACTGACACACAACACATGTACACATACATGTTAACACTTTTACTCATTTACCACTTGGTCTCCCAAAGACTTTCTAGCAATATATGGGCATATAAAAAGTTCTCAGAGATAACATTTCCAGATTTTCTGCTCCCATGATTGGGTAAAATATGACCTGCCAGCTCAACTTCTCCATACTCTCTAGACACAGTCCTGTTTTCATCTTCAGTTGAAAAAAAAGGATATTGCCCATCTATCTTCAAGTCTTACCAAGGTGCTTCATACCAATGAGAAAAAAAAAAATCTCCTATGGGCTGGGAAGGTGGCTCAGTGGTAGAGCGCTTGCCTTGCATGCATGAGGCCCTGGGTTCGATTCCTCAGCACCACATAAGCAAAAAGAAAAAAAGCCCAAAGTGGCGCTGTGACTCAAGTGGTAGAGCGCTAGCCTTGAGCTGAAGAGCTGAGGGACAGCGCCCAGGCCCAGAGTTCAGGCCCCATGACCGAACCCCCCCCCCCAAAAAAAAACAATCTCCTAGATCACAAAGGGATCACTTAAGATAGCATCAAACAGAGGGAAAATCTTAGGGGTAAAGGAAAGGACACTTAAAAATGTTAATATTAAAACCAATGTTTTTTTCTGGGTGTTTGGCAGCTCACACCTGTGATCCAAGTTATTCAGGAGGCTGAGATATGAGGCAGAAAAGTCCTTGAGACTCTTATCTCTCATAAACAACTCAGAAAAAGCTGAAAGTGGTGCTGTGGCTCAAGTGATAGAGTGCTAGAGCAAAAGGAAGCTCAGGAATAGCGCCCAGGCCCTGAGTCCAAGCTCCAGGACCATCACATACACAGATAGCTATGGTTTTATATTTTATTCTGGCAAGAAATTCATAGCACACTTTTGTGAGTTATGTATCTCACCGATCAACTCATGGCAGAATTAGAATTCAGAAGGGAGAGGATGGGCCAAGCATACACATTTCCAATTCACTTGTCTCCAGTCAGTTCTTTTTTTTTTTTTTAAGTCAGGACATTGTTTTAGACTACTGACTTTTATTTTGTCAGTCATGGAGAATGAACTCTGGGCCTAGGTGCTGTCCCTCAGCTTTTTAGCTCAAGGCTAGTACAGGATGACTTGAGCCAAGCACCACTTCTGGCTTTTACTGCTTATGTGGTGCTGAGGAATTGAACCCAGGGCCTCATGCATGCAAGGCAAGCACTCTACCACTGAGCCACCTTCCCAGCCCTCCAGTCCATTCTTATACTTACTAAAAGCAAGTTTGGTTTGGTTAATGGTTTGATCATAAAAAAATGGATTCTTAGTTCCTATTACCTGACCTAATATTTTTCATAAATTGAAATGATTGAATGAAGGTATACTCAAAACATATATGCGTGATTAACACCAGTGCTTCTTAGACTTTAGTACATCCCTGAATCACCTGGGGACCTTATTAAAACAAAGACTTTGCTTTAATGTGGGTGGGGAGGGACCCAGTGTTCTGCATTTCTAACAAGCTCCCAGGAGAGCTGATGTTGTTGGCCCATGCATCATGTCTTAAGTAGTGAGAATATATAATTGACTAGAACATATATGTTGGCAATAAATTAAACTTATGTTTTAATCATTCAGATCTCAAATATAAAAAGTAAAGGGGATGCTATTTTAAATAGTATATTTATATGACTATTTCAACAAGAAATGCATCTTTGATGAGGACTCCAACTGACACTCTGTAGCCAGGAGGTTTGTACCAAACTTCTATTGTCTGTGAAGAACAGAACTTTACTTTTTCTCTTAATTTCAATTCCAGCAAAATTTACTTCTTTGCTAATTCTTCACATTGCTTCTTTACTTAGTGGTAGACCCAATGACCCAAAGTTTCAGCAACAGCCACCCAACACAGATTGCTGGCAGGGGTTGGAAGCAATCCTGCAAGCAGTCAACAAAGCACTTGTCTTCTTGTTTTGGATTTCTGTACCCTTTGTCTTGTATATAATTTTATCTCATTTGAGGATGGGAAGGGGAATCACAGAAACCATGGGAGAAAGGGTGAAACAAGGCAACAGTGATATTCACTAGACACTATGTTAGAAATGAACTTTACAGTGGGAGGTCAGGGGTGGAGAAAATGGGGAAGGGATAATAGTGTTCAAAAAGAAATTTACTGGGCTGGGAAGGTGGCTCAATGAAAGAGTGCTTGCCTTGCATGCATGAGCACCACAGTAGCAGGAAAAGCCGGAGGTGGAGCTATGGCTCAATTGGTAGAGCGCTCACCTTGAGCTGAAGAGCTGAGGGACAGTGCGCAGGCCCAGAGTTCAAGCCCCATGACTGACAGAAAAAAAAAAAGAAAGAAGAGAAATGTACTCATTGCCTTACTTATGTAACTGTAACCCCTCTGTATATCAACTTTACATAATTTTTTTTTTGTCGGTCGTGGGGCTTGAACTCTAGGCCTGAGTGCTGTCCCTCAGCTCTTCATCTCAAGGCAAGCGCTCTACCACTTGAGCTACAGCGCCACTTCCACAATGAAAATTTTTTTTAAAAAGACTAAATGGCCTCATGAACATACTCATAACAGATGGCATGAGTTACCACATGTCAGTGTGCATATTTGGATGGAGAGCTATGGACACATATAAATATGGGTCTATGCATCTTGGCAAGAATAAGGAAAAATCTTGAATTTGCTTACTTCTTCAGTCACTTCCACTCCCTGCGAGCTCCTCCTTCCTTCTAGGCATCTCATAAAGTTGGATTTGGTCTCTTCCACATTTCCTTAAGTCTACCCACATTCCTCAATACAAATACATGTAGTTCTTCTTGTAAAGAATTTTAGAGAGAAACTTTTATTGAAATATGTATCTCCGAACCTTCTGTGCTAGCAAAAATTTATTCGGGTTAATTTACCACTTCAGAGAGATGGAAAATACACAAAACTCTGTCACTAAATTAGCCAAATCAAGTGTGCCAAGTAATATGGGTTATAGACAACAAACTAATCTCAGAGCAAAAACCTCTTTAACACCCAGAGGTAGTCTTTTCTGATCAAGAGATAAGCCAGTAATTCTGGCTCCTCTGTCCACCACCATGATAGACCACTTGTAAAACATTCACATTCATGCAACCGTTGTCCTGATTGCTACCTTTTTAGTGTGTTGACAGCTCCAGATGAAAGGAGTTAATTAATTATGCTTGTCATTTGGAGATGCCCTCACTCAATTATTCTGGAAGAAAAAAGTCCAGAGAGAGGTGGAAATTACTGGGAGCCCAAGATCCACAAAGCAAATTCAAGACCTGAGCTGGTCACTGTCAATGATGTATGCCCTTTGAAGAGTCTAATTTTGAAACAAATAACATTTCCCCCTAGCTAAGCACACATCAAATTGTAGAAATGTTGGAGCTCAAAGGAAACTTAGCACTTACCTAATGATGCAAATTACTTTTACTATGGTGAAGAGGAAGCTGAGGACTAAAGTGAGATAACCAATCATATTGCTCAGCAGCAAAAAAAAAAAAAAAAAAAAAAAAGGAAGAAGAGAAAATCAAAGAATCCTCACCCTGTCTGATAATCATCTCCCAGACAGTCTTACCTCAGGATTCTCTCTCAGGCTAGGTTCAGTAAATAAGAAAATGGGCATACACAATAAAATTACAGCAAATGGGCTTTCTTCTTTCAAGCTAATGAGCCTCTATAAGTGACTCTGAGATGTTAGGGGTATGGATTACTTTCTGTGTGTGCCCACAAATATTTAATAAACAGATCATGTGGTGGGGAGCTGGTTTTCAGCATATGCCATTTTCTGTGGTGTTACTATTCTCATCGTGGCAGATGATAAGCTAACCAACTTGATGTTACTGAACACAAGTTGAAGAGAAGTTTGCACTCTCAGATCTCAAGAGCAGATTCAAACATATCACTGGAATTTCCAAGAAGTCTAAATCACTTGGGTGGTACCTGAGTTTGTGAGGAAAATGCTAGCAGTACTTGAGGTCATTCAATGAATCTGATGATGATGATGATGATGATGATGTAGTTGTACAAAGGGGTTACAATTCCATAAGTTAGGTTATGAGTTCAATGCTTCTTAGTTAATGTCATCCCTTCCTTTCTTCTCTCCTGTCTTTACCCTCCTGCCCATACCTTCAAGTTTTTCATGTAGTTCATGTGCATTGGCTATTTGCTAACTCTTCCTCCCTCCATTCCTGTGCCTCTCTCCTTTGCCCACTTTGCAAACATGTTTCCACTTCCTGGTATTCATTTTAAGAAGCAGTACATTCATTTATGCCTTGGACTTCTTCCCCTAAGTCTACCATTCACTGCATCTTAAAGCCTTGACTTTCCATGTTCATGGGACCCAATGAATCAAAGTTCAGAGAAATCACTTGATCCATAGCCCATCATTCATCTATCTTTGGCTATCTAATTGATCCAAAGCAGGAGTCTGCATTCCCTACCTTAATGTTCTGGGAAATAAAGCATTGCTTTCCTAGCAGCATAGAATCCATATTCTACCTTGATATTCTTTTGCTGCGAAGATATCCCAAGGCTGGAGTAGCAACTCATCAGGGAAGGCTCTTAGCCTTTCTTTCTGCCAAGCATGGATCAGCTGATGTAGAAAACACTGGTATATTAACAAAGGTGGCTGATGATATTTGAGGGTCTGGAGCAACTCCATTACCTTGTTCTGACAGCTAACTCATGGACCTAGCTCCTTGAGAGCATGCTTAAGGAACAGCTGGAATATGTCACAGATATTTTTCTATGAATTTAACAGGTAGAGCTCTATTACAGTTGAGCTCCATTCACTCAACATTGATCAGAACGAACTCTACCATTCCTCAGTAGGTTGCCAAGAGGTCTTTGAAAAGAAGCAAATCAAGCAACTCAGTTTCAAACATGGAGAGGTATGACTATCACACAGATCATAAGCAGGCCCAATTTAAAGAGAAAGACCTACAACAACTAGCCTGTTGGCTTTCTCCTTGGTTTCCTGACCTTATGAGCAGCTCCACCAACATGACCTAAATATAAACCTTTCCAGAGTATCATTTGGAAGGAGATTCTGCCATGTCACCTATTGATGCTCATCCTCACCCCTACACACACACACACACACACACACACACACACACACACACACACACACACACACACACACACACACACACACACACACACACACACACACACACACACACACACACACACACACACACACACACACACACACACCTCAACAGAGTCACCCGTTATAAGTTCCCATAGGACACGGGATATACAGGATATTTAACCTTATATATTCACTATAAAAATCATTAACCCAGGAAATTCCCCTGGAACACTAAAGTAATGTGATTTACTAAAATATAGCCTGTCCTCAGCATCGCAAAAGCAAATCCATTTTCCATAGCAAGATTTTCAAAATCAATGACCAGAACAACTTCTCAAAAGATTTAGAATTTTAAATTTCAAAACAGACTAACAGTCGAGTAAATCTGTTATTATTACTTTTCTTCTTTCGGGCTCAAGGGGGATACATACTACAAATAAGATGCCCAGAAGAGAACCTGAGAAGACTACAAAAGCTAGCATGCTTCTCATCAAAGCCCTGCATCTGGCCAACTCATTGTGAGCTCCGCCTAACACACAAACCCAAAGTATGAAATGGCTAGCTGCAATCAGCATGCCTATCCACCCACCCTTACTTAACAGTGTGGGGGTGCAGATGGAATCCCTCTTCATATCTGGGCTGGGAAAAAACATCGACCTCCTGAAAGACCTAATCAAAAGGCATGATAGCATGGAGAAGTAAGCTACAGCTGGCTCAATTATAAAATTGGGAATGGGAGCCAGAGTATTTCCCTCTAAGTTTTTCTCTCTTTCCTTTGGGTCCTTCTCACTTTCCATGTTTCACGAAATGACCACCATTGTATGAAATCCTCCCCTTTCTGGGCTTCTAACTCAAGATCTTCTGGCTTGCCCTCTCTTAGTCCCATTCCTCTCTCTATCCCAAAGTAGATTAAATTCTTCTTGGACAATCATTGGAACTTGGTGATTGAAACCTTCTGAGTCAAAGCCTTTAGAAGTCATGCCAACTGATAAGCCAAATTAATACCAAGGCACAAAATAAAGCAATGCTGTCTTTGCTCTGTACCAATCAATGTATCATCCTGCCTATGATGCCAGCTCCATAAAACACACATAAAAGTAAAGAGAAACACAATTGCTGATCAAAAAAAAAAGAATAAAGAAAATAAAAGCACTTCAAGCAAATACTCACTGCCTTTCCTTAAAACTACTTAGCACTTCCACAAGCCTTTTCATCTTCAAAGCACTTGAGGAACATTAGTTAATTAATCCTCCAAACAGCCCTGCAAGGTGAGGAAGGATTATCTCCATTTTACAGATGGAGAAATGGAATATTTTGAACACAAGCATAAAACTCAATGACAAACAGAATTGCCAGAAACTGGCCTTGGATTCTTCCCAGTGTCTTTGATGCCCACTCAAGCCTGCCAAGGTATCTCATCTCCAACCTGAGAATTGCCAAAAAGCTCCTACCAGGAGGGAGCCAAGTAGACAGAAGGCCAGAGGCAAGACAGACAAGACTCTCATGCTAACTCTTCCAAGTCTCTAATTAATTCATGCTTTCACTGGACTGTCTGGTTAGAGGAGGTCCTTTTGAAGCTTAGATGGAGGAGGAGATGCCTTCTCAAATCTTCCTTTAAATAATCTTCTGATGCTGCTGGTATCCTCTCTATAGCTCTACTCTGGTTGATATTTTAAGCCAGTGCTGAAGACATCATATACAATGATGGGAATCCACCTTAAATCCTTCCTGAAACCTAGGCAGGTTTTAACCAAATAAATGAAAAGCCATTGGCACTGTGCTTTTATTATTCAAGTTTTCTCATATTTTGGAGCAGGACCTCCTCTGATCAAACCCCAGCTACAAATGCCAGTTGGAACTCTGATCAAAACCTCATAATTAAATACAGTATAGGAATTTTATGTGCATCCCAAGCCTATTACTCAAGGCATAATTCCAAACTGTGGTGGTCTTAAAAGTTCTTGGATTTTCAAAAGATCCAAAAATCATCTAAGGATTCATATTGCTAGCACATTCTTCAAAATTGTGCCACTTTTATATCTATCTATCTATCTATCTATCTATCTATCTATCTATCTATCTATCTATCTATCTATCTATCTATCTATCTTATGTATGTAGTCCAGGCTTGCATCAAACTCCTGGGCCTAAAAAGATCCTCTGGCCTAAGCTTCCTGCATATCTGGGATTTACAGCCACGTATTAGTGTTCTCAGCTAGAATTGCTACTTTTAGTTGATCCATACGCTTTTTCAATAGCTACATGGACCTCAATTAAATCATGGGGGAAAAAAGCAAACACCAAATATAAATGGAAAGGAATAGAATCTTTAAGTTAATTCTTTGTATGATTTAAGAACTTATACTAGGGAGGTAATAAAAACATCGGTCATTTTATAAAATGCAATACTGCAGTTGAAAAAGGCTTAGTGGGGCTGGGAAGGTGGCTCAGTGGTAGAGTGCTTGCCTTGCATGCATGAAGCCCTGGGTTCGATTCCTCAGCACCACATAAGCAGAAAAAGCCAGAAGTGGTACTGTGGCTCAAGTGGTAGAGCACTAGCCTTGAGCTGAAGAGCTGAGGGACAGCGCCCAGGCCCAGAGTTCAGACCCACGATTGACCCCCCCCCCCCACAAAAAAAACCCGTTCATAAAAAAGCTTAGTATCATAGATGTGATATGTGAAATATAAAAAAGCCAGCCAGTATCATAGAAGTAGAGAGGCACATAGTGGTTATCAGAGGTTGGAGACAGTAGACCAGAAGAAAATGGGAAAAGTTTGATTGATGGGTATTGTTTAAGTAATACAGATTTTAAAACTCTGAAACTCGGCTTCATGGCATGGTGTGTATAGATAACAATAAAACGCTATCCATTTCCAAAAGCTAGAAGATTTTTGAAAGGATTTTTGAAAGTCGATACCAAAAAGAAAATGTAAATATTTGAGGAGTTGAATACATTTATCCTGATTTAAACTTTATGCAATGTGTAGGTACTTTGAACATTCCATGGTACCCTATTAATATATACAATGTTGATGTTTTGTGAAGTTAAAATAAGAAAAAACTCTATGACATTCGTCATAGGCAGGATATTGATCAAAAGACTCTAAAATAGGCTAGATGCCAATGACTCATACCTGTAATCCTAGCTACCCAGGAGGCTGAGATCTGAGGATTACTGTGCAAAGCTAGCCTAAGCAGGAGAAGTCTTTGGGACTCCTATCTCCAATTAACCACCAAAAAGTCAGAAGTAGAGCTGTGGCTCAAGTGGTAGAATGCTAGCCTTGAGCAAAATAGCTCAGGGGCAGGACCCTGGCCCTGAGTTCAGGCTCCAGAACTGGCACACAAACATCCAACAGGAAAGATACCCACTGTATTATTCTGTTTATATGAAATTCAGAAGGTGGAATATAAATATTGACTGAAATGAAACATAAAGGAACTTTCTGGAGAAGTGTAAATATTCTATATCTAGAACTGATCAGTGCTCACATGAGTATATTCATATGTAAAATGTATCTAGCCCTTTGTCGCGTATACAAGTTTATCTGATTTGGTAAGGGAAGGGGAAGCACAGAAATGGTGGGACAAAGGGTGAACCAATTCAGCAGTGAAACCCACTAGACACTATGTTGGAAATGAACTATACAACTTGGGGGAGAGGGAAATCAGGAGAGAATGAGGGAGGGGTGACACTTCAAAAGAAAATGCATTTATTGCCTGACTTAGGTACCTGTAACCCTGTACATCACATTTACAATATTTTTTAAAAATTTAAAAATGTATCCAATCTTACACTTAAGGTTTGTTCATGTTAAGGAATGTCAGTTACATATCATATTCAATAAGAAAAACGGTAATTAAAAATACAAAGTACCAAAAAGAAAAAAATCAGCCACCGTATAAAAGTTTTAGCATTATGGTTTTCAACAGGTAGGTTTATTTTAGACTTCTCTTTCAAATGGTAAATATTCACAGCTTTCATCCAAATTTCATCTTCCACAGTTGTCTTCTTTCTTAATTAAAATGCAAATACAGTCTTGATGATTAGGAAGCAGGGTAGAATAAGTAATGACTCAGCCAGAAGGAACACACTAACTTTATTTCCCATTCAAATGAAATTAAATCCAGGCCTGAGAGATCAGGTCGGACTCCACAGTCCAGGCCAGCATACACACCACACACACACACACACACACACACACACACACACACACACACACACACACACACACACACACACACACACACACACACACACACACACACACACACACACACACACACACACACACACACACACACACACACACACACACACACACACACACACCACACACAGGACTGCCTTTGATGTGGCTGCCTGAGACAGCTCATAACAGTAATAATGCTACTTTAAAATCTAAACAATTGCCCCTCATAGTTAAGAAATCACCCCTGCCCTCTTCCTCCCAAGAAACAAAAGTCATTAGTTTCTTACTTCTGAACAAAAAAAAGTAAGTACATCAAAAACAGTAAATTCTCATGTATGTACACCAACTGAATTCCTACATTTCAGGAGCCCCATAACTTCATGTAACACCTGCCTCTGTATTTCTTACTTTCATTTCAACAGCATATAATTAAGGATCATTATAAAATGCTATAACTGTAACTAAGAAGTCTGAAGAGTACAGGAAGAGAGTTGCTAAAGGAAAAACTGGCATTGTCTGTTAAAATGATAACTATTAAAGAATGCCAATACAGATTTACTGTGATTATCCAATTGTAAGGTTGAAGAATGTTTCTATCAGGAAGTTCAAAAATTTTTATGAAGACTTTATTTAAGTCTGCCTCTTGCTTAGATTTAGAGCTTCAAGAGAACAGGAACTATTTTTTCAACCTTATATTTACAATACCAAGATAAGTACAGACCATTATAAACCAGCTTCTATCTAGTGAATAACAGGTAGAGGGGTGAATAAATGGATAATGGGCAGGTATTTGGGTAGATAAAAGGAGGAACTGATATGTGGATGAGTTATTGAATGGATGGATGCATACACTGATAGACTGATAGAGAATAGCATAGTTGAATGAATGGGTGGGTAAATATGTGGTTGGATGACTAGGTTTAATAAGTGAATGGGTAAACAAGTTTCTGAGTGGATGGGCAGGTGGATGGATGAATGAATGGATGAATGAATAGGTGGATAGGTGACTAGGTGAATGAATGGATTAGCAGATAGAATTAGTCTACAATCACCATTCAACCTACAGAAAATAAAAGAATTAGTAAAAGTTAAAGAATTCACTTAAAGGCACTATTCAGCTAACAGAAAGCCAATGGAAATCAGTAAATCCATGACATAAATGAATAAAGTAAACATGAGGTTGTCCCCAATATCTAAAACATTAATATTCCTAAAGGGTTTACCAAGTGGACACTTAAATAATTCAAAACTATGACTTTCTATGAAAGAAGCTATCAAATACATCTTTTAAAGTGACACCAGGGAACAATTTTAGTCTTTCATGGTACCTACTCTACAGCTGGTTAGAGTACAACCTTTGATTGAGTGGTTCATGGTCATGACTAGTGATCAACCACTAAAATTTCTAGCCTATCATTCTTTATACTCTAAATCTAGATACATTTTCTATCAAATATATATTATATATACATATAAACAGATACATGGTTCTTAAAGTAGCAAGGGAAAGGGGCAAACATAAAAGAGGGACTATTTTGAGTTTTAATAAACAGGAGGGGAGAGGAAGGAAGTGGGAGGGAAGGAAAATAGGTCAAAGTACATTGTATGTGTGTGTGTATGTATGTATGTATGTATCAATGTATGTATGGGTTTTAAGGAATACCATATAAAATTTATGAGAAAGTTAAAAGGAGAATATGAAACATGGTAGAGGAAGGCAAATGTGACCAAATACATTATATGCATGGATAGAAATATTGCAATAAAATCCCTCATTTTATGCAACGAACATGTACTATGAAAAAATATGTCTGAAAGCAAAGATGCACTGTGATGATGCTGGCTTGTAATGTGAAGACATTCACATTTGCAATCCACTTCCTTATCTTTGCTTTTTGCATTAATTTCTTGTTGTTTAGTTTTGTCAAGAAGAATCTCTGATGGGTAAGGACAGAACATAATCTTTCAAACATTCTGTAGGGAAAATTACAGGCTCCATGCTCTAAAGGAGTGGGAGCAGTTCTAGGACAAATAAAACAGACAAAGCTTACACAATTGTAGTTCTTAGTTTTTGAAATTATTTCATAAATAGGCTTTCAGGCGACAGTAATGATCCTGACCTGAGTTGCTTAAAACTAGGCATTTCTGAATGTAGCTGCAAACAGAAACCATTGCTGACAAATTGGAAAATTACAACATTAACAAAAGGTGTGAGATCGACACACAAAATCCGTGCTCTATTATTCCTCGTCCAAATGTAAATTACTAGAACAGTTTCACAGAATATTCGGCAGCCCTATTACAGAATATGCAAATATCCTGACTACACTGTAATTTTTCTGAACATCCATTCAATGCCCAATTATGATTGGTCTAATAAACACCATGCCAAAGAGAAACAGTAATCTTGGTAAAAATTGGTTTAATCATTTTAAATGACAAAAATGAACCATGATGGCCATAAGTTGGTAAAAATTATTAGTTAAAACTCTATTGCAATTAATTTTACCTGTGGCAGCTTGAAGAGTGTTTCATCAAAAGTATCTGTGTTAGACATGAAATCCAAATGCTTCTAATAAAACCTGCCAGTCTTACTGTATTTGCTCCTGTTGTACTGCTGTCTATCTTGGCATGGTTTATGTAATTTCAAAATGCTGAAGGAAAATATTTTAGGATTACAAATCATTGTTGAATATTTTATGATTAAAAATCACTGTGTTGTGTCATTCATAATGTTACAGAGGCATTGTCCAGAAAGCCATTAAAAAATAGATGTAATTGTTTTGCTACTTGTTGAAGATAAAAATCCCCTCTACTTAAAAGTAAAGATTTTAGTTGTCAATTGATTTTTAAAATTATAATTTTGTAAATTACCTATTGTCTATGGCTACTTTCTCTCTACAACAGTAGACTTGAGTAATTATAATAAAGACGAAATGTTTCTCAAAACTAAAACACAATCTGGCACTTTGTAGAAACTTCACTGACTTTTGGTGTGTAGCATTTCAATTCTTTAAATGTGTGTATTTTAGATACTTGGAGTTTGTGCTTGTGTATGTGTTTTCTGTCTTTCCAAGTTCTTAGATCCTGTATGTTTTGTATATTCAGTGCCCCCCAAAAGACCCCCTTATGGTTTGGATATACAGCATCCATCAAAAGACCTTGTTAAGCTTTGGATATGCTCATGTGATGAAAGCTTGATCTCCAGCTGGTGGTGCTACAGAGAGGTGATTGAATCACAAGGGCAGTAACTCCATCAATGAATCTATCTATAGATGAGTACATAGCTGCATGGCATATTAGAAAGTAAGGCTTGGGCTGGGAAGGTGGCTCAGTGGTAGAGCGCTTGCCTTGCATGCCTGAGGCCCTGGGTTCAATTCCTCAGCACCATATAAGCAAAAAGAAAAAAGCCGGCAGTGGCGCTGTGGCTCAAGTGGTAAAGCACTAGCCTTGAGCTGAAGAGCTGAGGGACCGTGCCCAGGCCCAGAGTTCAGGCCCCACGACTGGACCCCCCAAAAAAAAATAAATAGAAAGTAAGGCTTCTTTGGAGGAAGTAGATCAATGGGGGACATATTTTTTTCTTTTATTTTTCTTTTTGTCAGTCATGAGCTTGAACTCAGGGCCTAGTCACTATCTGAGATTTTTCACCCAAGGCAAGCATTCTATCACTTGAGCCACAGTGCCACTTTCGGTTTTCTGGTGGTTAATTGGAGGTAAGTGTCTCACAGTGTCCTTCCTGAGCTGGATTCAAACTGTAATCCTCATATCTCAGCCTCCTCATTAGCTAAGATTACAGGCATGAGCCACAGGCACCTAACTTAGGGTGGACATATTGTTAAAAGATATACTTTGTTCTTGGTCCTGTGATCCATCTCTCTACTTCTCAGCCACCATGAGGTGAGCAGTTCTATCCTATTATGCCCTCTCTGCCATAATCCTATGGTTCACCTTAGGCCAAATGCACCCATATGGACTGAAAACTTAGAAACCTAAAGTCAAAATAAACTTTTCTCCCTTATTTTCTCAGGTATTTTGTAACAGTGATGAAAAATAACTAACATTGACCTGCAAATGCAGAAGCACTGTGTCATCTGTAACACTAAGGGGACATTGTCTAGGTGGTTGATAAAGAAGGTGGATGTAAATAGGAGTGGAGCTGTGACTCAAAGTGGTAGAGTGCTACCCTTAAGCAAAAGAGCTCAGGGACAGCATTCAGGCCCTGAGTTCAAGCCCCATGACCACCAAAAAATAAACATAACAAAAGAAGGTGGATGTAATTATATTGCTGATGCTTGAAGAGAAAAATCTTTTTCAAGTCCTATTTAAAGAAAACTAAGAATCTTATAGGACCTGATCCATTCATTCAAAAATTCTTATTGAACACCAACTAAATGCCAAGCACTATGAATCCAATCTACTAAGGGCACAGAGAATGCAAGGCTGAGTAAGACATGGCTCCAATGGATTGCAACAGACATGTCACGAATTATTACAGCCCTGGACAGTATGTATTCGAAAGAGGGGCATCTTGAAAATGTGAAAATATTTTTGGCAGTCAAGTCTATGGAGTAAGCTGGTGAAGAAATTTGAAAAGACTCCATCGAAAAAGTTATATTTGGCTTGGCTTTGAAGTCTGAGTAGGAGTTCTTTGCAGTCAAGAACTTTAAAAGAAAAAAAAAAGAAAGAAAAGCAGTAAATTGAAGCCACAAAAACACACATTTAAACACAAACAAATGGTAGCCCCAACCAGTGTCCCACACTTGCTTGTGCAGGAGTCCAGGAAAGGAGGGAAGAACAAAGAGATGAACTGGGAAAAAGTAGGCTGGGTTCTAGGCTTAGACTGTGACTTGCTAAGGAGTTTAGGCTGTTTGATTTTTGAGATAGTCTAGCTATGCGGCCTAGACTGGCCTCAAAATCTCAACCCTCCTTCCTCTACCTCCTGAGTGCTGGGATTATAGGTTTGGGCTATAACATGTGGTTTAAAAGTTTGGGTCTTAGGTTTAAAATCTAAGATCTATAGACATATATTAAACATAAAAACAACATGCTCAGTTTCTGCTTGAAATCAGAGATGGACGGGTGATGAAGATGAAAGAGAAAGTGAAAGCAGTAACTTCCCAGATTTATCAAAATATATCTACCCACGTGCAAGCACACCATGCCTTTTCCAATATCCTGCATGAACAGGGCATGCATAAATGGGAGGTGGTGTGTGAGTGAACTGACAAAAGAGTTAAAAAATCTGGTGGATGGCAAACACAAAAGTCATAGCATGCTAATTCTCCTTCATAAGTACTAAAACCCCTTTCTCTTACTATTGTTGATTGTATGCCTGAAAATCTCCAATACTCAGAGCCATCCATGCAAACAGCAAAAAAGTAGAAGTGCTACAGTTACCAGCTTTTGTGCTTGTAGTTTAAAAAAAATGAGGATTGTTTCTAAGCCTAGAAACATTGATTATTACAATATCCTGATCGCAGCCCAGACATTACAACTTGTAGAATGTTTCTTCCATACACTCCCTTCAGAAATGCCTCCTCATTATAGAATTCTAATTCGGGCTACTGTTTTTCCCATAAAAGGGACCACTGTGCTTGTGCTACTTTCCCCCAGCATGTTTCTGTAGGTGGTCATTTCAACAATAAAGGAAGTTCAAGGGTTCAAACAGATTTCCACTGCTACAGCCCAAAAATTTGAGGTTTTTTCAAGGAAGTCTCCCCTGCTGGGCAATTATGCTTGAATTCAAGGCTGGCTCTTTCTTACCAAAGCTGTGGAGAGAAGAGGGCAGAGGGGAAAGGGGTAAAGAACTGGGGGGAGGATGGGGGAAGAAGAGAAGATAAGAGACTAAAGAAATCAGGGCAGTCAAACAGAAGTAAATGGTTACAACCCACCATTTGATACCATGGAGACCCAGGAAGGCAGGGTGGGGGGTGGGGGTTGTGGAATGGAGTCTGGAAGACAGTTTCATTCCCCACTCTTATTTTTGACTAATTTTTACTCTGACAAATCAGTATTCTTACAGGGCGGGGGGATACCTTCAGGAACCATATGTGGACTATATCATGCCTTAGGGAACATGTTTAGAAGGTGCTGGAAGGAGATAGGTAAAGCTACAGTGTCCCAACAGAGATCATTTCATTGTTCTGAGGGCTGTCTTATGATCAGCATATCATTTGGCCATTGCCAGTCAGGTCTCTATCCCTGTTTGATGTCCCATGACCTCCCTAGGGCAGAAAAGAACAGATCCAGTCCCATGGTGCTCCCCAGCAGCACTGCCAAGGGCAACAGAGAATTGCTTCTCCACCATTTTTTTCTCCTGTATTTTTCTCCTCTGTTCCTGAAGCTCTGTAGGAGGGTTGCTCCAAACATTTTACCCATGGGTAAGAATTTTGCTTCTCTGCACCTAATTTCCCTTTTGGCTGCCTCTATGTGTGACTGTGTTGGATGCTGAGTCTCTTTGACTCTATGACTCCCTGCACTGCTTATCCCAAAAGGGAATTCATTCATCCTCATCATTTCCAGGGTAGAAGCACCACAACATCATCAATGTTAAAAGGTTTTATTGCCCTATTTTCTAAAACTATGGGATCCTCAGCTACACAGTAGCCCCCTCTACCTGGTCTCATAGAGGAAAACCTTCCATAAACACTACTTAAGTATCATTTCTTTTCTACTATTAATGGAAAAACAAACACTGCTAGGATCTTCTTTGTGAAAACAGGCACATGCTAATAAGGGACATTCTTAACGCTTATTTTCCAATGATAATACTGAAAGGGAAAAAATTGTCCAATCAGATACAGAAAGACCATTTTTTAAGTAAACTGCACAGGAAAGTTCACATCTGGGGATAATTCAAGTGACTGAAATGTCAAGGAAACATCTACAAAGGTACGTGCTGAGTTTTATGAATGCACAGCTTCCCCTCTAGTTGGTTGGATTCATTTCTGGTATTGCATCTCAGGTGATTTTTACTCCTGTGAACTCTGCTGCTTTTACCAGGGAGTCACTTGTTTCACAAGCAAATAGACTATGGCTGAGAGGACAGGGGTGGTTGCGTGGAGATGCTGTAACCAATCATCCAAAATGGCAGAATGGAGAGAAGTTCTCTCCTCAACACTGAATGAGCCAGCACTTTTAACCAAATCACATGCCCACACAGTGTCACTTGTTGTGGCAGTTAGATGCAAGGTACATCAAAAGGAGATGAATAGATTAATTTAAAAAAATAAGAGAATGTTTCCTCAGGCTTTCCCAGGCTAAGGAATGTCTACCTGCATTTCTTTGTTGAGATTTTGCCAAGATGACTTTCCTACCATAATGAAGGTGTTATTCCAGTTCTACATAATTTTTGGGGGAGACTTAGGAAGAAGGGTCTCTAATGCCTTCTTTATGGATAAGTTTGATGTACTTTGTGTTACCTTACAAAGCTATGATAGTATGTATTATGCTTGAGAGTGGGAACAAGCAGAACCCTTCTTCATGTAAGTAGATAAGTTCAAGAGAAGTCTGGAAAAATAAAACATCATTTCCTAGAAAGAAAATGTGAGTGGTATCCTTTTATTCATTCGGCTTTCTAAACTCTCTTGGAGAGCTGCGATTCAGCTAAATGAAACAACATTTAGGTTAAATTCTTTTTTTTTAATTGTGAAAATACTGTACAGAGGGGTTACAATTACAAGGGAAAGGTAACGAGTACATTTCTTATCAAGCATTGTTGCCTCCTCCTTTGTTTCCCCTTCCCATCCCTTCCCATCTCACCCCCTCTCACTTCCCCGCCCCACCCCCATAGAAGTTGTAAAGTTCATTTTTCGACATAATGACTTGTATATCTCATTGTTGCAATGGGTCCACCTGCATCCCCATTTAAACGATTTGTCTTTTCCCTTCCCCTCCACAAATTATACCAACATCAAATACAGTGAAAACAGGGGTTGTACCATGGAGGAGGGACATACAAAGCAAAAAAGAAATCATCTTATAAATATGTTAGAAAAAATAGCAAGAGAGAAAAACATTTGAGTCCTTATCTTGGGGTTCATTTCACCTAACATCAACTTATCTGACCATTTCTGCTTGACTCAGACATATACTAGATACTGCAAATAAGGGAAACCATGGGACCTATGTTTCTTTGCGCCTGGCTTACTTCACTTAATATAATCCTATTCAAGAAAGATCAGTTATTTCTTTGGGGGAAAAATGGAAAGGAAAGATACATTGATCCTGAGAGTTAAAAGATACAGCTCTGGCTAGAATCTCTGTAGAGCAGACCTTCCTAAATATTTATTAGGCAGGGCCCAGTTACAAAAGGCCAAAGCTCTTGCATGACTGTAAGAATACAAGGAAGTGCCCTAGGATATGGATTCAATACATACCTAAACTATAACAGTTGACTTCTTTTCCCTCTATGCTTTTCAGTTGTGTTCCTTCCAACTTTTCTTTTTTTTTTTTTTTTTTAAATTGTATTTTATTTTATTTGAGAACATACTGTACAAAGGGGCTACAATTACATGGGCAGGATAATGGATACATTTCTTACCAAGCATTGCAGCCTCCTCCTTTTCCTTCCAACTTTTCAAACTATCATTCAACCATTCCAATGTAAAAGGAATAACAAAAGGCTAGCTACCCTGGGGACAAACAGGTGAGAAGATAGTACAAGGCAGATTTATCAGCCTCATAAATCCACATTTCAAAATAGTCTTCTCATTTGGAAAAAGCATGCCTCTCCTTCATCTCTAAGCAAATTACTACATTTTTTTGCTGAGAAGAAAGAAAAGTATTTTGAGTAGAGTCTGAAAAGGTTAATCAATCTGACGAAGTCTGTGGTTTCATTTCAATTAATGCCCAGTTTCAAACTAAAGACATCGAGAGAGAATGACTCATAACAAAGGCAACTTGCACAGCCCACATTTTTTCCAAAGTCCATGTGAATAGCATCATCCTTATGACAGAGTATTAATTAAGCAACCCATATGATCATGATGCAATGCACTTGAGAGGAAGAAAGACAATGACAACACACAATAAATTTTAGTTGGATAAGGTATCCATAATCCCCAAGAGAATGAGAAGCGTTACTAGGATACACAGCATATTTATTTTTGTAGGGAAAAAATGATATGTACAGGAATCTTTTCACTGATCTGAAAAGGGCATTGTTTAATGACCTTTCAATTCTCAGTTTTGCTTATAGGTGAATGAATATAAGTGCACGTGTGTGCACAGGTATGTGCCAAATACACAGAAAGACACATATTCAATTAGGTATCATATATAAATTGATTTTTGCTGGGTGCTGGGGTCTCATGCCTCTAATCCTGGCTACTTAGGAGAGCAAGACTGAGACTTCACTTTGCAATTCAAACCCAGCCTGGGCAAACAAATCCAAAAGACACCTCTTCGATTAATGACTAAAAATCCTGAAATGGACCTGTGGCACCAGTGGTAGCACACTAACCTTGAGCAAAAAATCTCAGGGACAACACCAAAGCCCTGATTTTAAGCCCTAGTATTGGCACAAAAATAAATAAATAAACAAATTAACAGATTTTTTAACTAGACCATTTTAAAAAGCTTAACAGCTAAGATCGGAGATTGACAAAGTTCAATCCACAAGCCAAAGTAACCCACCACCTGTTTTTAGAAATAAAATCTTATTGAAACACAGCCATACTTACACATTTACATATTGTGAATGGCTGCTGCATAATCAATAACAATATGAATAGCAGTGACAGAGACTATATGATATGCAAAGCTTAAACTTTTTTTTTTTTTGGTCCAGTCGTGGGGCCTGAACTCGGGGCCTGGGCGCTGTCCCTCAGCTCTTCAGCTCAAGGCTAGCGCTCTACCACTTGAGCCACAGCGCCACTCCTGGCTTTTTTCTTTTTGCTTATGTGGTGCTGAGGAATCGAACCCAGGGCCTCAGGCATGCAAGGCAAGCGCTCTACCACTGAGCCACCTTCCCAGCCCAAGCTTAAACTTTTTGTTGAGTCTTTACAGAACAATTTTGCTAATTTTTGATTAAGACAATGAATACTTTGAAAGTCCCACAGAAGTCATCGTGAATGCATTGATTAAAGAAAATATACAATCCTTCCTCTCCAAAACACTATTAAAAAGATTGTTAAATATCGTAACACACTATGAAATCAGATAAAAGGAGCTTGTGGTACTTAGTAGAATTGCTACCTTTGTTTTGAATTTTTGAATCAAAATTTCTTTGGAAATATTTTTGAGCTTTGTTTTGATATAACACATTCTATTGTAATATGGATGCATATTATAAATAAATCAATTATTTCAGTATAAATGTCACTGAAATGGAACCCACAAATGTTACTCATCCATATTTCAAGAGTTTCATAGATGCACAAGATTTTCCTCACTTCACGTGAACAGGCACACAACACATCATAACTATATTAACCATCATTCATGCTCATTTCATTGTATGTCACTGCAGTTGTCAAGGATATATATAACAACATTTCTCTTCATTCTCATGTTTGAAAATTATAAAGCTATCTACATTTCCAACAGCATTGTAACAAAAGTCTGTCCCAGGCATAACAACCATTTATCCCTTAAAAAAGACATTATCTTATTTGTAAAATTTAATAGTTCTTATTTCTCAGGTAGAAAAAAAATCATGTTGAAAAGTGCATTTGGGACAAATAGAAACATGACAGGGAAAGAAAAAGAGAATATGATCACCTGTTTTTGGATATATTTTAAGGACTTTTCCATTTTCCAGCTCTATTTCTAAATTCAACAATTTTTATTTCATTTGTCATACAAAATTTGTTAATGATCCCTAAGTGATATGAAATTGCATTCTTTTTTTTAAAAATGCAAATATAAGGCCTTTTGCTATTTGAGGCTAAGGATGGAGCATCATGCATATCATTATTGTCATCTTGTGCCAAACCCATGCCCTGAAGGTGACACAGGCAGTGATGAAGTGCAGTAGGGTAGCAATAATTGTGTTATACTGTATGTAGATGCAGGCTGTCACATTCATGATTTGGATCAAGGGTACATGACCTCATTCCATGGCTAGTCAACCTAGAGCAAATGTAATTTATTGAAGCCAAGAGAACTCATTATGATCTAGCATTCAACACAGCCCATTCCTCTTACCAAAGTACGTATCTTAATTTTCCTTACAAAGAAAAACAAGGGCTATAAAAGAAATCCGTATTACCAGTCTTCATTTTGTTGACAAGATTTTTGAGGTCTTAGAAAGAAAATGAATTGCTTTAGACCATCCTAACCCATTACAGAACAATTTGACGTATTAAAATAATAACAAAAATAAATAAGGGAAAATCATTTATTTGAAATCTTATTGGAAAAATTGGCTTTAGGATAACATTTTTATGATGCTTGCCTTAAATCACCACCTATTAAGAAAAGTTTAACCTATCATTACCTAATTAATAATGATGGAAGGGGTGACATTGATCAAGATGTTTTGTACTCATAAATTGACATTCTGAACTGAAACCCCTTTGTACAACTACTTAAATATAAGATTTTTAAATAAAAATAAACAATAAAAACTTTAAAATATTCTTAGGGTTATAAAGAGTATGCATAGCTCCCATTTTTATTGATAGATTGATATGTCACATGTCTAACCTTCATACCATGACAATATTGTGTTGTGTGCCAGCTCTTTCTAGATGATTCGTAATGAGATCTTTCAGAAAATTTGGAAGATATAGCCTAGGAGGCAGAAGTTTCCTTTGACTATAAGAAAGCTAGCTTTTTGCCTTTTGATGTGAAACAAAATTTGGGAACAAGAAAGAAGTCTGGATACAGTGTGTAAAATAGGGCAGATATATGTTGCTAATATCTATTCATGGACCTATTTAAGACTTTCCCAGACAAACCCCATTGTAAGCAATTTAAATGAACAAAGCCACGTCGAACCCAATGGAAATAAATACCTGTGTATTGGGTAAGTCAGCAAAGGGGCAAAATAAGCTAAAAGGATAAACACAGATTTCCCAGCTCACTGGTACTCTAAGATCTGTTTTTAAAATGGAACAGAAAGTTGCTGTCAGAAAGGTCAGCCTGGTCTCCTTTCCATGATGTTGCTAAAAGCCTATACAACCTTTATCTGGGCAGATAATGAGCTAGTTATTATCTCAACGGAAGGTCCTGACTCTTTCTATGTGCCCCATCATCAAGTCTCCATGCTTAATTCAATCTGTGTTTATGCAGCTCAGAAGTAATCCCACAAGATTCAGCCATCCCCTGTCCAGACAGCGATACTGTTTCTAACATGAGGCTGGTATCATATTCAGGACGGATAGGAAGAAAGATTTATCATTACAAGGAGACCACCCTCAGACACAGCCATCGTTTTTAATGTTTCAGCATGTTTGAGGGTTTTCATTTCTTTCTGGATCTGAGATAAGCCACCTGGAGAGCTTTTAATTGTTTCTTCCAGGCTATTTTTATTTATCCTGGATGGACACTTGAAAGACAACTGAAGATCTCAGTGAAAAGTGATTTCATCCCTTGAATCTCATTCCAGACACAAAACTATTCAGCTAGGCAAGAAATCCAAGATGTTAGAGCTGATTTAATGGCATTAAATAAAATAAAACTACTTATTTGCCCCGAAGTTTTATTCAAGTCTTATCCATATTTACC
Source organism: Dipodomys merriami (assembly GCF_024711535.1). Classification (NCBI taxonomy): domain Eukaryota; kingdom Metazoa; phylum Chordata; class Mammalia; order Rodentia; family Heteromyidae; genus Dipodomys; species Dipodomys merriami. The sequence continues at coordinate 111,350,268 of NW_027204492.1, forward strand.
TATACCTCATTATTACCCCCAATATAGTAATAATCAGTATTGTTTGCCAAATGAAAGATTTATCTTTCCTCCTTTTTAGTTAGATTGCTGTACTTAGCTTTTTGAAGTTGGATGTGGTTATGTGGTTTGTTTTAGCCAATGAAGGATGAGCTAAATCTGATTTGTGGCTTTTGTGATATGTAAGAGTTGAAAACTTTAGGAGCCAATATTGAATGTACGATGTTCCCCCTTTGTATCAGGGCATAGCACTACACATCTGTAATCCTAGCAATGGACAGACAGGTTGAGGTAGGAGGATCCCAAGTTTAGGCACAGCTACATAGTGAACTTCTGTCTCAAAAAAAAAAAAAGAAAATCTATGTTCCCCTGTGTGATGCATGTGTCAAAATGCATCCCCCATCAGTGTGGATCTCTAAACACTTATAGCTAGCAAAGCACCTTTGATGACAAAGCGCCCCTGTTGTTATATGAGGAAGAAATGGAGCCACTGGAAGTTCAGGGATGTTTCTTACAACAGCATAACCTCACTTAGCCTAGCTTTCCTATTTCACATTGTTTTACTGCTGCCCTATCTCAAAACATGAGATTATATCTATAATAGACATACAGGGAATTCCCATGAAATCCTTTAAACATAAAAAGTAATGGAGTTGGGCGCTGGTGGCTCACGCCTGTAATCCTAGCTACTCAGGAGGCTGAGATCTGAGGATCGCGGTTCAAAGCCAGCCATAGCAGGAAAGTAAGTGAGACTCTTATCTTCAGTTAACCACCAGAAAACCAGAAGTGGCACTGTGGCTCAAGTGGTAGAGTGCTAGCCTTGAGCTGAAGAGCTCAAGGACAGTGTTCAAGCCCCATGACCAACCAAAAAAAAAAAAAAAAGTAATGGAAAGAAAAGACAGAGGCACTATAAACATATATTTGACCAACCATATATTTTCATTAAGTGCTTCGGCCCACCTTCTTTATGACTTTTTCACACATGATACTCTGCTTCTCTTTCTCTTGACCAAGAAGCAGGTATTTTGTATAAACAGAATGTGCATGTCCCCCTAAATTCATGTCCTAATCCCCAGTGAGACTGTATTTGGAGATGGGGCATCTAAGAAAATAAGGTTAAATGAAGTCATAATTGTGGACCTCTGATTTAACTGGATTGCTGACCTTATAAGAAGGTGCACCAGAAACACACTTCCTCCCATCTTCCATCTCTCCCAAGGCTTCATCCTTCCAATCCTTACTAGAAACCAAATTGGCTAGAGCCTTGATCTTGGACTACCTAGCCTTTAGAACTATGAGAAGCAAATTATCTGTTGTTAAAGTCACCCAGTTTAGAGTATTTTTTATGGTATCCCTAACAAAGACATTGGGGCATATATGATAAGAATGAGTTGATAATTATTTAAAAGAAACTCTCATAAGCAAGATACTAGGATAAAATATACAAGAGCTTATCCTAAGAAGGAGGGAGGATAACTTAGAACAAGGGCTTTGAATTATGCTTGGCAGATGGGCAGTTGCTCTGTGGAAGCTCAATGAATATGCACTATGGGCCAGATACTAGATATGAAGATAAATGACACATCAGCTCTGACCCCAAGGACTCATGATCTAATAGAAAATACATTACGTGAACACATTCCTTCCATATCACAGCCATTTACTGAGCACCTATCACGTGCTATTATGTATCTTGCTGGGAGTTGAACAGGCAATGTATTATTACTGATCATTTTTAGAAGTATACATACTGATCAATTATGAGCAGTATTAACAAGGCAGAGGGTAGCTTGAGGGAGGACTATTCCATGGTCTCTTCACTACACAACAGTAATACTGTCTTTAGATTGTTGGCATCTTCTCCCTGGGATGATCTCTGTCTAGTTTATTTATCATGGAAGACCTTGACCATCGTCTGACAAAGATTGAGTCTTATAAACAGTAGACACTTAATAAAGATGAACCAGCAACAATAGTCTAGCTCCACTGTGTAAATGTTTGACTGTAATAAAGTCATGTGATCACAGGTCTTGATATCCAACTCATAGCAAATGATCATTGTATAACACAACATTAGAATTAGTACTCCATTCAGCTACCATGAATAATAACAGAAACAGGCTTGGGTTTTCACCTGAACACTGGCAAAAATAAGCTCTCCAAGAAAAAACAATATCAATAAACTTCAGAAAGAGCATTCTTTTTAGAGACTTTCTTAAAAAAAATATAGACCAAGCATCATTTCCTTAGGTCAACCCCTCTCAAAGAACCTTCTACCAGATAATAAAAGACCCACAACTCCTCTGTGAAGAAAAACTAGATTATACACTCTAAAAACAGTAGCATACATTCCATCCAAATTTTCTAGGCTTTCATAACTATTAGGAAAAGTAAGAAATTGGAGTGAGGCTCCAAAACATGGTTATAGAAATGAAAGGGGAGAACAAAAAAAGGGGAAATACTATGGTATATCCCCTGTTGTCACTGTATTTGATTTTGATACCCTAGTACCATATATACATTTATTTGAATTAGGGAAGGGAAGGGGAACAACAGAACGGTGAGACAAAGAACCAACACAACAGCGATATACACAAGACAATATGTTGGAAATGATCTGTACAACTTGGGTGTAGGGAGGAGGAAAACTGGAGAAAAATGAGGGAAAGGGTAACAAGTTTGACAAGAAATGTACTTATTACCTTACTGTAACCCTTCTGTACATCACTTTGACAACAAAAATAAGTAAATAAAATAAATAGCAGCCAGGAAAAAAGGTAAACAGAAAATAGTGTTTTAAAACAACAACAACAATACTCTGACACTAGAAAAGGAAACACTGTACTCTCTCCCTAACTCTGGATTTACTACATTTATCTTTTAATACAGAAAGGGATTTGCCAAGATAGATACCAACACAGATACTGCGAGATGACACTCACGCTCTGCTCCCACAAAAAAACAATACATGAGAGATGATGCCAAATGATGCAGTTTCCCAGGTATACTCCTTTCCCCCAGGGACAGGGTAGGGAGAGGTTTAGGAACAGATATTATAAATCTCTCCACCACAGGATGCTCTCTTTGCATTTGTAAGGGGTTAATGCTAGAAGTCCTGTTTTAGGTTCTGTGAAGTAAGGAACTCATCCTTAACCACTTTTCCTCCTTGCTACATCCTCCTACTTCCCAGTTAACCTTTAATCTCTCCCTCTTCCTCTATGCTGGCCAAAGTCAGAAAGCAGACTATTCTAGGCTAGAGAAACTATTAGGTAGCTTGGCAAGGAAGTAACATGGGCTTTCTACAGGAGTAAGACTGGAGTAAGACTGGAAGAGAATATGAAGGTTTGGGGGAGTGCACAACAGCAGTAGTAAGCATGCACATAAACATTTGCTGAAATGTCCTATCCTTCTGGGGTTTTCTGGTTGTTTTGTTTTCATTAAAAAAAAAAAAAGAGTTCCATGGTTTAACCCCACCTAGATGCTACTGTAATTAACTGGGATGTAGAGTACTGTAACTTGGGAAACTGCTGCCTTTGATTTTCTCTGCCAACATGCAGAGAGGGCATTGAGAGGACACTGATCCACAGCATGCAAAGACATCAACGCTAGGAAGGATTTTGTGGTAGCTTCTTACAGACCAGCCCATTTACACGCCAAAATAAATGGCCAGCCATGTGAGGTAAGGTCAGTCGGGAGACAGATATGTTTTTTTCCAGTCTCACTGATTGCAAGCTAAGAGGGCATCCTTTGGAAAAGAGTTTGTGGAGCTGAGTAGAGACTTGAGGTAAGAAGGGCAAGAAAGGAAAAGCAAGCCACATGGTCTTGGGAAAGTCATCAGAACTACGTTGAGCCTCAGTGTTCTCATCTGGAAAGCTGGCATAATAACCCTTGGCTTTCTTACCTCACCATGCTGTTATGAGAATGACATGAGATAAGGTGTGGGAAAATGCCTTTTGAAATGTCTAAGGAGCCACCCACAGACAAAGAGTCATTAGATCCCAGCTCATCCAGAAGCTGGGTCTTTGGATGCACATGGGTGGACTAAATTGCTTGCCAGTGGTAGTTCTTATCATGTGGTTCTCACACTTCTGTCTATCCATGCAGACAATGAGTTTTCTACCATCTACAGGGGCTGAGTTGTGGGGGAAAGACTGTGGGGAGCCTTCACATAGAAGGAAAACGGCCTTAGGGAATGCTCTGCTTGTGGAATAGTGTGCACATGTCATGTACACTACACACCTGCCCCACCACCACCCCAGGCAAGACAGTGACAAGCACTCCCCAGCTGCTTGCACAGGCATGCCACTCCCTACCACCAATCTAGGAGCAACCGACGTGTGAAGGAAAGCTGATGGCATCACATTCTACCAAATCAAAAAAAGCAATCCTCATTTCCTCCTCTCTGTTACCTCTCCAAGAAAAGAAAGTTACTACTAATTAAACTGTTTTGTTCCTAGGGAACTTGAAGGACATCTCTTTGCTATCTGAGTGTCAGACTCCTGGATGGAATGGTTTTTCCCTCTACCCATGTCTGTAAGCCTTCCAAAGTTTCTAGGGTGCTAGACTCTCCTGAACTTTCTCTGTATGATCTTGTCATCGTATGTCCCTTGAATAACCTTAGAATCATGATTGGACTTCAAATATAATGTTCAGTCATTCAACAAATACATTCTTAGCTTCTATGCCTGCCAGTCATGTGCTGGTGTACAATGATCAGCTACTTGGTCACCAAGCCTGCTTACAGATCACATTTCCCATCTCCTGTGATAATATGCAGTCACATGACTGTGTTCCAGCCAATGGAATCTGTCTAGAAATTAACTACTCAACCTCCAGGCACACTTCCTGAAAACCCAGCCTGAGTCTCCATTCTCTGGTATCCCATCTGCCCGTCACATGCAGACTTGGAAAGAACAGTCTTAGTGGATGAGAGAAATACAAAATGAGAAGGGGCTAATTTTCTTAATAACCATCTAGAAGGCCATCCACTGAATATCCATACTGGATTGTCACATGAGAAAGAAAGAGACTTTCTATTTTATTCATCCAATAAGAATTTTGCATTCTTTATTATAGAAATTAGTCTACATTGATGCCACAATTGGAAGTATAACAGGAAAAGACAAAGTCCTTGATGTCATGAAGTTTTCATTTAGTGAAGGAACACAAAATAATCACCACTCAGTGTAATAAGGGCCATGAAGAAAGAAAGACACCAAGTGTTATGGGCCTGTAGCTTAGCAATGGGGATAGTCAGAAAGGTCATCAGAAGAAAGAGCATCTAAGCCAGAATCAGAGGATGCCACAAGAAGGTTTTTTTTCTTAAGTTTGGCATATAAGCAGACCTGGAGGAATCTTAGAAGTAGAACCCTAGAAATGTATCTTCAGAGACAGAAGGAAAAATAAGACTGGAGAGAGACTGGGCCAAGACTCATAAGGCCTCCAAACACAATCTTTATGGTTGTTATAAGACTAATAGGATTCCACAGAAGAATGTGACTAGAACTTGGACCTTCAGAGATTCACTCTGTGGGAGGAGGGTAAAGAGTGGATTCAGAGAGAACAAGATGAGACAAACATCAAACATGATTACCCACTGAAAAGCTCCTCCAGGCATCAGCGTAGTACCTAATGTCTTTGAGCATGGATACTAATACAAATTCCATGGCCTTTAGACCACACATTGGCCATTGTTATTTGCACTATTAACCTCCTTTTCTGAAGGCTCATTCTCAATACAGTTCTCTTTGGCCTTTGTGTTCCTTTTCATTTATTTGTTCGACAGGGTCTCACTATATATCCCAGGCTGGCCTTAAAGTGGCAATCTTCTTGCCTTTTATTTTGGTGCTGGTGCTGGTAGTGTAACTCAGGGCCTGGGTGCTGTCCCTGAGCTTTTTTGCTTAAGGCTAGCACTTCCAACTTGAACCACAGCTCTACTTCGGACTTTTTGGAAGTCAGTTGAAAGTAAGAGTCTCATGAAGTCAATTGAAAGTAAGAGTCTCATGGACTTTGCTGCCTGGGCTGGCTTTGAACTGTGATCATCAGACCTCAGCCTCCTGATTAGGATTACAGGAAAGAGCCGCAGGGGCCCAGCTGCCATATCCTCTTGAGTACTGGGATTACAGACATGTACCACCGTGCCTGGCTCCTGGTTTATATCTCTCTTCTTGCTATCCTGTCCTTGAAGTCCCAACATGTCTCTTAGCAAGTCCACAGGGAATCATAATACAAAGGAAAAGTCTGTACCATTCTGTCTTACACTCTCCATAAACAAAGCTCATTAAACATCCAGCATTATATGAAGAGACAAGAGGCACTTGCCTCTGAAAATAAAAACAAACCAGGGAGGTAATTTTTACTACAGCTTAGTAGTTAGACACAAACAGTCTGTCAGAAAGACAGGTAGCAATTGTCTAGAAGGGTAAGTACAACCACTACAAAAATGTCACCAAAAATAACCACACTTGTTAAGGCAGCCCCCAAAACTTATTTTTAAAAAAAGGGTGGAGGTCTTCAATCTGAGAACACCTTCAAGTGATCTGCTTCCTGAGAAGAATGGCTTCTGGGCCACAAAGGAACCGATATGGACAGGAATGAAGGATTCTGGGAGAGAGGGAGCCAAACAGAAAAATATCTGGAAGGGCCTGGGGCAGATTTCTATTTAAAAGGCAACCTTAAAGGGGGACAGATTCTTATTTTTATTCGGCCCATAGTCGAACTGAAGAGAAATAGCAGTTTCATTTTCATATCCATCTCTTGCTTTCCTTGGAATGACAATGGGGACAGCAGAGTTCTATTTGTCATTCAGCAGGTGAGATGCTTATTTGTTCAAGGTGCCCTGGTCTTTATTTCCATCTCCAGGCATTACTAATGGAGACTGGGCCACATTCACCAACAGGAATGTGTTCCTGAGGCAGTACTCTACATCTGGAAATATTCTACCAAGAAACATGGGAGAAAACAACCCAGCCCTGCTCACAGCATTGACCAGACCACAAATACATGCTACTTCAAGTTGGGCTCAGTGCCCATAATCTTCCTTGTCCTAGGGTCAGCCCTTGTAACAGAGGCTAGCTAGCTGTTCATTAAACCTAGTTCTCTTTTCTTCATACATACATTAAGTTTACTATACGTGCCCTTGTAGTAAGGTGTGTCTGGGTGACTGAGTTCTGCCCAATAGCAGGTGAGTGGAAGTAAAGTGAATCACTGTAGACCTATAAAATAAAATCCTGATATTCTCCATCCTCCACTCTCTCTCCATCCATCAGCTGAAGGGACAGAATGGCAAAGACCTAAAAGATAAGAGAGACAAAAGATGAAAAGAACCTAGGTCTTTGAGTGTTTGGGTCTCTGAGTCACCATATGGAAGAGAGGCACTGAAGATGGTCATTTGACCAGGATCAGAAAACTATATGAGAGAAATGATTTTATTATGTTTGATCACTGAAAGCTGAAGGCTTCTTGTTACATCATCTCACCTTAATATGACCCCTCAGTTTAATATGTCACCCCTCTCGTTCTTTTGACTAAGAACTGCAAATCTTCAATGTTTTTTCACATGACTCCTAATCAACCCTAGAACTGGTAGAGCCCTCATTTTAATTTTAACAGTTTTACTGATATATAATTCACACAATACAATCAACCTTTAAAAATATACAATTCATTCATTTTTAGTATATTCAGAGTTACACAACCATCACCACTAATTTTAGAACATTCTCATTGCCCTTTAAAGAAGCTCATTAGCAGTCACTTCCATTCACTCTTTTCCCAACACTGGGCAACCACTGAACTATTTTTCCTATATATACATTTTCCTGTTTTGGATATTCCACATCATAAAGGTGATATAGTCTGTGTTCTTATGTGACTAGTTTTATTCTTTTAGCATGTTTAGAATGGTAGTTCATGTTGCAGCATATATCAGCAATTGTAAGAACCCCAACATAGAAACCAAATGGTAAAGAATCCTTTCAAGTTCTAGAAGAAGTAGAAACACATTGCCCAACTTTCCTCTCATTATCCCCCCCCCCGACTCCACTCTATTCTCACCTTCTCCACTCCCTGAATGGGATCCTAGCACTTTTTTAAGCCTGGAAATCTTTGTGCCATTCTGTTTCCCCAACATCTTTATTAGGTTGCTTTCATGATTCTACGCCTTAAGGGGTGATGTAGTTTTAACATGAATCAAATCAAGTTGGACTCTTTTGTGGTACTGTTCAAATGGTGTATTTAACTACTTTTTATACCTATCTGCCTGCCTTACCAGACAGTAAACAACACAGATTGCTCTTCTTCCTCATAGGATTTCTTCCCTACCCAGCCCAGTGATTAATTCCTGTGTCTCAATACATAGCATCTAGTTAAAAAATTCTGCATAGGTGGATTCTAGGATAAATAAAGAACATGTGGATGGAAAGGTGGAAGTATAATTAACTATACAAATACAACTATACAATGAACAAATCAACAGATGAGCTTAGAAATAACTTCAACATGTTATTAACAACACTTCAAAGGTAGAAAAAATTCTGCCTTCTCCAGGAGCAGAAAGTTAGGGTCCCAAATTTCATTTTCATCACTAGATTATGCTCAGCATAAAGTCTGAGATAGTAGTAACTAAATTACTGTATCTTGAAAAGCAATACTAGTTATTTCTCATCATCAACTCAGTCTATCCCCAATACCAACCCATGAGATCACTAAAGTCTGAAATAGTAGTAACTAAATTACTGTATCTTGAAAAGCAATACTAGTTATTTCTCATCATCAACTCAGTCTATCCCCAATACCAACCCATGAGATCACTCTACCCCCTGGAAGGTTGGCTCATATGCCCAGAGATTTGCTTGGACCCTATGTAAATGGAATTTTCTGCAGAAATATTTTGCTTGTTCATCAATGATTTTTCCAGATAAGATTCAGGGAAAGCTCAGCATTTTAGTTGTGTGGCCATATTGAGGTAGAGTCCCTGGAACTGTTCTACAGATTTTTAGGTATGTGCAGAAAGCAGGAAGCCCATAGGGAACTGCATTGACTCAAGCCAAGGATTCTTCCCATCCTCCCTTAATGCTTCTGCTTCTAACTAAAGTTCTTAATGATGACTTACCATTTACAATTGCCCTTAGCTTTAAAGGAAGTGAACTTCAACAGTATCATAAACAAAGATAATCTGGTAAGAAAACAAGTGTGATGAATTTAATGATTTTATAAGATGGAAAAATCAACATAAAAATGAAATCTGGAACAGAAATAGAGGTAAATCTCAGACAATTGATTCAGTGTTACTGGAAGTAAAGACATAATCAGGGATATGGATGATCTTTTGAAATTGAAGAAGGTCATGTTTTATTTTCTTGTTCTATTATTTAAACTACATCTCACAGTAGATATACTTTCCCATTCATAATCTTCTTTAGGTTTCCCAGAATATTCTTAATGACAAATAATTATGAAGTGGAATAGATATCTAGGCTCCTAAAACATTGCAGAGTATCAATTTGGTTACAAATGGAATTATTGTATCACTTTAAATTTCTTATTAGTTTTTTTTGGGGGGGGGTCAGTCATGGGGCTTGAACTCTGGGCCTGGGCACTGTCCCTCAGCTCTTCAGCTCAACCACCTGAGCCACAGCACCACTTCCAGTTTTCTGGTGGTTAAATGGAGATAAGAGTCTAATGAACATTCCTGCCTGAGCTGGCTTTGAACTGTGATCCTCAGACCTCAGTCTCCTGAGTATCTAGGATTATAGGCATGAGCCATTGGCGTCTGGCTTTTTATTCATTTTTAAATTACATAGGTAACACCGAGGAAGAACAAAGTACATAACCTACCTCCACCTCTCAAAAAGAATTATCTTATTGAGATAATGACTTGGTGGAGATAATGACTATTAATATTCTAGAACAGCGTTTTTCAAATTTGTGGCATATTAGTAGATTATGAAATCAATGTAGTGAGTTATGTTAGTTTTCTAGGTCCTGTGAGAAAAGGCTCAACTATCTACCCTGAACAACAGGAACCAATATACAAGGACACATGCACCTCCATGTTTATTACAGCACTGTTCACAATAGCCAGGATATGGAAACAACCCAGATGTCCCACCACAGATGAATGGATCCAAAAATTGTGGTATCTATACACAATGGAATATTATGCAGCCATTAGAAAGGACAAAATAATGGCATTTGCAGAGAAATGAATGGAGCTAGAAGAAATCATGTTGAGCGAGGTAAGCCAAGAGCAAAGAGACAAACGGCATATGGTCTCCCTGATAAGTGGATGTTAAATCCAAAATGTTAGGTGATATGACAAATTTAACAGGACTTAAGAAACAAAGAACTTCCACTCATCTGGTCGAACCACTACTAAATATCCCCATGCTGCTGATCACATGTATGGTGTATAACATGTGAACACCGTTATATGTTATAGACCGTGATAGACAATTTGCTCCAGGAAAGTTAGAATGAACTTGTGACTTTAAATGAGCATTATTATTCCACAATACCGTGAAATTAGGGAAATTATGTAATCAATTAATCACAATTTTAAAAAAAAGAACCTCGGGGAAGGTAGGGAGGGAAGGGATAGTAGGGGGAAAACAATGGACGGGGTAACAATGCTCAATAGGAAGTGTACTCATTACCTTACTCATGTAACTGTAACCTTCTGTATAGTATCTGTACAATAAAAAATTTAAAAAAAAAACAAAAAAGAGAAAAGGCTCAACTACTTAAAAGAAAGAAAGAGCCATTTGGAAAGTCATATGGACTGAGGCTTCAGTCCATATTATTTCTGTTCATTCTGGGTCTGTGATGAGGCCCAACATAATGGAGGCAGGAGCATGAGACAGAGGCTGCTCACCTCATGGCGGACAGGAAGTAGATGGAGAAACAGAAAGGTGTTCAGGACAGGATACAGCTCCAAAGTACACAGTCCTAGTGACTTACTTCCTCTACTAAGGCCCTCCTTCCTAAAGTTTCCACAACCTACTTGAATAGCACCACACACAATCCTTTGGAATAGATAATTTCCAAACAATAACATATACTATGACCAGAATTTCTTTAAATTGAAACATTAAAAAGTTGAAAATAAGAATATGATTACAATAAAGTAAAACAGAGTAGGAAAGAATAGGATAACATAGCAAAAAAATAAAAAGAGAAAAAACCAGTAACTATGATAGAGAAAATGTAAGTATTAATAAATTATTTTAGCCACATTTATGTACTGGCTATCAAATATAAAATTTATTTCTCAAGAGAGATCATGATTGAAAATCATCTTTTAAAAATATTGACTTGGTATATAACCATCCAGATACTTTTATGTACCCTTTCTTTGTACCCTTTCTGTACCCTTCTTTTCTATAATTTTGTATCTTTTCCATAACCATGCAATAATCATATAACTTTATGGCAAGTCTTTTAAACTTTTTTTTTTGGGTCCAGTCATGGGGCCTGAACTCTGGGCCTGGGCGCTGTCCCTCAGCTTTTCAGCTCAAGGCTACCGCTCTACCACTTAAGCCACAGCGCCACTTCCAGCATTTTCTTTTTGCTTATCGAACCCAGGGCCTAATGCATGCAAGGCAAGTGCTCTACCACTGAGCCACCTTCCCAGCCCCTCTTTTAAACTTTTGAATGTATCATAAATCTATATGCTAGCTTGATAAATGCCCAACCGTTATCATCATTTTAATGTTAGTAGAGTATTTTAATACATTTATGTAAAGCAATATTTGTTTAGCCAATTTCCTATTTATTGCTAAATATTGAAGATAGTAATTTTTAATTACTTAAAAAGACATAATAAGTTATTTTGTTTTACTTTTTGAATGATTTCTTTAGCTTAAATTCAAAAGGGAATCTTTGTCATACATGATTTAAGTATTCCTTCAATAAAGGCTGTCTACCAGAAAAATTACTCCAATATACACCTACCCCCATCCTACTGTAAAATTCACCAATGTAAGAAAAGAATAGCAATTTATTATAATTTGGGCTGATGAGACTTTGAGTTGAGTTAACCCACAGTCCATTGACACCAGCATTCAAACAAAATAGAGAACATAGAAGGGTAACCATTGAGCTGGAAAATAGATCTGTGTAGCCATGAGATGATTTTTTAAAATAGTAAATGTCTTGATACATAAAATGACTCCTGCTATACCAAATGATTTAGCTTATATAATTAGTATGTTCCTAAAGACTATCAGGATTTTAGAAAAACAGAAAAATTGATTAGTTACAGCTATACTACCTCATCCAATTCCATGTGTTAACCTGTAACACAGTAATATGCATATATTGGGTATATAGTAAGTACTTCTTTGCTCATGGGCCTGTTTGTTCAGATATCTTAGCCTCACTCTTTTTCAGCATCCATTGTCAAACCTGGACATTGTCCTTGCGCTTGCTTGTTTTTGTTTTTTGGGGTTTTTTCCCATTGTTTCCTTCATCATAATTTAGGAGGCAGAAAGCTACTCCAGTGGTCCTATGGTGGAGGAGTGAAAGAGTTCCCCATACAGAGAGACTCTTGATGGAGCAGATGGGGTGCCCAAATATTTGAATCAGCCCCCACATTTTTAGCAGTGTGGTTTTAAATCTATTAGCTAAACCTGTTTCCTCATCTACCAAAAGAAAAGCTGAGTGGCTTGTGAGACAGTGATAGCAGAAAGCAGTCATATAATAAATGTGTGTGTGTGTGTGTGTGTGTGTGTGTGTGTGTGTGTGTGTGTGTGTATGTATTAATTTGATTGATCTATGCCTGGACATGTTTACAAGAATCCTTTTGATAACAGTCATCTAAGACAAAAAAAATCAGTGGTCTTCAAGATGCATTGTATATATAAATTGGCATGTGGAATTGAAAACTGTTTGTTACAACCATTTACAGATAAAAATAAAATCTAAACATGTAATGATCTTCCAAAATTTAGGGGCAGTGCTGAGTACAATGTAAAAAAAAAAATCAAGGAGTTGAAGAAGAAGAAAGTGTAGGCTCTGGTCTTAGCATATCCTATGGAAAAGACCAGAAAGCTGATATATGCAATGGAATTAAGCAAGAGTTATCCAGGTCCTAGAAGTAAATGTGGGTATTTAAAAGCCTCTTATTCTGCATAAAGGTCTTTTGCATTCACACCTGGTAGTGAAGAAAAGCATTCCCTGTCTAACTTCTGACTTCACAGCTGTCTCTCTAGGCCTCTACCAGTTTCTAAGCCAAAAGCAAACTATATAGTCACCTCTATATTTGAAAAAAACTAGGTTAATGGTCCAAAGCAGTTCCCTCATGGAAAAAGCAGATCACCTATCTAGTTAGGAAAAGGAATGAAGCACTTATAGCAAAGTTTTAAACTGTGTTCAAATTTGTCATAAAAGCTCACTTTCAAAGGTCCAGCTGCATGTCACTCAGCAGTAAGGTCCCCTGGGGACTTCTCACAATCATTTTTCAGACTTAACAGTGAAGGCTTCATGTACCTCACACCCACAGGGCACCAAAAGTTCAATCAAAACACAAGGCAGCCTTGGGTTTGCTTTGGCCTCAAAGATGTTCCAGACATTCTTGATATGCTTGAAGAGGAGGGTTCAGATGAATACTTTTTACATGCTTTTTTTCCTGCCAATCCTGGGGCTTGAACTCATGGCCTAGGCATTGTCTCCAACTCATGACCCTCCTACCTCATCCTCCTTGTTGATTACCAGCGAGTGACAGTACCATGGCTGACGGGGCATTGTCCTTGAGCTTTTTTACCCAACGCTCTACAACTTGAGCCACAGCTCCACTTCCTGCATTGCTGGTGCTTAATTGGAGATAAGTCTCAAGGACTGTCCTGCCCAAGCTGGCTTTGAGCCCTGATCATCAGGTCTCAGCCTCAGCTAGGATTACAGGTGTAAACCATCAGCACTCAGCTAGTTTGAGGCCTTTTAAGCCCCCTAAATCTAGAAAGTTCCTTCTAACGTGGGTTATTGTCTTGTGGATCAGATATTCAATGCTGTGAATAAACCTTCTCAGCTGATAACTAGAAAGGCTCCCTCGGCTTTTTTTTGTCTTCTGCCCTTCTGAGGAACTGTTTTGCACTGCTAAAACTTTGCACATAATGTTGAATTTAGGGACTATTAGAAAATGCAGTGCCTGATAACTCTTAGCCTAATCCAGTCAAGTGATTAGAGAACTCATCACTCTCCCTGCCCCCTCCCCAAGGAAAGGAAGTAGCTTAAAAATCCAGGAGTGTCACAGAGGAGCTGAAGCAGCATTAATAAAGGTTCCAATGTCAAAGCCAAATTATATAGAGTTTACAAGTGATTTGAAGTGTGTCCTCCTGAGGAACCTATCTGTGAATCAAAAGGCCTCATAACCATGTTACTAATTGAGAAAGAAAGGGAAGGTCCTTTTAAATAAGCCAGATTTCCTCAATTTGAAGCACCAAAACTTTGCCGTTAAAAGTCAGTGATAATCTTCTAAATAGCAGAAAAGCATATCAAGGCTTTTGCTTGACCAAGATCAGAAGTCAAGGGACAGCAAAGAATAGAACTGTAGATGTCACTGTCTTATGGAGGAAGACAAACCAGGGAGTCATTACAACAGAAAAGGAACTATTCATATTCATAGAAGCATTATTTGAAATAGCCCAAATTGGAAATTATCCAAACACCCATCAACAGTAGATGGTCAAATAAAGTATGTTATGTTTATATGAGGAAATACTATACAGCAATGAAAATACATGAATTATTACTACATACAACAACATAAATGAGTCTCAAAATATAATTTTAATGAAAAAAGATCAGATACATAAATACCACATTGTATGACTGCAAAACAGTTCAAAGTATTAAATGAATGCTATTAGATGCTAGGAGGGGAATGTGGATAGGAATTCTAGAAGACTGCAAATACTTTGTGTGCTGGGTGATAGTTCCAGATCAAGTTCAGTTTGTAAAAACTCGTTGAGCATGATTTATGCACTCATAATGTATGCACATTTCTGAATATGTGTTTATTGTGTATATATATATATATATATATATATATATACACATATACTAATGAGAAAATGAGAAAGAGAACTTTATAGTTTTAAATTGCTACTGAAAGAATACTCTAGCAATATTTCTCTAGAACTAGGAACTTTGTTAACAGATTTTATTTCCAGCTGCTTTCCTGGGGAAAGTACTACACAGTTTCTGGTCACACACATGATTTCCTTACGTCTCTCAGAAAAAGAACACCCTGAGGTTCGGTGCTTCTTTTATTAGGGGAGAGAAATTCAAATGCTTTGGAATAACTTTTTCACGTACACATTTTCAGGGAAACCAACCCTTTCTGTCCTCTGCCTTTGTACCATTATGCTAGTCAGTGTTGGATAACTACTGTGACAAGCATCCTCTATATCTCCCAATAAAAGCTTACTTCTTCCTCATGTGAAATTCAATCAAGTGTTAGCTAAGCAGCCTGTCGTGTGGTGATTCAGAAACCCAAGTTCCTTCCATTTGGTAGCTCTGCCATACCTTAGTGCCTGAGTCCTCTGTTGAGTCCTCTACCTGAACTACACACGCTGATTCAAGAGCATTTGTGTGGTCCTCCTAAATGAAAGACAATTAGTTATCCTGCATTTCATTAGCCAGGACTCTGACACATTGTCACACCTAACTGCAAGGTAGGTTAGGAAATGAAGTCTAGCTGAGTGCCAGGAAAGAAAAGCAAAAAGTTGAACACCTCTCCATTCTCTGCCATGCTAGATCTAAAATCTCCCCACTGCCAGCTGTTCTATGCCTGATGTCTGACTACAAAGAACAGAAACCATATCATTATGGGAGAAGATGCAGAGAGTGTGGGCATTTGTACTCTGGACCAGTTTCATGATGGCACACATCCATACCCAGGGGCCTCTCTATGTCCATCAGCAGAAGCCTACACTCCCCAAGAATGAGGGCATAATGGCAGCCAGATGCTAAATTGTTCTTGCAAGTGTTCCATGATATGCATTAGAGTAGCCAAGCCAGAAAATGGACTGGTATTCTTCTGTCCCCATTTTCATCACACATTAAGTAGACCAGAATATTTATCCTGGCTGAGAAGCCACAGAACCTGGGTTTTATTCATTTCTATATGTTCTTCCATTTCCTAAGCCCCCTGATAACAGGAAGAACAATAACAACAATACAGAAAAAAAAAACAAAAATAGTACCAGCAATGGAACCCACATATTAACCCTTCCTATGTGAACCTGTATACTACTGTTCACATTGACCATGGTTTGTTGGTTGGTTGGTTGGTAGTACTGGTACTCTACCACAAAGCCATGTGCCTGGCCACATTTCTTATTTTAAGGATGGTGTCTTAGTTCCGGCTTGAGGTGTGTTTAAGCACTGATCCACCTACTTTGGGCTTCACAATATTGCCAGGATTACAAATGCAGGCCACTGCATGCAACTTCCTTTTCTTAGAGATGGAATCTCAGGGACTTCTCCGCCCAGTCTGGCCTGGCACCATAATCTTCCCAATCTTAGCTTTTTACATAGCTTAGGCTGACAGGCACATACCACTGTGCCCAATTATGGGTTGAGAAGGAAGTGCACACGTTTTTCTGCCAAGGCCAGCCTCAAATGATGATCCTCCCATTCTCAGCCTCCTAAATAGCTAGGATTATAGCCATGAGCTACCAGAATCTGCCTTGGATCAATTCATTTAATCTTTACAACTCTAAGAGGTCAAGACTAATTGTGTTCCAATTTCATAGATAAACAAAGGAGGCACAGAGACTAAGAATTCATCCAAGGTCATATAGCTGGTGAGTGGTATAACTTAAAGAATCAAGAGACCAAACTATCCAACTTCCCAGCTCGGGGCTGGGAAGGTGGCTCAGTGGTAGAGTGCTTGCCTTGCAAGCATGAGGCCCTGGGTTCCATTCCTCAGCACCACCTTAGCAGAAAAAACAGGAAATGGTGCGGTGGCTCAAGTGGTAGAGCGCTAGCCTTCACTGAAGAGCTGAGGGACAGCACTCAGACCCAGAGTTCCGGCCCCATGACCAATAAATATATAAATAAATAAAAATAAAAATCCTAGCTCCTCAGGATACAAACTTGAACCTAATAAGTGCTAGGATTGATTCAACAAGGCTTATCAGGCCACTGAAAAGCACACAAAGTGACTTGGGAAGAAAACAAAGTCCAAGTTAAGAAGTTAAAGGAAGGTGTCACTTCTTGGGGGTTTTGTTTTTATTTTAAACTTTCACTCATGTTCAACAGCCACTAAAAACCCCTGAATTGATAAATCAAGAAAATCACAAATGACTTCAAACTTACCTTTTTTAAGCCAGCACTTCAAATAATCTACTCCACTCATTGTATTTCTTCAGGTATACTTGGAAGCAAAACCCCATTGTTCTTTATCACCTTCTACCATATAACCAGCCTTAAGACTTGAAACAAAGGGTTAAAAGTAAGCCACACAAGAGGCAAACTTACGCAATATACTATTTCTTTGTGCGATTGGATTCCTGTTAATTAGCAAAGGCTAACATTTTGCCAGATAAACATTATGTGACATCTGATACCTGAGCAAAGTTCCAGCATCTCTTCTCTCACACCAAAGGCATTTAACTCCAAATGATACTCTTGGAAAATATTCCAGGTTACCCTTCCCAAAATTACTTCTTCATTGCCTGCCCCCACCACCATATAGCCCTAAACTTCAAAACCTCCACCTCTCCTGTTTAGAAAGCGGGCAATTCCATCACTTCTCACATGGAAAGGATTTTTATGGTAGTTATTCCTGCCATATAGCCTCCCCCTCAATCTTGATAAAAAAAACAACTTGCTTTAGAGTGGGGAGAGGGGTTAGCTGAGGTGGTAGTTTTCTGATGGTAAATTAAAAGGGAAAATACAGCTTTAGTTGTACTGTTAAAATATAAATACAGGCTTGAAGAATAGAGTCCAGATGCAGGCTGAAAAGAAACATAAATATTGAGATTATATTCTAATGAGCATTATGTCTCACTGGCTGTCATCTGTCCTCAGAGTTGCTAGCTCTTCTTTCTCTTCGATATCTAGTAGTAAAAAAAAAATCAGGAGAAAGTGATATCTATCACAAATCTACCAGACTTGAAACAATGAGAAATCAGATTGTAAACAATTTTTTCTTCTACCATGGAAGCTTCCATTGGATCAGAAGCTCATCGCGACTTTTACTTTAATGATCAAAATGCCTGGAATAGTGCCTCATGTGTAATGAATGACTCTAGATAATGAATCTAGATAAACCATCCCATTTTCTCCTGCCTTCTGTGGTTCTTTGTATAACAAAAGTGGTCCTGAAGAAAATAGAATCTTAATTAATGTCTTTGACCATGCAGAGAGATACAGCATTGTTTGATCAGCAATATCCTTTCCATGACCCAGCATTCATGGCTTCAGGCAGAGATTTTAGTTTCCTGGAAACATGAATTCCTACCTCCTAGTCTAATCCAATTATGATATCAATATAATAGTTAGTAATGATCAGGAACTCCCCCATGTGCCAATAACCTGATACAGTGTGTACTGCTTTTTTCTGCATTTCACAATACATAAAGAAAAATAAATATTCAATTATTTGTTCAAAAGTCATAGAGCTGAGATTTGAATTTAACCACATCCTCTTCTGCTTCTTAACAATTAATCTGACATTTCCCAATCTTACTCAAACTGAAGCCTATGAAAGCTCCAAAGGCCATGAATCCTCAATCTTCTGAAACAAGGAACAGGAAACAGGGACATTGAAAAGAAAAGAAAAGAAATACCAACACTCCAATTCTCTGCCTTTTATAAACCTGGCCCTCTTGAGCCAGTGTAATGGACTCCAGGTCCCAGACTCCAGGACCTCCTGCCATCCAACAATGCAGTTACCCTATGGCCCAAATGACAAAGATTTCCTCCAAATAACATTATGAGCTATTATAGACAAGGAAAAAAAATGATTCCTCTGATGGTTTTAGGTAGTTTTAGGCCATATTAACCTCATTTTCCCTTTCAGTAGGGTTATTAGACTGAGAGATCAGAGGAAAACTACAGACATACAGTATCTTGATTTCAGCAAATCATTTGGCAGTCACAGGAGAGAAATGAGGTTTGAACAGGAATCCAGGGTGGGGGATGGTGCATCTGTGCCTGCTGCAACAGTCCCAAGAAATATTGATGTCAGCTTGGAGGATGTTGCTAGTACTTCCTGCCATGGGTTGAGGTTCCTGAACAGTATTTGTATCAAAGACATGGGTGATGGCATAGAATCATGTTTATGGTGTCTGCAGAAAGAAAAATGCCATGGGCAGTAACTGACACATTAAATCAAGGTTTTTAAACCATCACCACTGATTGGAAATGAAAGAGCAAAGCAAGCACAATTCAGTTTAATAGACAATGGGAGAGGTTTAGGAAATTTAAGTTCAAAATAGCAACTGTATACATGGAGTAGAGAAAAAATTTCCTGTTAGAAACTGTGTGTGGAAGTTAGATCTAAAGTATAAACACACATGAAAGCATATACAGGGCTATATGCATATAGGCACAAACAAACTGACTAAAGGATGACATACTCAGGGAAGGAGTCCAACAAATAACTAATGAACTGTTCAACAACAACAGCAAAAATACCAGCAAGCTGAAATGTGTTTTTGTCTGGCAAAAACAGCCATTATATTCAATGTACATTATGTAAAAACTACTTAACTTGGAGGCAGAGATGGGATGTTAAAAGATGGAGGAGAACAATGGAAGGGGTGACATTGATCAAAATGCACTGTACTCATAACCTGACTTGTGGAATTGAAACTCTTTTGTATGACTACCTAAAAATAATGACAATTTTATAAAACTATGACTATAAGCCAGGTGCCAACGGTTTATGCCTGTAATTCCTAGCTACTCAGGAGGCTGAGATCTGAGAATCCTGGACTTAGCTAGCCTGGACAGACAAATCCAGGAGATTCTTACTTGTAGGTTACGAGTAAAACAATGGGAAAGAAGGTATGGCTCTACTGGTAATGGGTAAGCCTTGAGCAAAAACAGCCAAGTGAGAGCTAGAGGCCCTTAGTTCAAGCCCTGTAGCAACACACACACACACACACACACACACACACACACACACTATGTCTATAAAAGAGGGAAATTGAGCTGTAAGAGCACCAACAATATTATACAATGGTTAAAACAAGGACCACCTTGATCCTAACGGGCCATTCATATAAAGAAAAGAATTGGCATTCAAGCTATGTATCTGTGGCAGAGAACAACCAAAGTGGGAGGGAACTGAAAAGAAGTTGGCATTAGGAGGCCTGGGAGAAGGAATGTTGTGGTTTTATTTGGGATTAGTAAAGCTTAGAAGGAACCATGGCAGAAACCTACAGACACTTAAAAGATGGCCTGTAAAAGAGACTATAGAGAGATTATATAGGACTAAAAGGCTATTATTACAAAACAATTGGTTTCAATGTAGATAAAAGTTATATGAAAATGAGAATGAGAATGACCCAGACATAAAAATAGGATGGGATTGGCCATTTCCTATTCCAGGGAGTAGTGGTGGACCGGAAGTTTTATTCCATGAGCACTAAGGTCTTGCCCTACTCTAAGATTCCAAGAGTCTATGACTTTAATTGAATTTATTCTTTTCCTTCTTTTGAGACAAGGTCTCACTATGTAGCCCAAGCCAGTCTCAAACTCATGATCCTACTGCTGAAGCCCTCTGAGCTCTGGGATTACAGGTGTGTACTACCACACCTAATAAATTAACTTGATCCTTAGTTTATTTCATTTTAATGGTCTTCAACAGTTAATGGTTAGGTAATTTTTCAACACATGGATGCCCAAGTCCTCAAAATATTATTTTAGTATATCTAAATCTTCTCTTGTTCATAAATGACAAACAAAAATTGTTTGTGACTGTCTTAATCCTTCACAAAGATGATCTAACAGTATCCCTGCCCTTTGAGCTTATAATCCAATGAAAGTGCCCTCCAAAATTTTTCAACAAATCTCAGCCTTAGAATGAGATCTATGCATTCAGAAAGCATCCTTACTTCAGTTTTAAAATTTTCCATCTATTATCAGCATGCAATTCATGGAGAATTCTTGACACCAAATGAATTTTCTAAAATTCTATTAAGTGAAGTAAGCCAGACCCAAAGAAACATA
Organism: Dipodomys merriami; assembly: GCF_024711535.1. Taxonomy (NCBI): domain Eukaryota; kingdom Metazoa; phylum Chordata; class Mammalia; order Rodentia; family Heteromyidae; genus Dipodomys; species Dipodomys merriami. The sequence goes on from NW_027204492.1 coordinate 111,371,448, forward strand.
GGTCCCATGGTTTCTCTTATTTGCAATAACTAGTATATGTCTAGGACAAGCAGAAAATGGCAAAAGTTATGTACATATGACCAGATAAGATGATGTTAAGTGAAATGAACCCCAAGATAGGGACATAAGTGGTTTTTTATCTTTCTTGCTATTGCTTTTAACGTATTTATAATGTACTATGTGATTTTTTTTGTTTCTTTCGTATATTTTTCCCCCACAGTATAACCCATGTTTTCACTGTATTAGATTCTGGTGCCCTGCACCTTATATATACACTTTTCTAATTTGGGAGGGGAAGTGAAATATCAAAATGCTGAAATAAGAACACAAGTTGACCCATTGTAACAATGAGATGTACAAGACACTATGTTGAAAATAAACTTTACAACTTTGGCAAGGGTAGGGGGCAGTTGGGGGGGTGGGGAGAGAAGGGATGGTAGGAGAAAAACAAAGGAGGAGGTAACAATGCTCGATAGGAAATGTACTCATTATCTTTCTTGTGTAATTGTAACCTCTCTGTACAGTATTTTTTACAAAAATATGTGTATATATATGTATATGTATATATATATACATACACATATATATATATATATATATATACATACACATATATATATATAACAATTTTCTGGAATTTTGGTGACTGACGTTTTGTTCCAGGCAAGCACTTCCTATGATTTTATTTATTTATTTATTTATTTATTTTGTGGGGGAAGTTACACTCAAAATCTGTTGCTTGTGATTTTTAGGAAAGTAAAGAAAACTGAACTGTCAAAACAAAATTCCAACTATGTTTAAAGTTACCATTGAGCCAGGTGCCGGTGGCTCACACCTGTAATCCTAGCTACTCAGGTTACTGAGATCTGAGGATTGTGGCTCAAAGCCAGCCTGGGCATAAAAGCCCCTGAGACTCTTATCTCCAATTAACCACCAGAAAACTGGAAGTGGCGCTGTGGCTCAAGTGGTAGAGCACTAGCCTTGAGCTGAAGAGCTGTGGGACAGTGCCCAGGCCCAGCATTCAAGCCCCACAACAGACAAAAAAAAAAGCTACCATTGATCTTAAAATGTAAAAGTAACATATGAAGTCAGTGAGTCCTCAAGAATTAGAGGATAATGTGAGACAATGGGAGAGGTTTCTTGTATCATAGCAACTTAAAGGTAATGCCTATTAAAGGTACTCTAGAAGCCCCAAGACTTTATACTTTTGTGATGACATTGTACAGCAAAGTCCTCTACATAGCAATAAGAAATCTTCATTGCTACCACCTTGTTATATTCCAGAACCAGTCCTCCAGAATCTTAAGAATTTCCTAAGAAAACCAGCTAAAAATCAAATCTGATACAAGAAGAAAACTCTAGAAGGAAATGTGTTGCTGTGACTGGTTGTGAGGAAATTTGTATCGTTAATTATTAACCTTTGAAAGATGGCTTTCTTCTCAGTTGTTCTGTGATAGGTTTAAAAGCAGCTTTCATTAGAGTAGCCAGAATCTCACAATGCCCCAAAGAAACTCACTCAGCAAAGCCAGGAAGAAAAGAAACAACCACAGTAACTGAAACATCCAAGAAAACACATTGAGCAGATTGCAAAATGTTTTTACAAGAGGTAAGGTGAAGAGATGGGGAGAGAAAACAAGATCATCTTCCCAAAGCAGATTAGAGTTAGCCTATCAAATCAAAAGGACCAAGTCACCCAACATGTCTCTTCACAGAAACTTTCCGAATTTATCAGTTTCTGTGTCTGCTGAAAAATGACTAAACTGGACTCTATTAAAACACAAAAGGACTTCTGCTCACCAAATATCACACTAAGTATAAAAAGACAACTCGTACAGTGAGAGAGAACATTTACAATAACAAGAGCTAACACACAATTCATATATATAAATATATATACATAACACATATATATAATATATTTTCTATAATTTTAAAGGACACAAACAACTTTAATAAAAACTGAGCAAAGGTACTGAAAGAGTAATTTACAAAAGAGAATGTCCAAATTGTTTTCAAAACTATTAGAAGATGCTCTATTTCACAAGCTATTAGAAAAATACAAGTTTAAAACCACAATGAGATTTTAATACATAGTATCCAGAGTTGCTACAAGGAAAAAGTCAATAGCATTATTGGTCAAGATGTAGAGTAACTAGAACTTTCATATATTTCTGGGAGTACCAACTGGTACCATCAGTTTAGAAAACTTAGAAGGTATCTACTAAAGCCAACACATCCATCCCCTTTGGTTTAGTAGTTCCACTTTCAGATATATACCAACAAGCTATATATAAACTCATCAAAAGGCATTTAGAGAAAATATTTATGACAATAGCCCTGAAATAGAAATAACCCAAATGTCCAAAATCAGGAGAATAGATCAACAAATTTCATTCAACAAAGAGAATGAACAATCTACTGTTATATTCAAGCAACGTGGAAGACATTTACAAACATAATGTTCAATGAATAGTGTTAGACACTAGAAAGTATGTATACAGAGAGAGACTATATATAGTATATAGAGACACTATATAGATACTATATACATACATATATATATATACACACACATATATATGTTTACTTACATATTTATTACATAACGCCCCAAAACATGGAGGTGAAAGTCAGGAGAATGCATTACCTTTAGGAGAGAAAGCTAGCAACTGGAAGGAGGTTCAAGGGGAGGGAATGCACAGCCATGTTTTATTTCTTGAGCTGGGTATTGCTACCATGAGTTATTTGCTCTTAGAAAATTAACCAAGATAAATAAACACATAATCTGTGTGCTTTTCTGTAGGAATGTTAACCTTTAATACAAAATTTACTTTAAAACTCAGGAACTAATATAATCAACAGCAACCACAAGGCCAACACCATTAACATGTCTAAGGATGAACAGCTTAGCATTGAAGCCTATGAAGTAATTCCGGACTCTCAGGTGTTAGTGACTGAGAATCTGGACTCACTTCAAGTTTGGGACCATAAATCTCAGAAGGCTCTCAACACAGCCAGATAACCCCACTATACTTCCTTACTGTATGCACATTACCCCTGAGATGACTTATTAACACCTTCCCTTCTCTCCTCACATTGCCAATACCTTCTCAGCTGATGACCTCATCACATACTTCACAGGAAAAAAAAAATGTCATTTTTACACAGAAGGAAAAACACTGCAGCCTATTTCTATCAGCCTCTCCTCCAATATCCGCCATCTTCCTCAGGCCCCAAGGATGAAATGGTTCTCACCTTAACCCATCACCTCCTCAAGGACTCTCTTCATGATCTAATTCTGTACCCCAGCAACATCAATTTTCTCTTCTGCATGAAATCCAAACAGGCCTAAAATATCAATACATTTAAAGAATATCGCCCATGATTCTATATTTCTTTTCAGCCACCATTTCTTTTTTTAACTTCTCCACTTCCCTTCAGAGCAAAATTCCTTGTAAGAGTTGTCTCTCATTGCTATATCATTTTTTGACTATTCCTATTCTTTTGGTTTCTTGCCAGTCCTGGGGCTTGAACTTGGGGCCTGGCACTGTCCCTATGGTTTTGTCTTTTTATTCTCCAGGCAATCATTCTACCACTTGAGCCACAGCCCCACTTCTAGCATTTGCTAAATAGTTTATTGGAGATAAGAGTGTCATGGACTTTCCTGCTTGGGCTGGATTTGAACTGTGATTCTCAAATCTCAGCCTCCCGAGTAGCCAGAAATAAAGATCCACCAGTTCCTGGCTCTTGTTCTTTTTTATTTAGCGTTTATTTTCATCCCACTACTGAAATGGCCCATATCATGGCAACTGATTACAGGTTACAAAACCCAGTGGGTTCCTTTCTTCTCCGTGTTTATTGTACACTCAGAAGACGACTACTCCCTGATCTTTTTCTTTATTTTTTTTTGTAGTGCTGGGGTTCAAACCCAAGGTCTCATACATGTTAAGAAAGTGCTCTGCTATTACAATAACTTTAAGTCCTCCCTGATTCTTTCAAATGCCTCCTTATTCTAGTATAACATATGGTGTTAATGGCCCTTTACATTTTTTTCCCTTTACATTTTTTAAAAAAATCTTTTTACTGGGAATGGAACCCACAGCCTTATACATGCCAGACAAGCACTCTACCACTGGGCTATGTGCCCAGTCCTCTCGCTAAGTAACCCAGGTTGGCCTCAAACTCAAGATCCTCCCACCTCTGCCTACAGATGTGCACCCACCCAGCTTTTTGGCTGTTCTTTCTCAGCCTTTCTCTTCTATGTGATTTCAAAGCTGACTCCATTAGACCAGTCCTAGCCTCATTTCCCTTGCTATCTGCACTGCCCTTATCTCCAGGGCTTCACATACCATCTCTATCTTTATTTCACACAAAGGCTCCAGCTGCCTCCCCGCTCTCCCATCTACATATCTGATTGCCTGAAGTCCATCAGTCATTTTGACCTGAACTGGGCTGGAATAGAACTAGTCTATCCTCTTCATTATAAAATATCTATTCTTCCACTAGCTATCCATTTTTCTGTAAATAGCATCAGCTCCTAGAAATTATTTAAGCCATTCAGATTTACTTTTATTTATTTATTTATTTACTCTCATACCTTGTACCTTATCCAATAAGTAAATATTGTCCATTCTATTTCCAAGATGGATTCAGAAATCTAACCAACATGCTCTATCTCTGTAGTTACATCCCTAGTTCTAGTCACTCAGACAAGTTCCGGCTTTCATACTTGCCTCCAGAATGACTTTGCTAGAGTCAACATCAGACAGTATCATCTATCCATTCCTGCAAAAAGACACACACACACACACACACACACACACACACACACACACACACACACACACACACACACACACACACACACACACACACACACACACACACACACACCACCAAGTCTCTGTGCAACAGGAAGCAGCTCTATGAGGATGGAACAGCACCACACAGACTGGTAGGGCATGGTGATTTGAGTAGAAAGGCTGTAGCAGGGGGAGGGTGCACAGATACCTAGATACCCTTAAAGGGAAATAAAAGGGAATGTCTCCCTTGGAAACTCCCACGGGTTTGAGCAATCCTGAAAAGAGATATAGAATGTACTTGATTCCACTGGTGCCCCAGTCCTGATATCCTGCACAGACAACCCTTGTAGACATTCTTTCTTGTTCACACCACAGGCTTTTTGCCTCTCTCTCTACCTGGCCCTATGCTCATGCTGGTATCAGGCAGGCAGAAAGTCTAAGAAGCCAGGGAATTCATGATCCAAGTGCTACTTTCCATCAGCAAGGGGTAGAAATTGGGCAAATACAGTCCAGCTTCTTCATCCCTCAGTGGAAAATGCCTGAGGTATGTGAACATAGGGTCCCAAGCTGGACTGAACTCCAACTATCTGCAGTGGTAACCAGCTCACACTAGGTATCCACTTTTCTCCCCTCCTACCCTGTCTTAACTTCCCCACTCCCTCCTTGTGCTTCCTGGGATTTCCCCTCTCAAGCTATTTGCATGGAAATCCTTCTCTCACACTCTGCATTCTGGGAAACTCCAACTAAGACATATAATAATATTATGCTCTTGCTCTCAAAGGGACTGTCTTTGAAAGAACAGTGTTGTCCTAAATTGAAATAGATGAGATCCCAATACAAAAAAATGGAGATAATACTTTATAAAACGTTTCAAAGCATTAGGAGATTTAAAGTACCTCCCCGTATACTATATTAGCTCTATTTTTATTTATATATCTATCTATGTATATGTGAATTGGCTCTATACTCACCAACTGTATGTATACACGGATGGTAGACTAATGATTCGCCAACTGTATGCATATACTTATTATCTCAGCTAAACCATTCCTTTACACTCCCAATAGTAAAAAAAAAAAAAAAAAGGACTTGAAAAGTCTGCTAAATTTGCCATCCATAACCGCCCACTGGTGATTCCCAGGGAACATATTCTGCTCTCCCACTGAGTGTCACTTGTGTGAAATCTGTTTAAGGAGAGTTGTGGTGAGAGCACATGCATGAGCATGCAAACCCCCACACAGAGACACACAGAGATACACAGACACACAGACACACAGACACAGACACACACACACACACACACACACACACACACACACACACACACACAGAATGTATGTACCACTCAGCAGTCTGCAGAACTTCCCTCCAGTTCTTTTGGAGTGAACCCCACCATTCCCAGCAACCACACTCCCCAGATACCAGCACTGTTGAAAGTGAAGGGCTTGTCCTTGCTGTGTGGTTTGGAGTAAAAGGAGGCAGGATTAAAGCGCTCATTTCCAGTCTCAAAAGTAAAATACGACTTGGCCTACGGCAGTCCTAATTCTTTCCAGAACTCATCCTGGAATTGCCCTTTAAAATAACCAGTCATTAACCCAACTCCGGGTCTTTTATAGCTGCGAAAACCGATGATCGCGCACATCATTTATTCATTACACTTATTATTATTGTTATTGGAGAAAAGCTGAAGATTCCTGGTGCGGGGTTCAAAGGGGTTTCCAAGGGAAGCAGAGAAGGGAGGAGGAATGAGGAAGCAGGCAGGACCTCAAGAAGGCTGGGCTGGGGTGCGGGACAGAGGTGCATGGAAATCCCCAGGGAAGGATGCCGCCAAAGCTCCTTGGCCCGTGCTCCAAGGCCGCCACGCACAGGCGCAGCTGCAGCAGTAACATAGGGAGCTTCTTACATAAGACAGAGCAGCTGACATCACCTTTGCCTTGAGCATCACAGCCCAGCAACCTGTCCACGGTGGGTCACCCTGGTTGCTAATAAATAATTCTGTGTACAGCCACATTTGGGGTGATCGTTCACCAGGGGACCTCTCCTGGGTGCCCCTTAGAGAGCCGCGAAGGACAGAATGATTGCTTATGTGGAGCTCTGGGGTTTTGCGAGTGAAATCAAGGGCTACAACAGTGACCAAGTGTCTTCTCATGCGTCTTCCCTCCCCTAGCAGGGACTAGTTCCCACCTAAGTTCACACGTGAAAATGCACTGGGACACTGGGACAGAGGGAGAACCTTCTGGCAAATTCTGGGAGGGCAGATGGCACAAAGAGCCATTTACTAAGAACCCCTAGGTTGTTCTGGGCAGAAAAGCTATCCAGTGGTTTTCTCCATCTGTACAAGTTCTAGCGCTTTCCTTTCCTCACCCCTCCCTGCGGCCCCTCAATCCTAGATGAGCACAAGTGGGTGAAAGGCACAAGTTTTTTTTGGGGGGGGGACTCGAGGTAGTTTCTGAGGTTACAGCAAGAGTGAGAGACCCGCGGTGGTGCTCCAGATACCCTAAAAAACATCTACTCTCCTCCAGCCCACAAGCAGGCATGGGATGGGTTTCAGGGTCTGGGGCTGCTGGAGATCCCAGGAGTCAGCTGCACCCTACTTTGTCCCCTACAAACTCTTGAAAGGGCGAGTCCAAAAAGTAAATAACAGACCCCCACTGCCTCGTGTTCCCCTATATGTGCTCCCCGTTTCAGGCTGCTCTCAGCCCTAGGATATCTGGGAGTTCAAAGGCCGCCCTTTGAACTTTCTGCCTGCTGTATCTGCATCCCTGTATCCATCAGCCCTGCTACTCAGTCCCGGGAGGACCAGGTTGGCTCTCGGGCAGAAGTGGAAAGGGGAGAGTGAGGTGCAATTTGAAGCAGGCGAGGCGCCACAGGGGCTGGGATTGCAGCGACTAAGCGAGGGCGCGAGGGTGCGGCACAAGAGCAGAGCGCCCAGTAGGCACGGCGCTGGTACTCACGCACTGTCTCCTGCTTGGGGTCCAGGGTGCTGAGGACGCGTTGCACGCCACCCAGCTTGCCCTGCAGCGCCCAGACGCGGCGGTGGGTCAGCTGGATGTCGCTCTCGAGCTCCTGGAAGAGGCTGCACGCGTGCCTGGCCACGTCTGAGAGCTGCCGGAGGACGCGGGCCAGGGCAGCGTTGCTGACTGCGCACAGGTCTAGCATGAGCAACACAGCAGCCGCTGTAGCGGAGGACGCATCGCCAGTGGCGGATCCTGCCTCTGGGACCCCCGCCACGATTTCCTCGCCCACCTCGGGGTCTTCGCTGGGGGGCGGCTGAGCAGGATCCGCCACCGCCGCCGCGGGAGCGGGCAGCGGCAGCGGAGGTGGTGGCATCCCGGGAAGCACAGGCGGCGCATGGGGAGGCTCCTCGGTCCCAGGCGCTTCGGCCTCCTCCCTTCGACCAGGCAGTTGCAGGGGCGGCGGCGGCGGTGGTGGCGGCGGTGGTTCGATGCTACCTTCACTTGTGTCCTCATCTGGGCCAGGTGCCGGGCGCCGCTGTCGGCACAGCCACTGCGGCTCCACGATCCGCTTGGCGAAAGGCATCCCGCGCGGCAGCAGCCGGGCCCGCGACTTTCCGTTCTCTTCCAAACGCCCCTGCTGAACCGGGCACCGGGCGCGCCCACCTGAGCAAGGAGAGGGCGGGAGTCTGGCCAAGGCAAGGCGAGATCCACACAGTCCAGAGACACAGAGGGGGCTCCTCGGCTCACCTGGTCTCCTCCTCTTCCCCGCCCTCTCGCTAGCAAATGAATCCCCGCTGGTCCTCCTCTGGGTGGCCGGTTCCCAGGAGAGGATGACAAACGCCGCCCGGCACAAAATCCCGGGATGCGGCTGGGCTGTCCTCACTCGCTTCCAGCGGGGGTCGGGTGGCTCTGCTCCATGGGTCCTGCGCTCACAGTCACTGCCAGGCCACTGCTGCCGCCGCCCGCCTATATAAATGTGTGTGTGTGTGTGTGTGTGTGCGTGCGTGTGTGTGTGTGTGTGCGCGCGTGTGTGTATGGGTGGGTGTGAGTGTGTGTGCGCGCGCGCCTCAGTTTGAAAGTACCCCGGCGCAGGCCTCTCCCCGCGCGCCCCTCGGCCGCTCCGGGGAGCGATTGCGCCTGGGAGCTCTCTCTCTCTCTCTCTCTCTCTCTCTCTCTCTCTCTCTCTCTCTCTCTCTCTCTCTCTCTCTCTCTCGCTCGCTCGCTCGCTCGCTCTCTCTCTCTCTCTCTCTCGCTCTCTCTCTCTCGCTCTCTCGCTCTCTCGCTCTCTCGCTCTCTCTCGCTCTCTCTCGCTCGCTCTCTCTCTCTCTCTCTCTCTCTCTCTCTCTCTCTCTCTCTCTCTCTCTCTCTCTCTCTCTCTCTCTCTCTCTCTCTCTCTCTCTCTCTCTCTCTCTCTCTCTCTCTCTCTCTCTCTCTTGCTTTCCGGGCGGGGAGGAGGTTTCAGAGAGGCATTCGGAAAACCCGGAGACAGGAATCCGCCTCCAGCCCTGGCTCAGGAGGCGGCGCGGGGGCGGGGCGGGGCGGACGCAGGGCGGGGGGGGGGGGAGGCCAGGGCGAGAGGGGCGCAGCGCCCTATGTGGCCGCTGGGAGTCACTGGTGGCCTCATCGGGGGGCCCCCCCGGACGTGTTGTGGTCAAGACACTTCCTCGCTTCCAGGGGTTAGACTTGAAACTCTTAAGTGTGGTGGGGGTGGGGAGTCTTCAAGTTGGGAGTGGGGGTGTTAGTAGTAAGCGCTGGGGGAGGAGGGTTGGGTATTAGGGATGCCACCGATGGAGCATGTTGGAGCAAGTTACGTCGTGGATTTCCGACTTGGTGCAAGTCCTTTTGATTCCTAGAGGCTGCATGTCCGAATGAGCACCAAGAGAGGTGAGCCTGGCATGGACGCATCCAAGTGTGGCCCAAGTGGCCCCAGTGTGGTTTAAACCCTTTCTCAAGCATTTCGTGGCACTCTGCGCTGGGCGTGGTCTCACTCTCCAAAATCATGAATGAGACCCAAACTACCAATGAGTAACACCCCCTCACCCCACAAAGCTGCCTGCAAAACTCACTGCACATTGTATGGGATGAATCGCATTAACTCCTTGTCACCCTACTGTGTTAATCCAACACAGAGTTTTGAAAGTTCTCCATCAGAGAGATGATGATTCACAGAAGAGTGGAAAGTTTTCCCTTCAGTTAACTGAAAGGTATAATTTCTTAACAGGCACACATTTTTCAATTGGAGCAGTCTACAGGCTGAATGCTGGCAGCCGAAACCCTAAAAAGAGTTTAGGAAATGTTAGTGAAAATACATGCTTTCATTCCCCCCCCCCAAAAATGTATGCTGCAAAAAAAAAATTTTTTTTTTAAATTTAAAGCCACAGCCAGATCTTGGGAATGCAGCCTTCATTTCGTGTGTCTGAAAAGAACATGGAAAAAAATATGTTTTATGGCATCAATAAAGTCCTGCAGACCTGTGGTGGTGTCTCCTTTGCTCTTTGGCTGGAAACAGGGCAGGTCCAACAGTCAGCACTAACAACTGACACACACTTTGATTATAAAGGCTTCAACAAGACCTTCTCTTATTCTACCAAAACAAGATTTTTGGCAAAGGGATATTCTTATCCCTAAAGGATCAGAGCTGGTGCTTTGGACGTAAAGGGTTATGGTGTCTCTAAGTTACGCACAAATGATCAGCAACAAGAATGATGATGGTAATAATACAGTGAGAGGGAGGGAGGGAGGGAGAATGGATATCAAAAATAGTGAATCCGGGTAAGGAGCATTCACGAGTGTGAAGTAAATTTCTTACAGTTTTACTTTGAATTTGGTTTTGTATTCAAAATTAAGTCCAAGAAAGAGGGTATTACTATACACTCTTTTTACCTTTGGTTCTTTGACCGCAGAGATTGGGAAAGCTGGCTGGTTTTAGCTTCACTTTTTTTGTATGTGTATGACATTGAAGATTAAACCCAAGACCTTGAGATTAAGAATTCTTACCACTTGAGCCCCAGTCAATTTGCTTTTTGGTTCTTTTTCCAGACAGAATATCCTACTTGCTTTGCCCTAGCTTCAAATTGTGATTCTCTTATCTCCTCCTCCTGAGCAGCTAGGATTGCAAAGCTACACCCCCATGACCCTCTCACATTTTTTCCCACCCTTACTTTTCAACGTGTTTAAAATTCTGAGCCCAAGCTCTGCTAGGTAGGCACATCAGATGCTCTTCCCAAACACACTGAAGCATAAAGAACAATGGAAGAGCGTGCAAGGCGTTCAGTTAACAGGCATTATGTCAAAAGTCTGCCCTGCCTCCAATTGCATTGCATCCAGCACTGTCCTATTTACAACATCCATGGGACCCAGCAGAGTGGCCCAGTTACACCTGGACATGGGCAGTGAATGAATGGTGTGTAGCTCTCACTTCTAAATGGAGTTTTACATTATTGGCAAGTTTCTCCAGTATCAGAGAAGCCATTGTAAGTAAAGAGCAAAGGTCCAGGAGAGGGAAGATTCTAGGGGGATATTTAAGTTGAAGAAAAGGCTAGCTACTTCGGTGTCTGCTCTAAAGTGACCAGCACAGATTAAGATTACAAAATGACTCAAAGTACTGTTCAGTGATGTAGAAAGGAAAACTCTGTAATCTCCTAGACTCCTACTCATGTGCTAATAATGTCATTTAGTTAAAAATAAAAGGCTTTGATATTGCCTTTGATCTCCTTGGTTCTTACTGTTCCTTTTTCTTCCTTTGGTGGTCCCTAGTGACCTCTCTGAGACTGCATCCTTCTAAGCCACTAATACAAATGATCAGATTCACTGATATGGTTTGGTAGTGTATTCTACTTCCTCTGAGAGATGCAAATAGAGGCATCCTTAGAAGACTGGGTTATTGTTATACTTTCGTAACACCATCTAAGTAAAAAATAAAAAAAAAGTGTGCTAGCTGTGAGAGCGCAGGTTGACATCTTCCTGGTCCCACCCCTCCGAATTCAAGCCCCTTCTTTGTAGTTCCCCTCTCCCCTCCTCCCAGTTTTGGGTTGGATTTCTGCCCTATTGAATTAAAATATTGAAAAAAGATTAAAAGGTGGCAGCTATTTGACATTCCAATGAGAATTACCTATAGTCTTAATGCTTCTGAGTTTTCAACACACCAAGGCTGTGTCTTTTTCATTCAAGTCCTAGATTGAAGCGTTTTACTCTGAGTCTTACCACAGAAAGTTTTGATGAAGTCAAGGTTCCTATCTGAAGCCACACTGTTATCCCTAGTTACATTTGCGAGTATGCGGTTGTCAAAATATCTCTTATACACACGCACATATGGAGTCCACTCTTCATGCATACATTTACTTATCATGGCTTGAGAGCAAAATGGAAAGAAAAATAGCATGTTAGAATGTCTAATCCCTAGCAGTCATTCACGCAGTTCAAAGGCCAGCACAATTTCCTCAGAAACCCAAATGTGCTGTCAGTATAAATCCCTTGGCACTGTAAAACAAACAAAATATCCTATCTGTGGCACCATACCTACCCCACAGTTTCTCTTCAGCCCTCTCCAACCCAGTAGGAAGTAGAGCTTTGTTAAATGATAGAAGTGGCCTGACTAGCCACATGCTTCCACACAACCATAGTCAATTGTCCTCTAGAATAACAGAAAGTAGCGAGGTAGAGATTTTTAAAGGACTCTTCAAAATGTTCTGATTTGATGTCCCAGTATTGAGGTAGCACCAGCATTATTTATATTTGAAAGACATTCCTCTTGCCTAAGAAATACCAAAAGATGCATGTACATGATCATAAACAACAGTGGAAGAGTACGCAATGCACTCAGTTAGCAAGATTAGTTAGACTATAGTGACTGGTCTCCCATCCCCCACCCAATTAATTCTACCTATTCTTCACATAATCACTGTAATTCATTCCTAAAAGCCCCACTGCTAAGTAAAAATACTGCTTTTTTTTTTTTTTTTTTTTAGGTCCAAGACCAAGACCAAAACTCAAACTTAGTAGCTGACACTTTTGCTCATTGACTGGCACTCTACCAATGAGCCACACCTCCACCCCCAAAAAATTATTGTTAAATCACAAAACATTTCCTTTAATTTTATGGGAAAATTTATGACAATTCCATAGAAATAAAAACATAGCAAATTTATAAGTAAACCTCAGCTGTCTGGTACGAAGTGAAGACAGTTGTACATAAAATGCAATGTTTCCATATCTTGGGAAGGAAGAAGAGTAGATTTGAGAATGGGGGGCGGGAAGAGGAATGAATGAGAGGTAGTTATTCTTGGGGAATTGTTGGAGAGTCACGTGGTTCACACTGAAGCAGAAGACATTTTAGAGTTCAGATTTAACCTATAACTAAACTGCACTTACAAATAAAGCTACAGTACAAAAGATACCTTTTGGGAAAGAAGAGAGAACCTTAAAACAGATGGAAAGACCTCATATACATGAACTGCACAGCACCTTTAAGCTCCCAACTGAAATGTTAGCTGCTGAGCTGTGAGATCCACCAACTCTTTTACTCTGAGCTTTTCACTGGATGATAGGAGACAGCCAGAAGTCTCTGGAAGCCATGTTGTCTAGGAAGTATGTGTTCTTTCTTACGTGTGAGTTATAGTATAAATATCATATCCCTAGCTGGGCATCTGTGGCTTGCTCACCCCTATTCAGCTATTCACAGCTATTCAGGAGGCTGAGAGCTGATGATCATGGTTCAAAATCAGTCCGGGCAGAAAAGTCCCCATGAGACTCTTATCTCCAATTAACCACTTAAAAACCAGAAGTGGTGCTATGGCCCAAGTGGTAGAGCACTAGCCTTGAGCACAAAGAGGCTTAGGGACAGTACCTAGGCCCTGAGTTCAAGCCCCAGTACCTGCACACTCTCTCTCTCTCTCTCTCTCTCTCTCTCTCTCTCTCTCTCTCTCTCTCTCTCTCTCTCTCTCTCTCTCTCTTTCTCTTTCTCTCTGTCTCTCTCTGTCTCTCTCTCACACACACACATACACATTCAATATTCATTTAGCCTATCAAATATGAAAGACAAGAGTTTTTCTGCATTTTACTGACAGTAAAACATGGATGGAAAAGAAATGGTACTAAATGGTTTTCTCAAAATTCCAAAGACTGTGAATTCAAAGACAATTTCAACAAGCCTTTTAATCTTCCTATGCAAAGAACTGTTGATTATTCACATTGTTTCCAGGGCAGAGAAATTCTTCTTATCGTCAAAAATCCTAGCCTCGCATTTTACAACTGACTATAATTTTAAACATGCCAAATCTGGATCTAGTCAGAATTGTGAATACATAATTCAAAATAACTGACTGAGTTAAAGCAGATGGTGATAGTGAGCAGCAATGGTGTTTCATTCATTTATTCATTCCTTTGGTTACACAACAAACTTTACCGGATGCTTCCATTTACTGACTGCAAGCATCTATTGGGTGCTCAGGCCTCAGTGAGATGTTGGAGATATAAAAGAAGATATAAACATGCTCGTGGGGTAGACAGACATGTAAACAAATATGATGTCACACAAACAAGTGCAATGTCACATAAGCTATAAGAGAGATAAAAATTAAGTGTTATTCACAAGCCCAGAGTGATTAGTATTACATGGGGGCAGAAAGATACAGACTTGAACAGGGATACCAAAAGGAACCCAGGCTCAAGGGTGGTTCTTACAGCTTCGTCTCTGAAAGACTAACAATGAAAGCAAGCATCACCATGTGGTTAAAAACAAGACAGAGTATCTAACATTAAGAGACCCTCCAACCAGCTGTGAGAGCTGACAGACACCTCTGACTAGAATCTTTAAATGACATTTCCAAAAAGTCCTTAAAACAATCCTGAAAAACAGAGGGTAAAGCATGAATGTGGCTGTTAGGATGTTTCATGTATTTTTTTTCTTTTAAGCTGACTTAACAATTTTCCCTCTTTAGCAGGGCTCTGTTTCTAAAGAGAAAGTGACAGATTTTTAAATATATCTCCTCTAAAGAAAGTCTTCGTTTGGGTAAAATGAACCACAGTCTCTAGGGCATGTGGCACTAATGAAGCAAAAGGATCACTCTCTGGGGGGTTGTAAGTTTCCTCTGCCCCTCTCCCTGTCCTTTTTAACTCTTTAGAATTTGCTCTCTGAGTCCCCTTCTCTGATGAAGATACTCAGTGCTGGCCTTAAACTAGAAGTGGCTTTGACTGTGGTGGTCCTGAAATAAATCAGTTCTTTTTGTAGAGAAACTTGAAAGAGTAAAATCTGCAACTCACATTGTCAGTCTGGGACTGAGTCCTTGTGAACGGCAGAGGCAGCAAACTTCAAACTTTATCAAGACTGTGGTGCTCATTAAGGAAGTGAAATGGAGCCAGATTTGAAGGAAAGCACCATAGTAATTACAGAGTTATGAAGATTTAAAAGTTATGTGCCTGAGCATGCCGAGCGCAACGTGTTTCCTTTGGGTTCAGAGACACCGCAATTACAGGGCTTACGGGTAGCAAAGCACTGAATTAGAACTCCCCATTAGTTTGATTAATCACTGATATAAGTGCAGGCACTGGAAACGACTCTGTCTGATTTGTGTCTTTTCCTTATCCCCCTACCTCTTTTTCTCCCTGCATTCCTTTTAAAAAATCAAGAGGCTCAGGAAGAACACAAACTATGCATTAATGATAAGGAATTGAGTGTAAGAAAGTTAAAACTTCCTGAAGCTTAATGACTTCTTTATATCAGGTTTGGCTTTGCCAAAAGTTGTATAGTAGTGTGTTCTTTCTTCTTCCCAGGCTGTTACGTGTTAATGGTACAACAATGGCATGTCAGTAAATCTAATAGGAAAACCAGAGGCTAAAGTATTTTATGTGAGTGTATAACAAGTTAATACCACCATAGGGAAACTCACTGGGGTAATAATATATGACACCAGCTGGGTACCAATGCTCATGCCTGTAATCCAAACTTTTCAGGAGGCAGAGATCTGAGGATCAAGATTTGAAACAAGCCTAGGCAGAAAAGTCTGTGAGACTCCTATCTCCAGTTTGCCAGCAAAAAGCCTGAGGTGGAGCTATGGCTCAAGTATTAGAGCACCAGCCTTGAGCTAAAAAGCTAAAGTACAGCATCTAGGACCTGAGTTCAAGCCCCAATGCCAGAAATGGCACCACAAGAGATAACATGATATTGCACTAGATAGGCTCTAACATACAACAACTCCAAAATAATATATATTCCAATTAGCAATAAGAGCAGAGCCCCGTGGTTTGAAAGAATGTGTTATATATCCTTTTGATTGGTATGATTAACAAATCTACCTGCAGTAATCATGTCTTGCCCTTAAAAATGATGCTACTGGTGTTAGGCAAGTATTTAAGGTTGAGATATTTGTCAATGCAACAGAAAAAAACACAGCTAGTTTTATGAATGGAGACCACAAAAAGGTCAACATACCATTTCAAACTCAGCAGGACATACCAGTCAGAAAAAGAATACTGTAAATGGAAATCCAGAACTCTTGGCACAAAAGCACTTTACTGGAAGGGCCAATCTTTAAATTGTGCACTAAGATGACCCTTGATGAGAAAGGTGATTTTGTCAGCAGGAGATTTTTTTAACTAAAAAAAAGTCACTAAAATTTACTTATAGGGCCTTTTCTCATATTTGCACATGAACTACAAGACTCCTGGGATCCAATGTGAGACAACCAAGCAGCTAAGCCTCTTAAATTATTTTTTGGAGGTGTTTCCTTTCTCTACCTCAATTGTAAAGATCTAGGAATAACAGCACAGTGCACAAAGTAGTCATTTTTATTTCTCTTCTTGTCTCAATGGTCTCATAATGGGTTCAGTAAGAATCTGGAAATGATGAAAACTTCCCTGTGGGGAAACACAAGACTTGCCATCAGGCACGCTAGCACATAGGAGTCTCCTATGAGCACCAGTAACACTAGCAGAAGCAGTGCCCAGAACCTGGATTTCCTATTTAAGAGAAAATGAATTTAAAAGATGACCATCTGACTCACTCACTAGTGTACAGTTGAAACACCAGGCCACTAGCATGAAAATGAACATGTACACAAGAATTTTATTGGAGAAAAAAAGTGGTAGGTAAGTACCTCCTTTACTGCCTCATTTTGACCTGCTTCAAGACACAGTAAGAGTATTTCCTTCCTACTGACTTTGGTGAGACTTTTACCACTAGGAAATTTATGATTAAAAAATGGAAAAATCAGAAAAAGATAAAAGAGGGATTTGAGATCTATTATTTATTTATTGTGTGTGTGTGTGTGTGTGTGTGTGTGTGTGCACGCATGCACGCACGTGCACATGCATACTAGTACTCAGAACTTTGCACTCTTGCTTGGCTTTTTCTATACATATTTTGGTGCTCTACCACTTGAGTCACACCTCTACCTCTGTATTTTCCTCATTTGAAAAACCCACACAAAAACTTCCATATTTGGATTTAAGTTAATAGAAATTAGGAGGATTCGCTTTTAATACAATCATCATTCAACTAAGTACAGCTAGACACCAAATTGGCTCTGACCAGTATAGGGTCCTAATAGTTATGCTGCTAATTATATATTATTTAATTTGACCTTTAGTTGGCCGCTGATTAAGAAAACACATATATAAATTCTTAATGTTGAGGTATAAGTTAGTGTATAATATAAAATAGGAATAGTTATGATAATCTCCTCAAGATCCATATTCAACTAGAAGTCAAATGGGTAAAGCCATGGATCTTGAACTTTCAGCCTCTAAAGTATGAACTGTATTTATAAAGTACCCAACCTCAAATATTTCATTATAATAACAGAGAAAAGACTAGAAACTCTGAGTTTATGCATTTTTCAGTCACAGAATTTAACAATGTCCTGTCTCTAAACTCAACATCTTGATATTTAAATATTCAAATACCTAGACAGAAGGAACCTAGGACATTGGCCTGATTCAAGTGGTAGACCCTTTACCCAGTAAGTAGGATGGTCTGAGTTCAATTCTTAGTACCCAAATTAATAAATAAATGGTCAAGGAAGGAACTGAACTAAATGACACGTTGAATTCTAAGATTATGTTTCCAGCTTATGGTATTTAGTATTAATCCAAGCTTAATTTTTACATAATGCTTTATTGTTATTATTGTATGTACTGAGGTTTGAACTCAGGGACCCGACAATCTCCCTTAGCTTTTTCACTCAAGGTTGGTACTCTATGACTTGAGGCGTACCTCCACATCTGGCTTTTTGGTGGGTAAATAAGAATGGCATGGACTTTCCTGCCTGGGCTAGATTTGAGTTGAGATCTTCTGAATTCATCCTCCTGAATAGCTAGGATTGGAGGCTCAAACTCAGCCTGCTTTATTGTTTTTAATGTTAAAATACATGAAGTCCACACTTTGTATTACGTGTACACAACAAATATAAAGCAACAGAAAATGCAGTAAAAAGATAGAACTATAGATGTGAGCAGTAAGTAAAGCTACCAAATTCAGGTTTCCACTTGGGCCAATTCCATCAGCTGTAAAATAAATTTGGTTTGTTCCTCTCCCTGTAAAATCATAGAGTTCCGTCTTAGTAAAACTTGAAATTATGAAATTTACTGCTCTTTAGTCTCCTCTCATGTGCCAAATGAATGGCTAAAACTTAGAACTGATTGATAGGTCAGTCCCTTCATTTTTTTTTTAATTTTATTTTATTTTATTTGTGAACATACTGTACAGAGGGGTTACAATTACATGGGCAGGATAATGCATACATTTCTTACCAAGCATTGCAGCCTCCTCCTTTGTTTACCCTTCACCTCCCTTCCCAGCCTCCCCCCTCCCCCCACCCAATCATACCCCCCTCCCCCCCCCCACTGACATTGTAAAGCTGGTTTTGACATGACATTTTGTACTTCTCATTGTTGCAACAGGTCCACCTGAATCCTTAAACGACTTGTTTGTCCCCATCTCCTCCACATGTTATACTGACATCAAATATAGTGAAAGCGGGGGTTACACTGTGGGGGAGGGACATACAAAGCAACAAAGAAATAATCTTATAAATGCGTTAGAAACACATGCATGAAAGAAACGAAAACATTAAAATACATATTTAAGGGTTCATTTTCCTAACATCACATTATCTGACCTTTTCCGCTTGACTCATACCTATACTAGATATTGCAAATAAGGGAAACCATGGGACCTATGCTTCTTTGGGCCTGGCTTACTTCACTTAATTTTTTCCAAACCTTTCCATTTCCTAACAAATGGGGAAATGTCATTCTTTCTGATGGAGGCATAGAATTCCATTGTGTATATATACCACATTTTCTTGATCCATTCATCTACTGAGGGGCATCTGGGTTGGTTCCATATCTTAGCTATGGTAAATAATGCTGCAATAAACATAGTTGTGCTGGTAGCTTTAGTGTGGTCTTGTTTGTAAACATTTGGGTAAATGCCCAAAAGTGGGATTGCTGGATCATAGGGGAGATGTATGTGAAGTCTTTTGAGGAACCTCCATACTGCTTTCCAAAGTGGTTGAACAAGTTTACATTCCCACCAACAATGAAGTAAGGTTCCTTTCTGTCCACATCCCCTCCAGCATCTGTTGTTGTTAGAGTTCTTGATTTTTGCTGTTCTAACTGGAGTGAGGTGATATCTCAATGTTGTTTTGATTTGCATCTGAATAGAGACCCGGAAGCACAACAAATCAAAGAAAGGTTGGACAAATGGGATTGCATAAGGTTGCAGAGCTTCTGCAGGGCAAATGACATAGCTAACAAGATCAATAGAAAGCCCAGGGATTGGGAGAAGATCTTTACTAGCCATACAACGGACAAGGGTCTCATATCTAAAATATACTTGGAACTCAAAAAATTAAACCCCCCAACAACAAATCCTCAAAGAAACAACTGCCCAATAAATAAGTGGGTGAAAGACTTAAAGAGAAGCTTCTCTGAAGAAGAAAGAAGGATGGCCAATAGACACATGAAGAAATGTTCAACATCCCTAGCCATAAAAGTCCCTTCATTTTTATAGCTCTGCAAAATCCCTCTGGACAGGGCTGGGAAGATGGTTCAGTGGTTGAGTGCTTGCCTTGCATGCATGAGGCCCTGGGTTCAATTCCTCTGTACCACATAAGCAGAAAAAAGCCAGAAGTGGTGCTGTGGCTCAAGTGGTAGAGCGCTAGCCTTGAGCTGAAGAGCTGAGGGACAGTGCCCAGGCCCAGAGTTCAGCCCCCAGGACCAACAAAAAAAATCCTGTGGACAATTATTCATAGATACAGTATTAACCATATAGATAGTAAGTTCAATTAAATATTGTAGTGCAGTATAATACCTAACTTAAGTACTTTGTGTAGTAATACATATAAGAGCTATGTATTATATATGTTGCAAATAGACAAAAACAATCAAGTTCTGTGGTTAACTTTGCTGTTTCCTTATAGTTTAAGAAATCCTGAAATATATTCAGGACATTATCACTTTAAGGGGTTATAGTTGTATGAAATTAGCCCTCTATGGTTAGTATAATATCCAGACAAATCTGGGCCTCACAGTTGGGAAACCTGAGCTCAGCATTGTCTCTCTGAGATTACACTGACAAAGCATTCCTCTGGACAAGTCATCCACCCTTGCTTTACTCACTTCTATTTCAAGCCAGAATTCCCAGCTTCACAAATGGCAGTTCAGAAAACAGTCTTTGACCAAAGGGCCTGGTGCTTCTGAGATGAAAGGAACCTCCAAGAACCGCTATTGTGCACCATGATGTTTTTCTGGGAGGAAAAGCCACTAATCCTTATAGATATTTTTACCCATCCTTCTCTAAAAGTTTCCTTGGAAAACACAACTGGAGGTTTGCCCATTTTAAATGATGCAAACAAAGAATCTCAAATCCCTGGAGTCACTCTTCTGTGGTCTAAGAGGATTATTAGGCAATATCTTCTTAGTAGGTAGACTTAAATATTTTCCCATTAACTTATTTCCTTCTAGTGCCTAGACCTACCAATTCTCTGACTTCAGGGTTTACTTTTTGAGACTGGACATAAACAAATGCTGGTTTTGACCAGTGTGGTGCCAACCCAACATAATGGTACACTACCATTCTCCCAGTAGCATTATTTCTAGGTATGTGAATTCAATGTTTCATTCACTCAGTAAGGTTTTAAAAATTGTTTCTCTCAACTTGTTTTCTACTTCATGTAGTATGAGGAGGAATAGGGGGTTTCACTGATCCTTCTTTATGATTTAATGTCATGGTAAACTTTAAGACATATTTATACTTGGCTCCACTTTCACCTCTCAGAAAGAGCTAGTTTAATTGGGGTCTAGGGTCCAGCCTGGATATTAGAATTTTTAAAACTTCCCAGGTGTTTCTAATGTTCAGTCAAGATTCAGGCTTCATCTGAGTATAGCCACTAATTAGCTTCATGGCCTTGAGCAAAAGAAATACTCATTTATCCAGCAAGTATTTCAGGATGGCCTGCTATATGCCAGACAGTATTAGAGGCCTTATCTCCCAGCCTTTAAGATATATGAGTTGGACCCAACTATTTAGTCATTTAGTCAGCAAATAAATTGTGAATGCCTACAACCTTCCAGGTGCTGTGTTAGACATAGGGAACACAGCAGTGAACCAGATGGACAAAATTCCTGCCCTTAGGCAGGCACTGGTAGTTCCTGCCTGTAACCCTAGCTACTCAGGAGGCTGAGAGCTAAAGATCGCCATTCAAAGCCAGCCCAGGCAGGCAAGTCTGTTAGACTTTTATGTCCAATAAATCACCAAAAAGCCAGAAGTGGAGCTCTGGCTCAATTTAGAGCTCTAGCTTGAGCAAAAAGAAGTTCAGGGACAGTGCCCAGGCCCAGAGTTCAAGTCCCAGGACTGGGGAAAAAAATATCCCTGACCTATGGAGCTCACGGTTTAGTTGAAGGCGGCATGACCATTTACAAGTAGTAAAAAAAGTGAATAAAAAATTTAAAAAGTGAATAGCAACAGTAAATAAAGAATGAGGATAGTGATGGGATGGACCAATAGCCAACATGGAGGCAGTGGTAGAGGTGGTAGAGAAGAGGAAAATGTGTTCCAGAAGTAGACAAGGAGATAACACCACCAGAACTTACTGATGTTTGTAATACCGAAGTGAGAAAGAGAAAGAGGGCAAGTCAATCCCTATGTCTCAAGAAGATTGATGGCCTATCTTCTACACCAAAGAATGGGGGAGGGGAGAATCAGTCACCCCACAAGATTGAGAGTTTAGAGCTAAGATATACAGAACTGAATGAATGAACCCCTCCCCCAAACAGAAAGTGTGGAAAGGAGAGACTTTAGCTCAGCAACACAATTTCTCTTATAAAAGTGTTCATTTTTTTTACAACTGGGTCTTTGTATAGCCAAAGGAGTGGTCATTAAAGAGCCCATTCCCATAGACCTAAGGCTAGGCAACCTGGGACAAGTAAGAACCTATTGTGTGCTGAGAGGTAGTAACTACACTGTGGAAACATCACAATACTCAGGAATGAGTCTCTTTTGCCTTCTAGAAATAAACTGTGCTGTCCCCAAGAATGAGAGAGAGGGGTGGGGGCAGACAGACAGGCAGGCAGGCAGGCAGGCAGACAGACAGACAGACAGACAGAGACAGAGAATCCACACTGACTGTTGGACCAACTGAAGAATAAAGGCAAACATCTGACCATCACAAGCATGCAGGTCTTGTGGAAGAGTGGACAGAATAGCATCAGGAGAGCCTAGAGAAGCGATCTGGTTGAGTAGCTCAATTGCAGGGAAAGGTCCCGCTGAGACTAGAGGGATGATTCCTCTAGTGATAGCAGACCCAGGTGGATGAACTCTTCCAAAAGAGGAGAGGCAGAGTTCAGTTCAGAGTTCCGTTCCTCTCCATGAGAGAGGAACCAATTTGAGGGACAGTAACCAGGACCCAAATCAGGATTGCCTTTATGAGTCTGTCATAGGTAAATCTCTCAAGGGTTCCCCTGGTATTACATTCTTCCCTTGACATGTGGTTTTTCTTCTTTGATGAATCTTAAACCCACTGACAGACCCACACAATGGTCTGGCTGTGTCAAGGATGAAAGTGACAGCTGGGAACTCCCAATCACTTCTCTAACTTCCCAGAGTTCCTTGCAGAGATAGCAACAATTTACTGATGGAAAGACCTTGGGAGAGGTCAAGACCTCCACACACAGTGAAGTTCACTGAAGCCTCTGGTGGGATGAGAAATAACAAATGACTAAAGTGGAGCCATGCTGTGCTCAATTTAGGAACCAACTAGGATTTGCTATGTCCCTTTCCCATATAAAGATGAGAGGGAAGCTTCCATTTGCCTTAATGCAACAAAACACCAGGCACAGTGCCTGGTTCAGAGTTGGCACCGAGTAATTGATAGCCATTATGATGATTGCAATTATATTTCTCAAGATTATTGAGATTCAGCTGCTGTAGTGCTTACTGTGGCCTGAGATGAACTGGGAATGCAGGCTCAGGAATCAGTAACCCAGTAGATGTGTAGAATGTAATGTGGAGAGCATGGACTACAATCAGTAACCCAGTTCTGGATCAATCCTTACCTTTCTTCTCAGCAAGCAAAATTATTCACCAGAAATATCATGTGTGCATTACACTTAGACTATAAGTCAGAAAACTTAGGGGACAAAGAGAAAGGCTCACTGCTGTCACGGAAGCCTTTTTGGTGCTATTTCCCAAAGGGTCAGCAGATGGCTTGGAAGGGCCACTGTGCCTTATGGAGGCCTAAGGGAGCCAGAAAATATGCAAAAGAAGTCAGAACAAAGGGATGAGATTGGGATGGAAAAGAAAGGACGGTAGGACCTGTTAGGTTCTCAAGAGGAAACAGATGGCACATTCAAATGAGGGTAATTTGAAGAGCCTTCTTTTACCAAGAGACTAATTACACAATGGCAGCAAAAAGAGAGAGAGAGAGAGAGAGACTATGCAGGGCAGAGAGAAGCAGCAGAGCTGTTACCACTCCTCGGCCCAGACAGGGAGAAGTCGCCAGAAGGACAGAAAGACATGTAGGTAGACCTCCTTGAAAGAAATAATGACCTTAGGTCAAGGGGCATAATGACTCCAAAGAGGAAAATAAGCAGAATACAATTCTGGACCTTACTGTCTTCCCAACACCCATTCCCCAACCCAGAAATCCTGAGTGTGTCCATGGTTCAAATCCCACTAGAAGCATCTGGATTAGAATACCTTGTTGATGTAAGCCACATACATGAAGCTTCCAGGTCACTGAGCAGGGTGGAACAGGGTGGAGAAGGACAAATAACAGACCCCTGGCACAGTACTGGAAGGACAGCTAAGGTTGGATTTTTGTCAAGAAATTGAGAAGGCCAATCAGTAACTGGATCAGCAAAGCACAATTATCCTAGACATGGTGATAGAAGACGGGGGTATGGCTCATTTAGTAGAGTGCCTGCCCAGCAAGCACAAGAACCTGTGGTCAAAGCCCAATACCACAAAAAGAAAAGAAAAACAAATGGGCATGGGTTTATGTTCATCATCTCAACTGTCTTTGTCATTGAGACCATAGGAAAAAGCACATGTCAGAAACAGCTATGACCAGGAGCAGGAACAGGAAGAGAAAATCTAGCCAAGAAAGGAAAGAAAGATTTTTTTCCAGTGAGGGAGCAGGCAAAGGTCCCATGGGGTGGACGAAGGGAAAGCTAGAGGACTCATATGGAAAAACAA
The DNA here is from genome assembly GCF_024711535.1 of Dipodomys merriami. Classification (NCBI taxonomy): domain Eukaryota; kingdom Metazoa; phylum Chordata; class Mammalia; order Rodentia; family Heteromyidae; genus Dipodomys; species Dipodomys merriami. The sequence continues at coordinate 111,395,900 of NW_027204492.1, forward strand.
AGATTTAGCAGTGAAAGAATAGCATGAGGTAGCTGGATGCCGGTGGCTCATGCCTCTCATCCTAGCTACTCAGGAGGCTGAGACCTGAGGATCTCGGTTCAAAGCCAGCCCAGGAAGGAAAGTCTGTGAGACTCTTATCTCCCATAAACCACCAGAAAACTGGAAGTGGCGCTGTGGCTCAAGTGGTAGAGGGCTTGCCTTGAACTGAAGAGCACAGGGACAGCGCCCAAGCCCAGAGATCAAGCCCCACGACTGACAAAAAAAAAAAAAAAAAAAAAGAATAGCATGATGTAGAAAATGGCTATACACAATGTAATCAAAGTCCTTAATGAGGAGCCTTACCCTGGGCATTTGGGGTAAGAGGTAGACAATAGGCCCAGCTGAGATTGATCCTCCTCAGAATTACAGAGCTTTCCTTAACATGGCTGTGTGTGTGTGTGTGTGTGTGTGTGTGTGTGTGTGTGTGTGTGTGTGTGTGTGTGTGTGTGTGTGTGTGTGTGTGTGTGTGTGTGTGTGTGTGTGTGTGTGTGTGTGTGTGTGTGTGTGTGTGTGTGTGTGTGTGTGTGTGTGTGTGTGTGTGTGTGTGTGTGCGCGCGCGCTTATCATAGAGTGATCAGTATTCAATGAAACACTTCTATTTGGGGGACATTAACATCTCTAAGACAAGACAATGAAAAAGTGAGGGGGCAGCAAGGGGATGCATTTTATCTTCCCCAATATCAAACTGTGAAGGAAACTGGGGAATGAAAACACAGTCATTTAGAAAATGGTTGATGAGTCACTGATTGGCACAGGGTAGAGAAAAAGAGAAGCCATTATTCATTCAAAGTATGGCCAGTCTTTCAAAATAGGCTCATCACACCCGTGGAGGGGCAGCTGGGATTTCTAGAGATGAAGGGAGGGTGGGCACGGGCCAGGACAGAAACAAGGCAGACAGGGCCTCTTCCTCCATCTAGATGCTTCTAGGCTCTTGAAAACCCTCCAGCTTTAAGAGACAGAAAGACAGCTTAATTTGCCATGTTCTTCCTGAACTTTTTTTTTCTCTGAGACCTTAATAATACTTTTTGGGAAGCTTTAGCTTCAAGAGGAAATGAGGCCAAGTAGAAGAGACAGCACTTTCTGTGACCATAATTTTGCCAACAGACCTAACACTCCATTACTCACAGAATTCCTTTTCCAGGACCTGAATTACGGAGGCCTCCCTGCTTTTTTAATTCTTTGTTGTTTATTGGTTGTTCTATAATTGTATTGGTGGGGGTGGGAGGGATTTAGAATTTATCAAATTAGAACATGATGAAATGTTTGCCAGAAGGAGAAAGCAAAAGTCCTAAGCAGGTTAGAAGTTTGGGGATTTGTGTGTTTGTGTGTGTGTGTGTGTGTGTGTGTGTGTGTGTGTGTGTGTGTGTGTGTGTGTGTGTGTGTGTGTGTGTGTGTGTGTGTGTGTGTGTGTGTGTGTATGTGCGAGGGGGGGAGGGGAGGAGAGGGAGAGAAGGAGGAGGATGGAGGGAGAAAGAAGGGCAGGGAAGGGTAGGGAAAAGGAGGGAGATGGAGGGAGGAATAAACGAAATTAAAAAAAACAAAACTCTACTAAGGATTCTACCTCTTTTTTTGCCTGATAGTTCTTGGGCCTCATCAGGCAAATTTATGGAAAATGGATGAGATGATAGACCAAAAGGCATTTTCAGTTGTTTATAAAAAGGTAAACAGTTGGGAAGTTCAAGGAACAGATCAAAATAATGTATCTAAAGGGTGAAATGACATAATGGGCAAGGCCAGTTGCTGTAAGAGAAAGCCTAGGTATCTTCTGGGAGGAGGTGTGAGAGGGAAGACCAACGTGGGTGACAATGAAATGGGCTTTAAGGTGCAAGATGAGTGAAGGGAAATTTTGTTGAATGCTATGAATGAAATTCCTCCTTTGCATTTTGCAGTTCTCCAGCCAAAATTTAAACCATTTTTCAATTCTTTTTGATCACCGGAGTGATGTTTCTTCTGAATGCACAGGGAGATGAGGTAGACAAGAAGGTGCCCAAGTGGTATAGATTACAAACATGGAGTTCCTCCCATTCTTACATATTTATGTGCCATCTCCCCATTCACAGGCATACATGCAACTCTTACAATATCTTCTGGCTTATTACTTGCTTACTTACGTATCCTTGCTTATACTGAGATTTCATTTACCTACTAGAGATAATAGAAAAAGTTGATGAAGGGCCAGTTTTCAGAAAAGTAGGAAGATCTGCAAGGCCTAAAGTAATCTGTATCTGGAATTCTATCCTGAAAGGGCACAAGGCTAAAAGTCTAGAAGTAAAAAACAGTGGCCTGCAGGCTACTGAATGGTGTTTCCATTTGCTTAGGAACCTACAACTATTGCTATGTTAATCATTATGGTGGGTACACTATAGCCAGTTACTAATAGGCTCTTACATATTTATTCTTTTTCAAATTAATTAGTATGCACTTTAATTTTATGTACACTTTAGTTCCTCAAGATCCTGAACCTGACTTTTAGGCACACACATTCTCCTTTAATTCAACCAAGAGGTCACTCTTCTAGAAGGAAAAAAAATATACCCAAATAATCTTTTGTGCCCATCCTAGGGCTTGAACTCATGGCCTGGGTGATGTTCTTTAGTTCATTCACTCCAGGATAGAGCTATACCATTTCAGCTCCAGCTCTATTCCTGGCTATTTGGTGGTAAATAGGAGATGAGTCTCACAGACTTTCCTGCTTTGGCTGACTTTGAACCGAGATCCTCAGATCTCAGCCTCCTCAGTAGCGAGGGTTACAGGTGTGAGCCCCTGGCACCCAGCTTAAAATGATTTTTTAAGCATCATAATAGTGTAAGATTTGTTCTTGGGTATGTCTCAATAGATATTTAAAAGGCATTTGGTAAGATACAGTGCCCATTCTTGTAATGATTCTTAGTCAACTAGGAATATAAAGACATTCTTTAACATGATAAAGAATATTTCTCCTAAACCAGCAGCCAAAACCTTGTTAATGTTTAATGTTACAAAACACAAAAAGCTAGAAGCATGACTGCTAAAATAAGGAATAAGCAAAGGATTTCGGATGTAACCATTCTTGTTCAACATTGTCCTCTGGCTCCTAGCCACTAGAAGATGTTAAACAGCAATAAGAGGAAAATTTTACCAACATTCCCAGATGATTTGTTTATTTGCCTGAAGAAACCAAAGGAATCTAATGAAAAAATCAATGGGCCAAATAATCAAATTCATTAAGATAAGCCAACTATAAAACAAATATACAACATTCATTTGCATTATAATTTTTCCTTTAAATTACCAATACTCAGAAAATATATTGGGAAAGATCATACTTACAACAGTAGCATATATGTTTTAAGGTTTGTTTTAGAATGGAGAGAAGAAGGGTGAGTGAATGTAATCATAATATTCAATGCACACATGTGACAACTGAGCTATGTAAATTAAGGGGATGGGTGGGGTTGGGAGAGATGGGGCAGAATGATGAAAGGGGTGACATTTATTAAGATGCATTGTACTCACAAATTGACATGTTGAATTTAAACTCCTTTTTCAACTACTTAAGGGTAATTTTAGAAATAAAATTAACTTAGCCTGATGTGGGTGACTCACACCTGTAATCCTAGCTCTTTAGGAGGCTGAGATCTGAGGATTGTGATTTGAAACCAGCCCAGCTAGGAAATTTCGTGAGACTCTAATCTCCAGTTAATACCCAGAATGCTGGAAGTGGAGCTGAAGCTCAAGTGGTATAGTGCTAGCCATGAGAAGAAGAAGAAAAAAAAAAGCTCAAGGACAGTATTCAGATCCTGAGTTCAAACCCAAGGACTCACACAAAAAATATATAGCATGTGGATTGTGATTGCTTTGGGTAAGGTTTAAGAAGTACCCTTTAGAAAGTAAATTTCTTTGGTTAATAAAAAAGGAGGTTTATTTCATGGAGGAGATAAGCAAATACTAATCAAGGTGGTGTACTGGATAGATTCTATGTGCTTTTTCTCACACATTCTCTCTCCCCTTACCCTCCCTCTCCCTTATCAGGTGGCTGATCACAAGGATCACAACACAGGCTCCCTTGCTTCTGGCTCTTCTCAGCCAATAGGCAACCCTAGAGGAACTGGGGGAATGGAGTGAGGCTGGCTACTTTGCAATTCTGCTGTTTCCTCTTCAACAGTGTCTCTGCAGATTGACTGGAACCATTATGATGGCTATGAATCTAAGTCCTTCTCTAAAATGTACTCACTTTCTCCTCTTGCCTGATTCAGGTCTGGCATGATAATTGGCTCTCTACCATTACTAAACCATCCCTTAACTGCTTTTCCTGAACCTTGGCTACACTTTTGTAACAGATCCCTTTAGTAAACTTTCCTCAGAATTACCTTGACTGATATGGTGATAAGTGAATGACTCAGATTTGGGAAGCTGCAGTATGCTATTAAGCCATCATAACAACCCTTTAAGATGAGTATCATTATCCTCATTTCACACAGGAGGAAAACACAGCTTACTCTCCAGGTGTTTTAGTCACTGTTATTCAATGACAAGCCCAAATGGATGGTCTGGGGTCCTTCGGAGGCCACAGCTCACTTAGGTTTATCACTACCACACTGACTCCAGGGTGAGCCCGAAGTTATGACCAACCTTGCTTCTAACATATGACCTCCTTGAGGTCTGTCTTCCAAGTCACATATATTAGTAACTCTGGCCAACTGTGACGTAATCCCTCAGGCTTCTTTCCTGTAAGCCAAATGTTGAAGAAGGTACTTTTTTGAAGAGTGCTTGGTTATATATACTTCATTGTACTTAAAATCTTCTCAACTACCTGATGGCTTGAGGATTCAAGGAGGAAATGGCACTGTATCCCAGTCATTAAATTCTCATATATTCAGCACCGCTGTAATTAGCTAGGTCCCATTTGAGAGGATAAATATCAAGCAGAAGCCCATCCCCCTCCAAGAATAGCAGACTCCTGAGGGGATTCCAGGGCTGATTATCCCACAAGAGTTCTCCTAATACCAAGCCAACTTGCAATAACGACTCATGTTAATGGTTTCCTAAGTCATGCTTTACAAAATTCTTTTTCTGGGAGAAAACTTAACATTTTTCTCTTTGGAAGGAGCTTAAAAGTTTTAAATAATTAGATGAATCTCATTTAAATTTTTCCTGAGAAAATTTTGAGAACTCAACCTTATATTTAGAGCTTCCTTTTTGCTTCTTTTCTGAGAAGACATTATTGTCTTCTAGATTGTTATTTAAATCAAGCTATCTTTTCAGTGTTTAGTGGAAGTGAAGTAAGTTCAGGTCCCTAGATGTTTTTTAGAAGGAAAGTAACGGGGCTGGGAAGGTGGCTCAGTGGTAGAGTGCTTGCCTTGCATGCCTGAAGCCCTGGGTTCGATTCTTCAGCACCACATAAGCAAAAAGAAAAAAGCCAGAAGTGGCGCTGTGGCTCAAGTGGTAGAGCGCTAGCCTTGAGCTGAAGAGCTGAGGGACAGCGCCCAGGCCCAGAGTTCAGGCCCCACAACCGGACCCAAAAAAAAATAAATAAAATAAAATAAAAAATAAAAAAATAGAAGGAAAGTAACATTGTTCGTAAAAGCTTAATCTTTGGCATCAGAAGTCTTGCGACCTACTCCCAGCTGGTTTACCTTAGTAAACTTTCTTACTCTGCTTGTGTCTCATGTTCTTCATACAGGAATACTAATAATGGTACTTCCTTCATATTGAGAGAAGTAAATGAGCAACTCATGTCAAACAGTTAGGTGCTGGTGGCCCAGCTCCTGTAATCCTAGCTACTCAAGAAGTAGAGATGAGAAACCAGCACAAGCAAAAGAAGTCTCCAAAATGCCACCAGCAAATATCCAGCAAAATAATAAACTGGAGGTATGACTAGTAATAGAGTGCACTGGCACTGGCTTGATAAGCAAGCTGAGCCCAAGCATGAGGCCCTGAGCTCAATCATTAGTACTATTACAAATGAGAAAAGAAAAAATGGAGCTCAACATTAGTAAAGACTAGTAATTGCTAATTGCTAACATTGTTATAATGAAGCTTCTATGATAAGAACTGAGGGAGATCAGAGATGAAAGAATCTTTGCATGCAAGTGGACTATGATTTTATATAGAATAAGTGATACGGGACAGATCTAATAAAAATACAAAATACTATAGTAGCATAGAGGATGGAGAAATTTCTTCGGGGCTTATATTCTTGAGAAGATATATGGCAGAGATGTCATTGAGTTGACCCTGAAGATGGGTGGGGATTTGATAGATGGGGGAAGGGAATCCTAAGCAGAGGAAATAATGGGGACAAAAAATGTTGAGCAAATGCCGGTGCAGGTGGCTCATGCCTGTAATCCTAGCTACTGAAGAGGCTGAGATCTGAGGATCGCAGTTCAAAGCCAGCCCAGGCAGGAAAGTCCATGAGACTCTTATCTCCAATAAACCACCAGAAAACTGGAAGTGGCGCCGTAGCTCAAGTGGTAGAATGCTAGCCTTGAGCTGAAGAGCTGAGGGACAGTGCTCAGGCCCAGAGTTCAAGCCCCATGACCGACAAAAAAAAAAAAAATGTTGAGCAGTGAGTGGAGGAGTGTATCCATTGTTTGAATAACATGTAATAATATTTTGAGGGCCTTCAAATTTTGGAAATAGGAAAATAGTAATTTAGACCAGCATTTTCATAGAAGACAGATAAACAAAGCTAAATGAAATATGAATTCATCAAAATCCAGAGGTAGAAATCCCTCATTTGATGGATTTAATAATATAATTTAATATAAAAATTATATAAGTTAATATGAAGTATATTAATGTCATATAAAATTGTTAATTAGGTAACTAAAAGGGAGAAAGGAGGCATGAGTAAAAAAGGTAACACTTGCTAGACGCAAGTGATATGAAGAGGGAAAATGGCCGGAAGAATTAAAACTTAGAAGTTTGGAGGAGGGTTCCATTGGACTGGGATCCAAACCTCTCAGGGGGCAACATTAGAAGTTTGGAGGTAGGGAGGATGAGTTACTAGGGGAGAGTGGCAATAAAGTTGATGTGGATTGCTAGAAAACTGACAACTAGATTGAATATAGAAAAGAAGTAATACTGGCAAGGAACCATGTTTCTGGTATTATGCTCACAGGAATATAAAGGGGGAATATATTTCCTTCCTTCATTATCTTCCAATCTTTTCTAGTGTCCCTAATTGGCAAAGCTTAATAGGCAAACAGCTTGAAAAATAAAAATGGGGTTGTAGAGCCTTACCCCTAACATAAAATATAGTATATAGGCTTGGTGAATCAGATCTTCTATAACACAGAATAGAAAACTTGAGCAACAGAAATATTAATGCAAATATTTTTCCAGACATAATATCTAACATGCAATGAACTAAAATGAAGAATATAAAGGAATAAAATAGTATAACTAATGGTAATTAGAAACAGTAGATGACAGAAAAAAAGTCATAGATAGGCAATAGATGTAGAATGGTTAGACACAAATTGTTGTGCTGAAGGACATAAGAGCCAAACCAGAAAATTCAGCAAAAAAAAGAAACAGCATTGTAAAATATAACAAAGCTAACCTGAAAAAAATTCTGAAACTGAAATACGTAATAATCAGTATTATCAGCAGCTTAAGAGAGAATTGGTGGATGGAAAGTAAGTTCACAAAAATTACCCAGAATTAAGACAGAGAGAGATCAAAGAGAAAGGAGTACAAAGGACAAAATATAAGGTCTAAATTATTTTTATTGTTTTGTTCTTTATTATGTTTGATATTTTATGTTGATTGTCAACTTGATTAAATTGGGAGATTCCTAGGAAATTAGTAAAACCTACTTTTGTGTCTGTGAGGCTGTGTGTAGAGATGATTAAAGAGAGGGAATTACCTTCCCTGCACATAGACAGCTCCAAGCAATAAGCTGGGAGCCTGGATAGAACAAAAAGGGAAGGAAGATCACAAGCATAGGCATTCTGTCTCTGTCTCTGTTGCTCTGTTGCTCTGTCTGTCTGTTTCTGTCTCTGTCTCTGTCTCTGTCTATCTCTCTCTCTCTGTTTCCTGGCTGCCATGTGTTGATCAGTGTCTGCCATATTTCTACCTTACACTGGCCCCAAAGCAATACAGACAGTCAAAACAGCTAACAACTTTGACATATGGATATGGAATAGTCATCCATACTTGAACAATATACTTTTTATGTTCTACACAGAACAGTTGCAGAAGTGACTATTTACTAGGTTACCAAGCAACTCTCAGCAACTGAAAAGATCCTATCTTAAGAAACTGTATTCTGGGGCTGGGAAGGTGGCTCAGTGGTAGAGTGCTTGCCTTGCAGGCATGAGGCCCTGGGTTCAATTCCTCAGTACCACATAAGTAGAAAAAGCTAGAAGTGACGCTGTGGCTCAAGTAGTAGAGCACTAGCCTTGAGTTCAGGCCCCATAACCAACCAACCAACCAACAAACAAACAAAAAAACTCCATAAAAACTGTGTTCTCTAAGTAAAAGGGGCTTGGGTTTTAAGTCAGCAACAAAAAGTATATTAGGAATATTTTATAATTAAAGATTAAAGGATTCTTTTCTGAAAAACTCACAGGTTCAAAAGAAAACTCACAAGAAAATTGGCAAAATATATTTTCCTACAACTTTTTTTGGTGTTACTAAGGATTGAACTAAGAGCTTTGTTTTTGTCTACCATACCCCCAGTCCCTCTGCTTTTAGTGTGTTTTTTCAGATAGGGTCTCATGCTTTTGCCTTGGGCAGCTTGAGAAGCTGAAATTATAGGTATATGTCATCATTCCTGACTTGTTTTTGAAATAAGGTATTGCTTACTTTTTGCCAGGCAAGCCTCAAACCACCATCCTCCACTGTCTGCTTCCCAAGCTGCAACTTCTTATACTGAAAAATGTCAAAATTATAGAGAATTTGAAAGGATACAAAACACCTGAATAAAAAAAACACCTGAATACCTTTTACCTAGGGTTATGAATTGTCAACAGTTTTTCATATTAGCTGTTTTTTTGTTTCTGTGTACATATGCATATTTTATGACCCATTCATAGACAAATTACAACTGGGAACATAACTCAAGTAATAGAGTGTTTGTCTATTCATATCTCAGTACTCCCAAAATTAAAATAAATTTCAGACACCACAATACTTTACTTTGTATCTATTTTTTAAACCCAAATGCATTCCATATAAAGCAGTAAAAACCACTAGCACTCAAAGAAATTTACTATTCAATCAAGATTATTTAATACAGAATATATCCAAATTTCTCCAATTGTCTCAACAATATTCTTTTTGTTTGTTTTTTGGGGTTTTTTTGGTCAGTTATGGGGCTTGAACTCAGGGATTGGGTGCTGTCCCTGAGCTTTTTCGGTCTACCACTTTGAGCCACAGCTCCACTTCCTGATTTCTGGTGGTAAATTGGAGATAAGTGTCTCATGGACTTTCCTGCCTGGGCTGGCACTGAACCATGATTTGCAGAACTCAGCCTCCTGAGTAGCTAGGATCATAGGCATGAGCCACCAGCATATGACCAGTTATATTCTTTATAACTACTTTTATTTGTTTTTGTATTCAGGATCCAATTAAGCATTATGCACTTTTTTTTAGGTTTCATGTCTCTTTATCTCTCTTAATCCGGAAGAATTCCTTTCTTTTTTCTTTCTTTTATTACTCATAACAATTATGTTTTTGAAGAATTCTAGCTAGTTTTCTTAGAAAAATATTCAACATCAGATTGTTTCCTCATTATCCATAAGTTAAACCTTTTGGTGAGAAAACTATAGTTAGTGTTACTTGTTCCCCACGTCATGAGACACATAGTGTAACACAGCTTTTCATAGTATGGAGTGTGACATTAAGGAGACATCATGCACATCCCTCACTTTGTACTTAATATGTAGTCTGTCGGGTGGAGATTTAGTAGAATGTGAATATCCTCTCCTCAAATAACTCTTTTACCCAATGGTAGGAATTATTTTAAATTATAAGGAAAAGAATAGCACATGGCAACCCATGGAGGATACAACAAATGTAATGCCTAGAAACCTTTTTATAGCCTTAAGTGTATATTTTTGACCCTGAAAAATACTCACTATTAGCAAGCTAAATATTCATTACAATGTGTTAGGGAGAAGGATAGTGAGATAAACTGAATGAATGTAGAAGAAATATAATGAAGAAGAAAACTATTGAAATAGAAAATGAATATACATTACAAAACATTAATGATGACTAATAAAATTGGCAAACCTAATCTTGAAAAGTGAGAGAAAGTACAAATTACCAAAGTCAGGACTGAAAAACTCTCAAGGACATTAAAATGATAACAGATTATTATTGCAAATATCTTTACATTTCTCCAAAGGGAAATTTAGATGGAATAGACAATCCTGACACAACAATTTATCAAAAATGAAAAGATAGGGAACAGAAAAGATTTGAGTTTAACCCATGTCCAAATTCTCCAATAGAGAAAATCACAGCTTCAGATGGTTTCTGTGAATAGAGCAATCAAACCAACTTCAACTTTTCCAGAGAATACCCAAAGAAGGCATCAGTCCTGGCATATTATCTGATACTGGCATAATAAACCAGACAAAAAGATTCAAAAAAGAAAGAATGAACTGGATGTTAAATTCTTATTTTTTTTTCTATGCCAGTCCTGGAGCTTAAACTCGGGGCCTGGGTGCTGTCCCTCAGTTTTTTCACTCAAAGCTAGTGCTCTATCACTTTTCACATCTCCACTTCTGGTTAATTGGAAATAAAAGTCTCATAGGCTATCCTGCCTGGACTGGCTTTGAACCTCAATCCTCAAATCTCAGCCTCCTGAGTAGCTGGGATTACAGGCATGAGCCACAGGTGCCCAGCCTGGATATCAAATTCTAAAGGAAATATTCCAAAATCCAGCATGATTTAACAAAGTCAACATCATCATAAGAATGCAAGGGCAAAGTTTTGCATATAACAGGTCATAAAGGGGAAAACTGAGTTGGGCACATTAGCTCAAGTCTGCAATCCAGCTACTTGGGAGTCAGAGGTTTGTAGGATCACAGTTTGAAGCAACCTTAGGTAAAATTATGTAAGATCCTCATCTCAATCAGTAGGCCAGGCATGGTTGTGCTCCTGTGAAGTAGGAGTTCCTACCTGGAAAAGACTAAAACAAAACAAAACAAGAAGTATAGTTCAAATGATAAGAGTGCCTGCCTAGCAAGTGCAAGGACCTGAGTTCAAGTCCCTGATTTCATGCCCTAGTACTCACCCAAGAAGGGGGAGCCATGTACTCATTCCAGTAGACACAGAAACAATATCCTTTACTTTTACAATGTATTTGTATGATTTTAGATTTTTAATACTAAATATATGTGTCAAAATGAAACACCTTATTCAGTTAATTAAATTTTTTAAAGTATTTTTAGCATTTCAACAGATGCAGATAAGAACTTTATTTGTATAACTTCTATTCATGGTTTTCAGATTTTTTTGCCATTTAGAAAGAGATGAAAACTTCCTAATCTGATCAAGAATATTTTCCCCAAACTGACAGCAAACATCATCCTTAATGGTCAAATGTTGAAAGCTATCCCTTCAAATCATTTTTTTTGTCATTGTAGAATTTCTCAAATACATAGAAAGTGTAGAAATGATTCCAATGAATTCCCATGTACTTCCTCTTGAAACCATTCCCCTTGATAGGAGAAGCAACATGTTATGTGCTTAGTAGAACCTTCATGATCCAGAAGCCCTGGAACATGTCTGATTCAAGGAGAAGAACAGTGTTTTTCAGAGCTTTTGATTCTTATTGTTTTTCACAATAACAATAGATAAGAACAGAATTGAAATCAAATCCTGCTCCCAAGTATAAAAAAGAAATATCCTATCAATAAAGCAAGAAAAACACTGAAGAAAAATTTGCAAGAAAGAAGAAACATAATTTGCAGATCATGTGATGATATACATAAGGAAATTCAAAAAAAATCCCTAGGCAATTCACTTGAAATAAGATAGTTTGGCAAAGGTACTGGTTGTAAAATCAATCACATTTCTACATACCAACAACACACAGCATGTGACACTTTAAAACAACATCATTTCCAATGGTACCAGAAAATATCACATATCTAATGATAATGTTAACAAAATGTGCCCCAAAACTCCATGAGAGAGTCCACAGAAAAGAAATCCAAGAAGGCCTAAATAAATGCAAAGATGGTTTATCTAAACTAATCACATTCACTATTACAGAGATGTTCATTCTCCTCTGGTCTACAGATTCTACAACCTCAGTAAGTTATAATAGTTTTTGTTTGTTTGGCAAAACTTGACAAGTGGATTTAAACACGTACATGAAGCAGCAAAAGGCCTACCCGAGGCAAAATCTTCTTACAGGTTCCCCTGGGAAGCTCAAGAATTGTTCCACAGACTTGATCCTGACTGGGCTGGTTGCTGTTTAAAGGCTGTTATTCAGTGCTTCATCTAGTGCCACCTTCCTTGTGTATAGAATGGGATCTAGATTAGCCCAAATCTCTCGCATTCCATCTCCAAAATTCAGTGTTATGTGTCAAAGAAAGAGGGATCTGAAATCTCCAAGAGACTTTGCAGCTCTAAACATCCTGTCATGCATTCAGCCAATCTACACCCACCTCATATTATATATGGAGAAGACATACTTCTAAGTGCCTTGAAGGTATGTGCTAACTCTCTTCACCTTCCTGACAAAAAAGCTAAGCATTTATTTGCCCAGCACAGGTGCAGGCACTGAGGATTAAAAGATGACTTCCCCCCTTATGCTCAAAGAATTCACCATCTACCCCAGATCACAAGGATTCCTTTTGTCTTTTGTATCCTTCCTTCTTCCCTCCCCCGCCCCCCCCTTTTATACTCCAGCCCATCTTTCTCTCGGACAGATCTTCCACAGAGCTTAACATATGTCCGTCTGTCAACATATGGCATGTTTGCAAACACATAAACAGTGGCACATATGCAGCCGTATATTCCTGGCCCACACGTGCCCCAGCTTGGCTTTTTCAGCTTCAACTGAGAGCATTTGGTAATTCTCACTCAGAAATTCCAGAACGCACAAGCAGGCAGCCTGTGCATCCTCTGACAAGTTGTTAAAATAAGTTGTTCCATGTCTTCTTCGGTGTCAAAGCCAGAATGTTGCTTCCCACCCTTTCAATTTACAGGCTTCATCCTCACTCTCAACTATTTGGGAGATGTTCTAACTAGAGGTCAAGTGGCCCATTAAGAATTCCTTTGTTTTTCCATTTGGCAGTGACTCACGATCTCCTCAGTGCCAGTGGCTCAGCCCTGCTGGGACATGGATGGGCTATATATTCTCAGACACTTAAGTCTAAATCTGTGTAGCAGACTCTGTAGAGTTCCCACCTATCTCTCTCATCATTTGCTATTTCCTTGCATACTGGCCTGAGTGCCCAAACCTGCTCTTTGTCTGAGGATGAGCCCTTTGCTCATGCACACAGTAGGCCCAAAAGGCTCTTGTCCCCAATCCTCCAACATCACTCAGCCAGTGACTGTTGGAAGATGATAAGTAAGTGTCCCCACTCTGTCACCTTTCAATGAGGGTCATTTGGAGCACTAGATTCCACAGCTGTCACTCAGAAATGCATTGATTGTATATTCTTTAGTAACTTCCTTCATCTTCCCCTCTTCCTTGGCCACTCCCTGAGTTTCCTGATATCACCTATAAATGAACTCCTGCACTTGAATCCTTGTGCCAGGGACTTCTGGAAGTATCCAAATTAAGACATTCTGTAATTCAACTTTGGACAAAAAATCTTTGATGATGATATTGTAGGGTCTCCTCAAACCTGAACTTTTACTGGTGGCCTAGGATGCAATCTATTGTTTGGAAATATTCCTGAATGTCAGTGAATGTTGTGGCAGATCCCACGATGTTAGAAATACCACACCCTAACTGTACTTGGTTACTTGGTCTGGTAAGAATTTGTTCCGGCTGCAAAGTCCTGTGCCCAGCCATGTGGAAATGGTAGTGACGAAGAACGTGGGAAAGTTGGATTTTGCCATTGGGGCCAGTTTCTTTTTTTTTCTATTAGTGTATAGCTTCTTACCTCCTCTTTCTTAAGATATTCCATTCTTCCTTTCTCCTTTTCTCCCTTTCCTTCTCCCTCCTCTCCTCTCTTCTCCTCTCCTCTCTCCTCTTCTCTTCTCCCCTCCCTCCCTCCCTCCTTTCCTCCCTTCCTCCCCTTCTCCCTTTTCCCTTCTTCCCTCCCTTCCTTCCTTCCTTCCTTCCTTCCTTCCTTCCTTCCTTCCTTCCTTCCTTCCTTCTTTCCTTCCTTCCTTCCTTCCTCCCTCCCTCCCTCCCTCCCTGCCTGCCTCCCTCCCTCTCTCCCTTCCTTCCTTCCTTCCTTCCTTCCTTCCTTCCTTCCTTCCTTCCTTCCTTCCTTCCTTCCTTCCTTCCTTTCCTTCCTTCCTTCCTTTTCTTCCTTCCTTCTTTCCTTTGTGCTAGGGATATAACCAAGTGCCTTGAGCATGCTAGGTAAACACTCTACCACTAAACACTGTTTCTTCCTTTATAAAGACCACAATGTATACAAATAATTAGGTAAGGGGGAACACCAATTGATGTTCTCATAGCACATCTAAATCCCAACATATACTAATTCAAAATTTACATTTATTTTCTAAGAACGTCAATAAGATCCAAGGAGTGAAAAGTCATTTCAGAAAAGTAGCTCTTGCTAGTTTTAAAAGTGTACTATTATCCTTTAACTCACTCCCCTAAAATTTCAGGGAAATTCCAGTCGTGAAATCTGACTTGTTAAAAGTAGAATGGTGTGCTGGAGGGGATGTGGAGAACGAGGAACGCTATTACACTGCTGGTGGGAATGTACACTCATACAACCACTTTGGAAAGCAGTCTGGAGGGTCCTTAGAAAGCTAAAGATTGACCTCCCTTACGACCCAGTCATACCACTTCTAGGCATCTACCCTGAACAACAGGAACCAATATACAAGGACACGTGCACCTCCATGTTTATTGCAGCACTGTTCGCAATAGCTAGGATATGGAAACAACCTAGATGCCCCACCACAGATGAATGGATCCAAAAATTGTGGTATCTATACACAATGGAATATTATGCAGCCATTAGAAATGACAAAATAATGGCATTTGCAGGGAAATGGATGGAGCTAGAAGGAATCATGTTGAGCGAGGTAAGCCAAGAACGAAGAGACAAACAGTACATGGTCTCCCTGATAAGTGGATGATAAATCCAAAATGTTAGGTGATATGACAAAACTAACAGGACTTAAGAAACAAAGAACTCCTACTCATCTGGTCGAACCACTACTAAATATCCCCATGCTGCTGATCACATATATGGTATATAACATATGAGCACCGTTATATATTACAGACTGTGATAGACAATTTGCTCCAGGAAAGTTAGAATGAACTTGTGACTTTAAATGAGCATCATTATTCCACAATACTGTGAATTTCCGGAAATTATGTAATCACTTAATCACAATCAAAAAAAAAAAAAAGAACCTTGGGGAAGGGAGGGAGGGAGGGGATGGTAGGGGGAAAACAATGGAGGGGGTAACAATGCTCAAGAGGAAGTGTACTCATTACCTCACTCATGTAACTGTAACCCTCTGTATAGTATCTTTACAATAAAAAAATTAAAAAAAAATAAAAATAAAAAAAAATTAAGGCAGTTAAAAAAAAAAGTAGAATGGTGAACAATTGATTAGTGCTAAGAAAAAAAAGTTTGGGTGAAAATGAGATCCATTGCATTTCAACCCTTGATCTATTCAGTAACCTCTAGCCATCACTGGCTAACAGAACTTTCTGTAATGCTGGAATGTCCAAATGTTGTATTGTCCAATATAGTACCCATTAACTATATGTAGTTGAGTACTTGACGTGCAGGTAGTGCTTTGAATATATACTTAAGTCATTTATATAATTTGTCTGGCATATTATTCCATATGTAGTACAATAGAGCTTTATAATTTGTTATAATAATGGTTATTGCAGTTCTTGGTTTTACTTTCATTCACTTCTCTTTTCCAGTAAACCCTGGCTTGAGCTTCTTTTTCTATCTTTGACTCAAGTTCCCCATTCATGATTGACTTTCTGCTGTTGCTCTGCAGAAACAACATATACTTGCTCACTGTCTACCACCTCCCATCCTTCAGGAGCTAATGGTAGGGTTGCTCCAATGAAGAAAGTATCATATAGTCACCCTTCTGTAAGTCAAACTCCTTTTTGAGTCGACTGAAGGGGAGTATTAAATATGACTGCCTGCCCCAAATCTTACATCACCTATATAATAACCCTCTCTAATACCTGGGCCTGCTCTGCTTTTGTGAAGGCCTCAATACATGATCCCTTATGGAGTAGTGAGACAGGTACTGCCAGACATTTATATACCCCGGATTCCCTTACTGTCTTCATACATATCTATCTTCCACTGTCCCTCATATTGATGACAATTGGATGCCTTTGTTGGAACTCACCTCGACCTGGGCAAGAAGAGCCAGAAGCACCTAGCAGTTTTCAATGCAGTAAGTCCTGACCCATTAGTTATTGTGGTGGTTTGAGCTCTATAAATACTCCAGCTCCCTTGTCTTGGGACAAACGACACAATTGTTCCCAGAGCAGCTGAGCTCGTTAGGCTATTCTCTCTCTCTCTCTCTCTCTCTCTCTCTCTCTCTCTCTCTCTCTCTCTCTCTCTCTCTCTCTCTCTCTCTCTCTCTCTCTCTCTCTCTGACTTCAGTTGACATGTCACCCTGTAGTACATTCTTCTCCTTTCACACTCATTCCCTTACTGGTGTATTTGAATCCTTATCTCAGAGTCTATTACTAGGGAAACTAACAAAACATCTATTTCTTTAAATAACAATAAAATCTCTATGACACACTAGGGCTTTTCTTGGTTATATCATTTTAAGGTTTCTGTTTAAGGGAACCAGTGAGTAGAAGTATTTTGCAATTAAACATTTTAAAGTATTTTGAGTCTCAGGAAACAGGTCAGTCTTACCTGAAATTCTTGAAAATGTTTTTGTCTGGACATCGGATGTGTTCTTAAAGTACTAAGTGCAAACAAGTAAATCTGTGGCTCAGTGTCAGACCTTAAAAATGTAGAAGGAAAGAGATGGATGCTTTTAGATTTACCAAGTATTTGTTATGGGTGCACCACGTATAAGGTATTTGTGCCAGATGAAGGTAACAAGGGTACCCCATGTTTCTCTCAATTTAACAGTTTGAGATAAGGAGTCTGTTAATCACATTGCTGTTTTGCCAGGTACAGTCAATGACAGAGAGGTGTGTGTATGTGTGTGTGTGTGTGTGTGTGTGTGTGTGTGTGTGTGTGTGTATGTGTGTGTGTGTTGGTCCTGGAGCTTGAACTCAAGGCTTGGGTGCTGTTCCTGACCCTGAGTATTGTTACTCAAGGCCAGTGCTCTACCACTTGAGCCACAGCTTCATTTCTGGCTTTCTGGTGGTTAATTGGAGATAAGAGTGTCACCATCTTTCCTTTCCATGCTAGCTTTGAACCACAGTCCTCAGATCTCAGCCTCCTGAGTAGCTAGGACTAAAAGCATGAGCCACTGACACCCACCTTGACAGAGACTTTTTAAAGATAGAATTGGACTCTTCAAAACCTTTTTGAAAAGGCCACCAAAGGGCTTTTTCATGACCTAGTTTCTTTATAAAGTAATAAGGGCTTGTTTTCAGTCCTCAGCAGCTGCTAAAACCCGAATGTATCAAATCTAACAGATCATACCATTTAGGCAATCTATTAATAGCAAGGTAATTTTCAAGTCTACCGTACTAAGTGCCATTTTGGTGGGGTTTTTTTGGTTAGGCACATAATGCATTCCATATAACGTCTGCTGAGTTGTGTTTTGAGGTTGGAATGTTTAAAAATAAATAAGGCTTGTTTTAATTCAGGGCGACAATAAATCCATCATTGTTCGGTATTTTGGCTTAAGATATTGTGGTACTGAGGCTAATATCTAGATTTGTAGAAACCTAAATTAAAACACATTTGTCTCTTTTATGTGTTGTGATAATTCCCATGAAATCTATAGTCTAATGGGGACTGTGGTCTACTTGGGGCTATTTTAAATGAGGAGGGGAAAGTGTACAGGGCAAGAGAACACAACACCTTTTCCTGTTCAAACAATGTACCAAGTTGTGTGTGTGTGTGTAACAAATGTTTCCACAGGGTCAAAAGGATATTATGGATGTTGTTGATCTTAAGTGTAAACTTAACTAGTCTCTAGTGTCCAGCTGTGTGATCACACATCAGCCTAGATATTTCTGTAAAGTTGTTTTATGGATATGATTGGAATTTGCATCTCTAGACTTTTGTTGGGTTTCATAGTGTTGGGGAACAAACCCAGAGCCTTGTGCACATTATGTAAGCTACATCAGTAGATGTTGATGAAAGCAGATTACTCTCTAAAATGGACATGAACCTCACCCAAAGAGCTGACAGCCCTAATAGAAAAGAAAATGATTGACAGCCTCAGAAGAGGAAGGAATTCTACCTCTAGACTGCGTTTATGCTTGACTTCAACATCAACTCTTGCCAGAATTTCCAGCCTGCCCACAGGATTCAGACTTACCAGTCCTCACAATGATGTGAGCCATTTTCTTAAAATATATCTCATTGTCTGTCTGTCTTTGTCTCTGTCTCTCTCTCAATACACATACACACATTTCCTACTGATTTTGTTTCTCTAGAGAATATTGACTAATACAAATATTCTGCTAGGTGTTCGAAAAGTTAAATTTGGAATTTGGCAACTATGTTTTTAATCTACCTGGAATTGATGTTCATAATATATTGTTATTTGTGTGTATGTGCCAGGACTGGTACTCGAATTCAGTCTCTGGGCACTGTCCTTTAGCTTTTTTTCACTTAAGGGTGACACTGTACCACTTGAACCACACCTCCACTAATGGATCTTTGCTGGTTAATTAAAGATAAGAGCCTCTCAGACTTTTCTGCCCTGGTTGGCTTCACATTGTGTTCCTCCAATCTCAGTTTACTTAGTTTTACTAATGCCAAACTGCTGAGATCATAAATGTTTCAAAATCTGCATTTTTTTAAAAAAAGATTTTAAATATTTGCATAGATTTTACTGTTTGAGCATCCCTAATTCAAAAATACAAGATTTGCAATGCTCCACACGTGAATATTTTTAAAATACACAAAAAATATGGTCTGAAACTTATGGTCTGCCTACCTCAGTCTCTCTAGTGTTGGGATTGCAGAATATGAAAGTTTTAAAGCACTGTGTTGGTGCTCAAAGCATGTTAGATTTTGGCTCATTTTGGATTTCAGATGATTAGATTGGGGGTTGCTCAATCTGTAGCATACATGTTTTGCCCTCTGTTGCTATAGTTGGAATCCTAAGACCACCATGTAACTAGGCCCCAGACAGCCTGCTGGAGAGGTCATGCGGAGCTGGCTACCTGATAGCCTGCTGACAACACCATGATCTTCCTAATTATCCTGCTCACATAACTGGGATGTTAGAAATGTGTGCTGCATCCAGCTTTTTATTGGTTGAAATGGTTGCTAGGGCTGGCCTCAAACCATGATCCTTCCAATCTCTACCTCCCGAACAGCTAGGATTGTAAGGATGAGCCCCCACACAGAAGTTCAAAGGTAATCTGTGACCTGTGAGAACGGCCATCCTCAACTATCCAGCCCCTGCCTAGTCTCCAAGACTGCAGAGATGTGCTGAGGCCAGCCCAACTTCTAACACACAAAGCTGTGAGGTAGCAATTAACTTTTGCTTCGAGCCACTAAATTCTGAGTAGTTTAATATGCTATCTCAGGTGCTGTCATCTGAAAGCTTGTGTCCCTTCAAAACATATATTGAAATCTAATCCTCAATTCATGGTTAAAAGAAGTTGAGCCTTTTGCCAGTGATTATAATGGTAACCAGTGCTTCACCCTCATGAATGAGATTGGTAAACTTACAAGGCAGACTTGAGGTAGCCCTTTTTCCTTTTCACTACGTAGGAACTCAACAAGTACCATACATAAGAAACAGTCTCTTGCTAGACCCTGAAAAGACTGGCACCTTGATCTTGGACTTCCCAGAATCAAGAACTGTGAGTAATAAATTTCTGTTTTCAATAAGTATCCAGCAGAAAGTATTATATTATTGTATTACAATCTGCATGGTTTAAGACATCAGAGGCCAAATTGGGATATTTAAAGGTAAAATGTAATTTTGGTAGTACTGAGATTTGATCTCAGGGCCTTATATTTGCCACACAGGCATACTGCCACTTGAACTTCAGCCTCTGCTCCTTTTGCATTTTTTTTCAAATAGGTTGTTGCATTTATGGCCAGGCCAGCCTGAAGCATGATTTATGCTTCCTATATATGTTTCCCACATAGCTGGGAAGATAGGAATGCACTACTGTACCCAGCTTTTTATTGGGTGAGATGAAGGTCTCACAAACTTTTTGCCTAAGCTGGCCTTAAACTGTGATCCTCACAATATCAGTCTTCCAAGTAGCTAGGATTACAGGTATGCACCACCATATCCAGTTTCAAAGTAATCTTTTTGGGTGGTGGTACTGGGACTTGAACTTGGGACTTGGGCACTGACCCTAAGCTTTTTTGCTCAAAGCTGGTGCTCTGCCACATGAGCCACACCTCCACTTCCAGGTTTGTTGCTGGTTAACTGGAAACAAAAGTCTCACAGACCTTTTTTTTTTTTTTTATGTTTTTGTCGGTTGTGGGGCCTGAACTCTGAGCCTGGGCACTGTCCTTCAACTCTTCAACTCAAGGCTAGTGCTCTACCACTTGAGCCACAGCGCCACTTCTGGCTTTTTCTGCTTATGTTGTGCTGAGGAATTGAACCCAGGGCCTCATGCATGCAAGGCAAGCGCTCTACCACTGAGCCATCTTCCCAGCCCCTCTCACAGAGCTTTGAACCATGATTCTCAGGTATCCTCCTGAGTAGCTAGGATCACAGGCATGATGCACTGGTACGTGGCTCAAAAATATTTTTTAAACTTTTACCAAAAACAATGCATTACTTTTACATTCCAAAAGAAGTATCTTTATATGCTAAAATGTTTTCATATTAGAAAGCAAGAAAACCGTTCAGTACAATGGCATTACTAATAGCTAACATTTTTATTGTACTTCCTATGTGTTACACACTATACATTTTATACATGTTATCTCATTTTGCTTTCCTCCTTGTCTAAAGTTACACATACATTCAAATGCCAAATCTCTGGTTGAGCCCAAACAATCTGTCTCCCAAGTCTGTGTTTTTAACGAGCTCAACACAGAGTCCAAACCATATATAAACCTGAAAGGTCATTTCCCAATGATTTGGTCTGTGAAAGTTACACTCCCCACCATTTCACTGAAGAGGAAAATGTCAACGAGGATGTGGTAGAAAAGCTCTGCTAGATCCCAAATAGTTCCATTTTGTTGCTTGTTATCAACTGTCTTTGGGGGACTTGTGGAAGGGGAGGGGGTGTTAAATCTCTAACCAAAAGCAGGTTGTCAACTGACAAGATTTTCAGAATTCATGCTTTCCCTCTTCACCAAGACTGCCAACTAGAGAGAGCTATTTATAAGATTGCTTATCCCACATTCTATTGTGCAAGAGGCATTTGTAGGCCACACTAACAGCACCGTTCTGAACACACGACAAATGGCAAATGTCCAACAAACAAAAGTATAGAGATGATGATGATGATGGTTATGTAGATAATGGTATTCAGATATATCCAGAAAGCTCTCAACAGAACATACTGTGGCTGAGTACTTAAGAATGAAACACTAGAATCAGATTTGACCTCAGTTTAAGTCCAATACCACCATTTATCACTCATAACTCCTAGAGGAAGTCAATCTCTTTGTGCCTCCCTTGGGCCAAATAGAGTTTTTTAAAAGTTCATTGTACAGAATAAAGGATGGTATTCATATCAAGAACTTGGCAAGCACAGCAAAACTGTCATCCTCATCCTCAACAATGAAGAGTCTAGAAACCATAACATCACCAAATTGTGTATTACGAAGCCCAGTGTCATCTGCAGGAAAGAAATGGGAGAAATTTACTATGGGAGGAAGAACTGGAAGCAGAAACTTCTTGAAAGTTCTTTCTTGTATTTGTGATAGCATAAAATCAGCACAAAATGATGGCCTCAACTGGTCAATAGTATCAAGATTGGTGACCCCATCTGGAATCACTTGTTGATCCTTGACATTCCCTGAGAGAAATTGCCCCCCACAAATACCATTGCAACTTGGAAACTTGAGTACCCTTCCAATACAACATGGCCACAGTCATAGACTGTCAACGCCTGAAAACAACAGAAAGCAGGCCTGGGCCTGTTCTGCCTTTCTATGATTGCCTCCCACAGTCATAATTATCCAACATGACAGGCTTCTTCTCTTCCAACAAACAGAGTTAATATGGCCAGTCTTGGATAATAGTTTGAAGTCTGCAACAATTTAAACTGTAAACAGGACAGAGTCATGATTTTAAAAAAATACACACACACAAGAAACAACAGATTTTGCAAAATAAAAAGGACAGAAACTAAAGGAAAAGGTCAGAGCTTTTATGTCTCTGTAATAAATGCAATCTAATGATAATCTATACCTGCTAGAAAACCTAGCTTTTAGGTTATAATTAAAATATTCCTTGATTATTCATCTCGCACATTTTCCTTGGAGGAGAGATTGTTTATATGTCATCATGTCTTTAGAAATGTAATAGTCCTCTTTTTAATCAGTCGTCCCTATTCAGATCATTCCTTTGAAAGACTGATGAACAGGTTTGTTTTTTAAAAATACAACCTGGCAGTGAATTTCACTGATATCATTGGCACTATAAGTCAGCTCCATTTTTACAGATAGTTTTGATAATGGATGGCCATGATGTCAGCAGTGCTTTTGGCAGATTGTAGGAATAATGGCCCCAATTTACTCAAGTCTCCCTGTATCCTTGACCTTGCATAGTCTCCTTTTATATTGACTCTAAGCTTAGCCATATGATGTGTCTTGCCAATAGAGCAATAACAAATGTAATATGAGCCAAGATTTGGAAAGTACCTCTGCACGTTGGAATTATCTTCCTCTCGCTGTTCTTGGGACCTCCATTAGAGGCTGCCTCATGAACAAATTCATCCCGGGTTACCTGACAAATAAGGAGAGAAATCCATGCCTGCAACTCAGCTAATAGACAAACAATATCCTGTCTGACCCAGCAGTTGCCCAAAATCACATGAGAGTCATCTAGCAGAGACCAACAGAAGACTTGTTCATCTGACCCCAACCCAAATATCCAGATCAGAAAATCAGGGACATTGTTGTAAGCCACCAGGTTCAGGATGTTTTCTTGTACAATCATTAACAGTGCCCCAGTGAGAGCAGAATTGTAGCACCAGCATCAAAGCAAATGCTGAACCCCACCAGAATGATTTTTCTCCTAAACAGCTAAGATGGACGTCAAACAGAAAGTGAGTATGGAGTCTGCCCATCTATAGACAACTATCAACATCTCCACTATGAAAATTGGAAGAAATGTAGCCAGAGAATCAGCTGTAGGATATGAACCAGACTTATCTAGGGCTTTGGGTATGGGTCAAGCCCTCGCTATTCAGCTCTTGAGATCAGTTGAAATGCTTAGGAGCATATAATGGCGAGGGTTATTGACCAGGAGACAATGTATTCATAAGTTCATTTGTTGAGTTCAAACCCTTTTCCAAAGCATTAACTTATATATTTAGGAAACCAAGTCTATTTTCCACATATAAGAGAAAATATGCAGCCTCTGTTTCTCTGGGCCTGACTAGTGTAATTCTTTAGAAAATCAAAATCCATGGTTCAACAAAATGTACACTAGATACTTGAAAGGGATAGGAGGAAGATAAGAGGCGTGGGGGAGGGGGTAGATGGATGAAGAGAAGAATGGAAGGGACAGAGAATGCAGAGTGCTTGCCTAGCATGCTTAAAGCCCTGGGTTCCATTCCTCAGTCCCACATAAACAGAAAAGGTCAGAAGTGGCAATGTGGCTCAAGTGGTGGAGTGCTAACTTTGAGCAAAAAGAAGCTCAGGACAGTGCCCAGGCCCTGAGTTCAAGCCCTGGGAATGGCAAGAGTACATATATATCCTACAGAATTTTAGAAAAATAAGGAAAGGGTGAGAAGGGTTGTGAGAATATGGAAAGGGTGACATTTGATCAAGAGGCACCATATTCATAAACTGCTCTGTGGAATGACAACTCCCCTGCACAACTACTTAAGTAAAATAAAAATACTAAATATAAATTAAACCCATTGTGCAATTACTTGAAGATAATAAAATTTAAAAAAGAATAGTGAGGGTTTCCAGCTCAGCACCATCTAAAGTTGTATTTGTTTACTAGTTTGCATTTTATATTTTGAATGATGCTCCTAGGGCCATTTTTTTTGTATCAGATTGACTAGCTCATGAAATTGGTACTTGTTTATAGTATTTTTTCCATCTACATTTCCTAAGTGTGTATTCTCTTGGAAGTGTAATTTCTCTCGGAAAAGAGGTAAGTCACAACATTCTCATGAGCTCTCTTGGAATTTTACAATATCCCCTGGTTTATTAAAAATCCATTTGTCTTCATTTATTCTAGTGATTCCAAAATGTATTTGACCATGGAACCCTTTTGTGAATAATATGTACTAAAATGTCAGGAATGAGTTTCTTGAGGCAGACTTTGAGAGTTGCAAAAACTTCCTAATAATGAAATATAGCACACATATGGGAAAGTTCATGAAGCATAAGCATGCAGCAGCATCAATTATTGTAGTCTAAATACTCTTGTAACTACCATCGGAGTTGAGAAACAGAACACTGCTGACTTCGCCACTAGACTGCTGTGTATCCCTGGCCCACCATCAACCTCTCTCTCCTCCTCAAAGATAACCATTTCCCTAATGTTCTGGCAATCATTCTTTCCAGTGTTTTCATTATTGCCACATGAATTTGCAGCCCCAAACTATAGACGAGATTTGTTTCTTTTTAAAAGTGACCTAAAGGCAATTATGTAGTAAATACTGCAGGGGTATCGGGTATAAGTAACTTTACTTTTAACAGATAATATCCACGACACTAATTGACACTCCCACCAGTATTGTATGAGAGCCACAGTCATTCCACAAACTAGGACTTAGTTGTTAATGTCAAGTGTTTCCATTTTTGCCAGTCTATTCAAAGTGTAGTGGAGATTCTAATTTATTTATTAGTAATGAAGTTTGGCAGGTTTTGACCATGTGTAGCAATCACTTGGATATCCTCTCTTTTATTTACAATTTATGTGCAGATCTTTAACTCATTGTTCTACTGGGTTTCCATTTTTTCTTAATATATGTTCATTTTTTTAATCTTTTCTACATAAATATCCTTTGTTGGTTATAGGAGTTGAAAATCTCTCTTTCTCTCTGTCTCTTTCTCTCCATTTTTCTGGCTTACCTTTCTCTTTTCTCTATTTTGCTAACATAAGTTCTTCTTACATTTATGTGTAATCAAATAGTTGATTGTTTTCTTTTTCATGCTTAGTACGGTATTGCCTTTCATCTCGCCTGTCTCCATGCTCAATGGTGTTCTGGGAATGTTGGCTCTTTTGTTAGCATCAGATAGCTGTTCAAAGGGGCTTCCTTGTATCACCATTGGCCTTACCCCCCTCTATCACTCTTCTTCATCCTCCTTCCTCCCCAAAGCTTTAAGTGGTCAAGTCTTTGGTTACTAGTAGTGCTGAAAACCCAAACTGCAGGCTTCTGGAAACTAAGGAGAAAGGGGTAATCGGTAGAGAAGGTGGAAGGCAAAAGGCTAGAAAAGGAATGATCAAAGCTAGAAAGAAGATGACAGGGGTCCCTGTGGTTGAATGGAATTAAATTGACATTGATTAAATGTCATTTTCACCTTCTAGCTACTTTTGCATGGAAAGAAAGTCAGGGGCTCATCAGAAAAAAAAATCTGTTAGGGAAATGCTTTGAAAGTGATGCATTATCAGCTCTTCGGAGGGAAATGGTACTGAAAGACTCACCATTTGGGGCCCATTGATTCTGTCTTCAAAGACTTTCCGATGATCATCGACAGACTGAAAGACAACATCATCACAATACAACAGCTACCAGTGGACTCTGGTCATCCTGAGCCCTGCAGCATCTGCTGATCAATGTGACTCTCTTATTTGAGATTGTGGTTTCAAGATCAAGGGAATATGAGGACAAGAGTACAAGGGGTTGGGCAGTGGCAGGGAATATCCTTCCCAACTCAACCATCAGAAATGTTGCCATTTGAGAATTCATCCTTTTGTGTGTGCCTCAAATGAATTTGTGTGCTAATGGTGGAATCCTCCAATCTCAATGGATATCCAGCTTTCTGGTTATCTTTGAAAGTGTTCAGGACATCTATAGCAAGTTTTTCTTTACATCTGTCTATCCTTGTGCTTTAACTCTGACATGCATAAATCTCCTCTAAAGTCTGCATCAGTCAAAGACAGTATACCATTCTACAACCCTATTTGGCCAAGCTGCCCAGGCAAGTCTTGCTTTCCTATGCCACCTGGCTGCATTGATTCAATGACATTACATCCATTGCTCAGAAGAGAGAAGCTATTGGACAGAGTTGGATGCATCTGCGAAGACTACTCATGAATTTATCATTCCAAGTATTTAATTTGGCTGCATAAGGGACATGAAGGTGCCACAATCAACAAGCTCTGCCAGCTATTGGGTGCAGATTAAAATTGTAAAAAAAAAAAAAAGCAAAATAGGGGAAGGGTCTACTGACTGGCAGGTTACAATCATTGGATCAGCTCTTAGTGATAACCTAGTTCAATGACTATCAAGCCATCCCTATCCTCAGAGACAGGTATCACAGGGAGCAATCAGAACAAGTAGATTCATCAATAATCCCTTTGGGCTGTTCACCATGCTGGGTCCATCTGTGTAGTTTCAGAATAGTCAGCAATTTCAAGTTCTAAATAGCCTATAAATTTCGGGTTTTCTATTCTTTATTATCCACTTGTGTGATTTCCAAATTATTTTAGTTCTTTTTTTTCCATTCAGCTGTTAGTACTAAACAGTATATTTCGTTTTATAACCCTCTCCCTTGGCTTGTTTTATTTGAGTGGGGTTTTTTTTGCTCATGAATTGTTTTTTTTTTTCTTGCCATAGAACTTCAAGATGAAATAAATACAATTCACTTCAATTTTTCAATGTTAGAATTTTTAAATAA